>NC_138794.1:2803459-4124084 GCF_965178545.1 Coloeus monedula
GATTATGGTAAGATAAATCACAAATATTTATCCAAACATTGATTTCCAGTTGTTAAAGACTTGAACAGTTGACAGGACAAAACAGATCAGAGAGTGCAACATGTAGTTAAGGGGATCTTTTGCCAGAAAGAATAAAATAAGTGCTGTCTCCAATGGAAATGCCAACAGTTCTTTGCTGAGCTTTGTTTGATATAACCTTGCCAACTTGAATTAATGTTTGAACACTGCTGAAACTCAAAGCAGGTAAAAGAACCAACACACCAGAAGGAAAATGGTAACTATGTGCACAGTGATGGACTCCAGGCTACCTACAAGTGCTTAGGAATGAGACTGGGGTTATAATAAGTAATTACAAAAATGTCAATTCTGTATTTGGCAGCAAGTATTAAAAAAGCTAATTTAATGTGTTGATAAAGACACAGCAAAAAAAAAGCAGAATTAAGCCATTGTATACAGTCATGATGGAACTATAACCTAATATTCTGTGTATGTCTGATGTTATTTTTAAAATGATACAGCAGAACTACACAAAGGTTCAGAAAAAAGCAATATGGATTACCAGAAAAGATCCTTCCAGAATTAAATAATTAAATAGACTAGGACTCTTCAGAGTCCTGACAGACATCTAAAAATCAGAGGAGGAAAGAAGGGAATAATTGCTCAGTCTTTGTAATACAAAGGCTGTGAAAGCTAACAAAATTACGACTTGGAGCACAAAAAACACCAATACTGACCTCCACCCCAAAAAAACACAGCAGAAAGAAAAGTTCCTTCACACAGGATCTAATAAGGTTAGAATTCACTGCCACTGGACATCATGGATGGTAAAAGCATAAGACAGAAACAATGGACAGTTTAAGAAATAAATTTGGTTTGAGAAAGAACCATAATCAGCAGAAATGGGAAGAATATCCTAGGGAGATATCCCTCCATATCATAGTCATAGGTATCCTCTCTTTCAGAGTATTTTATAATACCTTTAGTAGATGCTCTTTTCACATATTCATTTCAGCACTGAATTACTCTCAGGAGACAAATCCTGAGTTTTGAATATCAGGTCTTTTAAAAGACATTTGGCCTCAGTTCTATATGGATTTTCACCACTGCACACTGCAGCTCAGAGGATGACAGCACAGGAAATTTATTCAGAAATGCCTTAAAAATAATCTTTCTAGGTTTTTATCATGCTTATATTCAAAAGCTAAAGCTAGACAGAAAGAAAAACACTTAAGATGCTCAGATCAATCACATTCATGTTGGCACAAAAGGTATTTAGATTAGAAATACCTGTGTATGAGAGAGGCCTGGTGTTGGTGATCTGACGAGCTTTCATTGCTTGCTGCTGCTTTTCAAGAGCTGCTAACATGTCACCCAAATCTAACTGAACAGGGGTCTTGCTCTTCTTTCCAGCTGCTTTTGATAAAGCCTCCTACAACAGGAACATCACATGCAATAAATACAAAGAAATGGTGCCTGCAATGTTCTTTACAAAGAGATTACTGCTATTAGAGAGTAAGAGGAGCATCAGTAACTGATACTCCTCTTGACCAAGTGCTGGGGTGGGCAGGGTGCTACACACTTGAAGTTTTTTCTGTTCCATGCTTATCTCTGAATACTCTTGAGCTGTTGCAAGTGCTGCAGCCAAGGCCTTCTTCTTCTGACTTTTAGCACGCTTTGGTACAGAGGTTGTAATGGGAATTGGAGTTTGGACTATATTGATTGGAGAATTCTCTGGTAAGTCATCCAACTAGAATTTTAAACAAAATGCAAAAAAACCCCACAATTAAAAGACCTTTCTCTCCAGAATAGGTGGCATTTCAGAAATCAAATCACCCAAGGCTCTGATTACCAGTATGACATCCTAATTAACTACAGCTAGATGACATAGCAAGTTGATAAAACTAGGAACTTAGATTTCATTTTTGTATGGGAAAGCTATTCTATTTAGTTCCAATTACGGGTTCAGAAGGTTTTCCAGTCTGATTGCTAAATAAAGAATTTCCCCCTCCCCAAGATTTCACTTAGGATTGACTTTCCTGGAAAGCAGCCAAATAGATCAAGCATTCTATATGCAGGGTTCTGCAACAAAATATTTAAGTAGATCACTTACTAAAAAAAGTACCTTTCCAGCAACTGCTTCCACAGCCTTAGAGCAGATGCAGTCATTTGAAATGAAACTACACAAACTGTAATTATTTTGAAAAACTGACACCATTACTACTTATTTGCAGATTCAACAATTTCAGGAGCTGTCTGCATGAAAGCATTGTGATGCAGCAGTCCCTTCCAACTTGGGACAGTCTGTGACACTGAGTGCCTGTAACGTGTGTCTTACAATCTTCTTAGCGAGAAAAATCCTGAAGTTTTTGGGGTTTTTTAAGATGGGTTCCCTGCATCACTTATTTTAACTGGCATTTCTTTAGCATCCAAGGCTGGTAACAGTAACACCCCAAGATCATCACAATTACTGCAATGTAATTCTTGTAGCAGAGATTCATAAAAAAATTACACAAACTGAATAGTCTCAAAAGAGAGTGCTTTGCAAAACAGAATGACTACTTACTACTTTGGGTGAAATCTTTTGCTGGATGCTAGTACTTTTGCTGCTTCCATTATCACTATTTAGCTCTGGAAATTCATCTTCATCCTAAACAATGCAGAAATTAAGAATAGAAAGAATGGAACCAAAGTCATCTGAGAAGCATCATTGAAACTGCTCGAGGCAGAAAACCAAACTGAATCCCTAAGTCCTACATAAGCTAGAAGGGATTAAGCAACACTAATAGAAAATAATGAAAAATGAGGAAAGCATTTCTGTATCCAGACAGTATTTTTTTCTTAAAGAAGATTTTTCTTTTTTACACACACACACAAAAAAAATCCTATTACAATTAGAGGGGCTAAACCAGAGAACACACTAATTTCCATTCACAAGTGAACAGAAAAAGTTACTTGAAGGCTGCTTATTTAAATTGCCCATCACAGATAGTTCTAAATTACTGCAATTTCCACAACACCCAAATACAGGTCTCTTTCTGTACACAATGAGAGGATGATCTAATAAATTAGTGACCTCAACTGTACACCTCTTGGAGCCAGATGTTCTGTAACTTCCCATTGAGAACATCACTTATTCCACACACAACTTGCATTGCTACAATGTGGAAACAGTTTTCATAGGACAGTACCTCAAAATACAGAGGTTCAGGACTCTGCTCCACTCTGCTCGCCTGGCTTGTAGCTAAAGGTTTTTCATGTCGTTTCTGCAAACTCTGCCTTCTTTCTGAAGATGTGCTGTGATCTCTGCATCTGAATCCAGACTGAAAATAACAAATGCAATTGGTATTTCATAATTTCAATTTTTCAGTATGTGTAGGCGCATGCACATAAAGCTTTCTCATGTCTGCTAATTAGCAGCTAGGTACAGTTTTTAGAGAATAAGTTGTGCTTTGGTGGTTTAAATTTTTTTGGGGGGTGGGGGCCCTTTCTGGTGGGTTTTTTCATTGTCTTTTTTTAAAGCCTGCACAAACATTCTACAGACAGCACCAGATTATTCCTCCCCCTCAAGCCAATTCATCTTTCAATTTGTAACTTAAATAAAAAGGTTTCTTTTGGCCAAACACAAAGAAACTCAGGAGCTGCTGGTGACTCTAACAGACCTGAGGAACTGTCTGCAACCATGATCACTCCAAAGAACTTTCTCCCACTACATAATTATTCTGCATGCAATATATACTGCCCTTTCAACACATTTTTTATGATAATGCACATACACAGAGTTCTCTAAAGGCCAGAGACAGCAGCATAGTGGTAATAAGCATTCTTCTGTTTATTATGTAACAGGTTGGTGGAAACCCATGTGCAAGACTGGCTGGCAAAAACCAATGCATGACTTGAATTTCACATTTATCCTTACCTATTTCTCAAGAAAATTTCCTACAGACTTCATACCAATTTAATTTAAACAGAAAATAGCTTCTAGGACAATTCTGCCTTGAGGTACTGTGAATATGGCTGAGGCAACCTCACTTAAAACTCTTTGTGCCAGCTTTGTTTCTAAATATCTAAAAAAACTGCCAGATTTAGAGTCTAAACTGTGACTGGATGAAAAAGTCTGGTTCTTCCTACTCTCCCAATGCCATAAACTAACAATAGTGGCTTCCAAAGCCTCTGATTTGACAACAGGTTATAAAAAGATTCAGAACTGCTACACAGCCAGATACAAGCATCCACAAACTTCTTTATATAATAAACCCACAGTTACCAAACAGGAAGATTCAAGACAATTTAACAATTCCATCTAAAAACCTAAACAGGCCAAGCTGGCTCACATAATGTTTGCACAAACAGGCACACTTATATGAAGCTCAGCTTTCTGGTCTGCAATAACAGAGTTCAATCAAAACCTATGTTTAAACAAAGGCAAATGTTTCAGCCTACTTTACACCCCTCTGGACCACCTGCCCCAATAAAATCTCTCAAAATTAGGAAGACCACCTTCTTCCTCCTCACATACTAATTACAGAAATCGTGTCCCACTTGAAAGAAGTTTCACAGAAAGATATTCAAACTTTAGCATGAAAGAATTTTAAACCCATTAAGAAATAATAAAAATGCTAAAAAAAAGGTATGCTAATGCAAATTTTTAAAAGTAAGTTTTGAAGACAACAGGAGTGACAACACAAGATTCTAGTTCACCACCACATCAGAATCTTTCTTTAGAAAGTTTGAGGATTTTTTTTCTCCTGAAGCGTGAATGGGTCAAAAACTGAACTAACTTTTCTACACCCATGCTGCCTTCATTTCACAGGTTACTTTATATATGCAATGTTCTTCCTGGGTAGATACATATAAAGAACAGGCTATAGGCAGAAGACTGTCAAGGACATTCAATTTTATATCTATATATACACACACACATATATATATATATACACATACATACAATAGATACATAGCTCAAAGAACATACCAGTTAGAAATGTGCAACTAGACTTTAAGGTTGAGTTTCTATACTGTTTTCATTAAATATTTTTTGCATGTTTATTTTATAATTCCTTTCCAAGTCCTTATTTTCACATATTACAAAAACCCCCAAATACTTCAGTTTAGAATCATTGACAACATACCTGTGGATTATTTCTTTGCTCAGCTTGTCTTCCACCTCTAGAAAAGGTCTGAGTTTTTTCAATCCAAGGCTTTTTTTGAGTCGCTTGGGAATTTACATTAGCCCAACTTATACCAGCTGAAAGAGAAGTGCCATCTATGAAAAACTGAATTAGCATCCGGAATATATCACAATGATTCATATGCCACCAGAGCCAGGAACACAATTCTGATACAAATAAAGTTCTTGGAGAAAGTCTAATTCTCCTGTGACAACATTTACTTCTGTAGCTATTTTCAGATGTTGGCAGAGTCACCTTTATGGAACATTCAAGCTGCCAACAATTGATCACCACAAAGCAGTAAGAAAGGAAATCTCAGGTTCACATCCATACCAATTTCAGTTCAGTCATAAACAGCAGTCCCTGGCATTACCTGCTACTACCAGACTAATCAAACTATTTGTTCATGGTCTATTTAAAGCTTCTAAAAAGTATCAGTGCTTCTGAAACAGAGAATGAGAACTCCTTGGCTCTGTTACCACCCAGGTACGAACTGCAGCCCAACAAGTTAAGGAAGCCTGAAGACAAACTAAACAGAAGCACAGCTTTGTCTGAATGCTTCCACTGGAGTCTCTAGCTTTTTTAACCCATTAAAGAAAGGCAGCTATTAATAAATCATTAATGATAGCTATACACTTGTTCATTCAGCAAGTAACAGGTGTCTTGGTGGAGGTGGTTGGAAATCACAGTAAACATACATGCTGAGAAGCTAGAGCTGAAGTAGATCAAGAAGTGGTTCCTAGCAAAATGTAAAGCAAAAATACAAATGCAACCATGCCAAATTTTAAACAGCTCACCAGTCAAGACAATGCTTACTTGTATTTATCGATGGTTCTACAACCTGAAAAGGAAAAAACCAATTATTTTAGTAACTTTCATTAGTCTGTAGGCTACAAATATAGTTAAGTTACTCAGTTATGTTTACATACATTCATTGCACAAGAATCTGTATTTCTTGAAGCCATAGCTGCAGCCTGGTTATTGCCATGCTTGGGACTACAATAGCCACTGTCACTGTCAATGTCTGCTTCACTTGCACCCTGTTCACTGGAGGACTCTGCAGCAGGGTGAGAAGTTCTCCTGCGCCTGCCTTTTGACTTCCAAAGCATCGTGGAGGCGCTCTCAGAAAGTGACTTATTGGCAATATCTGAAGGAAAGTCTTCAAGAAACAATAAAAATAAAATTACTTGTGCAGGAATTGATAAGAGACATGAAAAAGCTACGCATCATAAAAACATTTAAAAAGCCAGTTTTTGCATTAAACCAGCACTGAATTTAAATTATGTCTAGGTCCAACTGTTATTAATAAGCAACTCCTTCAAGAGCTGGCAAAGTCTCTGCAGGAGTACCATATCACTGCAACATTATAAGGTGACATACTGAGTTGGTATCTGCAACCATCAGCACCTTTTCTTCATTATCCTTTTGAGCCACAAAGACTTCTCTTAAAAGCTGCATCTGAATCAGGTCCACCCTCTTTTAGAAAAGATGACAACTGACATGTAGTTCTAGTTATTTCATACACCCAGAACTTAAGAAACAAATTACCTGTTTGCTGTGATGCATCAACCAACAAAACAATCTTTGATCTGTTCTCAGGACCTGATGAACTGGTCTCCTTTTGAGTGGCGACATTTTTCACTGGAGGACGTTTATTTTTTATGTGCATCTGTAACTGCTGTTGCTGTTTTCAAACATTGCCACACACAAAAAAAAAGTTGATTAAAAAAAAATGAGATACGTGCTTCCTGTGCAAAGACATTTTCTTTATACAGTTCTACTTATCCTATTCAAAACCAGACTTACTTTTTGAACAACTGGTCCCCTGTTACTGCTTCTGCTCCGCTGAGTGGACAATGGGAAGACCTGGCCTGACGGGCTGGGACGCTCAGTGCATTCTGCAGTAACTGTACTTACAGCATTTGCTGTTTGAAAGGGTGCAGGATAGGGGGTAGGAAAAGGATGATAGAAACCCATGACCTGAGCACATGGTGCTGGCATCAGCTGATAGTAAGTATATTCTGTAGAAACAGGTGGCTGTGCAGGTATTATAGGATAAGCAAGGTATGGTCCTGCAGGATTTGGGCTGGGTTGCTGCCATCTGATGTCATTGTTATATAATGGAAACTGTCTATAAAAAAAACAAAAAGGAAAGAAATTGCTCAGTAAGTCTTCCCTCTCTGAAATAAAATTCAGACCTTTATTACCCCTTCAAAAACAACAGTTCTATTATAGTAAGTTCCTAAACTCAACTAGTTTTTTAAACTAGTATTTTAACTATATACGTGAAGAAAACTGGATATACCTACACTCAGTACTGAATCAGCTGTGTACTGTTTCACCATGGCAGGACCCAAGCTGGACACCCAAAGCCTTGCTTCATTCAGAGAAGCATCAGAGATTCTGACAAAAAACTTCCTGACTGCCCTGGAAGATCCAAGAGCACAGCAGATACCTTTGGGAGGGATTTGCACCAGACCTCCACAGCCAGGAAAAAGGCAATAAAGAATATGAATGGAGAAAAGCAGAGGGAAGAAAACAAATAAAAAGACTGGGGACAGAGAAACTTCATCCTCACACATGACGGGTCAGAAGATTAAATATGGTGAACAAAAAACCTGAATATACAGCCCATAATCACTGACTCCTCTGAAGCCTACTACAAGCTCCAACTAATTTAAAAACAGATCATCTGATCTTCATCCACGAAGAGCACAACCATTTATTACCTGTTGGATTGATTTTCCTGTACAAATGGATAGCAAGTGATCAGGTAGCTAGGGATTGGAGTTGGTTCCATGCCATTAATTCCTCCACTGTCGTTAGGAAGCGCCATTGGAATCATTAGTGTTTCTGGACCCTTCTTCTGAGGAATAAATGGTTCTACTTCAGCTGACAGCTTGACATTCTTAAGAGAAAAGAAAGCATGTCTTCATTAATTACAATCATAAATTGCTTGGGAAAATTTAGATTCATAAAGTTGTATGCAAAGTACCACGAACAGCAGGCAAATGGATGACAAGGCTACAGGATTTCTGCAGTAAACCAAGAGAGGTGGAAAACAGTTGGCAAGTGCTTATTGCATCCTTCCAATCAATGCAGGGTGTAATACAGATCACCAACATTTAGCATTTGTGTTAACCTTTACAAGTGCAATACAAACACTAATTAATTTAAAAAGGACTGAAGTTCAGATCTTGCAGAGGATATATGAGTCTGAGCACAGAACAAAACCAAATTAGCACTGTATGTGGAGCACAGTTACGTAGGCTTTCAGAAGTGAAACCAGCATATGGAAGATGTAGTAATGCCTGGCCTGCTCTACAAAATTGACCGTGTTTCTAGGCAATTATAAAAAAGACTTTTCAGCACTAAGCCATAGTTTTACTGCTAAGAGATGATGCACCACAGAAGAACCTTCCCCACACATTCTATCTGCACTATTTTAACATACTTTCAATTGTTAAGATTATGATTAAATGTTGTCATGAAGAAGGTATTACAGACGGCTTAGAAATAAGTTTTAAACTTTATGTTGGAACAAAAGTATCTCCCCCAATCCTGAAGGGATCCTTAGTTTAAGATGGTTGGTTTTGCTCACATTTTTGGTTTTGTACAACATAGCTGCATCTTACACATAAATAATGAAAAATGCTCTATTGAGTAAGACAATTGCACATCCAAAGACCACTCAAATTCTATATTCCATTATAATGTACATTCAGATGAAAATAATCTTTTTTTTTAAATGAAGATTTTAGCTTAATTATACGTGTCTCACACGTATAATTACCTCATGGAATACCAAATCCTAAGAAGATTCTTTCTAAAGCAGACAACGACTCCAGACCTTTTTCCTTCCATATGCCTAAGAAATAATCTCGAAGGTAACACATAACCTGTGTGACTGCATGCTCTTACTGTAGAAAAAGGAAATCCTAAAGGTTTACTGAGGACAGTCTTCTATCCTTGCTACTACCTACAGAACATCCACATGAGCCAAAACAGTTAAATGGGAGCTCTGGAAGTATGGCAAGTAGTCCCACACCTACTGCACGCTTCTTAGTCCATGCCTTTGTTCTGTGTCACATCCACAATCCATCCAGAGACTGCCTTCCCATCCAATATCTGAATCTCCAAGTCCCCGAAACTTATTCTACTTAAATAAGATCCCATACTGGTTTAGCAGCATGGGAGTGGAAGAGGTGGGAAGGGCAAGTCCAAACATCTTTTTGAAAATACAGTTGTCCCAGTGAGAAAAGTATTTCTTTCAAACTAACATGACATACTGTTCTTGGCAGAAAAATATTTTTTAATGACTGTTCTGAAAGTGCTTATGGCTATAATGTGGAGATATATATATATATATACAGATGGAATATAATATATGGAAGGATGTCCCATCCCTGGAAACGTTCAAGGCCCACCTGGATGGGGCTTTGAGCAACCTGGTGTAATGGAAAGTGTGCCTGCCCATGGCAGGGGTTTGGAACCAAATGATTTTTAAGGTCCCTTCCAATGCAGGGCAGTCTGATTCTATAAGCACAGACACAGAAGTATCACTACTGCTGTACAACAGGTCTGCATTACAGCTGAACAATCACCTTAATATCAATTAAATGCATTTCTTTATCATTAGTAGAGGGTCAACATTCCTTTCTTCTACAGTAACTCTTCTCCAATTCCTGAAGTTCCATTCAGAGGAATAGCTGTGGAGCAGCTGTAGCACCAAACTTGTGCAACACAAATCAAACAACAGGCTCTACCCAGAGCTTCCTCTCTGGCCTTGGGCACATCCCTCATATGCCTCGTGACTTGTCTACCCCTCTGCAAAGCTCCAAAGCACCCTCCTCAACACAAGACTTTTCCTAAATTTTTTTTTAGAAGTGTTTATGTACCATGATCACATAATAACTAACAGAAATACCAACGGTGAAATCCCTCCCTGAAAGCTAAGAGGATTTTTTCCATGCTATTTCAAGACTGTCAGGCAAAAATATTTGCTTAAGAATAGATTCAGTTATGGGCTGGCCTACAAAACTATATCAGAGATTACTGTGGCTTGGAAGAAACACACAAGGATTATTAAGTCCAACTCTTTAGTGAACGGCCCATATGGGGATTGAACCCACAAGCTCAGAGCCAGTAGCACCCTGCTCCAACCAACTGAGCAACCTAAACATTAAAGGAGCACACCAAAAGTGCTTCATCCACAGAACACACAAGAGTAAAACCAGGATGAGTGCTTTAGAAATGTGGTATTCCTAAGGAAACACTGAAAACTGTCAAACAACTGTTCCTAACCCGCTGCTCACTATCCTATCACAACACGTCAAGTGAACTTTCGCCAACACATCAATAATAAACTCTAGTACTGGCTCAGAAAAGAGTCAAAACATTCTATTTGTCATTCACGTTGGGACCAGATTTCCCGTTTTAAAGATCTTTCCTGTCTGGTTGTCTGCTCTTCCTTTGGGAGATTGATGTGAAAATACAAGAATCATTCTTTATTGACAAGTCTCTTGCAGAATGGTCTCACTACAGTGATTTTTGTGATATTGTACTACATCACTCATTATTAGAATTATGAGTGAATAGTCTTTCACATCAGATACTAAGAACAACTTTAACTGATCAAAGCAGAAAGCAAGTGAGTGATTCCCACCTGCAAGGTGGGAACAGCAAAATATTTCCTGTCAATTGCCAAAGATAATCCCTACCTTATTTTTACATCCAAGGTGGATTGGATAAATTTTGATTTATTTCAATCCGTCCAGCAAAAAAAAAGGGTATGTTGGGGTGTTTGGTTTTTTAAAATTTATTTTAAAACCTCCATAAGATGCAAAACTCTTATCACATAATTTTATGATTTTAGGAAAATAACTCACATTATTCTGCTTGATTTTGTTAGGTTCAAACAATTCAGAGATGCCCAAACTAGAAAGACAACTTTGATTCTTCCTTTCCTGTTGCCCAGTCTCTTATACAGGTTATGATTACTATTGCTATGACAGAGCAATTGCCTGATATATTTAATTATCATTTTCTGTACAGCTCATAACAAGCTCAGCTTACCTTTAATAGTAAAATAAAGGTACAGCATATCCTGTAATCATAAACACATATGGGTGTATTTTAAAGTTAGTTCCTTTTTTTGCTTGCAGAACTTAGGGAGTGTCTGTTATTTAAAGGAATCAAAACTGCATTTCACATACCTTTTACATGCATTATACCTTAAACATTTTTCTTGTGCAGTTTAGTCTGCACCTACAGGTTTGGTTGGTTTATGACGGTTGGGTTTTATTTAATCCTTTCAAGAAACTTGTTTCGGCACAGATTTTAGGGTAAACCTCTGTTTTCAGACTTTGCATGTTGTTCTGTGATGCACACACACATATATATGCCAACTCATCAAAACAGAAACTGAGAACTTAACCTCAGCACAGGTTTCAAAATCATTCTGTAAGCACAACACATCCAATCCTCAGCACAACTTACACATTTCATTAGAAAACAAGGCCCCATTTCCACTTCAGGATAGAAAACAGAAAGACAGCTCAAGTGTATTACCAACTAAACTAAATTAACTTCAACATATTGCTTCCTTAGAGCATTTTACCAGTCTTTCAAAAATACTTCAAGAGTTCTGTGTTACATAGGATGTGTCATCAGATAAGGGCAGTAAACCAAACTTAAAGCAAAAAGGGGAAACAAATGTACTAAGTCAGGTCAGACTGCTTACTAAACCAAAACATAAACAGAATTAACTCTCCAGGGTGATTCTCCAGACATCTCAGCACATTTCACAGATGGCTAGTGGTTTCACTGGACAAGTGAGGGAAACAAAACAGCAACACTAAGTAATTTGTCCAAAGTTATCTTAGGAGATCTTTTTAGGACTATAGATTTCTCAGTTAGGAGGAAATGTTGGTAAAGACAGACAGCAAAGCACCTCCTCTTTTTGATAAATGGCCTTGATCCTTCATAGTGTAAGGAGAGAAAGTGAAACCAAAAAAAAAAAAAAAAAAAAGAACCATCCATCAATTTAGTATCAAGGAAATGTGCTGCTAATTTCTCACTGCACTGGACAAGCAGAAGGTATCTCCTACCGAAACTTGTTATTTCTTCTAACAGGAAAGGCTCTTCTGGTGAGCTACAGAAACAATAATGCCAAATAAGCAGTTTGTTGGTGGTGGGTTTGGTTTTTTAAATACTGATGTGCTTAAGACTCAGTGGAAAATGCAAGCAATAACAAACGAAGTGAACTCCAGAACACAAGACAAGCTCCTTTTTATTTCAGATTAAACAAGAAAGTGCATAAAACAAAGTGCATGCAAATCTATGTGAACACAATTCCTCAGAGATTTCACCCACACAGTACAAATGGAGTGCCAAGCACATACGAACAGCACAAACAGGACTGATCATGCCACTGGTTTGTAACCACAGACAAGAAAGATTTGTCAAACACGGAAGGATTTGGGGGAAGGCTGCTACACTTTCCCTAATCCTTACAACAGAGCACTTGTGATACAAGCTTATGCTTTAACTGCCCTCACAGTATTGAGATTCATTCTAGTCCACATCCTCTAAAATAAATTAGCACCTTGCCACTGCCATCAGTAAATGCAGGGTCAGACCTTAATACAAAATACTAAGTGGTTTGATCAGGCAATCTAAAAGCAAACACTGAAAATACTGCAAGACTGAACTTAGTTTTGAGTGCAACTTTTTCATGTTTGTTCAACCTTTCATATCACAAAGCCAAACAAAACTTTATTGAAATCAACCTTTGATAACCGAACTCAATTCTAAATATAAATTTAAGTCATGCTGAAACATCAGATTTTCAATCAGCTGCCTATTAACAGAAGCATGCCCCTTCAAAAGAAACCAAGATCTAGACAGAAGTCTCTTTTGTGGATATCCCTAGTTTCAATTTACAAAATGTTTTGCAGTAGCTCATTACATATTTCAGTCCAACAATTACAAGTCTTTCAAGACAGCATATATACTGAAGAGCTCCTTTGTTTCTTATATAAAAGCTACTGTAGTCATCAACAGCTGCAAAGACAGAAGATGACACAAGCAGGAACAGACTGGTAAACTTTGTCCTATAGTTATAGCACTGTACATTTAATCTTAGAAAACTTTTTGTTCATTGTAGCTTAATGTCATTCAGCATTTTCCATTAAATAGGATCTCTGTCATCCTGCTCTCAGAGGAGAATGCTTAGATATCAATCTCACCATTTACAGGGTGAGAAAATAGACACAGATGCCACATCTCAGAGGGCTATAATAAAATCAGCTGTTTTACTGTCTCAAAGTCTGGAAACAAGAAGTCTCATCCCAAACATAAAACAAAAATATAGCTCAAACTTTTGGGGTTTTTTTAAGAAAAACAATCCTGTTTCTGAATTCTGGATTTCATCATTTAAACACTATGTTAGTAGTAAGGCAAGTCACAGTTCATCTATTTTAAGATAAACTTTACAAATATGGAAGTCATTGTTTCTATAATTAGTTGCTTCTAAGTGGCAGATACCTCGGGAATGGTAAATATGCAGTCCAACTGGAAACACCAGCAGCAGGCCATTTAACGAAGCACAAAATTTAATCCTCCCTATTTACATTTCACATAGTAATTTCAACACAGCACTTAAAGCAAATACACTATGAAGTGAGTCTTTCCCTTCTCCCTCAGCTCATAAAAAGGAAATCATGCATAATTCTCTTCCCTTTCATAGGATTAAGTATCATGATCAGAACATAACAAAGCTAAATATCTAACATTTTTACCTATATATAGAAAACAAGCAAGTGGCACAATGTGACAAGCTGGCATGTTTAAACTCAAGGCCAGAATATTCTAAGAAAAAAAGGGGAGGAAAATACAACTTAATACTTACCCTTACACAAAGCTTGTCCAAAGGTAAAAAAGCTACCAAAAGGAACCTCTTCACTTACCTACTCTACAGCATTTAACAGTACAAACTCCTAAACTCATGCTATCCATATGAAGTAGTAATACTTTAATGCTTTATAGAAAGTGTACTAAAAGGATTAATCCAAAGTATTTATGCAAATCAGTTTCCTGATCTCCACAAACTAGTCAAGGATAAATAATGTTGTGCTCAAACAGTTAAGATGTTAATGGAATCACATCAATAATATTTAAATTCACCAGAGAAGATATTCTAAAATAACACAATACAAAACTCTCACAAAATCCAAACTGTTTTGCCCTTGCAAGGTTCAAGAGAAAGCAATGTGCAAACAGTACAGGAAATCAGACATTTTCCAGTTTGCCTCATTGAAAAACCTGCCATGGGTAAGAAACACCGAAGGAAAACGGATAGGATAAAGAGCACAAAACATTGATCTAGATCTACTTCTATGGCAACCATATTATCAAGCCACCTGTTGAGTGGTCAAGAATAGCAGAGGCAAGCAGAACAGGCTGTCTTTAAGCAATACTAAAAGAAAACACAGGTCACTGATTTTGCAACTTCACCTGATTTCTCAACTGTACTAAAGGAATCAAATGTCTTAATCACGGGGCAAGACAAAAGTATAAGACTGAGAAAAATCAAAGCACAGCAGTACCTTTGAAAGAGGAAGTTGTTTCTCTTTACTTTTCTACCATATTCTGCTTAGACAGAAAGAGCGTCAGAGGTCATCTGCTGAGTTTTGTCTCTTCTAGGAAAATAACCTACACTTAACTGCTGAAACCCATAGGCTTTTTAATGGGAACAGTTTTGTTCTGGTGTAGACAGAAGTAAACTTACCCACTACAAAAATCACAACTACTCCTATCATAAAATAATTGTTTATAAGCAGCTTTATTCTGTTTTCATCTATGTCAGCTGCCAAAATATCATAGAGCATATTAAACAAGTAAAACCATACCAGAATTTAGGTAACAGATCTTAAAGGCAATCCAAAAGCAACATCTTCTTATCAGTTAGGTGTCCAAATGATCTTGTGGAATGAAATCTCATACTGATTCACTAAGCCAACACCACTGTTTACCCATCAAAAGCAATTGTGATCTTCCTTTACTCTTGAAATACCACGCTAACACAGTACAGTAGTCCTAGCTGCTCATGCTCTAATTCCACAGTAGTTACTCCTATAAGCACATACAGTTACTGTACTGTGCCCGAGAGAGCATTCTGAGGGAAAGGAAGGAGAAAATGAGTACTGCTAACACACATTTGCAAGCTTTGCTATTCATTTATCAGATGTCACACAGTACAGGTACAGAAATGAGCCCAAATAAAGGAAAAATGAAATGGCTCCCAAAACTGATGCAACCTTACCAAACACGCTGGTAACAATGATTTCATTCAATTCTTACAGCACAAAAGGTTCAAACCCAAAGCATCTAGGAGTCTCCTAATCAAGATGCTACCGCATAATGAGAAGACAAAAGCAATAAGATTGTTGAATCATTTTAGAAACTCATCAGGTATTAATTATTTGTCTGCCTAGAAGCCTTACTAGTGGATAAGGAACCAACAGGACCAGATATGCTACAAACAGAATAAACAAGATCATTCCTGCTTCAGAGCTTAACTACACCTCCAAGCTGAAATACTGCACTTAGTTAAGACAATCACTCAGAGTCAATATTTTATACTGTAAATAACACAACAACTCTGTGTTTCACGAACTATTTTGACAAATGAAAAGAGAATGGTTTGATAAGGACATGTGTGTGAACCTCCAGTACTGAAGAGCTCAAGCAACAAGGATAAATATTTCACATGTGTACAGCAGTACTAATTACAGTTGAAACAAAGGGGAAAAAAAAAAAACAAACCCCACCAAAATCCAAGATTTTAAAGCAAAAAGTTCTACAGATTGGACTAACATAAACTTCACAGAAACAGATCCGTTTTTCTACGTGAAGGCAAATAAAAAGTATGAAAAAAAAAAAGAATTTAAAATCATTATCACACCAGAAAGCCCAAGGAGAAAGCCACAGTGGGAGCCATACTGCAATAAGACAAACTGTTCACCAACTTCCTTAGACATATGTACAGAATGAAAAGCAGTGTCTCTTTAGACACTGCTTTTATTAGTCATTATCTACTTTGCTACAGGAACCTGTGTTAATTTAGTTCTTAACCCTACTATTAGAACCCCTGGAGACACCAAAGCTGAAAACTAGGAAACAAAGAGCTGTAAATCACCAATTTTCAGCAAAATTCTGCTGAAACAGAAGCTTAGAAGTAATACCAGGCAGCTACAGATGACATCATTCATTTCAGATACATCATTTAGAACTACGTCCCGATGATGAAATATTTTATTGCACATATGCAACAAACCATACAAATTCTTAAGTCCCTGCTGATATTTCTTCATACCTATAATTTAAAAGGTCTTAAGAAAAATGCAAACTGATTACCTCGCACAGGCAAGTTTAATATGGAAGAAAAAAATACAGCGACCTGTAGAATTAGCGAGCTACACCCACGCAGCTACGAGGAGACCATCAGCTATGTCCTGTCACTGAAAACTTCAACCCGACCCTGACGTTTACAGGATTTCAACAAGAGTGACACCTCAATTGTGTTACTAAGTTCTCAAAGAAACCTGCTTCCTTCTCAAGAAACCCAGTCTCTACTAATGACCAGGCAGGTTTAAACTAAATGTCACTAACTGCAATGCTTCCCTAAGCTCGAAACAAAGCCTAAAGGAATAGGCGGGAGAAGAACAGAAGCGAGTTTTGAACTCCCTTGGAATTCCCAGGGGAGCCGCTCCCGGGTTCCCGGCTCCCCCGGACAGCCGGACCGGGCGCGGCCTGACGCTTCCCGCCCGGGGAGGGAACGGCGCCGGCGAACACACGCCGAGCTGCCGCTTCCAGCCGGGAGAACGCCCTGTCTGCACCTCCCGAGGGCAGCTCTCCGCCAGGGCGGGGCGGCAGTCCCTCACGGCCGGTCCCGGCGCCCCTCACGGCCGGTCCCGGCGCCCCCCGCCCCACAGGCCGCGAGCCGCGCCCCGCCCTGCCGTGCCCTGCCCACCGCTCGGCCGCTGCCGACGGCCCTGCCGGGGCTGACACGGCCGGGCCCGCTCCGCTCCGCACCCTCACCGCCGCGCCGCCGCCCCTCCCGCGGCGGCTGCTCGCGGTCCCGTCGCACCTTGTCCGCTTTGTCCATGGCTCCAGCTGCACCGGGCGGCGGCTCTAATGAGGGCGGCGGAAGGCCCGGGCCGCCTCCCCCATGGCGCTGCTCCCCCGCCGCGCTCCGCACACGCCCGGAGCGGCGCCGGCCCCGCTCGCGGTTATCACGGGAACCGGGACCGGCTACGCCACGGCCGGGGCGGGACGGGCGGCGGGGAGGGACCAGCTGGGACGGAAGCCGGGCGGGCTCCGGCCGGGAACGCCTTCGCTCCCCCCCTCGGTGGGCGTTCCCCTGTCGCGTTCCGGCCGCCCGAAAAGCAGTGGGGCCGTGACCCGAGCGCTGCGGGAACCCGCGGGATCAGCGCGGAGAGCGTTGTTCCCCCGCCCGGGGCCGTTCCGCCCGCGGCGAGCGAGGGCGGCAGGCGCGCTGCGGGCCCGTCTGCTCGGGGGCGGCGCCGAGGGAGGCTCAGGCCGACGGTGTCCTTGAAATTATCTGGAGCACCGAAGGAAAAAAAAAAAAAACGCCAAACCTGCGATTTATTTAGAGGCAGAAATCTAAAAATGTCGCACCAGTGTCTGGAGTGCAAGGCCGAGCTGTGGAGCGCGTCCCCTGCGTGCAGGACCGCGGTGCCAGCAAAGCGGGGAGATTGTGAGACGGGGGTTTTGGCAGAGCTTGTGTGACGTTCCTTTATTTTGCTTCCCCGGTTTTAACATGTGGTTCATGATGAGTAACCCCAGCGAAATCCATGAGACCGTCTTCACCCCGAGCCTGGAGAATGGGAAACGCGTGTAGGAGCCAGTGCTGCATAACAACACATGATCCCGTACGTGCGTTCTGCAGGGGATGTCCCCGCATTTCATTACGCTAATAGGTCTGCTGCCTTGGGTTTAATGGAAATGAGGCATAATTTATTTACAACTTGGTTGATTCACGGCAAGGGGAAAAGAAAGCAGAACTAGACTAAGTGCCTTTGTGAAAGAAATATACAAAGGATATCCCAGAATAGACACTTGAGCACTTCCAGGTGAAATACATTATAAATGTATTATGTATTAATACAAGAATCAGGTTTCTGCTTGGCAGAGGTTGTTTTGAAGAATAAATGGCTTGCTTTTTAAAGAAACAAGTAAGAAAGCCTGTATCTGAATTTGACAGCAGTAAAAGCTATCAAGAATGTCTCGACAGAGCAATCTTGCTATACTTCCTCGATTGAACCTTTATAATTATTTAATCTTTCCAGATTTGTGCTCATGATACCGTGTAACAATTTTTCCTGCATCATAAAAATTTTATTTCTTGGATAAACCCACATAATTCCTTTTTTCTTAAGAGCTGCTCTTTAAAACTTCGTATGTAACATATGGGATTATGAAGATGGCTATTGCATTGCACAGCAAGATCTCATCTTGCAAACAGATGACACGAACAGAGAATTGTGCAGACTGTCACTGCCTTCTGTGCTATTCCATCCACATCAGCAGGATCACCATCCAAGTATAACTTTTGCCTAGAGGTCTGCAACATTACTTATGTTCTGTGATTTAAGTTTTCATGAGGTCGCAGTACACAAAATCATAGGTCCCATTGAGCATATGGGAAAGGGAGTGGGCCAGGTTGTAATCCCAACTAAATTTAACTTCAGGTTTTTACTAACTTCAGGGAGGACAATGTTTTACTACCAATGAAGAGAACAAGAGAGCTGCTGCAGTGCCCTAAATGATAGAGAAACCTCATCTGAACTGGTGAAGCTGCAGCAGTTGTATGCTTTACATGCACTTCTGTATCCCAGCAGTTTTCTTGACAAGATTAAATGGTCAGCAGAATTCACACAAAGGTTTATAGCACTGGGAAGCCCTTTCAAGGTGGTAAGACAGACTAATTTGAGGTTATGAGGTTGTGTTCCCAGCGGCTTTTGCACAATGTGATGTTATTTCAACATAAGAAGTCACGAAAGTAAAACTGGGGATTAAGCTGGTTGTACACAGAGTTTTCAGCTGATGCAATGGAACAGCATTTCATCAGTAATTGATGAACTCAAATATGAGATGGAAATCTACAGATAAATAATTATGAAACATAAGCCACCTAAACTTCATCTCACTTAAATGACAAATTTCTACTGAGCAAAATGTATTTCATTCCCAGTAGTTGAATGTGTTTTTCTTATTTGTGTGAAATTAGGTTGATTTATTTCAAACTTAATCACTTTTCATCTCCAAATAACGTGGGAGAACTTGCCTGACTGGACAGAAAACAGTGAAAAAATCCCACTGAAACAACTAGAACAATCGTCTTCTTGTATTAGCACACCAGTGTTTTAGTGTGGAATGCAGCTTAATTTGTTCAAATGGGTGCTGACCATGGAATATATATTATGACATTTGCTTAAGATAGTTGCTGTGTTTTTAAAAAATAATGACTCATTATGGCAAGGCTGTCCATTATGAAATTCTTCTTTTGTTCCCAAGATACATACCAACAGAAAGGTCACACTTGAAAGAGCTGTTATGCACACTGAAATAACAAGAATGTCTAAGATCTAAACTGGGCAGTAAGTAAACAGACATCAGATCTACATAAATCTATACAATATACATAATACAGAAGATCATGTTGGGTGACCTGAGTGGCCACTCATGTGAAAAAAAACTCAAGTCTCCCATAAAATTAACTGTGTTATCACCGAAAAGAAAAACAAACCAAAGCACTCAGAACCAGTTATGTTAGATCCTCTATCCACAGCTATCACAAATATGCCAGGGCATCTGGTTACATTATCATCTTGACCAAGTGTTGTGTAAGAGAACTCAACAATGTTACAGTGCTTAAGGAAGCCATCAAAAAATTCTAAAAACCCTGTTGAATTTAAACACACTTGGTAACTGATTTTGAATACTCAATCGTAAGGGTCCGGTTCTCAAATCTGGCAATATGTAAACAATTACTGCTACTTCTTTGTTGCAACACAGAGTAAGTGAATAGCTCATAAGCAAAAATGATGGGCAAACTCAGCAGGTGCTGACTGCAATTTTGCTAGTAAGTTTTTGGCTTTATTGCTGCATCTGCTGAGTAGTGGAGATACCCTTCCTGAACACAATGGAGGACACAGATCAAATGAAGAAGAAAATCTAGGTCGACACAAAAATAAAAAATGGGATTCTAAACCAAAATATCTCAGTAATATGGAAAGGCACTTGGCAATGACTGTATTCAGAATTCAAATCACAGGATTACAAGCAAATGTAACAGCACATGTGTGGCTACTCACGCCCTTACTTACATGGGCTCTACTTACATCTGGTGGGTACAAAGTCCTACGAAACACATAAGGATGTGATTACACACGTCTCACTGAAACCAAGGCAGATTCTTATATGGAAAGCTTGAACGTATGTATAGGCCTAATGGCACTGGCACAGAAGCATGAAAGGGTTGCTCAGAAACACCCTCCGCCCCCAGGTCCAGGCAGGCTCAGACTGAGCTCCATGGCAGTGGCACCACCTGAACAGGGACTGCAGCAGCACTAGTGGGGTCAGAGGCTGACATGGTGAGCAAGTGGAAAAGGCAGCAGGAAAGAAGCAGACTCCAAAATGAGTTTTACTGGCCAGGGACTAAAATCTTCAGCATAATTACTGAAAAAGACGAGTACAGAAAGCGAAGTATATCTTGGCAAGTAAAACCACATCTGGTGATGTGACATGTGGTGTCCTGCACAGGCAGCCATGGGCAGACACAGCAGGGAACATAACTGAAACCAAAGGGAAGGTGAGCTGGGAACTACTCCAGGAACCTGAGGATCCCAATTCCAGCAGCAACATGTGATTACTACCTGGCAGCAGCCAGAGTGAGCCCTGCCCTCGCACCCAGAGCAGCTGAGGAGAGAGAGGCAGCAGAGCCAGCCAGGACAGAACTGCCATGCAACTCTTTCTAACACAGCTGGGAAGGAATCAGCCTTTACTCTTGCAGTAATGCTTACACTTATTACATCTGAAATTTAGCACTACATATGCAATTATTCTAACACAGATAGTTTGCAATCTGCCTTACCACACAGTTAGAGGCATTTAAGATGATGATAATCCTTTCTTTGTATCTTAATTAACACTTAACTAGTTGACTAGCTTGTAATGTATTTTACCTAGTTCACTAACCTGGTTCTAAAATACATTCTTAGCACTTTGAAAGTAATAAAGTAACAGCTACACTTTTATATTTAAAATCCATATTAACATCTATATACAGAAATTTAGTTCAAATAATGGCTGTATTTTTGAGAAAGGGGTACTGTCCCAAGTGATGTCATTTTACTCCTTACATACAGTTCCTACTCAAGTAAACTAATTCACTACCTCTGAAAGAAAAAAATATAAAAATACAATCTTCAATTACAGATATAATGTTTTACAGCTAACAACTCCTGAGTAATTAAGAAATCAGAGTTTATTTACAGACTACAACTCAAATAACTTCATTATATTATTCTACTGGCTGCATTTCAGCTGCTTTGCCATTTTTCTGGGGTTTGTTGTTGTTCAATATATTTTCAGGCCTATTTAAAAGGAAAATGAATTAAATTGGTTTCAGATCCAATCCGTTAGAGTAGGGCTTTGAAATGCACAAAGAATACATTCCTTCAAAGTGTGTTTGATTAAAAATGATAAAAATCTAAAATGCAGACATAGCACCCACATCATCCCAGATTTGCCTGTTGTTCAGTTTTAAAGCATAAGCTGCCAGCAACTCAAAAGAAGGGTTTATATATACACAGCTTAATCACTGTTGTAATCTTATATAAGATTACAACAGGCATTAAAATGTTCTTTTGCAAACAGTGTTATGGTAACTAGCTAAAATGCCAGTTTGTCTTGTACCAACAGCAACAAGAGGTGTACAAAAACACCCAAGAAGTCGTGACAAGTGTGGCTCTGACAATTAACAACAGCTGCAGAAATTTAGTGACTGGACCCGAGACTGAGAATGCAGTGAGGCTGCTTACCATGTCTCAACCAACCTGCAAGTGCAATGGTGCTTCTTGAAAAAAAATTCATTCACCTCTTCCTTCAAGTGCTTGTTCACTTTTCCTGAGGAGACAGAAATGACACCAGAGCCAGATCTACCAGGGACTATAGGTGGGCTGTAGCAACTATTGGTGATTTCTGCTGCAGTTGTACGACAACAGAGCTCCTCAGTATTTCCCCAGAGAAAACCCTCATCTTCCAGGTTAAGAATTATGAGAACTCAGAAAAGGGTAGAATCCCTTAGGGATTATATAACTCTTCCTTATGTGCCTAGAGCACAGATGCTAAGGCACTGTATACATGAGTAAGAACTGAAGTATGCAAAAACACACAACCATTTCTTAGAGGTAGACTGACCCTTTTTCTGTCTAAAACCATTCCTAGCCCTCACTATTCAGATGGAGTCCTTCACTAGCTGGACTAGTCCTACAACAATTAGTCCTTCAGAACAAAAAGATAAAACAAGGGAACTAGATGGACAGGACAAGATTTACTGCAGTATTCCCACTTCCTTCCTGAAAAAACAATCTGAAAATGCCTCCCCAGCAGACATAGCTGAGAAGGAAAAGGTTACATCAGGTACAACAGACAAAGTCAAGAAGACTTTTTTTTTTTAAATTTTCAGTGATTGTAGGTTTATGCATAGCTCTCTTTTTCCCCCTCCTTTAGAAGAGAGGAGTTGTTCCTTCCCACTGCAAGGGTGGTGGGAGATGGCAGAGAAAGGAAACCTGCTCAAACAGCTCTCACTGTCCCCTGTCTCCATGAGAAGGAGAACCTTGAAATAGCTGTGACAATCCCTTGTCCCCATGGCAGGAAGAACCTTGCAAGATTTGCTATCCAAAATAAAGTCTCTGGATCTGTAGGTAAAGGTCCCAATGATTGTGCAGTGTTGTTAAGTTCAACTTCACATCACCAGGTATTACTGGAATTTTCAAACTCAAGACTACGTTACACATCACAGCATTATAAGGAAACAAAATACAAGGTGCTATAGTTAAATGTTACCTATAGATTGTACAAAGGGAAAAAACTTTGCTTAAAAATTTAAATTTTACTATTGTTTTAAGTAAGTGGATAAATTAAAAACACCTATTGGTAAAAAAAAATGAGTAAAGAAGAATCGCTCACCCAAGATGCAGCATCACGCTACTCATGGTACACATTAAGTTTTATGATGTAAACACTAGGAAAAAAAAATTAGTTGCTTTGACAATGCAGAGCAAAATAATTTTCTAAGGGATGTAACTATTCTTCAGATTGAAGTTAATTTTATCCTATTTAATTATACCCTGTTACCAATTTAAACCCTGCCCTAGAACACTGAGTTTACCATGCTGCCTGCCTTGCATGTATGTGATGGACATTTGTAATTTATTAGGTTTTTTCATTATTTTTGGGGTGTTGTTAATTACTCTACCTACAGATTTTTCTTTCCACTGTTACAGTGTCTGTGTGTGGCACTGCTTGTGTACCATCACACACTATTTATGTTTCACTATTTCAAGGGGAAAAAAAGAAAAAATAAAAATCAACAGCACACATACCAACGAGTTCAGACTTAGAATCTCCTTATTGTCCTTCACAAATGAGATCAAGTAATACCTATTTTCTTTTAAAAATAACACGAGTAAAATTCAAATATAATGAAAGCACATCAAGAAACAAACTGTACAATTTCTGAACTGCACTGTTTATTTTGCTGCTTGAAACCTAAGTGACAGTATGCCACTATAATTATGGGGTTTCTTCTAAACCTTTACTACACTGCAGGTACAGAAATATATGGACACATTTTTGGAGAATTGACATTTTGCAAAATGCAGCAAACATTTCAATTTATACATGAGAAAAGGAAGTGTTCAAAAGGGTAGCATTTCAAGTTATTGCAGGTTATTTCTGTGAGAGAATTTCTGCAGGTAAAACATGTTTAAATTTAACCAACAGTAACGTGTCAGTGTATTTAAAATCATGACAAAAATCTTCTCTCTGGTCATTAATTGCCCCTTGACAAATTACTAGGATGTTGTATGTTTAGGGCAAGATGTCAATACAGCATAAATCCCGTGGCATTTTGGTTTTCTTCTGGAGATTAAAGCTGTTTTTTTCTTGGGATAAATGCAGCAGCAAAACACAAACCAGCTGATCAAAAAAGCACTTCTGCCATAACTCCAATAATTTCAGGGCACACCAACCGACAGTAGTTTTGCCATTCCCAGTTCTTTTTAGGTTTACATCACTGTACTGTTGCCTTAAGGACGTTTGTAGAAGCTTGTTTTCTGTTAGGCCAGCTTGCTGACTACAGCCTGGTTGAGCGAATTTAGTTGGTTGGTCCATTTATCTAACGCAGTATAACGTGCACCACCTCTCTTCTGATGATCCAGTTCTAGGAGCTGGTTGACTTGATCAATTCGGCCATGTATAGTGCTAGAAGTAAATAAACAAAAACAATAAACTGCCTATGGACATGGAAATAGGAGCTAACAAGAAATCAGAGGTAAAACAAGAGGTCTTGTACACGAGAGGCACAAAGTCCATCTCGAAATTCAGCACTTTTATAATTACTGCCCTGGGCAGTACTGCCTATTAAGCTGTCATCATGACTGGAAATCAAATGAACTAATTCATTGGGCAATGCATATTTTATCTGCTTAGCTATGATCCACACAAAGTCTGAAGCAATATGATATAAACAGTTCTTGAAAGTCAAAGAATAGTTAAAAATGGAGATGATGTGAAGAGAAATCAAACAACACAAGCCCATGTATGGATTATATTTTTGTAGCTGTTATAACAAGTTACCCTCCAGAAAAATAGGTTTTACAAATTGTGGTTAAATTTTTTTTGTAAAGGAGAACAGACTACCGATCTGTCAACTTGAAAATAATACTCAAAAATATACATGGGTATAAGCAGCAATTACTAAGAATAACAACTTCTATAATTTCATAATAATTCAGGAAAACTATTATGTAATTAAGAATTAAAGTAAAAAGATGCCACTCAATCTCTCTTTAAATTTTTCTTGGCTTCCATCTTTCAAACATTTTACTGCTCAGAAATCAAGCAAATCCAAAGTCAGCACCATTACCTTTCACTTCTAGAATCAACCAGTATTATCACAATGCCCCAAAATATTGTTTTGTTGCTCCTTCTAAAATTTGATTATTTTAAAATAATCAAAGATCAGTAATCAAGAATCAAGTACATACTTATCCAATATGCACTGCACAAGCAAGCTTTCCACATCAGCTACATCTATGTTTAACTCCTGAAACAGAAAGAAAACTCATTATGTTGCTACCATGTTCTGCATCATTAAAAACCTCCAATCTTTATTTTCATATACAGAATTTGGTTTAACCTCTGTTTATTGCTGTTCAGAAGTATCAATTCAATAATGATCTATCAAGCAAAAGACCTCCACCCAAAGGACACATGGCCAAGAATGAAGAGACCAGTGACCTCTCAGAAAAAGCTGAAGAGGCTAAAGCAAAATTTTGGAAGCTCCAAAAGTGACTTCCTTTATTGACTTACTGAAAAAACAAACAGATAAAAAATATCCCAAACCAAACAACAACAAAATAAACCACAACCACAAAAACCCAGGAAATAAAATAAGAAATAATTATCAGAAAAGAATGGATCTGCACTCAAAACCATTTAGAGAGTAATTGCATCTTCTGGCTCAAGCAACTTCTGCAAGTGTTAAGTCTAGCTTAAAAAAAAAGCATACTGAGTTCTACAGAGAATTTAAGGACAAAAAAGAGGCATCTCTAATATTTCATTACGTATTTTGTAATGCTGTGAATTTTTGCAAGCAAAAACACAGATCCACCGGAGATGGAAATACTCATAGATTATCACTGGGTTTTTATTTTGTTCTTTCCAGATTAGGCAGTGAAATCAGAGATTCTATGGTAATAGTTGGTTTGTTCTACTACCACAGTTCTGTAACTCATACAACACAAACATTAAAATAGCTTATGAACCAAAGGAATTAAAATTTTCATTTTTACCTTCATAAAATTTAGGTTTATAATTACATTTTCAATTATACAAATCTCACTTTTCTTCAGAAATGTGATTTTCTACACCGAGTAGAATATGGTAGCTGAGTATTTTAGAAGTATATCATAGTACATATTATAAAAAGCATTTGGATGACACTTGAAATTTACATTTTTGCACTGCAAAGCAGCCAGCAGTGCATCACTAGTACTTTATGGTTTAGAGTATATTTTAGATGTTCTATTTCTGGAAGCACTGTATTTATTTAAAAGCTTTTATTCACAGTTAATCATTTACTTAAACAAATGCAAGGCTCCACTGACACATACCTTAGAAATAAAAGGAATATGTATTCTTGTGTAAGGCTTAATTAATTTTATAAGCACTTGTGTTCTGATGTTTCGCAAAAGCTCTGTAAGAGAAGAAAAAATAAACACTCTAAAAACAACAGTATTGAAATAAAGATGCAACACCACTCCATATAGAAAGATACACTAAGCACCATGACCTTTTAAGGTAGTAATTCAGTGGGTGGGGAAGCACAGCAAAATAACAAGGGCCCTCCTTTTCCAGGGATCCAAGCAATAGGTAATTCTGAAGATGGACAGACAGAGTGGAAAACTGTTCAAACATGGAGCAACATGTTCTCTGGTAAAAATTTAATTTATCCAAGCTAACTGGATAAATCATAGAGATCACTGCCTGGTATATCTGCCCCCCTGATTTATGGCTAGAATGCCTTGTACAAAAGTGAAAAGGGGTGTTCTTAAGGCTGTGCAACTTAAAATGTCTGTGCATTTAACTTCATGGGGAATAGTCCCATTTGAAGTTAAAAGAGCAGGGCCTAATGGTGTAATTATGATGAGGAACTGAAGTTGTAGAAAACAGTCTGCATGGACAGGCTGATTTTGGTTAGATAACGTAGTGCAGTCATTGGTTTATAAATTCTTACATTGGTAAAGACGGGATAAAATGAAAGCATAAATTACAATAATAAATTAACAGAAAAGCTAGATCCATTTTTACATGTTTAAACAATGACTGTTTATATAATAAAATACCACTGAACACCAAATTATGTGTCTCAATAAAACTGTGGAGATTAAAACAACGAGGTAAGGTATGTAAACATTAACCATGAACATGTGTATCACTACAGAGTGAAAACAATGAGACATCAGTAGCATATAAAGAGTGACACAAATTCTCTTCAATGCCTTGGTTCCACTGTCTTTCTCTTGCTCTCCAGTCCTCTCACACCTTCCTCCATAAGCATCCAGCTCTAATCTTACAGGGCCTTCCTATAAGACTTTGCAGCTCACCAGCAGTCGGCATGGAACAGCAGTAGTGGGTTATATTTAGTTTCCCCTGCTGTTTGCCCTGTTCTCTTTTACAAACAACAAGTACAAGAAAACCAGGTCTCTGGATTTAACTCTTTTCTTTCCTGTAACTATCCAGCTAAATGATCTTGCAATGCAACAGTAAGACCTACTCTTGAAAACAATAGTAAACTGAGGAACTGAGAACTATATCAAAGTGAAGAGACTCTTCATTTCTCAGATACATGAAAAATGGATGAGGTAATTATTTTGTCATGCTAATGGAACAGAAAGGCATGTATTCATGTGTTCCCATCTTATTAAGCACAGGTACTATAACTCCAATCATTGTTTACAAGATATAAATAAAAAGTATGTTTCTTTTTACATATTCTATTACTGCATATTTATTAGTGCAACTTTTATTACACTGTTTATGTATGTTGTCTTTAATCTGAAGCAGAAAATTAACTTTATAAGCTAGCAAACATCAAACTGGATGAGACTGCTACAACCCACCTTTACAGGTGAGGGTTGCTCTCATTCCACTGTTCCAATGGGAAAAAAAGAAATAACAAAAACAACACTCAAAATACTCAAGTGCCTTAACACCACCATAGATATTATCTTACAATATCCACTCTTGCTCAAACTTTCTCCATAATATCTGCAATTCTTTGCCGTCGTGCCACATGCCTGGATGCAAGTTAGCCCTGACCAGCTCCTAAATAACTTGTAAAAGAATCACCCACAAGTAATTACAAAGAACTCTTAGTGCCAGAAAGAAAAATAAGCCAGGGTGAGGGGAAGAAAAAAAAAAAGGAGCTTACTAAGTAGTGAAAACAAAAATGATTAAAACAGCCTTCAAGAATACCTTCAATGTGCTCCCTTATGAAGGGATCGTCCATGATGTTGCTGTGATTTGTTTTCAGAATCTTCTCAAATTCAGTGATGTCATTATTCTGATAGGCACTTCAGGAAAAAACGAGAGACTGCATTATTAATTTTAAAAGTTAAACAGACTCTAAGATTATGTTCCACAACGTCTAAAAAAACATGTATTAAGCACAGGTGGAAATTACTTATATTCAGAACCTTTATAAGCAAAAACTCTTTCAAGATGAAATGCAACAGAAATGACCTTTCTCCTGTTTCAATTGTAGTAGCATTTACTGAAGTTTAGTATGAACATTTAGTTGTTCCACAAGTGCACTCTAGTTTCAAAACTTTTGTACTTTAAGAAGCTATTCTTAAATACCCTGTTTTGAAAAGTATCATTACATGAATTTTGGCTTCATGAAGTCATACTTTATGGAACAAAGAGCTAAAAAGAGTCTAGAAGGCTCTGGCTGTCTCTACGATGTCCATCTTAAGCTGAATGCTAAAAATACTGGAAGATGAAAGAAATCCGGACTTCCAGGATTATCCATCAGTAATTCTGGCATAATATTACTTTTTAGATTTTTATTTATAGCTTATTTGTATATATATCCTTTCATGAGTCAGTTTTGTCATGTGAGAAAGCATTGCAAAAAGGAGGTGGCACCACAGCATCATTTAAATGTCAAGAGCTGCAACCTCTGAAGAAAGACCTTTTCCTTGAAAAACAGTCTCAAAACAAAATTTTCAACTTCTGTTTAATGCTAACATCAAGCATTTTAACAGCAACATCTATTTGTCCTTCATATACTGTACATTTTAAAATTGTTTTGAAACTGGATGAAAAAGATTCATCCTTTATTAAAATGGCCAAGAAAAAGACTTGTTAAGTTTATGGTAGAACTTGAGCAGTTTGTAAGTACTTAGTGAGTGGCATGGACTGTACCACATGAAACCAGGAAATTCTACTTCATAAAGAAAAGGAATTTCAGTTCAGTATATTTTATTTTTATTTCAGAAGTCACTGTTTATCATCTGGTAAAGCATTCAAGTTCCCACTGTAGAGTACAGGAAGGATTAAAAATATAACTGTTTGAAATTAATTTTATCTTCTGCATATTTCTTATCTACCCTGCTTTAATTGCATTATTAATTTTAAAGAAGTAGTTATACTCAAATGTCAAGATAAAAGACATAAATTAGAAATATGAACAAAATCAGATTGGGTAAGGCCATCTGGAATTCTTTCTACCTCGAATTCACATGAAACTATGACAGCGAATTAGCAAAAAACACATCTAAAGTGGAATGAATCACTGGAAATATTCCCTTAATAAACTGCCAACTTATTTATTCAATACCATGTCAATAATGGATGAATATCCTCACTTTCAGAAATCATTTGTTTGTATACCATGCTACAGTACAACAGCAGTATCAGAGCAAGAGTTGTTCCAAGGCAGGATCAATTGTTTCAACATGTGAGCAGAGATTACTTCTTATGTAATGAAAAGATGGGAAAAGGAGCAAAGGCAGGACAGAGTGGATGCAAGAGGTGAGCTTCAAAGCACAGGGTACAAAACCTGCCTCAGTTCACTGACCTAATGACCATAATACACTAAAAGTTCTCACAGTCGCCTGTAAGAGGTAATGAGGCTTTCTTTTGATTTTCACATGTTTGAAGGATAGGGGAGATCATCAAGAGTTTTGTATTCCTAAATTAGGAAATCATGACATATCCATGCATCAAAATTGTTCTATTGGCTTTGGTATGAGATGTCATTAAACGCAGTTTCTCTTATGTAATCAGCCAAAGCCTAAAAACACCAGTTGCAGTACAATATGGGACAACTTTATTTGAGAAATGAGGTTTTTGTCACAGCATAAAGTGACAGAAGTACACAGTTTTTGTACTCCTACATAGTATGATATCTATCCTATGGGGTCTCATAGTAAGTTTCTCAAGAAAAACAGTCTGCAAATATTTGCCCAATATTTATGAATAGCTGTTAACTGTGCAGAGAAAAGCCATTTCTAAAAATATTCCCTTTCTGGTTTGAACACTGAATCTTTTTTCTTTTTATCTTTTTGTTCTCTTCTCCAGAAAAATTAAAATCTTACCTTACTAAATTCGTCATTGCTAGAATCTCTGGATCATTTTTGTATGGTTTAGCCTACACAGAACAGAAAGCATAATATGCAAGTTTAGATTTTTTTTTTTTCCCATTTCCATCCTTTGGGTAATTTCTCTATATATTTAGAAAAGGGTGAGGGGATGTGGGGGGGTGTGAAGGAAAGAGAAAAAAAAATACCTCCTGAGAATCAAATGGATTTATTCCAGACTTCATGAGCATGTTTGCTAAGACCAAATATTTTAAGCAAGTGGTTCTTCTGGGGCTCCCTGATTCATCATAATTCTTGAATGCTTCAAAAAAATCAGTATGTGCCTTTTCAAATTCTCCTTCTCTTAAGTGCATTTTGCCTCCACATTCTGAAAAGAAAACACAGATGAAAAGGAACACTGTGTGCTTGTTGCTGACTACAATAATTGTACTCAAGTTCCATGCTATTTCTAAATAGATTACTGAAACATTTTCAGAAGTCATTTCGTTCTCTGAAATCACTACGAAAAGAAAGCATTAGGGCCTTTACATACAGCACTGCCATCTGAATAAACCCATTCCAAAGAAGAAAAAACAAAACCCAACCCACACCATAAAACGTAAAGAACACTAATCCTCATAGCCAATAATTACTTCACCCTTATGTAAAAATACTGCAAAAACAGAGATAAATTCTATCTCCATTTCAAGGGCAATACTTTGTATATTTATGACATTTTCCCTGTTGAGCAAAACTACACAGGAAAAAATGAGAAATACTTTCTGTATCCTTATATTTCTTAAGTATCCACTACTGCCTGATTTTCTGTTCAGTGCCTACACCAGGGGAAGGAGGAAGGCATAGCAGTATTCTGAAGAAAGGGTTTTTTACAAGACACACGGCGTGTTTCCACTACAATTCATTACTGCAGATAATAAATAATATTTTCAAGCACATCTTAAAGCTCTTTGGTTCCTGCTGAGTTTTAGCGAGGTGAGACACAAATTTATAAAAGGGGATTGCACAAACAGCAGTCCCTTCTGCAGTCCCTTCTAGCAGTCCTGTCAAGCCTTTGTTTTTATCCCCTGCAGATGCCTTTGCATTTATCTTTTGCTGCCTGCCATGGTGTCAAACATCAAGTCTTCCTCTTCTTTTCTACTGTTTCTCTCCTAACAGTTATGAAGCCAGCTGCCCTTCTGACCAGTGCCTCTGGTACTTGGGCACCAGAACTGCAGAGCTGAAGTCCTGCAAGAAGCAGATGATGAGACTGTGAATCTACAGAAGCCTCTGTCTTTATAGTTGGAACTGGAAAAATCCACTGGTTATCAGATTTTCATGGAACAAAATCTCTGCAACAGAAGACAAATGAAAAATTCGAGATGAACTTGCCTCTGATAACTCCCATGATCAGCGGATGAGGAATGGCTGACTTGATGTGCAATGACTGTTCATATAGTGCTTTAAGTTTTTTGTTATTTTTCTGTGCTGTATACATTTGAATTTCCAAAGCATAGATTTCCAATAGTTGAGTACCTTTTTTTAGATCATCTTCCCCATCATCAGTCTAGGACAGATTAAGTAATAAATACTGTGAAATTTCAAGAGAACAGCAATTTCAGTTTTCTACTAGTAAAACACTGATAACCAAATACTCTCAGTAATTTCCTGTCAAAAACAGGAATATTCCTTAAACTCTGAAATTTTGATACAAGTAACAGAAAACAGAGTGCCCAAAGAAATTACCATAGGCTACGTTTTGAAGCCCTGTATTTAAAATGTCCGTATTTTTGTTTAATAATTAAATGTTTTCCTCAAGACTTTAACCTTAATTCTTTTCCACTTTCCTTAAGCCACACTCTAAGTATATAAATACAACGACTGACACAAAAGCATGCATATATATAGGTAACACACATGACTCTTCTGCTGCCTCTAACAGAACCATTTCCCAGATATTTGTAACCTATTTCCCATACTGAAGGAGGAAAACTGTCACAAACAAGCACAGCAGGCTGCATGGCTAATTTATTTTTTCCTCTTCCGGATGGGAAAGTAACAACTCTACTTTTTGTTTTGAATAAAGCTCACTTGGAATCTTTGGTATATTTCAAAATAAATGTCTGTGCATTATAGATTACTGATACGTGCTTCTCACCCTTGCACCTGAAGAGAAACCTAATCAGCAGTCGTGAATATTTTTTTTTAAATCGTCTCTAAGGAAGGAATAAAACACCTAGGGTTTTTTGTTCATGTTATCAAGCAGATAACAAATTAAAGCAGGCACAGTATTTCTTCCCTCTGTACTAAAGCTCAGCAAAATGCCTCAAAGGCCAACAACAGATGTATTAAAAAAGAAATCAATGCATCAATGTTGTTTACTAAGCCACAGTGATTTAGAATATAAAGGTACCTGGCATGACTGATGCAGCTGACGCAGAATCTTTTGTAACTTTCCATATTCTTCTCGTTCTAAATATAATTTGCCAAGCTGCAATGAAAAGAAAGTTAAAGTACTGAGGTCTATTAAAATTTCACAATTCTAATTTATAAGAATTAGCTGAAGGTGTCAAACAAAAGCAAAAAATAGGAAGTTACATATTTTTACCTTTGTGTTTGTCTTAAACCACAATCTATCATTCTTAGCATCTTTCAGAGCTTCAAGTGTTGTTTCATAGAATTCCTGAAGCAAATCCATCTGACATAAAAAATCAGAATTCTATAATTGTAAACAGCAAATTTGTACCTGTTAATAAAGTCAATCTGAACAAACTAAAAGTGCATGCTTGAACTTCAAAATAAGAAAGGTATCTGCATCTTACTGAATGTCTGCATTTAAATTGCAAAGAGCTTCTAAAGTAATCAAACTAACTACACTTCTTTTCTTACATGAAACAGATATAATTAAAAAGTATTCACGTTTTAAGATTTGTACCCATCTGTGAAAAATGAAAGCCACCTTATAAAACCCATCTGATATAACCAAGGAACAGAATCCTGATGTTGTATAACGAACACAGGCAATATCGTTGCCACTTAAAAGAATAAAAATAATTTACATATCAAAAAGAAAATATGCTTTACAAAGTGAGGAAAATGGTCAAAGGAAAAGATGCCTTCTTCTTTCTGGACTAGCAATGTTGAGTGAAAGAAAGCTTTTGAGAGCATCAAACTGTTTCTTTGCATAAAACCCAAAAATACAACACCTGAAATGGAAATCAAAGTGCTGAGTGTTACCTTTTACAAGGGTTCTACAAAGAATGCATTAGTATTGTTCATGGCCACTGTTCCTTTGGGAGTAACAATCTGTGACTATACAACAAGTTAAGATTTCCAGATTGTCCCTCCAGGTCTGGCTCAACTGCATTTAGAGACCCCAACCTCTGCCAAGAAGGGACAGTCTAAGACAATCTTTAGACCTGAAGAGTAATGCATCATTCAGCTTTCACTTCTGAGGGTAGCAGGACAGGAAGGATTGTGATAATGACCAAGGACTCAGCACTAAAGACCAATGATCCTCCATATGAAGGTGCTCCTTCCAGGAAGTCAGTGAGGGGAGCCTCCTACCCTCTGTAAGCTTCTACACCAACACAAAAGAAAAGGAGCTGGGCTGTGTATCTGTGGACATGTACCTCACTTGCACAGTGCACAGGACAGGCAGTATTTCACACCAACACTTCACTGCAAAGATTCCCCTCTCCCCCCCCCAAAAATAAAAGCATTGTTTAAGTAGAAATTGTATCTGAGAGGGCACTTAATACTGTGCAGCTATGCTAAAAAAAAGTTCTTATTTCTTAGCGCAGAAATTCCAGGTAAATATTGCCAAAAAAAGAACAAGTTTATGAGGATTTATCTGTGTTAACAGAATCCACTACATGTAGGAAATATATTTTTACATATGACAGCAAATGAATACTCAAAATTCTTCTGTTAAGATCAAAAAAGCCCAAACCAAACACAAAAGATGTCCATAGTTAAAAATGCAAGACTGTAAAGTATGAAGATGAAAGAACTGATGATCCAACCTGCTTGGAAGTAGAGATATAATCAAGAATAGAATTGATGGATTTTTCGGAGTAATTCCTTGTAACTGCACTCCGTATGTAGGTCAATAGCTGTTTATACCTATTCATCATTTCAGGAAAGTTAGTCTAAAAGAAAAACAAAATCACATTATAATTTTTGTTTTAATTATTAAAAACTGAGATATCTTGCAAGTGTACATATGGGGAAAAAAAGCAGAAAAGAAAGACAATGCAGTAGTGGTTGCTATTAAAACTTCCATATCACCGCTTTATTCATAACCTGCAGAATCAGAAATAATTTCAGGACTGCATGGAACACACATTTAAACTACTCATCTCGATGAAGAAAACAGAACTGGCCATACAACTCTTTGGAATGGTTGCATACATAGCATATAAATTTTTCACTGTTTTGTCCTGGTGTAGTACACACAGAAACATGACCACTTCCAGTGGTGTGATACCTCAGCACAGCAAGGACTGAGCCTCACACTTGCATGAAGTGCCAGCTGACTACAGCAGTTATTTTGCATCCGTTTTGCCTTTGACTTGCAAACACCACATCATTTCCCTGCCATATCTGTACTAGCCATTAAAGGCTGCAAAAGACAAGTTCTGGTAGATTTAGTTGTCATAGCCACTGGATCAAAATTATTTATGCCATTTACTCCCAAGTGATAGCTGTAATTCCTACCAGTTTAAAGTTTATTTTAATCATCTGTTTCAGAGCTTTGAATCCCCATTCTCCCTTTTCGCCTTCGAGCTCCAAAACCTGAAATAAAAGAATTTTTAAAACAATATTTATAAAAGCTTTATTCAAACTTCAATTGTTTAAAATACAGACATCCCATACATGCCTTTACCCCCCCACTTCGTTCCTTACAAAGCAATGTTTAACTCTGCCTTGTTCTTCAATTTTACTCTTTCCTGGTATTATTGAAAAAGTTAGTGAGAGACGTGTATCTTACCAGTTTTCCCAACTTAGCTGATGTAGGGAGGGTGAATATAGTTTTTGCTGTTGTTGTCTAACAGCAAACACTTTCATATCAAACACTAAATTTAAATGCCATTCCATAAATACATATGCAAAAATAGTTGTAACACCTCCTGCAAAACTGAGTCAACTAAATTTTGACTAAATGAAGTTAAAAAGCTCTTCTGAATTTCTACAGTTCCTTCACAAAGGAGAAATGTTTCTAGGTTTTAATGTAATATAGGAATTAAGGAAATGTTTTGTAAGTAAAAACTTCAGAAAGTTTTTTAAAGTCATGTATATAATTTTACTATACACAATAAATAAGCTAAAAGATGCAAAAATCTTATTTTTTCTTTAAAAACTTATATCTAACATACTGCTTTCTCATAGCAGCGTGCAAACATTAAAAAGTTAAAACTGAGAGGAAGAAACTCTGTGTCACTTAGTATTTACACATTTAAAGCTTTGGAAACAGATATCAAACAATGTTACATAAGACACTGGGGAAAACACCATTTCATTTAAAAAACCCAAATGGATCTGGTTTCTATTGGTGACACATGAAAACACATTTAGAACTATTTAATGAACTTAGTAAAACCTGAAGATTAAAAAGTCAGATCTGTGATAAGACTATACTGTGTCCTATTTATTATCCCTAAGAATGATCCTGAAAGGCAGTCAGCCAGGAATCTAAGATGCTCAATAATGAACTTAGCACATTAGTAATTTAAAAGATAAATGTTACTCTTAAAATTTCAGAAAATAACTCAAATGGTGTAAAATATTTTAAAATGTGAATTAATATAAAAAGAAGAAATAGAATATAAAGACAGAACACCTTCTGAAAACTGCTTAATGCTGCTTTGGGGTCATCTTCCTTCAAAGCTTTGGAATTGTAGTATTGATTTTCCAGATCCACATTTGGTTCAGAATTGCTGTCCTCAGAATATTCCTACATTTTAAGGAAAAAAAAAAAATCAGAGGAAAAAAAAAGGTTCAGATCTGCTGAAAATGGATAAGAGATAGCAAGACTTACTACTCAAACTGACAGAGAATGCTTGTATATTTAACAGGCAGTGTTTGGTTTTAGAGCATGTAACAGGTATGGACCCGTATGATGATTTTGTCTCTGGCCTGTTACTAGGCCAGACTCACCATCCACCAACACTTGCCTGTCAGCAGATTTCTTTCTGGATTAATGAACACATAACTCTTACCAGCTGCACCTTTACGACAAGTACAGATTGTATTATTGAAATTCTGCCAGTGCTGGAGTTTAAGGACAGAGGCCCAACAGCACAGGTCATTTCTGGGAGGGGAGAGAACATGCTGCCCACTGGTCTTCCTAAAGGCACTCCATTATCCAGCCTTTGCTAGCCACAGAAAAGGCTCTGGCTGAGCTGCCACACAAGTAATGATTCAGCTCTGGAGGGTATCAAACGCTTCCATGAATCTCTCCATAATCTGCCTTTTTATGCCATAACGATTCATCCTTGTCTAAGGAAATTAAAAAAAAGAATAATGACGATAACACCAGCTGCTTCTGCACTGAGAAGCAGGAGATGATTGAGAAAATGCTAAAAGTGCTGCCAAAGATGGTGGAGTGAGGCCCAGGCACAATAATTTAATCAAATAATTATCCATCATGTACACTAGTGCCACACAAACTGAAGTATTTACTTCTAACAATTACTACTTAATTTCTTTTAAAAAGTATTCTGAGACTTCTTCTGATGAAAAACCCCTGCATATTTTATCTTCTTTTGCTAAAGGGCAATGCTGCACGTCCAAATTACAAAACACTAATAATTTCATTTGATATTTACACGATTCAAAACCACTTCACACCTCTGCATTTTCAAACTAACATCTCTGAACAGGATTTTGGCTATTAGGAGATGAACTGTTTTAACAGAAACTGTTTAAATCTCAAAGTTACTGTTGTCAGAGTAACTTTCCCTTGTTACAACATAAGCAATGCACATTCAGGTCCCCTCCTTTAAGGTGGATTTTACTCTTGCTGTACTTTGTCAGGCACATTTATTCTTTTGTTCATTTGTATATTCCTCCTATTAATGGACTCCTCCAAAAGCATGGGAAGGAATGAAAAAAAGATGAGGCAAAAGAGAAGTTTCAAATCAGCTCTCTCCTCTCTGCACTGCAAGCAGATCTCTCAAAGTTTAAGTTTTCTGACGTTCTAAAGCAAAAATTAATTACGGGAGTCCACAGTCGAACCAAATTTTATTAAACATGGTACTTAAGACATTTGTCCTTCTACTTTTTAATGCTTCTATTTGTAAAATGTAGGCAAGTTGCCCAAGTATGTGTTTATTTTCACCCAACAAAGTACTACATTAGTGAGAATGAATGGACTGAAAAGTCTTGTGAATTCCACAAACCTGTTTTCTGAATTGCCACAGAACTATAAAAATGTGATACTGAAAACAGCAAAGCAAACAGGAAGCAAGTGTCTTATTTCATTGGGCAGGCTTTCATTTTGGTTAGCCTGTTTTTGTAAACTCCTGCTCCTATTGACTCAAGTCCAATGGAGCAGCTATGAGCACATATGATGTCAACAGCTGTATCAAGCACCTTGTGAATATACAGGCTGCCACAAAATAAACAACATAGCACTTAAGAGATGTGTAATCAGTTGATGTCTTGTTTATGCTTAACTTGAACAATGGGGAATATTTTTGGCAAAAGTGTCTATTTGCAAAGATAAAAGGAAAGCAAACTAAATTAATTCCTTTTAGGAGACTATGTGCTCCATTAGCCCCAAGCCAGAAACATCTGAACTTTCATCTTAGCTCTGGCAATGATTCTGGATGTGGATTCATGCAGGAAGCCTTTTTTCAGGTAATTTTTCTCAATGCTACTTAAATATCCCATAAAGATCCTTTCATAATATTAACACATAATAAAGAAGTGTTAAGTCTATTGATAACTTTTTCCCCCCAGTGGAAATGCATTGAAATGCATCACAGGTACTGGTCTGTGTTTTCACAGCTGTATTTTTTCTTCAGTTGATGCCTATTTGCCTCACATCACATTTAGGAGGACAATATGGACTCAAAGCTGCAAGGGAGATAAGGCTTTCCTACTTCCAGAAAATATAAGTTGGTTACTTTAAAAGACATATTTAGACTTAATGGCCGTGAAGAAAACTTTAAAACCTCAAACTAAGTATGAGCTGATGCCATTAATCTTTAGACAATATAAAAAAAAAAAAAAAAATCCCTGTAGATACTGCATCTTATTTCAAGCACTGATGCTAATTATGCCAGCGCTGATAAATTCAGAAGGACGAGCACTCTGTCTTCTTTTGATGCAGAGATGGCTTAGTGCAGTAGGATACAAATGTGAGAACATTAAGCTTCTGCCAAAAGCAAAAAAGGAAGAAAGTATAAAGCTGTGTCCTCAAAGTTCCAATTAAGAAAAAGACTAATTTCCTTCTCAGTTCTAAAAACAGAAAAGTTCTTTCAACAATAAATTCAGATAGCAAAAGCCTAGCCTTTTCTCACCATCATTTTTAACATGCCTGGTTCCTGCCTGAACAATTTCCCCAACTCAAACCTTCTAGGTAGGAAGTTTGTTGCAAATTAGGTAGAAATATATGGTTTACAAATAGGATTTCTACATAACTCTAGAAATCTCCACTACAGCATCCAGACCTAACAATTTGCATACTGACTAACAGCCTTAATTAGAACTTGGAGATATAAAAGCAGCTGGATGGTATAATTTATCTCTAGCTGATGTTAAAAAAGTGAAAGGCCTAGGAATTTTTAAAGCTAAGATCCTGGTGATATTTTTCAAATGGACATCAACATTTTAAGTACAAATGAAAAAAAGAGCTGTCTGAGTACGTAGAACTGATCTTTCAAACCCATTGAGTTCCTCCTTCCTCAGAGGATCAAAATAAACAATTTTTTTTATTATTATAACTCAAGAAATTAGAAAGCTCTGATAGAGTTTGAAAAAATGCAGTTAAATAAGGCATTGTTTAAGCATTGCTATGTTGAAAATCTGCATTTTCTAAATGTAGTCAGTTATATTCAGTCCAATCCCATCCCATCACTTTTTGGGGGAATAGAAATTCCACACTAGCTCAATTGTAACAGAGGTAAAACCTCTGATGGAGTTTACTCTGCCTGGAACACCATTCTTTCAAACAGTTTTCATAAAAGTTAAATTAGTATCAAGAAACCAATCTAATGAAGAAGTCTTTATTATGTTACATATTAAGTTTTCATAAAATTTTATCCAGTAAACAAGATAAAGCTTTAAAACATTAAGCCTCAGCTTCTAAAACGAGCAGCTACAGAAGTCAATTCACCCGAGTCAGCTTTAGTCATCCTTTTTAGCGCATGGATCCATCTGCAGCGTCTCCAGCAGCAAAGGCAGGCTGACGGCACCCAGCACTCCCAGGCCCTCCCTGTCCATGCCCTTTCCCACTCCCTGCAGCAGCCCAGTGCTCTGTTTGCTCTGTTTGCTGTTTGCCTCCTTGCTGCTTTCCGAGAACTGTGGCAGGAGCCTCGTCCATGTGGCCTCCAGAGATTAAATGCCTTGAAGCACAGCCCCTGTGCTCACAGCCAGAATAAGGGACAGGGACATGGAGACCGTAACTGTGTATCAGTGACATTTGAAGGTAGATGTGTGGCATTCTATCCGATTAGAGTGGCACACTGACCTGGTAAAGTTCTACATGAACAAAAACAAAGATACGAGTATTTTGTGAAAAAATTATCTTTCAAGGACATTGTTAAAATACTTATTACTGCCAATTGTCAATTGCTGGTAATTTTACCAAATTTCAACCATTTGGCTGACTCGAACAATTTTTTTATGAAGTGCAATTGTTTCTGAGAAGTCTGGTACAAATTTGATTTCACTTCAGCTAACTTTGTTTCATAACCACAGCATTTAGGAGGCCTGCTAAGCACAACTTTCTTTGCATTTGCTCTTCCTGGAGCACAGGCACCAGGACAAATAGCAACTACCAGGTTCTATGTGCATTTGCCAGTTGGTATCCAGGCACATGAATATAAAGAAAGCAATCAGGCTGGAATGCAAAAGAGCAAAGAGGAAAAGAACAGAGGCAAACCCTGAGAGTAAAAACAAGAGAGCAATTTGTGTAAGAAGTCTGCAACAGCTCAGCCGTGCATTGGAGTCCTGGTTTCTTTTCCACGTTCCAGGTCTCTGCTCCTCTGCTGCTACTCGCTAACTCTGCAAGTCATCCAGTGCCTGCTGGCTCACACCAGGGCTGACACCAGGAATAGAAGTCTGTGAAACCAGCAATTTGCAATGGCGTCACAAGAGTTCTATGAAAGACAGTGCTCTGCCTTTGTTTTATTTTTTTTTTTTCAGCTGGAAGATGCACAGAAATGAGACAGGAGACTGCAGAAAGAAAACCCTGGTATTATGACACATAAGGAGTACAGAAAAAAAAAGTGCCTTCTCTTTCTACCTCTGCTGTGCAGCTCTCCTGTAGTTATGTGAATCCTTTTCTGAAAGTCCATTTTTCAGCATAACTTAGGTCTAATTTACTTCTGTTTAACACCCAACTGCATATCAAGTCCTGGAGAGCACCGTTCTGAACACAGCCCTAAATAACTGCCAAAAGAAGCCAACAAAAACCAGAACTTACTGACACTTGTCAATGTTTAGACAGAAAGAATTTACTGAATAATTATTCTCAGGCTTTTTGCCTCAATACCTCCTTCTGAGACATTATGGTAATGAGCAAAATAAGCCTCAAATATATTAATTCTGTGTTTGAAGATGAGTCTTAAGAGAATGCATTAAAAAAAAAAATCATGACACATGCTGAATCCATATAAAATATGAAACAATAATTAATTCAGAGAACACTACATCCTATGTCCTCTGTGAAGCTCACTTTTTAAAAAATCACATACTACTGTAATTAAACATAACAAAGAAACAGAGGAGGGCCAAGTGGATCTGCTTGATTTGCTATTTCCCTAGATCTGGATACCTGTTTTTGCAGCATTACCACTTTCTTGTTTGCAACATATATATGTATTTCATTAAATGATGGTAATAGTGAAATACGAGCAATTGGGAAGAGGAGATAACATCTGCATGAAATTTCACCTCTATCTATTAAAATCCAGCAATAAAAGAATAGTATCTCTGTCTACCAATGAGTTTGCTTATCAAGTTTGGTATCATACAGAAATTCCTTTTGCGATGGACTGTATTTCACTCAGTTGGAAAGAAAGAGCCAATTCAAGTAGCTTGAAATAAGTAGTAAGACTGCCTATTTCCTAATATCATCACACCCTGAAATGGGAAATCCTCATTAATCTGAAGGGATGCTCCCTGTACTTGAGTCCTGCTGATCCTCATGAACCTGCAGCCATCTCACCAGGGTGCCAGCTGATGGCTGATAATTGGCACTGTTTACAGATCTTCTACAAGTCACTAAAATAATACAACTCCATAACGTAAAAAGACCAGTTGCTCAGCAAATGTATTTGTCCAACCTTTCCTCAGATTAATTTTAAAGTTGAATTTCAGAACACAGTAAGATGACTCATTGAGAACAGCACAAATTCCTTATTTAAAACAAAACAAAAAAATCCAGTAGATGTACTACAACAACTGTCAATGTGTTGTCATTGTGCCTGGAAGAATCAATTTCTGGAGGAAGGCTGAGTTTAGCCTCCAAGTCAATTCTAAACATAGTCTTTTGTCCCAGACCGTAAACAAAAATGGAATTTACAATGGCCCTTCCCTCTTTGTCCATCTCCACCCTCAAGCTGGATCTAGTAAAAAGAACTTGTACTGAAATCATGTAAGGCACCTAGCAGCACCAAACTAGAAATTAAAATTGAGTGGCTTTCATAATGACCAGTAAACATTATTCTGTTCACTGAAGCATAAAGTGGAATAATTCATGTTATAATCAAAGCTGTCACAGCACATTACTAGTAAATTGTGAATCTAGGTTCATCCACCCATAAATATAAATGGAATTTCTTCCTGGTACCAAGACTCCAGTGAATAAACGAAACTTCTATAGGAGTGGCTGAGGTCATTTACATGTAAAACTTTGACTTTTACCCACTGAAAAACTAAACAGAAACAATCCAGTACAACCTGGATAGTCTTCAATTGTTTAACAGTGTAGTAATTACTCAAATTATATAAAATTCCATGATGAAGCTGGGAAAGAGCTGGGCCTTTGGAATATCTGTTCACATTTCAGTTCAAGTGTGAAACATTTGCATACTTAAGAAAATTTTAACTGAATGGTGATACATAATCAGCAGGTCAAGTGCACACTGAAGAGGAACAGCCATAATCACTTCTAATAAAAGCTGACAAAATTAATTTTTTGGGGACCCTTCACTGCTGTTGTTACGATGGCAGCTACCCTGGGAGACTTGAACCTAGTTTCACCTTATTTTGACAAAATAGCTACTTCTTTCATTGACTCTTTCTGTAATCACTGCCTCTCCTCCTGTTCCTCAAAAAAGTATTCATAGCACTCTCATGTGCTCTTTTACTTTCAATTCTGCACTGATATGAGTATTATGTCTTGTACTCATTCTTTTGTTGCAAAGCCTCTTGCAGAAGCTGTTAAACTCAACTTGAGAATCGTGCATCCCCTTACAGTCTTCTCTTAATTTAACTAGATATCAACATGAAAGGAAGAAATCAGGCCCTATCTTCAGGGCCCTTAACTTTTTTTCTGAAACAATTCTGTGGAACACTACAATAACAGTCTCAAGCATTTTTGAAAACACCAGTCAATCATGGTTTGTTAGTCCCAGAATGCTGAAACTAGCCTAGCTGGAATATTTTTACTCTTCAATTCTTGGGTTTTTTCTCCCATCAATTATGAACTGAAATTAAATTTTTAAAATTGTAGCTTAAGTATTAGTTTGATGCTCTACATGGGAATTACATACTGAAATGAAAAAAACCTAATGAGGTCCTAGTTATTACAAGCAGTATTCTAAAATTTTTGAAAGTTCTGAGCTAGGAGTAATTAATGACAATGAAAATGTTCCAGTAAAAGTAACTACAGTCAGAAGCTGAAATCTGCCACAAGCAAGGTGTTTCAGGAAGGTTTTTCCAGTGAGAAATAAAGTACTTCAGAAGAAACATAGGAAAAAGCATTAGACCAATTATTCTTGGAGAAAACTGACATAAAGCAGCGTAAGTTTGAGCTGCATTCTTATTCACATCTGTATAGATTCAGAAATACAATTCAAATGGTTTCTCAGTTCTCATGCTATGGTTGGGTATGGAACATGAATTCTGCTGTGTTTAATATTCCTCTGATTGTGTCACATGGAAAAAAAAACACCACAGTATTTCAAATCAGGACAAAAATTTAAAAAGTGTTAATGAAAATGAATGGAAAATAATTTTAGAACAAAATGTTTTTAATAGTGTCTGTGTATTTCCTTCAGTAACTTTGTCCCTAAGGTATGTAAAGTCATTCATGGACTGAAAGGGGAACACGAACAGTTCTTGGCATAGTGACACAAGCAGCTCGTAGGGTTATGATGACAATGCCTGTCAAACAAGCACTCTCACATGAATGAAAAAAACACCTCAAAACCAAAAGTGGATGCTTTTATTCTGTATTTAATGTAATCCTGAGGAGTTCCTAACAAAAACTGCCCAGAAACTATTCCAGATAAAATCAGGCAAATATTTTAAGTGAATTCATAAGTAGCAATGACTACCAAATAACGTGTCAGAAACCAAATCTTCCAAAGCAAGTATCTGGAGTTTTTCAGTGAAACTGCAATACTGTTAACACAGGTTTAGCTGAAATGAATTAAATAGACTCTCAAGCCTCAACTATACATAGGTTTTTTTTTTAAAAATGTCTCTAGTTCCAAAAACCCAATCAGAGTTCAGAAAAACAAAAAAAAAAAACCCGAACAAGCAAACCTCAAGCTCCAATATAATGCAACAGCAATATAATTATAATTAATCAGACAAGCATCATTTTTTTTAACTTCAAGAACTTAAAACCTGATGTCAACATTTAACTAAATGTAACAGGAAAAACCCCAAACCTTACAATTAAAAACAAGAAGGGACTGGCAGAAAGGTCACGAAGACTATAAGGACAAAAAGTTAGAAATTAGTGCACCCTTCGGCGCGTTGCATCAGAAACCGGCCGCAAGGCCATTTCTCCTAACCCCCCCTTTCTCTTCTCCCTACTTTTTCCTCAGTTTGTTGCTCACACAAGCACACGAACAGTATCTACCCCCAGGGGCCTCTCGCAGTCCCGGGTGAGGAGCAGGGCGGGCAACTTTATCACTTCACTCCGTGCCCGACACTCGGGCCGGGGCAGGGGAGAGAGGGAAGGAGGCACCCGCCGGAGCCTCGCCTCAGCGTGAGCCCTGCGGGGGACACAAGGGGCCAGCCCGGGGCCGGGGCACCAGCCCGGGCCTATCCACCTGCCCGGCCCGGAGCTGGCCTGCTCCTCCGCGGAGAGGCGGCCGAGCGGCCGCTCCGACAGCAGCGCCCTCCCCTCGCAGCCCCTGCCCGCATCCTCCTCCCCGGGAGGGAAACTCATCCTGGATGTCCGCGCTCCCTGCCGGGGCAGCACCCGGCGGGGCGGCTGCTGCGGCGGGCGCACCGCGCCAGCAGCGGCCCGAAGCGGCGCCGCGCTGGCGGCACCCCCGGCTGTACCGCTGAGCCCCCGCGCCGCCCCGCGACCTACCAGATCGTAGTCCTCCTCATCATCGCACATGAAATCATCCTCCATGTCAGACATCTTGGCCGGAGGACGGGCGGGGGGCGGCGGCGGGGACGGCCCCTTCTCCCAGAACCCCGCGCGGCGCTGCCCAATGTGGCTCCGCTCCGCCCGGAACCCGCTGCCGCCCGCGCCTCTCCCGCCCCCGGCCCGGGGCGCTCGGAGCCCAATCCGCGCCGCCCCGGCGCCGGCTCCCTCCCCCTGGTAGCGACCGGCCCTTGGCAACGGCGGCCGGGCGGGGCTTGGGCACTGCACGCCGGAGTCTCCCAGGGCCGGCGCTGCCGCTGCCCGGAGTGCGCCGTGCTGGCGCCCGCCGTGTGTCCGGCGTGGGCGCTGCCAGCCCGGATCCCCTACGGGGGCTGCGAGTCTGGTCACTGGCGCATCTCTGGACGGCAGAGTCGGAAAGGTCAAGGGAAGTGATCCTGCCCCTCTACTCAGCCCTGATGAGGCCGCATTTGGAGTACTGTGTGCAGTTATCAGCTCTACAGTACAAAAGAGAGATGGAACTCCTAGGCAGGTCCAGCGGAGGGCTACTAAGTTGCCCAAGAGTCTGGAGATACCTCTCAGGAGGAAGGGCTAAGGGAGCTGGGCCTGTTCAGCCTCAAGAAGAGGCAACTGAGAGGGGACCTGTGTATAAATAACTGCAGTGTGGGTGTCAAGAGGACGGAATCAGGATCTTCTCGGTGGTGCCGTCCAATAGAACAAGGAGCAATGGGCAGAAACTGATGCACAGAAAGGCCAACCTGAACATGAGGAAGAACTTCTTTACTGTGCAAGTGACCATGTACCAGAACAGATTGCCCAGAGAGGTTGTGGAGGCTCCTTCGCTGGAGATATTCCAGAAGCATCTGAACACAATCCTGTGCCTTAGGACAACCCTGCCTGAGCAGGGAAGTTGGACGAGATGACCCATGGTGGTCCCTTCCAACCTGACCTGTGAAAGCTCAGCCCATTGCTGTGACCGGCAGCACTGCTCAGCTCCATTTTGCTTCACTCAATGCTGCTGGACAGTTTACCTGGGCTGTGTTTGCCATAAGCAAAGAATACCAGAGCAGCAGTTTTAAAGGCCTGAACTCTTAAAATCCACAGACCTTGCAAAGCAATGGCTTTATAAAGATTTTTACATGCTAATTTCTGCTGCCATCTTCAACTGAGTGAGGCAACCCCCCCAACACACCAGCTCTGCCTCCCCATCTCCACAAGGCCTGGTGTTCTCACAGACACACAGATGCATCTGCAATATCTACCTTGATTTTCCTGTTGTTGGTCATTTTATATTATGGTTTCTGACAGTGGGTTTGTGGGGTTTTTCTTCTGTACAGCTATTGCCAAGTCTTTTAAAAGCTGTGTTTGCATTCTGCAACTATGCTAATGGGGAGAAAAAAGTTCTACGTCAGAAAACCCACAATGAAGTTTCTTACTGTGCTTCCTTCAGTCTGAGCATTAAAGCTCCCAGAATGGGATATGAGGGGCAGTAAGATAGATACCAAAATGGACAAAGATATACACCAAAACACAGAGCTAGTGAGCCTGCAAACACTTTTGAAATGCTCAGTTCCTTGCCATTATCTGCAGCCATTAATGCGAGGGTAACAGGAGCCATGAGGCTGCCTGTTGGGAAGGGAGCTGGCAGAACCACACACCAGAAAAAACATGAGGATAGGGATGCCCATCCCTTCACGCCGTGAGGGATGCCACTGTCCATTTATTATTTTCACTGCACGTGCACTTTGCAGGAGCATCGGTAGGAATACCGGAATCCCAAACATTTCCTTCGTACGTCGCAGCAGCTTCCTTGTCCCACCTGGGCTGTGGCGGGCGCGGGGCCGAGAACAGAGCAGCTCCACAGCCGAGCGGGCCGCGGGGTGCCCGGGGCCGAGCACCGCCGGCGGGGCGGGACGGGGCCGGGCCGCGGGCGCTGCCGCCCGGAAGGACGCGGCGTTCGCCTGCCCCGTGACCGCGGCCCCGCCGGAGCCGCCTCACCCGGGCCGGTGGTGGAGCCGCCATGGCGGGGGACAGCCCCAGTGCCCTCCCGGTGCAGCTGGTGGAGCAGCCCAGGTGGGTGGGTCGCTTCCCGCCCTCGCCGCCGCTGATCCCGGGGCGGGTGGGCGGTCTGCGAGCGGCCGGGGGAGGTGGGAGGACGGGCGGGCAGGCCCGTCGTCATGCCTCGGGCTGAGGTGCGAGGGGGTGTGGACTCGTAGCGTTGTGGTTTTTCCGTGACACGACCGCAGACTTCTTGGCAAGGTCCCGCTTACTGGGACGCGCCGGGCTCCAGCCCCATCTCCCACACACAGCTCCCCGCAGCCCGGCCCGCCCTGACGCCCCTCGCAGGGTGCCGCTGGGGCAGCAGGAGGAATCATTCATTCATTCATTCATCGTTCCGCCTACATTTTTTTTCCCCCCCAGAGTTTTTGGGGAATAGTGATTATTCTCTCGTCCTTTTTACTCTAAAATCCCTGGAGCAGCGCTGGCCTGGCCCGTCTCCGGGGAGTGGCTGCGGCACGTGCCAGCGCCGACTCCTTCCCCACGGAGCTGCGCTCGGTGTGTGGGAGCAGAACACACCCAAAAGAACCTTTTTGCCTGCGTTAGCACCGCGGAGGGGTCACTTTTTAAAACGCCGGTTACTTGCATATGATTGCACCACAAATCCCACGGAAAGGACAAGTCCAGCATTTCCAGACTTAGAAGTGTGAAGTTGTGAGGAGTGCCTTTGCTTTAAGGCGTCTGACAATTTTCTTCTTGATGTAGGTGCTTAAGATGCATTGTGCGTGTTACAACATCAAGGCCAAAGCCTCTAAATAGCCTTTCATCAGGCCTGCTTGTAAAACCCACACTAAAAAAAGAGATCAATCAGCACTTAGATAAACATCCCCTCATGACTGCTTTGTTTGTTGTTAGTCTCTTGGTACCAACACTACTATAAAAATATCTGTGAAACAAAGCAGCATTCTAAATACTGACACAAAAAGGAATAAAGTTAACACCTAGAATTCTGCCAGCAGATTCCCCCGTGGACTATAATATTATTAATGTGATCTAGAGAAGGGATTGAACAATGAAATGGCAGAAATTGCTTCTGCTAATTGGAAGAGTGATATACCAGTCAATACTGGAGGAGATCATAAGAAGGGGAAATTATAGACCTAATACAGCTCTATAACTGGGCACAAAGATAGAAATGTACTGAAAGTTCTGTTAGAAAAATATCACAACAAATCATATTTTGTAGCTTTCCGTTTAAGAAATCATACAAAACATTTGAGTATATGTAGTTGAACAGTAACACAGCCTTTACAAAGAAGTACAAACTAAATAATTGTGAAATTTTCTAACATCTGCTTCTCATTGGAGTCTTCTTACTTCCCCTTTGCATTAACTAGGCTTCCAGTTCTAGCTTTAGATTAAATGTAGAAACCTTATCAGGGTTCCCGTTACTGCATTTTTGTTAGTACACTGTAATTTTTCTTTAAGGTAGTTTCAGAATGAATTACTGTCAAATTTCCTATGCTTCAGTAATATAATGGCTTCATCTGTTCTCAGCCATTGTTTTCCTACTGTTCTGCACGACACACTAAAGTATTCCAACTTTGCAAACATCAGGCAGAAGGTTGGTACCTTTACAGTTGCAGGAAATAAAGCAGTATGACAAAGTTTATTTGCATTGAACTTTCAATAGCATATCAGACACCTCTAAATGGAAAACCTGAAGTACTGTTGCTGGAATCCTGTGGAGTAAATACTGTCATAAATCACAGGGGTAATCTGAGGTTTGGAATTTTAGTTCTCTGTGTATGTGTTTGTACAAAGATGGGGTAGTGTCAAATATGAAAATTGATGAAAATCAAGATCTAAGTAGCATCTTGAATGTTTTGTGAAGAGCAGAAATAAGCTGCTTAGTGTCACTCCTGATGTAGCAAAGTCCACATGCTTCAGGAAGCTGAATTGCATTCACTTCAAGAAACATTGAAACTTCCTGTCTTTTATGCAAATATAGTTCTTTTAAATGTTTCTAACCTGCCTTTCAGATTGCAGAAACTGAAGGAGATGTTTATATCAAAGTTTGGATCAGCTCCCAAGTTTTATGCTCGTGCACCAGGACGAGTCAACTTAATAGGTAAAAGAGAAGAATTAACCTTATGTTATTTTACTTAATCTACCATCATGGAAGTCTAGTAGTTTACAACACAGAATGAAGATAATGCTGGTCTTCATTTTATTTTTTTCAGAGAAGTTTCTTGTGAGAAATGGAAAATCATATTTTACTGTATCTTGTTATAAACAACTGTGCATGGATATCAGCTTTGGAAAAAAACATTTATAGACAGTAGTGATGGTTTTGAAAATTGGAGTCACTTGCTAGCTTATGGGTTTTTTTAAGGCTTTGGAAATATAAGTTAGTTAATGAACCAGCACATCCAGAAAATAAATGAGTAAACTTCTTTCTCTTCTATTGTGATTAAAGTTACCAAGTATGACCAGGCACACAGCAATGTGTATGATAAAGCATGAAATGATTCTACCATCATCTCTTCTTTACTCTTCCATAGATATGTGTCCACAGAACTTAAAACAGTGGGTGTGATTCACTGGCAGACTGGAGAGTCACAATTATTTTGTGTTTAGGACTTGTATTTCTGTAGCAGCCTTATTTTTGAGATTTCTCTATCCGTGTAAGGATTGTGTTCTCCCTGGAGCTGAGTTTCTTGCATATGTTCATAAAATAATCCTACACATTTGAAGATGTTGTAAGGAAAAGGACCCTGAAAAACAGAGCTGTAAAAGTCAATTAGCCTATTGTGCAGTTAATGTTAATTTTTATCTCAGTGTTGTGTGAACATCTTGTATAGACTAAACAGACAGCATATGGTAACTGGGAATTATTCCCAAGGGAGAGGATGTTTACTACACACATTTTCTATTTGATTGTTTCTCTATATGTTGTATGCAACTGTATTAATGGCTATTTAAATATAATTATTATCTTCTTGGGAAAAGTCCAGAAATTGTATGTACATGACAGTTCTCATTGTTGGACAGTAATCTACATGGTGGGATTTAAAAATTTTTTTGTAAGCCAGTGTGAAAACATGGACATCTATAAACAGGTGCAATAGATAAAAATCACTAAAGAAAGAAAGAAAGGAGTTTTGTGAAGTAATATGGAGGAAATGTACTGCAGACTTTAAGTAATAGGAGTTGAAACTGCCCCAAGAAATTGTCTCACCCAGTAAACAACACTGGACCCCCATAGAAGCCCTGTTACAGCTATTCTAGAAAGAATTATTGCAAAGTATTTTCTTCTTTGGTTTCTTTGGTAGGAGAACACATTGACTACTGTGGTTATGCTGTGCTCCCGATGGCCATAGAACAAGATATCCTGATTGCAGTAGAACCTGTACAAACTCAAGTTGTGCAACTGGCAAATACCAATTCTTCGTACTTGTACGTAATTACTTTGTTTATTCACTAATTTTTATGAACCACTTCATGCAATTGCAATACAGTTTACCTTTTCAGAGATCTGACAAACTTCCATTGCCATACAGAGTCCGATGGTGTAAAACAATCAGCAGATGGAATCCCACAGACTGACTCCATGCTGTGTGTATTAGCTTAGAGCAATAGCTTTGCAGTTGTTATCTCCCACCTGTTTTTTCATATTACTCTTGTAAGGCCTTTGATTTTTTAATCCTTCTGAAAGTGCAATTCTGTCTTCCCTTCTTTGAGCTCAATCCCCATAATTGGCAGCAGCTCAGTTTCTCCCAGAGAAGGGAGTGAAATGTTTTGTAATCGATTACTGCATAGGTAAAGTAACACTCCTCTGCTCTGGAGAACCAGGGCCTGTTTTCACAACACAACAGCTTTAGCAACAATCCTGGCTCAAAAAATCTGTACTCCCTCACTTCCACTTCCTCCACAGCTGTTGTTCGCAGAATTATAGACCAATTTAGGTTGGAATGGACCTTTGAAGATCCCTTGTAAATGTCTTGTTGGCCTTCTGCTGAACTCCCTGCCAATGTCTTTCATGTATTGGGAAACCCCAAAACTGGATGCAGTATTCCAACTATGGTCTCACAAGTGCTGAACATAGGGAAATAATCCTGCCACTCTTTTCAACTTCAGCCACGTTTTTCTGCCTCTTTGTAACAGGCTGACATTTGTGTAGTTGCATGGCAGTTCAGATCAGGTCACTCAGCCACATGAGCTTTTGTGGACATTTTGCAAAAATCAGAATCAGCAAAAGCTTAGTTTAAGCTATTTTTATTGAGCCCTTGGTTTAATTGGTAAATTAGTCCCTGAAAGCACAGTGTGTGGCAGCACAGGCACAGGAACATACTGTCAAAAGTGGAAAATACTTGAGTACATATTCCTGCTTAAAGCTCAGTTTGTTAGAAACACATGTTCTGAGCTGCTGCCTGTGACTAAGACAGTTGAAAGGAATTTGTACTTCCATGCTAAGTGTAAACACTCAGAGATTTTTCACTTTGTAGAGTATGTTTTCACATTATAGCTGGGCTGGATTAGGAGTCTGCCACTGTCAAAAGCCGACAGCTTGGCTTATTTTACCCCTAGAGCCTGCTTTTCTCCCTGTACCTGCTTCTGAGATCAATTCAGCCTCTGCCTTTTAGCAGGTGTAGAGTACTTGTTTGATCTTAAGGTAGAGTGCACTATTCCCCCATTTTGTGCTTGGTAAATTTTCTGTCATTTTAGTGAATTGCCATGCACTCAGCACTAAAGCTGACTTGGGGTAAACAGTGGGAACAAGCAGCGGTGAATGGGGAAAGAAAATGAGAGATGTGTGTGGGACCTTTCCCTTTATTCAACAGCAACCTCCCACCAGGGCCTAAGCTGTATTGCAAAACCATTTTGCAAGAGGCAATAGCTTCAGAATTATAAAAGTTTTGATTAGGAGAAGTTGTTATAATGGACACTAAATAAAGCAGTAATAAAAAGGTAAACATTTTCACTTGGTCTTCAAGCTTTGCTGCATTATATTGCAATTGAAATGGCCTTCTCAGGACAGTTCTACCAAATCTAGGATTACAGCCTTTGAATTTAAATTGCACACACAGTCACTATATTTTTACATCTGCCCTGGTTTCAGTTTGAAATCATATGCTTTAAGCCATAAACCAAGAAGAGGTCTCAGAATACAGCATTAAACATCTTGGTTTTGTTGAGACACTGTTGCTTAAAAACAAAGCTAAAACATGCCCATAATTTCATAACAAAGAAATATTTTTCAACACGTTGGATGTTACACCACATAACAAAACTGATGACAGTATGTCTTTTTTTCCCAGCCTGTTACACTGGTAGATTTATGCCTGTGGTGAATGCATATATATAGGCCTTTGGTGAACAAGGACTAACCAGAATCCTCTGTACAATCACTATTTCCTATTTCATTCTTGTTTTGTGAACTGGTAAGCTGTGGAACAGTACTGTAGCACTCCTCCACCCTGTTAGTTCATGTTAACTTTTAGTAGAAATAGGACAGAGAACAAGTTGCTAGAAAAACCACCTATTTGTTTTTCATCATAAATTATCTCCACTGATCTGATGCCTTTTACGTTATTGGGACTAAAAAGGTATTCAAAACTTACATTCTTTTGAAGTTCCTGATACCTCACCTTCACAAAACATCTTTGTAATTGAGAAGTATGTGTAGAGAGAATCTCTGACATTATACTTCTCAAAATGCCTTCAGAAGTACCAGAGGATGGTAATTACCAAACAGTTTCCATCTCATGGCAGAACCTGAAAGTTTTGTTTGTTTGTTTTTAAATCAGGGTATTTGTACAGAGGACTCAAACAATTAAACTAACAGACTGACAAAACAATAAGGTTCTGTGAGAAAGAGCCAGATTGGTCTCCCAAAAATAAGGATTATTTACTATACAAGCAGTAAAAACCATCTCAGTCACAATACTTAAAAATCCCATCTCTTGTAATTATACAGAAAAATTGAAATGCTTATGTCTGGTTGTGGAGAAGTGGCATTCTTTCCCAAGCATTCTTTAAAACAGGCTGGGACAGACAATATCAGAGTATTTTTATTTCATGGGTATGTTTTTCCCAATCTTTTATTTTGTTATAAAGTTCTTATATTGAACTGCCTACTTTTCCATAGACGGTTCAAAGGCAAGCCTGAAGATTTACTGATTTAAGATGGAGCTTGGGTATTTAAAAACTGAATGTGATAACAAAAAATAGACTTAAGGATTCTGGGGATCTTTACAGTCCCACATTCTGTGTTTGTGTGAATTATGTCCATATGAAACCTGCCAAAATCAAAGCCATTTTTTTCTTCCATTTTCTATGTGAGAAGATTGCAAGAAAAGAGCGAAATGTATTTTAAGAAGTCATTATTTTAATTTATCTTGAGAACCAGCAAATATAGTCATAATACATGTCTTCTTGTTCATTGAAATTTTACTGTCTGAGAGGATAAAAAGAATGGTGAAGATAAAATATTTTAGAACTCTTCTTTGAGACAAAGAGGACTTAAGATTCCTTTTCTGTTAATCACTTCTACACATTGCTTTCCACCAAGCTTGGTTTTTACAACAATAATTTAGGATTATTGTAGGAAACAAGCATAAACGAAGAGAATTTTTTAATCTTCATTGCGTTTGACAGGTATATTCTATTCTACAAATACTTCAGGGTTTTTTTATTTTATTCAAAAACCATAAGCAAGTCGATGTTTTATTCTCTTGGAGATTATTCTAAATACACATGAATCTCAAGCTGGAAGAATTTACAGCCATTCTCAAACTTTCCTTGTACTCCATTGTACTCCAATCTCAGTACTCCCTTTCATATCTTTTGTGTTCCTCTACAAAACCTAGTAATTTGTGACACTAGCTTTGTGCAATTCTTTGCTGCTGCATTGTTGATAAAACCCTGTGTGTGGCACTAAGATAGCAGCTTACATGTTCAACTGTACACCAATCTGATGGCTTTGCACTGTAATTAAGGTTGAAATTGAATGTATAACTGGCAAAATGGGAATTCTGAGTTGATACTCAAGGTGCAAGATCTGTCATGTGCCACTGAGCTAGGACTAGGTTGTAGGCTGGAAGTACAAGTGGAATACCCCACTACAGTGGGGCAAGCAATGGACCAGATGAATTGTGAGGCCACTTAAACACTGGTTGTTGCTTTGGGAGTTGCATGACACAAGAATTGCAGCCTTCAGGTGCACCAGAATAAAGTGAGCTTTTTAGACATAGTCTGGAGACAATTACATCATAGTAAAGATGCTTTTTATTTGTATAACCTTTTCTCCATAGGTAACAGAATAGCTGACAAAAACATCTTTTCAATGGTATCCATTACAGGTATTAATTAGTGATGTCCTTTTGGACAAAAATAAACCCAGCAAATCAATAATCTATGTAGTTTACTGGGACCAGTGTAAGAAGGAAAAAATCCGTCCTCTTAAGAGTTGCACCCCGTCCCCTGAAGTATTATTTCTTGAAACTGGTTTTACTTCTGTTAAATATTTCCAGGAATTCATCTGCCTCTGTTCATATTCTTTAGCAGACCTTGCTTTATAAAGCACATTTTAGTCTTCAACTTTTGAATATTTTTTTGTTAGATTTCTTGACATTCTCTGGGCCTTTGCTGTTTCTGTGTTGGGCACCTGCTGATAAAGTTCCTGGGTGTTCAGGGGTACAGGCAGCCAAACAAGTTGCACGCACTGGGGACTGACGCACCTCTCTGAGGCCTCTGCGTGTCACTCCATGCCCGTTTGGACAGCACCTATCTGTGCTTTGGGAACATTCAAGCTCACTGTTTCTATTATTTTGAAAGGAAGATGGAGTAGGAATTATCCTGGAGGAAGCATATAAAATATTTAAACTAAATAATTTTATCTTGTAACATACATAATTCTGCAGCATTAGGCCTGTTTTAGTGAAGTGCAAAGATGGAGATGAAATCCTGAGCAGGAATTACCAGAGAGCCTGAAGTTTATCTGTCTCTAGTCAAGGTCTGACAGATGTGATTATTTAGATTTTCACTTCTATGAAATCATGATAGCATACACATACATGATGGAAGGCATCCTACCTTAATTAAGGATGTCAAAGGCAGCTTAATTTCTGGATTTATTTAATATATTATTTATACTTAATCAAGAATTCTTATGCTTTCATCTAAAATAACCATATAGAAATGATTAATAAAGAAGACATGTAAAAAGATCAAACAAAAAACCAACCCATGAACGTTGCGCTGAAAACCATCAAACCGGTTTTGTCCATACAGCAGGTGGCAGTAACAAGCCACGTTTTTTCAAACTTAATTTAATACAAATTAAAGCCTTAAGGTTTTTCTGTTTTTGCAGGGATTTCACTACTAGTGTTAATAACATTCAGATTAACAAAACCAAACCTCAGTGGCATAACTACTTCCTGTGTGGACTGAAGGGCATTCAGGTAAGCCAAATCCATTTAACTTACGAAATTACCGTAGAAGTAAAATGCAACAAGAATACCTATTTACCCTCAAAATGTTTCCCTGCATTCTATAGCTTTTTTTATACACACAGTCAAGTATTTTAATGTTAAAACTTGGAAGAGGAGGTATGAGTGGGTTTGCTTTAAAATATTTCCAAAGCACTATTTTCATCTCTATTAAACAAATTACAATAGCAAATAATTACTTAGGAAAATCAAGATCAAACATTATCAGAATGACATTTCTGCATTTTGAAGTCAAAAGGAATGCTTTCCAATGGAATTATCTAATTAAAATTTACTTTGATAAAGGTTTGGAGGTTTGTCTTTCAGGACATAAAGATCATATCTTAGTCCTTTTCTTTCTATGGAAACATTTAAAAACATGAACTTCCATTAATGCTGAAAACCTATAATTTGTGCACAACAGCTGAGTGAAGCTGACTCATGCCGTAGGCAACAGAAAATGTAAAAGCCAAGTAAACAGCATACAGAAGAAATAATCCATTAGGAACCATTACTCATCCTGGTTTCCAGTGTTTGGAATTTGAATGGGATTTTCAGAATGTCCTCAGTTAAAAGTGCAGCTATGCAGGAAAGGGCACACTTATGGTAAAGGCAGGAGCATGAACACACAGACATTTTCTTGTCTGCCCACTCGAGCTTTATCTCCCTTGGGAGCTCCCCTGTCTCCAGACTGACCTGAAGTGTGAAAGCAAGTGCTGGTCATCAGTGCTGCCCTGGGAGGCAGCCTCAACTCACCATCGAGGCTCCTGGAAATCTCACCTCCTGTTTGCAGCTGAGTCACAGAATTCACAGAATTCACAGAATTCATGGTCCTTTGAGGGGAAAAAAAAAAAGAAGGTGACTTCTTCCATGTCAATCCAGTGATGTTTCTGGAAGGGCAGATGGGATAAACAGTGACAGCAGGTCAGGAACAGGTCGCCACAGCCACCCAAATTACGGGTAAATGTGCTGTTTAAAGCACATGAAGTTTGCCTCAGGATAGGCCATCTAGGTCACCCCACAGGATGATCCAACAGATAAGGACTGCAGACAACCAGAAAGTCTACCTCAGACCTGCCACTGGAGTCTTCAAAATACAATATTCAGAGCAATCAGTGCCACAAATCACTTTATTACAATTCACGGGTCCTAAACAGCCCCCTGCTCCTGTGTATAGACCCCGATAAATTACTTATGTGTGCAGTAACATGAGTATTTCCAATTTTGCATTGCTCAGTAACACAGGCATTTAAATTGCATTGACTGCAGAGATATAGATTAGTTTTCTTTACAATATATTCTTTCTTATATTAAGGCTAGCATGACCAATTGACTTTATTTATTTTGCAGTCTGCTACTGAGATTTGTTTTCTAAGGACAAGCTTTCATACTTGAAGGTTAATTTGCAAAGCAGGTTTGCAGACTCTAGTGCTGGCAGAAAATAAGCATAAATGTTACAGACTTAAGAAACTCTGAAATACAAGTACTCAGAGGGTCCAGTGGGATAATCTGTTTGTATTAAGTTGAATGTGCTATCCTTTTGGGACAGAACTGTTGCAGAACTTGGCAAAGTCCATTTTCGTTTTTGAAACTGAAGTACGTTTTCTATTTAAACATCGCGTGATAAGTCTGCAAACCTGATTCACATTCAAGACAATCCAGAAACTGTGGATCAGTTTCTGGTTACTCAAGCATTTTCTGTTTATGAACAAGCCTGTCTAGTGTTCGTCATGAAGGGGCATGGGCAGCAATAGTATTCTAGATATTCATTTCCTTTACTTGTAAAACAGGAAATTCAAAATATAATTTGAAGTGATGGTAGAAGACTTTAAAGGAGGCTCTTTGTGTTTGCTGATCTCTACCATTGGTATTTATGGTTTAAGTTGTTCCAGTAGTAGAAATCTTTTGAAGGTGGACATTTCTTTATGAAAATACTGCTATTTTTTCCTGATTATTGACACTGTAACATAGTTTATTGACATATAAATTGCATCAGAAGTTAGCTATTCATATACCCCCCCCATACATTAAATGATTTTTTAATAAGTACTGCATGTTTGCTTCAAACTAACAGCAGAGAGAAATTTATATAAAAGTGATTATAAATAAAAAAGACAAAGTAACTTAAGAATAACTAAAAAGAGTATGTACATGAGGATTTATGACTTCTGGATTAAATATATTACCTGTGATATCTACCATGTATGTTAGAGTATTTTAAACTTCATTCAAAAAATAGCATGCCAGAGACCATCCCCACTGGTAGGTGTGTCTTTGTGACCCTAAAGCACAGAGTTCTTCAAGTACCATTGTGGTTTTCCCAGTGTCAGTCCTGTGGGTGCTTCAGGACACGATTATCTGGCTTTGAAAACAGCTGCATGGCTACTGGTTCCCCCTCAGTGTCATGTGGCTCCCTAATAGCACGTGCCAGTGCTGGAAGTGAAGCATAAAGTGGACCTTGAGCTCTTGGTGGTGCCTGAAGTGAAGAGCTGTCAAGAGCAGGACAAAAGTAGGGTAGGAAATGATTGGTAACTTCGCGCTGTCACCACGGCAGCTCAAAGCAGAACCAGTTGCTGCAAAACCCACCCACGAAGCTTGGTAAATTCTTGGGCGTGCAGCCCATACTGAGTTCTGCTCGGGGTAGTTATATGTTTGTGTACAGGAATTGCAGACATACCTTTGGCTGAAGTCTTACCATTGGCTTTGTTCTTAAGGAACAGAATGAAAAATTTGCTTTTGCTTTATTTTGGAGATACCAGAAGCAGGTCCTTGGTTCCAGCAACTCAGCAGAAGGATTCTCTTTCTAAGTATCAGATAATTGCAAGCCTGAGCCTGTCTGTACTTGAAACTGAGATTGTTTATTTTTTCATTGTTAGGAACATTTTGGTCTTAATAACCCAACTGGAATGAATTGTCTGCTAGATGGAACCATCCCTCCAAGTTCTGGTCTCTCTAGCTCCAGTGCTTTGGTGTGCTGTGCAGGACTTGTGACACTCAGAGCTAATGGAAAAACCCTTTCTAAGGTAATTTACTGTAAAACACGGGAGTGTCAGCAGTAAAATTCTACTTAAAATTAAATATTGTTAATGCCTGTAAATGTTAAAAACACGATACAATTGTTTTTGCAAAGAGTTGTTGGATATAAACTTAAGATATTGCACAATTGAGCAAACATCTTTGGCCAAATTTTGGCAGGATTTGAATTTGGCAAGAAAACAGGCTTACATTAAAGCTGAAAAAAGGAGCATTATTGTAAGCCTGTATTTTGGCCAACCATCAGGTCCATGCCTGGACCAGATGTGCTATCTGCAGGCCAGGACTGAGGATATATGTGCTGAAGCATGTGGACCACACCCCCGAGGCCTTTACTCTCTCCCTGAATGACTTTTCATGGCTTTAACAGCAGAGCATCTGTTGGAAGCCTGTGGAACAGTTTCTTGATAAATTATATAATCGGCACAAAGAGAGGTAAAATTCTTCCATCTGACTCTCCTTATTCTCTTCACAGTTTTTTTGGAATGAATATATTTACAATCCAAAATGTATTCCTCACTTTTAAACAAACATTAGTCTAAAAACAAACCCCAAGTATGTGAACTGTTAGCAGTACAACTGTTAGTACTGTTTGGCTTGTGTAATACGGATTTCTGGAGGAGTCATGGTCCTTGAAGGTGCCATATGGGAATGAAGTTCTCTCCATTAAAAATGCCTGGTTAAGTGAAACTAGGATCTTAAATTAGAATATTGTCCGGAAGAGAACAGATCTAAATGTGACTGTTACACATATTTGTGCCTATTGTCTAAGACAGACATTCCCAAATTGTGGTACAAAGCCAACTGAAAGTGGCATGTGATGATGGCAGCTGTTAACTCTGCTTGTAACAAGCACTTCTCTGAGCCATGAGGCGAACAGATCCACCCAGAAGGTTTTTGCTGATCTGTTGAGGTTTACTTCTCTATCTAGCTGCACTTGCAGGAATCCTCTCAGCAGTGAGTGCACCACCCCACATTGCCCAGCTCCCAGGGCTGGCTTCAGGAGTATCAGGCAGGGTTCAGGCAGAAAGAAGCAGGGTTGGTGAGGCAGGGAAGCTTTTTATATAAGAGGATGTGGCTACAGTTGTTGTCACCCTGACTTGTGTTGGTGTGTGATCAAAAGGTCAGTAAGGGATTGGACATCACAGCAGAGGGTCTGGTTTGTGAGGTGAGACACATAGAGCAGTGGTAGATGAAAACATGGAATTGAGGATCCTTCTGGGATGAATGAGACTTCGCAATTAAAGGGTTGGCAGCGACAGAACATGTACCTGGCCTGGCAAGAAGCTTCTGGTTTTGCATTGATGGTCCTACCATGTGTCAGCACCGTCTCTGATGGTGGTCACCTCAAGAGCTGAGCTTGGGAACTACTGATCAAAATCACTGGAGTGCACATGTTCAGAAATTGGGTATCTATCTGCACAATCCATAAAACTGACAGAGGTCAGAAAGCCCAGATTTTACTAGGTATTAAAAATCTGTATCTGGAAAACCAGAAGCCAGGTTTTCATTATTGCAGTACTGCACAGTGTTCTTCAGAGAATAAATGATACAGTGTGTGTCTTGAGCTGAATTTACACGTGGCTTGGGAGTACAGGCCAGCATTATGCCAGACTTGTAAAGAAAGGTGCAAAACTCCTTCTCTCATTTTCATAGGAAATTATGGAAGAACAGAAGGAAGACAGAGACTCCACTGAATGTCTTTCCTTCTCCTCATGTGTCAGTTCAATCCTCTTCTTGCTAGTTGAAAAATGTGCTGAAAGTTAAGCTTGTGTCTGAAATACAGTTGGACAAACACAAGAGACACAATTGCACATTTTTGTCAGGAAACCCTGCTGTCGGCAGCCAAATATTTTGCACTTGTGATGAAAAATGAGCAATTAATGTACAGATGAGAATTCTCCATAGCCAACATAGGAGCAGTTAAGAACATATCCAGGGTTTTGTGTGCTTGCATAGACTGAGGCACCTGGTTGTCATGGTTAGGAGAGAGGGTGACAGCTCTGAACTGATTGCTGTTGTCCAGGCTTTAAGTAGTTTCCCCAAATCTTACGGGACAGTAAAAACTCATTCAGTGTTTTTGGCTAATGTATGATTTAGCATTAGAGACCTCTTACATCTAGCTAAATCCAGAGTCTCTGTTGCACTGGATTTATGCTTAGCCTTGCAGAACTGCCTTGTAGAAGGCAGGGCTAGTCTGAGTATAAATTAGAGCAATCTAGGCATGTGAGCCCTCAGAAGTACAAAACGTGCTCTGGCCACTTCTTGCCAGCTCCTAATGCACCCTGTGCTGGTGTCAGATGGGATCTGTGCAGGATCCAGTCCTGCTGGCTCTGCATCAGCAGGGAGCTCCCCCATGGCAGGGGAATTCTTAGCTGAGCACAAGTAGGGGCTTTCCAGATCCTTTCTACTAGAAAGCAAACCAGGACCTTGCATTTTTAAGGCTCTGGATATTTATGTGTTTATTTTAAACAAGAAATACCACTTTACCCCTCCCATCCATCTTTTTCTTCCAAATGCTTTAGAGTTGTGAAAGTTGTAAATTGTAGTATTTATAAGTAACAATATTTGGTTATGATGGTAATTTTATGAGAAAAGATTGACTTTTTGCCCCTCATTAGTCTGATGGACTTTGCAAAATCTTCATATGATGGTTTGTAGCAGGAAGACAGGAAACGTTTGGCTTTAGAATCAAATTTGGCTGAATCGTATGGCTTCTGTAGCCAAAGTTATGAAAAATTGACCTTTTACTGAATGGAACATTTATCTGTTTTGTTTCTGTGAAACTATTTTTATGAGAATATTTTAGTTATATGCTCTTTTTCCTGATAAATGTAAGTTTAAAATAGTTGCTGTAGAGTAAAAGTCATTGAAATTTAGAGCTTTTATGAGATAACACTTCCAGTGTGAAGTTCGGGCCTAGGAGATTAAGACCCAAAACCCCACAGAATAAGAAAACATTGTAAAAGCATGGCTAGAATTTCATGGTGGCTAACTTTAAAAATAGCACTTTTTTGACACTGAAAACAAAATCAGAAAAAAAAAATGCTCTCACTAATTGTGTGTAGCAGTCTGCAATAGGGTATTGTTTCAATGTGCATACAATATTTTTTTTTAAAAAACCCATCATACACATACACAATAGTTAGGGAAAATACCAGTTCAAGACAATTCAGCCAGATGTGCAGTGCTAACCAGTTGCAGCAGTGCAATAGCATTCAAATAACAAGATGGAAAAATGAAGAATGCGATCTTTAAAAAGAATCCATTTTTCTCCTCCAAACAGGATACCAGTCTAAGGCTGTGTTGGCATCACTCAAACAGCAGCAGTGCTCACTATTAGTAGTTCTTAATTTTAAAGTGATTTTTATTTCACTGTTATAAAATCAATCTTTTTTATAACTTTTCATCAGGAAAAGATACTTTTTGTAAAGGAAACATAATAATGCTCTAAACTGTCCCAGCTTTGTGTTTCGTGGTAGGAATTAATTAAGAAAATCACTTAGGACTTTGAGTAACTGGATTTACTTGAAAGATGTGATGATAATGCTGCTGTCCAAATGTTAGATCTTGTGAAACTAAGGTCTATTCAGCCACCTTAACATCTTTTCTGTTACTCAAGGCTGGGTAGCTGTGCACATACTTATTGGGAAGAATAGATGAAAAGTGAATAGGGTTTATCTAATTTAATGTGACATGTTGAGCTTAGGAAGTGGAATCATATTTGCCTTTATCTAGACTGAGAAAAAGCTAAGTCAGAGTAAATAAAGGACCTAAATCTAATATGTAATGGTACAGTGTCCATGGGCTTCAATTTTCTCAAACTATGGCTCAGATGAATTTGAGTGTGGGTGTCAAACATTTTAAAGCAGTATTTAAACAGTTACTATACCTGCTAATGTCACTGATTTCAGTGGGAGAATAGACAGGCCAACTGGAATCCCTTCTACTTTGTTTCTGAAGCCTCTATAAAATAAGGAAAGTGCTTGAGTTGAACCCTTTACCACTCCTAATCCCTAGCTGTCTGGCAAGAAAACCTGTGAGGACCCATACTGATAGTGTGACTTCGAAATGAATAACTTGGCTGATTTTATTTTCTTTTAAAAAGATTCCTTTTTATAATTTATTTTATTGATCTATCAAAAAATCTTTGATAGATGCATGCTCAGGTTATTTGAGCACATATGGCTGTTTTCATATATGAGAAACCAAATTGTTCACATGAAAAATGGCACATAGATATTGTATTTTAAAATACTATGAATACAGAGAAATGCTAAAGTTCTTTTCTCCCTATGGAATTAAAAAAACCAGGGTTCTTTAACTTGTTAAGCTTGACTATGTGTGTTTGTAATCAAGGGGAAACACAGTACTTTAGAGCAGTGGTAATCAAAGGCCATAATCTCTCATCAACCAAATTGATAACCTTCTATTTGAGCATGTTAGGGGGCAGACAAAGTCAAGCTAAGATTGCTGTGCTTATGAGGACATCCAGATACTATCTGACAAATATTTTCCCATTTTGGAAAAAAGTAAGCATAATTACCTTGCAAAACATGTATGAAGTTCAGCTAATTGGGATTTTATGTGCAAACTGGAAGCAGATGGTAACTTTCAGCAACCTATTCCTAGTCAAGACAAGATATTAAAAATAAAGGCATTCCTGGTGGTAAAAATAACCTCAAAAATTTGGGCATCATTTTATACCTTCCTAAATGAAACATAGTGCCTTATATTTCAGAAGTTATTTTCATACCTATATACATAAATATAAAATGTGCACAGATTGGAAAAACAGTATGACAGCTTAACTAGAGTTTAAATATGTTCTATGATGGAGAATGTTTCCTTCTTATTGTAAAACACTCATCTTTATCTGTAAATGTTTCTTCTTCATTTTCAGTCTTGTGTATTGTGAACCAAACTCTGTAGAATGTAACAGAAAATCTACATTATATTTGCCATTAAATCACCAACATTATTTGTGGTAAAGGAAAGCAGCAGACTGAGTCTGACTTTTCAGCTTAAACTTGCTGAAACATTAAGGAATGTTCATTGGGGAACCATTACTAGATTTCCATAGAGGGAGTAAATGTATGCCTAGCACTTTTGACTGAATAGATATTTAAATACTCCAGTTACTTAAATTTGCATGCTGAAGAGAATTCTGGAGCACTGAAAATGACAGTGCTAAAAGTAACTTATATTAACAAATGTATTTTCTTCATGGAGCTTCCATTCACGAACAATAAAATTTAAAACAGGAAGAAAACTGTTTTTTTTTTTTTTAATTTTAAAGATTAGTTACCATTATTACTGCACTGTAGTCTACAGAAAATCCAGCACACTTTACTTTGGCCAAAATGAACTACATTAAACCACTGGGACAGATGTAATTTAATACTATCATTTTATGGAGAAGATTGCTTTATTTTGGCTGCTGTCATTCTGGATGTGTGTGTATATCAAGTTTCTGCGTAATGTAGGGTGAGCTGTTCCAAAAAAATACTAAGCAACACTAATTCTGTTTTACTAACAAATATTTGCCTGTCTCCTACTCACTAATTGTCTTACTCTTTTAAGGGGTTTACTCTTACACAAGTTTACTTCTTTAAAGGGCTGTGTGAGATTGAAAGGGATTGATCACTGGTTTGGAACTTATTAACAGTGACAGTTATATAGGGACAAATTCTGTCACAGTTTACACACTGTCCAGACCCATTACTGCATGAGTGAAAATCAGAGCAGTTGGCCCTTGGCCTCTTTGTGAGCAAGAGGACTATTAAAGGTGAAATTCCCTTATCTGTTCTCACTCAGATAATTCTCTAGGTTTCTATTTTTAGGGATTTTTTAATAAGTATGTGATCATCTGTTCACTTTTGTTATTCCTAGGATGTCTAAATACCTTTCTACATTTAGGCCTTCATGCTCATTATCACTAACATCAAAATGATAGAAAGTAAAATAAATGATGGGGCAACAGAGAATCAAGTGAGCTGAATGGCGTGGTTCATAATTTATCAGTTTTTTGACTTGAAAGACCAAAAAGACTCAGTAAATCTAAACCTGAATTTGAGGTGTTTCATATTGAAACATAAACAAGTAGAGAAAAGCACATATTAGTGAAAAGTATCATTTTACTGAAAACTCACTTTTTCCATTAAAAATCCAAACCAAGGTAACATGATGCAGAGCTACTGATGAGTTCTTATTACAAGAAATCTCTCCATCTAGAGTAACTACACATAAGGCAAGTAATAATAAAAAATCACAACCTTTCTTTGTCAGACTAAATTATATCTCCACTGATATGATTTCCCAGATTAGATTTTCTGCACGCTGGATAGGAAATCTTGTGACTCAAAGATAAAATGGATTTAAGTGGTAGTAATTTCTTTCTTTGTAACCCAAGATTGACTTGCTCCTTATCAGGGAGAACTTTAAATTGTTTCAAACAAAAAGCAGGGGTAGTTAGTAGAGTCTTAGATCAAAAGCAAGCCTAGGTCTGCACAGGGGGGCCAGTTGCCTGCTAGACAGACTGGTGTTACCTTCTGCAGTAAGATATATTCTGGACAGACTTTAGGATTAAGCTTTGCAAAAGGAACAACCTAAAAAAATACATTTTGAAAACTGTTACTTTTAGATTTTTCCTAGTGCTCCAGCTAATATTGTCTAAAACCTGAAAGCAGCTTCCTTAAGTAATTAATTTACATCAATTTCTTAATGCTTAATTGTTTGTTAGTAAATTATATGTGCTGAGATTCTACTCCTAGTGGTGTGGCTTTGTATTGTTTCAATTATGGATATTCTAAATTATTGTGTTGTGGGGTTTTTTTGTGGTTTTTTTTTGGTTTTTTTGTTTTTTTTTTTTTTTTTTTTTTGGATAAACAACAAAAAATCCCATGTTAATATATCGTGAAACTCAGTGATTCTAAACATCTCCCATGGAAGCACAGCCAACCTGGCACGCATACTTGCCAACAGCTATAAAAGTTGTGTTTGCATGGATGATATTTGGTCTGGCATTCAAAAGCTGCAATATTTAGTGTTTCTTGACAGATCACCAGGGAGACTTCAAGGTTTTACTCACCTACAGCTACTGCTGCTGTCACGTTACACTCATCCCTCCCCCGTGTTCAGAGGCTGAACAGAGCGAGTGTGTGAAGCAGCGCGGGGTATTGCTGGAAAAACTTCAGGTATTTTCAGCTTCCATCCCAGCTACCCGCACTTACTGACTTCACTACAGTCAGCAGAAGGGAGCAGTTTGCGTCAGCCACGTCACTGCCAGCTTTAAACAAAGGGACTTTGCACAGGAGGGGCAGACACGGTCACATAATCTCTCCTGATGTCCAGACAGTAACCTCAAGGAAGGAGGTGGAATGGTAGTGCTGAACTGCTTGAGGTTGCATTACAATGTGCTTATGTCAAGACTAATTAACACACGTTTTATGTGGCTCATTTGTCACATTAAAATTGCAAATGATACAGTGACATTTTCTCTAAGGTGTCTTAGAAAAGCTGTAAGTCTGCCTCTCTTCTTTCTTACCAACCAAGATAGTTAAACTGAAAAAGATTCAGGAAAAAGCCACATGGACCGATTGAAGGTACAGAACGACAACCATAAAAGTATGTTAGGACTCTCTGGAAATAATCACTTAAAGGAGAAAGTGACAGAGATCCATCAAATGATGAATGTAATTGATGGAGTGGATGGGAATCAATTGTTTGTGCCCCTCAAGTGTTTAGAGCCAGCAGGTATGAAATGAAGCTAGTCAGGTACACAATAATAATCAACAAAAGGTGAGAGTTCTTCACCTGACAAGGTGTGGAAGTCCTTGTTCCAGGATGATCTACATGTTAAAATTATGCATGAGTTAAAAGGGAATCTGGACAAATTAATATGTAAGAAATCTGTTGTTGGTAACTAAGGGTGCAGAACTGACATTCAGTCTAGGGAATTCTCCATAAAAATATAAAGTCCTGGGGAAATATAATCTTTACTTGGCCTCTGGTCCATACTAAGAGCTCACTTTCAGTTACAAGATGCAGGACTAGAAGTGGCATTGGTTTGATCCACAGAGACTGCTTTTATTGTCATATATTCTACATTTTTATTCTGACTCAAGTATTTTAATGAATTTTATCTAGCTGACAGTCCCTTACTTACTCATGGGCACGTGCTCAGGCACATGGCAGCATTTTGGGGCTTGTCCTGGGCACGGCCAGGAGAGAGACTCAAAGATCCTTGGGGGTCCCTTCCATATCAGGATATTCTGTGATTCTGTGATTCTAGGCACTTCCCTTCTTGGTTAGGTTGTTGGGTTCTTTGGGGCTTTTTTGCAGGGTGATGAGATGAAAGGAAACATCTCCTGATATTTGAGCTTTTTGAATTACTATGTTAAATATATCACTTTGCTTGTTTAATAGTGTAGATGACAGCCTAGGACTTATTGTCTGCATGATAGTTATTGTTCACCTGGTCTAGTTAGTCCTGTTGGAACAACTTCCTGAAACAATAATACAGAAATTCAGAGGGCAGTATGTAGATCTCAGAGTAGGTGAGCTAAGGAAATTTTTAATTTGTCTAAGTAATTTCTTTACAGGGTCATAATGCTACTGTTCAGACCCATCTTAAATATGATTTTAGGATCTTTCTGTTCCACTTTTCATTACCACCATATGAATAGACTTTAAATGCACCCTGTAATCGTTTCCCTGAGATCATACTCGTTACAAAATAAGCTACAATACTGGAAATAGGGAGGTTTTTGAATTCTCATTTCAGCTTTGTGACTGATTCACATGACTTTGAACAAATCATATAAGTATCTGTGCTGTCTCTAAATTGAAGATAACAGCAGCCTTATAGGAATGCTTTTAAAGTAAACTATGTAAAATTCTATGAAGATTTAAATCGTGATTTACTACTGTTTCTGAAATACTCCTTTAGGGATGGAAAAGCATGCTAATAAGGATTGAGTGCATAGAACTAGCTATGTTTTGTGGCTGGCTCAAAGTGATCTCTCATATGAATCAGAATGTGTGGGATGCAAGTGGAGTCTGTGTGCAGATGGGGTTTATTCTTCCTCTGTATTTCTCATGGTGCTTCATGAGGAACAAATATCTGCCTTCGCCTAGAACAGTGAGCAAGTCTGTTCTAGGACTTCTGCAGAACTCACCAGGGCTAACATTGTTTATTTTATACACATAACAATTGGATCTTAAAGTCTACCAAGGAGTGTCGGGCCCCCTCTGACCTACCAGCCTGACAGGTGCTGCTGTGGTGTCGCCTGGGGTGCAGTCCCCCTATATGTGGCTGTGAGAATGCTCTGAGTTACTTCTCTGCAGGAACTGTGGTGCCTCCAGAAGCAAGGTGTTCCCTGCCTAGCTATTGTTCAGACAGACATTTGAGATGTTGCCAAATTGTGCAGTGAAATCTGGATCCAAGAAGCTCTGTATTTTTACAGGTCAGGCATACACTGAGAAGATATTAATAGCAGATGATTCAGACTGTCCCTGCCCTAAAGAGCTTCTGAATGTTGCAAGTTGAATGGAAACAAGGCATTGCTCTGAGATAGGCAAAAGTTATTTCCTTTTATTACATGGTTCTCACAGACTTTTTTCCTTAGAGATCTTTTCTGTGGAAGCCTAAACTCTAAGAACTTTTGTAGTAACATGTGGGTTTTTTCACTTTCTAGTAATGAAGTCACACTATTTATAGCATTATCATGTAAGAATCCCAAGTAGCAATTACTAATTAGAAAGAGGGGGAAGATACTCATTTTACTGAGGAAATGAAGCCATGATGAATTAAAGAGACTTTCCCTGACTCACAAGAAACTTAATGTAGAGCTAGAAATTGAGCCCAGACCTCCTAAAATTCAGTTCACTGTTGCAGTCATTCATATGACCATCCTTTTCCAAGTATCAAATATGTACACAAGGCTCTCCAGTTTAGTCTTCACATTAGTTTCCAATGAAACTTTGCCCTTTCACTTGTTTTAGCAAGAAGGCAAACACTTGCCCATTTGTCTCAATAGTAAGTAGAAACTGCTCTCTATACAGACGACAATTTCCTCTCCATTCACATGCTTCTCATCCTAGTATTAGAAGGCCAGCCTGTGTCAGCAAGGGCCTGTTTAAATTAGAAACCAAATAATATTTCAGGGATGCCTTGGGCTGTCTTGTGGAGAGGGTTCTTTGCAACCCTTGCCAGTTACAACTTGGTGGTCCTGCCAATCTTTGCTAAGTTTCAAAACAGAAGTTGCTCAAGCTGGAGCAGTGCTGCTCGCCTGGCATACGCAGCTGGGCAGCTGGAGAGCCGGCACCGAGCGAGGCCCGGCACTCATCCAGGCACAGTTCACTAGACCTTGTAAAGGGACAGGGGAGTGGCACTGTCCTAATTGCTAACATTCCTCCTCTGCAAGACTTCTGATATTTATTTAATAAGCTCAGGCTCATAAAGTCTAAACAATTTAAGCAATCAAGTGGTAGCTGATGTGTATGTGGAGCTAGAGATGCAGCCAGACTAAGTGAAGAGTGACATGCTTAATTTCTGACTTTGTCAAGCTTTATCTGGCAGTTGCAAATGAAGTAATACCTCAGGCAGCTGTGCCCAAGAATGGAATATATGTTGTGAGTACCTCAGGAGCTGTACTTCAGGCCAGGTTTGCACAGCCACAGCTCCTACTTGAGTGTGCATGACCCATCTGCCGGCATGGTTTTCTCATCCAGTGAGTAACACTCATAAGCTCCAGTCTGAAAGCTCCTGCCAGTGGCAGCAAAAATTAGGGATGTAGTATTACTGAGTTCTCAGAGGGACAAAAGGCGGGTTCAGCTGAAACATGCAGGCATTCCCACGTCCCAGAAACAGTTGTTTGTAAATAGGCACACCTTCATATGTAGAAAGGAGGGAGCATCTAGAGACTGCTGTGTGTGGAGGTTTGTTATCTTCTGTGGAGTTGTTGCTGAGTATTTTAGCATTAAATGGGAAAAAAGCATCATTACATTCATTAGCATTTCATTCAGAATTATTTTTGGCTCATAGTGGAGCAGGGAGATATGGTAACTAGAAGTTAAACTTTCATTGATGGGATGAAGAGATCTGAGCTTCAAACTGGAAATGGGAGTTGAGTGGACATGGGACAGGGAGGAAAAACAAATTTTGATGAACCTGGGAGATGGTTTTTGTTGAAAAGAAAGAGCAACAAAATGCATGAAGTTTCTATACTTTCTCAAGAAAAATAAAAGAAATGTTATTTCAGCTCAGCTTTAACATACACAAAGGAAAGGCAGTGCTGAAAAGGAGACTCTTTGCTGATTGTACTTTCGATGTTCTCTCATTAGTGGTCTTTTTCTAGTAAGAGGTCATTTACCATGTTTGATTCAAAGAGGTCCACTCTGCATAGTTTTAGAGTAACCTTGTTAATGTTCCTTTGATAACTTGTTCTTATCAGCCTAAGGCTTATTGGCCATAACTGCATTGTGAACTTAGTAAATTGGTTGGTTGTGCATTTGCAAACAGTTCAGCCTGATTACATTCATCTAAGCACCAATTTTACAGCTGTGTCAGTGGGGCCATTACAGAACTTGAGCAAGCAAGCAGGCAGGCACCCTGCACATACCTCTCTCAGCATTGTGATTTACTGCCTCTATCTGCTGCCTTTTACAGCTGTGTGCTGGCTAATGTCCCTGTCTCGTTGGTTAGCTTGTTTCAGCCTCGTAATGCTACATCCTTAGTGTGGAATCTGAATCTGACTTTGCCACCAGACTGGAAAACAGCCTGTGGCTTTTCTAAAGTTCTTTTCCCATCTTCCCTCTGGTTACCTTGTGCTTAGAAAAACAAACTGGTAGGGGTCATAACAGGTGGACACAAATACTTTCCTTTTGACCCACTTCTTTTTGACTAGTCTGTGTTCTTTGACCATTTTCCGAGGCTTCTCTTGTGTTTTGTTTTGACTTGGCCTGATAGCTGAAAGTTTTACTGTTAGTTATTATTTTTGACAGTTATGACAGTGATATTCCACCCTCCCATAGTATCCTCTGACCTGCAGGTATTAGAATGCACAAAGATATGCCTAAAATGTCACAAAGGAATGCACATCACATATAGTTATGAATTAGTTCAGATAAACAGAGTACAGTATGTCAAGGAGAAATGACAAGCATCACTGACTTGAATATCTACAGTGAGAAACAGTTTTGGAGTAATTTCTGATTATGGAGTTGGTACATTAAAACAATATGGAGTAATAACTTGCCATTTTTCATTAAGCTACTGAGATTCACATGTAGATGGATTGAACTAATTAAATCAACAAAATATTGGCTATTGGGATGGAAGGGTTTGAAGTACACAAGGAAGGTGGGAGGACACTAAACAACAGTTAAGTGTCTTAACAAGAATACTCTGAAAAGCATTTGGCTGTGGTGGGTCCTCTCGAGGCTGAGTAGTTCGTTCTTTTTTGCTTCAGAACAAAAGGGAAAAGGGTCCACGTGGCGTCTTGGTTGATACCAGCTTACACTGTTTGATGTGTAAGAGATAATGGTTTCAGAACTCTTGTCATTATTTCATTTTTTTCACCACTAATTAATATGTAAACAGAATAAAATTATCATTCTTAACCATGGCTGAAGGTTCACATATTAATATTTTTCCAGGTGGAACTTGCAGAAATTTGCACAAAGAGCGAACGTTACATTGGCACAGAAGGTGGAGGAATGGACCAGTCAATCTCTTTTTTGGCAGAGGAAGGAACTGTATGTGGATCTTTGTAATCTAAACTAACAATGTAATGTTAATTTATGCAAGCAAAAAATGCCTTCATTGGTATCTAGCAGAAAAACAAGACAAGAAATTGGAACTCCTTAGTAAGCAGTATAAGCACCATTAGTACACAACAAATGAATCAGGAATTAAATTTATGAACTTGGGTACAATCGAGTAGGACAAGTTTGAATGAATAAGATGAGGAAAATTAGAAATAGCAAGGAGGAAGGAAAAGATGTGGGAAAAGATGTACTCTAGAAGAGCACTAGGTTCCACTATTTGACTAATTCATGCTGAACTTAGAATGTTTCCCATATAATGAAAGCTGAATGGTCGGCATGCCTTGTATTCAGTGCAAATGGGATAATTATTACAAAAATGCTTTCTTGAAACTTCTTATAACCAAACAGTTCTAGGAAATTTTGCCAGGTTCAGTTACAAAGACAATGGAGACTTTTTTTTTCACCAGTTTTGCTAATTCCAGACAATTCTGTGGCTGGATTTTGATGTAGAAGGCATTTAGCAGTCTTAAACGTGGTGACAGAAGGTGAACTAGCTGTGATAAACAGACCTGCCAAGTTATGCATGAGTGCTTGCAGTGGAATTTACAGTGAGGTTCATCCACTGTCCCAGAAGGTGCACAGGACTGCAACTGTTCAAACCTCAGACCTGTCAAAATACTTTTATTGGAATTAATGTTGTGTTTCATGACAACCTTTACTTTCCTTATAATTGTGGCACTATATCTCTACAGCTTTTGTTCCTTTTCGATGAGCTTACACAGACAAAAACTATTTCTTAGAATTACACCAAACATTTAATGCCATCATGAGACACATGTATTTGCAATTTCACATCACTTGTACCTACTCTACACCTTTCCTTCATGTTTATACTGTTAGTAGTAAAAACACAGCTATATGAATAAGGAAAAAAGGAAGCAGCATATTTTCCTGCCATACACAGAGATGATCATGTAAGTGGAAGCCTTTCTGATATATAGTTGTGGTAACCAAAAAGACAAAGAAAATATTGAAAAAAATGAGAAAATAAATTGTGAACAAACCAGAAAATACCCTTGCTTCAGTGTACTTGCAGCTGAATGCAGCTCTAGCCTCCCACCTCAAAAAGACAAGAAAAGTACAGTACAGGACACTGAGGTTTATCAAAGCTATTTTTTTTTATATGAGCATTGACTGAATAATTTAAAACTTTTCAGCTTGGAAAACAAGCTTTGAGGGTGATACTTTGAAGCTTTATAAATTCCCTAAAGGAGTAAAGAGAAGGTAAATGGAGAATTCCATCTTTTTCATAACTGAAGAACTAATAGAAACACAATGACATTAGCAAGCAGCTTGTAAAAAACAAACAAGGATGTTTGGGTTTTTTTCCAAGACATTCATTGTTAAATTGAGAAATACCGTACATTGTGGAAGGCAGAAGTTTTAAAAGGACTAAAAAAAGACCTTTTTGGATACACTAATAGAGTATTAACCTATACGTGGCTATTCAACATATAGTCAGATGTTTCTTCCAGTGTAAGTATAACCATTGTGATCTTTGCTTATGGGAATCTGGAAAAATATACCCCAAGAAAAGATTGCTTTGTACATGTTCTATTTTTATATTCCCCCTAAATAGCCATTTATGGCTACTGTCAGAGTCAGGACACTAGACCAGCTTAGTGGTACGTTCTAGTCTAATGTAGCAGATCTTAAAGGGTATATTTAAATGTAAGCAAGTCTGTCTGTCTTGATAGTAATTCTGTGATGGGGTCCAGAATCTCAATGGCAGGGAGTAACACACATGCTGTACATAATGTACAAGGAGATTTGTCATTGTTTATTTAGCACTCTAGCTGCTCAAGGAACTCTTGAGGGTGAACAATGCCAAAACCAGTAAGACGTCCCTGCTTGCAGAGTTACAGTCTATTCTAAGAAGCCAAAGCAGGGCACATGATTTACAACTTATCCCAGTGAAAAACCAGATGTGAATTTAATCTTTTGATTACATTACATCCTGAATTATTTAATTAATGGATGCCTAACTTATTCCATGTAAAGGTCACAAATGCTGGGAACATCATACACAGCTTGTGTAAGCATGTGTGAGGCAAGGCAAGTCTCTTATGTCAGAAAGGAGGAAACAACAACTACATCCTTATATATAGTTTTATTTAGTTTCTTTGTTTGATTGTACCATGATCACTGTCTCAAATGAGTCCTAAAATGTTGGGACTATACTGTACCTCAGTGAATCTTGCTGTACTGCAAAATCAGGAGACTGAGGGGGAGATGGACATTGATGAAGGGGCAGGGAATGCGAAGCCCCTTTTTTCTAGTGGCACACACATTAGCTTCAGCCAGGCCTGGTACTTCTCTGCAGATCAAAGTGAAACTGTTGTCTTAAACAGGCAAGAAAAATAGGTTGGGTGGGGTTCTGTGAAATGCTGAAAAAACCCAAAGACTTAATGGAAACATTTTAAAATCCAGCTACAGGGAAAGGTTTGAAATGTATGTGTAACTTGACCAATGAGGTTAAACCTCTTTTCTTGCTGTTTCATGTCAGTTTTCCTTCCTTAACTGTCCCTGGATTTTCAAGAGAAAAAACATGCAAATTTGCATTTGATTTATAGAACTAAGTGCACTGTTAGCTAGTAGTAAATTAAAACTAACCATTCATTTTTCTTTCAATAGGCCAAGTTGATAGAGTTCAGTCCACTGAGGGCAACTGATGTTAGACTTCCAAGTGGAGCAACGTTTGTTATTGCTAACAGTTGTGTTGAAATGAATAAAGCAGCAACTTCTCATTACAATATTAGGGTAATGGAGTGTCGGCTGGCTACAAAGGTAACACATGGCTTATGTCAAACTCTAATGAAACCTTCATCTAAATATGTGCTTTCTTCCACTTCTGACCAATTGTGTCTTTAACACCTGGCTAGGTGCTACTCTTTGTATAATTTTTCTTTCCAGAACCAGACACTTCCATCTGCAGGAGCAGAACTCCTGCTGAGCTTAATGGAACTGCAAGGACTGTGTCCTTATATAGAAGATTATATAGAAGATTGAGTTCTATTAAATTTGGTTTGTATTATATTTTGTTAGAGGAAATAAGTCTATTTTTCAGAAAAAAAATATTCCCAGTTAATACGATAGACTGTTTCTAATTAAAGCTGAATAATGACAAATAATGGAAAGCAACCAGCATGGCCACATGTTTATATGTATATATGGCAATAGATGTGTATTTTCTAGGATTTAGAGAACATCCAAGCTAGTAGTTGGAGGCCTGGAAGTAATATTAGAAATGCTGAATAGCAGCATGTATGTCAGTGTAAAGTTTAAAAACAGGCTTGAGTCAAACCCCAACATTTAGGTTGTACTGCCAGTTTACAGCTTGAAATTATCTCTGAAACATATGGAAATTGAACAGGGGAAATCTAAGTTCTGCTTTAATTCTGGATTTTGTATGATCAGGAATATGTAGAGGTAGGGTTTGATTTGAGTTTTTATGGGAAGACAGTACATTTTTCTTTGATAAGAGTAAATGATGAGCAAGCATAAAGATTCACTGCATTTATACCCAACATAGGGCGCTGTGTGAAAGAACAGAATGTGGGTCACAAAGTCTAGAAGAAAGCTTTGAAAAATGCAGCGTGAACTTCTTGCCACAGAACATTTGATCAATATGCAAAAGTACTTTGAACATCTGTTGGCATCATGATTCTATAAAAAATAATTTCTTACAAGTTTTAGTTGGTGCCAAAAAAGTAGTTGAAGAGATGATCAGACACTGACAAACTGTATTATAAAATAATTTGCTGAGATATTTTTTGAGGAGGGAAGCTAAACTTTGGATTACTTTTAAAATGTGTTTTAAAAGTATAAAAGTATAAAAGAAATAGTTGCATTTCAGTTGTGTATAAGACATGGTAAAACAAATAGCACCAATGACCACAGTTAAAGCTGTTGTCACTGATGTTAATAAGAAGATTCTTTAGCCATTAAGAAAAGGAAGATAAGAACCAGTCTATTTGTTAGTTCTAACTGATAAATCTATAATTTGGGATTGATAATTGACAGAATACGTATTTTTAAGGAAGGGCTTCTTTTGGAAATTCTTTTTTTTTGCATAAGGAATAGAGAGCCTTCCCAGATAATCTGTTCTAAAAGTCACTGTGCAACGAGTGCATTAAGCTGTGAGAGCTTTTGAAGTTACTGTTCCATATACCAGACTCTGTGAATTGAATCACAGTTTTCTAAATGACTTTAAATTATTAGTCCTGTGCAGTAAACTGAAGGGGTAGTAAGGAAACATCTTTTTTTTTACATTCCTGTTAGCTATGATGCAATCTCTAAAAATGTACTTTTAGCAGATGCTTGATTGTAAGGAGACTAACAACATACACCTGTCTGTTTTTACACATATGCTACCCAGATGGAAAGCTGCACACACTATAAAAATACATTTAGGAAGAGGTCACAGTGGGGTGAAGGAGGGCAGGTATGTAAGTGGAAACAGGGAAGTCTTTTAAGCACCATTAAGCTAATGGAACTATGAACTAACATGCTGGGCCTTGCAATAGTGCTTTAAAAGAAATTCTCATTGTAAGTGCCTTAGGATAGGCTTTTTCCCCCTCTTCTGCTTTAGGTAATTCTAGAATTTCATACTGCTTGCAGAAATCTCTGTCGGTAAAGATGCCAACACAACATATTCCTGCTGGCATTAGTGTAGAACATTTTGGTATCAGTCTGTCCTACAGCAAGTGAGCTCTTGATCACCCTGGCAAATTATCTTTCTTAGATTCTCTTCCTTTCCCCTCCCTCTAGACAGTCATTGTTTTGCTTTTTTCTTTCCCTTTCTCTGTTGTAGCAGCCTCTGAGTGCTCTCCTGTGCTCCATTACAATGTGTTCAGACGCTTGCGTCCTGCAGAGCACTCGCACTTCCGAAGGGAGTGGAGTTGTCCCTCATCGTTCCGAGCTCTGACCTGCTCGCCGTGCTCCCCCTGCTTCAGCATCAGTGTCCTGTGGGGCCAGCAGTGTCTGCAGCTGCAGAGCCATGAGCAGCTCATGGGCACAGATGCTCAGATGGCTTTATAGAAACGTAGTGTGCAAGGAAGTGATGCTGCTGTACAAGTATTCCTGGACGCACTCCTAGTCAGACTTTCTTTTATTTATATTTGTCCCATCATTTACCAAGTACGTTTTCCTCTCAGTTATTTGCAGTTCTCCAGTGTGCCTATGTTGAACAATAAAGAAGAATAAAGCCCACAGATTCTATATCCTGGCAGTTAAGAGCCAGCTGCTCGATGTCCACATATTTAATCCATCTAGTCAGAGATCATCAAGGAAATACCCAGCTGTGGGAGCAGTATTGGGATTACTTTTTGTACATTAAAGAGATGGGATTTTTTTCCCCATTTCTGTCCCATGTCCATTACAATTTGAGCTGCTGCAGCTAGACTGTTTTCAAAAACCATTTCTGTTTGCCCATAATATTTTTCCCAGTGCTGTTAGAATCCAAACTTTGCTATAAGCAGGATAGACCTTTCCAGCAAAGCCATGCCCACTGGCCCAACGGGGTCAGTTTCCATTTGACCTGTAAAACCCCAGTGTCGTCAGCTTGCCTGAAATACAGCATCTCCCTTGAAGTACAGAAATGGGAACAGATGTGACAATGCATGTGGCATATTTCTGCAGGGGATTATTTATTAAAAAAGGAAGTACAAAAATTTTTGTTGCCTTATAGAATATTGTTGTTTTTAAATTCTGTTTAACTTCTCGTAATAAAGTAGAGGGGATGCTGAATACTGGGATAAAAGCATGAGAAAAATAATTTCCATTCATTTAGCAACAGATCAAAAGCATGTCATAAACATGCACCAACATAAAACATATTTAAGTAAAACGAAGCAGTAAGTTTTATTCTAACTTATCAGTAAGTAAGCTAAAATACAATTACATAAAGGCTGTGGAGTTTTAGGTACTCATAGTCTTTGAAAACCAATATTTTACAAAAAAAATTCTCTCACCTTGATTTCTGCATTAGGCACTGAACAGTTCTGCTTCTTTCTCTACCACTGAACATATAAAATTGTGTTTTAATGACAGCAGAGGTATGTGATTAGGATTTTGTTTGTTTTGCTCTGCTGAGCCTCACATAAATCCCAGCAAGTCACTAGATGGCACCAAAAGTAGTTAATTTTTAGATACTGCAGTAAAGCAAAACTGGAAGAGCCCCTGCAAAAGCACGGTTGGAGGAGAGTGAGAATCCACACCAGATAGCTGGGCAGCAGATCTGCTTAAATTTCATCCTGTAACTTTGCACAAAACAAGGCAAATACTTTTCAGACATGTATGCAAATCCCATGACTTTTTTAACCCAGGAAATTAAATGGCTTTGCTGAATCAAGACATAAATGATTTCAAACCAATCTCCATCAAAACCAGTGCTTATTAAAAAGAATAAAACACCCTGGGTGAAATCTTGGCCCTTTTAATGAGAGGTTTGAATGCTGATTTGTATAGATAAATGATTTCATTCCCTGGTCTTGCTGCACTGGTTTGAAACTCTTTCCAAACATACAGCTTGATTTAGAAGTTTTAAACTCACTTGAAATGGTGCAGCACTGGAGATACACCACATGCCTATGAACACAGTACAGTGACATTGGTGTGTACCTGCTAACCTTTGTTTTACTTTGTAATCTTGAAATTACAGTTGGTATGTCAATGACCACTGACTATTCTTCTATAATTCATGACATCAAAATATATCACCTTATGAGGAAAGCTGCTTTACCACTTTCATTAGACACATGGGAGCATCAACGTATTGCAGCCTTCCAGAAAAAAGCCTGTTGGACATCCTGCCTTTCAGGATTCTGGTGTGTTGAAGTAACTTGTCAAAACATCACAAAGATACACAAAGCATGGTACCATTGCCAGGAGAGGGCAAAGCAGGTCCACCTATAACAAATTAATATCACAGCAGCCATATGGGAACAGAATAGATTCTGACCAACATTGTAACATTCCTGTAAAGGCTCAAAAGTTCCTTTAAATTGGTTGTAAAAAGAAGGTACTTAAAATTTACTTAAAACTCCAGAGATTGAGAAAGGTTACAGTTATTCTCCCCACAAATCTTATGATCGTATTTTTAAGGCTATTACAAGAAAAGATTTTAATGACAGCCTCAGATGTTCACCAGAAAATTCCAGGAGCATATTGGAAATGTCAAACTGAAATGGTAGAGCAAATACTAATAGTATGGAAATAGATTTTTTAAGGACTTTTAGTGTTACAACATCATAGCACTTGTATAAACAGTTGTCCAGATGGGATTGTAAAAGTCTAGTAAGTGCTTGAAGTAACAAAGTCTGTGGAAGAGGATAAATCACTAACTTGATACCACACAAATAATGCCAGTAGGGCTTTTACAGACAGTATCTGATTTGAGGGAAGAATATGTGTTATTCACAGACCTTTGTAATAAATATAATTGTTGACTGCTCTGTGCTGATAGAAAGTAGGTTCTGATGGTTCCCAATGAAGAAGTGAAAAGAGAAAATGGGCCTTAAAGATACTTATGGACAACTAATAGTTTTAAACAGAAAAGAACAATATTTTCTATTTTCTTTTTTTTTTTAATTTTAGCTTCTCTCAAAGTCAAAAGGCTTGGAGTGGAAAAAAATGTTGAGACTCCACGATGTGCAAACCAAGCTAGGAGTTAGCCTAGAGGAAATGCTGACCATTGTCGAGGAGGTATTACATCCTGAGCCTTACAGTGCAGAGGAAATTTGTAAATGCCTGGGAATTACCCTGGAGGAGCTTCGCTCTCAGATCCTTAGTCAAAACATGCAAGATGGTGAGCATATATGAAATGGGGGGGTTTACTGTACAATGTTTGTGTTATATAAAACGTTTATGCATTAATAAGTAGTGCAAGTGGAAGTCTTGCCAGAATACTTGGCTAAATCTTGGTTGGGAAGTGAAAGAATTGATAACAGCATCAATTGGTATTTTCATTCTAACTTTTGACTTATAATAGAGCAAACTTTGATTTTGATGGAACTGTTTCCAAAATTATGGAAATAGCAGATCACTTAACTGGTGTTCAAGACTAGCATAGATGAGCCTGTGTTTCTGTTTTTAACTGATAAATACATGCACTTCCTAAAAAAGGCACTGGGCAGCAAGTCTTGATCTCTCCTGAGAAAGTTTCTGTCACTGTCAATATTTCTTTTTTTTTTTTAGGAAGATGTTGGTGGAGATGAACAATTCACTATCTAAAGTATTTCCCATGTATTATTGTTTAGGATTATACCATGTAGTCATGAGCATTGTCACGTGTATCCTGGATGCATATAGTAGGGTTGCTAATAATACCAAATAGAGAATTTATGAAGTAATTTGTTTGCTTTCATAACAGGTTTCCAATTGAGATCAGAATTTCTGTAAGAACTACATAGAATCCTTCTTCCTTCTTTCCATTCTGTAGCCTTAATACCTGTATTCTTTTGGAGCCAAGTTACATCCTTGCCTGTCCTTCCCAAGACTGCTTTCAGGAATGTATACATTCTATGTGTAAAGATCTGTAATGTATCTATCTATACTGACACTTACTTAAATAATCCGTCCATCTGGAGTGATTGTAAATTTTATATATTGACCAAGGAGCAGGTCCTGAATCTTTAACCTGTTTTGCATCCCAGTGGTGTCAGGCAGTATGAGATGCTCTTATTGTCTAACTACACTGCCAGAGGATACCAGGATGGAATAAGATATCTCAAGCCAGCTCCTATCTCCATAGAAAGAGTTTTGATAACTTTGTACTGTCTGTACATGAGGAATATATGAACCATGTACCTGCACTCTGCAGCATTTTCATGGGAAACTGCAGGGTTGTAAATCTCTTACATTGTCCCTGTACTTCCCCCTTCATGAAGCAAAGCAAGACTATTAACTTACAGATGTTTACACTCCTTATACTTGGTTTATAAAACAAAATTCTACAGTTCTGCAGAACTGAGTTGTTTATACAGGTTATCTTGATTTTTTTTCCAAAAAGAAATCTAGATGAAAAATTTAGACATAAAAGCTATAGAAGAAACCCAAAGGAAATTTTATACTGTAGCTCTGAATACCATTTGCAGATGTTTGCTGAACAGAATCTCTTAAACTTGCATGACCATGATTTCATTTGATAAGACCAATTAAAAAGGATTATGCTGAAAGCCTCTTTGCATGTACAATATAAAATTAAATAACAGATTTCTGTAAAACTTACGCAGAAGAAACAAGACAGACACAGAAAGAATCTGAATCTGCTGGTTTTGTTACACACTATGCAAATTACGTGTTTTGTTGGCTTTGGAACACCAGGGGCTGTTTGAAGAAAACATTTTTCTTACTTCCCCTCTACTTTCCCACTCTATTTTAATGACAATGCCTGGCTTCTTCATGTGAGAGAGAGAAAACATACTGTCAAATAAGTAACCTCTGCAGAGAATTTCAGAGCCTCATTGAATTTCTTTGTTCAACATGAAGAACAAACCACAACATTTAGGGGATCTTTTCATGCCCAGGGATCGTTACAAATATGATTTTGTACTGGCATTGTGTCTCATGGTTAAGGACCTAAAAGTGCTCTGTACATACTGGTTTAGCCCTAAGTCTAGCTTCCCCTCCTCTACTCCTCCAGTGACTGTACTGTATACTTACATGAAGTTTTATCAGTGTGTAAGGATGACCAGATAAAAACTCCAAATCTCAAAGGAACATGGTATGGACTGGCTTTGGTCAAGTCCCAGGCCAGGTCTGGAAGCACACAGCCACTCTGCATCCCTTTTACAGGCAATTACTCAAGGATTTCTGCAGTTCCCCACTGCACAGTCCATTCGTTCCCCACGTTTGGAGAAGTACAGATGGTTTATAAAGCCTCTCTAAACTTCTTGCAGTTGTTCCTTGGCCAACTCAAAATCCTGAGTTTAAAGCTCCCTTGCAAATGTTTACACACGGATTGCACTTGTGGCTTCTGAACATCTCTAGAAAAATAATATTTATTACTTTCTAAGATGCATTGTGCCATAATTTTGGCTTGGACTCGAGTGCTTCACAGAACATGTAGTGTGTGGTGATTGTGGGACATTAAGTATTTATAAGCTTCACCACAAAAGGATATTCTCCTGTAAAACATGTATTCCTTTAACCATGAAATGTTTTTTCTTCTTAAATGAGGTATTTTTTAAACCCATTTTTCCTTTTCATGTATAAAATTTTAATCTAATTCTGACATTTAAACCTGAAAATGAAATCACCATGGGACAAGCAGGCATCCATTTGCTGTGTGGATTTGGCTGTTTAACTCCTATTTGTCCCCTGGAAAGAGAACTGTAAATCTGTGCTGCGAATCCACGAGTGGTGCTTGAACAGCCACTCATGGGCGTTGATGGTGATCTCAGTGCAGGAGCAGCTTCCACACTCCCTGCACTGTAGGTGTAGGTGTAGGCAGGTGTGGGTGAGGGGGGTCTTGGGTGTTCTGTCAGGCGGCTCTGGGGTACAAAAAGCTCTCTCTGTATCAGTAGATGCCCTGTGTGACCAGAAGTTACACCTCCAAACCGAAAGACCTGAGAGCACTTTCCAGTTCAAGGGTCCAGGTTCCTAGTTTAGCCTCACCCTGATCCATGTCATGGAGAAATTTTGGGACATACCAAACAAACAGAGATGTGGCTGCTCCAGGCAGATCCCATACCTGGAGGATGGAGGCTTTTGGGGTGTGCCACAGGTAGGCACAGGCACTGAAGAGTCTAGGTTAGTTGCAAAAGCCTTGTTAAAGCCATCATTCCTCTGGAGGAAAAATCACTTTAAACCAGTAGTTATCACAATCTCAAAACAGGTGTCTGCTAAATGTGTCACCGAATCCAGCGGTGACTCGTCCCCTGGTTTACTTTCAGAGAGCCAGATTGCAAACAGTTACTTGAGCAGTCCCAGGAGAGTAACTGTTCCCCACTTCAAGTAAGGGGTTCACAATCTGGCTCAAATTAAAGCCATCTGGCAGCATTTTCTTATATACATTATGAGCCAGAAACCTTCAACCTCATCATGTTCAATCAGCAGGATGCCTAACAGAGAAGGGCACTATTCCACGTGGGTAATGGTGCTAGAAACTGTCCCCTACACGATTGCGCGTCCGTGAGCTTTTCCGGTTGTAAATTTCTAACAGTCCCATCAGCCATGTGCAGCTCATTAATCTACAGTGAAATGTATCTTTAGAAGCTGCCAAAGCAACTAGAAAAAAATATATAGCCTGGAGAGGTTGGTGTTTAGCTAAAGGTCAGATAGAATTGTACAGGAAGCCTCTAAAGAAAGGAATCTGCTGAAGTTGAAGTTGTAACAAATAATATGAGTTGCTGAGAAGCCACAGCGTTTACTTATACAGGAAAAAAAAATATCCTTTAAATGGACTGGACAGGTTTGCACAATTTTTGTAAAGCTAAAATTAAAAATATGACCATACAGTTGAAAATCCACAGTAAACGTTTCTGTTACATTTAGTTAACCCACAATTATTTGGGACTAATAGCCTAGATTTTTGTTTGTATAGAGATTTTATATGGATTTTGGACAAGCTTTCGTTAACATTAGTCTGCTGGGTCACAGCAACTTGGAAGGTTCTTGCAGGTTCTTGCTGCAGTGCAATCTATTGGTGCCCTGGAAAGTGGCACCATTCTTTCAAGGGCATTTAGTGGTTTGTAAGTGGTTTGAATGTACCAGTTCATGGGTGACCTGACAGAAATCCTCTGCAGGAGCAAAGCTCAGAGAACTCAGAAGTAAGTTGAAGTGGGAGAAACCAGGCCTTTATTATAGTTTAGTGGATTAGGAAAGTATATTTACATTTTCAGTCAAATTAATTACCTAATTCCATACATTATAGTAGATTTAAGGATCCACAGATTTAAGAATCTGGCATTAGTTCCCTAAACCCTGCTTTTTATGCTCTCCTTTGAGCACCACAGAGGGTGAGACCATGTAACCCAGCTCTGTGCAGCCCTGCAAGGGTTTCTTTGAGGGCTTTATCTTTTCCTCTTTCAGAGCACTCCAGCCTTGGCTCAGATATAAACTAATCAGGTGTGGACCCTCTGGTTTTGTTTCTTTTAACTGTGACAGAGCATGGCTTAGGAAATTGGAAGAGCCAATATACAAGCTGTGATGTAGCAAACAGATTCTAATATAGATGTAACTTTTGGAAATATCATCTGTATTCTATCTTCAGTTAGGTAGAGAGGGTTTGTTTGGACTACCCATCCAAACAGAAGAGATACAAGAAGGTTTCTGTATTATCAGAGGCTGTGTTTTGTGTTGAAAGCTGAAAATATATGAATCATTCCATTATTTTAGAATAAGACTTACAGAGTACCGAGCTGTTTGCTGCCCTGAAGATAATTTTGCCTGAGAAGAAAACTGCCTGAGAAGAAAAGCAAGCTGTAACAAAAATTGTTAAACACAAACATAATTTTTTGGAAATAAAATGCTGCCCATAACAGACCAATAGCTAATGTCAGGATCCCAACCTTTAACCGATACTAATTTGGTAAAGGTCCCCAAAGGAGCCAGCAGATAGCACACAGCCACTCTCTGCTGCCTGCCAGGAGCCTGTTCCCAGTGAGAGGAGGCTGGAGCAAGGTAGCAAATTCCCCCTCCACCGAGAGGCTCTCCTGGGAGCCAGCGCTGCCCAGGACACAGCTCAGGGCCCCTGGCTGGCAGCCAGAGCCGAGCGCCCATTCTGGGTGCCAATTCCTACCATGGCGAGCACAACACAGCCCCAGAGGTTTGAAGGTAATCTGGCCAGTAGAGCATTGCTCTACCAAAGGGTGGTCTCCGAATCAATCACAGCCTTTGGCAAGTCTGTGGCCCGACAATTGAAACCAGACATGTTTTCAGTTCATTCTTTGGGTTACTACTGTTCGATGGTGATTTACAAGAGAGGGTGAGCTATGGCAATCTCTCACGCAACTTTAGATATTCCCTAAACGAATGCACATTTAGAAATCTCCTTGCTCTCAAACAATGCTTCATAAGAAAAGAATATTTAAAGAGAAACCATCCTTAAAAACAGGCCAAGCTGCCTTTCTTCAGCGTTCAAAAGTACTGAGGCACCACTTTGCAAAACACAGTGAAACTAACTCCAGCAGCAACAAAATCAGAAACCAAAATATGCTCTTCCTGTGTGATATTCTCAAGTCCATGTTTCTGGGGGGCACTCAATTTTCTCATTTCTGTCCTAGTTTGAAATGCTTTCAGAAGGCCTGTTCACAAGACAAACAGCACAGGGTTTCTCAGTAGCAGGCTGTATTGAATTACAAAATAAATAGGAGCAGAAGCAGTATCAGCAGTAGCAGAACATTGCTATGTTAAATGTTTCTGTCTCATTTTAGACTACTTGTGTCTCAGCACTATTTTCAGCATCTACAGTTGTGAAATACTCTGGAGAAATAAAAAGGCATTATAGAGGTGCTGATGAAGTTTTAGTCTGTAAGGGTTGCTGTCTGGAGTGTACAATACGAGAGACTTCATACTGGACCTAATTTTATTTCCAGTCTTTCAAGGAAGATGTCTACATATATTTGCAAATGTAGATTGCTGAAAGTGTCAGAAGTGGCTCCAGAACTTGGCAGTCTCCACAGAACAGCCAAGTAGGAACCCTGTGGGTCTGGGTCAGACAGCAAGTTCTATTTTAAATACAGGGCTGATTTTGCTTCTCCTTTTACCTCTGAGTGTTTTATCAGCCATTTTAGAAAGCAAGAGAGATCAGGAGTTGAATAGAGAGAGAAGCCTCACTCTAAAGGAGAATTTACATGCAGAAAGAAGATGAAGTGTTCTAACTAGGCTTTGCTCTGCTAAAATAAGGAAATATAGTGCAGTAGGTGCTCCATATAGAGGTTAAAGTCCATTAATATTTACCACCCAAAGAGCTCAAGCAAGCCAATTTAGTCATAAATTAAATTATGTCAGGCATGCTTCTGGTGAACAATACTTCCTAAATAGTAGCCATGGTATTAAAGCAAACAGAACTATATTGGGAGAGGAAAACAATAAACTACAGCACAAGCTTGGGAACAGCAGTTCAAGTCTCAGATATTAGTTGCAAACCAAACCTTCCTGTAAATATGGGTGGCTTGTGGAGTCTTTAACCACAGCCATCTCCTTCCTTTTTATGCCCCATTATTCAGGCTTGATGGAGGTCTCTACCCTGATGGCCACACAGGTTTGGGCACCCCCCTGACCATTCCCAGGGGAATTGATTTTTTATGGCACAATAGAAAAAGCTTAGCCAAAATCCTTGCACTAGTCTGTGATCTTAGTAGGTCAGTACTAATCAGTACCTGTCTGGGCTTGGCATCTCTTCACATCCACACAGGCAGCACTAACACTTTGGCAAGTAACCTATACCAAAAATAACCCCTGAAAACCAAAGTGAAAGCACCTGTTCTCTTCCCTGTACCTTTATTCCAGTATTATTTACAGTCACAGTGAGCCTGCATTGTTGAGAAAAATAAAAAAAAAAGAAAAACCTGGGTGGTGTTTTTTGTGGTTTGGTGGTTGGGTTTTTTTTCAAGCAAAGGTCCATCTGCACAGTTCCATAATTGATGCAGATTTGGCCTGGAGCAGCCACACACAAGGCCCTGGGCTAGCAGCTGCTGGCTGACAGCTGCCTGCAGGGCACTGGGGACCCTCCAGGTGTTCTTCTGCCTCTGTTCTGCTGCTACTGAAAACCTGGAAGCTTTAGATTAATGCCCTAATGCTGTTGCTGCCAACCCTTGCACTTCTGCCTTGCTGCTGCAAAGTCAGAGGAGAAACCAAGCCCGTTCAGAGGCACAGAAAATAAACACAGCATGTGCATGAAGTTGTCAAAATGAAAAAAGATGTGTACATTGCATTTTGATAAACTCTAAACATTATTTTTTATTAGGGCTTTTAAAGAAGATGTAGGTGAGCTTTTGCAGAAGACTTTTAGAGAGTTTAGACTTTTTTAGAGAGTTCTCATATAAAGGATGAATTGCTAAAAAGCCACAATTCTGTTGTTTTGTATGTTCTTTTTGTAATGAACAGTAATGCAGCTTTCTTTTTGTGTAGTTTCCACCTTTAAGTTACACCAGCGTGCAAAGCACGTGTACAGTGAGGCTGCCAGAGTGCTGGAATTCAAGAAGATTTGCAGTGAAGCACCTGCCAATGCACTCCAGCTGCTGGGAGAATTAATGAAGCAGAGCCATATCAGCTGCAGGGAGATGTATGAGTGCAGCTGTCCTGAACTGGATCGGCTGGTCGACATCTGCCTGTAAGTTCTGACCACAAGGAAGAGTAACTGTCTGTGGAGAATACGGTTCGAATTGAGGAGAAAATATGACATCCTTGGCTATTGCAATCTTAAAATGAAAGTATTCTTGTCTCTTATTACAAAATTAATCTCCTGCAGGGACATTACATGGTCAATTGTTTCCCTGCTGACATCTGTGTAATACTTTCAGATGAAAGCTACAGTTTATGGCTTTATTACAGATTTTGCTTTTGGACTGACTCATCGTCACAAGTGTTACGTGAGACTGTTGGCTACTCTTTTGTAACTTGTAGAAGAAGTCAAAAGTGGTTTTCTTAAAACGTCATGTTACTTGTTCTATCTGAACTGTTACTTTTTCTGTACCTTTTATAATTATAGCATTATAGAACAATTTGGATTGGAAGGGACCTTAAACATCATCGCATTCCAACTCCCCTGCCATGGGGCACCTTGCACCAGGCCAGGTTTCTCAGAGCCCCATCCAGCCTGGTGTTGGACAATTCCAGGGATGGGGCATCCACAGTTTCTCTGGGCAACCTGTGCCAGTGCCTCGTGGCTCTCATAGGAAAGAATTTCTTTCCAATATCTAATCTAAATCTACCTTTTTCATGTTTTTTTAACCATTTCAGTACTGCTGCCACAGGAGTTCCAGGGCATAAGCAAGCTGTTTTACAGTCTTAGGTTGTCTTGCAATTATAATGAAATGTAGTCAAGTGCTATTTGCATTTTTTCAACTAAAAACTAAGTTGTCCAGAGTATCAGATAGGTTGGCCAGCATTTCACCATTTCAAAAATGAGTGTGTTAACTGTTACAGGGGCTGACACTCTGCTTCTCTCTGTGCTGTCTGAGCTTTCCACATACAATTAAGTCTCCATCTCTGCCCTAGCAGTATTCTTTCTGCTGGGACTCCTTCCTAACTCATTTTGGTCACGAGGAAACAATCTCAATTCCAAAGCGCATTCCCTGAGTGCCATTTTGTCCCTTCTCTTCTCCCACACACAGGTTGTTATGGTATCAGGCTGTTGTTTCCATGACTCAGCTACAGGGGACAGTGAGATCTGGTACAATCAAGTGTTAATACACAAAGTAAAAACAAGCACATGGTGCATAGCATTTCATCCCTACCACGGGGTCAGCATGAAACAATGTACACATTTCAGTCCTTAACTTCTGTTTTTCTGGTACATTTAATCGTGGGACAGACATCTTATGCTGACTTTGAACTAAATTCAGTGCCTCTAGAAGGAATTCAGTGGTTGGTGATCATTTTAACAGTGGCTGGGGGAAAAAAACAGTTGGCCACCTGGGCTGTCCCCATCTCTACTCCATCCCTGCCTCTGCCCCAGCCACCCTGTCCCACCTGCTTCCCACAGTCCCATAACGGCTCCTGATGATGCCACCTTCCTGATTCTGCCCCTAATTGTTCCTACTTCTCCTTGGAGAAGGGTGTGCTTAGTTTGGGGAAACTCTGCCCTAAGCCAGAGCATTACTGCCCTGCCAGAAGGGAAATGGAAGGTGACACAAATGTTTGCAGGCCTGAGATGAAGAAATGTTTCACTGTCTTGTAGAAGCAAATCTCTCTTACATCTTTTCAGTCTTGAAGAAAATAAATTGTTTCAATTTGAAGTTAAAAAAAATTAAATAATGAATACCTTACCACCTTTATCAGCTTTTTTTAAAATTAACTGAGAAATAAGTCTGGCTTAGAATGAAAATACAAATTTTACAAGCATGCAATTTACCATATGCCTTTTTTACTTCTGCACCCATGGATTTTTTAGAGTTGCAGTACCCATTTATGAGGTTTGTAAATCCACAGAGTACAAACCAGATGATTATTTAGGTGAGTCTGATTTCTTTTGCAGACAAGATGGAATGGCCTTCGAGGCAGAAAGCTACAAACTTAAAAACTGAGCAGAAGACTTCTGGACATTGACAGATTATTTTGCATATGGGATACACGTGCTGTTTTGTGCTAAAACACAAAGCAGCCTGATAGCCACTGGACAGACTGATAGCAGTTGAGCAGAAAAAGTTTTGATTCTTCTCTTAGGAGCCAATCCAGGGTGTAGCTCCCAGGCTGTGTTCAGTTTATTGTATCACACAGTGATCACATCATACAATAAGCTGTGACAGTCACTCAGCAGGGCAGTTCCACCAGAGTTATCCCAGCTGCTCAAAGGGAGCCACTGATCTGTGTGTGAGAAGGGAGAACTATCTCCAGGGGCAGCTGAAAACAGAAACTGAGCTCTACTGAATTGTCAAAAATCTCGGGCAACGAAGCCTTGATCCTGTGCAAGGCACCAGCACTGCCCATTCTGAGACACCACTGACAGGGCAAGAGCCTTAAAACTTAACATCTGCATTGCTTTTAGGTACAGTAACTGCCTGGAGCTGATGCCTCCATCAGTGGCATCCAGTGACTGCACTTGGCAGACCTGAGGAGCCCATTCTGACAGGGCCTCTTCTCAGAAAAGCTGGGAGGAAAGCGTGCTGCCCTGTGCAGGGAAAAACAAGCAAGTACAAACTGGCCAGATCTGCTCTGCAGCGTGGAGTTACCTGTGCCACGTTCCAGTAAACCAGCGAGGATGGCAGCCACAGCCTCTGGCAGTGGAAGCTCAGCACAGGCATGGAAATTGTGTTCCCTATTTATGCTGAGCTCTGTGCTTCCATGGTGATGCAGCTCCAGCCGGCTCAGGCAGGGGGACACTGGCTGCCAGGCAGGAGCACAGCCACAGCACCAAAAGGAAAGCAGCCGTTAGGATTTTTCTAAATTAAATTAAAACTCGTCAGAGTATTTCAGTTCCAGGGAGCGAAATACTAATAGTAAAGGAAAAAAGTGGTGTGTGTGTGCCCACATTACATCAGATATCTGATTCACCAGCAGAAGAGCCCACAGAATATGATGGGCAGAGCTAAGTACCACAGTGGAGTGTCATTCACGTGAAATGATTTCACATTAATATATTAAAATTATTTAATCTGGTTTTTTTAAATTGTATTCTTTGTACAGAAGTAAATTGTTCATTATTCTTTACAGTCTTGTCCCATTGAGAGTATTTCCTAAGAAATGCATCTTTTTGCTCTAGAAGTTTAGTATTAAATCTTTTTCTGATTCAGTAATTAGATTTTTAAAAGTGCATTGCTATTCTGGATGAATGCAGCTTAAGCCAGCTTCTAATTCTGGGAAAAAAAGTCATAACTTTTCTCAAGTTGTACATTAAAAAACCTAAAGGACATAAAATCACTAGTCACTCTAGGAAGACTTGGCTGATGTGATTATAGAAATGGCTGGGAACTACATAAATTACATTCTTTACTTACGATGATATACAGCTGCCCTGTAACTTTCAAAAGACTTTCCAAAAATACATTCCACAGAATTGCCCGAGTCCATTGCTGCTCTCTCCTTACAAGGTTTAAACTGTGAAGAATAATCTGCATATCCAGATGTTTTCTGTTTTGCCTAGATCTTTATGTTTTACTGTATAACCTCTGCCAAGAAAGAAAGGGATCCATACTTGCTGTGGTTTGTAGTGCTGAAAACTGTAACCACGAGTTGGTCAGTTGTTTTTTTTCATTTTGCAAAGACTGAAGACTTGTACTTTCTGTAACCTACCTCATGTAGTTAGTGGCTGGTTTACCTGTTGGTCTTTTAAAGCAGGTAACACAGCAGACTTACTAAGTAATTTAGGGACAAAAAATTGGATGTGAGCTCCTGAGTAAGTTAGGTACTGTTGAAAATCTCTCAGTCCTTAGTGTTGCACATAACTCACGTTCACTCTCTCATTCTCCATCTTTTGGTGCTATAAATCCTGGTAACTTTTGTGCTCCCAGCCATGCCTTTTACATGGCAGACAGCTGAATCCTCTCTGACCACTTTTAAAAGTTAGAGATTATACATTATGTGCAGGTGCATTATGGTAGCCAGGACGATTCCGCATTTTGTCAAGACTCTTACCATTACCACTGGTGATTTTCTTAAAGCTGCAAAGCCTGCAATCATGGCATAATTTGAAATTTCAACAAAGCCAGAAAGGCTTAAAGATGCTATTCAAATGCAAACTACTACAAACCAGACTAAGTACAATCCCCCCATTTATATATTAAAATATTACCATGTTAACGCCACGCTTTCTGAAAAACCACTTCATAACTTTAAGTATTTCAAGTTAACAATATTGTTCGGGTTTTTTTCACCTCTTAACACCACAATTGTTTTTAAAATGGACTACTGTCATGTCTTGCCTACTGTTTCCATATACCAAACTATGAGATTTCTATTTTTACTCCTTTCCTTTATTCTTTTATTCTTCTTTCCTTTGCTGCAGTACTCATATTTTTACTCTCATTTATGCCCCCAAAGCTAATTCTCTTTGTATCCAATGAAGACTGGAACAAGATACATAAAGGCTTCCAGAAGCAAAGGCCAGAACCTGAGACTGGGGGTTGAGTGCCCCCAGCCCCAGACTCCAGCCACGTTCTCCTCCTTGTGTGCTCCATCTCTCCCTGCATTCCGTGTCCTGGCACTGCAACCCAGCCCAGCAGCACACAGGGCCTTTCCCACACATGAAACCCACAGCTCCCACTGCGTGGGTGAGCTCCCCATCCACAAGATTGTCTGCTCAGACTCCTCTTCAAAAACCCATCTAGATGCCAGTGCACAAGAAGAGTGTCTGGCCAGGAATCCCACTTTACCAGAGGGGTCCAGCTTAGTATTGAACTGATTAAGACTTCAATGAGACAATTTCAGACCTGTTCCAAAGACAACTGCCTTGTGTTTGACCTAGATGCCTCCCAGGCACCACATCTCCTGCAGACACAGAATTAGGTGCTCACTCCAGAATCTGTGTAATATTAGGTACCCAGTTTTCAGACGGTGCAGCACTGCCCATCAGGTTCCTCAGCAGTAAGCCCCAAGTGGCTGCTATCACCACATTTGACACTGTTAAGCCACAGTATTTTGAAACACAGTGACTTCAGCTCTGCAACAGGCATATTTTCTGTCTACTTTATGCTTTATTTCAACTAAGTATTTGAAAATGACTCAGTAAAAATGAGGCATGAGCATGACCACAGAGAATTATGAAATCAATAAAAGGTTTAGAACAATTCTGAAGGGATTTCAGTTGCCTACCAAAATAAAAGCCAGACACCATCTGAAATACTAAGTTCTAACTGAGGTAACAGAACAAATGAGTACAGACAGTTGATTTACCAGACTCTGAAAAGTGGATTGGGCCTTATAAAGTCAATGGGAATTTCCTTATTGATTGCAACTGCAACTGGATTGGATCCTGCTCATTTTAGGAGTTTGCTCCATGGACTAGAAACTACCAAAATTGCATCAGAGAATGAGTGGCTTACAGGAATAACAAGAAGTAAAATAAAACACCAACAGGAAACACAGAATGAACATAAAATCGAGTCAATATGAAGGGTGGCACCACACAGACACACTGAAGAAAGTGTTTCTGTTCAAGAAGAGATGTGTGTTTAGAATCAAACACATATGCAAGTACTTGCTTGAAATATGACCTAAACCTCTACTAACCCAGCACTACACCAGATTCATTTAACATAAAATGCACACATGAAAAATTACAACAGCACACTCAGAATGAGCTGTCATTTTCCAGTGCTATCACATGATGTTGTCTCTCCCTCTAACATATTCTAGGGCTGGTGAATCTCTCTGCACATGGCTACTGGAAACACACCGAAATATTTGTTTGTAAATCAGACTAGATCTCCCACGAGAATAAGATTTCAGATGAGTTTTCTAAATCTGACTGGTTCTGTTCTCATTAGGTTAGAAAAGCCCCAAAGTAACTTATTACATGGTGTTTCCCTACTTTTTCTGAGTCGCAGTAAAGATCAGGAACACAGGTAAGCAACCTATTGAAAATAATTCTAAATTCTGATGAGAAGGCATTTGAGTCTTGCAATGGAACAGCATGGGATTTGCTCTAGGACATTTCTAGCAGGCCAGTATCATGAGGCTGGGAATGGTTTATATTTTGGATGTCATTTATTTGTCATTGTTCTTTCTGTTCACACTCCTCATTAAGAGCATTTTTTTCTTTTGGGACTACATTCTTACTTTACCTCTACTGCTGTCAGTCTTAAGTTCGTAAGGTTCCTCTAAAGAGAGATACCCAACTCTGTCCATTCAGCATAAACAGTAGTTTATGTGAGTTTATTTATACAGAGTGCAGTGACTCTGACTTTTTGAGAGTCTCTGAACTCTCCTTTTCTTGACTGGCACGCTCGGCCATCCTGCAGAAGCCTGTGAATCTTCAGCATGGTTTAGATCTGTCCTGGAAGAATAGAGCTATTTGTCTTTGCCACATTAGAAAATGGCTTGCATGACTACATCCTGTGCAATTAGTTTATGAACCCTCTTTTGTTATTTTTGTCATGTATTTCTGTTTTCACTTCTGATGTCTTATGAATGTTGCTAACACAATTCCTTTCTTCTCCCGCTTTCTTCATCTCAGCTGCGCTGTGATCCTAAAAACAGCTGATGCTGAAGCATTACAAAACAGGGGGACTTTTGGAACTGACAGAAATGACTATATTGCAGTTTAAAGCGTCAGCACTTTTCTTTGGTCCAAAAGGGTAACTGCAAATTGCTGTAGTGTTACATACAAGCAAGTGAACCTCAGAAAAATCAGATGACATGGGAATACTCAAAACACATCTGAGTTTTCCATATGAATTTTATATAAGACAAAGTACCCCTTTTTGGTTTATTTTACATGATTTTTTCCCTATTATTTTGTTTTAGGCAATTTGGGGCCATCGGGTCACGTCTGACTGGAGCTGGATGGGGTGGCTGCACTGTGTCAATGGTGCCTACTGACAAGCTGAACACTTTCCTAAAAAATGTACAAAAAGCTTATTACCAAACGGATGGCCAAAGGTTAGCAGTGGAGAATAACAGTCTGTTTGCTACCAAACCTGGGAGAGGAGCTTTGGTTTTTGTTGAGGCCTAAAGAACGTAAAAATTTTAAAGAAACTATGTAGAGCATGTAGAACTGGCAGTACTTCCCATGCCACAGTAAATGAATGCTTTTTCTGGTTTGTATAGTAACGAGCGGTTGCTATTATCAAAATATATTTCTGAAGAAGCAATTAAAAGAAAACTCTTTGATTATAAAAGTCTTTTTTTTCCCATATCAAATATATCTTTCAGTATAAATATTGATTTACTAAAGGCTATCAATGGGGAAAACTGAAATTGAAATAAAGATGATACTTTGTTACAGTGTCTCTCTCTTCTTTTCCCTTTGCTGTCATAAAATAGAGACCAGGTGTGCAATGAGCTGCCTCAGTGGAGGGAGGGGACCTTGCAGTGTTTGCAGGGCTGTTCAGTGCTTTTTCTCTTCAGATCCTGGACATTGTTTGGTTTGGAGTGTTCTGTAAAAAGGAAGATTAAACTGAAGCATTCAATAAATTGGAAGGACTTTGCTAAACATTTGAAGTTTTATACTGTCCACAAGCAGGATAATTATTGTTGTAAGTAATGATAATATTGGAGGAGCACCTGCGGGCCAAGTGAAGCATTAGGAATACATTATGTTAAGTAGGACAGCTTTTCTCCTAGCAGTATTTCTTGGGTATCTTTGTGCAAGATGACTTGGTATGAAAGTTTCAACAAATAGGAATGCAGTTCATGAGCTGTATGATGTGACAGCCTAAGTGAATGAGCACATCATGAAGCAAAGTTGGATTTTGAGTTACCCAAACACCATACTCTGATGCTTGAGCCCCAGCTGTCCCAGCTTCTGCATTGTAGAACATTTGTGTTTTATGCAAAACTATTACAAAGGACTAAATATGATGCACTAACCATGTAAAAAAACCAATTAAAACTTATAAGGAATAATTAATGAGAGAATTTACTCAGTTGTACTAAGCAAAAGTAAGTTCTAGGTGGGACCAAGGGAAAACATCATTGACATTACTTACAAATTCTGACCTTGCCCCCACTTTCTGCTCCTGCCACCTGTAACTGCTCTGCCAGCACAGACCCACAATTCATAACCTGCCTCCTCAGCAGGAGAAATGATTGTGATTGCAGAAGGGATCCTGTACATCAGGATCCCCCAAAGATGTCCTAACCCTGCTCCCAAGGGGAAAGTCAGGCTCCTGTGGCCTCTCTCTTGCACAAACTTCCACTTCTCTGCTCTCTCCAAAAAAAACCAAAGAGATTTGGTCGTGTCACAGCCCTTGCAGCCATAAAAGACACAGCAAGAGTTGGCCCTGGGCACATTTTTGTGATGCTAAGCACAAGTTAATGTCCAGAAGTCTGCATCAAATTAGAGATCTCTCAGATTTTCTGTACATTACCCATGCTAATTCAGGCCAAACCCAAATTCTCAGAGGCTCCTAATTCTGTGAGAGGACTCTGCCAAATCTGAGCACAGCAGATGAACAACAGCCAATGCAAACTACCAGATCTTTTCAGGAACCTCAGAGGGGAATGTCATGGCATTAATATCAGTAGAGAAGATTTCTTATTTCTGACAACCAGGAAAAGTGGAACAGACTGCTTTGGTCAAGTAAATCAAAAGGATGGGGTCTGGGCACAAGGAGGGGGGACAAAAAGATGATTTTTAGGGAGGACAGTTAAAAGGATGCATGTGAGAAGGGAAAAGCAAAGGACAGGGGAAACAGTTCTGAACAATAGGCAGAATTATAGAATGGACTGATCTTAAACAGTCCCTATTGCCATCCTTGAAAATTGAGTATCTTGTAACCCATTTGTAAGGTACAGTAGATACACTATGCCTTCAAATATACCTGTAAATATAGGACTCCAAAGAGTAAAAACCAAGTAAGGATCTTCAAGAATGTCTAAGATAACAATAGAGATTTTAAAGAAAATAATGCCATTGCTTTGTTACCAACTGCCTAATGAAATACAATCCTGAGCTTAACTCCAGTGAGTTCCTATTATCCTGTCATAAAAATGGAGCAGAACAGAGTTCATACCAGTCCTTTTATTAAGATATTTGCATTGAACTTTAGTTCACCTGGATTCATGGAAGCACTAATCAGTGTATGAGCAGAATAAAAATATATTATGGGGTTTTTTTCTTCTTTTTAAGTTGAGCATGACACACAAAGTCATAGAATCTTCCCCAAAACATGCAGGCTGCAGTACATTTCAAAATTTTTCTGTCACTGAATCTTATAAATTATATTCTCATAAAAAAAGAACAGGAAAACAGGAAACTGGCAGAGTATGAAAGAATAAAACCAAAAGTTCTAAACTTCTGATAAATCTCTTTCCCAGTAAAATTTAGACATAGTTTTCATTGAAAAACCTACAGAATTCAAACTATTTACATAAAAAGGGCACTCAAGCATTTTTATTTACTGACTGCATATAGGGAGTAAATGTTTCTTTTTTAACAAACAAACAAAACAGTGTTTGGGGGTTTTTTTTTGTTTGCTTTTTAAACCTTTAAAGACCTGTTTCTACGTAATAGCAAAACTCCCCAATGATCAGAGCATGAGAATGATAAGCAGCAAGGATATTAGTAGTACATCTAATATACCAGCAAGAAGATTTTGATTTTGATGAAAATTCTGAAGTCTAAAGCAGCAGCTCATGAGCATATTGCCTACACAAGAATTTCCAGGTCTGTAGTTTTAGAAGCTTTTCCTGACTACCTTTTAAAAATCTCTTCTCTAGCTAGAGTAACACTTAATTGATGAATCAGATCATAGAATAGTTTAGGTTGGAAAAGACCTCTAAGACCATCAAATCCAACCACTGAGCCAGCATTAAGTCCACCACGGACCGGGTCCCCAAGTGCCACATGTACACATCTTTTAAACCCCTCCAGGGATGGCGACTCCACCACTGCCCTGGGCAGCTCTTCCAGTGCTTGACAATCCTTTCCATGAATAATTTTTTCTGAATATCCAGTCTAAAGCTCCTCTGGTGAAACTGCTGATAAACTGTGGAAAGCTGCTCAGTGAGCACTTCCACCAAGTCCCTCAGTTCGCTTGGGTGGATCCATCCAGCCCCAGAGTCTTGTGAGTGTTGAAGTCGAGTGGCAGTGAAGTCACTGACCAGCTCTCTTTGGATTACAGGTGCTTCACTCTGCTCCCTGTCCCTCTCCTTCAGCTCAGGGGGTTTGGTACCCAGAGAACAACTGCTCTTACTATTAATGCCTTCTCTGACTCAGTCTAAGTACCTCAGGCATTTCCTTGTCCTTTGTCACTGTTTCCCCCTGCACTCAATAAAGGTTAGCACGAGCTATGATTATCCATGGAGTGTAATTTTATCTTAAGGCCTGACTGTAATTCATTCAGTCACGAGTTTAATCTTAGTGTGCAGTAAATGGGCTCTAAACCTTTCCAAAAAGGATCTGGAATGGAGACACTGTTAGACATCCGGGTGCAGCATCACTGCCTGGTGCCATATTAATACTCTGCATTATGGTAATCCCACTGACATGTACATCTTCATCACTGCATTTGCTGACTATGTCTCTCATACACAGGAACACGCTTGTCCTCTGAAATAGCAGGAGAGCAATTCTACCATTCACTCAACAGGAGGGGATCACTCTGTGTATTTGACGTTGGCTGTCTTGGACACAGCACACACACACATGGCGACCTAATATATAGTAATTACTTACATAACATTTTCAGGAATATTGGTTTCTAGTTAATATGATCTGAATGCCAACTTTTATTTTAGCAACTGCTGTGTGCTTAGTCAGTATAATCCTTCTGAAATTCTTCTGCAGGTCCATGTGTCTCTTTAATAACATCTTGATATGCTGGAGCAACTGCTGCGCTGCAGCTTTAGTCAAGTGAAAGATTTGTATTTTCAGCTAACTACGAAGCTTATTTGTGTGCTAAATCCTAACCAGATCTAGTTAAAGGTACACAACATTCTCAAGAGCTAGTTAAAGAAAGATACCTTGCAAATCATAGCTGTTCTGGGCAGGACTGAAGTAGTGCTCCCTGATTCTTGTCATTGTAAGGTTCATCAAGAAAAAACAAACTCCATAAAAGAACTTGCACTACAAAGTATCAGCATGAAAACCGGACTGGTAAGACAACGTCATGAAACCTGTGAATCATGCAGCACATTAAATTAATTTTGAGATGGAAGGCTAGGTATTGACAAGAGACTAGTTCACAATGCAGAAAGGACTACAGTGGGGAATGTCAAACTTAACTGCTTGCAGTGGTACAGCCCTGTTTGACAGATTTTCCCAGTGCACGGAGGACTGGCAGAGGAAGCACTGCCAAGCAATGCTGCCAACACATCTGTCCTCCCTCAGCTCTGCAGTTCAGCCAGCTCTTTCATTGAATGCTCTTCCAAGATTCAATATCTCATAAATAGAGACAAGAGATTAATTCTGTTACTGATCTTATCTCTTGTACTCTGCCCTGTGCTTTTGGACTTGTGTCACAAGTAATTGAGATTCTGTGGGACACGACAGACCACAGCCTCCCCTGACAGCCCTGGGTTTACAGAGACAGCTGTCACTGTGCCCAGGGTGGGCAGTGCCCAACCACCTCCTCTGCAGCCTCCCCGTGCCCTTGGACTGCAGAGCTGCACTGCCTCGGACAGCAGGACAAAGCTGGAGCTGCTGCACTGGGAACAGCTGCTTCCTGAGCACATTTTCTTCCTCAGGGCAGCTGTGATTGTTTGACCAGTTAAACCTGGGGGTGAACGTTCCCTGGAGCTCCTGAAGCCTCTGCAGATTTGGTCACTGATTTCAGCATAACGTGGCTTTACCCAGCCCATACTCCCAGCAAACAGTTCACACAATGCAATAACAAATAGGGAGAGTTTGCACATAAAACTAGCATGCCCAAATCTCATGTGTAATTTAAGGCACTCATACCAAATTCATCATAGGTGTCAGACCCAGCCATGGAAAATCTGCAGAGGAGTAAAAAATGTTTAAGCTTCAGATGAGAAGACATTAAGTAGCATTCAGAATTAATTGATCATTAAAATGTTTGAGATTGATTTCCAATAGCAGTGCTTCCTGCAGAAGCAACGAACTGACGAGGATTTATACAAAAGCATTGGATATATTTATTGAATTTCAAGTCTAATGCATTTTGAGAACTGCTATCATCTCCTAAACCTTTTTTTGTTGGCCAAAATTACACATTAATATTAAAAGGAAAAAATTTCTCTTCCCACTAAAGCACAACTTTCTGCACTTGGCACACGAGGCTCAAATAACTCAATAAAGATTAGATGTACTTCAGACTGAAACACAACTAGTGCCCAAGCAGCTGTCTTCTTTCCAGCCAAGCTGTGTGTGATTTGGGGTGGGAATAAAAATATATTCTATCAGACAGTGATCAAGCCAGATGTGTGGGTTTGGTTTTTTTTTAAATCCAGATTAATTTTTTGAGGGAGACTGAAGCAGGTTTATATGAAACTCTTACAGCAATTCTTCAGGGATATTATTAAATACCTTATTTTTTGCCAAATTCCCTGTGGTGGAAGGTTTTATTCAGGTTGTTCTACATTTTCTAGTTTCTTATCTGTCCCTCATGAGACAAATACATGTATTTATTTTTGTTGGCTGAGCTGTTCTGACTTTGAGCAGGATTTTTTAATTGTGTTCTACTGATCAATTATCAACAGAATTAAATTGTTCTGATTAAATGCTGAAGCATTTTCTACTGACTTTCTCCCAGGGAACATTCTTTCTTGATGCTGTCTCCTTCCTTTTCAGGTTTCTATCTAGAAAAGAATTCAGACAAGACCCTGTACTTGAGGGAAAAAAAAAAAAAAAAATCAGAGCACCACTTTTAAGCATCTATAGCAGCTGCAAGAATAATAAGCTTTTTATGAAGGGCTGAACATAATTTTATTTAGGAACATAAAGCTCCAACTTTCATAGCTGAATTTAAAAGTCTAACTGAAAACAGGAGCTAAAATCAGAACCAAAAACATCTAGCAAGGATTTACAGAACTTCTGTCAGGTTAAGTTAAAGCTCCACAGCTGAATCATAAACTTAGTCATAGCCAAATACTAGCTGTGAATGGAAAAATTTGGGGACAAAGGGTTAAAGGTCAAGGAAAAAATACCTACTGGGCTTTTCTTCAAGTTGGTTATGGTTAGGCCTCAGCCCTACAAATATATCCAGTCAAATTCCTCTGCAATCTTTCCACAGCCAATCCAACTATGTCAGCAGCAAAATAGATGAGGAGTTTTGAATAGCCTTGATTTTAAAAATTATTTTATTTTTTTCATTTCTTTCCAGAAGACCATTTGAGAGAGTGAGTGGAGGCCTGGGCAGCTTTTGTTTCTGAAGATCTATAACCCGATGATGGCCAGCAGGAAGAGAGGGGTCACTGGCTGCAAATGATTTTCAATACTTCCTCTAGAGGGAATAGGATGGTTTCTGTGAGCTGCTTCAGGAGATGGACCCACAGGCCTCTTGCTATTGTTACTGAAAACCTTCAAAATTTATTGTCCTGCCTAAAAGTCATAAAATATTTAACTTTCTTGATTATAAGATTGCAGCGTTGTGCCTTCCTAAAGCTGATTTTTCATAAAACAAATTAAATGGTTAAATAAATAAAAATTTTTGGACAGAACAACACTGTCACGATTTGTGGGATTTCTTAGCACCACCCTCAGCTATCAGCCTCTTGCACAGGACTGCTCTGGGCACCCTCCTCCCTTCTCTAGCTGGGATGAGCTGTGCTCATTCAAGAACAATCTGGTTGGCTCCTCTGAAAGTGAGGGCACAACTATGGCAGGAAATGCACATCAGCCACTAGAGCTTGAGTGAGGGGCACAGAAGGAGTTTTTACAGCCCTGCCCCATCCCAAGGAAAATGGCAGTGACTTGATAAGCTCTTTCTGGCAAGCCTAAGGGGTTTGGTGAGCAGAGTTTGAATCTCAACTCTCTGCTTTAGCTCCACTAATGAGATTTATTTTATTTCTATGTAGGTGGTCTTTTATTTCTTAAATGCAATTAGCCTACAGTTGTTGCCTGATGGTTTTATTTATTTTTGAAAGTGCCGACTACTGGACTTGCTTTCATAGTTCTCGCGTTTCCAGAATTGACTTTTGTGCTCCACAAGCCTATTTTCAGGAAATATTTTGTAAGAGGGATGATATTTTGAACTCTACTTTTAAGGCTGCAAAGGCTTCTGCTTTTTTCGTTCCTTTGTCTGTTCATTAGGGGCCATCTTTAATTCCTAGATGTGTTTTCTGGAGTCAAGTTCCTTCCTTTGAAACATACAGTGAAAACAAAACATTAAAAATACTTTCAGACTTTAGGCAAAGTTACATGTTTATTTTATGAGATTCTGTGCTATATGAGGTTCTGGGTGGGGCACTGAAATGTACGAATTTGTCCCTTTTTAGGTTTTCTCTAAACATTTCCTGACATGTTCATTAGATGCCTTTTGCTCATTACATAAATGCATGAAAAACTATCTGACTTGCTCAGCTTCAGCTGTACAATGAATAGAAGGTTTTAGGCTTTTAATCAAACTATGAAAAATTTCAACACCCCTGTTTTTTGAGTACGACATAGATGAGTGCTATGTAGTGTTTCCAGAGTTGTATTACAGTCTTGATTCCTGTGATTCATGAATTTATAATTCATATTCTCAAAAAAGAAAATGGAACATTTTTGAAAATCAACATCATGCATACTGCAAACTACAATAAACATGTCAGCAAAAGTGGATATACTAACAGTTTATGGTGGCCAATTTGCTGCTTTATTCTTTTTTATAAATGGACAAATTACGATTGCCCATTGTGGTCACATTAAAGGGAGAATGGTGTGGAAATTTCTGTTCTCAATAAACCCATAAAGAAGTGGACATGACTTATTTTTAGACAGAATTGTGCTCATAATGTGAATAGTCACCTAAAATCTGCTGAGAAAAACATAATCAGTTTCACAAGAAGTCTAAAATTTTCTTTTTATCCCATTAGTCAGCCTAATAACAAGTTTTACAATTTGTCCTTGTAAAGTTCATAAAAACAATGACAAATATAAAAATGCCACACTGAAAGTTGAAAAAAAAAGTTTTCCACTCTTCTATATGATGTTGCGAAATGTGTTGAAGTCAGTGAAGTTAAACTACCATAACACAATCTGAGCCCTGAGTTCACTGAGTAAGGGCTGCCCTGTTGTAACAGAAGCTGCTGAGATTTTACAAGCAAGCTGAGGCGTCCCTGTGCTGAATATGCTGAAAAGCAGTGGCAAACTGGTTTTCTTTAATGTGTTGTGTGCAAACTCTTCAATATACAGAAAAGTGAAGTTCTAAGAATCCCATGAGAAAAGGTTTCAGAGAAACTCAAGTAAGTCTTCATTAAATCCTCCAAAAACATGGTAATTAAAGAAGTTCTATGTGTCAGGGAAAGAATAGAATTAATTAGCAAATCTTTGCTTCTGAAACCCCTTTGTTTTAAGATAAAAAGAACAAAGGGCTCTGAATATCTGTACCACACAACAGATAAGTCCTCTCTACGTTCAGAAAGAAACATGCCAGAGAGAAATATGTCCACATTCAGAAAATACTCTAAACTTCCTCAAGATTTATAGATGTTTGGATCCAAAGAGTGTAATTCAGGGCCATAATAGAACCAAGTCCATATATAAAGCTAGAATCCAGATATGAGAGAAGTTTCATTACCTTCTGGGAGGTTTGATTTATGCTTTTCATTCAGCCTTATTCCCCAAAAATCTAACAGAAATAAAGTAACCAAGCTGAAGTGCAGTCTCACTTCAGACATTTTAAATCATATGTTAGGTTAAAGGATAACAAGATGAGGAACCAATCAAACCTTTTTTCTGTATTTTTAAGTTTCTGTCTTTTAGGCAAACCACTTGCTGAGATTGTCTGCATTACTGTGGTCTGTCTCAGTCTAGAAAAGAGAAAACTGTCCCAGCTATTGTGGATCACAGCAGAAAAAGGAAACAAAATAAATGGGTGAGACTTGAGTAATGCATTCTTCTCCTCCCTGCCCCAGCTGGCTTAAACCATCTTGGGCAAAAACTTCTGAAGAAAGGTTTTTAAACACAATACAGGTTGGTCAGGGAGTCAAAAAGGATATAGTTGTTTGTAAACTTCCGTACAATTACTCTTCAAGTCAGTGGATATGACACAGCTTTATCAGTATCATGTGCATATAGAAAGTAGGAGATAAAGGACTTTAGCCACCAAAATCTGAGGAGCACAGAGGTGCATTCAACTCTGAGCCGATACAAGAGCACTGTAAAAATGGGAGAAATGTCAATAAAGGATATGATCAAACTGAGAATACTGACAGAAAGGACTAAGAAATTTGACATTCATATGATGAAATATTTATGTTGAGGTTTTTTTAACTAAGATTTTTTTTTCACCAAAAAAGAAGTACTGTACTACTCCACACTGATACCAGTATAAGAAGGGATCAGAATTTCAGACAAAGATTGATGGCAACGATCAAATGTTACAGGAGACCCTTCTCCATTTCAAGCAGAAAAACTTCAGACTACAATAGGCATGGAACATAAACACTTGCAATCTTGAGTTATTTTAAAAAATAATGCTGGATTGTGTGAACAGCTATTTAAAAAGAATCAAGATGTGAGATAAAGTTTTATCAATAATTAAACTAGTGTATCACATTTTAAACTGCGGTTTAGTTCAGTCATACCCTTACCTTAATCTAATTGATTCTCATCTCAGGCAAAAGCATTTTCCCTTTGTGAACATTGAAAGCATTAAAATATGGTAGAAAAGAGAACTGAAAATAAAAAGTAAAACATGTAAAAACAACCCAGCACAAAAACTGGTTATAAAAGGAAAAGTCCAACAGTCCAGCACTGTTCAAAACCACTGATGGTGTAACCTACACAACAAACTTAAAGATGACATTCATCTCTGGCTTTTCTGCCTAGTTTTTTAATATATCACAACTAATATTACTGCAACTGCAGTTCACTAGAGAAAAACCCACTTTGTTGCTGAGTTTTTCTTCAGTTACATGCATTGTTGTTTTCCCCCCATAATCCTCTGTACTCTGTCAAGCGTTTTATAACATAGTTTATAAAAATTGACAGAATCATGGCTTTTGTTAGTATGTTACCTTTAGTATCATACCTGTTAGTATGATCCTTTTAAAATCAGAAGTATGTAAAGCAAACCTCTGTTACAGTTTTGGATTCCTTTGGCACAGTATTTATATGTTCACGACATTCACTTATTTCTTCATCTGCCATATATTTCCTATCTTTAGGTATAATTTTGTAAATTGAATCCTCTTCTAACAAAAAACCCAAAAATCATACATAGCATTTTTTTGGTACTTTAGGATACACATCACACTTCCAGTGAAATGTTAATGAACCAAATCTCCCTTTAGCACATTTTCCACACCTTTTTTTTCCCCAGACAAAATGTTACGCAAAGAAGTTTCTCTACAGATAATGAATCAGTTAATGAAAAATGGTGCTAAGAAGGTTATTTAATCCACTTTCTGTATCTTAAAAGATTAAACTACATTTTTTGGAACAGATAGATCTGTCACTGGAAACCAGAAAAAATACTGTTACTAATACTAGCAATAAAACACAGACACTTAGCTCTGTCTCAGATGTTTTTAAAAGACTGTGTCTGGACAGACTGGTATTAATAATCCTGGATTTCTATGGTGGTAAAGAGTGGTATTTACCCAATCTCACAAGGTGGGTGTCTGTCTGTCCCCACCCACTGCCTATGAAGGGAAAAAGAGCTGTAAAGCAGAAGTGTGTGCAAAGCCTTCCAGTATCCAAAGGGGTTACAGGAGAGCTGGAGACAAACCTTTTAGAGGGACACAAAGTGATGGGACAAGAGGTGATGGCTTAAAACTGAGAGAGGGCGGGTTTAGATTAGATAATAGGAAGAAATTCTTTCCTGTGAGGTTGGTGAGGCACTGGGACAGGCTGCCCAGAGAGGTTGTGGATGCCCCATCCCTGAAGTGTTCAAGGCCAGGCTGGATGGGGCTTTGGGTGGGTGGGAGGTGTCCCTGCCTGTGGCAGGGGGTTGGAACTGGATGATCTTTCAGGTTGCTTCTGACCCAAACCATTCAGTGACTCTGTGATTTTGCCTGTGCTTTGAGCAGTGCACACATCCCAGTGCAAGCCTTGTGCTTTAAAGCTTCCCCTGGGATTCTTTGTTACAGTAACAAAGAAATAAAACCATTACTGGACACATGGAACATGCAAGCACAGCATGCTGATAATTTTACATAGTCCTTCAGTACCCTCATGTCCATTCAGAAAAGCTGTTAAAGAAAAGGAAAGTTGTTCACTTCTTGAAGGTCTTGAAACAAACAAGTAAGAGTTCTAACTCGCAGTTTTACAGTAAGCTGTCAGACTTCCATGGAGACAAAGCCAGATCTTGACTGGGCAAGTACATCTTAGCCACAGGTTATAAAGCAGACACAGATGTACAAAACTATCAAGACAGGAAAACAAAAGTTTGGAAGAACAGTGAAAAAAGCTTTACATTTTTGCATAACAGGAAATCCACTGAACAAAAAAGAATTACGAATAACCACTAACATGTCTCATTTGCCTTAAAGAAATACAAAAGCTCCTAAAATGAGAAATAACATCACTGAATAAGAACCACAAAATGAAGAATTTTATTTCAAAAAAATGTCTTTGAACACAGCAGCTCAGTGCACAGAGAAGATGATGGAGTTGAAGACAAAGAACTGCTAAAATAGAACTGAAATGAAAGCCAAGATGAAATAACCTCCTCAAGTTCTGATGCTGGCAGACAAACACCATTCAATAAAAGTTTTCCAGCAATGACAATTATCCCATAGGGCTTCAAAAAAATTTATATACTCACAAGAAGAATACGTGTGAGAACAATGTTCCAGATTGCTGAAAATTAGCAAGAGGGGGAAAGAGATACCAAGGACTTCCAAATCAGTTAATTTGAATTCTTAGAAAGATCTTAGAAAAGGCCTGAGTTTCCAGATCTAGCCCAGGAATTTTTGAAACCCATAAGCATAGAAACTCTTTAGCCCCAAAATGTGAGTTTAGGAAAGAAAAGGAATAAAGCGACTCCTGACTCAAACTGAATTATAATCTAACCTTACTCACAGTGTGGGGTTTGGAAACACACTATCTGGAATCTGTGTGCTGCACAAAAGTCTCCCACTGCATGCAGAAGTGACACACACAAAAAAAACTTCCATGGAAAGGTGCAGCAGCAAGCAGGCAGGCAAAGGCTGAAAGGCTGATCAACAGGAATAACAAATTTAGAAGTCATAGGTGCAGGGTCCTGCTCAGGAGGAAACACCATCACACCAGAAACAGAGAAGATGGGGAGCCCCTCTGACAGTACTGAGGACAGAAGTTTTACTGCCTATCAAAACCAGGAGTGATCTCAAACCCTTGCAGTGCTCTCCTGCTGTGCAGCAGCGCTCTCCCTGGAAAGAAGAAAGTGGACAGAATGGAAAAGGATCTGTAACCAACAACATGAGGCTAAAGAAAAGCTGCTGTCATCAAAGAGTGTCAAATGATCTGAGAGGAATAAAACGAGACAAGTATGACAAAAGATGAACACTTTCTCCTCCTCCCTTGATCCCAGAAGAATCCCAGTGTAGCAGGCTGAGAGAGACAGAGGCAATATCCAGCCCAGTCTGGCAGTCTAGTGAGAAGAGCAGTGGAAAAGTCACATCTCAGAGCACGGCTGAGCTCTGCAGCCTGACAAGTCAGTAACAAGGTCTTTGTTGACAAGATTTGAGTACAATATGGATCACTGAGTATCTGTCAGAGAGAGGAAGGAGTGCAAGATCACCACTGGTATCCCATTTTTCCTCCACTGTATCCACCAAGCTCAGTGATGCTGCCATCAAAGCACCTTCAGAGGCCACACTGAAATGCACCCTAACATTTTTCAAATTGCTGGCTCTTTATCTGGTAACATTATGATTCCAGTTGGATTTAAGGAAGGACCTGCATGTCTGAAAGCTGAAATTTTTCAAACTACATCATTTAATTAAAATACTGACTCTCCCCACAGATTTCTTATGTGTGTTGTTTAAGAGCACTAGATACTCAAATCCTTGAGAAATTCAAACTTAACATGACGACCAGAACGTCAGTTTTATAGCTCCTATGACCTCACCCAACAATCCTTATGTGCAATGCAAAAATAATAGCTCTGAGGTTTATTCCTCTTCCTTTTACATTCCTCCACAGTAGATGAGTCCAGAAACCAATCCAAAAGACACGTGTTTAAAAGGGTTAATAAGACTTAATTAAGGAAGACTTAATTAAGACTAATCAGGACAAGACAAATCCTGATTTCGATAAGCTTCTCATCAACAGCATTAACATTCACTTACAGTACAGTGATGGACAGTTTAACTAAAAGCACAATATACCCTGAAGAACCTTTTTATTGCTGACAGTAATACTTGGATTAAAATTAGCACAGCGTGATTTTTAAATTCCAAATTGAGTCTGCAGAGAAGGCAGTTAAAAAAGGGTGGGTTTTTTTTTTTTACTCACAAACTGAGGAAACTTGATCTGGAAGTCATTAACAGATAATAAACATAACCTTCCCCCACTCACTCCCAAGATGCCATCCCTACAGTCACTTTTCAGCATGCAGTTGTATTTTTACAACTTGTCATCCTACAGAGAAAAGCCTCACAGGCTTTCATTTTATCCGATTTCCCCCTTACTGGTAAGGGATTAGTGCCTTCTTTTCAGCAGGACTCACTTCCTAACAAGGAGAAAGTAGTGGAATAAATGGAGAAGAAAAATTTGGTTTGTTTAGTGAAAAGGTGACAAAATTCTCTTTAGGATGACCAAAGCCATTCTGAAAAGAAGGTAAAAAATTAAAGCAGGTCAGCTTTAAAGTGAGCTGCAGCAACCGCCTCACACAGGCACCTCATTCACACAGCCCATTACAGAACAGGCTCAACGAGACCCAAAGGCAGCCACTACTTCTCACAAGACCATTTCTTACACAGAAAAAAAGAAATCTGTAAAAGCAGCTTTGGAAATTTTAAACTACCCTTTCACAGGAAGCGTCTGCACCCTTTTGGCGTCCAAAACCAACTGGCTTATTTTGCATGACAGCCTTGTAAATGAAATTGTAATCTGGTTTTCTGCATCACGACTGGCATAGCCTACTGTCAGACTAGGCTTGGAGATGCCCCTTTTTTAACTCATTACTTTCCCAATAGAAAAATAATTAATTTGAAAATAGTAGTATTGATGGGCTAATTAAATAACTTACATAAATAGAATTAAACAAGTAGTAAGGGTTCCATGGAGGAGAGCTTGTTTTACTACATTAAGATCCACAGTCTTTTATTTTGCCATCAAAAAAAGCTGAAGAACTTATCCTTTCTGTGTAAGGGTAACTTACCTTTTCTCACTGTGTAAGTGACACAAAATTCAATATTATGCAAACATCACCTGCTTAACCTATTTGAAATTATTTACATTGCAGGTCCTGTGTGTCTTGGAGAAACATTGATTTGTTAAATGAAGGAAGAACTAGTGACCCAAGGCATATTAAAGGGAAAGACGTTCAGTACTGAAGGGAGTTCAGCACAGGATAAGTAAACCACAAAGCATCAAACAAACAGAGGCTGGGCGTTCAGAAGTCACTGTTCAAGAAGAGACCAATGATAGAAGGATATTTTGCAACAAAACCAACACACTATTCTTACACAGTTCTGATGCAAAAGAACAACTTGGTCAACCATCAGATACCACTCAGTTCCTCTGAATTTTCTCAAACTCTTAAGAAAATAAAAAGAGAGAAAAAGATGGCTTTCTAAACAAGCCTATGGAGCCCAAGCACACAGGCTCTGAGTAAGAGTGGAACTAGATAATTTTAAAATCAATAAAATTTGCTATCAGTTCCTTCTTAGTAAAATGTAGAACCTATAGATTAGTAAGTCTGCTCATCAGTGGATGAGAAGACATTAAAAAATCAAAATTAACAAATTGAGAGCCTGTAGGACTAAGTGTCACCAGACAGCTTAATGCTGCATCTGCTTTACTCTACTTGAAAATCTGACTTGAAATTTTGTTCTCTCAGTAGAACAAAAAGGAAGACAAATCTGGATTGTTTCCTGTTCCAACAGAAGAACACAAGAATAGCTGTACTCGGTCAAACCAGAGGTACACAGAGCACAAGATCCAATTTCCAGCTCTGACCAACACTGGATGCCTAAGGAAGACTGAGAACGTGGCAAGCACATAGCAATATTTCCACAGAAGTCTCTCTTGGCCACAAGCATTTTGTGGCTCAGGAACCAGAAGTGGTGACTCTATTTGACAGCTCTGTACAAGTTTCTTCAAACTACTTCAGTCATCTTTGGAACTTTTCAAAATTTAGTATCTACAGTGTCCTTTGGTGCTTAATAATATTGCATGAAGAAACATTTTTCTTTTATTTTAGTTTAATCTGATATTCTGCTAGTCTTGCTTGCTTGAGAATTAGAGAATAATCAGAGGACTTCTTGTAACATACAGAATCTTGCTGTAGACAGCTGAAGACTTTTGTATAGTAGATGTCTTGCAAGCAAAAAGCTCTCCTCTCATTATAGGTTCCTCTTCCTGTTTCTGCTTATTTAACAGTCCCAAAATAATAGAGAAGAATTTACATTTTCTGGAGTCAGTATTTCCAAGTTCTTATACTATAACCAAAACTTTTAATAGCATTTTTATCAAATATTTTGATGTTAGACTATACTTTTCTGAGAGATAATTTTACATCTTTTAGCCAGACAAAAATCACCCATTCTACCTACATTTTATAAATTACCATAAAAATTAGCTTGTCTGCAGACCAAGATACCAAGATGCACAATTGTTCAAGTGCACCTCACTTGTCTCAGTCCTTAAGCCAAACAAATAGTTCAGAAGTTAAAGCAAACAGCTTTTCTCAGCAGCTGTTCACTCTGAGGCACTGCCAGCATACTTAAATTCAGCTTTTCACTAGATCCCCTGTAGGAGGAACACAGGTAGAAAGGTCAAATGAACTGGATCAGAGGAGCAGAGCAACTCTGATCCACAACCATTTTTCAGGATTCACCTAGACCTGTTCCTAGCAGAACTATTCCTTTATTGGAATGGATTGTTAGATTTACATACATATGTTCTTTGAAAAAAAATATTGGACATTCACAATTTTGTCTAGGAAAACCAGATACTTAATTATATAGAAATAAATCATCCTGAAAACAAGGGTCACTTCATGGAGCAACAGAGTGTTCTGCTGCTCAGAGTGTACAGACAGGTCAATGTGTTACCTGGCATTCAGGTATGTTCAATCAGCAAATAACCAAATACCATTAGAATGTTCTGGTGCAAGCCAGCTAATACAGCATAATATCTTCCTGCTGCTACCACTGCTGCCCAGACTTCTGCCTCTACAGACCCAATGTTTTCGCTATCAACAGAAGGATTTATTCCCCCCTCAATTACTTTGTTTCTTAGAAGCCAAATTTTACTGTACAACACATAACGAATAAGTAAAAACCACCTGGAGTTCAGCGATCACCTTGATCCTTGAAAAAAAAAAAAATTCTGCCTCCCAGCAAGTATGGTAAATCTTTCAGACCAGGCTGCTTTAGGTATGCCACATCTCAGTGGCACAGTTACTGCACTGCTCCCAGTGCCAGAGTGGTTTCAGGAACAGGCTTCTTTAAGTCTGAAGTCTTCAGAGAGCACTGCAAATTATCTGCTGCATATGAGCAAAAGATACTCCTTACTTCATGATCAAATGTCTAAGCAGCCACATATTAGTGGCTGTTGGTATTTTCATCACACCAGAAATACCAGCAATAATTAGAGTTGCATCTCAAATTTGTAGCTGGCATTCAGTACTTTGAATTGGCTGCTTCCAGTGAAGAAGCAACTGGGAGTTCTTGTGCTTTCAACATTGTTACTTTTATATCACCCTTAGTGTTATCTCCCACACACAATTAGGAAATAGTATGGAAACCTGGCCCACAGCTATATTATGACCTACCAAAATATGGCAGTAAGAGTAAAAACTTGAAACAAATCTGATGGCATTAACTCGCACAGTGTCTTTCTTGGTATCTTACCCACATCTTATCTCACCAATATCCTAATGTGTGGTGGGAGGGAATGAAATATGTTCCTATTTGAATGACCTGAAAGTGTCTTGAGTGATACTCTGACTAGATCAGCTGCAGAGAAGACATTCAGGCCACCCAGACAGACCAAACCTTGTGACTGACCTCCAGAAGATTTTGCCTCTTTAGCAGTGCAAAGGTAATAATTGGATCAGAGTGCAGCTTTAACATCTGCTGCTGGTTGATATCTCTGACTGGCCTTTCCAGCTTCAATCTGAGATACATTTTGAACATTATTAATTCCCATGACCTAGTGTCAAAGTCTGATAGAGAAAGTGATCTGGTAGTGTTGTCTTCCAGTGTTTAATATCAGTTCTGGATAGAAACAGCTGGAAACAATATCATTTTTGCTACAATAAATTTTCAGAGGAATTTGTTGAAAATATCTCATATGTACAAAGAGCTGATTTCAAAAATAGATTTATAAACTGAAGGTGTAGAGAAAAAGCCACATAAGCAAACTGCTCACAATGAGTACCTGATACTGTTATATAGGACATATTCAGAAGTAAATTCATACCTTAGAAACTCATATGGAAGTCTAGGCACAATTTCATCCCAAATCCTGAATCAAAATTTTCTAATTAAAATGGAGTCAGATTATCTCAGACTATCTATTCATCATTAAGCTGTGGATGGGTTCTGCAGTATCTCTTCATGTGCAGCTGTCACTGATTTCAGTAGATGCTTAGCATGCAGAAACTTAGGATGAACTCTGAGTCTGCTCTAATGTCATGCACAAATTGTACTATAAAAGCTTTTACTCTGCTGGGATTTTTCCAATTTAAATGAAAGCATTTAACTCTTCAAAATGTTTTTGATTTAAAAACCAGAATACCTAGGCTGTCATTAGTTATTGAAGCATGCCATGAAATAACCACAAATGAAAGTAAGAAATGAAGAATTATTAACAACTGGAATTGAGGCTCTATTTATAATTACCTAGTCAAAAAAGTATGACAATTTTGATGGGTCAAGTTCTCCTGCTCCTTTGATGAGATGAGGCAAACGAGTGTTGCATGCCTATCTAGGAAATTCCACCAGCAGTGTGTGCACTGTCAGAGAGATTACACGGTGGATGAATGCTTCCAGAACCTCTTCAAGCAGCACTTGCATGCTGGCAGGAAAAAAGAGTCTCTCTTTATTTTCAGCTAGGGAGGTACTAACAAAATATCTCAACAATCTAGAGCAGCAGATTTTAGGGTGTAGAAATGGGCTAAGTCCAAAAAAAAAAAAAAAAAAAAAAAAAATTGGAAAATAAATTTGCTCTCTATTTTTTATTGGCCATGAAATAATGTATATAAAGTGCTTTGCATATTTTTGCATGATAGAAGAATAAAAGGAGTAGAAGATGTGTATTCTTTCTTTGTTTCTGGTTAAATACTGCATGTAACCCTCTGACTAACAGCAGGAACAGTACTGGCAAGAGAAAGCTGATGAATTTTTAACGTGGTGGCAAACTTTAATACATGGGAGTCTTGGAAAGTGGGTAGTGAGATCTTGGTCGTTCAAATACGCATACATGAAAAAACCACACCTCAAAAAACAGGTACAGAAATTCTGTTCCCCATTACTGCCACTCAGATTTCAAGAGATTTTTGAGTGAAAGAGCAACTTCCAAGAGGCTTTAGGAATTCAGCTTGCTTCCATTTTTTCATTAAATTATGAAACACTCCAAGGCCTTTCTATTCTCTGAGGCTATTTGAGGCTTAGAAAAAGGAAGGAGCTAAGATTCTGGTTCTAATTATTACAGTAATTTTGAATGAACAACTATCAGGTGATGAGGACCTGGTAATACTTTAATACGTTCCCCGATTTTGAAGATGGAAGCAGAAAAGGACTGGTGCAGTAGCTGGAACTCACATCTTTCTCAGATCTACTTTTCTTAGTGCAAATACCTAAAATTACTTATTGTTTCTTTCCTGAAAGTGTCAGCATATAATACCAGATTTTCCACACTTCTATATTTCTTTCATAGTAATGGAAAGTCTGCTTTTTTTTCTCCCTGTCTGCTTGAATGCCAAAAGATAGTTTATAGCTCTTAATCCTTCACTAATAATTATTGCCACTAATACAGCAATCTGATTGCTTTTAGAAGATCACCATCAGATGAAGAATTTATTACAGATATGCCGTCTTAGAAAGCATCCAAGTTGAACATAAATTTAATTATACTTGATTATTTTGAGGGTCTGACACTTCAGTTCATACACAATTATTTTTTGGATACAGACTCAACATCTGAGCAAAGATACAATGTACTTCTGTAGGTACACACACACACACACATATATATATATACACTGGTTCCCATGCCTGAATCTAGTATGAGGTGTCAAATAAAATATGGATTGTACTTGTCTTCAGTGCCAAAGTAGAGGAAAAGCATTGTAATGATGTTAATCAGCAAAGATTTACATCCTTGCAAATGACAGTATCTCTGGCAGTGACAATTAGCAGCTTCATTAGTGCAGTCATGCAGTTACTGCCGCTTCTAAGTGGAGGGGAAAGTTAGAACTGCAGTACTCCCTAGGATGAACAATAAACCACAGATCTCATCTTGCTTTTGATCACCTGAAATGCAGGAAGCTGGTTTTGATTAATAGAAATTACTGTCTTGAACGAGGGTTATGAGTAGAATATCATTTCAGCTTTACTCCTTATCTCTAGTACTGCCCACTAACTCTACCATCAATTTATAGATTAGAACATCCAAATTCCCAAAACCTTTTTGTCTAAAATTGCAGCAAAATCAGAGAAAGAAAGAACAGAAGAAAGAATCATTAACTTTTTTCTTTTAAAATAAATGATGATTGGGAAAGCATGATGCTATCCCAGTCTCTGAATACACTGGATACTGTTGCCCAGAGGCACCAGAAATCCATCTCCATTTAAAAAGCAGCCTCATTGCCACACACACAGATGTATTCTCAGAATAGCAAGGAGCTGGAACAGGTGCAGGGGGACAGGGAATTGCATGTCTACACTGGCATGTGGCAGAGGATCGGGCCAGAGTCCAGCTCTTTGACATCAGGCACTCTCCTACAATTGGAAACTTTATCTCCAAATAGTTAATTTACACATTTATCTGTTTGCAATTAAAAATAATAATTAAAAAAAAAAAAAGGACCAAGTTAAACTCCTAAACTGACTCATTTCTTCAAGAAGATGCTAGAAAAATTTAATCTATCAAGGAATACAACTGAATCCATATCAGCCCTAATTCCTTTGTCACTCTATTGAATGGAGTAGAACAACCATAAAAAATGAAATAGGAAAGCTGCATCAAACAGCCTTTCAAGGGTGAGGAAATGCAAAAGTAACATTTTAACTTCGGTTACAAAAGATTTCCCTTATTATGAAATATGGGCTAAACATACAATGAATTCCGAATGAACGTGAATTTCCTTGGACTGAGTGTGAAAACAATACATTGATTTTAGAAAGTCGTTGTGTGAAAGTGTTTAATTTTAAAACAAATCTGGCCCATTCCAAGTGTAGTAAATCAAAAGGGATTGATTTCTAACAGCTGTTACTGTTTGAAAAGTTAATATCTAGGAATTTTGTATTTGTTTAAAAAGGCATCTGTTTCTAGAACGTGTAAAGTTTTGATAAAGCAGAGATAATTTATCTGCTTTCATTTTGTACAATAAAGCTGCTCTTAATATTCTTATCTTATAATATTGGATGTTAAATAGAGTGACTTTATCATGCCATCGGTTTTTAAGCAAAATCATTGAAGTCAGGTGGGTTTTCTGTTTCAGAATACAGGAATTATGTGATCCACTGTCATTTTACTTGTAGTGAGAAAGTGAAAGAAAACCAATGGAACAGAAAAGGCTGTATTATTATGCCACTTATTTGTAAATAGATTGCCCATTGAGGAAATGAGAAATTTTGCTATACAAACTATACCTAGACTTATATTTCACTCTATCTACTTGGAGAAAGTGAATTCACACCAAATACTTCTTTTAGTATTTCTTCTACTTACAATGCAACTTATTTAGCAAAATTCCAAATTGGCACCACACACACAGAACAAACAATTTCAGGAAGCCAAACACTTCTTGAGCCAAAGGAAAAATTGAAGTGTCTTCCAAAACTAAGACAGTAGCATCTTTCAAAATAAAAGGTGAAGCTAACAATTTTTATGGAGGAGAAAGGGAGCGGAAGTATTCTGAAAAAATCTGGCAAAAAGAACATCTGCTCTGACATTGAAGTCAAGGAGAAAATTGTGAAAAAATATATGCTTGAGCTGCCACAAGCTGAGCAATATATTGGGGATGAGGCAGGACATAAAAATAGTTCTCAAAAGTCACAGAGGTTCCACAACTTCATAATTTTCTGAGCCTTTATCCCATTCTAGGAATGTGGTTTTTTTAAAAATATATATACATGTACATAGGAAATTGAACAAATATGTTCTTTTGTAAATAGTACCAAAAAAAAGGAAAAACATGATGACAAGAGGGGAAAACCAGAAAGCAAAATGCACACTCAAGATACAGCCCAAGCAGTGGATGTCATTCTGAAAGCTCCTGCAGCGAGGCCACCTGCACTTAACTCCAAGATCTATGGCTACATCACCTCATAGCCATGGAAAATATACATCTCCCTTTTGCACCTCACTTTCCCCAGCTATGATATCAAGTTACAAGAACTTTCTCTGCTGTTTCTTCAGAATGCCTGCTGCTTGCATATGCCTCTTGGTATGCAGTCAGTAAACTCTTTTCTGAATAAAACCATCAAATTTCAGAAATCACTCATTTACATATAGGAAGTTTTGTTTCCTTTTCATTATTTACACAGTTATCCCCCAAGTATCCTGAAAGAATCTGTGTAGAGCTTAAATTGTGATACATTTGAGAAATATATTAGAGGAGGCACTTAAAGTTAGACCACAAGAAATTAAACCAAGGATCTGGAAAGACAAATTTGGTTTGTAGTCAGGGTATAATTTCAACATCACAAACAATGCACAACATCTATGACTTGAAGAGCAACACAGATTGGAAACTTGTTTCAGTATCCACAGCTTGAAATTGGCTACTAGGGAAATCCAAATGTGTTATGGGACAGTACAGTGATTCTCCACCCCCCTCCTTCAGTAGAAACAAAAAAGTTTTTTGACTCATGAAAGTCCTTTCAAAATGAAACATTCTAAAGATGAGAAAATTTTTTAAAATGCAGATTAAATTCTGAAATTATATAGTGTCAAAACAGGAAAAAAGTAAAACAAATAATAAAATCCAGTTCACAAAAGCAACCAGGAATGTAGCATCTGTTAAATGAGACAAAAGAATATCACTTGATTATCTTCTGGAAATTCTCTATTGTAAATGGATAGCTGAAAACATAACATTTCATCCGTTTAACCAACTCCATGTTTCCAAGATGCTGGAATAAAATGATTGGAGAGATTCCCTCTGCCAGCATAAGGCTGTGATACTATATATACCCGGCACTTGTTCCTGGTTTATTTAAAAATGCAAACCAAAAACTCAGTGATGAGAGATATTGAAGCTCCCCTGCTTTAGTGTGTAGTCATTGGATATCCCTGACCTGATATTCTGACCTTGAGCACAGATTATTTACAGAAGTTCAGACACAGTTTCAAAAGCTTATCTCCTCTGAAATTATTTTAGAACTGTGAGAGAAATGGCTGGTTTTATTCCACAGAATAAAACTGTTGAAGTGTTAAGATATTAATCAGTTGTCTTTAGACAGGAAAGTAAGCAGATAAATTAAGAGCAGAGATTCTTAGAGAACTAGAGAAACCTGCTGCTGAGGTTAACTTGTATACCTTCTCCATACTCTTACCAAGAATACAGACCTTGAGGAGGATTCCACTAATGGTGACTGCAGTTATTCTCCAAAATGGAACCATTCTTATCTAAAAACTGATTTTGTAAAAGTTTTTTGGGTTTTTTGGGCGGCTTTAGCTCTTCCTAACACCAGGTTAGAGAAGAAAGAAGGTCACAAATATCAACTATCACTTGTAAGTTTAGTCTCTAAAATAATTAATGTATAACTCTGTCATCCTGTCAAGAATGCCACTCCTTACTTGATCGTACCAGTATTAAGTTTGACCTCCCAATTTAAGATATGCTACAATCTACTTCATTGAGAAACTTCGCTGAAGAGTCAAGGGAGAAGCAGGTGTATAACAAAGAGACAGCTCCAATAAATATTTTGATTGCTGAATGAAAGTTTTAGATAGAATGCTCTGTTATCAGAGTTTTCTCAAAAAATAGGAGTATGTTCTCCCCACCCCTCAAAGTTATTTTTAAAGGACAGCCTCTTCAGTTTATTCTGCTATCGTGTGGAACTCTAGTCTGGGATGGCATCAGAATGACACACTTTAAAGGAAGTGGCAATGCAATTACAAACGTGACTGAGGGGTCCACACTTCAACAAAGACCTTGTCAGCAAAAGTATTGGGGGCGGCTGCTTTGCTGGACCATTCATGCGGGAATTGCAGAGATATAAAGTTTCACTTTTACATAATTGCTAAATATGCATTAGATAGAGAAACAGTAGAAGTCTCTCCTCTTTGTTGCTGGCTTAAACCAAGACAAGGGATATATTTAGAAACAAGTCCTACCATTTGAAGGCTGTTTGGCAACCTATCTCAGTTTATCTGCTAGCATGCAGCTTTGTAAGAAAATAACCACTGTCACTTTCTGGCAGTCTTACCATGTATGCTGAGTATTGAGTCCACTAACAAAGTGAAGAAAAACAAGAGCAACACCTCCAACTCTGTCACCTCTAGAAGCAAAACTGTGTCAAATAAAAGGCAGAAGTAGTTTACGTCTAAACCAGCACGGGGGTTGTTTTACCCAACCTCTTTGTCAAGTGACTGTTTCAGTTTGCACAACTGTCAGTTTTGCACTTTCTGTAAGTACTGAAATGCTCAGACACTTCAGGGATTGCTGACGGTTCGAAGGGCTCACCTACGTGGATGTCAGATATTCTCTGTTACGAGAACCCAGGGTGAGTTTAATCTACAAAGAGATCACTTGGCCAACATCATTAACACACTTCTACAAACAGTGGATAAAACAGTTTTAAATTACCAGAAGTTGCATCATTACGGATTATTATTTTAGCATTGTTAGCCTTCTATAATATGATGTTGCTCCCACTGGAATACTGATTAAAATAGAAACCAGATGTGCTTTTCATGACCAGATTGAAAAAGATAAACAACCAGAAAATCAATTCAAATAAAAAGGATGCCCTGGGGGTGTTTCTCGAAACTGAAGAGGGAGAGTGTATGTATCTTTTAGAAGAGTGGGGTAGGAACTGAAAAACGCTCAAACCCAGAAATCTCCTCTTTCACAAAAAAAATCCCTAAGAAACATGAAGCAATCTAGTTCTTTAGACACCTATTTTGATTATACTCCAATGCACCATTATCTTAAAACTGGGTGTACCGGCCAACACTAAAACACAGGAGAATCTCTACTTTCAGTTTTGCTCATAAACCCACAAGAAATAAAGCTCACAGGAAAAAGACTAATTTACATTTAGAACTCGGTGTTTTACAGGAATACCACTTTGGTTTACTGGACTGTAAGATAATTTTTTTGGAACCTTCATACCAATCTTCAACTCCAGAGAGGCACTAAATGGAAATCTTTGTGCCAATCCTGACGGGAGCTCTTTTTCTGCTAAATGCAGGCCAGAATCTGCCATCTTGAAGATTAAGTATGGCTTAATGGCACTGTTTTGCAGAGTAGACCATCTGTTTCTTTACACGGAATAGAAAAGAACAAAATTTCTAGTCACAAAGAACAGGGATCACAAACCACAAAGGAAAATACAGGACCACATCCTCAACAGCTTCTACTGCAGATATCAGTGTGGTCCTAATGAAGCCATATTTTTTCCCTTGCACTTTTATATCTATGCCAGGAACCAGAGACCAGTAAAGAGGTTGCAAGTCTCCTTGGGCAAGCATGGAGTAGAAGGGCTTTCTTAATTAGGTGGATAAAATACTTTCAAAAATAGATTAGAAAAAAAAAAGTTGCTCTCGTATATATACCCTATTTTCAAAAGGACTATAAGACTGGGTTAGCCCTGTTCAGCACCAACTCTAATGAGCACTGTCCCAGTTGTGCCAGGTCACTTTGCTGCAGATGAGTGCCACTGACAATGGGAAAAGCACAAGCCACACAATCAGGCCTGCAAAACTTGAAATAGCACACCATATAAAAGCAGAAGAGATGAGTTATTTCTAAGTTATCTCTTCTAGCTATCGCCAACTTATTTTTTGGATGAACAAAGCTTTGTCACCATGTGGTACAGTAATCATTCCATCCCTAGAAGTCCTTCATTGCAGGTTACCAAAGCCAAAACACACACTTAGAAATGAAAGATTTCATGCACTACAGCCTAATACATATTTGATTTGCCAAATGATGTTATTTCTCTCAGATATGTGTTGAAAAAGCATCAGAGCGAAGAAGAGGGGATTTCTATGAGAAATTCCTTGATCTCTTCCTTTATCTCCTTAAAGTGATTTCCAAGGTTCCCCTATTTCCTAGCTCCCATTTCTTCTGAGATACAAGACAGAACAGAAGAAAGTAATGAGGTCCTAATGTATGCAGTATCTCTCTACCTCTTCCTGAGAGTTCACCAAGTTTTTTCCATTATTTCTTCTCTTCCACAGTTTATAATGCTCCTAATTTTCCTCTTGCCATAGCTAGTTCTCCATTCTCTTCCACATGCCAGCACCTTCTTGTACATTAACAGCCCCTTGGGATACTTCAGGAAACCCATCCCTGCCTTCATGTAGCAGTTTATGGAGCTTGTGTACTCAGACAAATACCCACCTGAGAAGCAGCACTTGTGGATGTTGAGGGACTGGTATTGGAACAAAATTCCCATTTTTGAGACATCCCCTGCTACATTTGAGATGCTGGTGCCAACTGTGTAAATCAGCAATTACAACTGTCAATTACACCAATATCAGAAGAAAATTCAGATCATAAAGTCAAGCATTCTGAATTTTGGAAACACCAGAATTAACACTTTTCATGAATTCTTACTTCAACTTGTGAGTGTACACATCTGATCTTCCTTTGCATTATCCCATTTTTTTTCCCCACATCTGTACTACTCAAGACTCCTATAAAAGATACCTTCTTTTTGCTTTTGAAGTAATGTCTATCAAAATCATGTTGGCATTGGGGATTATTGATAAACCTCACAATCCTAACAGAAGAGTCAGAATTGTAACACACCCCTTAATTTCAGGACACTTTGAGAGCCCTCTCTTTTCCTCCACAGGCTTCTCATCAAGAAAAGATATAAAAAGTGTTAGCCACCATTAGGAATAATGAGGAAGGGCACAGCAGACTAATTTGAGGAAAAAAACCTAATCTGTAATTTAAGATTATAGAACACATGTTCAACTTGATAAACCATTCACCAGAGACTTTTTAGAGACCAAGAATTCATACCAGACACTGCCAACTTATTGTTCATGTCTAACAATGCTATGAAACAAACAAACAAAGGCATGATCTTCAGAGAGGAATTTTATTGAAATGTGGTTAACTAGCAAAAATCTGCCTGTCAAAATTCTTTAAAAAATAGCTTTTCAGTAACTTCCCTTTAATATTCTTACCTTCTTATTCTGGGGCTTTCTGTCAACTGGATAAAAAACCCACAAAAACTTGTTCAGTTGATTGCTGTGTCAAGGGACTACCACACTTTGTACCTCAGCATGGTGGAGTTTAGCACAGTGACTTCAGCACTGGAGCCAATACACATACTCTGTGTGAAAAAAGTTTTCACAAAGTCCTGTCAGTAAGCTTTTTCTACTCCAGAAAAGGCCTCTGTTGCAATAACCCACTGTCAAGCACGGCAGAGACAACAGAGATGCAAGAGGTACACAAACTAGACAGATGCTACAGATGCACTCAACCCAATATCCTAAAAGGCTGATAAAGGGAATTTACCACTACACTAGACAAATTCCTATCAGGGAATCAAGTTTTCCCTCCTCTTTTATAGGGGACAAAGGAATACACAGATCCTTTAGTCTCAGCTCTTTACCCCCCTCTTTCTCTCTATCACCCAAATATTCTGCATTCCAGCTTCACAGAAGAGTAACCTTTAGGTTTGTGGAGAATACTTTAGTAGTAATGGACAGTCTTTGTCAAAGGTGTGAAAAACTAGCAACTGGAATTACTGTTAAAAGGGTAGAAATTATTTCAGCAACGTGATAGTTATGACAAGCAAAGTAAGGCAGGAGTAAGGAGGCAGATCAGAACAACATCAAGTCTGATAACAATCTGCTCAATGCCTGACCCTCATCGGTTGCTCACAAAATTCAATCCATGCTGATGCCACAAGGCAGGCAAATAACCATCTAACAGAGCAACAGCTGCACTGGGAGACATCTCAGCTCTTGGAAGCACAGCTATTGCCAGATAGAAGGGATCACTCCTGCAATCTACAGAACTGTACGTACAGAGGAGCAGGATGGTTCATATTGCAAATAAACAGCACTATCTGGTAACCCTCAGTCTAGGCATCTTTAAATTACAGCCAGTTTGAAATCAATAGCACCCATTCTTCCCTAACTCTTGAGGGAGCTGTGAAAGAAAATGCAGTTTTAACACAGCCTCAATTTGCCCTTTGAATGCAAAGGTATTTTGACACTTTCTTTTCTCCCTTTTATAATTAGAAAAACTGGCTCACCAGTCCATGCCCACACCAGATGCCTCATTGATATGCTAAACTGCACTCAGATCTCCAGCACTTTACATCCTTCTTTCACACCCTCACTAGATTATGAAATGACTGTTCTGGCCTGAATTTACATAGGATTTAGTAGGATATCATGGACTTCATTATCAGTAAGTGAGGGAATGGAAAAAGTGAGGAAATGTGGTGGAGTGCACTCCGTAAGCCAATTACTAACACAGATTCCCTAGGAACGACACCCTTTTATTAGATTCCCTCAGTTTAGCAAATGCTTATCTACTATTCAAATGGCAAGCAGCTGGAAAACCTTACATTTTTGTGACTAAGTGGTGTCCCTGTCACTGACAGATGGGTAATAAATAATGCAATCATTAGAGAGAATTGCTCTTACTCTGAGTCAGCTGGTGAGTTTTGAACTCTACAAGGAGCACAGCATACAGGGGAATAGGGCAGTTTCCCCCTACATTATTTTGCTTTTAGAACACATGTAACAATAGCCCATATAATTAGCTAAAAGTTGGGAAAGGTCTTACTCCAGCTGTTTCCCAAAATAAAATAATAAATATACAGTAGTAATCCAGTAGCATTTCTGCCATACACAGTCACATGTTTTGTTATTTCGCATTTGTTTGCATTGGTTGTACCAACCTGCTTTATTGCCTGCTTTGCACAGAAAAGAGAAAGCCACTGAAAAAATGTCTAGTTAAATCTCAAGCCTTAATACACTCGTAAATAATACAGAACCATAAAGAAGGAATTTACATTAAACCTCGGGTGAAACCCTGGAGTTGCTGAAGTATATAGAGATGCCAAGAGCTTACTTTGATAAACACTGGTTTGCTTGAGTGAGTGTGTACTATGATAGAGACTCTAAGTTTTATCATTACTGCTCTCTCCCCGATTTTCCACCCTGACTGAACACATGAGATGGATAGCTACAATCTGTGCCTGTTGAGTATTTTATTTTACAGCATTAACAATGTTTCAGTGTATGGTGTGTATATATGTGAGCCCAGGTTTTTAGAATTCAATCACAGGAGCATTTTGACACCTAAAGTATGCAACAGGGGCAGTACATATTGGATGTATCACACTTATTTAACTGGAGAAACAGCTGTAGAAGGTGGCTCTAAGCACACAGATTCCACAAATCCAGGTCTTAAAGCTGGCTCTTATTCAACCATCTGTGTATATAAAAAGATGCTACAAGCTTTTTATTTTGTAAAAAGAATATATTTAAAGTCAAGCAGAAGAAATCACTGCATGGTCAAGTATTTTGGTACGATAAAAAAATTGGCTACAAGTGTATGGATCACTTCAGAAAGAGACACCTCTGAACATCATACCTGGTAAAAATTGAAATTAATCAAATGGCTCTCACTCAGTATTTTCTCATACCAGTACTCTATTTTTTATATCTCCACCAAGAATGTACTATTAGAATTCTGCATCAACATCTGAGGTTATGATAAACATAGCCTGAGTGTCCTGATGACATCAGGAAATAGAATCCCCTGGAGCTGAGGATTATTGAGCTGTGAATAACCAGGAGATCTAGCATAACCATATACCATGAAAATTCCATTCAGAAAGAAAGAATGCAATGGCAGCCAGATGAATTTTTTTTTATTCTATCTCCTTCAAAAGTCAGTATCATGATACTCCATTGTTTGAGTGAAAAAAGCCTGGATGGATTTACCTTTAAGCTTACTATTGGTGGAGCTAAGGTATTCCCAGCCTTCGTTTTACCTAAAATAAGCTACATAAAACACTTTTGGTGTAATTAATTAAAGGAAAAGTAATTAGTTATGTAGTAGTCAAACTACTTGATACTTTGAAGGGTTTTATTTTTCCAAGTATCTACTGCATCCCATTCAAATTTTCCTGTAGATTTAAATCATCTCAATATGATCTGGATGAATAGGAGGAAACAACAACAAAAAAAAATAATTATGTTGAAGAGATCTGTCTTGAAAAATTGCTAGGAAAAAATTACTGTTGTCTTTTCAATATGATTTTAATAACCCATACCAGTTACCAAAACCAAAAAGACATTCTTATAGTCAGGGAGACAAAGGATTCATAGTTATAGTTTTTAATCTTAGCCTTACAACCTGAAAAGATAAATCCAAACTTCAGTGCAATAATCCTTGCCTCTTGTTTTTACTGCCTCATTATATGAGTTTATTTTCCATGCATGTTGCAGTGTTTCTCAAATACTGCAACATTGACCAAGATCTGCTCAAACTGTAGCACTTTCCTTGTACCTTTTGCATGTAATAAAAGACAGCCTTGATCTGATCCTGATTTCTGAGATCTGGAAACTATGGATTTAACCACAAGAAGATTTAGCACCTTCACATCTATGGTATTTTTTTCCCTAGGATCTTCCAATCCCATTTTAGCTATTGCTGCAGGGCATTAAAACCCAACATCTTGGGTTTAAAGCCTGATACAGAGATTTTTATCCTCCTACTGTCTCAAACTCTGGAACTCCTGGAAGATATTCCAAAGCAAATTTGAAATGGTTTAAGAAACAAGGAGGAAGAGAATGGTAAGTTTCTTAGCAGGGATGTGTTGCCCTATGGGCAAACTGGACAAAATGGAGGTTTTTTAAAAGTTGCATTTATGACCCAATGCCAAAACTGGGCAGCAAATTTGCAGCAGGCCAGCCTGGAGATAAGGAAAGCATGGGTCCTATTGGTCATGTTTTCATCTAAAAGGACAAAAAGTCATTTCCTATGTAAGGAAAAAGGGAATAAACTTAATTAAGCTCTTTTTGAACTGGAGACCCACACACAATCTTTACAATCAGAAGCAAAGTGCTTGCAATTCATTTCCAGTTTCCTTTTCAGCATGTGCACTGTAACAATGCTGTGGAAAACTGTCCTATCAACAGGAAGGAGGAACCAATGCATGCATTAAGTATTAAAGGATGGCTTACAGCATGTGCATTTTGCACATTTCCATGTGGTCCTGAAACCTTAACACATCACCAAAGAAACAGAAAATCACAAGCATTTTAGGTGGAAATCTTCAATGTATTATTAAAGATTTGCTTGGGATTGTAATGCAAAGACCTGGGCACGCACTTTGGTAACCAGATAGACACCAAGTGTCAGTCAAGCTAAATCTTCTCTAAACCTAAACCAGTTCAATTTGAGAGAGATATTAGTTGATTTAAAGAGACTGATTTAAACAGACACATTTTGGGCCATTCAGAGGCTTGGAGATACACGCAGAGAAGCCTGATGTGCACATGCACAGCGAGATGGCATCCTTCCATTAAAAAATACAGAATTGTTCTTGTTGTATAGCAAGACAAAAATGGAAATTAAGGAAAACTGCAGCTAAAGCACGGTGGAAAGATATTACTCTGTAATTACAAAATATGACGATATGGATGTTAGCAGCAATAATTAAAGAGTAACTGCACTGTTCACTAATTAAAATTAGAGCTAGTGCCTTACTAAAGCCACTTTTCATTTATCCTTAACTACGAAAGTTTACAGAGATCTGAATTGAGGCACCACTTAAAAAAAAATCACTTACAACAAGTGATTTATTTTTTCAGAGCCAAGAGAAATACATGCCTGGACCATGAATAACTCCAGCTTTCTGGAACTGAAACCTCAGGTATGTATTTTTTCTCCTGTTACTAACAGTCAGAAACAATAAGCTCGCAAGGAAAAAGAAAAATTAAAACCTGTATGGATCTGAAAGTGCAGGTTGTTATTGCCCATAAAAGACCCAGAATGTTTACAAAAACATTTCTACTTGCATCCTATTTTGCTGAGTAAAACACAGATTACCTTTTATCCTTGATTGCTTGCTTTATAATACACAACAGATAAGCCCTTTGAATACCACAAATTTTTTTCATTGCTATCATTCTGGATTCAGACTGTGGAATGGGTCAGAGAACATGCTGATAATAAATCCAGCAAATGTACTGCAAAACCCACAGCTGGGATAAGTCGCTTCAGTCCCCGCTTCTTGTCAGAATGGTGGCCATGGATTGACAAGACAGAAGTCAAACTGGAAATAGCTGTAATCACAGTTTACAAGAGTTAACTAATGAAAGCCATTTCTTTGTGTATCAGCTGCAGGTATCCAGCCTTTGAAAGCCCTCAGCAGCACATCTTTCATATCAGGAAGGTGCATATACTGAGTCTCTTGCTAAAGTAGGAAAATTAGGCTGAGCTACAGAACACAGGAAACAGCCCAATATGCTGAAATAGAGATAACAACAAGAAAAATTGATCAACTTTGGACTACATGTGAAAATGGTTAAAAAAAAAAGAATGGAAAGCGAGTGACAAATGGGGTTAATCCATGTGAGTGCTGACAAGGAGGCTGCTGATGTTAAGGAAGGAATTACTCATTCTGTTTGTGTATAGGAAAGGCTGAGTAGTACAAGTTTGCCTGGTGCACCTTAGTGCTCATTTTGGATCAGTCCAGTGAAACACCCTGGTTTACTTATGTCCCCCTCACCACAAGGTGGCACATACGTACTCCCTGGGATTTTTAACTGCCTCTACAGTTCACTTACTTTTTAATAAGTAACTGTTATCCCATCATAGAGGGAGGAAAGGAGTGGGGATGGGATAAAAGCATGGAATCAGAAACTGCATTATATTATCAAGTATAAAATATTAAACATAAGTAAACTATTCTCAATAAGTGGATTGATTCCAAACTTTTCTTGCTGCTATTACTTACTAAAGGGACTGAGGTGTACTCACATCAACAGCGTGGCAGTTAAACACAATAAGCAGCTACTGAAAACTTTGCTTCAGTATGTTTTACAAATACATTCACCAGAAACTCAACAGAATTTAGAGTGAAATGGAACATGGACAGGCTGGTGCCAGAGAGGGAAATAGGTACACAAAAGCAGAAAACCAGGTGTATCCACTCTTTTTTTTTTGATTCTCTAGATTTTAAGCCTGTTGCTTGGGTGTAGTATTAGGGATTTTCTTACATTGCTGCCAGTTTTCATTCTCCTTTTGTGAGTTTCCAGAACTAACCACACATGCTAAGGAAGGCTGTTCCCTAGTAGCAATATTTCCTTCAAGCTGATAAAGGTTGTGCTTGCATGTCAAACTTTGAAACATCCAAATATATGTTCTCATTTTCACCTAGTGGCTGATCAAATAAAATCTCAGTGCAGCAGTCCCTCTTTTCATATCCATGATAGAAAAATACACCTCATGATCTCTAATGGCTACAGCACACCCTTCTCCACGGTATGTAACAGACCCACATTTCCTTCAGAAAGGCACCAAGCAGACTGTGAATCCACCAAAGTGCAGAAGAGATTTGAAAGCAAACTGAGATAAGCATGTGAGTACAAAACAGAGGAGGAGGAATTTTTTAAGGACAGAAAAATACTGACCTAAACCAGAGCACAGAAACACTAACTAGCATGTGAAGCAATTCTATCCATGCAGCACAAAATATACGTTTTTAGAAAGAAGATTCTTGGAGATTTAAAGCATAAACTATGTACATAGCTCCCTCTGATGACCACTGGACACGATACAATGCAAGTCTCCTTTTACTTTTGTTCGTGCATTCAACTGACAGCTGACTGGTTAAATTCTAATTGCTTCCAAGTGAGGTCAGCAAAGGTATTTATCGAAAAGGACTGAACAACAGGCTCAACACACACATGCACGCGCACGCATAAGCACATACACACCATCTCTCCAGCGGGTTGATTTATGGAAACAATTATAATTCTGGTGGAGTCTTTCTGAGCTGAGAAAGTTTGTAGCTACAGTAGAGTGTCTCATGTTGCAAAAAGGAGACAACAGAAATGGAGTACTTGGATATCCAGCTCTTATCAACAGGAACAAGTAAGTTATCTGTCCTTTACAAGATCATTCCACAGTTTCTAATAGCTAATAACTTATCTTTATCTCTAAATGTTAGATGCTAAAAAAAGAATTTAGGAAACTATTTCTACTAATAATCTGAAAGGGATAGGAATAAAAATCCAGGGCTAAAGCCATGAGGTCTGTTTTGAAACCTGAACGAGAGAAAAGTTGCATGATAGATTATGCTAATAGTAAATATACAGTTATGAAGTAATCAGGAGAATTTTATCATGTGTGAAAATGCAGTTGAAATGAATCAATAGGAGATTTTTGGAAGGACTTAAAACTGAAGACAGAACTGTGTTTACAATCAGTGTAAATGCCTGTTTATGTAAAAGTTTGTATGAGAGATCTATCAATATGCACTAGCATGTTTTAAGAAATGAGCTCAGCATGTCATATATTTACTTGTAGTACTTTTCAGTAGCACAATGTATCCTTGCACGTTTGTAACAATTGAGCATAACGACTTACACATGCACCTTTTCTCACAGATCTTTTACTTTCAGTGCAAGCAGCAAATTCAAGTAGTAAAGAAGGTCACGACAACAAAGGTTTTTATAACTTGTGTCTTTAAAGGATATTCTGACTGAAGAGATATTTAAGAAGCTCTTCTATTTCGCCATTAACTATTAAGGAATAACGATCAGAATTCTAGAAGAGGGAGCAATCTCATTTAAATGAATCTGTAACTCGTAAAGACAGAAGGCAGGTCGGTGACCTAAGAGCAACAGTCTACTTGAGATTTAATTTTCATTATGTTGTTCATGAACACCCAGAACACTGCACTATAATGCACAAATGGATACTGACATGGATCCTGCCAATTTTGCTCTACAGATCATACTTTTACATTATCTTTCTAATGGGCACTATATCTTTAGCTTGCAATGACATGACTCCAGAGCAAATGGCTACAAATGTGAACTGTTCCAGCCCTGAGCGACATACCAGAAGCTATGATTATATGGAAGGGGGGGATGTAAGAGTGAGAAGACTTTTCTGTCGAACTCAGTGGTATATGAGGATTGATAAGCGAGGCAAAGTGAAAGGGACAAGAGAAGCAAACAACAATTACAGTAAGTAATATTTTTGCTTTTCCTAAGTTTTTAGCAATTTGCACATCATTGTTTCCTATTCATTGATTTACCATAACTTCAAAAGCGTTTTGTATCGTGTACTGGCCATTGTGTAAAACAAGTTTTCCAATTAATTGTATAGCAGGACATTTGCTATTGATTTTGAAATGCGTCATTTTAAATACTACATTGTAGATCTGCTAATGTATTAGTTACAGCTGGGAGCTATTAGCAAACAGAGAGCCTATTTTAACAAGTGAACTAAGGTTGTAAGTACGAAAATGTATAACCACCAACTCTGCTCATAAAATACTCCTGAAACATTAAACCACATTTATGTCGTGCACAAACTACCTAAAAGTTTGGTGTGTGTGAGTTAACAATTGAAACACAGCAATACTAGAAAGTTCAATGGAAAGAATTATGTAAACTCTCTTGCAAAATCTTTTAGATAGTTTGCCAAGCCAGGAACAAAATCTATTATAGTTTCTGCAGTTCATTATTACAATGATCATGATGCTGAAAAAATATTCTCCCCCTTTCTTCCACAACCATGACTCATCTAGAGAGAATGGACATACAATATTTTATGAAGCTGAACCAAATACAAATTCTGAACTGGAAAAAGAATTGTTGTACTAATATGTATTTTCCACACCAATACCTATATAATCTTTGATTTATACTTGAAAGGATCAATTTTTACAGTCACTATTTTTGCCACTTTGTCTTTTGTGTTGTTACAAATGTATTGTTTATTTAGAGAAACATGACATCTGCTTGAAAAGACATTACTAACATGCGACAGGAAAATATATAGGATTATATTGCATATTTCAAAACAAAATTATAAGGAAAAGGGGCCAGAGACATGCTGGTCTAGTATTTAGAGACAAATAAAAGGACAAATATATTTCCAAGAATGCTGTTAAAAATAGTTTTAATTTGTTGTATATAATAGTGTGCTTTTTATAACAGCAGCAGCCAAAGAAATCCATAAATCAAACTTCAAGAAGTGTTAGTGTGGTTCAGCCTTCAGCTGAGTGCTTGTTTTCTATCAGAAGTGCACTTTCGCGTGCTACGCGCCGGCCTCGTGGGCTTCATAATTTATTTCTTTACTTCATGACTACATTAAGTGCTTGGCAACTTGTGTGGCTAAATCTGCATTGACTAATGTTACTGTTTCTTTTAAAATTTGTTTCCATATGTCTCCTTTCTTCCTACACTATTACATAGTGAATAACCATATTCCTCTGAAAGACAACACATGGCCAGCAGCCAACTAAATTATTTGGTCCATATTCAAGAAGACTCCCTTTGAGTTTCAGGAGGGCATTGCTACAACAGAGATCCATAGGGCTAGTTTTGAAGTGAAATGTTGTTCCCATAAAAATCACTGGAAAAAATGTTACTGACTGTTGAAACTGATCCTTCTAAATTAATGCAGATAAGTGAATATTCACAGTACCCAATTTTTTTCTGTTATTATTTACAAACACATTATGAAAGCATCTAGAGCTGACTAATTATACACAGCTGCTATTTTAGTTCCATGATGCTCAAGAAAAACGTTGTTAGCAATTTACCATTATTTCAAATTCAAGCAGAGGTTCTCAGTTCTCTGAAGGATCCCATTCTGCTTAAACACATTAATGACACCTTTAAAGATGCTGTAGTAAGCCCATTAGAGAACACCAGATCCTCTTGTGCCAGTGATTTTTGTAGTCTCTTGCAGTTTTCTGAACACTTTATGATAATTTAGTGGTATTAAGTAACTATCACAAATTAAAGATAGGCAAACTTGAGCCACTAAACCCTTATGTTTATATTGCAGTGGGAGGAAAAAAAAAAAAAAAAAAAGAATCCTTTTTCTAGTAAATGTAATGAATATGAGGAGAAAAACCAAATGAAATTGTAATGGTTATCTGGTAACTGATGTGCACTGTGATGAACTGTCTTGAAATTTGGCTGAGGTATGTAGGAAGTTCCCACCATTTTAAGTCTAATGATCTAATTTATCTACTGTATCTTAGGGAATAACATCCAAATCCTTTTGTTGGACAAGTAGAATAGGCAAATATAGACAAAGAAGATGAGAAAAATGTGAACATTGAAAACCTGGATTTTCTGAGAAACTAAAAAAATTAGTATTATTATAGAAACACTTTTTGTCATAACCTTTGTTCAACAAAAGATGTGAACAGCCTTTCTGAAGATGTGCTTATGGCTCTCTACTAAAATCCATAACCATAAAGAAAATAATATTATATGAGGGGGCAAAAAGCAAACAAACAGGAAAAATAATCCCCAGCTGGACTAGTACACTTTCCCTAAGCAAAAATTTTAACAATAGAAGACTAAACAGGCTATTTTTATCCAGGGTCCTTGAAAAGCATAGTTTTAATAACATACCCATGAAAAGGATGTGGTTTTGTCTGTATTCAAATGTACTTGTTCCACAATTTCCAGTCCTGAAAGTCAGTAAAAGGTAAATCACACCTGTTTCTTAGGATGGAATGCCAGAACTGCTGCAGTCTAACCAATCAGTGGACATGAAAAGTGTTGCTCCAAGAGGTTTCTTCTCATTTTAACCTATTTTTCCACTTACATAATAAATAGAAGGAATTCTTTTCCCTTTTGAATGTGCTAACTTGTGCTACTAAAATAAGAAAAAAATGTAATATTTTTACTATCATATCTCAGCTTCATAAAGGAAGCTGCCCTGTCAGTTTTGTAGGTCAAATGAACTACTTCTTTTCAGCCCATGGGGTGTGAAGCATGAATATTGTGAAGAACAATCTTCACACTGAGAAATGTCTTTAGAAGGATAACTTCATCACACCTTTGGCAACTGCCAAAATTCACAGAGGCTCTCCTATCAGTTGGGATTATAAGAATGCCAAGATGATGAGGAATTAGGGTCTTTGTATTTCAGACTTCTCCAACTACAGAATAAAAAAATATATATACACCCACACACAGTGAAAGTAACAGCACAAATAGTGAAAGTGTTAAATTCCTACGGTTTTAAGTTAACAGCCACTGTACTAAATGTGTGTGGATTCAAATTTCATGACATAACTGAATGCTGAAGCAAATCCTCACTCACCAATTGTAAATAATCTGTATTTATCATTCACTTGCTTCAAAACACATTAGAATTCAACTGCTTGGTTAAAGAAATCCATGTGTGCTGTCTCAGTGCAAGCAAATTGCCAAATCCTGTTTACAACAGTGCTGACCTTGTTAGGTACCCAAAGAATATGGTTCTGTGCACACTTCAGAAAGCAGCAGAGCCTTCTGGTGGACATAAAGGTGATAATTCAAGAGTGAACTAATCAAATCAGAGGACAGCGATCTCCACTGAGCAGGGGAAATCACTTTGCACCTGACAGCTTCGCTTTCAACCTGAAAGCTAAATGGCAGAGTGAGAACTGAGAGTCACCCACTGAAAAACTAAAGCTTAGGTCACCCAGAAAAATCTGTCATTATTCATAACAAAATTTCTCTTTGACAAAAACTTACTATAACTTGCTGAAGTCTAACCCTTTTTAACAAAAAATAAATTTTGCATCTTGCTCAAGGAAAAGAATCCAAGCGGGCAACCAAAACACACTTTTTGAATTCATGATTGTAAAATGTGAGATTGATGGAACAAATCTTGGAGACAAGGCAATTTGCTAACTCTGTACCTTTGATAGAAAAGTAAATCTCTCCTTAACAGTGTTCACTCCTTCCTTCATTTCAGTTTGTGTTTCAGATTTTCCTTAATTTTGTTCAGAAAAAAAGGCAGCAAAAACCAGAGTTTGTTTTGACTCTATCCAAGAGGATTTATAACTATGACTGGATGATGCTTTAGGACTTTCCATGCTCTGTTGCCTTTGGAATCTCATTTTAAAGACTTCAAAGGGTCTCTTAGTTACTAGAAAAGCCTTCCCGGAACCTGAATCCTAAGATGTCTGATCCTATCATATTCCATGTGTGCTCTAAACCCAGAAAATGCCTATTTCCTCTTCTTTTCAGTGGATAAAGCCAACCAAAAAAAAGAGTAGAGAAAGTAGTCTAGTGGGATCTTGACATAAAATGGCTGAAATCTTGATTACAATTTTATCTTGGAAAACTACTTCCATTTTGACCAAAATCCAACAAGTCATAGTTTTCAGCAATATAAAAGAACTCCAACTCAGTTTTGCTCAAATGTAAACCCTAACTGACCATAAAAAACACTTTATATGCATCTTAGTGGTTAAATACTCCAACTTGCTTAGAAACCAGACTTGCATTAGCATTTTATATATGATTCTTAGCATGAAAAAAATGCATGTATGCTGTGTTTCTGTATCAATTTTATTTCTGTTGCTTAAATACATATTACATAGAGAACCAAGAAGATTCAGCTTCTGAAAATCAGGTATTTCTAGGCAGGTATTGATGGACTAGATTCAGTTACGGGTTATGTGCATTCCAAACTAACAGAAAGTCTGTCCCTGCAACTGCATTCATGATTTTTCAAGAGGTTGTTGGTTCAACCAACACTTTGGTGTCAAGAGAAGACAAACCTTCACTAACATTAAAGTGCTTTTGTGTCACATTAGTACTCTGCTAGATTTTTCAATTCTAACAGCAAGAGGTTTAATTCAAATGGAAATATACGCATATCCTTCTCAAAACCTAGCCCACAGCACCAAGGATGACTTTCTCTGCCACAGTGATTAATCAGACCTAAATATACCAGACTCACCTGCTGCCTCTCCAGTTCTCTGTCTGGCACTGGGGGTACATACCAGCCCTCAGGTTTCAACCAGCAGAGAGATCTATGCCTATCCCTCAGCCTGCACCTTATCACAAATACCAGGTTTTCACCCTCACCTGCTGCTGATGATGGGTTTTAGCAAAGATGCAGACAACAGAAGCAGCTGAGTTGTACCTGTCTTACAGCTTCTATTGACTTTTTTGGTAAGTGTAGCCTTTGGGGAGGTGAGGAGAAGAAAGCAGGGTGCGAAGCCTTAAACTGTTGCAGCAAGATTCTTCAGGTCTCACGTATCAACATCCAGATCAGTGCTCAGCTGACATAGTATGACAGGGATGCCACAAAACACAGATAAAGCTGTTTACAACTTCTGAATTTACCTCCTGAATCTTCATCACCTTTCCTATTCTTAGGCATTTACCAGCTGAAAAATATGTGTAAAGCCAGACGGTAGCAGTTGACACTCACTTTCTTCTCACTCTCATGAACAAAAATGATTGCATAAGCTCTGTGGGGGAAAACTCAACCCCCCTGGGCTCAGGCCCAGGCAGCAGCTCCACAAGTTAACATACACCAACAGGGCTATGCCTGCCTGGGAGAGCTTCAAAACCGACCTAACATCAGTCTGAGAAGTGAAAAACATCTGAGTCTATAGATATTGTCCCCACTGATTCCTTCGACCTTGATACAGCCTCGTAGTTCAGCTGTGACTTGGCAGTTTTTCCTGAATCTCCCAATACTGAGATTTATCAGAAATGAGAAATAGCACATTTTTATGGAACAATCAAACAAATGTAGCAGCCAACTGCAGAAGCAGTTACAGGATACATTTAAAAAGATAAATTGCAGCCCCTTCTCCCCCACAGCTTTTCCCCCCACATTGTTTACAATTTCTGAACCTTCAAAAAATTCAGTATTGTATCATTGAGTATGTTATTGCTCCATCCTGAAGAAAATGTGCTGAAGTGGCCCTGACCTGAGACTCAAGAGACTTGAGGCTAATCCAAACTTCTAAGCAATTTGCTTACAGACTTTGGGAAAATTCTTCAAACTCTCTGTGCCTCTAAGAATTATTCACTTCTCTGTAAAGAGCTTTAAAAATTATTAGTGAAAAAACTTCCAAACCGCAAAAGAATTGTGTGTTAATATTATAAATATTAAATAATTTGATAATAGAACATTGATTGACTAATAGAAAATTAACTAGAATACCTCAAGTCAGTAGCTAGACAGAAAAATACAGAGCTACGATGAATCTTAAAGAAGAAATTTCCATACAGGCAAATAGAATTTGGTAGAAAATTTGATTCCTTATACAGTCAGTCTTGCAAAACAAAGCCTAAATCCAGATATCCCCCTTCACAGCTTCCAACTTTCTGTATTGTTTGAGTATGTGAAAGTGATAGTTTGAGATTTCTAGGATCCTGGAATACAGAACGGAGTTGGCTTTCCTCTCCACCTTCCTTAAAGCTTAGGGCTAAGACATCCTAAACCATATAATTATACTGTTCCACACTACAGGATCCATCAACTAGTAGTATATTTTGGAACACTTTTCTCATCAAAACAGAGTAAGTTTAGGCAAACGTAGGCTGTTACTCTTCATGGGTGGCACACTGCTTTCGTTGCATAATTGACTGTCTGTGACTATATTTGGCAACTGTATTTCAATTGTCTTGTTTGACCTTTGACATTATTTTTAATTCTGGATATGAAAGAAAGATCAAGTTAGCCTTCTGGTGTACGCAATTTAGAAACATTATTAATAAAAAGGTAATAGTGAAAATTTTTATGGCAGTAACATAATAGAGGTTAACAATCATAGCACTGAATTGTCACACTTTAAAACTTTCATAACACATGACATCATTTATACAAATGGAAAAAATTCTTTGTAACAATTGGTGTTGAGAAGTTAGAAGTGAATATTCAAGATGTGGCTCACATCACATCACTTCATAAAAACACACCAAAAAAGCAATAAAAATACCAATGCAATCAATAGGCTCTTTTGACTATTATTTAGCTTTTAAAACAAAGTACAAAACCAGGATGAAGTTATTAAAAGGTCTAGATACTCTGTTCAAAACACTGAAATCCTCCTTCTGCATCCAGTCTTTCAAAATTAAGCCCAGTCAGGATACTGACAGATTAACTCAAATGAAAAGAGCAAACATGACCGTTCCATGGCATTAATAACAACAGTAACTTCAACAGGGATCAACACACCCCACTCATCTCCATTGCTTCAATAATGACACTTTTTGAATACCCCCATAACCAGAGGGGTTTTTTAATGAAGGTGTTTCCTAGCATTAGTACTTCCATTTTTGGTAAACTGGCTTGCTTCCTTTTAAACGTGTCAACAGACACTGGGAGGTGCTATAGACTATAAAAAGAAGGTGATCAGACTTTTCCTTGGCCATTTTGATACCTTGGAATTTCAGTATTTGTCTAACTAGATGGTAATGTATTTCAAAGCAGAAAAAATAGCCTCGACTGTTAAAAAGACACACATTTTCCTTAATAACTTGTGCTAATTTTATATGTTTTATTATGACCTTTAAATGCCACATGGGATTTGATATTTCAATCAAAAGTAAATGTTTACAGCAAAAAAAAAAAAAAAAACAACAAAAAAGAGAGAACTTTATGATTGTTAAACACAGAAACTCTTTTAGGTGAACATACATATTTACCTAGAGCTGAAAAATATTAGAGGGAAAAAAATAACCACAATCAACATCAAATTTGGAAAAGGTTGTACGTGAATCTGTGCTGCAGCCCCTGAGCTGCTCAGGTGAACTGGTGCTGTTGTTCAGGGGCTGTTTGTGTGCACAGCTGCAATGCAGTGGCACATCTGGAGTTTTACGTGCCAGGTGTGTGGAAACACTCTGCAAGAGCTTGGTGGCTTCTCATATAACACATGCACAACATCACACGGTGATGATAGGTTTGCCCTTTGAGTGGTCCACACAAACTCTAAGGGTGGCAATGTTCAGGCTCTCTAGCTAGCCACTAAGCAGATGGATTTGGGAGAAAATGCCAATCTAGTCAAGGGAAGAAGGCAGCAAACAGTGGAGTGACTCCAGTGTTTGTGAAAACAAGAGTTGTACTCCCTGACAGAAACTGAAGTAAACCAGAAAGGATAACTGAATCCTGGAGAGTGCAGTCAGTACCAACACAATGGGAAACTGCAACTTTCACCAGCTTTCAAAAGCAACTTTAACTCCACCATGCTAATTTATTTCCTTTGGAATAGCCCAGGCAGCTTGGGGACTGCACGTAATGTGCAAGATGATACACAGAAATCCAAGCAGTTTTGGAGTGCTTATTGGTGAAATTTTACAAGGATTTAGGGAATTAGATATGTAAACCCAGCACATAGTGATTCAAATAATGAGACTTGCTTGATAGAGCTGCCTAACAACAAGAGAGATTTATGCTGTGGGAAAGGCCAGCACAAGATTTCCCTCAGCAGCAGCCCTTTATGTTTGCTTGTGGGAAAACTGCACCTGAGAAGCCCTGAATTCCCACTGAATTCACATCTCAACTGAATTCCACACCCCACACTAGTGCTTGCATTAGTTCAGCACCATCTTAGTAATACCACACTAGAACACAGCACAAAAAGAAATCTCTGCCACGTACTAAGCACGTCTCTGACCACATCTGAACCGCAAGAGTGACAGAACTCACACGGCACTCTGCCTGCAAACACTGCTACTAATTGAAAGGGAAATTGTATACAACTACAAGTATTTTGAAACTGACTGGTGACAAAAAGCCATTCTTCCAATTCAAGTATGCTCTATTCTTCTAACCAAACTTTTTACATTTTTCACTCACCATGGAGATTCTGGTCAGTATTTGCAACAAAGACTGAACACCAAAACCAAATAAAAAGGTACACGATTTCCAGGGCAAGCAAGTTCTTCAGAGCACTCTAAAACACTGTGTATCAATCAGAATAAAAAGAAACAAACTTCTTTATGCCCAAATTATGATTCCAAAAAGACAATTCATCCACTAAGGAAACAAAACACTACCTACCATACCAGGTAAGGGACCACATAAGAACTGTGGAGAAAGACCCACCAGGAAATGGATGGAGAGCCTCTTCCCTGTAAGGAATCCTCCTCTCCTAACTGCTGGCCAGCTACAAGGGCCTGGCTCTGCCCTCCTTTCTCTCATCAGCATGTAATCAAGTACACAGGTGTTTTGAGTCTCTTGCTCTGTTTTGCATCCTGCCACTCCATCAGTACCCCACTGTGTTTCATTCTCTCTGAGCATCTGCTTCAGCAGCCAGGAAGGGAGTTTTCTTATCAATGCTGTAAAAGACAGTCTGGCATGTTCTCCTACCTTACTAACAGTGCAACAGCCACATAGTTGGGTGAATTTGTATTGGACTTTGTAGTTGATATTTATTAGTTCAAAGGAAATCAAATGTTACATCAATTTTGAGAGTAGCCTTAAGAGAGTCTGCTCAAATTATAAAGGAAATGGCAAGAGTCCTAGGCCACTTATACTTGTCCCTTTAAATGTCTTTTAAGTTGAGCAATGAAAATAATACAGCTATTAATAAAACCAATCTTTTAGATTATTATACACCAATTTCAATCAGAATGTTTATATGAGAAAACTGGTGCTCAGCCTCCTTTACCAAAACAAAATTACTTAGCATGCCTTCATTTCTGATTGCACCCTTATGTGGCTTGGGAAATTCTGTCTATATTACTGAAGAGACTGTCACGCAACTAAATTAAAGAAAAAAAAATTACCACATCTTTCTAGGAAACTATTACCACATATTTCACAGAAATCATGCTCTGTTGATTTTTTAGCTAAGTAATCCAGTGTTTTGAATTTGAATTCCTCTAATTTAATCATATTCTTCTAGGACACATTCTGATGAAAACTTCTGAAATGGCAGTTTCATCCAGAGGGAACACAGGAAGCAAAACCAGTCTATACCAAAACCACAAAACTATCATTAGACAAAAAGCAGAATTTTCAAGTTATTCATAACACATAAGGCAAACCCCTCTAATTTTGGTCGATGATGAACAGCCTAACTCTGATCTAGGCAGGTTATTCAAGAGAAACTGATGAGTTACAATGGCTCTAACATTTAAGCAGAAAATGATCTAGTGATAAAAGAGATATTTATCATAACTACCATGAGAAATTATTGGAGAATTATTCAGAACTGTTCAATATTTGAAATGGAATACACTATGTTTGTCAAAACAAGACTTTTTCTCTTAGATAACAAAATATTGCATAAACACAAGTAGGTATCTGTACACTGTCCTTTTCACATAGGAACCCAGAGCCAGTTCTCTGAAAGAGCTGACAAGCACTCAAGGGACACTTCAAGCTACCTTAAAAAAGGGCAATACTTAGGCCTAACCCCACAGAACATATACAGTGCTTAAATTTCTACATCACTTCAGGTGGTATCTACAAAAATGTGCAAGTAGCCACTGCTATGCAACTGTGTGAGACAAAAATAACAGAACCCACGTTTCCTTACTTAGTCCTAATCACTTGTAAGTGATAATCTTGTATACATAAGACATTTTTCTCCTGCTAGAGCTCCATTAAAATTATGAGTGCCCTTACGAAAATCTTTTTCCCTTTCCTACTCTTCACATTGCTGTTCACTTTTTTCTGTCTGTGCTACAACTTTGTTTAGGGTATCCTTATTCATATATGATAAAATTGAATAAATATGAGTTTTGTGCAAATTACTTCCCCAACAGACTACCCAGATTCAAAAATCAGAACGTAGGTGATCAGCCCTTTTCAGGTGATGTAGGAAAATGAAGAGTATTTCTGTCTGTATACAGCACTGTAAATATTGAAGATTTTGGATCACAGTTTATTGCCTTCTTGTTCACACTTCAACAATTCAGTTATGGGTGTTTTCAGCTGAATTGAGCTTAGCAAGGAGAATTTTTTGTTACAGAGCTCGTTTCCCGAGTTTACTCTCCAACACCAGACCCGTCACAGTGGGATGGTTCCTTCCTTTGTTTTCCTTTTAAGAGCTATCTGGCAGCTGCATCCCAAACTAGCCTCTGTTAGTGGGTTCCTAAAAAATTATATATACACCATCTCTTGTAATCACATGTGCTGCAATCTACATCACAGGTGGTATTGTACAAAAAAGTCTGATTTGAGCCCTGTGAGACCGTGCCATATTTGTTCCATTAACATAGATTTCTACATGAAAAAAACAATTCCCTCTCTGTGTGAATGGTATTTGATTGAAATACATTCTCAACAAAAGAGAGATGTAATTAACATGAGAAAGTAATTGTCAAGAAGTACAGCATTGGCTCTTTCCAACAAAAAGTCAAAATACAGCTCTTCTATTCATACTGACTTAGGGATGAACTATGGACAACTATCACTGATAGTCTACATAGTGGCTGTTGAAAGTAAAAAATATTGCACAGCTGTGGAGGAGTTAAGTTACTGACTCGTGGAAAAGCTATCTAACCCTGTGATTCATTAGGAAAAGTTTGCTCAAGAGTTGAAAGACCCATATTAGGAAAGAGACAAATACATGCCATTTGTAAAAGTCTGGCTCTACTGAAATCAGTAAAAGTTTTGTTACTGATGCCTATCCATGGCTCAGGAGTTATTTAAAAATGTGGCAAATAATAACTATTGCTTCTGCAAATCCATGTGCTTTTACTTTAAGATACCATTTCATAACATTGGTAATAAATACTAGGCATAAAGAAAAAATGAAATTCCTGCTCCACTATTAATCTCTTCCTGACTTTCAAGTCAGAACAACTTATCTATTTTACCAATATCTATGTAGGAGTAATGCTGCTATCTCTATTTATTCTACCCAAGATATGGTCTGAAAAGCGCAATACATCAGAATATACCCAAATTAGGATATTCAGCTTGAAAAATAGTTAGCTATCACTTTTCAAATATATGTGCAAATTTATATTTTTATATGAAAGATATAACTGGAAGTTTATTCCAGGTTTTTCTGACCTTTATTAAAACCACAGATTCACATTTCTATACTGGCTTAAAACTGATAGCATTATTTATAGTTCATATGTATTCAATAGTATAAGTATAATCTCATTTTGTAAGATTTTTTCCTACCATAGAACATTTGTATTTACATATGAACCAAGAATACATTGATAGTCATGGAGGAATTAAGGTGACACAAAGAGACCAAGTTAAGAACAGCAGAATTACTTTGTTTCATTTTCTGTGGTAAAAAACAACCATCATCTCAGTAAACTTTGGTAATGTTTCCCCAGCTCTTTCCTGCAATACAGCTGAAGTCACAGATATTTTATGCAAAGAAATAAAAGGTTTCTTCACCACTTTAAGTGCTTGGAATAGCCATAATTGTTTCAGTCAGCGCAAAAAGCATAGCAAATCCTTTACTAAGAACAGGTTTTCTTTATACATTTGAGAATATACCACTACAAGCACAGCCAAGCCCTGTGCTCTTTTAACTGTACACTCTTCAAGGCAGTTCAAAAATTTCCTGCTAAGTTTAATGTTATGCAGTCACTATTCTTTTATGTTGCAAACACTGGGAGATAATAATACCATAAGGAGTAGAAATGATCATAAATACAAGGCAGACTCAAAAAAGGCTGTCAAACTGAGTCTGCCAATCACAGAATTATGCAAGCTTAATGCAAATCCTCCACAAAATAAAAATGTAAGAGCTGCAAACCCTTTATTTGCATGTGCAGCTTCTGCTACCCAGTCCAGAGTCTTATATTAAAACCCCACTAGCCATTACCTGAGTCATCTAACTTTATAAACCTGTGGATGAAATCTCTACCATTTTATTCCACTTCCTTAAAATGAACATTTTATTCTTCCCTGCTTGAACAAAGCCCTTGTTTAAGCCCATTAGCTGAAATGCATGTTTCCAAATATCTACAACTTATAGACCAGCTGTTTTCCAGATTTTAAGGGGTCCATATATTCTGCTACAGGTTGCTTATGTACTACTTCTGTGGAGCTCATCAAAATTTCATGACACCTATACATATAAAAGCAAACTGTAGCAGAAAAAATGGAAAAGTGGAACATTCTCAAAGGCCCTGACTGAAGCTGTTCTCTAAGGCTTGAGTGGTATGAAACCTGCCATTTGTTTCAAGATCAAGAGAAAAGTATGTCTTTACACTTATGCCAATGCACTGCGCTGTCATCTATCAAGCAGGTTGTTTGATTATTGTCAGAGATGGAAATTTGGAATTCTACCAATATAACAATATGGATGCCAGAATGGATCTGAATTTAAGTTATGAAATCCTTTAACAGACTGGTCACAGACACCTTTATTACAGTCACCATACAGTGATAGAGCAGTACCCGTGTGCTTTGAGAGCTGAGAAAATGAAGCACTGCAGTTCACAGGCACAGGAGAGCTCACATCCTTCCTTAGGCAGTTCAGGGCCACAAGAAACTTTCCTTAGTTAAAAGAAAAGGTAAAGGTAAGGCAAAAGTAAAGTGAAAGGTGAAGATAAAGAAAGTGAAGTGGTTTCTATCATATTTTACATTCTTTCCTATGGTTAATTGAGAAAATACTTTATGTGGGGTTCTTGGTGATAATGCAAAAGAACAGTGGGTAAGAACGCTAAGCAACTAACTTCATAGCTGCCCTTTCTTATGCTCCCTCTATATATCTTTAGCTGATATAAACTGATAATTTAATTGAAATAAATATAACTGCACTGATTCATACTTGGAGATATAAAAAATAGAACAAAAGCAATGGGAAGCTAGATCGTGTGCAACCAATAATATCATAAAATGTGTTAAAGTTAATTAAAACATTTAAAGAAATGTCATATAATTTGGATAATCCTATGCTATATTAACTGTTTAGTACTGATTACTTATTCCATTGCCTTTTTTACATTAGCTGTGACTGATAACTTCTGTTCATAATATAACATCAAACTATTCTGTCACAACACACTGGAACATGAGTTCTAGAGCTCTGATTTCTACTTTTAGGGTACAAGTAACTGTCACTGAAAAGCAAGGCCCCCTACTCTTATGTAATCCAAAAAAAGCAAAGCATAGAAAGGCTGTGGACTCTAGAGAATATTTACATTACTCTAACTGAAACAGTTTTCTCACTGACTTCCTGGTATTATGCACATGGAGAAAAATAAGAGTGTGCACAGATACTTTTATCACCAGACTCAAGATGATTAACACCTCATTTCCTCTACATCCTGGCACTCAAAACTGAAAAGAAGTCCCAATTTTCCAACTGGTCTATTCAGCTGAATTTTAAAAGGCAGATTAAAAATCACACAAATGAATACAGAATAAAAGAGAAATGTGGCTGCAGCTCCTACAGTCTATTTGCTCTGGTAATAGCAACTGGTCCTGTAGCAGAGGAACAATTTTCTGCACTGGTGCTGATGCTGCTGTTTTTCTCAGTTTTGATACGGAACTGTAAAGTGAGATAACAGCTAAAGATAACTGGATGACAGTGACACATTTACAAATACCTGGTCACATAAACAAAGTGCTGCCTGTGTGTAATGGCAAGTATTCTACTGATTTCCCTTAAGTGAGGCTTCCAGTCAGGCTTAAATTTTAGACTGATAAAAACAGTGTGTAATTAGAAGGAAATTAATTACTTTAGGAAAATTATGACAAGGAATTACTTAAGCTATTCGAAAAAACAACAGTGGTAGGATAATTGACACACATTTTGATCCACATACTGAGCAAGAAAGGAGAAACATCTGCTACAAAAATTCTAATTTATTTATCAGAATTGAATTAGATTATTAGATTGGTGTTGATTTTGAGGGGGTTTTAATTTTCTCCTATTAGTTTTTAACTTAGTCTTTGGTCTTATACAGATTTTGAAAGTTCAACTAAATCTAAATTATTTGCCAGAAGCAAACCAGAACAATTTGAGAGACCATACATATAAATATATGTCCAGCAGTGTTTTGAAGGCACGAGTGAGCCAGCTGGTTTCTATCAATTCCCACTCTGCGATGCAGCGAGGGGTTAGTAAGATTTTCTTAGCAGCTTCTTGCATTTTGTACCTTGGAAGGAATTACGTAGTGCCTGCTTGTGTTCTTCTAGACACATAATTGATATATTTAGATGTCCGAGTTCAGCACAAAATAGCAGATCTGATCTGGAAATGGAACTAAAATCTACTCAGTTGGGTAGTGCTTGCCCTACATTTTACATAACTACTGAGAGTGGGAAAAGACATCTCTCTTCAATAGGGATTGCAGTGTTTATGGCTGAGATGATCTCTTAACTATTTGAAACAAAATTTCAAACCATTTAAAATTATTTGCTTCTTTGCCATAGGCGCCATAGGATACTGTCAAGCTCTGGAATACTGCAGCCACCTTCTTTCTTATGCAACCACTTTCTGAATTTTACTTCTTTTAAATAAATTTGGTTACTAGCTACTTCTGAGACCATTTTCACTGTTAAAAATGTGTTGCACTATATATTTAAACTGATAACACATTGCAGAATGTCATTATGATCAATCTACAGGTATTTAATATTTGCTTTTAGTAATTTGTCCCAAAAAATGTATAATTTTAAGTTATCCTGAAAGAACGCAGGAAGGCAGTCCTTAGACTCAGTTTGTCCCCAGAATATGGCTCTGCTCTTTCTCCTGTCAAACCTGTTTCAGGAACCAGAAAACCTGCCACAGAAACAGCTGGAGACAGTACAATACACAGAACAAACCAGCAATGCCTTGACCTCAGGGAATATTTCACAGAAAAAAGAGCAGATTCTATGCTGGATTTATTTTTGCCCCCTTTAGGTGAATTAGTCCAGCACGCATTGCCACGTTACATTTAGGCTGATGTTGTGACCACCTGCAGCCAATTCACACAGGTGATATACAGGAAATGCACCTGGAATTAGTGTTCCTCAGAACACAGTTCAGAGAATAAATCCCTTGTACATGGAGAAGGCATGTGAACATGGACTCCTTTTTTTCTCAGAAGAAAAAGTTTTCCGTAGAAATGATATGACTAATTTTATGTCAACTGTGATCACAAACTCAGGAAAGGGGAAGGAAAACCAGCTCTTTACTAGATGAAAACACAAAATAGCAGAGTAACAAAAATTTTAAAAAAGACAAAGTAATCTATTTAAAGACTTTTGCATTACGGAAGAATTTGAAAAACAGGAGGCTGTGGTCTTATGTGGAATTTTCCAAGTTCAGATAATCAAAATAGCTGCAAACACTGAAACTGAATTTGGGAAGTTTTGCACCTCTAGTTGGATAGATTTTATTTTGCTGTGAAAAGGTTAATAAGCAACATTTTACATTTACTTTGGTATTTTGAGGCTACATTCTGAAAGTCTGAGAAGCTTGAAAAGATCATTTATTCTAGTAAAATTGGCACAAAATATTTAAATACTAGCAACATCCTTCGTCTGAGCTGTGGGGAAAGCACTTGTACAAGTTCAGCTCTAAACTACTAAATCATTAATTTTATTACTGCTTGGAAACAATTACATTTTGTAAACAGTCATTCCACTCTTTTTTTCCATTTTTCATATCAGTAAATTATTAATGCTGTAATAAGAGAGCACTTCTTCAGACTGAGGATTAAGACTTGGATTTTACATGACAGTATTAATTCTAAAAAATAATATTATTCCTCATTATAACCATATGTTTAGCTTCAAGGCAATTTTTATTGGAGGGAAATGTAGTTTCCTGCAAAAATGAGAAATGGCTACATGCTGTCTAAGAGGCTGATCAAGAAAATATTTATATAAAGCACAGTGGAGATCAGTGAAATAAAGGCTTCTAATAAGTTTAATGAGACATTCCCAAGAGAATGACTGCCTGGGGCAGCATGTTATTCAGTTGTTACTACACACTGCTATTCACCAGTCACACCTCTAAATTGAAAAGCTCCATAATTTTTCAATCTACTTTAGTGAAAAATGTCACACCCTTTGATTCTGAAGATCAAATCAAGAGAAATACTGGAAATACAGTGGTCTGAATTACTAGTGTTCAGAAGAGACATGCACAGAAGGTGCCAATTGAGAGTCAGAACATTCTAGACCAATTCTTACTACGCCACCATTTTCAATGAAGAATGAAGCATTTGATTTATAAAACTATCTCCTAACTCACCAAAATTAACAGATAGTTAATACAAAACTGAGGCCAAACAGGTTGTAAAATTAGGAAAAATAGTTGAAAATTTTAAGGTACTTCTCTTTAGCAATTATTAATTGCAATACGGTCATAGCAATTCTCACTACAGTAATTAGGGAGGTAAATCCTGAATGTTGTAAACTGATGAGCACTGCATTACATTTATTCACTTTGAAAAATAACTAAAGAAAAGGTATTATGGCTTTTAATATTCCCCACTGCAGAGCAAATGTGTTAAGTTCAAAGTAAAAAGGAACGTGTATTTCCAAACATCAGTCTGGAAGTTGAAACCAGACTCTTCACACTATAGTATCAGCCATACAGGGTTGGAAGGGCAGATTATACATTTGATGATGCATGAGAAACTGTATAAATACTTTGAACAATGCAGACTTAAGAGTGGAACTTGGCTTACCCCTTCCTTTTCTGTCATAAAGGTAAACATCCACAAGTCCAAGTACACATTCAAAGGGCAGATCTTGTAAGTAAAATAACAGCATTTCTAAACAATCATTTTAGTTTCCTGTCATATCTTCCCTCTTATGTTTAGTTCTCATCTTGCCTTTTTATATACTTTTTTCACAGAGTTTTCAAGTTAGAAGTTTCTTTTATAAACCTTGACATGGCTCAGATCCCATAACTAATTTATCTGTCAGCTGTTATCACCAGGACAATGGTTTATCATAAAGTTGTTCCATCTAGCAGTGCATGTATCAATCAGTTTGTATGACTGGAAAACTGGAGAAATTTATGGATAAGGTAATGCCAAATAAAGAAAATTTAAAATGAACAATAAATGAAAATCCAATGGAATACAAAAAATACTTGAATGGATTTCTGTTTAGCACTTAGTTGATTTTCTTTTTAATACTGTATGCCTACTGGTTTTGTGCCCAATGAATTGCAAAAGGGTAATTAGACATCAGCTACTTACGCTTAATCAAACATTCTGTACATGGACTAAATCTTATAAGCAAATTCTGCTGCTTGAGGATGTTGAACAATGTGCTGCATCAAGTCCTCAAGGAATACCTCTCTATCGTTAATCACGGTTCTTCAGACAACTACAGTTTTTCCTGCTTGGAAATTACACACGGGACAAACCCACGAGTTCTGAGTGCTTTGAATATTTCTCCACGATATCCAGATGTCTGGCACCTCACTGAAGCAGTAGCTTCAACTGTTCTCCTGAAAATCCTTGACAGATCCATTATTTCTGTGCAGATCATTTTTACAGCCATATTAATATTTAAAGTGCTTCAGAGAGTCTACACATGCACAGCAAATGCACAAAGCCCCTAATTAAGAACTTTTTTAGCCTTCTATGCTGTAAATAACAACATATATGTGTTTATGCCATAAGAGTATCACAAGGAGATGATAAAAGAAGAAAGTGATAGTGAATGTAGGTACCAACTTGTTTTTTGTTAACTTAATTAATTGTTCATTAAAATCATATCCACAGACAGAAAATTCCTGGGGTGGAGAAATTTCATCTCTGCTTTGAAAGCCACCATAACATATACTTGTACATTTATTTCTACTTACAAAGATTCTGAACAGGAGTTCTATGAGGTACCATCTAGGAAACTCCTTCATTCTCTTGCTAAGTAAAGTACTTAATACAAATGCAAAGTTTATTTTCTATCAGTTTTAATTTAATAATAGGGAAAGATAAAAATTAAGTCATATTATAAAATATCTTAAAATCAGTACCTTTATGTGCAGTAATTTTTTTTACCATTAGTTTTCACATTTGAGAAAGAACGAGAACACAAATTGTTTTACCTACAAATGAACTTCAAGATGCATCCATTTAAAAATACTAAGACTCAAAATAACTTAAACCAAACAAATACTTTAAAATATAGACACTGTATTTAAAAAAAGAGATAGAAAAATATTTCCTGAAACCTATTATTTTCAAAACTATCCAATAAAAGTATTCATTTCACTGATAAGACTCTTCTGGATAAACATGAGAGAGTAATACACCAGCTAATTAATGTATTTACTGTGCTGGCTCACCAAATGCACACATGTACCAATAACACCATTAAAGTTTTCGAACATTGACCATTGTGATTTGTATTTTCTTGCTTTAAGAGGCACAAACATTAACTTATTAAGTCCCAGAACAAAAGAACAAATTACATTACATATCATTAAACAGTGTCTTGTAAACAAAGACAAGATCATTTTTCTTGGCCTTGAATCATTTGCAAAGGTCATTTGAATTCATAAATATGTGCTCCAAACTCAATCAATGAGAAACACAAGTTAGTGAAATTAGAAGTTACATTTTTTTAAACTTATTTTCCATCCAACTCTTTTCTGCCCCCTCTGTCCCTATTTAAGGTTTCACATACTTTATCTTAAGACAATTCTGCCTAGGAAAGGGTGTTTCACACATTCCCTACAAGTGCTTAACTGTCAGTGCCAGCCTCCCTACCCTAAAAATCAGCAGCAGACTGTTTTTCAACTACACTGCACAGAGGGTCACAAGAAATAAAGTGCTGTACATATCATATGTGCTCTCCCAACATATGTACCTGGCAGAACAGAAAAGTACTAGGATGAAATTGCTGTCAGCTTTCTGAAAAATGTAATGGATGTCAAAACGTCTCTTTGAATGGATGTCTACAGAAACTGTGACTAACCAACTGAGGAGCAGTGACCAGAAACTTTATGTGATAGACATTGAGGGGATACCTGCAACATATGAAATGTCTGGAAGCAGAGCCAGCTGATGACGGACTGAACACAATGTGTACTTCACAGAATCTTCCTGAACAATCCTGGCACACTGGGGCAGTTCCCTAGCATGTGATAAGAGATTTCTCTCTGTGGTTGTGCTGCCCCTCCTCTTCCAGAAGCCTCTTGACAGGTTCTATCTGCCTGCAGGATCTGCAGGCATGAGCAGCACTTACTGGTTTCCTTACAGCTCTCAGCAGCAAGAGCTGCAATTGCTCTTTCAGCCTCTTAGCTGACAAATGATTAAAGAGAAATGCCCTGATTTTGCTAAATCACAAGGCTCTTGCTACTTTGTTATAGACAAGATACTGTTATCAAAAAGAAACTGCCTTTTGAGCTATGCCTGCACACTGATGGAAATTAATACAGTCTGGAAATGGATTGTGCAGCAATAAAAGCAAAGATTTGTTTCAACAAATACGACATCAGTGTGCTGTAAAAACAAAAAGAAGTCTAACAAATAAAAGGAAGATGAAAATGTTGATTTGAAAATACTAATCAAATCAGAAAAAACACTTAATATCAGGTGATCAAAATCATCAAATACCACTCGTCAGGAGACAATGGTACATGACATCTCACATGACAATGCTCAATTTTATAACAATGATATAACTAAATGCCCGTTTTTCTACATTAATTTCCAGCCTGAAGTACTGTCCTGTTGTTCAGGCTACGGTTATGGAATAAGTCTAGACATAAAAGTGTCTGCTTGTAAAGTACTGAGCAACTGTCATTATAGACCAGAATGCCAGGAAACTCACCTCATTTATGACATAAATCTTCTCCAAAACCTGACACATATTTCACCCACTAAAACTGTTGTGTCAGCCTAAGGGCTTGGTTTGTTTCTTTTCTACTTACTTTCTTTTTTTTTTCCTACTGGTATCAACTATATCTGTTATTTAATTTGCACCAAGTGGTTACAAAGACTGCTGCCACCATCCATGGGCAGCCTCTCTGAAGACAAACTATAGCCCATCTCTGCTGAGTGTCTTTTACTTACACCAGACGGAATTTCAGCTCTGTAGGAAACTTCTTTCACTACAGGAATTTCAAGCAACATTTGATACACTGACCATACAACCATATAAAATTGTTTGGAATTTCATGCTGATTTTATAGAAAGTACAGTTGTTTTCAATTTTGGATGCCCATCTCTAGGTTGGTTTTTTTTTCTTTTCCTGGCTTTAATCTCATTTCTTTCCCAGTTACTTTGTGGTATATCTTAGTCTTCTCTTAAACCTCTTCTGAACTTTTCTGGGGAGGCTTTAGATAAAGCAACTGAAGAACATGGTTTACAATTTAATTTTTAAATCAGGGATATTTAAGACCTGGTTGAGGCTTGGCCTTCTGAATTTCTCCTTATCAACATCTTATTAATTTATGCATGTCTTTAAAGTAATTTTGGTTATTGGAGTATGAAAAGAGTATTTCAATGAAACAGTCAATGTATAAGAATTTTCTCTTTCCCATCCTAGCCTGGTGATTTTTTTTCTTTTCACGAATAGATATTGAAAGGATTAAACCCCTTACTTCAAATGGAAGCACATAAGAACAGACCTGCTCATGTAAGACAAGGAAAGACATTGATGTCTCAACTGTGAATAAAGTAGAAAAACAAGTACCCCAAACCAAAATAAAGTAACTCCAACAAGTTAGTATGAACATCAAATCTACCTCAGGAAAAAAGAAAAAACTAAAAAATAATGTAAAAATTGTAACAATAATAATATTGCTTTGGACAAAACCTTTTGGCATTTCCTTTTTTAAAGTAGTAGGATTTCTTACTACTGTAACTTCATCCAACATCAGCTTGCTCAAGGAACTCTCAATTTCTATTAGCATGACTTGTTTAAAAAAAAATTTTGAATCTTTCATTTTTTTAAATTCTGTATAAATAGAAAATTCAAACATATTTTTAAAAAAAACCCCCTCTCCTTAAGTTAATGGCCAGCACAGGCAAAAGAACAAATGGATATAAGCTGTCACTGAAGAAATGCAGATTGCAAAGTACTACAAAGTCTCTAGCCATTAAAATAAATCAAACTCTGGAACAGCCTTCGGCAGAAACACTGGGGGCAAAGAAATAACAACTCCAATTTAGTATTGGCAAAGTTTATGAAAAGAGAATTATCTGATGCAATTCCCAGGCTAGCAGAGCACTGGACTTGATGACCCAGAGATCCCTTCCACTGTTGTGTTCTTTGTTTGGCTAAATGCAGATGTTCATCTGGTTTTTAGCCTCACTGTGGTTTTTCTAAAGCGAAATTTAAATGAAAGTTAATATAATTTTTGCAAGTTTCAGTTACAAATTGCCCTTTGTAAGAACTATTTCTAGGCCTGCAGCAGAGTGGAACTTGTCAAAGAATTCTAACAGCTTTACTGAAAAGCTGGCTTAGCCTTATAGGGGAGCACAGAAGTACAAATGCTCCGAGATGAATGCCCAGCAGTGCACACATCATGAGAAGAGGTAACTGATCTGATAAAGAAAATAGGAAGAAAACAATATCCATGTATGCTAGAACTGATACATCAGTAATATCAAGGAGAAAAGCAAAACAGAACGTGAAAGAAAGCAAGGGACAAGAGGATATAAAAAAGTATAGGGAAGGAGAAATATAGGTATTTAATGTCTTTCTTAAAAAAACTAACTAATGAAAAACTATTACCATGCAGCTGTGAAAAGTCAATGTCAGCTTGAAAGGGAAAAAAATGAAATGTTTTGTTAGAGAGGAAATTCAGGTGACAATCTAACACATGCCTCTCTCCCACCTCCCTCACTTGTCTCCCCCGTGCTCAGCTCTTGCAATTTGCCTCGAGTAGGCTGCCTCTGAAAGACCCCGTTTTGGAGAAGGAGTCACAGTGCAGTTGCTGTGGCACAGAGTTCTATCAATGACTCAATATGGAAAGAAACAGCTCAAACTCAGATGTATAACTCTAAACTATTGCTTAAGACAACATTAATAATATTTAAGCTTGAAAACAACCCGGTGCTCCTTAATAACTTGCATAATCTCCCTGCCTTCACTTTTTTTTTAATATTAGCAAAAGAATATTTTTTATGTTGCAGGTAACTTAAATTTATCACAGAAAGTATTGCTGATATGTACCAGTGAGATGAAAATAAAGCAGTTTATAGAAAACAATGCTAAATGTTTTCTGGTTTTGAATAAATAAGTTCTCAGGACAGCCTTTAATGATTTTCAAGTACACGTATCTTTACAGCTCTGATCAGTCATAAAAGCACACAAAGGTCAAGCAAATACTTTATCTTATTTAAGACACTGTCATCTGTTTTCTATCACTTGCAAGTTCTAAGGTTTACACTCTTTCAAGGAGATGATACTGCTACACAAGACTTCAAAATAAAGGCTTTACACAGTTTCTGTGAACCTTGATGGCTAACTACATATTCCAAATGAAACCCTGATCCTGATAAATTCTAAGCTACATTGATTCTCTGAAAATAGAGAAATTACTTATACTGACATCACAACTTCAGTATATACTTAAAAATGACCACCATACACTTTTAAAGTGGCTGTATGCAGACACAATCACACAGGGGTTTTTTAAAGTCTAGCCCTTTCTTCACAGGAATACACACAATTTTTCTGTTTGCCAAGAATGATTGCTGCAGGTTTTCAATAAACATGGAAAGATTACAGAATATTAGTTCAGCTAAACCTTCTGGTTGACTGGAGAACAACCAACCATTTTACAGCCCTTACTGTGTACCTTTGCAGGTATTCTAGAAATCCGAACGGTGGCAGTTGGAATAGTGGCAATCAAAGGAGTGGAAAGTGAATACTTTCTGGCAATGAACAAGTCAGGACGACTCTATGGAAAGGTATGGATGCAAACTTCTCTCATGGGTACATCCCTACAATCTTAAAGATACGTATTTTGAGATGTAGCATCTGTATGGTTTTTTTATAAAACACATTCCTAACTAAGTAAAATGTATTCTGCACTTACCCCATGCATCCCATATCAGATTTTTATGTCCATTTAATAAATGTAATGATTAGGTCTTATATATTTCTTCAAAATGTGGAATACTAAGGGGGAATAGACAAAGCTAAAATACTCAATACTCAGATTTCAGAAGTCAAATTTATTTATTAAAATATTCATAATATGCAGGGTCTGTAATGCATATTCTTCTCCCATCCTTCCTAATCTAAGTATTTAAAAAGACACTTGTACTTACCCAACCTTATTTTATTATTTACTCTCAACAGAAAGTATGCAACGAGGACTGCAACTTCATAGAACTGATTGAAGAAAACCATTACAATACATATGCTTCTGCAAAATGGACACACAAAGGAAAGGAGATGTTTGTTACACTAAACCACAAAGGGGTTCCCATGAAAGGTAAAAAAACAAAGAAAGAACACAGAGCATCCCACTTTCTTCCTCTGGCAATATCCTAATCACAAATGATCTATAAAGAACTAGTTCCAGCAGGAAGATTAATTTTAAGAAGACTGTTTGACAAGATATCAAGAGAGGCTGGAATACTACTGAGAAACTGAACAAGCTGGACTTGCGCATTTATGTTTATTTTTAAGAGACTACATGAAAAAGATTTGAAAATATACACAAAACCAGATTTACTAACTAAAAGTTGTAAAAAATTCTAAAGAGTTGTACAATCATTATCTTAGTCATAACTGGGTAGTTTCTTAAATTAATTTACCCTGAAGAATAAGTCATTACTTGATTATCTGATAATATTTTATTTAAAAAACTATCTGCTTCTTAAATATGGCTGCTATAATAATAATAAGCAGATGATAATGTTGTGTAAAATATGTCAGACTTTAAGGCTGCTGGAATGAGTTGTCAGATTATCAAGTCAATAGAAAATGTGGAGGCTGAGCAGTATTTTAAATACTTCCCCCAAGAAACTGATATCCTATACATAAACTATATGATCAAAAAAATATAATCTTGTAAATGTTTATTGTTGTATTCAGATAAGAGAGTTAGTTTGGAAAAATTAAGTTTACTCTAACACAAAATGTTCCTATCTATTAATGAAACAAATACCTAATGCTGCTCTAAAAGATGTTTCAAATAGTGTATGTAAAATAAAAATAGGAATAAATAATGTACTTCATCTCACTTTTCACAAATTAACATTTTATATAACGATGAAGCAAAAATTCAGACATATTAAGGTTTTTTATGTAACATATCCTATCTTTTGTATAATTCCTGTTAGGGCATACAGCTTTCAATATTGTTTTTCCATTCTTATACATGCTTTTTTCTGTTGTTACAGCATTAAACTTTATTTTAAGTTGTATTTGAACTTTACTGTTTTAAGTTATTTAAATGTTATTTATAAAAAAAAGGATACTTATTAAGCTGCATCTGTTTCATATGCTTTTAATTCTAAAGGAATAACAAAATGGTCTGGCTGAGATGCATGAATTTTTTTCTGTGACCAGACACAAAGCCTAGTACACAACCCTCCTGCCAACATACATTGGATGGCAGACAAAAATGACAGCCTGCAGCAAATCACACAATGGACATCTCAAAAGAAACAATGCAAAAATTTTAAAAATCTATGCCACATACTCTTGATAATTGCATTACTGGCATCCTCAGAGTTATGCCAGGTAAAAGAAGGTTATAGTTCCAGCAGGCACTGGAAATAATCCTCAGATGGCAGAACCTCCCCTCACAGATACAGAAATACCTGCAAGCCTGTGGGACTGGTTTGAAACTACAGCTAAAATCAGTGTGACCTGCTGAAGAAAAGACATCTTACTTTTCTAGCTATTGAAGTGTTCAGCTAAGCCCTACCTGACTTAAGCATTGTATCATTTCATTCTGTTCAGTTTCCCTACACATTTTCTTGGTATTGTGATAACTGCACTCAGATAAAGATCACCAAAAACTAGCTAAAGCAGCTGACATGTGATTGGGATAGAGTCAAGTTAATTAAAATGTTCTAAAATGCTCTACGTTGAATAACAAGTTTCTAGAATCAACCATTTCTTCCTACATGAAACACTTTCATTTTAAGAGCACTCAGAGAAGACGGCAACAATTTTCTCTGACCAATATTTCTTTTTTTAAAAAAACTTGCTTAACAAAAGGTGCCATTTGTAAATCAATTATGATATTAGTCCAAAATCAAAGAAGATATAAACAGATGCATGCAGAAAAGTTTGTCAGTACAGCTCTATCAGTAAACCTTCACTGTGCTTTTGCTAGTTTATTTATTTTTCACTGAACACAACAGACTGTACTACAAAAGAAGCTTTTTTGCTGGTACCTCTCTGCACTGCTTTCTGTGAATATATAAACAGTGAAACAAAGTTCACACTTGTGATCAACATTAACATACTAGCACAAGTTCCTGTATCTAAACTAGGTTAGTTGAAGCTTTGAAATGAAAACGAAAATGACAAAACCTCATTAAGATTGTGCTTAAAAGCTTTACTAAAGTTTTAATTTAAATGTATGTATGCACGTTAATATATAAACATAAATGTAAAAAAATCTTAAAACCAGATGCAGACAGGCTCTTTTAAACAATCTTTAGATTATGTAATTCAAGAATATAGAAATACAGTCAAACAAATCTTGAACCCAAATTGTAATTAGCCCTTACAGCCAAATGCTTTATATAATGAATCAGTGTTACCACCATTTTCAGGTAAGCCAAGGCTGCTTTATGTTTTACAGCTGTCATAACTGAAATGTGTTCTGTGAGGGAATTGTTCCTAGAAAGACACCTGACTGCAAATGCTGCAATTCGTCAGTACCACACTCATATGTCCTTACAACTGAGCAATTTTCAATGTATCTTTATCTTAGAAAATCTCTTCTGAAATACTGACTCAAAAAAAATCAGTTTAGTGCTAAAACCAGAGAAGAATAATCAGAAAATGTATAGTGATTATCTACAGCAGCAAACTATTAAAAGACAAGGATAATAAGAAGAATCTATTCGATTTTAACAGGAATTCAAATAGATGTCAGAAGTCTTCACAAAAGCCTCTTACATCAATTACATCACAGTCCAACACAATCCTAACACCAACGTACAATACACCATGTAGGAGGAAAACATGTTTACACATAGAGAAACAGACACACCTGTCTGGAAATGGCTCATTACTAACCTTAATAATACTAAAGGTTCAAGACAGGCCAAGCAACAGGGGTTATAAAAGCCAGCCTCAAGTGTGATTTCTTTGCTTTTCCTTCAGAGGCATTGGCTTTCCTGTAGCTTTTCTCATTGTTTCCCACCAACACTACACAGCGTGTCCGGACTGGGGCTCAGAAGGGAAATACAAGCTCCTGTGGGCAAAGCAGCCACCTGCAGCAGCCAGTCACATTTCACAGACACTGCTCCATTCCACAGGATCTGCAATCAGAAAGGTTTTACTTATTTACTTCTGTGTTACTTCTGGTACTGCTCACAAATGAGCAGATCTCATCTGAGAAACCTCAGAGAAGACTGCAGAACGTCCATTCTGGGAGGTTTTTAAGATCTGACCAGGCAAAGCCCTGTACAGCCAGTGTGGGGCCTGCTTTGAGCAGGAGATTGGACAAGAGACCTGCAGTGCTCTTCCAACCTGAATGAGTCTGGGATTCCATAAGAAAGTTTTTTCTTGAAACAATCCCTTCAAACAACTACACAAAACTAATTTTCCATGTTAGAGGGATACTTACACATTTGTCGCATAACTTGTGAGTCCTTAAAGGTACGGAAAATGGTGTAAATACATTCCATAACAGAATAAAAATGAGAATTGGACAATATCCATGACCTTTAAAATACATTATATGGTACAATACGGTCTCACTTTTAGTTCTGTTGCAAGTACTTTAAAACATGGCTCTGCATAGCATCTGTAATAATCACATTACTAAATGATTAATCAATTAAAATACACTTGTCTGTGTTTTAAATTACTTTTTGACAAAATATGTATATTCTCTTTGAATAAGCTGAAGCAAAATGTAAGTTGACATTAAATCAATAAAGTAATGAGAACATCAGTATTTCATTGCACTCAACAACCAGTATCTGAGCAGTCTAAATACTTCATAAGCCTATGAATGCTAGCTCCTCACTACAAATTTTTCAAATACCATAATGATTTCATAACATTTAACATGTAGAAAAAGGAAGTGACAGGTTAGATGATTTTCCCCAAATTAGGAAAACAGTCATCATCAGAGATGAGATCCATACTTAGAAATAGTATTTGTTAAACTAACATTTAATAACAAAAAAAAAAAAAAAAAAAGGAAGTACAATTTTTTACATCACTAGATGAGTTTTAGAAGGTAACAGTTATTTAAATCACCTGTTTACTTAACACAGCAGAGGTGGTGAATTTACTAGCAGAAAAAGAAGCTGAATTCTCTATGCTGATAATTTTGAAGATTAGGACGGTATTTAAAGAAGAAACTAGATTGGAAAAATATTTGAAGAGTTGCACAAGGTTTTTACATGACATTTATAATAACTTTAAAAATATTCCCACAGCAAAATTTCTAAAAACCCTTTTAAACACCATACATTGAAATTCATACAACCACAGAATTTAACTATAAATATTTGGGGGGTGTGGGGCTTAATATATTATTAAAACTACCAAGTGTTAAGTCTTGAGCTCTGTATATAACTTCACAATACCTGTCTGAGGAAAGCTAGCTTGTAAATCTCAACCATTCCAGACACTGAAATTCCATAACTGCTTACATTCCAGGCCTAAAAAAGGAGATTATCTTCAATTCTGTCTGGAAGACCAATCCTAGCTTACCAAGATTGGTTGTTTCATTAGGAAATCTCTTTTATTTAGAGGCCTGGCACACGAAAAGATTGACCCAATACAGAAGGAAAAACAAAATTACTCACTTCAGATGAAACCACTTTCTCATGAAAATAATTATTTTACTTCAGAGCTAACCAGAAAAGCAGAGGAATTAGAATGAAGATGCATAAATTTGTCACATGAGGGTTAGTGTCACATAAGTTAGCCTGGCTCACGTCTCTTTGCACCCCTCCCTTCAGGAATTTATATACATTGCTAAGTTTCCCCCTAAGCCTTCTCATCTCCAGGCTAAGCAGTCCCAGCTGTCCAGCTTTCCTCATGGGAAACCTAATCACCCTTGTGGCACTTCACTGGACTCTCTCCAGAATGTCCATGTCTCCCCATGCTAAGGAGCCCAGAAGTGAACACAGTACTCCAGGTGTGGAGTTCTACTCACCAGTGCTGAGTAGAACAGAAGATCACTTCCCTTTTCTTCCAGCTAATCCAGTAATATCTTTATTACCCCAGACATGTTTTTTATAATGTTATATAATCAGAATTCAGGACCAATTCCCTTTAGAATTACAACTGGCTGTCCAAACATAAACACAATTCACTATTACCTTGGACAGCACCAGTTTTGATGGACAAGAATCCAGTCCTCAGCTAGTGACTGCTGAGTTTTCCGGGTTCATGTACTGGCCTTTGAAACCTCGCTCTGCAACAGATTTCTTATATAACTTCCAGCAAGCCACTTTCAATGTCCTATTTGATAAGACTAACAAGTCTGAGTCTGATACACACTGCTACAACATCAAACATGCACAAATTACCTGACTAATGGAATTACCTGACTAATTACACCAGGGCAGCAGAGGAGCTGTAGCTGTTTGTACTCATGCTCACAGTGACTTCTGTTGCTACACAGGACACCCCTGTGCCACAGGCAGATCAGTATCTCTGCTCAGTATCTCAGGGTGAGCCTGTTTATGTCTGCTTGAGTTGCTCTGATGTTACTGCACAGTACAGGAGAATGGGATGAGATTGTTAGAGGAAAGGGAACATTTGAAAGCCACGGACACTCAATTGTTGTGTAAGATACATTAATAGGACAGCGAACTGGCCTGTGCACCCTGTTCCTATTGATTTCACCAAAACCCAGGCACGAAAATGGATCTGGACAAGTAACTAACTTCTCAGTGGTCATGAAAGAGAAAAAGTGATTATTAAACAAAACTGTGAGCACCCTGAAAGCCTAAAGCAATAAGGTGGGAGGGGTAAAATAGTAAGGGTTCTCCCTTTTATGTTACTGTCACAGGAAAAAACAAGTCATTATATCTTGGCAAAAAACATGAAGACAACTGCTGCAGTGACTTCAAAATTGTTGTCATTAAAACAAGCTCCCTGAAGTCAGAAGTGTTAATCAACAGCTGAGGTGATTTATTGAACCTGCTTCACAAATAATCACTTTCTACTTGCTTTCATATTCTTGTTTTTATATATTAGTAAAGTACCAAGATCTAAAAAGAAATATGATTCTACTGGAATGAAACCACTGGATTTTATAAAAATCAGGCAAATGTTTCCACTGGGTTTAGATTTTTGGGTTTAAAAAAAAACCCAAATGTTCCTGTGTTCAAAAACACAGATACATTTCTGTTTCTAAACACTGTACTGCAAACCGAGCAACACACAAAAAATGGATTTTGTAAACAAGAATTTCCTTTCAAGATTGTAACTTGATGAGAGTAACACAGACTTTCAATTTTAAAGAAACCACATTAATTGTACTTATAAAGAAACACCAAAGTGAAAAAGGAAAATTATTCAGGGAAGCTAACAGGCAATGCATAATGACAATAAGATAGTTCGCTTTATTAAGTCACAGTTATGCATAATCTATACAAAGCTTCTATAAAGCTACACCCATTTGTAGAGAGGAAATCCTTCAGCTAGGTCTCAAGAGGAACTCTCTTCTTTGCTTGGATAGCCTCACACAGTTCTTTTACATCCACATTACAAGAGAAAGCTTTGTGGAAATCATGGCACATGACAGAACACTTCCCATCCTCTGACGTGTGTGCAGTACCTCATTAACTGAGGATTTCCTGAGTACAGCATGTTCCAAACCTTCTCTCCTCAACATTACCAGACACAAGAGACAACCCTCCATCTTCTCCTAAGCATTTAACCCAATTGTAGAAAAAACAGTCATTGATCAGAGTGGTATCATTGAAAACAGTAGGGGCTGGGGACTGGGAACACAACCTTACAAGTTTTTGCTCAGATATTTTCCTCTGAATTATTTTGCAAAATTCAGAAAAAGCACATGAGCCCATGAAAACAAAACAAATGAGGGGGAAAAAGACAAGGATAGGAAAAGTTATGGTTATGGTTGGTGGAGACTGACAAAAAGATTAAGAGAACATTGGTTGCATAAAATTGTGGCTGTAGATGCTTGAAGGAAAACAGTAATTTCAGGAAGGGGGAAGAGAGAAGAAGTTGGCTACCCTGAAGGAACAAAATGATGGATAACATTCAGAAAGGGAGCCAAGTTAGAAGCAACATCTGCACAAGAAGCTTGAAAAAAAGAAGTTAAAATAGTGGCCATTAGAAAGAACAGAAGGTTCATGAAAGAATAAAAACCAGTGTTGGCTCCATCAGGACAGTGAAGACAAGGGGGTAAAAGTTAGATGCTACAATGCAAGACATAATGAAAATGGCATCCAGATACCAGAGAAAGGAGTAGAAAAAAGAGTAGCTGTCATTAGTATAAAAAAACTAACAAATCAAACCAAGATGGAGTACTAGCAGCTTCTTTAAATACTCTGTAATATTGTTTACAGCTTAATCAAATGGACGTATCAATATATTGCCAGGATATATGTTTAGAGTTGATCGAAATTCACAACTAATTTTGAATTGCTTTAACATTTTGATTTTGTGCAGAACGAACTGAAAATATTGATGGTATTTTATGTTGACAATTACGATTTTGCACTGTACCATAAGATTTATTCCAAAATCTATGGTCACATGCTTTATGTGTTTAGAATATTTACAAGACTGACTGGCTGCTGCAGAACTGGCAGATGCACCAGCGTGTATGTTAGCAGTAGCATCTTTACTGGTCTGATTTACTGTGGCAGCCTTAAAGCTTTTGAGATTCAATTTCTTCCACACACATTTTCTTGATTTTAGACCTAAAATTAAAAAAAATTTAATTTAGAAAAATATTTATGTGAATTTTGAAAATCACCCTATGAATACCCACAAATGAAATTATAAGTGCTTTATTTCTTGTCTCCAATGTGCAAATTTTTATGCCACTGTCAACTTTAGGCGTGGGATCCAAGCCTGTTAACTGAAATAATTACATTCATATACTTAAAGTCAACCAGAACAGTTTTTGCTATTTCCCTTCTGCTTCTGCTTGGGTTTGCACATGGGTGAACATCCTTACTTTGTGGTTGTTCCAGTTCTGGTAATTTAATATATTTGCATATGTTTTGTTGAGGTTGTGAATTATTCTCGCATCAATACTTAATTTACTTTATTCCGTGGTTTTCAGTCATCATTCCACCAGAATTCTGCACAGCTCCCACACTGCAAGTCTCATGCAGACACAGAATCTGTGCCATAGCAGTGGTCTCCTAGAGTCCTGGGATTTTTTCTGGTCTGACTAAATTTCAGTTACATCCATCCATTATCTATTTATAGTGGTTGCACATTACAGAGAATGCTGTGGGCTTATCCAGCTCTTCCAAGTTAAAGGCCCTTTAGGAGTTTGGAGCATGTATAACTTTGATGTGAGTAAACCTTCTCTAAATTAAATTTTTCAGGGTGATCTTTTTCTACATACAATTTTCTCTGTCTGTAACTAAAAAGAAAATTCTGCCCAACAAACAGTGACTGACACAGAGAAAGGTTTTGAGAAAATATTTGTTTTACATCTACTTCAAAAACATATTTCTATTGCATTTGTCAATCAGTTTCAACATACAAGATAATGAAATCCACATTGTCATGAAATCTAAATAAATGAGCACTGAAGATAGAAATCTGCTCTAAATCTAAGTTTTGGAATGGATATTGAATGACATATGCAATCTAAAAATCATAAACTTTTACTGTCGAAACATGCAGATATTTAATGGTAATATAATACTACTTCCAATAGAAATTTCTAGTACAGTCTGAGTTGTGTGAGAATATTTATAAAAGGTGGCTCTTTTTTACAGGCAGATACATTCAATGCCACCTACAAACAGTTGCTTTTGCCATTAATGAAAACTTCCATATTTCCAATTCAAGTCAAAATTATAAAACCATCTAGAACCTTGGCCCTTCACAGAGCCTTGAATTCTGACTCTACCCCAAACTGACTTTCCCAAGGAGAAAGCTACTCTGACCTAGCAGTGCACCAACCCACCCAGGAACAGGCATCACTGCCTGAAGCAGATCACAAAGGCAGGACAGACACAGCTCGAAATCAGCTCTGTTTTTTTCAACTGTTATTTAAAATCCTGAATTCACAAGAAAAGACTGCAACTTCTCATTTGTCTTCTCCAAAGTATTTAATGCCATAGCTAATTCTCACTGAAGTGATTAAAAAACCTAGAACTTACACTTTTCATGGTTAAGTCAGTCATCATATTTACACAGTATTTGGAATTTCCATTATCCAATATATCTGAATTCATGTAATCTTAGAAAAATTGAAGGACTTAGACTGGTAGAGGTATTTCTTAGACTTAGAGGTATTTCTTTGACTTCTGAGCCAAACCATATCCATAAGACAGGATGCTGTGGACTTTTTACATGCAAAGTAAAAAAACTCACCTCTGCATTTCTACCATTTGACTCCTCAGCAATGCATCTGGGAACCTGAAAAATTTATAAATACTTATTTCATAATTAATTCTATTTCTCACAATGAAATAAAAAATATTTTCAGCTAAGACAATTCAGGCTATGAACTGTGAGTATACTTCAGGTAAGGAGCAAAGGTCTAAAACTGATACTTTGGGTGACTATAAGGTACTCTTGGAGATATAAAGAAACCAAAGTACTTTTTCAAGCTGGGTGTTTTTTACCCCCTGAAAACATACAGAAATAGGTGCAATTCCACTTCTGTATCCAAGGAAAAAAAAAAAAGAAAATTGATCTTTCCTGTCTTATCCATAAAAAGAATTAAAAATATTTAATACTCCTTTGCTTTCCACATCTCACTTGTCTGAATCAGAGCTTCCTCTGCGGTAATTTGCTCAGTAACAATGTCTTAGAAAAATTAGCCAGATTTAGCTAGAACTAGAAGCTGGATTGATGATTTTATGGATTAAAAGCTCAAATCAGGCACATATATATATATATATACATATATATATCTATATATATGTATCTACATCTAAATGGGTCTCCACACAAAACTTAACACACTGTACAGTCCCCCTGCACCACTGGAAGGGCTGGAAGGTTTAAACGTTATCATTTTGGGCTCATCTTTCCTTTATTAACACCACCATCTGCAGAGAACATGCTTGCATAGACTTTTGCCTGCACTTTGTTTAGGCCTAAACAAAATGTTCCTAAAACCCAGGCAGAACTGGGACTTCAGTTTATTAGGCTTTTTTAAATTATAAACTTGACACCTCACACTCACAGACTGAGAGAAAGCCGTAAACACTTATCTGGACCAATGCCTGTGGGGTGCTCTGTACAAGGGCAGGAAGATGTTCCTCTAGATATGCTGGGCCACATTGGCATGAAAACACTTTTCCAGCACGTTTCTGTGCTTCAGTGACATGTGTTTATTCTCTTCTCCAAGTCTGAGAGTGGACTGATGCTCACACAGATATTTACATATAACACTAAAGGAATCATCTTTTTGTAACTTACCCACCAAAGAGTAAAGTTCATCAAGAGAGATACAACTCAGCCATTCCTTCTGCAGTCAGTACATTGTAAAAGCAGCTATTTCTGAAAATTATACAAATGCAAAGATTAAATTGAGTAATCTGTGAACTTTATTTTGCATAAAGAATTGCAATACAAGTATAAATGCATTTTACATCTAAGAATCTCTAATTCTGGCAGCACTGCAATGCAGACTGTGATTTCCTCCTCTCTCATATACTGCATTCAGGGATGATTACATCATTTCAAAGAGCCAGAAAAACAGAAATAGACCAGGGAGGCCCATTACAGCAGACATAGAGTAATTAAAAAGACTATAACTTTTTAGTTAGAGAAGGAGATAACTCAAGAAAAAAGGGTCATTATGTTTCTAAAGAGACAAATAAAATCATGTGCAATTTAAGTTCTCGGAAAGGCCAGTAATGCCTTCCATCTGTTGAGAACAGCCTTGGAAGCACAGGAGGAAACTCTGTTCCTTGATCTAGCAAAGAATTTAAACCAGCAACTTAAATATTTGAGCAAATTGTTGAAACCAAGGGTAGTTGTTTGAACTTAATCATCAAATTGATCACTTTGCTGAAATAACTTAGTAAGCATTAAAACAGAGTAATCAGCGTGTTTTTAAGCACTCTGGTATTGCTGAAGGACAGTGACATGTTTTTAATAGCAGGGCAGCAAGAAAAATGATTTCTTTAAAAAACTAATTCAGTGAAATGCTATTGACTGTAATGACACTATTAATACACACGTTCTTTTTGTGATGCTGTGATTTCAGGGTAAAATGGTTAAGTAAAAACAATTAGAAAATACAAACAAATCAATATTTTGTTTTGATATTATCCTAAATTAAAGTGTTTGCATTTTTATGTCAGGTTCCTCCTGTTAGATATATAACTTTCACAGAAAAAAATTAAAATTTATAATGAAATGTTCCACATATTTTCAAAGATTTTTTTTTTGTTTCTTTGTTCCAGTGGGAGAAAAAGTTCTGGTTCAAAGCTCAAAAGAGCAAATTTTCTGGTTTAAAGGATCTGAGTGAATCAATACTTCCAAATAATGCAAGCAGGTCAAATGGAATGTCCTGCTTCTTCCAAGAAGAATGTCATTCTGACAAATCTCTGGTAACCACATTATACTAAATTCTTCAACAAAACATAATGGCATATATAGTCAAAGATTTCTCTAGCAGTCTTACTAGTGTAAGGAAAGAGAGAAAGCTAAAATCAGAACTGATTATTCCCCCTTTCATCCTCATCAGAACCTTTTGCCTCAGTGTTCAGGACTTTATCTTATGTTAGAAATGCCATGGCCTGATCAAATCTTTTAAACAAAGCTTGATTCAGTGTCATCACTCAAGCACGGTTCCAACCACAGAAAGTTGCTGTACAGCAGGCAGACACTTTCCTCCGTGCTGTAGCTTTGAGGAGAAAAAGAAAGTTAACAGCAGAGAGGCTGCTCTCTTAAAGGTTTGCCATTTCTACAAAGCTCTCTTGCAGTGCCCGAGGGTCTTGCAAATACAATCTATGCTCAAACTCAACTCTCAATATTTTCATTCATCGGGTTTTGCTCAGGACCTGACTCCTACGTGTTCACTTCTCCACACACATGGGTAGTTAAAATAATAGCCAATTGGACTCACCAAATCTCAAGACCCTAATAATCCTTCAAAAATTAAAGGAGGCTTTTGCATTTTCTGCTGACAGACATTAAGAATTGCTCTCATCCAAATGTCTTTTAAAAACTCCTAAGATAACATATATTACCAAATATTTAAACTTCAGACAACTAAAACTGACAGTGAAAGCCATCACTAGAGCAGAGAGCATATTCACTGTAGTTTCTTCCAATACATAAAATACCACTTCATATCCTTAGATGTTAAGAAACACACTAAATATGTGAAAGAAATGTAAAGGCACTTAATCATGAAGACTGAACTTCCATTTCCTTCTCACTATCTCCACAGTACTATACTATTATTGTTCATGACCTTCTAAAATGCACACTGAAGAAAAAGTGACAAATCTGCCCCTATTCTCATGTATTTGGTATTTTGTATACAAGTTGGAAGCTATGTTAGGGTTGCAGATTAGCCAAAGTTTTTACTGAAATCGATCAACTGGTATATGCTGTGTTCAGTATAATTACAAATTCTAACTTTAGAGTTACAACTGGGCAGAAACCAAATGTGAGAAATGCTGGTTTGAAAAAAATGAATTTGTCTTTTTAGTATATTCTGAAATAAAGAACCCCAAATGAAAGTTATATGACAAACATTCCTAAAAATGTCGTCTGTGGCTTTTTCAGTTTACAGTTTTTGTGTAAATAATTGTATAGAATATAAGTATACAAAGAAGTAATTCACATTTCAGAGCCTTATTTTAAGTAAAGAGGAAGCTTGGTTTTTCTCAAAAAAGTTCTGCATTAAGCATCCGAAAAAATAATTCAAATAAAATAAGATATGGTAAACTTAGCAAAACCTACTGTAATTAAGTTTGGCAAGAAAGAATTTTAGAAACCATTATAAAAGTCTTTTTTTTTTTTTTTGCCCAATAAACATTTTTTACATAATTAACTACTGCACATCACAACATATTATCACAGCATAAAGTGATGAAAAAATACGGATGGTGAAATGTTGCTATTTTTTCCTACTACTGCAATGTGTTACATGTTGCCAGCATGAAGAACTGATCAAAACAAAACAAGTAACAACAATGCTGGTAGGAATTCTCTGCCACTGAATGTAATACCACTGAAGTCAGCGAGGGTTTTAGGGTGTAACTGAGATCGAAGTTTGGCATAAGAACTGCCTATAATGTCAACTTTCCCCCCAAATATATCAACTAATATATCACTTTATTTCACTGGGCAGAAATATTCCCTACACCAAAATTACTCTTCTAGTTTAGCCACTTCCACCTAAAAATGCAGTTACTAAAGACTGAGCATTGGGTAAATGTTGGAGCAGCATCCTCAACCCGGCCAAGGAATGCCACAGAAGAGATCCCATGTCCCCTTTGGGGAGAGATGCAAAACAAGCAGAGAGGCATACAGCAGCACAATTCTTCCAGCCCTCGCTGGCCATAAATATGCTCCAAAGATACTACTGGGTGCGGGAAAAATACGGGGGGGGGGGGCGGGGGGGAGAATGTGTCTTTCCTGGAGTTCTCACAGGAGTAAAACAAAGCCGCAGTGGTTTCCAGGCGGTACCGCCTCACGGAGGGGGCAGCGCTGGGCACGGGACACAGGGCAGGAAACAGCTGCCGCGGGCCCAGCTGGGAGCGGCGGGATTCTCCCCCCCTGCCCAGGTAGCTGGAAGTGGTTTCTGGCCAGGTTCTTGTGACACAAAACCCGGAACAGCCCATCCGGGCCGTGAGGCGCCCACACACACACACACACACACACACGAACCCTCAGGCAGAGGCGACCCGGCGCGAAACCGCGCTCAGCCTCGAGCTGCTTCCGCTCCCCGCGGCGGCCGAGCCCGGCACTTTCGTTCCGGGGCCTGCGAGGGCCGCGCGGGAGCAGCGCCGGGCGGCGGGTGAGGAGCGGGCGGTGCGGGGGGGCTGCAGCCGGGTGAGGAGCGGGTGAGGAGCGGGTGAGGAGCTCCCGCCCCACCGCGGCGGTGGCGGCAGGAGAGAGGAGGCAGCGCGGCTCGGCAGCGCCGAGGGTCCGCGCTCTGCGCGGGGCGGGCTCGGGCGGCCCGCGGTAGGAAGCGGCTTTGCGCCCTCAGGGCCCTCGGTGCCGCTGCGGCGGCGGGACGGGGGCCATTCAGACACGCCCAAGCGGCAGAACCGCGCTGTTGTTCCGCTGGCAGATGCAGCGGCGGAGGCTGTGCCCGCCGAGCGCCCTGCGCCACCTCCGCCCGCAGAAGAGAGCGCTGCGCTCCGGAGCCGGCCTGCGCTCACCTCGCTGGGCTGACAGCAGCGAGCAGCGGCAGGAGGGAGCCTAGAGCACCCCGTGAGCTTCATACATCCCCCCGAGATGTCCCGGCCGACGTTCTGAGTTGTCCCAGAACTGCAGCTGGAGTGTGGAGGGTACCCTCCACCGGCAGTGATTTACCGGGGCTTGTAGATGAGGTGCAGATGGAGTTATTAGTTAGTCTTAAAAATATGTGTCTGAAGTGACATATGGGTCTTAGAATTTGCGTGAACTGTAGTCTGTTATTTTCTGAGAGTACTGTACTGTGCATGTACTTCTACAGCCGGGCACAGCTATTATTTTGAGGTCACAGCATATCCCTTGTCAGTGTCAATAACAAAAGTGCTTCAGGGTGTCACCGCTGAGCGCCACAGAGTGCAAGACATTACACTGAAAAGAATCAGCTTGCAGGCTGGGAATGCATGTCCAATTCCAGGGCCTCTCACCCTCTGCTTCTTGAGGAAACTTAATAATAGCACAGGTTACTCTGAGATGTAAAGTATATTTGCTTTATCTCAGAGGAACTTGAAAGCAAATTGCACTAGAAAATTCGTATGCATATTAGATTTTGTGTTTATTTGAGTGGACTTCCCTGACCTTTCAAAAGTTAGGCCCTGGCAGAGGGGGATGTATCATGGCAGGCATGAGTATTTAATTTTACCAGAAAATAACCATTTTTTCTGGGACTGATTTTAATTTTCTGTTGGAAAGTTAGCTGAGTTTTTTGAATTCTATTACACTCGATTTTATTTAAACAATTTTGGATTACACTTCAGGACTTATTGTTTGTTTGTTTTTGTTAAACATGACTTTGCTGCATCATTTCATAAGTGTGATCCTTGACGTGAAAAAGTAAACCTAAATTAGCTGAAAGTAAATACTGAGAATAACTTCTTTCATTGCAAGTGATGCAGCACAAAGTGCAAAAGGCAGTTTATAACTACTGCAGGCTGTGCAGGCTCCTGACTGGGGGCTGCTTTGACGATGAGAGAGCACCCCAAGTGATCAGTCAGAAGGGACTGTGACAGCACAGCAGCACTAATTCTGTCTGCCCTGGGGTGGGCACACGGTCATGTTTCTAACGCATTGCTCACAGTACATGGTGAAAATTCTGTGCCAGCTGCAGAGGGTGAGACGACAGCTGTCCTGAAGAAAGCCTGAAAAAAATACATCAATGTGCTAAATAAACAGAAACTTACAGAAGTCTAGACTGGGTCACCGCTTACTCCCTGGTACATGGGGCACCAAAGCCCTCTTCTAGCTGTTATTTTTCAGCCTGAAGTTCTTCTTCTGGGAAATTTCTTCTATTTCACAATGTTCTATCTAAAAGGGATTTCATTCAGGTTATTTGGTTGGCCCACACACAAGTTTCAGGATGGAGATCTAAATTTGTATAATTAATTTTTCTCTTATGGATTTCTATCCTGTAGGCATAGAATTCTTTGTCAGTAGTCTTGCTAAAGTCTGATGGGATTGCTCATCCAGGTAAACACTGCTTACCAGTGTTTTCATAAATTTCTAGGCACAGATCTCAACAACAGAAATAATAGACTTCTGCAGGAGTTAAGTGAGTGGGATAATGAACGTACATCTGTATGCATTGAGGATGCAGATCTCAGGTTCTTACCAACTGTTTATCTCATGCTCTCCTGAAATCGCTTGAATCAGATGATTTTATTATTCTTTCTGTTCTTGGAAATACCTTTTTTGATGAGATTTTTTTGTTAAATGGGATAATACAGAATAATTTCCAGTAAATTAGTTCATAGTAATTGGACTTTTATTTAACAAGATATTGTCTGTTTCAGCTAACCATGTCTTTAAATTCATCTATACTTCTAAATGAAGACAATGCTCAAGGACCAAAAAGAAATACTGAGTGTTTGGAAAGCCTAGAACTGCAGACTCCATCATCATTGCAAGATAACCCATTTCAACAATTACAGTTAGCATCCCAGGAAGTACTGGAAAAGGCAAAAAAGAGCGGGAGATCAAAATGCCCCCGATGCAATAGTTCAAGGATGTTTTATTGTTATACGTGCTTTGTTCCTGTTGAAACTGTCCCTACCAAAGAAATTCCAACTGTGAAGGTTAATATTTCTTACAGATTTTTGATAATTTACTGTGGACAGAGAATAGTCTGTCTGCAGCCATTTCTTTTCTGACTCACTATTTACAGCGATTCATCTTGAACATAGCTATAAGTATGAATAAAGTTAGATTAAATTACTGGTCTTACTTGAGGAATTACATTTACAAACACTGAAAATGTTCCAGTCCTCACATAAACATTTATGTATCTTCTAGATGAGAATATAGGCTGAAGTCACGCAGCTTCTCATGCAACTGCCTTTTCACTTAGCTGTTGAAAGTTTCTGTATGGTGCTCTTGCACATTCTTCAGTTTCTAATAACTCTGGCCAAAACACATTATATTGTGAATAAAAAAATTGTCCATAACCGAGGGTGAATTTACATAAAATGAGCTAAAAGACATTCCTATATGTCATGGTTGTATAATTCTGATAACTACTGTTAAAATATAAATAGCGTAATGTCTTTCAGCTAAAATACTTGGGGAAACTATCAGAGAGGACTGAGACATTTTGCAAAATCAGTTAGGATCTAAGATGCATTTTGAAGACACTGGAGTTTGAAAGCATAAAAAGTAGTTTAGACGTACTTTGGAAATTTTACCTAGTAAATTTAGGTGTATTTTCATTGGAACAACCATTTTCACAATTGGGTGAACACCTAATAGAGATAAGTATTCATATTTAGAACCATTATATTGCTCAAATTAAGACCACATCTAACTTACCTTATTGATTCTATTTCTGGATATTTTACCACACTACTGCTGGCAGCATTCCAAAGTGAATTCATTGCTTACTTAGGTATTTACATAAATTGAATATAGAAGGTGCTTCTTTTAACTTCTCTCTACTTCAGTTCTAAACCTATCAAAAATTATCAGATGTTTTAATTACACACCCATAGGAATTTCTCCAAAATTTTGAGTAAGTTTTTGTACAAATGTCCATATATATGATGATAAATACTGCTTTTCTCTTTTTTTACTCTAGTTACCTTTGAAGATTGACATTATTAAACACCCAAATGAAACTGACGGCAAAAGCACTGCTGTGCACGCTAAGCTCCTGGCACCTGACGATGTGACCATTTACAAATATCCTTGCATCCCAGAATATGAGGAAAAGAGACATGAAGTAAGAGATTCTCCAGAGATAGCCAGGCTTTATGCTGGGGAGGTGCAGCTTCCTCCTGCAGTGCTACTGCACTGCTGGGAGGAAAGCACTGTTCCTTTAGTGCAGTCCATCCTGTGCTCTCTCAGGTCTGCAAACACAGTGCTCTGGACTGTAACCATTTCTCCAAAGCTGAGAAAGCCTGCAGCACACTTCAACCACCTTGAATTTCCTATGTTCATTGCCTCACATAATGGAGAGTTGGATTCACTGCGTACCTGAAGAAGTATTTTGCCTATAAATGAAAGCATTCACCTTGCAGCAAGTTAAACAGCAGTTGAGTGTTGTGCTCATATTTAGCAGCTGCAGTATTTAAACCTCCTTAAAACTTTTAACATTCACTATGACAGAGAAAAACAAATAAAATACAACTCTTGTCTGTCATAGCATAGAGCACAAAAATAGTAAGCTATGAACTTGGATGTGTATGTTCATTTAAATGGCAAGCTATTCTTTTTGGCCTTCCTGCCCCATATACTGCAATGACAAGTGACATTTGAACTTCCTTGGGGCTGACACCATTGTCTTGGCTGAGAAATCTTTTTATACAGAAGTGTTAGAGTTGTTAGTAGAGGCATGGAAGTAACATTAATTAAAAATCTCTATTAAGGACCTCGATTCATTATTTTAACATGTTTTTTTAACATGGATTAAACATTATATTAGACAATGGAATATTTTTAAGATATACTATTTCATCTTGTCCTGACTTAAATGTTTACAGACAGGGATAGAAAATTTCTGTTAATGTAATAATTCCTGTTGTGTTATTAGATTTTGTTGACGCTCAAATTCTTTGTTTTCTTCATTCAGATAGCACTTATATTTCCTGGGCCCAATTCAGTTTCAGTAAAAGATATTGCTTTCCATCTCCAAAAGTACACTAAGAAAGGTGTCTGTGCTACTGATAATGACTGTTTCAGAGAGCCACTTCTTAAACAAGCAAAAATAGAACCTGAAGAAGGAAAAAATCCACATCAATGCGTCTCAAGCAGCAGGAGTGAAGGCACTAGACTGAAGAAAATAATATTTATTGACAGTACCTGGAATCAAACTAACAAGATAATAACTGATGAACGACTTCAAGGTAAAAAAATACAAGTTGATATTGAGATGTTATTGCTACAGAAGTGATTAAGGGACACGTATCTGTAACAGACCTGAGCATGGTGTAAGCTTATATGTACCCCTATATCTGAGTGTACATGAAGGATTCAGCAGCCTGTTCCAGTGCTGTAGAATACTTCCTGAGCCACAGACTCCATTACTTTTCATGTCATACAATTCGTTTTGCAAAAAGATAATACCAATATTAAGAGAGCATTTACATTTATTTGCATCACTTCTCTATTGGAGCAAATTTCCTCAATGTCAGAGAATGGGAGCTGTCACGTTAGACAGTAGAACAGTAGTTTGAATGGCCTCTGAAGGAAGCCAGGAAGATTTCCACTGCAGGTGGCTGGCTGCTTTTTCAGAGACCCACGGGACCATTTGTGCAGACATTGGTGGCAGACAGGCCCCAAGAAGGTAAATGAGGGATTTAGGAGCTTCAGCACAGGTTTGTCATGGCTTGGGTTCTGTTTCTTGTGCAGTTGGTACATGGATATTTCCATGATCTCACTACTCCAGACAAAAAGGGAATGGCTGCTTGCCCTCCACACCCTTCCAACTCTGAAAGCAGAAACTGGGAATTCCGCAAAAATTTTTTGTCTTAGGTTCTTTACAAGAAGTTTACATTTAAGCATTCTAATTAAACCCACAAAAGACAAAACAATTTAGCAATAGCATTCCATTTCTTTTGAGATTAATAGGAGTTTGAAAATACTTTCATTAGTGCAAGAAGTCCACTTAGCTGGGTGGCACATTGTCAAGTTTATATGCTATAAATATATATATACACACTACTACTGCTTCACACTGGATCCTACAAGGAATTTCACAGACTTTCTTACATGGAAGCTGAATGTTGCCTTGCTGTCTAGTCAGTTTATTAAAGAATCCCACATGTTAGTATGATACATTGGCTAATTAAAATTCTGTTATAAGTATTTATTGTAACACAAAACATACTCTATCAACTACATTGAAGTATTACTGTGAAGATTAGAGTACCTGCATGTTGCAGGTTTAATATAAAGTATTTGAAACTTATTTTAAGAGGAGGAATTCAAGGAAAGTAACAGGCAGCCAGGGGAAATGAAGATTTCCATGGAAGCCTATGCATATATTAATGAAAAAGTCTTAATTGGTGTTACTGTGGAGCTCTTAAATGGTTTCCAGTTTCCCTATGACAATGCTGATTTGGTGGAGTGCTCTCTCCTTTCTAGAAAATCTCAGTTCCAGTTGTTTTCCAATCCTCTGGGTCCCTGAGCACCTTTCAGGATTGCTGTAAGGTTTCATAGTGTCATGCAAATCAGTTTCTAGTATGGGGAGAATTTTACCCATCCACACATTGGGTGTAGCAGTGTGCACAGCCCATGCAAGCATTGCTTTCCTTAGTACTTGACATAAAGAACATAAATTGCATTAATACCCCTTTTAGAGATTGCAGTTTTCACTTCCAAGATGAATGGGGCAGAGTTTCCTTAGGCATAAACTGATGAAATTTTTATGTTGTACATACATGAGAAATAGAGAACTGTGTTCATTTTTCAGTTCAATTGCAAATGAAGTCATCACCCAACAAAATATTCGTCATATGCTAAAGTTCAAAAAGGAGTGTTCATAATTCCAAATAAAAAGTAATTGCCATACTTATTAAGTTACAAGAAATACTGGATGAAAACATTAATGAAGCCAAGAAAATGTAAAGAAAAGCCTTGTGTTTTGTAAGCCTATATTTATATAGACAGTAAATCTAGCAAATAGTACTGCAAGAGAAAGCAATTGAGTACATGAATCTTAAAATCAGCTAAGAGAACTTGGACAAAAAACTACTTCTATATATTGGAAAAGTGCATAATATATCTTTAGAAAACAAAACTAAATCAGTTAAAGACAGGAAATATATAAGAGTTGGTAATGTCTAGGATTGATTACTTCATTAAAAGTGATCCCTAGATCAGAAAGCAAACAGTTGAATCTAATGTTAATGCTGACTTTCTCACATGAGTGATGGAGCTTATTTGCAGTATCACCATGGTTGTTAAAGAAACAGATTACTTTGGTATATTTTCCTGTAAGTTTGAACTGCTCTGTATTAGCCCAATGTTTTATTAGCTTATAGATTAGCATTGTAAGGTTTCATATGAACGGTGCACATTCGTAAGCAAACATTGCCTTTGGCTGTGTACAGATACAGTACACATGAAACATGCTCAGTAAACTCTAACCCTTAACCCCCTCTGGTTTTTTGGGATTTTTTAATGAAAAACTCCTAAAATCTTTTGTTTGAAAGTAACTGATCCTGCATTTATGGTGAGCTCAGTAGTGTCCATGGTCTTGCCTTCAGTGAACTTTTGTTTGTATTCAGACCACAACTACGTGGGAGTTTATGCTGGAGGAATCATCCCTGAGATTTACTTCACTGCTTTTAGGGTGGAAGCACTGCTGGATTTGATGGAAGCTTTCACTTTGGTTAGGGCTAAGAATTCAAGTGTTGAAAACTCTTGAGGGCAGCAAGCTTAATACAGTTTCCTACTACTATTTTAAGTTTCATATGTGTGGGATTATTAGAGGTATTAATTGGACTGCTGTGTTGAGGTTTTGTTTCTGAAATGCCAATTATAACATTTAAATTCAGGGACAGACACTCCTGTTGTTCAGTGGTTTTTTTAAAATGCTGTAATAGAGATTTCTTCTACAGTGCAAGCTATCATACATTCCTAACTGCAAAGCAAACAACTAAGTCCCTCTTGCAATTACACTGAAAAGAATTAAACACAGTTTGTAGGTTAGAAGTATAGAATTACAAGTGCTGGGCTATAGCCCAGTTTGTACTTCTGAATTTGGACCTTACTGAAACTTCTCTGTCCATAACTTCCAAGCAATTCTTAGACCATATTGGCTTTTGTACTATTACCTGTACTAAATCATCCCATGAGACAGATGATTTGTGACAGAAAAAGATGACTTTACAGTCTGGTCCTGATTTTGTTGACAGGTGTGTACCCTGTTCTTCATGACCCAACTGTCCATCCTGTTTACAAAGTGGTAACACATTCAGGTAGCTTTAGTTTTGAATAGTTTGTGCATCTTAGCAAACAAAAACCAAGATCCATGTTTAAAATTCATCTGAATAATAGAATAGTTACAGAGACTATAAGTAGATTAAAGATTTTCTTGTGCCATACAGACACCAAATTCTCTTTCATCTTAAGTGGGAATGCTTTTAGTATCTAATAAAGTTAATTACGAGATGCTGTCATACTTACTCCTGAGTAATTTCAGTGAGATTTCAGTTACTCAACAAACATAAATGAAAAGTTCCTGGCTCTTGCAAATAGTCCTCACATCAGCAACACTAACAGTCTGAGGGATTCTGTTTTACACATGAAAAATATTAACTTTGCAAAAGATTAAATAATAATTTTATGAACATTGATGAGTCTTGGTAGGTGTGGGTTTCACTCTTGCCATGGGAAGCAGCTCTGCAATTTACTGAGGGCTGTGTGACTGTTTGAATGAAAGGATAACCTGTAATTAATTGCAAATATGAAGATTATAACCTAGGACTTACAGCAGTTCATCAAATTCCAAAGTGGTCCACAAAGGAGGATAAAATTACCTTGCTTTTACAGATGAAAAATGGAGGTACAGGAAGAAAAATTATTTGCATGCAGACACTGAGCAGGCTAGCAGCAAAGTCAGAAAACAAAACTAAAGTCTTGTTTGACTTTTCTGGCCACCAAACCACATTGTCTAATCTATGTCATCTTTTTTCCTTGACAGGATTACTGCAAATTGAGTTGAAAACAAGGAAAACTTGCTTTTGGCGTCATCAGAAGGGAAAGCCAGATACATACCTTTCCACAATAGAAGCAATTTATTATTTCCTTGTGGACTATCATCAGGAGATTTTGAAAGAGAGCTACAATGGACAATATGATAATCTGCTTTTTTTCTTTTCCTTTATGCATACATTGATTAAAGATGCCAAGTGTTGTGCAGGAAAAGAGTAAGGTGTCTGTCTACTGGTGCATGACACGTCTTTTTTGTAATAATAAACTGCACAAACATAACTGGGGGTTTTTTTTTTGGAAATAGATTGTACTCTAAATAATGGCAACAGTGTTGCCAAAAGTGAGCTGCAGATCTTGTCCCGCATGTTTGAGGTTGTAGAACTGCTCAGATGAGCAGTCTGATTAGAGTTACTTATTTGCAAACAGTTACATTTTGCTAAATGTTGCTGTACTTTCACCTACAGGGCTGATGTGCTCACTGTGATGAGCACATTTCCTGGCATGGGACTGGAGGACTTGACCCCTCTTGCCATAAGAAGTGATCTCGTTTAACTGTAAGAAGGAATTAGCATGCAGCTTTGTATTGTTGCTAATACTTATGTCAGGTGTTTTCTTGGTGGTTTACACAGCAATACTGATTCCACCTTCATGGCATCAGAGGCTTACTGAAATGGGCAGATGGTGTTCAGTTGTGGGGACAAGTGGCAGCAATACAAAATGAAAGAGCACATTAAGTGAATATGAATTACATACTTGCAAGATGAATGCTGGAAAATTCTTCTAGTAATAAAAAAGTGGTCTCTTTAAACACTGTTATACAGTGTATGATTTCTGTAGTACCATTCATGTACATTCGTGTTATATTGGGGTTATTCTCAACTTACTGGGTAATCTTGGACTTCTTCAAACAATTCAGTTAAGTGTTTATTACTATTATATAATATCATTATTTGGGGGAGCACTAACCTAACAAATGTCACTAGGCACCAAAAAAAAAAAAGATGATTGTTCTGACCACAACATTTCTGACAAGGCTTCCTTAAGTTAGGCAGTGTGAATCTGCTCTGTTTTTCCTTTTGCAGTAATGGGGCAGATTGGAACAGAGTAAGTAAGACTCTGTCTGTGCTGATGAGAGTTTTGTCAGAGGTGTGGTGCTGCTGGCAGAGTCATCACGTGTGAATGTAGTTTTGCCAGTGCTGGCAGAGGTAACAGACCTGAGCTACAACTTCACAAACAGAGTTATATGAATACATTTTATATCATGAAAAAACATTTCATTAGAGGTACAATACAAGATGCATAAATATTTCTGAATATTCTCAGAAATGTGTTACTTAAGACAAAATATATCTTGTTAAAGTGACAGACTGAAAAATTACAATAATTTTTAAACAAAACATCCAATTTTTGTTATCACTTGTTGCGGACTTTCTAGGAGGGCACTCACACACTCTGGTGACCATGTAAATAGTGTCTTGGAAAATACTTCAATAAAATCTTTTTACACTCACATAGCAATCCATACCAGCTGGTTTGTACTGGATTTTTAATGCTTTAGGATACTGAAATCTTAATATTGCTTCAAACACTAGATACAAATACACTCTCTTACATCGTACTTCAGATTTGGATCCTTATGTGCACAAGTGCATATAAAAATGCACTTCAGTGGACAACAAAAACATATTTCCCCATTAGCAGAATTAAATGCTGATTATGTTACATGAGTGAATGTGAAATGTGCATGAAACTATAACAGCACCACAGCAAACAGAAGCTCAAAGTCAGAATGAGAAAGATAATTATTATATCTACCTATATACTGAGTTCATGTGCCAGGCAATGAGAAAAATCAGCAGTCATGTCTCAGTGCTATTGAAACAACACTGCCTACTCATTTGGTTCTTAGTGCTATTGAGAGGTTATTTTGGCTTTTTAAAATGATTAATGTTATTTCCTTTGGTATGAATTTTGGTAGTCTTTTGACATTTCCATCTGTTCCTGCATTTCTTAAACAAAGATTGTTGTAATGTTTTTTTTTTTTAAATCACAAAAGTATAATAGCTCGAGAAGGAAACTTTCACCCACTTTAAACAAACAAAAATAAAATGAACCCACTGACCTAATGTTTTACAAGAACCAGAGAGAAAAATCTGGGGGGAGAGGGGGAGTTACTTCCAAGACACATTTCCCTGAAAACATGTTTTTTATTTAAGAAGCAGAGGTCAGATAAAAGCTTGTATAAGCTGTTCTTTGTTACTTTTGGAAAATAGTTTCGTAAGGTGAAAAATTGTTTCCAAATTTAAGTTTTGTGTACCTCACTTTATTTGAGCAACGGGAATTAAGATTCTATTCCAGAAGAAAATTAGTTTTAACTCTCAGATTAAATTAATGTACAGAAAGGATTTTAAATCTGGCACATTGTGTACAGGAATTTGGTTCAGATTCTTTTTCTTCCAGTGCAACCTCAGTGTAATGCAAGAGTCATTTGCTATACCAAGGGACAGAGGCACACCTAATATCTGTAATTCGTTATGGTTTGCTGGTATTCCTCTGATAACCTTTCGTGGGGGCAGGAAGGAGGTTATTGTCACTTCTGCTGCAAATCTGTCCTGTCTGAGCTGCAGATGTAGTTGCCCGTTCTCTCATATGTATAAACATATTTACATCTTCTATTTAATTTTGATGTTGGTATAAGAAGACAAACCAAGTCATCCATCTCACCCCGAAAGCACCTCAGTACCACTGATACATTTTCCCAGCTTTGAGACTAAAGAAAAATTTTGTTCCACTAAATGAAAGCGATCAAGTGGTTAATCCTTTCAAGTGCAATTAGCAGCACTGACCTCCCTGTTCTTTAAAATGAGGGTCATGGGGAGGTAAAGGCCAGTTCTGGGCCTTTTCTTTCATATCACAGTACCCCTTCACTATCTCTTCTCTTTCCAAAAACATCAGAGACCAAGAGGGAAAAACAGGCTTCTGCTTCCATTAGCAGTAACTTAAACAGCCATAAGTTAAAGGGGGAGGAAAAGGAAGAGCATCTCTATCTCCTCTCACAACAGAAGACATCTGGCCTCCTGTGGGGAGGCCCCAGATAACAAAGAACCTGTCAGTGCAAACCTCTGCGATGTGTGCAGAGAACCATTTTACCTGCAGTCTGGCTCATTCATTTCCTGCCACTGAAGCCATCTGCTTTTGCTTATTGTGGGTATTTTTGTTCTTTGTTTGGCCAGGAGCATGAAGTGGCTTCACTTTAGCATGCCTGTAAGTTTGGTCAGAGGGAGTATTTAATCCTTTTCTCAAAATGAATAAGAGAGGGAGCTGCTGCAAAAAACAATTCCTTTCCTGGAAGGTAGCAGAAATGTCATCCAAGCCGAGGTTGAATAAAGGGTCATGTCAGTGCATGGAGTAAAGATACATTGAGATTGAAAAGAGGTGCCAACTTGGAATCTACAGCACAACCTCCCAAAGCACTTGTAATCTTACCTGATTTAAATCCTTTGCTACTGCTTCTTGCCATTTTGAGTCCATCTGGTTTTCCACATCTTCAGGCCCAACTGCAGAGCAATATAAGGATCTGTTCTTACCTTTCCCTTGCACTTTGTGTTCCAGTACTTTGCCTGAATGCTTTAAAAGTCAGTCTACGTAAATGATGGTTACAGCACACTTGTATAAAATGTAATGTGATACAAAAGTCCATGCTACCTATCCCTACCTTTGAAAGTGACAAAAGAAGGAGGAGGGAGGGAAACTTTCTATTAATTTCCCATCATTTGCTATAATGCAGTTAATACACTCCCACGTACCATTAACTTGGGTCTCAGAGTATTCTGGGGCACAGAAGTTAATGGTGATTGCAGCACAATTACAACAGGAAAGCTTTCCCACTAAGATCAAAATACGTGGCAGTTAAACCCCTGATCTATTGATACCAGAATATGAGGTCACCTACTAAGGTACTGAAGGATTCAACATAGTTCCTAAACTGTTATTCCTTGTCTTGAGGGACACCATTTAGTATAACTCCAATGCCGTCATTAAGACTATTAACTGGTGAAAATTAGTAATACCAACATTTAAAGGAAGTGTTTATATGAAAAATCCACCCCATTCTTCCTGTTCACTTGTTGGGAGACATAACACATAGCTGTCATTTTATGGATTCTGAAGAGAAATGAGATGCTGTCAAATTTTGAAAGTAGTGTATCACATTAAAGTAAAACCACTCAGTGGTGTGATTTCTTCACCCCATCTGCCAGAAATAAAGTCAAATATTTCTGAAGTTCCAGAGCAAGAGGTGGGAACTCGTTCCCTAATGCAAAACAGACAGCAGACTGTATTTTCACCTCATGGAAAGTGGAAATTTTTGTCTAACTTTAGCAATGCTGGTGCAGTTGCCACATGATTTTACTGCTGACTTCTCAGACCACTGGTGTTGCAATAGGATGTTTAGAAATATACCACAGAAGAGAATGTGCTACACCAACATACCCCAGACTGAGTCCTGCTCTACCTCTGATCCTGTGCACTGTGCTTCCTTTACCTGTAAAGTTAATTTCTGCCTCTGAATAAAAGTGCTTATAATATAAAGCTGGGCCCATACGCCAGTTGAACTGGCATGAAATCTAAAAGCTTTAGTATAATTTATGAAATTATTTGCTTTGGAGATGGATATTAATGAACTGAAGAGAATCATATTCTTTTAAATTTTAAAAAGCATCCTTTTTTCTTTTCTACAGAAGAACAGTACTTTGGGTTCTAGCAAAATTCTGTATTTCAAGAACATCATAATATTTCTTTCAAAAATTATTTTTGAGGTTTCAGTTTCTCGACTGAATTGTTTGCCAAATGCAGCATGAATTTCAGCTGACCTGAAACTGCATTTCCTAGTGATGTGTTTGTGCAGCTGAAACATGCAGTATAGTTTTTCTGTTCACAGGTTTCCTTTGGTCAGAATCAATGCTACAGTCTCTCTTTTTTTTTTTTCCTCCATATTTACAGGAGACAAGGAAGCAACTTGATACAGCTTCAATTGTCAGAAACATCATGTAAGGCACCTCAGTCTACTTGAAGCAGTTGGATCATGTTACTTCCTTTTTTAACCTCACACGTGTCTGAGTGTGGTTACAATATTGGCATTGATCTGCATACCTGTGTTGGTTAAGAATACAAAAGTGCTTGTATTCTATTCTATCATGACTGTGTTGGCCAAAAAATAGAACATAGAAACCTTTACATCACCAAAAGCTTCCTCTTTTCCTTGAATATGGCTTACTTTATCAGGGAAACTGGTTTAAAATCCATGCCTGAAGCAGCTGCCAGGAAATTTGCCAACAAAATTATAGTGCCAGAGTCTCAAATGCAGAATGCTCTCTAAGGTAGGCATGGCTGAGGTGATTTTGCTCATTTTAAAAGGAGAATTCATTGAAAAAAGAATGGAGTAAGAAACAAACAAAAAAAAGTTCTTGAATTTTTTGAAGTCCATGAAAACTAACAAAGTAGATTAAAGGTAACATGAAATGCTTCAGCTGTTCCAACATATGGATGGTCTGATGGCAATGGCAGGATTTGTTTTTCTGGGCCTCTGCAAAGTTCTGCCCACTCTATATGGGCAGTGGTCATTTTCAGCTAAACATATGCCTAAGCATTTATCTTTGAGGCATTGATTTAGAAAAGGCATTTCTTGTTTATATTTCTATATGTTGGCACTTTTCTTGTGAGAAGTTAATATACCATAACTAACACTATACTAAACCCTGTCACTGTCTTTTTAGCACCTTGTTTTGTTTTCCAGAGTTCCAGTGTTGGCATGCTACTGATAACAGAATTGGGATCTTCCTGTGCTGCTGAGTTTACTGTGTCATTTGCACCACTGACCAGAGCCAAGTCTGTATCTCAGACAAAAAGGAAATATATTACAAAATGTGTTATTAGGAGAAGCCACTGCTTCAAGTTATCAAGACAACACCAAAGCACATTAATCAAGCATACAATAAATGATGACAGTTTGTTGTTTCATCTGAATGAAAAAATTAAATCCATCTGTTCATGTTCAAACCTAGAATCCAATCTTGGCAGTTCCATGTGCTAATGAAAACTATTAAAAAAATTTCATGCATTCTCTATGCAAGATATCATAAAAATAAATACTCCTTAGTCTTGAGAGGCAGTGTTATGCAAGGCCCTGCTGAGGTCACTAAATAGAGCACATGTGTGGAATCTGAAGATGACGTGCATTATGTTATGCCACATAAAGTATTTCCACACTGCTCGCTCACAGGCCAAACCTCCAATCTCTGTTCTGTTCAGATCCTCAGTTCCATGGCTCTGCATGCAAGAAGTGCTCCATTTACACCCTACCCATTGTAGCACCAGGAATTAGCATTTTAGTAATTCAAGAGATTCCACCACTTGATAGTGGAACACAGCTCTAGAAATTGCTTTTAATTCCTAAAACCTCTGGCCATGGTGGTCATGAATGGTATATTTCTAGAGTAACTCTATTGATAAAAATACAGGGTTTGTTTAGAGTTTTAGCACCAGCAGTATCAAGTAGATTTCCCTTATCCTCCTCATGCTTACTGAATCCTGCAAGGAGCTCTTAACAGGTTTGTGAAATACAACATCTGCATAAGCAGCATTAATCCCTGTGCCCAATGTACTCACCCATGTGCCTAACAATTTATTTTTTAAGTTGTTCACAGTTTTTCCAGTAAAGTCAGGCTTAATGGTCTGTACATCTGTTCAGTCTCCTAGAGTCTGTATTAAAATCAGCACCACGTTAAAGCTTCCATTTCTCTTGACCTTTCTAACCACAGGGCTGGCTATGCCTTCCAGGAGCCTGGCAACCAGAGAAGGATTTTTGTCTGTACCATTTTCTATCTTCTGCAACAGCCCTCCAAGTGACTGAGGTGCATGAGCCAAAGGAATTTAGTGTACTGTTACATGGAGAACAACATCCAGGTCTAGGGCAACCACAGGTCTACTTTGAGCATAGAAGGGAATAAAAGCAGTCTAATACAGAAATGTCTGATTTCCCTGCTGTTTCCAAGTTCCTAAAATGCATGCAAATGTAATGTCAAAAGTACAGCATCAGATACATCAATGCATGCAGATTATCCTCACTGACAGCAATGAAGCTACACCTGTCTCAGATGTTTATGAAACACAGATACATATCTTGTTTTTCCAATCTGAGTTTATAGGCAGCTGAAAACGTTTGACACAGAGTCTTCTAGAAGCAGTAAATTCAAGATCTCATGGTACTAAGCTTGTAAATCTTCCTTTATGAGCTATCACCTGCATAGTTGCGTAGAACAAAATCATCTAGTTTGACTCCCATCCATTAAAGCTGGGTCCAGAAATGCAAAGCAGCTCTAAGCCAGATAAAGCAGTGAAGAATTCTTCTGTGAAGGAAATATGGTCAGTGCAAGGTGATACAAAGATCTGAAAAGGTGCTGTTGAAATTAGCAGATTGCCACCTGTCAGTGACCAACAGAGTCTCTAGTTAAAGAGTTGGCAGCCTCAGAAGGAATTGAAAGGCAGAGGCAGGACAGAGCCATCTTTGCCTTCCTTCCTAGTGCTACAGCTCATATGCATCTCCAGAGAAATTGTCACAGCTGTTATAGCCTTCCTTACTTATTCAGTGTGGAATATATAAGAGAAGACTCGCCATCCTTACAAATTTAGGACTTATACCAAAAAAAATCCAAAAGACACCATTAAGTGAGTGAAAATTAAAACCAAAGATCATTAACACTAAACACTGATTTTTTAATGTCTATATTTTTAACAATGCAGCATTCTACTTGGAATTTGCTATTTCATTACAAGTAAAGCCTCTGACCCTTTAAAAAATAATTTCTTTAATCTTCAGGGTAAGAGTATATCAACATCTTGACTAAAAACAAATTTCTAGGACTTTGAGTGTTTTCTGTTGGATTTTTTTAATGTGACTATACCAAATGAATTGCACTTAACATTACTTTCTACAGCAGCCTGCTTTGCTGGGGGAGGCAGTTTGGCAATTCTCCTCCTTTTTCCATCTCCCTCTCCTCTCAGAGGCCCCTCATCATGATGACCCATTCATTTGGCTACGGGCTGCATGCAGCTGCCTCTGAAAGAAGCCAACTGTATTCTTGGGTCAGCTGGAGAAGTCAGCTTGATTACAGCTGTAGGGATGTACAGCACTTCCAATGCCTGTAACTTAGGGCACAGAAGACCCAGGCTTCCCCTCAGGTTTCAGCAGAGGGGCAGAACATACCAGCTACCTGCATAGCAAGTGCTCAATTGCTTCAGGCAATCCAGTGCACAAAAACTATTCTATTTAAGAATTTTCTGCTACGTATTTGGAACCACTGTCTTCTGTTCACATGCCTTCATAGGCATTTGCAATTTTTTGTAATGAAAGAGGAATGATTAGCTGGCACATTTCAGTTTAGTGGCTTATACTGTGCTGTAGATGGGATGTGTGAAAACTGAATGTTTCCTGATTTCCATTAATATTTTCCATGTATATTTATCCTACAGAAATTAAACTGTCCTGAAATATCATGACACAGACTTTTTTGTTATTGTTGCAAATGAAAATGAATGTTGGCCAAAGCTTGCCATTCTTAGAGAAATCTCAGACTGAATAACTGATTACCCTGCATAAATCTTGGCAGTGCTGGGTTACCCAGTTTTAGGAAAAGCAAGTTTGGGTTTGTTTTTTTTTTTTGTTTTTTTTTTTAATGAGAATTAACACAGTGAGGGAGGCCCAGTGAAGTAACTTCAGTGACTTCATCTCACATTTCTTTGCTATAAACCAGTACTATTCAAAGGGTAAAAAACCAAAACCATTTAGGTTTTGGCCAATTCTTTGTGTTTCCACTATCCCCCATCCTGCACTGAAGGCCTTCATTATTTTTTAAGATGAGGAAGACTCCCAGAAGACTTCACAGATACCAAGTGATTCATTATTCATCAAGGTCTAATCATAAAGGACAGGACTGACTTACACTGGAGGTGGAATATTCATCAATTACAAAACCTCAAAATTTCAGGGTATGACAAATTGTGTAAACCTGATGAAATTAGTCTCAGGGCCTTGATTAACCCTTTTGCCTTATGCTGTATCATTACAGAAGAATGAGCATTACCAAGTGTATGCTCTGAAGCTGACTAATGGTTGTAAAGGTCTGTATTTATGGGCAAAACCAAGAAAGGAATGACTGCCAACATCAGATGAGATACAGATGGCATATAAGGAGAGAAGAGGTATTTGACAGTTTTAGTATTTGGATTACAAGTGCGAATTGGATAGATTCAAAGGAAGCAGAAACAAGATTTTGACATGATTAATGTAAAGTGAACAGTGAAATATTCAGTGTAACTCAAGACATGAAGTAGCTTGGAAAGCCTACTGTTGAGTAATTTGAACAGCAAATACCTGAATTCTCACCCAGGGTAATGCCAGAATCAGACTCCTTTATCACATCAATAGCTTGGTCTAATCCAGCTTCACTGCAAGATCCAACAGATTCCACAGGTTTCTTTCCTGCTGCAGATGCTGTGCCATATCCACCCAAAAGTGACATTGGCAAAGATCAGGCCTAAATGTGAATATATTAAATGAGCATATTGGTCAAAGCAACAGTTCCCAAGTCCATTGCAAGAATCCCAAAATAAATAGCTCATTTGTTCATTTGCTGTAAGTTCCCATGTAGTTTGTTTGGGAAGTCAGAGTGCATTATTCTTCAGCTCATTGAAGTTTACTTTAACAAGCTGTGAAGCTGATACAGAAATGGTTCAACAGTTCAATATTGCATTGCCTTTCCTTTTTTTTTTTTTTTTTGAAAGCTTCAGGATCCCACTTGGCATAAAAATTACATTTCAAACAGATTTTCAGATACACTTTGGAGAAAACTTTGTTTTTCAGACATTTTTAAACAATTTCTCTTCTCCTCCTCAAACTACCTTAACATTTTTCACTAGCAAAACAAAGATGTTCTTTGTTTAAATAACATTTTCCATCTTGCATGTTATGAAACAGCACATTTCGCATTTCCTCAAAGCCAATTGCAGGGTGAGATCTTTCAGTGAAGGCCATTCAGTGTTTTATAAAATATTAACTTACATGGCTGGTTTCACGAGTAAATCACATTGCTGTTATTGGTTTTTCTAGTTGTTTTTAAAGTTCACTTGCCAGATTTAGTGTACTAGGAACTGTTTACATACAGCAGGGCTAGAACTTGGGCAAAACTCTGCAAGTTCTCTTATGGCATAAGATCACCACTTCAATCAGAAGGAATCAACTGTCTCAAGGCCACTGGTTTGTACTCCATGCCAATATGTGAGTGCCAGTCATGACCCAGTGAGTGGCCAGCCAGAACTGAACTGATGGCACATTCACACTGTTCCATGAAGTGCCACATGGAAGTGCTTGAGCTATGGGTAAAGGAGCTACTAAAAAGCAGGGTAAAAATGAGGAAGAGCTCTCCTAGCACATATATATTGCTTGCAATCCTTCAGTTGGCTGGCTATCTCTATAGTGTTACACATCATGCAACCCAGACATACTTTGATTTCTTTGCTGTCACTGGCATTTTAGGAGTTTGTTTGCCAAATTTTAATTCTAGAAAACCCACCAGACATCTATATCCAGTTGTCATAATTTTTCATTTTTTATACTACCAATACGAGCAAAATTCTGTCAGGGAGCCAGTCCAGTCATCCAATCTCCTGCAACATCTTATTTGTAAAAGTTTCCAAAGTAAATGCCTTTGTCTTTTTTCACACAGAACGAACTAGTGGAATTTCCTTACCACACACACAATGCATGACAGGATAGCTCCATCCAGAGGAACCAATCAAGACACCCACAGTTGTCAAGAGGTGTGTCAAGAAAACCTTCTACACATGAGGCTCAGCCAGAGAACTGTTTGGTATTTGAGTAACAGGCATAGCTGCTCCACCTACAGCTGTAATCCCTGCAATCTAGCATGCACCACATAAGGGAAATAAATTTGAATTAATATTTCACGAAATTATATCATTCCTAAAATATTTACTAAGTGAAATAAAAGAAAATAAAAGTTCATTTAATCACACAGTTAGCAGAAGATTGTTACCTATGACCACGATTGCGTTTGGTCATGTAAGCAAGCATGCCTTTAGAATTTTTGCTAAAAGATTATACAAGCATAATAAGAGCTGAAGTCATTTGTTACTTTGCAGGACAAGACCCTTACTCTTATTTCTTTCCAAAACCAGTCCATAGTTACAGCAATGGCTAGGATTACATATACATTTGACTAGATAAACATCCACAGCTTATTTTACAGCACTGCTGCTGGCTGGAAAGTTTTGGATCTCTGCAGTGTGGTTTGTGGGATCCTACAAGGTCTTGCAGACTTGTTAAGGAATTTCTATAGGGCTAGATAAACATTCTGCAGAGTGCTTTGTTGTTTCCTCATAGTTTATGCCAATTTTTTCCATTAACATGCAAGACTGCCTGGTGGAGAGTGTTCAGCAAGTGCTGGATGTGCGTGCAAAAGACTTTCATCTGCAATGAAACAGTTCAAGGATTGCTCTCTTGAGACTTTTACCATAATTGAGGAGAATCCTGTAACACCAAGACTGCATACTAATCCAGAGGTGCAGCTTGGACCCAATGCAAAACCTGATCATACAAGCCATGCATGCTGTCAGCAAGCCAGCCAGTGGTGCCCAGGTAAGGAACGGTGCTGAGTCCAGCACACCTGCAAGTGAGCATGGCTGCTCTAATGCTGTATTGCCTTTAGCACTGAAATACCTTTAATGCTAAAGCACTAGAAATTAAGACAGGGTACAGTACAGAATAGAAATACGAAAGATACTGGTCTTCTTGGTGATTAGTTTAGCTGAAGGAAAGATCCACCAATTTCAGATAGAAGACAAAAAGTCAGGAATTTTTTTGGAAGGAATTCTTAGAAATGGATGTGCTCCAGCTCCTTTTCCTGCCATAGTCTGTACCTCCTTCTATATCAACCTTGTTAATTATGAGAAAACTAAATCAGTTTGATATGATAGCTTTGAAATACCAAATAGGACAGCAATTACACAGAACATGAAGTTGCAATAGCTGTGTAACTTCACAGTACGAAATAATTGCTACTTAGGGACCTAAAAGATCTCTTACTACAATTCCTCTAGCCAACAGTTGTTCACGTGAGTCTCTTAGGAGTAAAGCTCTATGATCTAAGTCAGATTCTCAGTTAAACAAAAACTTTTTAGTAAATCCACAAAAAAAAAAAATCCTTGAGACAACATCAACATGTCTCCTAATCAACACAAAAGCTAAAGTCACTGATCTCCTTTTCCTCATGTTCCAGTCCTACCAAATTTGTTCAGCTAAATTGTGTAATGTAAGACTGCTTCACTCCCCTTGCAAAAGGCCTAAGGTAATTATGGCCCAGCTCCTCCTAGGATGCAACTGGATTTTGAGGAAAACAGAAGGGCCTCTTGTGAACTGCATTCCAAATTTCATATGACAGACTACAGTAAAGAGTACCTAGCTATTGTACAAAAGCCACTGAAGAAGCATTAAAAGCTACACCCCAATACAGTGCCCAGATATGCCACAATTTTGAGAACGCTGGCAGAAGGGTGAACATCAAGGTGTGGATATTCAATCCCATACTTGGCAATTCATGTAAGAGTTGCTGCTGCCAAACCAACCAGACTGTGAAATGCAGCTACAGGCTGAGGAAGGTCAGAGATTTCAGTTCATTTTGCAATGGTAAGACCTGCAAAATTAAATTATTTAGATCCAAAATGAAATATTACATTGTGTTTCATACTCAAAGCATAAACAGACCATTGAGCAAGAAAGGACTGTTTACTTATGTTGTTTTCCTTTTCATACAATGAATTAGAAATATAATAGTTATAGGAAATTTTAACCTAATTTAAGTCTTTTCCAAAAATACATTGCTAGAACATTTCGGGATGACAACTTGTAAGAAACAGAGCCAGAACAGCTCCTTTGAAGCCACTGTTTCTCATGTATGGGAGAGAGTTGTGTGAATGTATCTGCCAGAGTTTCCAAACACATTTTGCCTACAGAGAGTCAAGGCAGGCAAAACAGCTCTGGATGCATTAGAAGAGTGCCACAACCTAAGTGACAAACTGGCAGAGTAGTGCCTTCCCCTCTTCTCTTTTACCAAAAGTTTCAGGCCCAACTTTTGAGAATTTCTATGGGCCTCCACAGTATTGGATACAAAATCCTCCTTAACAAAGCAGCATTAAAACTAAATTAAAATTTTCAATTATTTTTTTCCCGTAAGTTTATTGTAATTTAGATCAACTGAGGCAGTTGGCAAATTCATAACAAGAAAATTGTTTCGTGTAAGAAAACAAATGGGAAGTTCCAAAAACATCTAACTAGATCAGTGCTTTTTGAAACACCAATTTTTAATTTCAGAACAATATTTGATTTGAACAAAACAAACTTTTTATCAGCAATTAAGATCTTTCACCCCTTAGATAGAAGTGTGACCTTTAAGAATTCATGTTTTCATACTATATATTTTCCTATCCTCTCAAAGAATAGTAAATTAATCAATAACAAGGATGATGTGGGTTAAGCACATTTACCTTGCAAGAAGTGCACATGCCCATTGTGGCACCCAGAGCCATGCCCAGAACTTCTGTTGAAGATTTCAGTGCTTCTACTGCTCCTTCCTCCTAAAGCTTTGACACCTCAAAATACACCAGGGGTATTCCCAAATCAAGAAGTGTTCTGAGTAGACAGCCCTGCCATCCCTCCTGCACAGTGCACAACTCCCAACTGAGCTGAAACACATTAGGCAAAAAATCCCCCAAACGAACTAAAAATCAAAGAAAAAAATGAATCATGTAGTATTGACATACTTCAAACTATTTTACAATTGCCAGAAGGACTGAGAACAAATAGTTTATCTTTAAAGATGAAAGATTTCTTCTTTGTTTGTTACTGTGAGTGAATATCCATTTCTGATTATTAGACTTCTGCACATTCCTCTCTTATTTTCTGGTTTTTGTACTTTTTCTGACACCAATTCAGCAAGCAACTATGAAAGTAATTAGCATCCCAGCAATTCAGCTCCAGGATCCATTGACATATATTTGAGTACATGTTTTCAATTATCATCAACACTGATGCATTGTTTGTTAATATTAGTTTAAAATGCCTCAGTTACTGCCTTAGTCTTTATTGTTTTCAGGCTTATTTCTTAATACTCTGCCCTTATAGAAAAATACTTAGCACATTAGTTCAAGTTGAAAGATTAAAAAAACCTTTGCTAGATTAGTGCTGTCCTGTACTGTGCACATTTAAAAGTATTTTGGCTATTATATTCTTCGTGGGCAAAATTTTTATATTTTATCAAGGTAAATATGAAGTTCTGATTCTCCCACATTTTGATTTTCAATCTTTTGATATAAAAAAATGCTCTGAAATTCCTACATTACCTCATTTAGTAAACACACAGTCATCCATTTGATATTTGAAGAGCACATGGTGACTTAATTTTAAATAATAAACCTTTAACCTACATCACTGAATGAGTTGGAAGTATGATCCAAAACAATATAGTCAAAAAAATTCATGATGCTCATATCATAACAGATATAACCATTCAACAACATTCTTGGAACATTTGCCAAGGCCAAAGACCACGTGCTGGCTGGCATCTGCGAGAAATATTTATGGGCTTTTCAGGAGTCTAAGCCCAAAGGCTTCAAGCTGACAGTAGGGAAACTGTCACATAAGGATACAAACAATCCTGAGATGGAGCAAGTTTTAGATATTTTATCCTGAGGAAATCTGGGATTAAACAGAATAGCTTTATGACTGTATCGCTGTGGCTTTTATTATGACCTCTGGAAAGGATGCAATGTAAGAAGCAACACAAATTTCCCAGAACACCTCTCAAGTACTCATTTGTAAGACAACTGAAAAAAGTTAGCTTCAGTGATTTTACACCTTATGTAACCTTCTGACAAGTTCCAGGACATCCATTAGAATTTTTCCCCAGAGATGGTATGGTTTGAAAAACTGTAAAGAATTAATGAAATCCAACACCTCATTTCTTTCCAGAGTAAGTGCTGAACAATTTTCTAGGATGTTGGAAGCCTTAAGGGCAGGTAAAAAAAAAATTCAGGTCTAATTACTATCAGATTGTTGTCTTCCCAAAATACTTCCTTTCTCTGCCTGTAGTAAAGATGAATGCCAGTTATGTTCTACCTCTAGTAAGAAATACCTCTTTTTAATCAGTTTTGAACAACACATGCATCTGGATGTGGATTAAAAATAGCAAAGAAATGCATCTGAGGGGGGATTTAAAAATAGCAAATAAAGGTAAATATGGTCTCTCCTGATAAACTCTAAACTAGCTAGAGATTGGTACCTCAGCAAATGAATTAAATTCTTCAATGAATATTGCTGCTTTTGTAACTGACTGAACATTACAGGACTGGAAATGTAGAGCTCTTTTCTCTTGAATGAAACATAGCACAGTCAAAGGAACATGCTCAAATAAGGACAGTAGAAAACAAAAAGGCTATAAAATTGTTTCCCTGGCCCTAGGGATAACAGATTCCATGATCTAATAAAGAAGGTTGAGAAATATTTGCCCATATAAGTGAAGGCTTTCCTACAGGGCTGTTTTTCAAGAGGGCCTGATTCTGCACATACCCCTTGTTCTTCACTGCTTGTAGCACTAACATTTCACACAGGATCCAGCTCTTAACTTGCTCATATTACTCATTTTTCTCGCCAAGACCACCCTCCTAGCTCTGGGTTACTTAACTATTGAACAAATTCTACCTTTGCTTTTCCTTGAGAGCTATGAGACTATGTTATCTCATTTATTTGCTTTTCCCAGTCTTGTGTTTTGAAAGCTACCCCTAATCTTTTTAATGTGTCAATAGCCTTTCATCTTTCAATAAACACAACCCATCCTGCTGTTGTAAGCTCTATCTATTCCACAGGTTTCCCAGCTCTTTCTTTTCTGTGATTGCAGACTTTGTCTCTACGTGAAGTTTTGGGGAATATTTTAGAGAAATGCTAGAATGAAGTATCTTATCTTTTATCACTGAAAACATTAAATTGTGATTCAAGGTCTATTTTTTTCACCACAAATTACAACTCAGAAGCCAGCTAGATAGCTTATAAAATCTGCTACATCTGCTCCAATAACAGACAGATAACTGTGGAGTGCTAATCAGCATGACAAACCCATCCTCAGACATAAGATTTAACCTAGTGGCTTTATCAACTGATGAAACACTCTCCTTTTTTGGGAGATATATTCCTTTTTGGACTAATCAGGCAGAAAAGAGCTGGTCCTATGCAAAGGAAAAAGCAAAGGATACAGGCAGACATACCTGAGGTTGCATGAAAATTTCACATCACTTCTCACTATTCCATTAATTCTGTTAAACCCTTTCTTTTGTCATTTTATCACTCACAAAATTATGTATACCTACTGTAGAGACAATAGGTATAAACATGAAGTTGGTGCTTATGTTGGCATTCCTATATAATGATTATACAATCCTTTGGTTGCCAGTAAAATCTTTGTGCATGAATATGCATCATGAATTTAAAGTAAATATGAAGAAAACATCATTTAGTGCCAGAAGTAAAAGTTTTGGGGCAGGAACTCAAATTGTAATCTCATTTGTAATTCACTTTGGAGAAGTTATTAACCTTGTTTTGATATCCTATACATCCCTTCTAATGAAATTGAACTCGAATCTGTCATAGTGAAGCATATGAGAGAAGGCAGCAGCAGACAATACACTTGAGAATAATAAATACAATTTCTGGTATGAGAGGCAAATGAAGGCCAGGTGTGACTCCCTGGGTAGTGTGGTAACCACTAGTCCAAGCAAGAATAAATCTGATCACTATTTGATTGAAAAAAGGATTGGGAGAAACAAGCATCAGCCCTAAAATACCTGCCAAACCTATAAAGAAAAAAACTATGCAATCAGAAGAATGAAAAAGCACTTTTCTTTACTAATCATAAAATAAAAACAGGCATAGAACCCAAACCCTTCTTCCACAGAAGTTGTCACAGACACCCATGATAGCAGAAGGCATTTCCTGCTCATGCTTTTGCATGCATAACTTGTATACATTGTTTTTGCCAGAAAACTAATTTTGGAATAACAGACTCTCGGCCAACGTGAGAACAAAGTGTGTACCCCAGCATTCAGCAGATGCACATGGGACTGCCAAACTAAATTTATGAAATAAAAAATATTCCACTTGGGCAAATATGGAGAAATGGTTCACCAAAAAAATTCCAAAATCAAATATGTCAAATTCCCCAGAGGCTTTTCACAACCTTTACTGCATTAGTAGAAATACAGACCACAGTGTAGCATCTGAACATTGTTAAAAGATGCAGACCACACAAAGAGCTCAACAATACTTCCTTGGGAGGAAATATTAGTGCTTCCAGTACTAGTCTCTTTGACCATATGTGTTAGTGGTTTAAGGAAATGTTTTTCCCTCTTTAGGAAAAGACTAGATCATTTCATTAATCCAAGATAATACGATATTCTACTCGGAGACACATTTTGTCATCACTCGCACAAGGTTTTGTTAAATATACCCAAGTAAGCTCTGAGCAAATCAACATACAGAATTAAATTCTCTGATCAAGGCAAAGCCCAAAATAGCAAGATATTCTAATCTCACTCTTAGAAATGACAGGAGTTTAATTTTCAGTTGTACTGTCATTTTAGAAAGTTTTTGTTAAAAACTATAAAACTCACATACAAAATTGCCCACTGTTAATTAAGGAGAATCTTCAAACAAGGTTGATACTTTGGACAAAACATAAGTCCATGACCTTGGAAGAAGACAGGAAGGGAGGACTTTCAGCTGCTGTACAAAGTTTGGTTAAGGAATGAGCGAAAGATTTCCTTCTCTGCTCTCCCTCTTTAAAATCAACTTCCCATACTGCCAGAAGCTGCTTTCCTTGAACTAATAGATGTTTCTACTTTTACTCATTCAACTTGAACAGGAGTCTTGAAGGTAGTGAACCCTTGAAAAGCTGTGCCATACGTATCCTTTTCTGTTATCATTTGCATTATTAGTTCATTGCATCATTCTTTTTAATGTAAAGTGCTTAACGATCTTGTTTATGAGAAAAATACTCTTGAACATAATCAAAACCTTGCTATATGATTCATTTTTCCATTCCATACATATATTTCGACACAGATAATGACATCTGGAGTTATGCAGTACACACAGGCCCTGATCCAACAGCTTTTGAGAACAGCCTATGCTCATTTCAATTGGCCCTGGATTGGGTCCCTAACCTGTACTATACTGGCTCTTTATTTCATACATAATTAATATCAGAGGAAATTTACCAGTAACAAAAGGCATATGGTGATTCACCAAGGACCCTGAAAAGTGAATTTTTAGCCTTTCATTTAATTGGAAAGCAACAGGACATGTTAGCAAACCTGATTTACCACTGTCTGTGACTTTTCAATGTTAGTCCATACTACCTTTCAGGAGCTCACTTTATTTTTACATAATTATTCCTAGCATAGCTCATCATTAAAATGCCAACTGGTAAGAAGAAATATAGATAAAATCTCTTGTGCCTCTTATATAGATTCCAATTGTAGTCATAATTCTCCTAGATTGTAAGGATATGACTCTCCCTGATCTTGTGCTAATCTTTAATACAAAAGGGTGCTGTCCCTGGGAAAGGTTATTAAAATAATGCTTTACACCTTCCTGGTGCAGAAAAAACCCAATCATTATGAGAGATTCCTATTGTATCTTACCTGTCTTTATATTAGGGGCTGACTGCTTCAGCAAAGTTCTGTCATGATGACTTGTTTGTCCTTCTGAAATTAGTGGAATTACCCACATGAGTAAATAGAATGGGATTTGGCCTTCACCTTACACTGATTGCTATAACCCTTGGTCTGCAAAATAACACCGACCACTAAATGCAGTCAGTTGTATGTACAAAACAATTTTGTGTTCCTACTAAACCTATTTTGGCCTGATATATTTCAGATGTAATACACTTACCACTGAAGGGGGAAGAACAACAATCAAACAAAAAATTACAAAAACCCCACAAAGCAAACACACAAAAAAGCACAGAAAACAATCATTTAAAAAGATAACCTACCTAAATCATAGACTGTGTTCTTTAAAAGCTTAACATGGATATGCTTCTCTTTACAAACACATCCTTAGCTGAAAAATAATTCCAGTCTGCCAATATGTAAATGTTTTGCATGACTGTACTTTGGTTTAATGCTACCTGCAGGCAAATATGGATTCCTGTCATTCTTCAATTCACCACGTCTACAGAAATTAATTTTTCTTCTTAACTACGTCCAAAATACACTTGACTGAAAAAGAATCAGTTTATCTCAAGAAACATCTTGCATACAGAAAATTGCAGTCAGCACACAAGCAATATCAGTTTTCACAGATCTTAAGGCTATCTCCTAATTTAACTGTATATTTAGTTCCTTTTCTGCTCCAAAATAAGGGGCTGAAGAATATAGGAAGGCATGAGAGCTGCTGCTATTACAATGGAGACTGCAAGGGTATACCTTAATGATGTAATATCAGGGTTGAAATACATTTGATATTCTCAGGCTAAACCCCTGCTTCTTTCAAAAGAAAACCACTATATCTGTATAAGAAGCAATGCTCAGCTCTCCTGACCTTGGGGCAAAGATGGAGTAAGGGTCACCAGACCATTTGGCCTTTGAAGTACTTGCACTGCTTGAAGCCCTTTTGTGTATCACACAGAGCTCACTTATTCCTACTTATCAGCTCCTTTATTCAATACATGCTCATTTGAGTCCATGAACTCTAGCACTTGAAGTTCTATTGCTAAGGCAGAGCTCAGTAGCTCAGGAGATGGGCTGATTCTCCAAACACATCCTTTAAAAACATGAGTTTAAAGGATAGCAGTAATTTCGGAGTATCAACATTTTTATAAGTCTTTTTGCCCCATATTTTACTGCTTCAAACAAGCAAGAAATTCCCTTCCCAACATTATCATGTAGGCATTGAATGATAACCTTTCCGCAGAATGATTAAAACTCCCTAACAAAATCACTGCTTAAAAAACCAAATTTTATATGTTTTTTATCAAAAATGTTTGAGTGTTGAAATTCACCTTTATGGCCCAAATTCCTCTAATGACATGACCAACAGTCCCACAACCTAAATCGTCCTTTTGTTCAAAGTGAAAATATTCTTTCTCAGGAGAAACAGCTTTAATAATTTCAAGATGTTGTTGGAAAAAGGCTACTGGCTTGAGTAGCCGTTCTACTTGGCAAGTCCTTGTAACCAGTGCTCACCACACCCTGATGAGAAAGCAAAATAAATAGTTGTCGAAGCTTTCATGTATTGGAAACTTTTCACATGTTCACCACAGATTTGATGCCTGCTTTATACATGCTAGTAAATCAAATTTGCATATTACTACAGACATGAGTTACTAAAGCTTTCTTTTACAAGTTAAGGTTTCTGTGTAAAACTAATAGCTTACTCTGATGCATGACCAAAGAAAGTCAGCAATTTTGTCAGGAAGCCAGAGATTAAATGAGCTGGGAGGCCAGTCAGGGAACTGGTTACAAAACCATATGGTGCTTATTTTTGAGAATAAGAAATCAAGTACTTCTTCAAATGCAAAAACACCTCATGATTGTCTGATAAGAATCACATTGCACAATGTGTTTCACAGATTAATTGCACTCCAGTCAATCCCAAGGAAAAAGATAGTGATACCTTCAAAACTTAAATTCCTTCCAAGTACATCTAGATTAATACCATGTCTCTAGCATCCCTTCATATTATTTTGAAATCAGAAGATCAAAAAAACCCAAACAAATCCTAATGCCATGTTCTGAAAACAATTTACATTGAATTCTGACCTTGAACACTGTACCCTAAGTTTTTGTTTCTTTCTTTCATTGCACCATTCCAGGATAGCCATCTGGACATTAAGCTTGCCAGTTTATCTCATTTGAAGTCACACATGTTGGCTTCCATACACATCCTGGAGCAAATCACAACATAATAGTGAAGTATGGCAGCCCCAGAAGTCATCAATACAAGGTAAAATAGAAATAATGTGGTTGGATGCTTCACCTGGCTCTCCAGAACAGGCCACTGCGTCTACCCACTATGTGGGGGACAGTGGCAGCAAGCATTCTGCTTCATAACCCACTGCCCAGGTTGGTTCCTGATGAGACTTATTCCTTCCTGGGTAAATTCCCAAATACTGAAATGATAGCATCTTAAACTGCTTCAACTAATGGGTCTTTACAAACATAATTGCACCTTGATATCATCTTACCATTATATACTGCACGACCTTTCTTTTCCACATCACACTGGAACTTAGTCCTCATCTAAAAATTATATTAACTTTAATGCTAACCCCATAAAATCTACCATTCATACTTAAAAGTGTTCTATACCACTACTTTAAAATTGTGAAATTAGGAAAATCTCTGAATTTGTTTTTCTTTTCCTATATCTGGAATTGAACACTCAAAATTCTTGTTAATGAAGGAATTAGTTTAAAAGCATTTATGGATATCATTGTTAAAAAGGTTGTTACCATGCTTATAAAAGTCACAGCGCATAAAGCGCTCAAAGACAGAATGATCTCTGAATAATACTCCAATTTGTGGTTTCATTACTTATGAATGACTTTGCTTTATTACCCCACAACACTTTTGTAAGTACTCCATGACAGACTTGCTCTGACTTCAAGGAAAGACAATCTTTATATTACTATAATGTTGACTACTTTTTCATTTGTTAGAGCAACAGTGATGTTATTTGTATTTTCCCTGCACATTATTTCTAAATGCTGGTGTATGATCTACACCTGACAATTGTCAAATTCTGCAAGATGAGGCATTTCTACTTTACTCAGAGCCTCAGCTCCATATAATTACTGATCATTCTTTCATTGACTTCATCATACTCCTAGTGCTTATAATTGAAGATTTTCCCCCCAATTTCATGTTTAAGAAAGCAAACCAAACAAGTTTAATAACTCTTACTAGAAATGGTAACTCTTACTAGAAGGGGTAGATAGGGAGGTATGTCATACACATAGGTGCCTTCAGAAGTAAATCTAATGTATTAATTACTTGGAGTCTGAATTGAAAAATACTGGGAAATCATTAGCAAAGAGAAGCAAATACTCTAAATCACTGATTAAAAACAGGTAATACCGAATCATGAAGCCACTACTCCCTAACAGCTTTTAGTAAATACCTAGATACATGCATCTTTCACTAAGCATTTTATGCTAGTAGGGACATATGTTTGAGCCCTCCCACGTTCCAAGCAGAATTGTACCTGGAATAAGACCTGAACTAAGTCCCACTTTTTTACACCGTTTGGCAAATCACACGAGGTACATGAGGGCCTAATCTGTTCATGTGTGAGCAGTACCTGTGCCATCCAGTTCCAGCTGGCTCCAAAACCCACATAAACAGCCTCTCACACTCCAAAAGCTGCCAGCCCAGCCCAGGGCACCCCTGCTCACACATGTGAGCCACTAAGGCAGGAGATGGGAAGAGACATGGAGAGACACACAGGGAATGCTGAGGAGACAGGCACCTGGTGAGACCCTCCTGGAAGCAGGCATTGCTTGCCAAAGGGAGTTCTACATCTGAGGAACAGTAGCCCAGGGATGACCCACACTGGTGTAGGGACAGCCATAAGGGGTGGGGGTAAAACAGTTGTACACAAGCCCAGATTCAAAGGGACTGGGATGGACTGGGTATAATATGCAGGGGAAAAAAAAAAAAAACAAACTGAGGAAAGTTGAGGCTAGGAAAGAAGGAGGAACATGATATTTCTCTTAAGTTGGACCTGGGAAGTAAGGAGGCAGCGTATTTTAAATTATGTTCTCTTTTTCTGAATAGTCAAATCAATAATTTGAAGTTTGTGTTAATTAGAAATGAATTAACTAATAATTCTGGTAGTTCCATGACAGAAAGAAACCTTCTAGATTGTTTTTTAATGACAATGTTTTGTTCCAGTGCAAAGCAAAGTAGAACTTTGACCAGAATGTTTAATAAAGTGTTAAGCAGTGTTCTAGATTCTAAGCCATATTTTCTTACTCCACCTGGTATCAAAACCCCTGACAGCAATTCCCATTGCTTTGGCAGCTACTGCTGCAGTCAGCCCAGCAACGCCACCACCAATTATCAGCCTCCAGAGAGATCAAACAGAGAGTAAAGTGCATTCTATGTTCACTTATTCCATCACATGCTGTGTCTGCAATATGCCTTATCTTCAAAAGCACTTGAACTTTAAAGAGCATCAGAGACTAAAAATTGTTAAGTACTTCAGAGAAATAAAAAAAAAAAATTATCTCAACAATACAACATTGTTAAACAGCTGGTTTGGTCTAGAAGAGCAGGTGGTCATCTGTACAAAAGGTACCACATGTAGAAAATAAGAGAAAAATGTTAGAAAAAATAAGTTAAAACATGACTAGAGGCACTTCTTCTGTTCCATGGGACATAGACCTTAACTCAAACTTTGATAACAAAGGATGTTGACATTATTTGTCCACTTATGCAAATGCTTTCCTTTACTGTAGCTCTTGTCAGCTATCAATTCTGACAGGTATGCTGCAGCAGGTATCAGAGGCCAGGGCTCAGTCTCAGAATGGACAAGTAGACTGCCAGAAGATCCTTTAAAAAACAGTGACCATCCTTCTGAAGCAAGATGCAGCAATGCATTTTTTATACTGAAAATAACTGATCAAGCATTTGGCAAAAAAACCCAAAAATGACTGAACTAAGGCTGAACTAAGATGTACATAATACATTCACTGCAAATTTCAACTGCCCTTGGCTGCACTGTATTAAGGCAGGTGAGAGCAAACAGAAGTCCTTGATGTTGGTGTCTTGTCCAAGCAGAAGCAGGTCTAGCACAATATCTTTTTTGGAAACATCCTGGGAATAATCTAGTCCTGAGCCCTTGGGGAAGTTTTAAAAGATTCTGATCAAGTAAATTCTGTAACCAGAATGCTCAGATGCAGTTAAATTGACTTTTATAGGATGGCTTAAATATCTAAAGACAGTACCCAAATAAAATCTGAAGGAATCAAATGCTATTAGATATCTCTTAGAAAGATCATGTTGGAGAGCTGAACTGCCTTCTTACATTAGTAGTTCATCTTCACAGTACAAAATTTTATTCTTTAAATGCAACTGAACTTTCACAAGAGAAACTTGTTCTGCTGTCACTATATGACCAGTAAAATCCCTGCCAAAGTGATTAGATGCCAGCACTACTGATTTGTACCTATAACAAGTAAACAAATATCATTGTAGATAAGTTGTGACACCATCAGATAAAATAACATTCATGGATGACACTCCCTGGGGTTCAGATGTCAGGACACAACTTACAGAAGCAGAGCCAAATCCATAAACCAAATCAATTAGATAATTAATGTAAGTCTCTTAACAATGGCATAATGGACATCTTAAAGTAATAAATTTTCAAACAATACATTCAAAAGTAATTAAAATTTATACCAGTGGCTTGAAACTTAAATGTGTGTTGGAGGACAAATTCTGGAAAAAATGTGTATCAAAAGTAGTCACTCATAGCATAAGGTGCTTCTTGCAGCTGCAGCATTTGAATTATTTATTTTTTTAATCCTGTGGATCAGCTGACAAGCCTATACTTGACTCTCAGCCCACTTGCACATAACAGGGACAGTGTAGAGGGCTGCTCATAGCTATTCCAGGAATTTACAGCACAGATCTGCTTGGTAAAGTAGGGCATTGATGAGCATATACTTTATGTGAACTGGAAAATAGGTCCAACACTTCAGCTCCCTTCAAAAGGAAATATGTTTGAAACAGAGACTGCCTGCATTGTTAAATTGTACAAAAATGCTTAAGTAGCATGCATCTCCTCCACTAAGTTAATACTCAAAAATATTTTCAGTTGATTGTTCCTCATTCCAAGAAGTGGAGGTAGCCCCAAAAACATTTACTAGAATGATGCTTTGTGTGAACACTGTGTAGCTACATGGACCCTGCTAGAATATACCTTTGTTACAGGCTTTTTTGTTACCAACATCTAGTACTTGCAGGATGTTTTCTTGGCAGGTTTTGTTGGGATTTTTTACTCATTGGGGAATTAAGAAAAGAATTATTGATTCCTTCAAGAGAGTTATGTAGGTATGTAATAATTTGAAAAAGAGCTGCAGTTGTTTTATGCTTGTTCTTTCAATAAAAGACTTTCAAACCAGATGAGTATGGGTTTCTCAGGCCGTCATAGCATTTGGCCTAAAGGCCAAGCAACTTCAAGATTTCACTTAACAAAATGTAACAATTTGAAAATCCAGTTATCATCTCTATACTGTTCTTACTTTGAACCTTTTCCTCCTTCATTCAAAGCTTAAAAATCAAACTAAACTGGGCATGGGAATAAAATCCTCTTTATCCTAAAGGAATAACAGATACAAAACCAATTTAATATCAATGATGTAAATGCTGAAGCAAGGTGCATCCAGAGCAACTCTCCTGATTCCTTGGTTACAGACAGCAGAGAAGGTAGTCCACTGTCAGTACTGCAGAAGATAGGCAGTCATTCTGGGAATCCCTATACAACTCTAGAAAATTAATATTTTGTAGCTAAAGGTAAGTAATAATTTCTCCTTACTGAACTTAATAACAAAATCTTTACTGGCTTTACTGAAGTGAAATTTCATGCAGTGGAAGGAAATGAAAGGCTGGCAAAAACAAGAATCATTAATACCCAAGCTGAGCCAGAGCAAGACAGCCATTGTACACACATGCTTTCTGTACTAGAGAAAAAACTGTTTTTCTTCTGTGGTGTGGGTACCATCTGATTCAGTGTCATAGCTATATAACTGAGGTAATAATTTATTTTGTTACACTGGCAAATAAAAGGATAAATGTTAAAACCAAATATTTTAAGAGAAGTTGGTATTCAAAAAAAAAGAAAAAATCAACACTCTTTAAGGCCCTGTGTTAGAACATTGGAGGGAAATCAGAGAGTTTGACACTAGGTTAATTAGATTTAAATAGTTTCAGGGAGACAGAGAGAATGTGCAACAGGAAAATACTATTCATCTCTCTAGCCAGATTGCTTAAATTTACCAGAGCTGTCATCAAGACCTTTTAGAGACTAGTTGCATGATTTTGTTTATGGGTTCTGTAAAGAGAAACAATATTGACTGCTGACATTTATCATGGCTTATAATTTTTCTTCCCCATTACTTCACTGTGGTTGACTACATGAAAAGTGATTTGTTTCACTTCATCTCCTTTGCAAGAAAAAAGAATACCCATTGTAATAAGGTAAGAAGATGCAACTGAAAGCCCCAGTTTAGATCACGAGGCTCTTTCGGTTGCCAACACCACAAAATCTACCTCCAGGATGGAAAAATAACAGTAGATTGTTTCCTATGATTTACTGAAATTGAGGAGTGCCAAACCAGGAAGGATTCATAATAAAGACACCTCCTTCCACCCACTTGCAAGCAGGTGGGTCACAGAAAACTGCTTTGCAACATTGTGCTGATCTGGCCAGGGTCAGAGTCAGTACTTGGACAAAGGGGTCACTGCCACCACGTGCCTAGAGCTGGCTCCATCTGAACCCGAGGGAGGTTTCTCACTGGGATGATGTGAGAAATCTTGATATCAGAAAACATTAGACCAGACATAACTTACTCTTTAAAGCTCATCAAAATTTAAGGAAAGTTTTTCATGGAAGTATAAATGTTGTACAATTTAACACTAAAAGTTAAGGTCACTGTTTATGGATTCTCAAGCTACTTATAGTATCCAAGTCTTGGAGTTTTTCCATAAATAAAAATCCCAGGAAACAGTTGTTCTTTTACATATATGATGTTTACTGCTTAGGAGAGTGGCCCAGGGATGGGTCCAAACACCCTCCTTGCTAACAAAGGGCACTTAAATTTTTCCTTTATACAGAGAGTAGAAGAGAAATGCATAAAATTACTTTGCTACAGCCTGTTATGCATGATGTGGAACACAGAGAACTACATTCACTCCTACCTCCACAGTGGAATGCTATATCAGAAACAGTGATATGAAAACCTCTTTTCAGATGATTTATGGATACAACAGTGGCAAGGCAGCAAGTGGCAGGGAAAATGCCTTGTTCAATGAAGCAGTTGTGTTTGATACCTTTACCAAATTGATTCTGCTTCAGATGAACTGGTTCAAATTTAAAACCATTTCAATATGCAGCCTATGTACATAAATAATTGGTTCAGAATTCAAACTAGTTGTTTGTGTTTGGCAGTTTTTTTAAATGAATTCCTTATAGAAATCCAACTGGCTTTGAAATCAGTTCCAAATCTGAATTGTTTCAAAATGTGTCTTATATTGAATGACAACTGGTCTTCAACTGTTGTTTGGCCACTAATGCAATGTGATACTACATGGGGAGCCAGAATTCAGAACCAGCAGGGAGAATTTTACACCTTTAGTCGTCAGAGGCTGCAGTTTAGGAAAGGTAACAAATTCTCTTACCCAATTCATACTGTCCCCGGAGCAAGGCCTCAAAATAAACACAGTAGCTTCAAGACAGTATTACAGGTTACACTCCAGGCTGCAGACAGTCAGACAGTCCTGTTTGCATGTTGTGATCAGTTCACACTTCCTATTGCAAACAATCTTAGATTATAGTCCTACTTGTGTGAGAGATTGTCATGGAAAAAGAATAAGAAGTGGTATGTTAAAGCTAGGCCAAATATAAGACACATTTATCATGCTGTCAATGGAATTTTTTACCATGTGTCTCAATGGATTTACTAAAATCAGGGTTTTTTTATACCTATTATAGCCATAGGTCTTAAGCCATGTATAATGTCTTTCACAAAAAGAAAGACTGTTGTTCAAGCAGCAGGAAAAACCCCAAAACACGTGACACATGTGCCCTAAAATAAAAAAAGCTCAACTTTTTGGGAAAGCAGTGAAAACCATTTCTCTGTATCTGCTTGTGTAAAGGTGAAGCTAGAAAATGGGGGAGTATCCCTAAAACTCAAATTGCTATAGTTTCTAAACTGATGATCATATTTAGTTGACACAAATTAGTCTTCAGAATAAATATGGTTACATTATTCACAAGTTACAAACATCTTTAATTATATATAGTTTTCAAACATTAATTGATACCCTGGCTTTTCTGCATTGTTCAGCAGAGAACTTTGGTTGTTTTTTCAACCTTGTATTTGTTCCACTTTCAATTTTAGTTGACGTTTTACCAAGGACTAGACACCAGGAGGAGAGTGCAACCCATTTCTCACCATGACATTTCTTTGGTAAATCCCACACTATAGGTGTTCACTATTAAATTCTTACAGTGAACACATCTAAACCAGAAGATTATAACTAAATACAAAGACTGTTTTCCTTTCCAGATCATATCAATTTAGTTTTTATTTAATTTCAAAATTTCAACATCCAATGGATATCAGCAGACACAGTTTCTCTGAAGTTTGAAAATTCCATCCATATATCCAATCCAGTAACGTTTCATGCACATATATTATTCTTAAAGAGGTATAATCACTGGTTGACCTTAGTGGGATGGTTAGCGTGAGAGAAGGTGGCAGGATTGGGCCCCAAGTTTTCATAAATAATACAACATCTCCAGATGAACATTCCACTGTTAGTTTTTATAGTGCCTTCCACAGCCAGCCCACATGGTCTCTCACACACATTCATAGATGCCAGAACAATAACAAATTAAAGTTTGGTTTATAAAAGGGCCTTGGCTCAGATGCTGCTTATACAAGTTTGCATGCTGTTTACCCTGAAAAAGGTGTGGAACTGACCACAATGAGGTGACAACCTCAATTCCACTCACACATGAGGTGAGAAAACCAATAACAAAACTGCAGGATTAAGAAAAGACACTTTGTTTCTCCTGGCTTGCATATGAATAAAGTGTGTTTTGTTTAAAAATAAAAAAATGAAGCCACTTTGTGGAGCAGGGGAAGGAACATCTCTCTTCCTCCTTAGCACATATATGCATGCAAACATTTTATATATGTATATAAGGAATATATAGAAATAGATATATGTCCAATTGTACACACATACCCATACTACACATGATGATCCACAGAAGGATGAAGTCCTAGATTATTGTTGCCCTACCTTACCATCCCTTGCATTCAGTGAAGATTTTCATTCACTTCAGGGAAACTGTATTTCTAAGCATTACACTCTGCCTGTGCTGAGCACTGGTTCAAGGACATTATTAAACCAAAACCCTGCCTGTGCTTTCAAAACAGGGTTTGAGTGATTGAAGGGTTACACTCCACTTCCCTGAAGTATTCAGATTTACCTCCATGGCTTGGTACTCCAGAATACCCTTAAAATCCAATGTAGTCTGTTAAAATAGTAGGCACAGAGAATAAGGGAAATACCGTGGACGCTGACTCAGTTTCATCTATTTCTGTCCAATTCAACATGAATGTTCTCACAAACATCAAGTGGACCCATCTAGCCCCAAATTAGAACACTTTAAAAAAGGGAAACAAATGTTTCACCACACCCATGTAATTTCAAAGGTTGTCTGTAATTTTTTTTTAATATTATATACAACCAAATGCCTGAATGCAAACATCTCTGTAAAACTTGGTTGTCCCAATAATTAACTGGGGATACCCCAAGCTACACTAATTACTAACAGAGATGCAAAAACTGAAGTATGTTTGCTTAAACATACACAGTCAGTTCAATGCCAGAAAACATTCTACAAGAGATTACACAGACCAAGCAGATGCATGTGGCAGGGACATTTCTATTAGAAACACTCTAAACAAAGCCATCTAGTCCAGAGTACATTTTGCTTAAAAGATATACACATGGCATTAGAGCAAAGCTGGGAACAACTATAAGAACTTTAATTGACTGAAAAAATAACTGCCAGTATTTATAATTCTACAAAGAGAAGTGTCATAACGAGTTCACTGGAAAAAAAAAAATCTCAGCTCTATCCTGCACATGTGCACATGATATTTTCAAGCCATTAAGGCAGCAAAAACTGGAAGAAAAAAAAAATTAAGTAAAAAGGAAAACCTTTATTTGTGAAGTACCACAGAAAATCTGAAGGTTTTTGCTACAATTCTGAAAAGATACATGATGAACTTCATTAAAGAAAGAAAAAATGCTTCAGATACACTCCCCAGATTAATAGCTCTTCCCTATCTTTGGGGAGAAAGGCAGTAATTCTTCACTATCAGCAATTACTATACACAATGCACTTGCAGTATCTCAGCTGCTTGGTTAATGAGTAGAAGGTAAAGTAAAGCAAAACCTCCCTCTAATCCCTCCCCATTTGCTGTAGGAAGGAAAGAAATAAACACAGAACACCTCTGATGCAAGGTCTAAGTAACCCAAAGGAGAAGCAAAAATAGATTCTGGAAATGCTTAACCTATATCCTGTTCTATCCCATATGGCTAATGGAATTATACAAGTCTAAGAAACAAAAGATTTAACCCATAGTAATTTTTGTATTCTACATTCTTCTAAGGTCAAACAGAAAGACACTGCTCTCATTTTATTTATTAATCCAAAAGAACATTCTAATATTTTGCAAACTGGTTGCACAATTTAGAAAGAATTGGTTTTCAGCACTAGCTTTCAATCTGTAGTCAATTCCATACGTCATCTATATCAACTTCCATTCTTTGATGTTATGACAGCACTACAGACCAGCATCTGGTCTCTGAATATAGATTCCAGTTTTATATTGGAAATGGTATTTTCATTTAGATACCAAATTTGAAAAGGCTTAATCCTCAGATCTCTTGCACAACCTATCACTGCTTCAGTGTCATGCAAGTCACAAACACTATTGCCCAAAAGTGAAATACTATTCTAGGAGTTTGTGCAGTATAGCCCACATTGATAAAAAACACTCTAAACCTACTACTTCTGTTAATACAATTCTTTCCATAGTCATTTTTGGGGGAAAGAAAAGGTCATTTTTTTATTGTCTCTATATATGCAAAAGCAGTAAAAGTTCTGGCAGGCCTAGAATCAACAGGATCCAAATCTCCGTAAGATTTTTTTGAAAATTGGCAGACCTTAGCTTGAGAGCAAGTCTGTGAAACACACATTTTCAGACTCATACTTCTCCCCACTAGTAAACTTGTCATTTTAACACCTTTATTCTCAGCCTAAACCTGTGTACATTTCTAACATCACTAATGTAGCTGTCCCCAAAAGAAAAAAAAAAATTATTCTTCAGCACCATGAACCTAAAACCCAAACATCTCATTCTAAGCCCAAAGACAGGCTGTAATCAAGCCAGCATGGGATCTGAAAGCTGAACATTACTGCTTTCTCTTATACACTCTTTGTTTCCTTTACCAAGCTAGAGATTACTTCAAATCTTTGCTAATGAAACACAGCATTGTCTAAATCTGGAGCTTCATAAGCTCCCATGAGTATCTTCCACTTGCAAACTTACCTATTTTAGGCCTGACCCTCCTTAGAACACATTTACCAGATGGTCCAAGTTACACTGGATATTATTAGATCCAATACTATACAATACAATAGACTGTCTGTAGTCTATCTAATAGATCCTGGACATCAAGTAAAAGAGCTGATAAAAAAATAACACTTAAATTTTGAACGCTTGCCTACGACTGTTGACATTAGCATAGGGTAAATTTAAGTCCTCCATTTGCAGAGCAGAAAGAATAATTACAGGAAACTTTACTACAGCATTTGAAGAATTCAGATACACGCTTCTTCATTCTGTGGTTTTAACTAGAATGGGAAATAGATTAACTGATTACATTTTTTAGCTGACATAAGCAAAACCACAGAAATACTTCTGAATTTCATGGTCTTGGAAGGTTCTAGTAATGTAAATAGTTTTGAATAATCATGCTTCATGTCTTAAAACAAATTTAAGTCATTAAGAATATGAACCAGTAAACACTAGTGTACATGTACAAGGTTAGTTACAATCCTGCTCCTTCCTGCAGGTCAGTAAACTCATTAGTTACAGGTAAGTCCTCAACACAGAAGTGTTGTATGCTTCCATTAAGAAAGGACAGATAACTTTAAATTACTGAAAATCATTTGCACAATTTTTTTGTTTTAAAATCCCCTTTAGCTGTCTCATGTGTAGTAGGCATCCCATATAATTCAGCCTATTGCTGAACTTGGACATTTAGTTTTAGTAGATTTTCCTTTCTACATCTACATTCATCCTCTTAGTAATAACAGCACTAGTTTTATTGTTTCATTCCACACAGATCATAGACTATGCATTCAATCTAATCATTTATAGTGCTTCCTTTCTGACAGAGTATCTGCTGGATACTTAAACATTTAAAGTCCCCTTGCAACTAGTATTTGGTGCATCCAAGTCTAACCTTCTCCAGAAAATTAAGATTTTCCACAGCTCTTCCCAGTCTCAATATAGTTGGCAGCAATTTAAACGACATCCTTATGTCTTCTTACATTCTAAAGGAAATCTAAGAGCTTAGTTCAGGACAAAAAAATATTTGTAAAATACACACATAGCCCACTCCAGGTCCAAGTTCACTGGATAAAGCAACACATTTTGGAATAAGAGATAAGACCTTTTTAAAAACAGCAGCTATTCCGTGTTAGCCACTTGTTGTGTTATTTGTCCATAGCTGTTCACAGCATACACTAACAGTTTTCCAGGAATTCAGGAAAAGACAGGCCTTCATTGAGAAGTTAATAGCAAAAAACCAGCAAAGCACAAAAAGATTTGTGAGGGAAGGTGGGCCCAAGGCATTTTTAAAGCATATTTCCTTTCTGGCTGAACAGTGGCATCCAACAATTTACCAAGATAATTTTCAGGGGTTTGCCATTGCTCTCAGGAGAGAGGCAAATATATTTGAGATACATAATGAGGCACAGAACATTTGTAACTAGTTTGCATACAGGTGGAGTGTACAGCAAGAAAAGGCACCATCTTTTCAAGCACAACAATCTATGAAGTCTATTCTAAACATGGAAGCATTACCAGGACAAAATGCTTTTGCACTCTGCATTAGAGAAGGGTTAACATCTCTTGCTGTTGGTTGGGTTTTTTTAAATTTGTTTGCAGGGGTGTCACTATTTACATAGCAAGGGATTTAAAAGCCTCATTTAGGAGCAGAAATTAATGTGATAGACTATGAAAAAGGTTTAGACTCACAGGTGCTCACACAATTAGCTTCCTAGTGACTACCTCATAATCAGACAGCAGTGTATACCTGTCAGGGCAGCGAGCCTTGCTGCAGGCTATTGTTTGTTTGTCTATTTACTCTGCCTTTCAGAAGTCTACTATGGATTACAGTGAAGAATGCTGCTAATCTAGTTTAACTATGCCTATAAAAGTCTGAATTAAAAAGTGGCACACACATGTGTGCACAAAATACACACACTTAACACCACAGTTTTGTAGAGGTCTAGCTCATTTGATTATAAGAACAGGAACTGCACTTGAGCAATATTCTTCACATGATTCATTACACTTCTGCCTCAAAGGCTTCCTGCCATAGGAAATCTTTTAGTTTTTCCATTTAATTCTTCAACATTCTCTAAGCACTTCAAATGAAATAAAGTGTTCAAATATGCCTTTATGGCAAACAATTTCCATATTCTATTGATTTGTTTTCTCTTTTTTTTTATTGAAATCTTCAAAGAATGTCCCTAAGGAAGCAATACCATATTAATTATTGTTTGGTTTATTCTTACAAGAACAGTAATTTAGATTATTTTATTATGTTCCAGACAATGATTGCCTAACCAGATAATGTAAGCAAAGTAAAGTAAACTGGAAACTGAGTTTAATTACAAAAACAATTGCTTGGATTGCATTTGTGGTTGAGAAATACCAATTAATTCAGTTCACAGTGCAGGGATGATTATCAGAATATCACAGTGATAAACAAATAATGCAGAAAAAAGCTTTCATCAAGGAATAAATAATGCAATTGAAGAAAGTTGTAAATAGGTGCTGTAATGTCTCTGCAGAGACTCCTAATCTTGGTCTTCTTTGCCACAATAAGACCAGACAAAAATTCTATGGTGGCCAAATGGGTGTTTTAACTTATACCAGACATATTACTCACCAGGAAGTAGTATAAGATTTGGTAAAGACAGACATGCACACTCTTGTGCTGTTCTTATTAACATCACAGTGATAAAACAGTGTCAGAGTCATTATTTCAGCCCAACATACCTGAAGATGAACTTCTGGAACCACATACACAAATCTTAATGGCAGCATGCATCACTCTTGGTGTATAAAGTAGGCACTTCAGAGCTCAGACCCTGTGTTCACAGAAGTAGATGCAGATAAATCAGTTTTATGCCATTTGGAAAAATGCATTCCAGTAGCCATAAATTTTTCAGCATCATAAAGCAAATTTTTTAGATTACAGGTAGATTTGAAAAGAGATTGGGGGGGGGGGGGGGGAGGAGGGAGGGTGTTTACTTTAAAAATTTTCAGTACAGTACATTTAACATTCTTGAAAGATGCTGAAAGACTCAACATGAAACAAAAAGGAGATGGGACTGACAAAGGCTGAGAAGGAACATCCTCTAAAATTTTTTTCTATTTCAACTGCATGAATGACCACACATTTCAATTCATTCCACTGACAGCTTAATTACATAAACAAGTCTACTGGACCTGATGAGATGCATCCCAAGGTCCTGAAAGAATTGGCTGGTGTAGTTATAAAGAATTTCTCCATCATATTTGGAAAGTTAAGGCAGTCAGGCAAAGTCCCAGTAACTGAAAAAGTGGGAATATCTCACCCATTTTTAAAGAGGATAATAAGGAGGATCGTGGGAGCTACCAGCCAGTCAGCCTCATCTCAGTGCCCAGTCACATCAAGGAACAATCCTCCTGCAAGTTATGTTGCCACTCACATCAGAGTCTGCAGTGACAGGACAAAGGACAACCATTTTAAAGTGAATAGGGATAGATTGAGATTAGCTCTAAGGAAGAAATTCTTTGGTGAGACATCGAAACAGGTTGCCCAGAGAAGTTGTGGATGCCCCATCCCTAGAAGTGCTCAAGGTCAGGCTGAGTAACCTGACCTAGCAAAAGATGTCCCTGCCCATGGCAAGGGCTTGGACTAGAAGATCTTTAAAGATTAATTTCAATTCAAATAATTTTATGATTCATTAGCTAAAAAACAAAGCTCTGTGGATCAACAATGTTTGTCAAAGCATATGTATATACTTGTGTTCATCAGGGAGGTTCATGACCTCATTTTGTCCTCATTAGGAGTTCAAATACATTAAGCATCCAATCCAACTGGGCTTTGAGTAAACAAACAATTTCTTATAAATTCTTACAAATAGCACACTTAGTGCATTCATCTTATATTTGCCACAAAACACTGACTCTACTGTGACATCAAGTTCTTACAATTCTGCCTGACATCTGCATTTCTCTGGAGTTTTGAAGGATTTATTTACTCTGAAGTGTCATCTTTCTGTTCCTTCAGGTAGTTTCCTTAACCACCACCAGTATATTAACTGATTGTGGAAAAAATTGAGCACAAATTTCCTATACTCTCTATAAGTTCCCCTTTTGTGTCAGTTTCATAATTTATTTCATGCGTTCCAATGCATGCCAAAACATCTGAATGAGCTTCAGGGCTGACAGCCTACAAATATCATAAGAGTAGTCTCTGTCAAAAATACAATTAGTAGTTTTCTGTAACTTTGGACTGAGCTCCCTAATTCTAAAAGCCTTCAACTCATTCTCTGAATACATAGTTCTACTGTATTTTTAAATCAGCTTACATAACCTTTTTTCCAGAAAAAAAATGATGTGTTACCAGTCAAGTTCCCTTGTAACTGGTCTAGTGAATCGAGCAGCAGCTTTTATTTAAACCCTACCCACATTTTTCTTTTCAAGACATGCACAAATAGCCTGTGTTCTTTCAGCACACTTGTGAATGTGCTTTGTGACATAGCCAAACACTACCATATTTTTCTTCAAATAACTTCATTTTCCTTCAAATGAAGTTAAAAAGAAAAGGCTTTTGCGGGCTCATTATAAAACTTGTAAGACTGACTTCTTCCTTCAGTGTAAAGCATTCAAATTTTAGACAATACATAAGACAATCTAGGCAAAAATAACTTCAGCCAGTATCATGTCCAAGACTTGGTTTGGTCCTTACACTTGAAGAATCATTGGTACACCACTCTTGTGAGTTACATGGATGTTAGAGACTAGCAAAGAACATCAATGATTCTGCACTGCTGTTACTATTTGCTTTTAACATCAGTGCTATCCTTACCCTTTCACACCTAGCTCCTGGTCTTCTATTGCTGGATAGGAGTGTCCTGTCAAATTGTCTTACTACCACGTTAGTACTGCTGCTGAGGTTCTTGGACCTGTTTGTAAGTCTGCATCGTAAGTAAGGAGGCAAATTATCTCCCCATTTTATTAATATTAGATCATTTACTTACATTAAAGGGGGAAAATAATTACTTTCCCACAATACAGATGTTTCTCATGTTCTAGGTGCCTGGCCTGAGCCATGGATGAGTAGGATTCATTTTAACTAATTCTCAACATCTTTTAGATGCAGACCCTGAACTATGTTCAAGTACTTTCAGAAAGGAGAGAAATATTTTCATGAGGTGTCTCAGCTGTCACATCTCAGGCTTTTTTTAGGAAGAGAATTATCTTCTAGAGGGACACAGTCAGGGTCAACATTTTTCTGCAAAAAAAGTAACTGCACATTGAAAAATTATAGGAGAAAAACCAGTATTGTATGAGCATCGTTCATTTGAAAGAACAGCAAATGGACAAACACAAGACTGTTACAATAATGTTCTGACAGTAAATATGCCATACCAAACTTTTGGAAATGTTAATATTTAATGCACCCTTGCTTCTCCCCTCCAAAAAGGATGCATAATCTCTGAGCACATCAATAGTATTGTGAAAGCAACTTGCTTAGAGAATAATATCTCTTCATAAGGACATGAATAGAATGATTCCGAGGGGAAATTCTTAAGCATCTACTTTCATAGAAGATTACTCAGCCACTTAAAAATGAAATCTACTGAAATTCATACCAAAAAAAATGGAACTCATGAACTATGAGGTAAAAGACAGATATGTTTTGGGCTTGGGGTTTTTAAAAAATAATTCTTATATTGAGCAAGATTTGTTCTCAAATTTTCCCAAGACAAATGAATAATACCTTCTTACAACATCACCACATCCTGTATATTACCGTAAAATCTAACTTTTGAGTTGTCATTGATATATTTAATGAAAATTAGGTATAGAAAATTAATTTCTGTTTATTCCACAAAGAATTCAGCCTTTTACAACGGTCTAAGTCTACAGATTCTATGTACAATGACTACAGATTTCATAGCTAGTGGTAAAGTTACTGTCACCTTTCTGATGGTATTGGAATGAAACTACCCTAAAACAAAAAAAACCCCACTTGCTATCTTTTTCATTACAAATTCAATAGAAATTTTTAACAGAAAGCAAAATGACAAAATAGGGGATGGGTTAATTATCTTCCAATGCATTATTCTATTCAGAGTGCAAAGGACATAGATTACATAGTTATTTTTAAAGTAATTTACCTTGTTGTAAACACCTTTTGGCTAAAGGCGTTATCTTGACACCCAAAAGCTGTTTGAGATACAGCAAGATTACAGGATTATGAACTATAAAACATCAAGAACCTCTACTTCCTCTGCATGTTGCTATAAGTAACATTTTTTTTTTTTCCATTCTCAATTTATTTGCACTACTTCATTTTTAAATGTAAATATCTTACTCTCTGGAAGTAGTGATCAACATGACAGTTCATCTTTATTTCATGTTAGCAGGGACCTCAGATCTTATCCAGGGTTACACTGATACATCACACAGCTATGTATGTGCACCACTCCAGTTTAAATGAACTTTCACTGACATGGTCAGCTAACTTGCTTATAAATCATCATTACTACAGGTGTTTCTTGCCCCAAGATATGTAAGAATCAAACATCTCATAGGAAACAGCTTTTCCAACAAAAATCACACAAGATTGAAACCGAATGTTAACCAATAACATCAGTAAGTAAATAAAACTGTTTTCATTAAGTCTTAGGACTTGAAAGCACTCAAGACAATCTAGACCACTTTCTGGCCCAAGATAGTATTAAGTCTATGTATGAAATTGCTGGAAATGTCAAGAACTATGGACACTACAATATCTTAGGAAATGTATTCCATTTCCCTCTATCTTAATTTACCAAGTATCTAGTTTAATTTATCTGCATTTATTCATCGTATTGACAAGAGACACGCATCTGTTTTGGTTTTGCAACAGCCTTTTACACATCGAAAATGATATAAAAGTTTCAGTGAAGAAAGCCCAGTTTCACTTGACTTCCTTGTAAGTCCTACTTCCTAAGCACTTGTCATTCTTACCCTTCACCTTGGTGAATAATTCTCTTCATCCGGCCCACACCTTCCCTTAAATGTGACAACCAAGCCTGGTCATCCTCAAGTATGACACCATAAGGTCACTCCCTTCCCTATAACTCTGCAGCACTGCCAAGTCAAGTCACATTAAATCTTAGTGTAACATCAAGATCTTTGTCTACAGAACTGTTTCTTACCCAGTTGTTGCTATCATGGTATTTGGGCAGCAGATATCTCCTAAATTCTATGTGCAAATTCAGTGAGTCTTTATTCCATCATCCAGATCACTAACAAAAATATTAAGTAGCACCTGACCCAGGACTGACTCCTGCCAATCCTCACTCAGTACTTAACTTTCTAGTTAAAGAAGCATTAACATCTACCTCCAAATACTCCTACAAAACAGACCAGTACCCACCTGACAGCAGATGCATCAAGACCAAGTTTTACCAGCCTGCTTATATGAACCTCAGAGTTGAGATACATGTCAAACTGCTTCTCCTCTAGTCACAGAGGAGAAGGGCTAATGCCCTAGCAGACAGAAATTAAACCAGCTTGGTATAATTTCCCCATGAAAAATTTGTTCTGTTAATCACCTTGATTTTGGGGTTTTTTTACAAATATTTCTTTTTATGGGAACTGAGCTAAAGTTCATTTATCTGTAACATTGTACTTGCTTTCTCTCTCTTCCCAAAGACAGGCACTGATTTTTTTCCCTTCCATTCTTGTGTGCCATAACTAGCCTTCCAAAAAATTCCAATGGATACTCCAGAATATTCCAGTAACTGGCAGTAATAAAACCTCACTACAGATACTTTAGATGTGTTACTTTGCTGACAAATGGATTGCTTGCATGTCTCTTGTATATGGCAACACAGAATAAGAAAACAGTCTCAATGAGCCAGATTAGATGTCAGAAAAAGTACTCAGCATATAAAGCAGATAATGATCAATCCTTGCTATTGCAATCTATTGCAAATAGTTCTTAATCAGTTAATGTTAATGTGCCATTAAGATAAGATAGTTATACTAAAAAAAAAAAAAAAAAAAGAAGAAGCCACTGGTAAAGCAATAGAGTGTTCAAGTTATTGGTTTTCTTCTTCACCTAATCTGACAGCTGTTTTGATCACTTTCAAAACTTTTCTGTTGTAAAAATAAAGAGCTCACTGACATTTGAGGTTTAGCTTTACTCATACATTTTCTTCCTGCAGCCCGAGACATTGACGTGACATTAATCCTGAGCAGCTGCTTTATACAACAAAAGGAATTTGTTATGGAGAGTTATTTCAGAAGTGCAAGTAGCCAATTAATAACCGAATGTATAATTTCAGAAAAACTTTACCAAATGCTTGAATTCTTTCCTTATATAGTCACATTAATTTTGATGGAAATTTTAATCTGCAGAAAGGGCCAAATGATCTATCTGACTTCATTTCTTACGTGTGAAGATACTTTACAAAATAAACAGCCGAAACATAGAAAAAAAATGGTTTTTTTCCCCAGACTCAACATTTCAGATTTCTGCCACTACTAGAACAACTCACTATATCTATTGTTCCCTTAAGTAAATTATCAATACACTAGTGGTGTTCTGCATGGTCCTCAATAGCCCTGAGGACAAATGTGACTTACTGACATACATATTCCTTCCAGATGTTAGGTTTCCCATAGCACTCTTGATAAGAAAAAGCATAAGCAGATCTTACTCAGCTGGATATTACCAGTCTATGTCTTTAAATATGAGCAAAGAGAAAAAACTCCTTAATTATGTCTTCTTTACAGTCAACTGTGTTTAACATTAGCAGATAAGATGGTTTTCACCCTCTACATCTCATACATGCCAAAAATGTTTCCAGTAATGTCTGTATTGTATCCACTCATCACAGAACAGGAGAAATCGGGGCAATAAAGCTATATTGTCATCAAAAACCTTTGAGAAAAATTGTTCATAACTGAATTAAGTGTCAAAGGAAGAAGATCCTAACACAAGCAGCAGTTTCTTCTCCTGCACAGACCTTCAGAACAATGTGAACCTACAATCACCACCTAGCAATACAAGTTACAAAATGCTCAGTGTATTCAGTGACCCCATTTAAGCAGTCATGCATGGGGACTCTCCCTCACTGCATTTCATATTGCAGAGTCTTGTCTACAGCAATTATCTCAAACTCTCCAAAATGAGCCCTAGCCCAAGCTAGCTATGTGATGTGAAAGTAAGAAATCTAGGCTGTCTCTAAAAAAAAGCATGAGATAAAGACAGCTCTTTAGTAGAATTACAGAATTACTTACTGGATGTCTTCTATAGTAGATGTAGTTTAGATAGGGGCAGTCATTTTGTCATGGCTTATCTACACACCCCTTACAACCACACAGACAATCCCTGGGATTTAGCATTAAAGCACAACATATGGTTCTCTTTTCCTTCTAAGTACAAGGCAGAAGTGTATAACACATGAAAACAGTATGTCTCAACAACCTGAGCAAATGAAGGAGATCATTAAGTGTAGTAACTGCAGTCAGATACATTTATGTTTTCAAAAGAGAAAGAAACAATCATTATTTTATTTAACTTCCAAAACATTTGTACTCAAATATTTAGATTGCCTACCTCATTCTTCTGACTTCCAGTAACTTCTGGGTATCTAAAGAGTACAAGTAACTGTTTTGCTCATTTATAAACTTAAAAACCAGAAACAAACCTGAGTAGAGAAGTCACAGATGACAAAGCAGAAACACAGCAGTGTGAAAGCAAAATTTTTGTGGAAGAAAACATAAGAACTTGCAAGTTTTCAAAGAGGAATGCCTGCCAGGAACCTGCAAGAGCCTCTGGAGGTATCTGAACTGGGCTGTCAGTCACTGGCCAAGGCTGCTTCCAAGTCCTTCCTAGCCACTGATGCCAACTTCTGTTAGTGCACCTGCAGGCCAAGAGAGGAACTTACTTCTACTGAACAGCTGAAAACCAGATATCAGGGTATTAAGCTACTGCACAGACAGTTTCAGACAGATATAATTACTGTCAATGGAAAACATTATCTTAGATGACAGGAAATTTGAAAGTAGCACCAGAAGTGTTCACCGAAGTTCACATCAATGCTTGCCTTCATGACTCAGTTTGTACAGTTCCTCTCATCCCATGAGGGATGGTTAAGAAGTAACCTATGCAAAATAATTTATTTCTATGATTATTTTTATCTAAGCCAGTTTCTCTTCTTTTCCTTACACATCCTGTTTAAATCTCCTTGCATTGTTTCTTCATCCCAGCAAAACAGATAAGAAAATACAACCTAATTTTTACTAACAATTCTAACCCTTTCCAGACCTAGATGGCCATAGCAAAACATAAAATAAAACTGTTACAGAACAATCAATTTTTCGAATATTTTGTGGAGGCCTGTTTTGCTATTTCTCTTGCTTCAACAATATGCTGCTGGAATTCGAGGTTCTGAAGAATTTATAGGTCAAAGCTAGTAGGAGCAAGACAAATAATATAAGCAAACAACTCAGGCCATTTTTCATCATGAAGTCATCTTATATAATTTTAAGAATACCCAGCAGTTAATTAGAAAGTTACATTTTACTGTATAGTCTCATGTAGCTATTGTTCTATAAAAAGGATCTTCTATACCTGACAGTAAAATAAACAGAGCAGTTATAAATATTAACTAAGTGTAAATCATTTCTATGCTTAATAGTGTCTGATATTGTAATCCCACCACACTGTATTTGTAATACTAACATCAGTCAGCTGGGAAATTTTACAGGCTATAAAACATAGTGACTAATACAATAGTTCTCTGCTTTCTTGAAGCATTAATTCTGAGCTGCTTGCATGCAACTAAGTGAGCCCTAATACAGATATCTTGTACTGCATTCTGAGGCTCATGTTGCCCCTTAATAGTAGAAGTTCCATCAGGTCCAGCATTTGACAGCTCAGCTCACAGTGGGTAAAATAACTATATCTTTGTGCAACAAGCTTGGATTATTTTTCTATTCCTAAGACACAGACATGAGTGAAATAAAGTCATGAAAGAAATTTCAGCTAATAGCAAAAGATCCACCATTTTTGACCAAAAAAATCTTCTTAAAGAAAGAGAAAAGCTAAGCTTTTAGGATCACAGTTGAAAGGACTCAATGCAGTATGCAGTAAATGCCTTGAAAGAAAAGGATGTCTAGGATAGCAGGCAGAGAATAAGAACTCTGCTCATACTCTGTTACTATATGGGCTGTATCCTACACTGAAACAATGGGTGGTGAATAAAATAGACAATAGTAACAGCTGTCAGCCCCCCATTTGAGAAACACAGCAAAATGTTCAAGTCCTTCACTCATAGTCCATTATGTATGTTTAATGCAAACATTTGGAACAGTAACTTTACATTTTAGGAAAATAATAACCATTTGGAGGATTTTGTGGGAGCTATAATTGACCATGTTTTTAAAATGTGACCAAAATTATAGAATAAAAAAACCCCTCAAAAGCAAGTAAACAAAAACTCCACACATCTTTCTGAGATGCAGAGACTGGAGTAAGATGCACAAGGAACTTGGAATGGCTGTCTGTCCTCTTCCCTTGTTCTTTCCTAAGCATCTGCTCTTGGTCATTGCTAAAGATAGGACCTTGGACTAGACATTGGTTTGACTCAGTTTAAGTTCACCCCACACAAACTAATTTATTTCTTTGTCATAGCTCCTTTCAAGTGCCAAATATAAAGGTTGATCTGAGTAGGTCTAATTTTTTCCATAAAAGGAAAAGTAATTCTTCAAAAAGTAATAGGCCTGCTATAAATACAAATTCATTAATAAACCATAATTTGTATTGACGTTTTAAATTCTAAATTTGCCCTTACTTTTGATCATGCTGATGGCATTAGCTCTATCTCCTATTGCCAAAGTAACTGCCTTCCTGTTTCCTAATCAGCTGTGAGACTCATGCATTTTTTAAAGGACTGACTCAACAGCCAGGCGCACTTTTACACAGTCAAGTTCAAAGAATTTTCTCCAGATCAGTCTCAATAGCAAGAGCATGAAAACTTTTGGTAGGTCAGTTGGTTTTATAACTATTATAAAACAACATGATGTTGATCACTCCTGGAATTTAATCAGTAGGGTATCTTTTTTTGTAAAAATCTCAAATTTTAAGCAACAGAATCCTATTCAGCATTATACATTGTCCTCTTTTGTGTACAGACACATATATAGCATATACAACTTCAAAACAAACAAGATTATAAACCACATTTTCTTGCAAAACGGATTTCACTTTTACCTACTAAATGCTAAAAAGAAAACAACTCCCTTAGCTTGGCTACTAGAGAAAAACATTCAGTTTTCCAGCTGACTGTGAGGATTAAAGAGTAAACAAAGACTTACTAAATTGAACTATCAACTCAATAGGCATTTAGTAGAGGAATGCGTTTCTCTGACTCAGTACTTGGAAGAATGTCCCATTGTAACTTTTGAAGTCATCATTACATAACCTCCAGCAATCCTCTTCAGGATTAGTATCTAATGCTACAGCTAAACACAGAGAATGTGGCCAGGAACACAAATTCTGTAGCCCCTGCATATAGATCACATGATTTAATTTATCATAAAAATTATTACATTAAAATGTAAAAAGCAAATTTTCTGAAAGCAAAAATTAGGAAGACTGGAAATTTTGGAATGCTGTAAATCCCAGGCTATGGCAGTGAAACATGAAGAAAAATGCTCAGAAAGGAGGAAAGCACACATTGCAGTCAAGAGTCAGAACAGGCCAAGAGTAGAACTGTTATCTTGTACCTTCAAATGCAGCTGCATCCTCATGAATGAAGCCTGAAGCCCTATCAAATTATTTAAAAAAAAAAAACAAACCTTGATTTTTTGCTAAAGAGTTCAAACCCCAAGTACATAAAAGGAACACAAACTTATGAGAGGAATCAGATTTTCTAATCAAACCAAATTGCTTTGGCATTCTCATAAAATGCTGGTGTTTAGAAAACCCACTGGACGTAACACTGACATTAATTTGACATAATGATTTTAAGCTCAAGACCTGTTCTTAAGGAAAAGGAGGAAAAAGGTTGTACTGCATCTGTCTAAAACTCCAGTTAATTGGCACTGGTCCTGTGTGGCTACTCCCACACAAGCACTGAACAGCAGCAATGGCATATTGTAATAAGGAATGGAGAGAATTATGTGAAACACTTTTGACTACAAGATCCACTTTAGTAAAATTTATTTTAAAAATCTGTACAGAATACTATTTTTATTTCTTTTCCAAAAAATTTTAAAATCACAATTTTTAAGATTGAAACAGTTTTGGGGGAAAAAAACCTCAAACATCTTACCTGAAACAGAACACATACAATTGCAGCAGGAATGAAAGTAAAAGACAGGATAAACCTACTTACCAGACCATTAACTGATAAGGGATTAATTAAATACCAATGACAGACTTGTCACAAAATGTGCCCTGGTTTGACTTTTGCACTTTTTCCACAGAGTGGCTGAGAATCAAAATTCTTAATTTTGTCCAAATGGGTATTTCTTCTCTTCTTGAAAGGAAGCAAAAGAAGGTAAGGATGGAACATGGCCACTTGACAATAACTACGAGGTGTCACCAGAAAGTCTGTCAGCAGATTATTCTTGCTTTTGACTTTTCTTTTTTTTTTTTTTTACAATTTTAGTATTAGAATTTTTTTACCTGGAATGTCTTTGGTTTTGCTTCCTAAATGTTTTATACTAGGTTAAATTTGTGTCTGAGATAACACCATTGACTGTTAACCTCATGGTCAGGGTGTTTATTGTATGAATATCCTGTAATGCTCTCTAAGTAGAAAAGGAATACAGAAAATTAGAAGTTGAAATAAGGACAGTAAAACAAGCACTGTCACATGAGCTTATTTGATAACCTTTTTGGGTCTACTGGACTCATTTTTCTCTTTCAACACCAAGGAAACACTGTTAAGTTGTTCTAGGAAAATAAAAATAACCATACTGACACCACTGGAAATTGAAGGGTTATTTAGAAGCTCTTCTTGGATGGAACCCTATTACAGATGGGACATGCACAGGAAGAGATTTTAATAAGTATTTTGTAAATGTCTTATTCCTATGGCATAACAGTAGTTTGCAAGTGTTGTGGCACAACACCTTAGCTGACCTACTCCATAGGCAATAAGGTAGATTATGGCTGTGGGGCACACCTGAGTGCACTCATACCTCAACAAGGGAGATCATCAAATTAAACTGGTATCCTTTTTCCCCATTTTTTGCACTTTCAGTAACTGCACTACTGAAGTAATTAACAGGTGTTACTAATACCTATTATATTTTTTCACTATTTTTTTAATTCTAGAAATTACTCAGCTTACTTCCTTAAATCTTAATATAGATTTAAAGGAAACTAGTCTCAGCATATCCAACTTCTAAAACGGCCACAACACAAGGCTGATGCTATCTTTACAGATGATTTCTTGATGCTTTGTTCCAAAAATTATGTTTCAGACGGTTGTTCAGGCAACAATTCAAAGAATATGCTCGCACAAAAGCGGGCAGAAGCAGGCAGCAGCAGCAAGGCTGCAGTAGCGGCAGCACGAGGAGCAGGGTGAGCGCTCCCTCTCCTCGGAGCCGGCTCCGCAGCGCTCGGGCGCGGCCCAGGCCCGGCGCCGCCGCTCCCGCGGGCCCCCTGCGGGCCGAGCCGGGCACTGCAGAGCGCGCTCCGCTCACCGGGCACGGCAGCGGGGACGGGGCCACCCCGGCGGCGGAGGGACGAGGCGGACGCGCCCCCAGACACAGCGGGCACCACAGGAGGAAACCGCATGAAAAAATGGTCACGTATTTCCTCTCTTGAATAAGAGTTGATAACACCGTGGTACCGGTTAAGTAATCTCACACCCTAGGAAGATGTGCATTCACTAATAACAAGTTTGAGGTGGATCTTTCAGCATGTAGAACCAATCTTTATGGTAACTCTAACAGTGGAATGTATTTTCAAGAGAAAAAGAATAATTTTATATTGGTCTTACCTAATTCTGGATGTATGTTCTCTCAGGTCCTAATCCTCCAATGTATCTTGATTATTCCGTCAATTCTGGTATAAGTAAGATATTACAATGAAAAGAAGAACATGAAATATCAAATATTAATTAAATATCAAAAATTAATGGACTACAAAGAAAGTTCTGTAACTGTAAGAATGAAGCATTAAGGAAAAACTCTGCTTGGGAAAAAGATTTGCAGAAGTGTGAGGGGGAAAAGCAGAAGGAAGGGAGAGGGAAAGAGAGAAAAAGGAGAGACACTGACTGAAGTCACAGGTGCAACCTGACAGAAAGAGGTTAAAGGAACACAACTTGCCAGCCATCACCATCTAATTCAGCGTGTGTGTGCTGCACAGCACACTGGGGTTTCAGCCATACCAATGGCTTGTTCCCTTACCCCATACAGCAGCTGCACCCTGGCCACACACACAAACGTAACCTTGCAGAGTAAGAATGAAAAAACCAAGGTTTTATCATCTAAGGAGAGGTTTAAAAAAAAAAAAAAATCAGATGCTTATGATTCCAACTTTGTTTTCATATAAAACATGTTGGCCTTCTGGAAAAGATTAAAAGAAAGCCAAGAAAGCTCTACTACAGAGAGGAAAACAATAGTTACGTTTGTAACCCATATTAAATATATGTTATGATGGTTTTGTTATGTCAGACATATTTTAAAAATCATGGAATGGTTTGTATTAGGCATGGACATTTACAGAGAACATGAATTCTTAAAGCAAGAAAGGAAAACTAGGTAAAATTCTTATTTGACTTCACATTAGGGTAGACCCCTAAAACAAGCAGAGAGCATACTTTTTAAAATAACATGAAACTGGATTATTTGTATTCACACTCATAGATTTTCACAGACTTCAAGCTAGGAATTCTGAGATATGGATTACTTGTATGATGTAAATATTCTAAGTGTTTTAAATATTAGCCTAAAACCTCAGAACCCATATTATTTCAGTAGATTTAACTCTCTAATCAGAATTTGGATTTGTCTAACTTCACCACAAAACATTCTCATTCTGAATCAAGAAGTCCTCCTGCATTTATGTATATCTTTACATTCAGAAGAATATTCAAACCATGTAATTTTTTTAAACCTCTATTTTAAGTTGAATATGTTGACTGGGTAATGAGTTTTTGAATCAGTATCCCCAATAGAAGCATTTACACCAAAATATTTGGATGCCAAAGAGGTTGGTATGAATGAACCTCGCTGGATGAAGCTGTTCAAATACACTGCAATCTGTCCCTTTACAACAAAGCTTTATCTGATCATGAGGGTTTCTAAATGAAAAAGACAACAAGAATTTAAAACAAAACCCCCCTGATTTTTAGCCATTGTTGTTGGGGAGGTTGCGTTGGGGGTTTTTAAAGGTTGTTTGATCTCCCAAGTCTAATTGCATTTTTATTGTACATACCAATTTAAAAACAGCTATTACACAGAAATAGGCCACGTGTACTTTTCAGCTCCACTGACTTTGGGGCAAACTGACAAGACTTCCTAGCCCAGTTTTAACTGATTACATCAGGTGCCAAATTTGACTCTTGGGAGTACCTCCTAGGCTCCTTGCATTGGTTGGCTCAGAGAAGACAGCCCTACGCTCCACAAAAAGAACTCAAATGCACAAAGACTAATAAACAGAAAATTTTAATGAAGATTACAAATAGCAAAGAACAACTCTCATTCTTAAGAACTCAGGTTCCAGATTCACCTGATGATGATTTATCCCCTAGAGAAACATCACAGTTCACCTTTCACAATAACTAAACCTACTCTTGAGATCAAATGGACAGCGATGAGTGAAATGATGCTACCAGTCCTTTGAGACATCTCTCTATCAAGCATTTCCCTAAAACCTTTTCAGAGTGAAATAATCTCATTTTCAAGAAATTAGAAGAAAATGGTTTTTTAATTTCACATTTCTAGTGTTTTGCTTGTGATTGAGCTCCTAATTCTGCTGTGTTATAAAGTCAGGCTGGATTTTCAGAGCCTTTATAGTAGAAAACTTATTTCTCTAAATGTTTTGGCAAAAATAGATATGATCCCCTAGATAAATGCTGTGTACTGCAGACACAAAAGTAAGGCTCAAAACAAGTACAGTGCATGAAACAGCTTGTGTTTATTTAAAGAGTGTATCGGAATGCCAGTGATTCTTTTCAGCTGTCCCATTACTTTTTCCCTTCTCAACTTTTGTTTAATTTTTTCCATGGTCCTAATTAGTCAATGCTCAAATTTGGAAAAACCAGCAAATGTATAGTCCTGTGCAGCAGATGGCAAGATATTCTAAAGACATGCCACTAACAGTAACTTGGACATCTTCTGATGCAAGACAAAAGCAAACACTTGTAGCAGCCAACTGGAATCAATTCTTTACAGTGACAGAGATGGCTTCCTACAGCTTGCAGGAACAGAAAACTGAGTGTGAAATCACTGGCCACCCACATATATAGAGGTGATATAAATTAAGTATCTCAAGCTTGGTCACTGGTTCCAAATTACCAAAACATTTGTCCTTAATTCACATAACCTAAATTTTAAGAATGTAAGGCAATATAAGATGTCAAACGTCAGCTGTACTGGCTAACACCACTTAACTGGTTGCTAAAGTTTGTAGCTCAATTCTATGTGCAATAATTGCCTGTTACACAATCTGAAGCCCATTTGGTTTCCCATACCCCTCAATGTATGTGTTTCCTTTTGATAGATATAAATTCTTTCATGTTAAAAATCACTGGCAGATTTTGTTTTCACTTTTCACATTTTCCACAGTCAAAAATCCTCTATCATGAACTACGCATTTTGTGTTATAGGTACACCACTGCTTACTTATTTTCCTCATTACTACTGTCCATGTTTTAAAGCTGATACTTAAATTATTAAATACACAACTCACATAACTGTTTAATAAATATGAGTAAGAACTTTTAGCAGGATGATCTGATTGGTATTTTTAAGTTTAAGTCTATATAGTCCATTTGATTGATGCAGTCTGTGTATACCACACTTATCACACTCAAATCTGAATATAAGCTTTAGAGTTTTAGTTTCAGGCTCTATGCAACACCATTCAGTTTTAGACATCTGCATTGTCTGGCTAAATCACATTTTAAAGATAGGGGAGTTACAGGCTTTCTCTTCACAACCAATGAAATTCCTTTGGATAATTACATTCAGAGATGGTGTTTAATCTGTATACACTGAACAGCTTTTTGGAAGAGTCTTGATATTTTAACCAGAAAAATAATCTATGGAGACAAAGTGAAGTCTGAAAATCATGAACATACTACTTTGACTATCATTCCCCTATTTGCCTGTGCTAAGTAAACCTGTTAATATATTACTAGTTCTCTCACATATTTACATTTACACTGGCTAATTACTGTAAAGACAAAGCCCAAAGCCTGTAAAGGTTTCACTGAGCAATGGCTGGACAAGATGGAGCAGCTGACTCCTCAGTAAGGCTAATTTCAGTAGTCACACTAAAAAAAAAAAAAAAACAAAAACAAAAACAAAACAAAAAAAACACACACAAAAAAAACCCCCTAGGTAAATGCTATTTAATATACAGATGTCTCAGCTATTCAGTGGTTCTTTTTACACCAGCATTATGTGAAAACAAGTAATTGAAGCTCTCAACTCTGAAAGACTGTACAGTACTGTGGAATAAATGCAATGGGGTCTGTTCACAGCTATATTGGGCTGTCTGCAAGCTAGAACTCATAGATTTCATCCCTGTTCCTCTGAAGTGTTATACAACTAACTTAGCTTTTTTCACTCTGTATTATTCACTTGTAAAATTGTTTTGCTGATTTATAGCCCAGAAAACATTGCACATAAGCAAAGTCTTTTACCATAGGAAAGCAAAGAACTAACTATGAACTTTTGCAGGTTAGGGAACATGACATTAACACAAAGTATAACTCATCCAATCTCATCCATGTCACTTAAAAGAGCACAAAACACCCCAGTGACTGGTGATAACAGGCAGGGATGATGACACAATAGTGGGATTTACAAGTAATATCTTGCTAAATTCCCACTTGAGTTTGTTTCCACAATGGTTTCCTTTTTAAAAATAAGGATTTGAGCCTGAAGTTTTCTATGTCAGTTCTTCATTTTGTGAACTGTTTTAAATGAAGGAAAACATAAATACACTTCCAGCCATGTATGGTATCAGGAGAATTAAGTACTAAAACATGGATATTTCACTAAACAGATCACAGAATCACAGAAAGCGCTCAGTTGGAAGGGCCCCACAAGGATCACCAAGTCCAACTCCTGGCCCTGCACAGGACCATCCCCAAGAGTCACACCACGTACCCAAGAGTATTGTCCAAACACTTCTGGAACTCTGTCAGGCTTGGTGCTGTTTATTTTTCTCCTTTTCCATTTCATAAATTGTCAAAATGACCACATGGTATTGGATGTTTCCTTGTAAAGGACTCCTAAACCTTTTGCTAGTATAGAATTTAGTATTAACAGTCATGAAAATATGTAAACTTGCCCTAAGTTACATAAAACAGACCACAACAACAGTCAAAAATCAGACTTCTAGGCAAGACTGTATTAAATGCAAAATGGCATATATTGTACTTTCATACAGAAATAATACCCAAGTATGTGCAGCTTCTGATATTTTTAGATTTCCTTTACATGGTAAATTTTAATGCCTATAAAACTTTAATAAGAGACTAAAGAAATTAACTCCAGTTCAGTATAAATATTTGTTCCAGTGTTAAAAGTATCTGCACAAGTTTAACAATTATAAGCTTAAGTAAGTTATAACTTAAAAGTTATTTCAGAAAAACGACACTTTTTTGTTTTCTGGATCAACAAGTGAGACTTATTCAAGATAGCAATCTCATATTTTCATTGTTATTAAAAGGTTGCAAACATACCATTACAAAACCCCTTTGTACTGGCCAGCACAGTCTCTTAGATCTTTGTGTTCATGTCATGTTCCCTAACCCACAAAAGTTCATAGTTAGTTCTTTGCTTTCCTATGGTGAAAGACTTCGCTTATGTGTAATGTCTTTTGGGCTATAAATCAGCAAAACAATTTTACAAGTGAATAATACAGAGTTTATTATTAGTTTAGATGAGTAAATCCTAAAAACAAAGCTTACAGGTTTGGGGACTAATAATTTAATATTCTTCCCACAAAACTTGTTTGTGAAGCCATTCATGAGTTTATAAATAAGTGTCATGAAATGTAGAAACAGAACCTTAAGGAACCCTTTTCTATATTCCAAGAAAGGATGTAATATTCCCTAAAATCCATCCTACTTAGTATCAAACAGCTTTGACTAAAACACCAGGAAGAAACTTTTCATTCAAGCTACAAGCATCCCCAAAGCAACAAATGCAGCTAGAAAGTCCATATTTGCTACCATATATTCATAATAATGTAAAAACTTTAACTCATCTAGATTAATCAAATTAAGTCCTTGTATTTATAATAAGCATGTAATAGATTACTGTAATCCTTCAAATGAAATTTATAACTCACTTATTCCACACTGGTTTGTCACTACATCCTCCTTGGCTGCTTATTGAAAACTGTACCAATCCTTTATCAAAATACACAAGTGAATGGAAATAAACAGATTAAGCAGCATGCCACAATTTTATAACATTTAAAAGGTATCTAGCTGCTCAGACATGTTACCTAACTCCAAACAGACTGTTTTAAGCCTAAACAGATTCCATTTACTCCTCCTCTCCTAAAGGAAGGAGGGTACCGAACACATTTCTGTAGACTTACAGTATCTTCTCCCCTTGGTACAACTTCTATCAGAGAAAGAAAGACTTAACTTCTGTTTTAGATAGATCACACACCTTTTTTACCTGCATCAGGCATTAAGTTGCTTACACCAACAGCACAACCCTTCTGCCCACATTAAATGGGGGCAGAGCTGGGGGGAACTAAACTGGGAAGTCCCAGTTTAGTCTGTGGAAGAGGATCTCCAGACCCTCCCTTACACAACTTAGTATCTTAAAAGAGGAAAATCTATATTCTACAAGCAAAAAGGAGGAGTGAACTCCTGATTAAAATGAGTAAAACTTCTAAAGAGAGCTGGGCAGAACTCTACAATAGGTAAATACAAGATGCAAATAAGTTCCTACTTCCAAGCTCTGCAGAAATTGTCTGCAAGAAAATCAACCCTCTATCATATTCCCTAATGGGTACCTTGACTTTCCTCACTCTTCAGAGCAAGAAATGTGGTTTTCTAGCCAAGAACTCCACGTTAGGAACTTTCTGATACTTTCAGACCTCTACACATCAACTACCTCAATCTTTCCATCCATGTTCACAATGGTCTTTCTACCACAAGAGGGACCACAAGAGAGTCAATCCTAAAGTCAAGCGCTTACTCTACTGGCATCCTCCTCTACCTAGCCAAAAAAAAAAAAAAAATTGCCACTTCCTGCTCCTTTCCTTAGGAATTTCCAGGATAATTTCTCATTTGCCAGCAACTAATAAGAAGCAGTATTTAAGAGAGTGACAGACCTTAGAAAAATGACACTTCTGAGTGAATCTTATAATGAACTGTTGTACTAGGATCCCAATCTTTGTCTCTTTAAAATGTATTTCACAATTTAAAGAAATTTCAGTGTAGCCAAAGTGCAAATGAACAGGAAATTTAACAGGAATACTAGAAAGGGACTCAAAGGAAATTACCAGCCAACAAAAACTATCACTAAAGTCTACCTTTTGCATTTCCCAGTTATAAGCAGACATGTTCTTGAGAATGATTGCAGGAGGGCCTAGCAAATAACTTCCATGGTCAGAGTAGTGGTACAAAGGCTATAAACAGAACTAGGAACATATTATAGGTAAAAGTGAACAATAGGAGTTGTATTATACCCTTTTCTGGCCAAAGATAATGAAATTTCAAGTTTATTAAGCTATTAAAAGTTTAGAACACATCAATATCCCACAAAGCAATGCATTACAGAACATTGTGAGTGAGTCTGAATATTAAAACAACCATTCTCTACTCAAGTATTTCAACCTTGTTTTTCATTACAACTAAGTACAGGAGGTAAAACACTACCAGCATGGTTAGGTGGGGTTTAATATGCCATGGGTTAACTGAGGATATATGCTGATGGCATATTTGTACATATAATGTATAAATTCGTATCAGCATGAGTTTGTGTAACAAACTAGCATGAGAACACAATTCTTTCAATCAAAATACAATCTCCTGACCAAGAGTTTTGACCCTACATGAAAGAAAAACCATTTTTTGAAGATATATAAAATATTTATTGTGGAAAACAAGCAATATTTGCCTTTATACTATTGAAGGGTGTGGTATAACTGTATTCCAGTCTAATGTATTCAGTGATAACTTTAATTTAATACTGTATAGCCTGGAAAACACTATGCCACTTTTGTGGAAAAAAGTCACAATGTATAAGTTTGCCCAGTGACAAAAGTGATGACTACTACTCTGACCTAAGCAACTGGTTCTCTTCAAAGTCAAAAACATTCCAAATCTGAGTAATAAATGCTACTTGTATTAAATATTGTTATAGTAAAAGGTCACCAAGTATTCCAGAAAGTTTCAAGAAGACATAATAAATATGAGCCTATCACTTAGATTTTTGATACATACCAAAAGTTTAAACTCCACTACAAATTAAATACTTCTTGTTTGTGTTGTTTCTCTACAAAATATTAGGAGATAATATGAGTGAGAAAAGAAGACAAAGGATTAATGAAAATATTGCTTTAACATTTGAAATTATAATAACAAAATCCTATGTGTTGACAGAGCAGTAAGTCATATTCCAAAATGCACTTGTACTGCTTTTGGGGGACTCTTCAGAATGGTGAAAGCTGAACCGTTTGTTTCCTATTTCTTGTCAGAGCCAGACAGTTAAAGCTCAAGATTGTTTTGACTCAGGGAAATGTTGCTTCAGATCATTAATGGAAAACAAATGGGGAGATTAAGGGGGAAAACAATGGAAAGTAATAAAATGTGTAAAAACTCCTCATTTTTATTATCCTCCAGTGTTGATGTTGAAAAACATACCTTCTTCAGGTGAACCTAGTTGAGAGTATTGCTCAAAAGCTTATTATGTTTTTAAAACATTATCTTGTAAATATTTTGTGTCAAACTACCAAAAACATACAATACCCTAGGATGTAAGTTCTTAAGAATTATTGCTTGAGAAGACTGGCTAAGCTTCACAATAAGAAAAAATAAAAGGGGCTTTTAATATTTTGAATCATTTATCCCTTCACTTAGAGTTATAAAATGAAAACAACACAGAAGGAAAACCAAAGGGAAAGCAAAGAAAAATAAGGTGAAATTTTTGACAGTAAACAAATACTTGCCTAGAGTAAAGATGAGGTCAAAAACTGGCATCATTGATACCAATTTACCAAGACACCCTGATGTTGTGACAAATATGACTGCTGTTTGTGAGCAGACCTTCAGTCTCTCTAACCTGTTTATTGCAGATCTGCAGAAAATAGCAAGTTCTCTATACATCCAAGTAACACTTTAAAGACTATATTTGATCTAGATCATATTGGTGTTGGATCCATTTTTTTTTTTTGCAACAAGCACTACAGTATATATATTGATATTTAGTGATGTCACACTTTCCTCCTTTTTCTTTCTGTAATCTATGTAAAAGAAAATATTCTTAATTACTAACGTTTTAAGTTACAGATAATTATATAAACTTACAGTTGTACAAAAATCTAGTGCTAAACTACAAAATGGATGCTTAAAATCTTCTACTGACATAACACTGTGCTCATTTATTAACAAGCCTTCTTTAAAAGAAGGTATGAAATTTCATGTTCTTTTATTGGTGACATAAGTGTTTAACTTCTTCCACAAGATTCTTCAGTGATTCATACAGACTAAAACAGTCTTTGACAAACCACTGCATGCATGAGTACAGAGCAAAAATAGTGGTTGACAGAGAAAGGAAATTAAAACAAGCAAAGCAATGTGAAAGATGTAGATAAATGAAATGAAAGCAGAAATGAGACAACAGTCTTTTTCACGTCCTTCAAAAATATTTCCTGTTGCCAGCATTTGCAATGATCTTCTTATTGGTATTCACTCTAATGGAGGAAAGATCTGTTCATTGCTAAATAATACTTTAAGAACTGAAATAAAGTGGAAGCCTACTGACATTTTTACCTAAAGGCACAGTGAGTATAACAATGCAGCTTTGAGGGGCTCTTTAATGTCAAATAGAGGAGCATGTCACATATCTTGTTTCCTGGAATCATTACGTTAGTAGCATGCTTTCCTCTAACAATAATAGAGCAGCTACTGGAGTCAATTTCAGAACAAAAATACTTAAGGCAGACAGCTTTCCCTTTACTTTTAGCTTGAATTCTAATTTACTTGTTTTATAGACTTGAAAAAACCCACAGTTTAGGTATTTATGTAACTGTGAAATACACTGTGCACTATCAATGCACTAGGTCATTTGGCTTAGACATGCACAATAGTTCCCTTTAATACTGATCCAAGTACATGTTGTTCTGGAAACAGTTCAATAGCAGCATTTTCATCTAGAGCCAGAATGCATTCATTTTCCATTTCCATTGTCTTCTGCACTTTATCTTAAGTGGGGAAATGTATATTAGTTGCAGCATATTTAACTTAATTTTATTTAGTTTTACAGGTGTGCTAATGCATTTGGATACTCTTTAAAGAAACAGCTGTAGGAAATGTAATTATCTTCAGTATTATTTCTCCTGCTAATTTCTAGAACAAAGCCCAGTCAAGATAGAAGTTTCAAGATGGAAGTTTTAATCTTTACTAGTAATCTAAATGGGATCTCAGATCCAGTCTTTAGTTTTATATCCCAAACAAATGCTATATATCATAGCTCGCTCTGATCTAAATGACACTGCCTAGACAATCTACTGTTCATCTATTAAGTAGGAAATCAACAACTAAAGAGTACTAATCCCAGCAAGTGCTTGGCTACCAAATTGTGCTCAATACTGAAATTAAGCACAATCCCGTTGCAGTCCTGTATGGAAATACTGAATTGCAGACCGCCTTCCTTGGAAGAAATAAGTCACCATGAAACCTGACACACAGCAGTCAAAAAGAACCAATAAGCACAATTAAAACCCCCAGCTTATTGCTAGCAACAGGTATCTATGAGATGCTGTAAAACAGAGCCAGGTAACTCAGTCATGCTTCCCTATTTGGTACTGAAATTATTGTCTTACAGATGGAAAAGGAGAGAGCTCTTAAGAAGTGCAACAGTGCCTGGTTTCACAAGAATCTGATTTGTAAACAGGAACACATCACTGTGATTTAGAAAGCCTTGCACTTAAGTTTCTAAATAATCTAGCTTGATGAAGATTAAAAAAAAAAATTAATGTACTAGCAAACCAGTCTGACTCTTCTTCAAATAAACACAATGCTAAAACTTTTTACTGGGACTTGCTACCTGGGAAAGAGCTTTCTCCATCAGGGCCTTTTAAACTAACAACAGTGGAAGGAATCAATACAAAGCCTTTACATGCACAGGTTCAGTTTAACAGCTGTAAGAGGCAAATGTTCATGCTCACTCAAAAAGCAAGAAAACTCCTCTCATGGTGTGGAAATTATGCCCTTTGAGCCCACAAGTTTCAAAATGTAAAACTCACTTCCATAAAACAAACACCTTTATCTGAAAATTGTTTTGTGTGGCTCCAACACAAAGAGTCCATGTCTGAAGTTTACTATGAAAAACATTTCATTTCATCTTATTTGCCCTTTTTAAAATAAATTTCCACGGGAGAGTCTGGCTGGAAAGCACTGCATCACTGAAACATCTACATTGACTGAGAACAGAGTTAGACGCAGCAGCTTAATTAAACAGAAAATCAGAATTCCTACATGTGAAATATCAACTATTTTGAGGTTTTTCGCACAGGAAATTAATATGCTCCCACATAAGACATTCATAGCTCAACACAAGCCATCCATTCCTTTTCATGAGAGGCAGAACAACACAGTGCCAAGCAGAGATCCTAATTAACTGCTTCTGTACTGATCCACATTTAGAAGCAGTAAAGTTTAATTACTGGAATGGCCTGCACAGGCTGCTTGGCCTACCCACAGTGCTGCACACCTCATCACAGCATCTGAAGTTTCACTTTACTCATCGGGTATGATTTTCAAAGCTTCAAAAGCTTCTTTACACCTCCTACCCCCAGAAACTCTTTCTAAGCAAGTTGGTTTTCAGTAAGCATTTTTTAGGCCATGTTCCTTTAAATCATTAAGAAATATTTTATATATTCTGAACATCTACAGATAGAGAAATCATAAACAAACCTTTAGAAATTCACCTAAACACTGAGACCTCTGATTATTAAAGCCTTTTATTCATAGTAAAACTACCAGTTATCCATTGGTTAGTTTGGCAAACTTATTGACAACCTTTTGCAACACAATATTTTGACTGCTTTGTACTTTGGATCCTGGGGCCCTAACTATATCCAAAAGACTTTTTGTCATTCTGCTCCACTCCTAAATGGAAATGGACTCAACTGACTAAAGCACCACCTCATCCACAGGACTTACAGAATATGTTCAAATAAGTTAAAGTTCTATAAAACCTGATGCATTCCAATAGTTTTATAGCTTTTTAACTAGCTGTATACCTGTTAAATATATGCAGCAGACCAGTTCTTAAATCTTTGATCTGTTTATAGCCCAAATGACACTACTGTTTATTCCAGCCAAACTTCTACTCGAAAGTAACAATAAGCAACATACGGCTTCATGAACGCTCGTAAAATTATAATGTTCCAGCATGTAAAAGAAAATTAAAAGTATGCAGAAATGTCTTTCATTCCTTTTCTGGTAAAAATTATAAAAAGGCTTCATGCACTTTAAATCAGTCTATTTTAATTTATGTTACAAATACAATTCCTCCTATTGCTCAGAGCAAACCTACTTTGGTACAGCAAGAGAGAAGGATTCAAATTTACAAGACAAGGCATCCCTTTCGTATAATAAAACAGCTTTCTCCTACGTTTCCAAGACAGGCTATATTTTCTGTGGTTTATTATTAATTCCCCAAAGATATCTGGGGCTCATCAAGCTCCTACAAACCATTGAAATAGGTCCTCCATTCCAAAAGAAACAGGAAAAGCAGTAGGAGACAGTACCAGTGATATTCTGCCCATGATAAAGCTGCTATTTTCATTCCTCCTAGAGCACAACCAGACAGTCTAAAGCTGTCAGGGAGCTGGAGTGAAAACATAACAGTTGATGTGAAAATGAAAAATAAGTGTTGATGTCGCGTGAGCTAAGAATTTGGATCAAAGCTCACCCAAAAGCATCAGCAAAGTTGTCTGTATCTCATCAAGATTCCAATGAGCAAATCCTCAGCTGGAGATCTGCCCCCTACACTTCATCCTGTGTACCAAACACATTTGGACAAGGATTCTGTCTCTCCCCAAATTGCTGTCTTCCCTACAGTCACAGATGAGAAAAAATGAACTAACCCATGCAAACCCAACCAAACTTAGGCCAAGTTCAATGCCTCACTATAGAAAGAAAACAGCACTGGTGCTGTCAGGCATCCCAGTCCTACTAATACAAGAGCAAGGAATGCAATGGTTTTGCAGCATGGGAATGCTTAAAGGCAGCTGAACAACTTGGACCTTTTAGTACGAAATAGGACAAGTCAGAAAGGCATCGGCATCTGGTATTAGTACAAGAAAATCTATTCTGGGCACACTGATTCCCAAAGAGTCCAGCACCCTAGAGGTCTGCAACCAGTCATGTCTGAGACATGAAAAAATCTACAGCAATTGCAAAACAGCACAGATAGAAAATAATTCCATTTTAAACACAAAGTTTTGCCAGTTCAGTATCCAATTACAGACTGAATCATCTCACCTTTCCTCATTTCCCTTTGATGCCAGATGCCCTCTAACAGGCATGGTACAAAGTTTCTGTCTTTGAGGCATCAAGAGGACAGTACTTCAGCTTTCCCTTTTTGAGCATACTTTAGGAGTCAGAAGAGTGAGCTATAGATTTTGAACATTTGTGTTTTAAGACAAAACTCTAAAATAAAATTATGAATAGCCTATCAGAAGAGCTATGGGAGATGCTTACAGGAATGTACTCAAAGCTGTCAATATTACCTTCTGGAGAAAAGCTTTTAACCCATATACAAAGTGATCAAGGGTGGCAATTTTCAGTTATGCTGTGCTTGTAAAAAAACCTATCTATTCAAGAACAAGAAATAAATTTAATGCTAGAAAATGTATTCACAAATTGCAACATAGCTTTGCCCAGTTACTTGAATGAATCCTTTCCCCATGTTGAGCATATTAGGGTGAAGCGAACCAGGCATCATCTCAGGTCACTCTCCAAAGAAAATTTTGCAAACAAAAAATCTGAGGAAGATTCTGAAAGACTCTCAAGTGAAGCACACATAGTACAAGATTTTTTAGGATTCCTGTAACTAGCCAAGTTTAATTTTTATCTTTTAAGTGGTTGTACACGTGGACTGTGACGGATAGCCAAGAAATAAATCCCATGTAGCCAAAATGATTTTAGGTGGTATTGAGTCCTCCATGTCAATAGAAACTGCTGAACCACTTTTCCAAATCCAAAACTGTTTCTGTGCATCTCTTACATTCTGATGCCTTATAAAAATGTGCATGACCTCCAGCAGGCTCTTCTTTAGATGCAAAGGATGCATAGTATTTGGTATTGCTAGTGATGCAGATTTACTTGATTGCTTTCTGATTTCAGAGGAGCTCAGAGTCTTAGGACAGATTTTGATGCAATCATTGAATGAAACAGTATGGTACATACAATACTGCAGCAGGACTGTTCCATGTGAAATATGTCCAAGTGAACTGAACAAAGGATCTTCTTGGTCCTCCAAAAAAAAGTATTTTGTTCTGACACTGTTTTTGAGTCATTGTAAAATTAAAATTTCTAAGATACTTGATAAAAACTAAAGATGACCTAAAACCAGTAATATTGAAAATCAGAAATCTTAATCTTAAATGCATTCCCATTCTAGAAAGAAAAAAAAAATCGTAATTTTGGACTTTAATTGTGCAAATTAACGTGCCACTTGTATAAGTCCATGATCAGTCACCTTCTTGGCATTCCATAAAACCCTGTAAGAAATCAGCAATTCTGCTTTGGTTCTACCTTTTGGAACCCCAGAGACTCCTTCACCAGTAAGGCACTAAAAACACATTGCCATATATAAACTATGTTCAAACGCCATGGAAGCACACAGAGGAGCAGGATGACACAGAAAGAAAAATGTCTAGGCATTGTAACAGCTAAACATCAGCTTTCAAACACACAGATCTCCTCACTAGAGGAGAAAGATTCACCAGAAAGGGAGCCAGTCTCAGATTATCGCACATCTGTCATAATCCTGAGATAGATACCAAAGTGATGGGAAGACTTAAAATTAATAAAATGAGAAACCATCATTATCTTTGTGCACTGAGTAAGAGGAGAGTTATAAAGAAAGAATTCTGTCTTGACTGGGTAGCTGCACTTACACCACAAATGCATGTGGACAGATGTTCAAATACATTCATACATAAAATTGCTTTTGAAGATTGAGAACTACCCACATCATTTACTCTATAAGGACAGTGGATCTCAGCTCTGTATTATTCCATTTTCAAACTATTTAATAAGAGAATCTGTTGCTAATGAAAAAATGAATGGGTTGCTTCCTGTCAAATCCATTAGACAAGATGTTTGAGGAACACTCACAAAGAAAGAAAAGTACAGGAACAGAAACTGTCTGTAATATTCATCCCAGTAAGGATCCTATTTCTTCCCATTTCATTTTCATGATGCAAAAAATAGAACTGCAATTATGACAGCATGCAAAATTCAAAAGTGATTGGACTGCTCTTTATTACTGCTCAGTGTGTGACATGCATGTGCCAATAATACCAGCACCATGATTTTAATATGGTATGCTGGGCAAAATGCTTGAAGAGAAGATTTGAACAAGAACCACCAGCATCTGTTTATAAGCACAAATTTAGCAAATAAAGTAGAGCTGAAGTCAGGAATTTTCATCTCACTTATCTGGTTATGACTAACTGCATTGATGGATGCTTCAGTGCATGTGGTGTACAAGTGGTGAAAGATTAAGGGCAAGACATCAGAGAGACAAGAACAATTGCTGCACATCGAGCAGTCCATCTGCTTTGGCCATACAACACTTACTATCAAGTGACTAAGAGGCCAAATTTTAGTCTGCTTCTGAAACTGGGCCATCTAAAAAACAGTTTCAAATTCTACTCATTAATACACATTGAAGACTTTGGTGAATTCTCTGTGGATACAGTGCTTCACATCAAGCACTGCAAGACAAAAACTGGAATTTGGCTTATGTTTAAACTCAGGCTTCTTAAATATCATTTAAGATGGGGTGTGTTGTTTTATTTTTATATCTGACTTAAGGAATAAAGACTTCAATGACTACAAATTTATTACTGTGGACTGTAATGCTGTGAGTGGTAACCTCATCTATTTAAAAAAAGTTAATATATAAAAACCACAAAAATATGATTGGCTAAAACACATGTAAGCCACTAAAAATCAAGAACAGCTGAAAAAGAACTTCTCTCTCAAGAAGTTTGCTGTGCAGCTTTTAGAAGTTCCCCTTGTTTAAAGCACACTGAAATACCCAGGTTTAGCTAAAAATAAATTTGCAGATGCACATATAAAATGTTTGGTTAGATGAGGACCCTCACAAGAGCAGCAAGACGTGAATTATCTCATTTCTATTTTCCCATTACATGGCACTTGCTAAGGTGGGCATTGTAGCACACACATCTATGTTTGTGACTCATTCTTGTAGGAATTCGTTACCTGCCTTATAAATTTATATTAAAGGAGAATTAATGTAAAGCCAAGCACTAACAGCTACATTGCTGTGTATATTAAAAAAAAATGTGGATGGTTTTATCTTTTGAAAGAGAATAAGGTAGAAAAACACTGTAGCTCCACAGGATCAAATCAGTACACAATGAGAGTTGCCTTAAGAACTCTGTTCAAGAGTGGTACTGTCACAGAGACAGCTGAATAAACTAAAAGATCTTGGCTTTTAATCACCTAAAGCTAGTTCTCAGCACAATTATTTTCTAAACTTGTTCAAAATTAAAACTGAGAAAACACCACTTGAAATTTCAAATGTTTAACTCAACAGCATAAAATGCAAATGAACAGTTATTAGACTTGGTAAAATAAACTTGTAGTTAAAAATTAAGTCATTAGCTGCAATATTGTCACCAATGAACACTTCAGACTTTAGCTGTTCACCTGTTATCAATTTATGGCAAAATTGCAACACTAAACATGAAGGTAAGTGAGCACTAGCATAAGAAAATATTTCAGGAATATGTAGCACTTTCATTAAAGACTCTGTCTTTCCACAAAATCCCATTCTATGAGATGAAAAAGGTTCATTCTGAGCATAAACCTAAGGACATTAACTATTCTAGAAAATTACTTAGTATTTTCCAGATCATCAAAAAGCATCTCTCATTTAATTAACCTACAACCAAGCCTTTGGAACACAACTTAAGTTTGCTATGAGAAACATACCAAACATCACATATTTTCCAAACTAGTTTACCACTATTATTTAAAAAAACCCTTGCCATTTCTCAGAAGCAATTTTCCACTCATCATGCAGCACAGTTACAGGTTAAAGGGCTAAACCCTGTCATTATTCAGGCTATAAGCCTATTTTCTGAATAAATCTACTGCTCCTTCGAAGTTTGCAGAACCTTGTCCAGCATTCTTTGAACTCTTTGGCTACAGAAAGCTTTTTCCATTTCTAACATGCATATTGTCAATACTTTTTTTATTTCAAAATAAGAATTCTCAGCCCAACATCCAATAACCATTACATTTGTATTACTTTCTTTGAAGCTGGCACATACAAAATAACTTTTTTTCAGAAAAAAAAACTTGCTAAAACAAGTTTGTGCTCCCAAAGTAATTGCTGTCAATCTCTCTACATTTCCATTATACATTAACAAAATGGAAAGCAACCCAGCTTTTCAAATCAGTTGCCTTCCTTTAAAAAAAAAAAAAAAATCAAGGAAAATGTCTTTCTCTAATTTATTGAGTTTCTTCCAATTAAACATCTCTCTCAAAACCAATGGCTCAAATTCCCCACAAATATTTCAAATATGATGTGTCAGAAAACTTGGTTTGGACATCATCTGTACCATGGCATTTGTTCACCGTTCTCAGGTGATAACATTTTACTGGTGACTTCCAGCAAAGCCTCAAGCTGGAAGCTTGCCAGCTGCAGCATTTGTTTCAGAACACAGCATTCACAAGAATGCTCTGTGCTGGGATTGTCATTTGTGTGGTGCTTTGCAGCACTTCCACAGCATCTCCATAGATAGCAGGGACAGAACCAACTTCAGTATTTCAATGCATGTGTTTTTCCTGCCTCCTGCACAAGAAACAGTGCTGCTCTTTCCACCTATCCAGGGCACCCCATCATGTACCTGGAAAGTTCCTAAGAGAAGTCTCTACTGTAAATTCAATATTTGTGTTTTGCACTGAAAGAATCATGCTCCATCTATTAAACTCTATGACACTGAGCTACATAATGCAAGATAAATACACTAAGAACTGATCCCACTGCAGCTGTAACAAAGGGAGCTTGTTTGAGTTTCCTGTCCATTTATGTGTTCTAAGCCAACATAATGTTATTTAGTAGGCACTGGTAGTGTAAAGCTCTGTTCATGTAGCCATGGGAGCCAAATTCCTAAAGCAAACAAGAAGCTTTTGAAAAGAAGTTGTGGCTTTGGAGGCTAGGTGGCTTCTCATGAAATTCATGTGCATTTACACTGCCTGTGTGTAGCAGCCCAGAGAACTGTTTCTGGCTTTCATTGCACGCACTCCCCTGGGCTCTATCCCACCACAGCAAACCTGATGCTTTTACATATTTTGTCTAAGCTTAAAACTCATTTGTTTGTTCACACTCCACCTTTGAGGCCCCAACTCCTAACCACCTGTCTTGCTGCCAAGAGCAGTTCCTTTGTCTCTTACCATGGGCACAATAGATTTGCCCCCACTAAAGAGAAAGCACAAATTCTCTACAGACAGGGAAGAACGGACAGAAGACTTTTTTCTTCCCTCTAATATCTTAAGTGTTTGATTTTTCTTACATCTTGCTAGGTTTGTTATGTATTTTATTGGTTTTCAGAGGCATTCCACAGAAAACATGGGAAAAATCAATCTGAGTTGTTAAAAATCTCAAGCATTTTTAAAAACTGGAGCGAGTTAAAGCTATCTGTTTATATAAAGTCCAGAAAGCTCCATTATGATCACATAATGTAGACATGGCCAATTTGTGGTTCTTGAGCCACATGTAACCTTCAGGCAGTTCAAGTGAAGCTCTAATGGGGCTAAATCATGCAACAAACACATCTGCCCCGAGCTGCTGAATAATCCAAACCTACAGTTCTGGGGTATCATCCATGGTTATACTACTCATCCCTTTCACCAGACAGAAGAAGAACTGCAAAGCTCCAGTATCATCAGATAAAAGCAGGCACATTCAAAGTATTTTCATAATGTTACTTTATAGCACTCGTAACTATCATCACCTGCAATATTTCCCCCTTTAAAGTATTTGTTTCCACTATTTATAATACCACCATAATTCCATCAGGTTACTTGAGGACAGAGACCACTCTCAATTCTTGTCTCCATCTCAATACACTGCCTGACTACCAAACATGGTATTTTTCACTTCTGAAATGCCCCTTAAAAAAAAGGCAGTTTCTCCTTTACATCACTTCGATTTTCCCCTACTTCCCAAATCTTTTTTGGTGTTGACTTAGCACAAGTACCACCACATAGCAGAAAGACTCACTGTATATTCAGTCATCTATAAAGTACCTCTAAATGCTCATTTATCCCTGAACACAGAAGATTTCCTTGTTTAAAGCACTGCGTTAAGCTACACAGATATGAAACACATCAAAATTTATTCATTAAAAAATATCAAAATATATTTTAGAAAAAAATGGGGTTATATCAACTGTGAATTGGGGGGGAGCATTTCTTTGAGACGTACATCAATATGGCAATTAAAATATTTTAAGTAATAAAATTAGTCTTATGGGTATTTTATAATTATTCCTCAATAAATCAGTAAGTATATATGGCTGTAGCTAAGAAACAAACAACTGCCACTGTAACTGATTTGAGTTTCATTTAAAATTCAGTATTGGAATGCTCCATATTATTTACATCTCTTCATGATACCAGATTCTTGCATAGGGAAATATATACATGCTTGGAAAAATTATACTTACACTTTATTTCAGATTAACTTTCTTTCTAAACTGTTGGAATTACAAGAAAGGCTTCCTGCTTTTCCCAGCAGATGTCACTGCAAGGCAGCTGCAGAGAAGGCACATCTGTTGAAAGAATTGCCAAGTGCAGCATAAGCAGCACAGGTTCCTTTGCCCATACAAAAAGGCACTTTATGAACCATTTAAATTCAGTACAATTTTTTACAAGATAACTTTAGTTTAACTGCTACAACAGCTATAAATTCCAATTTTTAAATTTTCAGCTGTCCCATCCTTTCTATTTCCTTTTAGGACATACATTTGATTTATCTTACAATTCTACTATGCATGATCCTCTGTCATTTCAGACTACTGTTTGTTTGGGTTTTTTTAAGTGCCTTTTCAAGTATTCAAGGGGAATCTGAAGCTGAGAGACTATTTATCCACTCACTTTATCAAAGCTGGGATGTAATAAAAACAGCCATATACCTGGGTGGGCAGTCTTGCAATAGCTTTGTGCCAACAAGCTACTTACCCCCCTCCCATATTCAGAGTCATTCTAGCAGGCAGATGTCACATGATTAATTCAGCAGGTCCTCTTTACAAACAAGTGCATGAAAATACCTTAATCACTTCAATCTCCCTGTTTGCACTTTTCCAAGATCATTTTCTTTTGCAAAGGCAGTATTTCAGATAAAAATTAAACCAAAAGAAGAGAACACATTGACAGAAATTGAAAAGGAAAATTGTGATTGCTAGTGACTTCCCAAGCTGGAAGCATTCTAGCTTTCAAATCTCAGACGAGAACAGAGCCTTTAGCAAGGCAAATGAAATGCATTCTTCAAGTGAAAAATAATTTGATCAACAGAGACTGATTTGAGAACAAATGCATATAGTAATTTTTACACGGATTCTTCCACAGCAGAACTCCACAAGCTTCACACAAATATGCTTTGAACAGTAACATTCTGTTCCATGCAAAGTACAGTTTTTCCTAAATTGGCTGTCAGGGCTCCATCCAACTCCCACAATACTTAGTGGGATTTTTCAAATTAATTCCCCGGGAGATAACTGATTCCCTATTGAGCTATTTTTAAGAAAAAAAGTTGTCTACACACAATGGAGCAAACAGAATTCTACAAATTTGGACTTGAACTCTCAACCTCTTGCTAGCACTGGTAAAGGTAATAAAGCCAATAGCTGGTTCCAATCTACAAGCAAGCTATTCCTGAGACTCTTGTTTCCATGAAACTTGCAGGAAACAACTGCAGCTTATGCAGCTTTGGGCTTCAATGAAGTGAATTCAGAGCTTTGAAGAGATACAGCCTGATCTCTAGTTTTCTTAAGTGAATATGAAGCTCATAAAAATAGCACAACCTCTAACAGCTTTGAAAAAAGGCTGAAAAAATAAAGTCAAACCAAGCTAAGGAACAAAGCACTGGGGGTAAAACAGATACTGCATGACTTGAGAAAAAGTGCTTCTACTGAGCTATTTAATTTCATTACAAATTGGAAAAACAGAAATAGAATCTTTAGTTTTATTAAAGCCTTTGCTCGAGAACCAGATCTACTTAGAACATTCAGAGTGAAAGAATTAGTCTTGAGAAAGAATTCATCTTTAGATAGATTTAATCAGCAGTCACTTTCAGTCTTTTAGATCTGTGGGAGAGAACCATTACATGTGTCTCATGAGGTTAATTCCCTAGTCACAATTCACATGAGTTAACATGCTTTAAGGATACTTCCTGGACACTTACACTAAAAATTACTAACAGTTTACTCAGCTATAAGTGATGATACCAACTTGCTTCAGCAGATGACTGTTCTGGACCCTAAAATGCGATTCATGGAAAAGCTAAGTTTCATTTCTAATTTATTTCAGAAGTTCTGATATTTTAGAACTGCCAAAAGGGGGAAAAAAAATTAAAAGTTTCCTTCGAGATTTATTGAGATGTTGTATAGTTTCCTTCTTCAAAATGCAGGCCAACAAGAAATTCCAAATTAAGAACCAGTTTTATTCAAGATAGATAGCAAAGATGGTTTTATTGATGCATGGACAATTTCAATAGTTCTGCTTTTCAAGCTATGCCTTTGTGAAAAAAAACTAAATTTTAGCCAACTTCATTTTAGAAAGAAAAATATTCATACTCTGCTAACCATCAAATACAACAAAGACATTTGAAGTCATAATTCAATCTGCTGTGACTGGATGCAGCCCCACCAGCCTCAACAGGTTAATTATTCCACTGATATTGCTTCAGAGACCTACATTCACCACAGTCACAAACAGCTGTTCACCATTAACAAGATTCAATTTGACAAGTGACTTTATTATTTTTTAATGTTTCACTTTTATCTTTCACCAATTTTAATCATCATTTTCAATTACAATGAAATTATACTTGACAAGAACCTCCTTTGGAAAAAGATTCTGGAAAAACAAGATTTCCTTCAGGCTACTGATGTTCATGGTGCTTTTCAAGCTGCCCCATCAGTTTGGGTGATGTAACAAACTATGCCTAAGGTCAAGTTGTTGGCTTGATAGGTTGAAACACAAATCAGTCTCTAGTTGTATTTGCACAAGTAGTACATGTTTTTGCTGTCAATGATCCATGTAACATGAATTTGGAAGAGCATTCTTAAGCTTCTGACTTGATACTGCAATGGGACTATTCACTGCTCAAGTCACAGAGGTTTAAACCTTTGCAGAAAAAGGTATTTCTATTGCAAATACTTGTAGCCTTCCCCTTTGGCAGTTCTGCTAACTCGATGCCTACATGAATGCATAGGTTGACATTTTAAAACAACAATGTAGGTATCTCAATCCAATCATCTCTTGCACACATTTAGTCAGCCAGCTCCTAAGGCAAGGTCGCAAAACAGACACCATCAGTAGAATACTGCTTTGTTACTCGAGTGAAAAAAGCTACTTAAGTTAAGATCAAAGTCTAATTATGACATCTGCATCACAGCACTAAGTTGAGCTCATTATAAACAGGATGAGTTTGTAATTCTTCCACCAGGAAAAATTAAAGGAAAAGAATACTTCCTTCTTAGGAAAAAGAAATCCTCACAGCAAATTTTCCAAGTAATACACTGCTACAGGTCTTACAAAAGAACAGGGCTGGCTCTTGGTAACACCTGAATACTGATGTAAATTTAAAAGCATTGCAAGCTTCATGTCTTACAGTCATCAATGCCTCCAAATTATTCATAGCTCATTTGTTCTTGAAAATATGCCTCTCCAAACACACGGACATCATGTTATCCCCAATGCCTTCAATAGATTTCCTATATCCACTGATAATGTTGATTTACAAACCTAAACATTTACTTCCATTTCTTTGGTAGCTGAGAAATTCAATTCAGCTTCCACACCACGAGCTAAGGGAACAGGGAATTTATTTGAAGCAACATAACCCAAGCACTAAGGACCCAGCATTCTTGATACCCTCTGAAAGAGAAGAAATGGGAAACGATACATTCAATATGGAGCAGCAGGAGCAATAATTGAATATTTTTCCATTCAGGCCCAGCCTAAAGAATTTTGTACCACACCTAGGAATCTGGAAATATGACTCGGTCATTATTTCTGTGGGAATCTTCAATCTCTTCTTGTTAGAAGAAAAAAAATAAACATCTTCCAGCTTCTACAGTCAGAAGCCAAGGAAGTCAGTCACTGAAAATTCTTGCTATGGTTTTCTTCCATTTTTATTCATTACAGCATTTGGGTGACATTATTTAACCAGCAGCACCTGAAAGTCAGTATGTTACAAGAAAGACTTCATTCTGTGAACTATTTTGCATTGTAATATTTTCTGAGGTATGGAACTCTTCCGACAGCGTAGAAATCATTCCTACTCCCTTTGTTCAGTCAGAACAGCCTCACATCAGAAAGATCAGACCGGTGACGAATACTGTTCCAGTGCGGATTCTGTAACACCATGTATCAAACCAGGAGGCCCGTGGAAAGGAAATATCTATGGACAGATTCTCGGTAGATGTTTCAGAGATGTTTCTTTCCCCAGCCAAGGCCGGGGCTCTGCCGAGGAGCCCTCACAGTCCGGGCCGAGGGTCCCTGCCCGCGCAGGGAACACAAATCAACCAACGGGGCACGAGGCTGCCCAGGGGCAGGGAAACCCCGTGCCTGCCCTCAGGGCTCCGTGGCGGGGGTGGAGACCCCGACAGAATACGAAACAAGCGCTGTACTTTTAAAAGCGATCCTTTGGATGGGAAGGTGCGCCTTTGGCTCTCTGCCGAAGCACCCGGCCGTAACGCCCTTTGTGCTGTTGTCTCCTGATTGTCCCTTTTCTGAAACTTTCCTTCACATTCTACAAAGAGCGAAGCTCGTTTTTGCCAGCGCCGCGGTTGGAGCGGAATCAGCGCTGATCCCTCCGCGAGCAGGACCGCATCACAAATAGTCCCTCCTGCGGATCACTGCGCGGCCAGGACCGCAGCACCGCGGCTCCCTCCGGCCGATCCCTCTGTTATCTGTGGGATCGTGATGTTGGCTTTTCGCGTGTTCCAGAATTGTTATGAATGGATTGTGATGTTGGTTTTTTCATGTTCCTTAGTGTGAAAAAAAGCTTTGCCTCGGTTCTGTAACGTAATGCTGTAGAATGGCTGCAGTTTGGGTGCTCAGTTTGGGGAGGGTCTTTACATTCCTGGAAAATCTTATCAGAAGAACCCGAAACCAGACGAAATGAGGCAAGGAAAAAGATAAGACTGATAAGATGATACTCAGCAACTCCAAAGAATGAATGAATGATGCATGCCGGTGACGAATACGAAATGAGCGCTGTACTTTTAAAGACGATCTTTTGGATGGGAAGGTGCGCCTTTGGCTCTCTGCCGAAGCACCCGGCCGTAACGCCCTTTGTGCTGTTGTCTCCTAATTGTCCCTTTTCTGAAACTTTCCTTCAAATTCTACAAAGAGCGAAGCTCGTTTTTCACATAAAACGACTCAAAAATACCTGTAGAATCATTTCACATTTCCCTAAGGAATGCATGCATCACTGTAAGGACACAGAAACTGCAGGGTTTTATTCTAAGAATCCCTGCTTTTCCCTTCCTACTGTCTTTCCTACTTTAGACTGCCCTCATGGAACCTATTCCAGGATTTTCCTAACCTTTTTTTGCTGTCTTAGTCCCTGTCTACTTTGTTCCTCTCAAAGAGCACAGATGACTTCTATTAATACCACAGTGCATTTGATGCCTGAAACACAATTTTTATAGCAGAAAAAACAAATACATTACACTCGGTTGAGAACACAACAGTTTAACAGAATTCAAGACTTACCACTGCATGGGGTAGATCTCTGTCAAATAACTGGTACTAAGTTGAAGTCAGATTTCACCAACTTAACCAGCCTTTCTCAGATAATAGTAAGACCTCAGATGTCTCAGAAAACTGGAGGTGCTCATAGACCTCTCCACAATAGGTAACAGGTGAAGAATAGTTCCATCCTATTTAATCAAAATTACCATCTAGCTGCAATTGCTAGCTATGCCCCTTCCATAACAAAACTTCCCAGTAAAGAAATATTATATTAAAGCTTTGTTTCTTGTACTTTCTCTCAACCTTTGTATAAAAGAATAAATAAAAGACTGAAGAATTGCTATGACAAATATTAACATGCTTTGCAAGGACTCTACACTAGGGAAATGACACAAGTTTCAGGGTATCTCCAAAAATAGTAATAATAACCTTTCATCATGAGTACTTTTTAGAATGTGCTTATTTCTGTATTTTTAAAACCAAATAAATATTCCACATTCCATTAGATAATTAAACTGTGACTAAAGGTATGCAAGCAGGACTCCACAACAATACGTTACAGGAGATGACAGTATGTGGTAATTACTCAAAAATTCTAATAGTTTCAGACACCCACACCAACTGACAGTAGCCTACTGAGAACTTGGACAGCAGGCAAGTAAAATACAAAACCTTACAAGGAAACAGCTCCCAAACAAGAAAGTCCCCATCTGCAAAGAAAAGTTCCAACATACACGTTGCTCCATGCTATCAACTGCTCTACTAGCTACATACCATTAACACACCAGCAATGCTACAAAACAGACCTGGAGAACAGCAAGGAGCAGCAGCTCTGTAACAGACAAAAACCAGCAACCAAAGTTGATAAGAATGATGGCAAGGCACAGCCTTGCCAAGCAATATAGGCCTATATTCCTAATATAGGCAATATAGGCCTAGGAATAATGCCCAAGCCCAGGCCATCAGACAAACCTGTGCTAATGAGACCAGGTCCATACACAAATCAGAAACTCCAGAGATGGCTCCGAAGGCACAAACCCACACCTCAAGCCATCCTCAAACAAAAACTCAAGCCTGAGCCTTAATAGAGCTTGGGCTCATGCGCAGAGGTGTGGGTGGGGAACCCAGGTAAATGCAGTCAGGGTAATAAAGGCCCATCAGCGCACTCTGAGTCCTGAAAGGGCTTGGGAACAAAAACAATGAAACAAAAGGAAGCAAAAACAAGAGCACCGAAGACTTTCTAACATAATTAAACACTGAGCTCCCTCCTAAAAGCTGATTGTTTCCCATGATAACACAAATGGATTAATTGCTAATCCATTTACCTAATTTTACAGTCTCCAAAGAGAAGAGATTTCAAATTTCACAAAAATACTTTGAATAAGGGCATTGAACCTAACTATAAAAAACAATTATTAGGAGTCAAAGCCAAGTGGAGTGAGCAAAACAAGTACCTGAAAAAAATAACAGCCTGAGTGCAGGTGATGCTAGCCAGGGTAACACAAGTGCTTCGCATACATCTTATTCTCAATTAGTCTTAATTATCTGCTGATTTAGTATTTAGTCTTTGTGCTACCTCTATATGGAAAATATTTGTTTGTAAATTAAAGTCTTTTATTGACTCTTATCAATAAAAATTGTAAATTACCTGCTCTTGATGGAGTTTTTAAGTTAAGATTCAATGACATATACATTCCTGCTCTAAAAATCAGTCTGGCTTATAGTCTAACATGAATACTCTGTGACTGTGTGAAGAAATGACAATAGTTGTTCTGAAGAAAGCAGTATGGCCTATCACAAATCCTGAAAAAGATAAAAAAGAAAATCTACTTATCTGCATTGGAGGAAAGGAGAGAAAAAAGTACAACACGTAGCTGTGGTGTGGAGGAAGGGAAGTGTAAAAAAAAAATATTAAACATTTTCCAAGTGAAGTTCTAGGTGGGAAAACAGATCTACTGAACACCTAGCTTCAGTTTGAGGACAGGAGAGCTGAAGTACACACAATATCTGAAGTACGGGGGTACCACCAAAACAACAGGACAGAGAAAGATTTTGCTCTGTTCTCTGTTCCTTTTTAAATTCACACTAACATTTCATTTGCTTTTTGACATGGAGCACTGAGCTATTTCCATGGAATCATCTATCCTGATGCTCTAAAAGTGACGCTTCCCTTTGATTGCTCTCCCTTTGTTCCCCTTGGTTCTCATACCTGTATACTGAATTTTATCTGCCATTTTGCTGCTAAGCCCCTCACGTTTGTATGGTCCTTCTTTAATTCTCAGCAATCTACTCTCATTCCTATACTGAACACCACACAAGGATCTCACTATTGCACATCCAAAAGAAGATTTAGCGAACCACTGGATTATATATTATGCTGAAACTTATAACCAAGCATCTCTAAGCAGTAATCAAAAGGTGCTAAAGACAAATACTGACAAATTGAAAAATGTATCTTGTTAAACTATCTGCAGCTGTCCATTTTCCCCTCTTTGAAAAGCTTTCACCCCAAAGTTTCAAGAGAAAGGGAATGTGTAGTTGGGACTCCAGTCACTCCCAAAGAAATGTAGCCTCGAAGAATAAAATCCTTTCCTTGGCAACTTAAGACAAGTGAGTGTCCACTGGAAGGCTCCAGGTGCAGGCACACATTTTTCCTGATGCATCTACTGTGGTGGCAATGACTTCCAGCAGAGATGCAGCATCTCTGGTATCTACCTAAGGTGCAGTCATTTCACCATAGCTTTTGCCAGCAGGCAGAGACTTTCCACACAGTAAGGCACGGGCCAAACCCCATATGCCTTGCCCATCCAAAATTCCTAACAGTAATGGGAACTTCTTCCATGGAAAGATACAAGACTGGATGTTCACTGGAAAATTAAGTAAACACATTGAGGGTGGCCCTCCCAGAAAGACATGCAGACATGCAAAAACTCTTTCCACTCCTTTTCTAAGCATGTCTTTACTATTTATTTATGAAGTTTTGTTATAATAAAGCCTGGTGTTTGAAATGTGCAATATCTAGCCTAAGTGTAATACAGCACTTATACCTAGTCAAAGAACCCCCAAAAATACTAAAATCCTGCCCTAAAGCATATACATGCCAGCTACTCACTTTGAACTATCCTTATTTGATCAAAAAACAATCAGACCTCATCTTCAAATCCATCTACCATGAAATAGGACTATGTTAAAAACACAGTTCATTTGTCAATTTAAAATAAAAATTTCCATTCCAATAATAGATAGGGTAAAACCTACCGAAAAAAATACAGCTTAATATCTTATTTACTTTGTGTGCTGGGAATTATTGTAACAAGACACAATTATTTTATTTCATGAGTTATAATAATTGGGAATTTTGAACATTAGTCCATCAAAACCCAATACATATATTAAAAAAAAAAAACAACAAAATATTGTCCTTTCTTTTTAGAACCTTTAATAATTGTATGTTGTCCTTTAAAAAAAGTTAATCTGGCCCACTAAATATGACCAAAAAAAAAAAAAATTCTTCCCCAGAAATAGAGAGCAACAAGCCCAACAAGAAAAAGTAATGAAGCTGAAAATTATGTGAATATTCACTGTGCTGGTTTTTCAGTTTCATATTAGAAATGGACTGAAGACAATGCTGGACAATTTCTCCAAGAACTGATGACTACTCTCTCCAAATTATCAGATCTGAAAGGAGAAATACAGCCATTCTTGAAGATCAGCTGCCATCTAGTGAATGGTGAGAAAACTGTTTAAGACATTACTTTTTTTTTTTTTTTTGGTCAATTTAAACTAGATTCTTGGTTGAGTATTTTTTGTCACTTTGTCCCTAAATTTTGGGGTCTGTAAAATATTCAGGAGCATGGCTACTAAAAAGGATGCATTTGAAACCAGAGCCATGTCACTCAGCAAAATTTTCTATTAAAATATATAAATAATATATATGTGATCCAACAGTTTGTTCAAGAAAAGCCAGTCGTGTGCACTTTCAGTAGGACATATTGGTTTTTGGGGGACTTCACTATACTAAGAACTGAACTATCAGTGGCTTAAAGTAAAATAATCAGTATTACAGCAATAAACTACAGCAAAAATTTCAAGAAGTTTAAGTTAAAATTGACTGAAATGTGCTCATCAAGCAACAATAGCAAAGTTTTTCTGTTGGACACCAACTTTTGTTACTTTATTACTTAAGATTAGATTTGCAGGTGTTTTCCTTCTCATAAGAAATCAGATTTTCCAGATGATACAATAAGCCTGTCAGAAGGACCCACTATATATATGAAGATAAACCACAGAGCTCATTGCAAATATTCCATTTTCCATACTTTTCTTTCCTAAACACAGCTTTCTGAAACCAAGCAGAGGCTCTACCACTTACAGTTTGAAACTCTGAAACACAAATCTGCCATTTTAAGCAGAGGATGTTTTTTGTTGAATCGAGTACGCACTTGAGGGCACTCGTGTTTATGAGAGCCTTTGACAGAAAGAAATAAAACAAGAGAATGTGTTTAGAAGACATTGGCTTGAAAATACATTCGCCTGCTTGGAATGAAAGCTTCTTCTCATCTATTGTCTGTACATTCTCGGGACAGACATTAGTATGTCCTACACCAAATACCTGGTAAGTACATATTCCATAGAAGCATATTCCACAGAAACATTTGCATACATGTGTAGTACAAAACCGTGCTATGAAAGTTAAGATTCAGTAGAGGAATAGAAAATAAACACTGAAATGAGAAAATCTGGTCATGAATTGAAAGGAAATGTATTACAGGCCCTTTTGCACATAATTAGGCTTAAAGAGAAGGCTTGCTGGTTTTCACACTGTGCAGCCCTATGACATTCTTGTGAGTTCCTATTCAGCATTTAGAATTATTAGGAGCTGGTTCTCTTAGCACTGCCTGCTTTTATTCATATGGCTTACTGAAATATTTTGTGTACAGCCTTGGCTCAGTAAGGAATGTGATTAACAGGACACCATCAAAAAGGTTTTCTTACGCTGCCCCTTCTGAGGCCTTCAGAATACAAGGCAGGACAGATTGTAGTTGTGCTGTAAACCACTTTCTCTGGGTTTTCTGTGAATACAGCTGTGTCTGGCTGCCATCATGCATTTGAGATCCCAGTTCTTGTATGTCTGTGGCCTCAAAGTCTGTGTGTATTCAGAGCATGTGTGACTTTATTTAAAACAAAGCTACTTGCAAGAATAAAACTATGCACACGCTAAATTTTATCTTGTAGCCCACAATGCTGGCAGACATCCTGGAAGGTTTTTATTCATGGCACAATCGAAGAAGGTGGTGGACCAAAACCTTTCTTAAATGCTGACTAAGCATTTGTCAGAGCAACATACTAAACAGTTTTACCAAATGTCGAACAAATATTCTGTGTCTTAATTACTTGTACCAGCAGCTTCTCAAGTTAGTCGTGGGGCTCCACACATGGTTTTTTAACCAGCAACCACACCTGACTCAATCCTGACCACTGGAGACAGAGGTACTACCCTGAGCCAAGGGAAGCACAGACAGGAACATGGGAATGGGGAAGCCCAACATTCGGGAACATGTTTAAGATGCACCAAACAAGTAGGTGGCACTGAGGACACAAAAAGAGGACAAAGAAATGAGGGTGGCAAACAAGCCCTGCCATGACCAGCTCTGTGGAGAACAAGCCAGATGGCAATTAAGTTTTTTACTCCATGCATTTCGTCTGTCGGATGAGGATAGAAGAAACCTCCAGTACACAGCATTCACCTCACAGGCATTGCTTTGACAACCTTTCAAAAGGGAAGGCCCAGGGTGGTGGCTGAGGCAGGGTGTGAGGGAGGTGGCGGACATCAAGTACTATGGGCAGTTCTGGGCCCCTCAGTTCAGGAAGGACATTGAGAGACTGGAGCAGGTCCAGAGAAGGGCAGCTTAGATGGTGAAGGGCCTGGAGCACAAGTCCTGTGAGGAGCAGCCGAGGGAGCTGCGGGTGTTCAGCCTGGAGAAAAGGAGGCTCAGGCCTTATCATTCTCCACAACTCCCTGAAAGGCGGCTGTAGCCAGGTGGGGCTTGGCCTCTTCTCCCAGACAACAAGTGACACGAAGAGAGGACACAGCCTCAAGCTGCACCAGGGGAGGCTTAGGTTGAACATTAGGAAAAATTTATTCACAGGAAGCGTGATTAGACATTGGGATTACCTGCCCAAGAGTCACCGTTCCTGACGGTGTTTACGGACAGACTGGACGTCACCCTTAGTGCCACGGTCAGGCTGACACGGTGGCGTTGGGACACGGGCTGTAGATGATCTCAGAGCTCCGTTCCTACCGAATGAACTCCGCGAGCCCGCGGCAGCCGAGGCGGCGCCCAGCGCGCGTGCTCCGCTGTGGCGCATGCGCGGGGCCGCCCGTCAGCGCGCGAGCGGCTCCGCCCCGGCCCCTCCAGCCCGGGGGTCGCGTCCCGCCCGCCGCGGGTCGGGAATGCCGGGCGGTGGCGGAGCGGCGGCTCTGCGGGACGGCGAGGCGCGGTGAGTAAGGAGCCGGACGGGCCCGCGCAGAGCCGGGGGTGGGGGGCTGCTGCCCTCTCTCGTGGAAGCAGCGATGGAGGCGGCAGCCTTAAAGCTGCTCCCGCTGGAGCCGGGAGATGAGGGCACCCAGCGGTGCCGGTTGGGACCTGCCGCACTCTCCTTCCTGGGAGCCAGGATCGGCGCCCCGCTGAGGATCTCCGTGCCCGGCGGGTGCTGTGTGTGCACGGCGTGGCCCCGGCACGACCTGGCGGACGGGTACCTGCAGGCCGACCTGACGTGCAGCAGCGCGGGGCTGACGGCGCGGGACCTGCGCGGCCTCTCGCTGAGCGTGGGCCGGCTGCAGCTGCTGCCGCACCGGCAGCTGCGGAAAGCCACTGTGAGAGCGGTCCTCAAGAGCGCCGCGCTGAAAAAGTCGACTCCCAGAGCGGTGTTGCAGGAGACGATCAGAGAGCTGCTAAGAAACGTGTATGTTTCGCTGCATTGTGTTGTTACTGTTGCCCCAAGTCCCGAAAATCCCGTGGCGTATATTGAAATACTGTCTGCGGACCTTTTGGAGGAGGAAGCTGGATTGATAACTGCCCAAACAAGCATAAAAATTAAGGAGTTGATCACTTTAGAATGGTACAGACATCTGTCAGAAGACACTGCAAAAACTTCCATTGCAGGACTAGATGATGTGGGGAAGTCTTTGAAAGAAATGATTGATCTGCCTTTCCGCTTTCCAAAAACTTTGAAGAAGCTGGGTCTTTCTGTCCCTAATGGAGTGCTATTAATAGGGCCCCCAGGTGTAGGGAAAACTCTTATGGTAAAGGCAGTAGCAAAAGAGCTGGGTGCGTATCTGATTGGCATCAGTGGCCCAGCCCTCCATGGTTCAAGACCAGGAGAAGGTGAAGAGAATCTGCGAAGAGTCTTTGAAAAGGGCAGAGAGATGTCAAACGAGGGCCCAACCATTCTCTTTTTTGATGAGATTGATTCTTTATGCCCAAAGCGAGGAAGTTCCAACAATGCTCCTGAAGATCGTATTGTTGCTCAGTTGCTGACACTGCTGGATGGTGTAGGGAGTGAGGGTAAAATGGTCATTGTGGCAGCAACAAACAGGCCTGATGCCTTAGAGCCTGCACTGAGAAGACCTGGCAGATTTGACCGAGAGGTAAATAAATCCTGTTCCTCATACACTCACATTTCTCTTTCCTTATTGTAGTCATGTTTCATTGTGGGATTCCACAGGTTTGAGATGGGTGTCTTGTTTCTGTCTTTACTTTGCTGCAACTTGGGTAAGTTTGTGTTGGGGTTTTTTTACTCAGGACACTGAGAGCTCCATATACTTGAAAATGGACGGGGAGAGTCTTTATGCTTGTTTGTCATAAAGACACTGAATTGACCTGATCTCGAGGGGGGTTATTTGCTTACAGATGCTTAGCTTTACAGGATTGGATTTTTTCCATTTAAATCCTACACAGAAGATTTATACATCTCTCCTTAAAGGTTTATTGTGACAGAGAACAAGTCACCTCTTGTGTCAAAACTTCTATTCAGGCTTCAGTAACAGAGGTTGGGTCTACTCTGGAAAACTGCCATTAGCCTGGTAGTCCAAAGAAGAGAAACATAGGCAGTTATACAGCACACAGTGCTTGTGCTTGTATTGTTTATTTTTCTGTCTAAACCCACTCCTAGGTCTCCAGCTTAATCAAGTTCTTTAATGCTTTCATAATTATAATTTTTGTTATTTTCCAGGATTTATAGATTGTTGAGATATATTTTTATAATGATGCTTTACCAGGTTTGCAATCATGCATGAATGTTTATCTGTTTTATTTTTTCCTATCATATTAATCTAATTTAGTGCTTGTGATGTAAGGGAATTATTATTTCAGTGTTACGGGACTTGATAAACACTGTCTGACAGTGTCTTATGAACAACTGTTTATGCAAACACTGTTCACTTGAAAAGTAAATGGTATTTTAAATACTTGTCCTTTGTATAGTGCTGGTAATAGGTTTCCTGTAAAACTCTTTGGTTGGGATATAAGTATATAGAAATTTTCAGTAGGCAATATAAAGCAGAGACAAAATTGCTTGCCTAGGTCTATAAAATAAATGAATATAGCAAATTATCTGTTTAAAACTTTTGTTTCTTCTGTTTGGTTTAGGTTATTATTGGGACCCCAACAGTTACACAGAGAAGATCCATCCTGCAGTTGCTTACATCTGATATGCCCATTTCTGCAGAGGTTGATTTGGCTAAGCTGGCAGAAATGACAACTGGGTATGTGGGAGCTGACCTTACAGCACTCTGCAGAGAAGCTGCTATGCAGGCTGTGTCCCACAGCTCTTTGGTATGGTTGCAAATCAGTCGAGAACAATGTCAGTAATACTCCTACTACCCTTTCCTCGTTTATACTCAGCTTTACTTGAAAAGCTCAATAAGTTGAAGGCTCACACCAAGCATATTCTAAATATAAATGTTATGTTTGCTAGTCCTTTCAGTTCTCACCTTAGTTCTGTTAATGCATCTGTGGTTTAATAGTGGCATTTACTAGCCTGTTTGAGATAAAATGTGTTACATTCTTCAGTGTGTGGTGAAAGTGAATTTGGCAATTTTTGAATTTTTATTCAGAAGATTGTAGGATTTGATGTGTGTTAACCCCAGAAGCAGCTATTTGATTTAGCAGATCGCTATCTGATGCAGCTATAATTTAGGGAGTAGTAGTTTTCTCTGAAACATTAATTTCTGTTCTGGATTTTTGTGCCTGCAGTGTCTAAGCTCATTAGATCAGGAATTGGCTTCCTTCTTAGTTGTATTTAGCCTTACGTGAAATGTTTTGCGTATTAATGCAGCATTTAAGAATGACATTAAAATATTGTTAATATGCTCTATCTGGGCTTTTTTCAGGATTCAGCTGAAACTGAAACCATGATTAACATGGGAGACTTCCAAGAAGCTTTTAAAAAAATTCAACCATCCTCTTTTCGAAGTGCAGTTGGACTAACAGAGTGTAATCCTGTGACTTGGGAGCAAATTGGTGGTCTTGAAGATGTGAAATTAAAGTTAAAACAGGTAATGTATTAAATGAATTTAGGAAAACAGCTAATTTCTAATAAATGTGTGCTTCACGGTATTCTGCATGCTGCATTATGAAAATTAATTCTCTTGCCAATTACCTAATTAGCAGTGTATTTTAAACATTACATGAAGTTATTGCAATGTTTGAGTTAGAAATCTTGCAGTCACAAGATACCACCACCAAGCATAGTAATATCATGGGAAAATATGCATGTTTTTAGTAGCTGGAAAAGACCTAACTTGCAGCCAGATAATTTGTCTGTTCCTGAATATCTGTCCAGGGATGGCACTTGGGTATTACCTCTTCAGGATTGCTTTTAGTTCTGTTTCACATGGAAACTTTAAGCAGGGGTCATTATATGAAGAAAGACTAAATCAGTATTCTCTGATTTCCAGTTAATGTTTGTATCAAGGAGAGGAAATTATGGACTTGGCAGTTTTATTGATCACTTGTTACTGAGAATTTTATGCCTTTTTTATGTATCAACAGAGTATTGAGTGGCCCATGAAATTTCCTGAGGCATTTGCCAGGATGGGCCTGTCTCATCCCAAGGGTATTCTTCTCTATGGGCCATCTGGGTGTGCCAAAACCACGCTGGTGAAGGCTGTGGCCACGAGTTGTCACTGTTCCTTTCTCTCTGTAAGTGGTGCTGACCTGTTCTCACCTTACGTTGGAGATTCAGAGAAGATTTTGTCTCAGGTACAGTTTTTTATTTGTATAAGGTCTGTAGTTTATTTTTGCTTGATTTTTGTAAAGTATTAGTTAGACCTAAATTTTGTTGTTGAAAAGATGATAGAGCTCTCATCTGATTATAAAAAGTGAGATTCTATCCCTGAAATTATACCATGTTAAACTTTGAAACTATTTCTGCCCTTTTGTTTTCAGTTCATTTAAGAATGTAAATACGAAGCAGAATTTGCCAATAGTAAATGTTAGCCAGAACAGCTCTTAAGAATCATTACAAATGTACCTTTAAAATTAGGTAAAATACAGAGTATATGTAAGTGGGATTTTTTTTCACCTTACCTGACAGAATGCAGGCATTAATGTTTTACTTTATTAACATTTGTTCAAAGGTTTTTCGCCAAGCAAGAGCAAATCCTCCAGCAATAATATTCCTAGATGAGATTGATTCTATCTTGGGATCTCGGGCACAGGGCAGAGCTGGCCATGGTGTCTCAGAGCGGGTTCTTTCTGTTCTTCTCAATGAATTGGATGGGGTTGGGCTGAAGGTTACAGAAAGAAGAGGAGGCAAGCTACAGCTTGAGGCTCAGTGCCAAGAGCAAAGGGACGAGGAAAGAAAGGTATTTATGCTCCCTTTTCTGTACAGGAAGAATGAGAAATGCTGTCCAGTTGTTTCGAAAATTTTAGTTGTTGGCATTCACATTTTAAATTTAAAATCCTCAAAAACATGCAAGAAGCTCTTTTACTCTGTCATAATTACTAGATTTTAGAAAATACTGTATCTAGGCTGCTGACTGTTTTTACATACACTGTTCCTCAATGAGACCTTGTTTGGACAAAATACCCACACAGGCTAATGAGCATTACTGGTTGGGGTTCATCTTCTGTCACCAAAATCCTTTTCTTGGCACTAAAGTAATTTTTTAGATTGAGTGTGCGATTTTTATTCTTAAAACAAGTTTCTCCCTGAGCTTACTTTTTATAAATACTTCCCCTACTTCATTTGCAGTTCTTTCTCACACATAATGCATACAAAAGCAGCACAGTTGTGATCAGTTACTTACTTAAACAAAAAGTTGTACCTTCACTTGTCAGTGAATGGTTCACTACATGTAATATTTAGCTATTTTGGATATAAATTTCTTCTTCTTATGATACTCTTTGGGAGAATAATGAAAGAAAACAGTTCCAGAATTGTAGGATACTGAATTTTTTGCATGTAAAAGTACTTTCTTACAATCTGGTCAAAGAAAAATCTTGATTTATTGCCAGGGCAGATAGTAATTTCTTCTTTGTCATGTCATCTGCCTTGGACCAAGGCATTTTTTTACCTCAGGAAAGATAAAATACTAATATTGAAGGGAAAAAAACTACATGAAAAATTACATGACCTTTTTGCCCTTCCCCTGTTCTCATTGGTAGTTAACTAATATCTTCAGATATTACCTGTCTCAACCATGCTGCACTAATTTGTTTATCTGATCTCTTACTCAGCTGGAGTTTCAGGAAGCTTTAAACAAAGATTTCATGGTAGTTGCTGCAACTAATAGACCAGATCTGTTGGATGATGCCTTACTCCGTCCTGGAAGGCTGGACAAGATGATCTATATTCCACCTCCAGATCTGAAGGTATTACACATCCATATGTGGCTTAAAAGGGGAAGATACTCATTGCCACCATACTTTAAGAGCAAAGGGGGTAGATTCCTGTAACATATTTAACAATTGATGGGTTTTTCACTAGAGATCAGTCACCAAATTCAAGGTACAATGAAGAAATTTTAAAAGGAATAAAGATATTTGTATTTTAAGCACCAATAGCATTTTAACTGGTGTAGGTAGTTATAGTATTGCATATGGAAAAGAGAAAATACGTATTTACAAAATAAAGCTACAGTTCAGGAAATACCAAAATAAGTTGTCTGCCCTTGCTTCAAATAATTTTTGTGCCCTTTTTCCAAGGGTAGTGTAGCTACTTGTCCTGAGCTTCACAGAAAGAGCTGACCCAAACCATGTCAAATCAGGCCTGTTCTGTCTAAAATGCTGTGTTTTCATGTAGTAAGGAGTAACTGTGAATATCAGACCTTAAGTATATGAGACAACCAGACGAGCATTATCTCCATTGACAGCATTTTATTCTTCCACTAAAACCAGGTGGTTTTGGTACTCTCCTGGATTTTCCGTGGTTCTAATTTCAAATTTGGTACTGCTTTAGAGAAAACTTAATTTTTGTTTTGTTTGGTTTTGTTTTCTTATACAATGTGCACCAATTTACAGGGAAGACTTTCCATTTTGAAAATCTGCACTGAAAAAATTCCATTAGATACCGATGTGTCCTTACAAGATGTGGCAGTCCTAACAGACCTCTTCTCTGGAGCTGATATTGAAAATCTGTGCAAGGAGGTAAGACATACTCCTGGTTCATCTGTGAAATAGACTCTAAATAACAACTTTGAAAAAAAAAGAGCTAACTCATAGATGTTACCAAGCCATCTGTAGTACAGGTTCTTTCACAGTTTGCATTGAAAATACAAAGAAAATCTTTGAAACAGAAGAACTGAACAAGGGTTCATTCTTTAAATAAAAAAAGCCAAATAAGAATAAAGTCTGTCTGTGATAATTTACTAGAAGTTAAGGAACTGTACTACCCTTTATTTCATGTAGCCCTCTCTAATCCATACTCAGATCTAGTTGAATTGTATTCTTACTCCTGCAAGCTGAAATTAGCAGATACTGTCAAGGCTAGAGAGGAAAAAAATGAGAAGAAAAATCCGGAATTTGCGTTGAGCTGTATAAAAGACAGAAGACTAGTAAGAAAATCCAAATATATAAGTGATAAAGGATGTATTGTTTAATCCAGACAGAAAAAGAGAATTAAAAAGTTATGGTAACCTTACTTGGATCTTTATCTGTTGTTAAGTTACACAATGCTGTTTTCAGATGCTTTAATACTTTGTTCCTTGTAAAATATTTTAGAATACTTAGAGTGTTCTTTGCAATTCAAAACATGATAGGGACTTTAAGTTGTTTTTTTTTTTCTTTTAAAGGCTGCTTTGTTGGCATTGCAAGAGAATGGACTTGAAGCAACTGCTGTCAAACAGGAACATTTTGTGAAATCGTTGAAGACTGTAAAACCATCTTTAAGCATAAAAGACTTGGAATTTTATGAAAAATTCTCTAATCAAGAATTAGTCTCTTGAATCTAAAAAGGAGTGGCATAAGTATTTTTAAATATATTACAAAAATTTTGAAAAGGTTTGCATCTTTCCTGCTTTTTAATACTGTACTTACCATAGTTTTCAGAGTGTTTGAAATACAGTAAAGTTTCACTTGTGAAAAGTTCTGCAATTTCAATAATGAATAATAAATGAAAATCTTGTTTGCTTTGGGTAGGTTTACATCTGATGAAACAAGTCATTGAGATACTTAGATAAAACTGTGGAACAGCTTAGTGTGAATGTAGATTTCCTACTTTTAAGTACAAAAATGGCATATTAAGAAAATTTAAAATGTGTTGTGACGTCTCCAAAAGACAGCAAATATTTAAGAAATAGAAAAGCTTTCAGGAAATTAAATAGGAGGAAGTAAGCCCTATTCTATATAATGTAAGGTGTTTTTTATGTGCCTATCTACAGGCTTACTTTCTTACAAGAAGATTCCAGTGGCAGTGAAAAGGTTGTCAGAGCTTAACTCCTTGGTGTAGGTTTGGAAGTCAGGGCTTTTGGGAGTAATTTTAGATTAGTTACTGCTTACTGTACAAACATGTGAATTGAGTAAGCAGGTAACAAGTGTGTAATCAACTCGAACTATAATAATTTCTTCTTTAGAAAAAAAAGAGTTTGCTTAATGACAGTTTCTGCAGAATTATTTTCCCCACCCAACCATTCTTTGTCAATACATTTTTGTTGGTCACCTTCTAAAATACCCAGATCTAAGGGAATTGGTATTACACGTATGTAAGTGTGCATTTTAACTTAAAAGAGTAGGAAGGTTTTTATTATTTTTTATTATCTTTTCCCAGTGAAAATGCTTGTGAACAGAATACACCACTGTCAAAGATAGTTTCTTATTTTAGCTGGGGTTCAGAAGTTATAAACCCACTGGCAAATATTTCTTTCTCTTAACAGGCACACTAGGGACTGTGCTGAGTGTGGTTTATAGTGAGATGGATCACAAAAAGAAGTTCAAGGTGACTGAGGAGGGCAAAAGGCAGTAGTAGAAGCCATTGTAACCTAGAAAAGGGTTCAGATAGAAACAACTGCCCTATAGCTTGGTGGCTTTCATCACCATTTTATAGAAAGGACCATTCTGTCACTTTTTTGGTGGCAACAAATAGTCAGTGCTCGTGAACTTCCCAAATACGCAAAGGTTTCTCAGCAGCAGTGCTGATAAAAAAGTGTGAAAACTCTGTTTTGCTTTCCAGTGTTTGAGAGCTTGCATTAGAATTGCTGGACCTGAAAGTTGTTACAGTAAAATGCTACCAGCTCCTTTGCCCTCAAAGATGCTGCTGCTTAACTTCCACACTTGGTCCCTAGAAGAACCAGCAGAGCTCGCTGTGCTCTGGCACGTCTGTTCCTTGCTGCAGGGAGCGAGCAGCACATGCAGGGAAGGCGGCCTCTCCTCCCTCTCACTGCTTTCCTGTGGCTAAGAGAGAAGGGGAGAAATAGATGGACAGGAGTCGCCTGCTGTCACCTCCAGCCTGCCAGTGGTAGGAGTTTTTCTCAGGGATATTGGGAAGTGATAGGAGCTGTGGAACACAATAAAGTGATGGGAACCTGGGCCTGGGTTGAGCTGCTGCTGCAGCACAAGGGGACGTGGTGACGCTGGGCTGCTCTTTGGTCACTCTGCGAGCTCTGGAAGAGGCAGGCTGTGTCCTCACTTGGGCGTTTGCCTAGATACCCTTTTTGGGCAGCTGATTTAAGAAGGGGAAAGACAAGACGACAAAGGAGAAATGGAGAAGGCAGATTTGAGCGCTGCAGTCACGGAGAGAGAGGGTTTGGCGGCGGGAAGGGCACGGGCCGCGTCCCGCTCTCCCGGCCGCTCCCTGTGGCACCTGCGGGCCGCGCGGGGGCGCTGCCGGGCGGGGGGCGCCGCTCCACGGCGGCCGCTGGGGGGCGCTCTGCCCCGTGCCCCTCAGCGCCGCGGGGCTCAAGGAGCGCGGGGCGGGCCCGGCACCGGCACCGGCACCGGCACCGCCCGCAGCCTCCTGGGCACTCGGGGAGCGCTGAGAGCCGACGCTTGTGCCGGTCCGCAGCCGCCGCCAGGATGAACAGGGGCATCTTGCACACGCTTAAAACCAACAGAGAAGTAAGTTTGCCCGAGGGGTCGGGGCTGTGGTACCCGCCTGCCGGGAGGGATGCGGAGGGCTCGGGCAGCTGCACCGTGGCTGCCACTTGATTTCCCGAGGAAATGGGACCCGCGTAAGGTTCATGCATTAAAAGTGAGGTGTGGAGAAGGGTGATATAGAGGTAAAAGTGAAATTCACGTATTAAAAGTGAGGTGCTGTAAAGAGTAATACAGAGGTAATGTACATGAACAGGTAATCTCCTCCTTAGTTCTGTGTAACCCTTGCTCACCCTGCTCGTGGGTCTGTAACCAGGACATAAGTTCAGCTCTTTTCTCTATTTTATCTTTCAGCTCATTCCCCTGGCTGGAATAATTACCTTCGCAGCAGTTGGGGCGTTCTCTTTTTGTGTCCATTCCCTATTCCGCAAATCTGATGTCATGTAAGCAAAAACTTTCTGCTTAGAGCTTACCCTAACCTTTTTTCATTCAACCGAGTATCTGACCATCATGTTTTACACCATAAAAAAAAGTAAGCCAGGTGCATGTTCCAGAGTATTGGTAAGGACTGAAGTATCTGCAGATTCTAAATAGTGAAGAAATTAATTAATTTGGAGGGTAGTCCAAGTTATTTCTTAACTTTTGATTTAATAGTTATATTTTTTCTTTGATTTAGGTATTAGAAGTTTTAAATGTTCTAATCAAGAATTTCGTATAATCACATAGGTAGATGAGATGCACATATTTTACAACCAGGCTATTGGGTTGTATATAAAGAACAGCATTTGATAGTATTAAGATAGTATTCCAATGGCTTGGCTAATAATTGGAGCCAAATCCTGTACTCCTCAAGCTTTGGGGAGTTTATTTATTTATTTTAAAGTGACTGGAATAGGCATTTTAACTGTCAGGGTAAAAGTCCCCTTACTTTGTGTCTTTATTCAGTTTTGATTTTTCAGCTTGCTTCCCTCACAATGATATGTGAACAGTGCTGGCTTGCTTGGTGCTTTGGAAACTGCAAACAAAGCAAGCCACGCTGATTCCTACCCAGATTTCAAAACAGAGTACCCAAACCTGTGAACTTGTGTTTTAGGGAACTCCTTGCTTAAGTGAATAGCTCTATTGACCATAGGCTGCTCATATGAAAATATATGCAAGGACACACCTTAAAACATAATACCTGTTTTATCTCCTTTTAAAGCATTCACAAGATTGGCAGCCCAGAACCATGGGAGACTATTGATCCTGCCAAGCCTCAGAAGGTAATTTTTATGTATAATATATTTATAAATAGCATAAATTTCCAACATAATGAATCACTTCTTTTAAATGTCGAAGAACTAGCAAAATATGAATGAGGAAACAAGTGTAAAGCCGATGTATATCTAGTTAAAAGTAGAAACAAATACTTAATTCATTACTTTATGTCTTCACTGTATTACCTAATGATAGGATTCAGCTGTTACACTGTAGGTCTGATCTTGAATTTATGCCGAACTTCTGGTTGCTGTCCTATGTCCATTCCCACCCCAAACATCCATTTACTCAATTCCATTGATAACAGTGGAAATTTGGAGCATAGAGGAAGTGCTGTTTACCCTTACCTTGTTCCTGAATTACAGAATTGAGTAAGAATGTTTGAGTACTGCAGCCTGAAGGAAAAATATCATAATTTAATAGAGCAGCTAGGATAAGGAAAAATAAAATTGGCATTATTACTTAATTAATATCCAAGTGATTTTGTTCAACAAGTTATTATCTTATCAGTTGCACATTTCTGATAGGAAAATATAAAACCACTAGAACTTCTTCATCAATAAGATGATGTATGATACGGGGGGATGTGGGAGTGGAGTAAATGCTCACTGAGATTTTGCTAACTTTCATATTTTCCATTTCTTCCAGCTGGTAACAATCAATCAGAAGTGGCAGCCTATAGAAGAGCTGGAAAAGGTCAAAAAGCTTACGAAGTGAGAAGTTTCTGTTGCCTCAAAAAGGTACCCTATGAATCTAGTGGAATCACTTCTGCACAAACTTGACTACTGAAATCAGTGTGCGGAAATGCTTCTGCTACATTTTTAGGGTCTCCCTACATTTTTTTGGACTCTGGATGAGGAGTTTCATGTTGCTTTAGAAGCTGGCATACAGCATCCAAATAGTCCAAAAATCTGACTCAAAATATTAATTTTTAATAGGCATTTAATGTAAATTGTTGAATATTCAGATGGTGGTTATGGATTGAAAAAGCCTTCACAGTTTTTGTAGAATTTCAGGGTTTGTTTCAAAATACATTTGTTTTCTCATTTTATTCATTTTTCGTAAAATAAATTCTAAATTTATACATTTCATGTAAATTGCCCAAAAGCCTTTCTAAATTGGGATTCCTGGTGTTTCAATGCTATATAGAGAGCAAAGTCATAGCCAGAGTATGTCTTTGTATGGCAGCATATGTGTTCATAAAGTACCCTTGCATTCCTTGTCTGTATTAGATGTGGTGACAGTTTAAGTCAAAACTAATGTTCTGCTTCAAATGCTGAAACTTACCCACTGAGGAGTCCGTGAGGTTATTTAAGGGTGGATTTGAGACTGCAGATTTAGAACCTAAAAACCTAAGAGTTAAGCATGGCTAGAAGGGAAATGAAAATAAGGTAATTTCTGTTGTATTTAAATATTGCTCATTATTAATTTTTTTTTAAGTTACTAGAATTAGAAAACTTGCATTATCCAAAACGACATAGTGTTAATTTCTTCTTTTTGTGCGAGGTTGGTTGAGTGTGAGCTCCAAGGTACTGCACAGTTAACAATATTTTTTTCAATTTAAAGATTTTTACATGCTGTTAGGAATATCTATCAAATAAAAACTAATAGATTGAAATTAGAAATGATTCTATGAAGAGACAATTCCTCTTTAAGTTTCTGTGTGTTGCTTGTGGATTGGCCAGGGAAAGAATGTAATAGGCAGACTCCCAGTAAATTAATGAGATAATAAATGCATCCAATGGCAGAACAGTCCTTTTGTAGATATTTTCTGGATGTGCCCTCTTCTGAGCAGTTTCCCAATCTATTCCACAGTTTCCTTTACGATGGATGTTCAGAATTCATATTACTTTCTGTGAGGAAGAAAGCAAAAGTGAAACAACTGCTAATTGGAAAAAGTCCCCTTAAATGAGTAATAGTCAAGTGCTTTAGGTTACTCTGCTGCAGCAATGACAAGCTTAAGTTAGAAAAGCTGTCTCCTGAATTCTCAGATAGTTTGGCTTCAGAAGCTTTATGTTTTCTTCCACCGAGGAAAAAAAAATAGTTTAAATGTTGCATAAATATTTGTTTATCAAGTAAGGATGAGTCAGCATTTATGTTTTAGAGTGAGAGTAACTACTAGTCTTCAGAATAAGTCCTTAGCTTTCATTTTAAGGAATGGCATTCCAAGAAGATTGGATAGCATAGAACCACAAAAATACAGTGCTCTGAGGAATACAAGCTTTAAGGATTTTAAAACAGAAAACATTTTAAAATATTTCTCTGTATTTCCATATTTCTGCTGGACTATACCTAAAACAAAGTGCTGTGCTCTGAGTTGGTGCATTAATTTAATGAGTTTGTTCTTCAGTAAGTCACTTGTTTGGTCTGCAAATACTGTGACCTAAGTATCTGTCAACATTGAGGAAATAAGTGTAAGTAATTTTTAGTTAATTTTTGTATTTAGCCACATTTCAATGATGTTTCCAGTAGCACAGTAAGCAGTGTGATTGCTATCAGTCACAGGTTGTTGTTTCTCTTATCCTGTCCTGAAGCATAACAGCTCTGGTAATAAACTGTTTTGCTTTGTTAGCTCTTCTGTTTTTCTTTATTAATATAGATTTTTTGGGGGACGATTTTCACACAATGTAAGAAATCAAAATATTTTTCTGCAATTCAAGAAGGTTATGAATATTGTTAAAGTTCTTGGGGGTTTGTGTGATCTCTGTGTCATCGCAGACAGTGCATCTGTCTCTTGCAGAGAAGAGGACTTTTGTTTAAAAGTAGAGTACACCAAGGGCAATTACTGCATCTCCCTGCTCAGCTTCTCAATATAAATCTATAAAACAATATACACATTATTTCCTTATTCCACAAACAGTAAAGATTCAATTGGCTGAATTTTATGAGCTGATGTTTATGAGAACGGTAAGACTTCCCTGATCTGTGCTATGCAAACCCATGAGTTTTTATTCCATGAACAATTTAGAGGGTATTGAAACAATTCAACAACTTTCTTGTTTCTCCGCATTTGTCTCCTACTCCACTCTGATCTTGGTTTTGGTTTGGATTTTCTGGTTGGTTTTGGCTTTTTTTTTTTGTTAACAGTGACTATCTTTGCTCATTCTAATTGTACGTTTCCATGGAACTATATCACTTCTGAATTTCATATTACCTACAAAGTTTAATAAAAATGCTCACTAGCTTGTTCAAGTTTAAATATAGGTTAGAAACCATTAGAAATGTGTTTTAGTAGTTATAATCACTATTAGAAATGCATCATTAGAATCTATGGCCATGCTTTTCTAACTTTTCCTAAGTCGTCTATTTGTAAATAGCTTTCTGGAAGAACAGAAGACTAGAAGGTTGCTTTTTGCAGTGTACATACAATGAAGTACTAGTTTTGGTATTACAATAGTGCTTCAAGGCCTTAAAATTGCAGGTCTTGTGGTGGTGTGGTTATCAGAGAGCTGTGTTGAATTTTTTGGTTTCTTTGCATGTGATAGCCCCAGTATCAGCATTTCTCCTTCTGACCCCCTGCATTTCTCTGCCACAAGGTGCTATTAGTGTAGTTCTGAACTCTCTGGTTATTTCACTGGTGTGCGAGCTTTCTGCAAAAATAGTAACTTACAGAGGGGCCTGATGCAACTGTTGAAGGAAGTGGTTCATCTTGCAGTTGTCTGCCTCACTACAGAGGGTGATTGAACCTAGGACTAGCTGTGGAAAACAAACAAGAGTAATGGGAATGATTCACTGAATCCAGCCAATATTTGGTGTTGGACACTTCCCAAAAAAGCTTTCAGATTAAACAAACATGGCACAGTTTTCATTTGCTGTCTGAAGCCTTTGCTGTTCAGACATCCCTGCAATACGGGAGCACACAGACAATGAAATCCCATAAAAAGTGTAACTGAAATAGAAATAAAAGCAATACTGCTGGCCCAGCCTTGGGCACTGTGGTTGGACATGGTGAGTGTTGCCCTTCAGGTGCTGATGTGAACAGGGTGCAGGCAGCTTGTTTGCCCAAAGCTCTCTCCATCGGGAAGTAGCCATCACAGTAATGGCACCTGCAAGGCCGTGAGCTGACACCGCGTCCAAAGCACATTCGCCCGCGCACCTCGCCCTGACCAAAGATCACACACCCTCACCACGGCTGTACCAACCCTATTTATGCTGGACCTTGCCCAGATGAACAAGGGATTTGGTTTCATTATCTTTTACTTTCAGATAATTTTGTTGTGCATACATTCTGACCAGAGAAATTACTGGAGAGGCGCTGCCCTTCTTCGGGGCTCACCTAGGATGTGTGAGGGCCCCTCACAGCATGGGGTGCCCAGGGCCTGGGACAAATTTCACCCTAAAGAGTGAGAGCTGTCCTGCAGCATCACCACAGTGCCTGTGTGGGGACTGAGAGCCATGTGAACAAGGTGTAACAGTGGGGGTGGCAGGGCCCTGGTTGGGAGCCCAGGAGACCGTTTGTCTGGGTCTCAGGATATAGGCCAGTATTGGCCTTCACTGCCAGGTTACCAAATTAATTTAAATAAACCCTCGTCTCTTAGCAATGGGGGCATGAAAAAGGGTTTGGTTTGGTGTTGGTTTTCACGTTGTTTAAGACTTCCAAAGTTTGGCCTGGTGCATCAGGCCAGCTCCGTGGCCTCCATTCGGGGGTTGTGACACTGCACAGGCTGTGTCCGGAATCCCTGGAGGTGTCTGGGCTGTCCTGGCTGGTGGCTCTGTGTGTGGAGCCCCATGAACAGGCTGGGCTGTGCAGCAGCAGCAGTGACAGCCAGGCTGGGGTGCTGGGCTGGCAGGCGTGCTCCTGTCCTGGCTGGCAGTACCATTTCTGCTGCTCATGGCCAAGATTTGACAGTGTGTAATGTTTCCTAAAAGGTCTGTATAAATAATTTAGGCTTCATCATGCAACATTTTTAAGATAAAGCAAGTCACTTTTGTGACCTTCTTTCCATAGGTTTAAAAAGTACTTGTGAACATCTGTTAAAATTCAGATAGATGTGCTTCCACTTTTATTGGCTGTCAAGCAGTAGAAAAATCACTTCAACTTGAAATATTTGATATAGAATATTTCTAGACTGTGGTATGACTTGCTTGCTGCCACTCACATCCTCCTCCCTGTTTTCTATTGAGACTCATTTCTTTTTTCACTTGTTGGCACATATTTTCTTCTTGCCAAATCTCTTTCTGTCTCACCCATCAAAACAAAACACATCAGAAAAACTTAGATTTTTCTTGGCCTAATTTATTTCTACTATTACTACTGTTTATTGGTGTACCTGCACTGTGTTCTAGAAAGTTACACGTCTAATGAGTAGATCAAAATATAGTTAGGCTGGTGGTTTAAACTAAGAAATTAACCAGAGAAGGCCCTGCTTGTAATGTTTGCTTTCCTTCTCCCTCTTTCCTCTTCTGCTTTGCTTTATTTATGCTGATGGATTGTAATAAATGCATCATGGGGGAAAAAAAGAGGAGCCTTACTAATAACAATAAGGATACATAGACTGTAAACATTTCAAGAAGAAATCTCTATATTTTCATTATATGCATAAATAACAAAGTACTTAAAAATTGTCTTTCCATTTTTCAAAAAAATGAAACACAAATTTGGGCCATAGACATAAGCATGCATTATCTTTCAGTAGACTCACATAAAAACATTTGCAGTTTTTCTTTTAATTTGTTGACAAATTAACGCTATGTTGGTATGTAGGGTCCATTCCACTGAAAGCTCTCTCTAAATTATGCTGCTGCAGAAAAATAAAGGCCATATCTGCTAATAGTATTATGGGAGGTTCTTGCTCACCCACTTTTGTCCAGATATCTTTTGTTGTGAGTAAGGGCTGTTCTGTAACTGAAATTCTGTTCATCTGGTTGTTTCTTTGCAGGTAAATGGTAAAATAATTTGTTCGCGTTGTGTAACTCCAAACTTGAAGTGGTCCGGCAGTTTTTAATCCTAAGCACTATAAATCATCGTGATTCCTGTAGTGTGGCAGACTGATAGTGCCAGTCCAGGCAGAAACTGCTTTTTTTCATTTGTGTATTTTCTGAGTAATTAGAAGACATAGTTTCTGTAAGTTCAAACTCCCTTAGCGCTCACTCAGGCAGATTTGCTGACTTCACTGACCCCAAGTGTTGCTGAAGTGGGGGAGGGAGATGATAGCTCTTGGACTTGGAACTTTTATCACAGCCGTTGATTTTATAATCTGAACTCCCTGCTGAAGGGCATGGGAATTCTGCACAGACATTGCTGTTACCAGAGGATGGTAAACTGAGAATCTACAGACTCTGGAGGATAAGTCATTAGAATACAGCACCAAAAATAGACTCTGGGGACCAGAGCTCTGTAGCAATCCTGTCAGCATTGCCTAAATCATGAAAGCATGCAGTCACAAGGTAGAGCTGCCTGCATCCCACTTCACAGTTACAGTTCTGTAGAAGTCTTTGCTTTTCAAGCCATTTTGTATCATTTTACTCATTTGTACAGTATTTGGCACCAGAGGTGGACTGTGGGCTCGAGGGCTGCATCAGCCTTTTGCACAGAGCTGTATTTTATCTTCAGAAAGTACTGGTGCATGGTGTGAGGTGTAAATGAGGAACATTTACCTCCCCGCTAGATTATAACAGAGACTGTCAACAGCACAGTGTTAGTGAAAACTGGAGTTCTTTCCCTTCCTGTTTCAGTATTGTATCCTATGTGAATTTTTTGTTGCAAGGTTGTGTATTAGCTGAGAGGTCAGAAAGCCACACAAGTCTGAAAAACTTCTTGCATATAAATAAATTAGTTCAAGCTTTGCAAAACTATCACATTCTTGATCTCCTTTTGGGTGTCAGTTCTTTAATTGAATTAAATGTATTTCCAGTAGGCAGGTAACTAATAAACACCATCCTTTATCTGATGCTGCTGCTGCACAAACAAGGAAGTAAATGCAAAAAGTCCTGATCTCTGATAGTAACAGAAAAATCTTATCAGTTTGCCAAAGAAAAGCAAAGTCATCCACTGCTGATAAATCACATATTCACTGCATTAAAACAAATGGAAAGGTGGGGTTTTATTGAAGCTGTTAAAACGGTTTCATTTAATGATACATCTTTGCCTTCTGAGGTGACTTCTAAAATTCAGTAAAGCCTAAGTATTTTTGAAGACACTTAGCACTATGCTGCCTGTGCTGTTAGCATTATTAAATATGTTAGCATTATGCTGCCATTACTGTGTTTAGTTTTCTTCTTGGGAAATGCTTTGAATGAAACGTTATCGTCAGAAAAATTTAATTTGTCTTCAAGACTGCAGTATCCACCTCACTCACAAAAGCAGAAATCTGCAGCACAATCCTAGTCATAATGATTTGCAGTTCTGGTCATTGCCAAACTTGTGGTCATATTTCCAGTGTTACAATAGCATGTTCTACAAAGTAGATGAAAAAACATTAGTTTGAAGTTAGGTGAATGTTTTTATACTGATTTCAGGGAGGCATGGAATTAATACAGTAAAAATTGTAGTGGTTGTGTTTATGTACTAATACATGTTTTTTGAAAATTCTCTCTTAAGAAAAGTTAAAACATTTAAGAACTGGGCATGTCTCTGCTCAAGCTCCTGTATTTGTATTTGTATTAGTTCAAAGAGGAAGCTTTCGCACTACACAAAACAGGGTGTTACAAGGAAGTCTGTGTTTGAGCATATACTGTTGAGAGTGTCACTTCTCAGTAGGTGTAAAGGGCATAGGTGTACACCCTCTACGGTAAACAAAAATTACCATCAAAGTCATAGATGGATTCCCTCAATAAAGAACCAAAAAGAACCTTCCTATCTGCTTCTAGAAATCCTCACAGTTGTGTGGCTGGCAGTGCCACAGGTGTAACATGCATTCCTTAAGGAATAGTACAGCACAGGGGTATTGCTGTAGCTGCAATACATTTGTTGAAGAAAAGTGTAATCAGTTTTAAACAAGCAAAAACTAAGATAAGTTCTTTACTTACTGAGCTTTTTTCTTCTTCACTAAACAGATAAAGTATGGCAACCCAACAAAGAAGGGAGATGGGGGCAACACTCCAATTTTCTTTTTTTCATGCAGTAATGAAAGTTTGTGGTATAAGCTAGACAGGTAAAACATACCTTGTTTAAGAGAAAAATGACTGTAAAACCATCTGATGTCTTAGTTGAACTAAGCTGAACTGCACAACAGATCAATTAATGCTGCAGTCTGTAAAGGAAATTGGTGTTGGACCACCACAGATACAGAATGAGTCATACTTGGTTGCATGGTAATGTAATGGAGTCTAATGTTTCCCAGTTGCTATCTGCAGAACCCACATGATCTGGCTTTATGTTTTCTCCCCTCCTTCCTTTTTTTGCACACGAACACACCTTGTATCATAAACAAGATATGAACTCTTAAAAAATAAAAAAAAAAATTAAAAAAAAAAAAATAATCCGGGCAAACAACCCTGCAGTATGAATACCTCTACTTAGCCATAGCAGGTGGTGGGCTAATTATTGAGATTTAATTTTGTTATTACTCCACCTCCATGAGCAGCTTCCTTCTAGCTCTGACAGATAAAATTAGGAATTGCCTCTTCTCTTGATCCTCTCCTCAGAGAATCTCAAATGTAGTAAGTCTGTGGAAGAAAAATATTCTGCTTTCATTGCTGCTTTACAAAGACACTTTATTAATAGAGTTAACGTAACGAGATAGCCTGCATAGCTATTCACAAGTGAGCATATCTAAAAGATATCTTCATTTACAGCTAACTACCCATGAACCTTTAACTTTTGATAAGCAGAGAGTTACTTTCCTTTGAATTTTCTATTCTATGACTTGAACTTCGCTCTGTGGCAAGTTGAGGAAGCTAGGTTGCTTGAAAACCATCCTCACTGAGTCCATCTAGGTTATATTTAAAGCAAATAGAAAGAAAGAAACCAGTGTGTAACTGGTTGGGTAATTTCTGTTTCCAGTTTAAGGTGTGTGCAAAAGCTTAGAAAATACAGAATTGCTTAATAGCTTGAAGAAATGAAAGAAGACTTTACTGGAAGGAAGTTGTGGTTCTGAGTTCATCAGCCCCTGTCATCTGAATTTTCTCTCTCTGAAGTCTGTTCAACTAAATCCAAAACCACCACTGTACTAGCAATTGCAGTGTGTAAACATAACAATATTTGACATTTATAATTGTACCTGCTTACTTTAAAACAAATTTTTTCCCTCAGTTTATGTTTTTGATTGAAAGTGTCCTCTGATTCTTCACAAAAAAAGCAGAGTCAGCAATGCTTCAGATGGCAGCATCTGTTGTCTTGGAAACATGAATTCAGCACCCCAAAGAAGGAATACTTGTTTTCATAGAAACAAAGGGCTTGCTTGATAACTTACCTTGTTTGCATTTAATCTGTTCTAATTAGATATCTGTAGCCTCAACTAATTTCTACTCATATGATTTTTTTATTAGATGTTTCTAACTGGAGGAAGGCACTGGAGCATGTATTTTATGGTATTTACCCGTATATGCCTTCAAGAAGTATCTAAACTCCTTCCCGGTAATAGATGAGCCAATCTGTGCTGGGTATGTGCTTTTCCTTATTGCATCCATGATAACGTTAAATCCCCCCCTGCTATTTTCAGGAAAAAAAATAAGAAGGTTTGGTGGGGGCGTATTTTAGGTTGGGTGGTGTTTTGGAGTGTTTTTGCTGTTTCTTTACTTACTAATAAGACATTTCTAGAATGTGTAACAAATTATATTCCCTTGCCCGCGGCAAGTCCCCCTGGCCCTCCCCAGCGCACAGCTGTTTGTTAACGCTGGGAACGGTGCGCCATCGTCTGGAGAAGTCGGGAACGGCCTGGAAGGCTCCCAGGTGAGGGGAGTCCTTGTCTGTACAGGTGTGTCAGGCTTGTTCCCACAGGGGGCTTGGAAACGAGAAATCAGTAAAAAAAAAGGCAGAATATTTGTATGCTACATTGAACTATGGATCATCATCTTAGCTATGAAAATGTTTGTTTACGGTGTTTTTCTCAAAAATTCTGTTTTGAATTTAAAAGGCCAGATACTAGACTAAGGTAACTGGTTTTACTAGTTCACATTTCATCAGTTTATTTAGGGGTTTATTAAATAATTTCTTTGTGTGTGCTTTGGGAAAAAGAAATAGGAAGATTGCAGGGACTTGGATGCTCTTAATGCACCTATGATAAAAGCAAATTTTTAGTCTGCTTGCCATCTGGGTCCTTTTATTTATTCATCAGCTGAACTAAAAATCCTGTGTACATCAGTACTTAGTTTACTATATAAAACAATGCAAAACACACTCTGGACAGACAGCACTGACTGGTTTCACGTACCCTCATGTACTGGCTGATAATGGTCCTGGAGAACCAACTTATCTTTTTACCATCTATAATAATAAGGCAATCATGAAGCAGTCATCTTAAGGATGAAATTATACTTTAACTTATGAAATGGCTTTTTTCCCCTACACAAATTGATGCCATAAAAGGTGTAAATCTTCATAGCTGTAATAAAAGCAGTTATTTTGTACTGCATATTTAGTACCGGTCGCTTTCAAACTGTGTGATACTGAGAAAAAACAATGGAGAAAAGGAAAGTAGAGATAAAAGTGCAAAAATACTCAAAAGACCAAATATAATTATGAGGATACCATCATTTTACAGCTGTACACATAGAAGGCAGCTATACATGTGTTTGAAGAGCAGATTGCTGTGGAGGCTGCAGAGCAGTAAATGGAAAGGATCCATATTTATTCTAGTAGTTTCTAAAGTTGTGTCAGGTATTTCAGAGAATGAAGGAGCACGTAGGGTCCTTCCTAGGGCATTCAGCTGTGGAAAATGGAATAAGAAGAGTAGAACAGAGCAGGATTTGCAAGCTCCAGAGCACAGAGACTGCCAGTACCCAGCACAATTTGTTACAGAGGGGAGGATGGGGTAAAACTGGAAAGGGAATTAAGGGTGGAGAATGTGGAGGACATTTATCTTTTTTTATATGGTAGAAAGGGAATATAGAGGCTTTTAGATCAGGTCTTTCCTATGAATTAGCAACTTGGTGGCTGAAGGCTTTTTTTAAAATCTATCAATCAAAGAGGAAATGACCAGGCAAGGGCAAGCCTGTGGAGAGGACAGAATATGGCAAGAAAACAGAGAGGGAAGCTGAGAGCAGTGGCACAATGCAAAGAGCTGGTAAAACATGCCACTGCTGTGCTAACTCCTGCAAAAACTGAATGTGCTTGGAGCAACCAGCAAGAAAAAAGACCCTGGCAATGCCAGTTTGGATGGATAGAGGGAAATGAGCTGGATATTTCCAGGGGATTGTCCCCTGTGCTTGAGATCCCAAGGGAACTTGTGCTCTGGCAGTGGATTAGTTTATTGGACTAGGAAGCTGCTGCAGTATGTACCGTGTCTTTTACCCAACTACCCATCTTTGTTTATTACACTCTTGTAGTTATTTGTAGAGAGAAATGATGCTTTAACAGCCCTGCCCTGTGCAGTGCAGTGCAGTGTCCTTATGAGATCCCACCAAAATACCTGAACAAAATTCTTGCCACTCATTACTTGATGGGTGTCTTTTGGGTTTTTTGGTTCTGTGTCAGAAAATTACTTTTAAATGCCAGCCTACTGCTTTTCTGAGTCATTCTGCCACTTGGGAGTGATTCTGCAAGAAGTAGCAGATACGTACAGTAGTAACATAATTGAAGACCAGATTCAAGTATGGCATTTTAAATGGTAATTCTGCTAGTGAAGAAAGAAATGCTGCTGGTATTGAAAAGACAAAATAGCAACACAATTAAAAACAAAGACCAAAACACATAATTGAGCAAGGAAAACATTCAGAAACAAAATATGTTTCTGATAATTTTCTTCTTAGGATAAGAACACTTCAGGAAGAAAGAGTGGGATGTGGGGGTTTGCAGTCTACTCATATGAAAATGTTTTATTGACTCATATGAGTAGGTTATCATCAAAACTGTATCTGTGCTTCAGAAAAGGATGGGTGACAATCACAGATTTAGAAAGGAAAAACCTTCTCCCAATGTGGACTTTCAGAAGTGGCAGAATTTTCTCGGGATTTCATCTGTTCAGTCAGCAAGAGCATTCCAGCACAGCTCTGGAAAACAGGGATACTAGTTGTGGAAGCCTGCTCAGATCTTTCAAGTCTTTTGCTGAGAAAGAAGTCCTGTCAAGTATATGCATTTTCATTTCAAGCAGAGGATTTGTTAGAAGGAAAAGAATACTGTACGAGTGTGTAAACTATCTTAGCCACATGAAATAATCTGGTTTGGAAAGACACGAGACCTTATTTATAATAATGCCCCTTTTCTCTAAGCTGATACTGAAAATTATCTTGAAGTATCTATAAAAACTTACTGATTGTTTTCTTCTTTATTCTCATTTCATCTTCTGTTGCCTTTTCTCTGAACTTCCAGTCTACAGACCTTGGTAACAAGGGCCCCTCAAGGGTGTACGTAGGGTTTCAGGAATGTTTTGCCAGTTGCTTTATGGTGATCCTTCACCATACTTTGTCAGCTTATATTTTCTAAAGTGCAATTGTTGCGTGTGAAATCACAAGTCTTAAATTGTTCTGACTAAAGGCAGAGACTTAATTCTATGTGTAGCATCTGCAAACTGAGTTAAAGTTGAGTGTTCAGACATTTCAAAACACAGCTGCCCTACGAATCAGATTGCTGTAACAATTCAAAGATGATGAGATAGAGAAATACAAATAAATATTTTATAAGACAATGTGAAGTTTAATAATTGATTTGATAAAACCCACAATAAAGCAACACACCTTTTTTTTTCAATTAAACAAATGTATAGTAAATTATTAAAAAACTGCAAATACAATACATGTCTACTGTACTTCAACATCTAATTACATCGACTGTAAACCCCAATTTAATTAAAACCCATTTGAGCAGTAGTATGTGCAAAATACCTATTGTTTGTGGTTTGGGGTGGTTTTGCCAGTAAGTTTGTAAGGATGGGATGCACATTTTTCACGAACTGTGATATGGCTTAATTAATGAGAGTGTTTGTATTGCAGCATCACCTTCCCGAGCGCGGTGCTGCTTTTGAGCTGCACGTGCTCCCATGCTGTACACGGGTGTTCCCGTTTCTTGCCCAAACAGATACAAACACAGTCCAGTGTTATGTGCACTTTGTCCAAATTCACAATGTGCTGTCAGTTTTCATCAATAAAAATTCATCATGTGACCCCTACCTCCAAAAAAGGAAGAAGCCAAGATTGTTACCGCCAAATGCAGATACAAATCAGCCTGATGAAAATTCTAAAACAGACAATAGCTGAAGTATTCACAGCTGAGTATCACAATAACCTTAACCGGGCAAAAATTTTCCTTTCTGATGCACACAGAGAACTACTTTTCATATTAGTGGAAGTTCTGCATAAAGATGAAAGTACAGAATAAGCAAAAAATATTTGAAGCCAAGTTCTTCTCATATTCTGAACTTTGTAGGTCGTATTTTTGCTGCCCTTAACTTCTTCAATGTCAATGACTTCAGAAGCAGATTAAATCTGAGCTTGTAGGTGTATGATACATTAGTGTCAAGATTTATTATCTTGTGTACATTCAAAATACAGGGGTTCCACAATGAGGCCAGACAGTTCCACTTCATGGAGTCTGAGCTGTCCAGATGAACACACAGTCTTTTCAGGTTGCCTCCTCTCTGTAAATACAAAAGGCCCTTTCTGCCACTGTAGGTTGTTATGATATTGTTGTCCAACACCGTTAGGTTACTGAGCTTGCTTGGATCTTGCTTTATTCATAAGCTAAGTAGTGGGAACTGCTATTGCAGTGGCATTCCTATCAGGATGCTGCCATGCTGTGCTCAAAGCAAAGATGAAAAGGTCAGAGATTGTGATGGATGGAATTGTGCATCTCTATAACTTCTGCTCCCCACTTTCCTGTTAGATGCCCATCTCTGTAGATGGCATTTGAGAGTATTTCCATGTCAAACATCTATCATTTTACTTTTAAAACAAAACAATCATGGAAAAATGATCAATTACGGGACATTTATTAATTACAATTAGAATGCATGCTAATCAACTGGCCTTTTAACGTGAATCAAATGATGGTTTAGACATTCAAGATTATTAATAATAAAATTCATCTTACAAGTCAAAACTTTGTAAAATAAATAACCTGTTTCTAATGTATAAATCCTATTCTAAAATACATTAATGATAACTGATCACTTAAAACACTTTGGGTCCAGTGTTGAGTCTCTAGTTAAATACCAGAAGTCTGGGCCAGGATCTTCCTATCTGGATCTCTGAATGCCCAGATTAAAGCTAACTTTCTGGTCTGGGTACAGTAAATTCTGTATTTTGCAGTATCTCTGAAGAGAGTTTCCACAAGAATTCAACTTAATGTATGTGTTAATAGTTTGAGATGCTGTATGAAAATTACTATTGTAAAAATACTGAATAATGAATTTGGGGATCGTGATATATTGTGCAACCCTGGTATGATCAGCATTACAGACTTTTGAATGAAATACTGAATACTTGATGCTCTGTTTGGAGTGCAGGTACTTTGTGGTACATAATGATTAAAGGACAATGTTTGACTGTAATTTGTGAGGTATCTGCAGAGCCATGTTCCAGTTTGTAAACAATAATCCAAAACCAGCTTTGTCGCAAAATCATAATAAATTGAATAAACCAGTACAAGGGAGAGAGTGAAATACATGTTCTGTAGGGCAACCACTGCACTTTTTGCAGCACCAGTTCTCCCTGCTGCATGTCCCATGGAAAAATCCACATATTAATGGTTACTATTGGATAATTTTCATTTTGCATTTATTGCTCTCAGTCTTTGACTACATAAGGTAAAGAATAAGGCAGCAGTTCCCAAAACATATGAAATTAGGCACTGGAACTCTGACAACTCGCACAGGTTTTGCTCATTTCTTGTTTGTAACTCTGAAGCTGGACAGAGCACTTGTACATTCCAAACGTGTTCAGCAGCAGTTGTCGGGCCTTGGACTGAACATCTTCCCATTTAGATGAACTACCAGGAACTGGAAAATTAAGAAAATAATTAATAAATTCACTCTGTAAGAAACCTGGGCAATCCAAATGTTCTCAAACTTCTCACAGTGTCACCGATGAGAATAATTTTTGCTCCACTTGTTTATTAATTTAGTATTGTTCTTGTGGTCACTGTGTGACCTCTTTATTATAACTCTCTTTATTATTTTACACCTCTCTTGACAGAACTCTCTGTGTGTCTGACACTTTCCCCCAAAAACCTGAGCTTTCTTACTAAAAACTGATATTCGTACTAAGATATATTCGTAGTATTGTTAGATGTCTGAATCAGCACATGTTTTGGCAAAACATTTCTTTTTCATATGTTAGGTTGATCCATATTAAAACTTCACCCTTTCTTTCCCTAAACATGTGAGAAAATTTCTGAGGAGAAATTTTGTGTTGCTTTTTTTTCCCCTACCCAAAGAATCTGCATTGGGTATTTTGGTATGAATCTATTTTATTTGCACAATTTTCATTTACACCATGTGTTTGTGGGCCAAGGTATTCTATTCCTTGCTGTACAAAACCAGAGTTAGTAGATTTTCTTTCCCCAGAATGATATTTCTTGGTTCAACTTAAATAATAATATGAAGAGGAAGTGGCAGGGTTTATCCTACACTTGGATATAATTTAGAATTATGCAATCCAGCATCTTACCTAGTTGCAAGTGGACTATGGCAGTTGTTTTTCCTGCAGTGAGAGACCAAACATTTAAATCTTCTATAGAATAAACATCTTCAATTTTCATCAAGTCTTCCTTGATGCGATCCACGTTTAAGTGCCTTGGAACTCCTGTGATGCCAAACATGAGATAAAATTAATTCTGTCTTCTGCAAAGTTTCAGTAGCCTTTAAAATGTCGTGACAGATCTCAATGTCAAAAAAAAATAGAATTTGTGCTGTTGGAAGTGATTTGTAACTTCCATGTTATCAACAGAAAATAATATGGAAATGGACCTGTAAAGTCCAGTATGGATACAGAAGTTGTACAGGAATTGCAGTGCTGTCACAACTGGAATCTGTCCTGTCCAGAATCCACTCTCTGGCAACAGCCAACGTTAGATCCTTTGCAATTATGTAATTTTGTTGACAACTTTACTGCAGCTTCTAGCCCCCAGTAACTGCTTAGGCCAGACTCTAAGGCCAAAATCTGTTAAAAAATAAAATGCTAGGGCCTGTCTCCTGAAACTTCTCTTCAGGTACCTGGTATCATGTTCAGGCTACAGTAATCCATGTGCAGTGGTCACCACAGAGGACTGTGTCTTACAGTGTGTCATCTCTGCAAATCAGAGATCAAGTCCTTTAGGTATTTTCAACAGCACCTCTGTAACTTAACCATCACCAGCCCTTTATCTGTACAAAGGGCAAAATCAAAATTTTAGATGATCAACATGGCTCAAAAACTAATACAAGTACTGAACAAACTCTTTCTGAGTAGTTTTGATTCTATAGTAGCTTTTATTGCTTATTTTCTAGTTTTATGGAGTTTCTTTATATATACTATGAGGAGTCCAGCCACTTGCTTCTCAAATTTCTTCAGACTTTTTGCATGACTTCTCTGAACCTGCTGCCTTACTGTCTCTTAAATTATGTTAGTTCCATACTACCTCTTTTGAAAGTTCAGTGTCTAGGATTGTCTCATATGAAACAAAATTTTCCTTCTAGTGGAGACCATCAAAATTTATTTAGCTGATAAATAACTAGCTAACTGTCTGGTATTTGTACAGCTTTCTTTTTCCCAGGAAAAATGGACTTAAATTCTCGTATCTACATGGTACTTGTGATGGGCTTCCATTCTGCCTTATAAATCTATATTAAAAGCTGGAATCTCATTGCTTGTGTTGGATAGCTATTTAATTTTTTAATTTAGCATTCTTAGTATAATGAGGAAGCTTAAGTTAATACTAAATGTTGATACAGCTTCAAGGGCCTTGATGTTGCAGAAGCACTTTCCAGTACAAACACAAGTCCATTCTCTGGAGATCCTGAATTTGAGTTGGCAAAGTTCCCTAGCATGCATAAAGCCCATGTATCATCACTTTTAATGACATCATTAATTTAGAGATTTTTATGACAACTGGGATACCTATGCAAACAGCTACAACTCAAAACATCTGGAATCTGATACTTCATTAGTTTGTCTTATCTATTTTCTTCAGCTAAATCTATTGCCTTGGAGGGTTCTTCAGTGAATTTCATCATTTTTACCTTCTCAGTGAACTTCCACTTTGTTTGATTTTTTTTTTTTTTAAACTTAAGTGACAGCAAAAGCACTTGACTGAAGATTCTGAGGTTTCTGATTTAACTTCATAACGTAATAAAAGTAAAGTCCATGATAATTCACGTGAAACAGTTAAGAATGTGCAGTTAAAACCTAGGATTTTTCTCCCAGCCCTAACATCTTTACTTTCATAAAGTAATAGTACTAGATCAAGCAGTAATAGTTGGCATGTAAGCTATGATAAAGCAGAGGATGTTGCTGACATGTTTCCTTCTATGTCACAAGAGATAAGATCCTTCAGCCTATGTTCAGCTTTTTCTTCCCTTTTTTCTGCTTTTTACACCACTCTTAACTTGCAGCTTCCCCTATGGGAACAGCAGATACACACAAGTAATTCAAAGTAATGCAGTTGTGGAAAGGGGAAGACAGGACAGGCATGAACCACGTGTCCAGCCATTTAGCTAAGCTTGCTTCCTCCTTTTACCTGCATTCACATTCATTTTAACTGTACAAGTAATTAAAGTGAGAGTGTAGAACTGAGTCTGGGCAAATGTTCACTTGATTTAGCTGAGAGTCACTGCAGACACACAGGAAAGTTCTGTACATTTCACTTCCCCATCTCCTGATGGTAAAGAGTGTGCAGACATAGGACTTGTGTTGTTCTGGCCAAGTCAGACACCTAAAGACTGCTGCAATTTAGAGGAACCATAAAGAACCACCAGACTAAAGCAGCACCAATACAGACAGATCTCCAGGCACAACCCAGTTAGAGATGGTGATCATGATATCAAGAAAGGGCCAATGCTCACTGGTATTTGGCATGTAAGGTACTTCAGACTGGGCACAGATCTTACCTTCCAGAATAATAACTCCTGTGTCACACAGAATTCGAATTGTTGTAAAAACCACCAGTATGGAAAATACATATGTACATATAGGATCAGCAATCTTGTATTCTGGCTGCAAGGGAAATTTCACAATGTCAAAGGATGTATGAAAACAAGCTCCCTTACACAAATGTGACTCAGAAAACACAGTTACTTCTAGTTCCAAATTTTATGAATAATTTTTTTTTGCTTGGTTAGAAAATATGTAATAGAAACCGTTTTGCTTATTTTGCATGAATGTATGAAGCTTATCATAAAATACCACAGATATTTTAAATAACTTATAAAACCAGGCCCCTTTTTACTTTAATCACCGGAGCTGCAATGCCAAGAATTGCCCCGTGCCTCCAGAAGAGGCCCCTCCTTACCTTAAAGCGGATGATGTAGGCAGCTACGAGCACCCCGATGCTCTGTACCAGGTCCCCCAGGGCATGGACAAACGCTGCTCTCACGGCCAGGCTGCTGTGTCCATGGCTGCTGCCCTGGGCTGTGTTTGGAGAATTCGGCTGAGGTACGTGAGAGTGAGGGTGGGAATGGGAGTGGGAGTGAAGGTGGCCAGATTGATTCAGCAAAAACCCCATTCTGAAAGTGGAAGAAGAAAAATGCTTCAAGAAACAGGCTTTAGGGAGGATTTGTTGGTGTTTTTCATTTTAAACCAAGTAATTGAAAAAGTAGTATTCAGTGTAATTTCTTGTCTTATTTATGAAAATTCAGAGGTCCAGCAAAATTACATCCCAAGAGGAAGTTACAGGCCATGAATGAATTAGCAGCTTATTCAGAAATACATTTGTGAGTGTTAATGGAGAGAGAGATCTTACATTAAGTTAACTGCAACACCGACGGCTGCTGTGATGAGCATTATATCACCATTTATTTCATAGTCCATATGGATAGTTCTCTGAACAGCCTCATACAAGAGGAATGCCATAAGGATATAGACCAGCAGTACACTAATGATGGCTGACAGTACTTCTGCAAACAGAAAGGAAAAAACATTATAAAAATGTGTCTCAGATCCATTTTTATTTCCAAATTAGAATGTGGACAGGGCCTTGTTTTAACTACTTTATGCATATTATACCTAATATAAACAAACAAGTTGTGTGGCAAATAAAACTTGTAAAATAGGATTAACCAATGGAGTTTGTTCTAATCTACTCCTTCACATGTCCCTGTCATCAGTGTATACCTCAAATTATGTTTTCTCTGAAAACTTCTGCACAGGTGATGATCCTGACTTCTTCACACAACCCAGAACATTTGCCTGAGAAGTCGCAAGCAAAGGCCCTGTCCAGGGGTGAGGAGGACAGGTGATCTCAAACATCACCAGTCCACCCACAATAAGAGAAACAAAAGTTTAAGGTCCTACCATAAAGAAAATAGGTACTTCCAAATGGTCCACTTGATTGCTTTTATCATAAACTTACTTTTACCCTCTAGCTTCATATTCTTAAAACTATTGCTGTGCAGCAGCTGAAATGTAACAAAATAAAAGCAATACAGCTGACAGAGAAAACATTAGCCCAGTTAATGACTGTCCCAGTTATAAGCAAGTTAATACAGGGCTTTACAAAAAGCACTGGGAAAACCTTAATGCTCACTCCATTGTATTGCATGTAAATCTGCAGCCATGCCTGAGTAATCTGTAATCATTATGCATAATGCTCATTACTGTCACTTGCCAGATGGATCACTGGGATCTCAGCCTTCCTCTGCAAACTCAGAGGTGGAATTAATTTACTTGGAATTGTAATGGTTGTTCTTCCCCCTAGTTCCACACATTGCCCTGATTTCCTCCCCAGTAAGGGCAAAGTTCTGCCCTTGGCTATACCATAGCTCTAAGAACACTCGTCTGAGAATTGCCTCTGTTCTCCCTCTGCTTTGAATCTGTCAGCATGCAGTACAACTTTGGTTACTACAGTTGTCATTTCTAACTCAGAAGTGTTTTAGTTTTATTTATTGAGTATTACAGAAAAAAACCCTATGCAGTTATATCAGCATTTTAATATCACCAAAATCACTTGATCCATACACTGAATTATTAGCATCATTATGGGAGAAGACACTCACACCAACGCATTCAGCTGCTGGGTTGTGTGTCAATGCCTGGATGAGGAACAGCATTACCAGGCAGTAACAAGGCTCTGAAAGGGAACTGTCACAATCTGAGATGATTTCAGAGCAACTTGAAAATTCTGGAAATATCCATGCAAATGGAAGTGATCTTTACGAAGCTGGCAATGGCCTTAAAAATACACAATACATTGCTTAGAAGGTTTTCCAGAATGCTTTTTTAAAAACTTGTCAAGCCATAGCATATTAGCATTTACCAGAGAAACAATACAGTGTGCTTTTACAATCTAAACCCATGTTATCTGCAATGGAAACCAGTGTTTTCCTTGCAGTTTCTTCCACAGTCACTGTCATGTCAGCATTGTAAATCTGGCTGAGATCTTTCACTTCTTGTGAAATGAACTGTGCACTGTTTCAGTGGACTGTCTGATTCTGTCATTACTGACATTGTCTCTGCAGCAATGGAAAAGTGCCAGGTTCCATATCTATGCTTAAATCTGCTCAGTGTCTTGCTGAAAAGGAGGTATCTGCACTTGGTGGTGAAACTGAACTATTTTTGGCTTCAAGAATTTAATTCTTTTTCAACATGACTGCAATTTCCATTATTTTGTCTTCACTTTTCTAACCCATTCTTAAATCTGTCAGCTTCCTTTTCACCACTGAAAATGGAATAAAACTGAAGATGGAACTTATATATTATGTATGCAAGGAGAATTCAAATAAATGAAAATTAGCACTAACTTCTTTCTGGAATTCAACTAGATAACTAACAGGTCTGTTGCTTTTACAAAGCAATGTTTATGGGAACAAGTTTGAAAATTCATCATTCTAAAACGAAAATAATGAGTACCAGAAACATTGTTCTTTAGAACATTTTCATGCCTACCGAATGTATGGATTAATTTAAAACTTAATGCAAAGCAGGTCAGTGATGAGACAGTTCTTGCACGTATTCCCAGCTTTAAAAAAATGCTCCACATCTTTTTCTGACAGATGCCCAATCTGTACCCTATTTTTAACATCCCGACATGTTTTAGCATCTCTCTTGTGAAATTTAAGCTATTCTTGAACTGGTATTATTTGCTGACAAGCTTCTTACATATAGGTTACTTGGAAAAACGTGTTACAATGAGGATATACCCTAGAAACTGCTTTGTTCCATTGCCAGCACTCACTGATGTGTGAAACTGGGCCCTCAGGCCACAGCATTCAGACTGGGTGCCTAAAATCAGGCAAATAAATTTCACAAATGTGATTTTTAAAAAGACTGTGTGTAGTAATTTTGAACCATCCCATCTGCATTTTGGGGGTCCCTGGCAAGGCCTTTACCCACTTCCTCTTCCCTAGTGCAGCACGGAAACTCTTCTCCCCAGCCCCAGGCTCTCCTCCTCCTCCTCCAGAGAGCTGCACTGCTGCTACTCATGCAGGATGGCTGAAGTAAAAAGGAACCCTGGAAATTGTGTAGTCCTGCTCAAAGGAGGATCAACTACAGCAGGTGGCTCAGGGCTGCTTCCAGGTGAATTTCATGTATTTCCAACTGAGGACACTCCACAACCTGTTCTAGTCCTTGACCACCTACTGACACTGGGAGCAGAAAAGGAGCAAGTGTTGCAGAACTGAGAAGCTTCTCTCCTAGGGAGAAGGGCAGTACAGACTAATTTTATGGGCCACATCTGGCCCATGGACCACCACTGGACCAGTCTGACTAGTATTTTTCTTGGCAGTAAAATGGAAAGAAAAAATATATAGAAAATGAGGTGGCAGGAATCCTCAGGGATTTCTTCTTTCACATTAATTGCAAAGTCAGAGAAAATTTACAGGACTGAGCAAGATTTTAATGGTTAAGCAAGTTCCTTTTATTCTTCTTAAGATACACCCCTGTTTTAATCTAGGCCATGGCATGTTCAATGTATATGCTATTTGGTTTTAGAAAAGTTACAAAGACATAGAAACTACCCAAATGATTTTGAAATAGGGTTAAAGCATGTATAAATGCTAACAAACATCCTTCTGGAGAGTATGAGCAAATGCCAGGGGCATGCCTGCAAGGTCAGGTTTCAGTATCAGGGGAGCTCCTATCACAAAATTAAAACTTAATGAAAGAAAAGTTTGTAATGGGAAATGCTGGCATTGCTACTGCTTTCTTGCTAGAGCCCCAGAGAGCTTAGCTAGTGTACAGAGTTATGCATTCATGCACTAGTGACTAACTGATGACAAATGACAAAGAGTGATGGAGTTGTTGAATTCTACTGCTGTTCTAGCAGCAAAAATAAGAATTGCAAATAGTGACTACACAAGATTGAAATTCCTTGGAAAATGTATGCTGTAGAGTGTCATAGAAAACAGGTAGAAAACTGTGACACTAGAAATTATCTATTTCATGAAAAAGAAACTTTGAAGCTTTTGCTAAAATGTCTACAGACCTGCAGCTGCATATTATGAATTATTATATCCAGTTAGCAACCACATGAAAACACCCTTTATCATCATTACATTTCCAAACATGAAGTAAGAAATCCTGAAAATATTCTTCCAAGGGTTAGTCCATAATTCTGTTTATACTTCTTTTTACAGACACCTAAACTGGTTAAGTAACTTGCTGTATTTTGCAAACCATGGGAAATTTTGACCTCAGCTTTCTGTAGTTCGGGGAATGCAAAAGGAATACTGATTTATACGACTTCTGGCAGGGCAGAGCTCTCTAATAATATGTTCTACATAACTTCTCAGTAGGGGATTAAAATGTAATTTTTCACATTGAATAGGACCTTTTACCAGTATCACAATTCTGCTGAAGTCAACAAGATTTTGTAAATCCTGGGTACTGGCAATAATCTGTTGTGAACAACAATGGGCTGCCATGCACAGCTCCTGCACCAACAATGTCATCATGAATTCCATTCCCCAGCCTCCCTCTTCAAGATGGAAGGTGAATCAAGCATTCAGGATTTAACTCTGACTCTGCTAAGTCCTAGTTGACAGAGATGGAGAGACTTGCCCTGCTCCCAGTGAATGAAATTCTGCCATCAAACTTTTGGCCAAGTTGTTGGTTTTTTCAGTCTATTCACTTGTGGGAATACAAGCTAAGCAGTGTATCCACGATGGCCAGAAAGGACATTAAGAGTCAGTTAAAGCAACTCTTAGGTTTGTTGCTACTTTCTTTCTAGCTACCTATTCTTCTAGAATTAGGTGCTCTTTACAGTTGTTGCTTAAAATACTCTTTAATAGCAAAATCTGCTATCTACATACCTAAGCGATGAAATCCAAAAGTGAACCTCTTTGTCGGAGATTTTGCAGACAGCCAGAGAGCGAGGAGGGTCAAAATAATACCACTAAGGTCAGTTAGCATGTGAAGTGCATCTGTCATAATTGCTAGACTGTTAGCAACATAGCCACCTGAAAACACAATTGGAAAAGTCAGGACACATGACACTTTAAATTATTTTCCGTAATATCTTCTTGCATAGCTTACAGTTATTTCTTTTCAGAATAGTGCAGTAAGTACATGAGAGCCCTTCTCATACTCACTAAACATGAGGAGGTTTTGCCATTACAAGAAAAATGCCTTGCTATAACTTAAAGCCACCATAGTTAGAAGTGCAGTCAAGTGTGCTTTCTATTAAGAGTAACATAGAAAGGATTCACTCCTGTAATTCTAACAGAGACTACTTGCATCATAATATTTGCAAGATCAGGTCCAAAACAGTTTTGTATCTTTTCTCTACATATTACTGCACATGTGTTTAATCAACTGATTCTTTTCTTAAACTACATCTGTTAAACATTCTGACGTTACAGAACAGGAACAGAAGTCCAAAGATTCAATGACCAGGCAATTTACCCTGTCCCCTTTTTATTTTTATTACGTTATCTTTTAACCTTAATTATTCCCTGTCCTGGAAGAAGCATGTACGTTCTGCCAATATCTATTGCAGACAATGACTTTCAGTTGTACAGCATTTTTCTTTGTTATTACCATAATTTTTTCTTGTAATTATGAGCTGCATTGAGACAAATAACCTGAGATCAAAGGTGAATATCTTTGTTCCAATTCAACTGCTAGTGCTACTATTGGATGGGTGAGAGATTTAAACAGCACACCTCTTGCTTAAGTATCCCTTATACAAAGGGGAATCAAGGACAAGGCTGTGTTGTCTTCCATATGCTTGAAGGTAAGCCCATTATCTCAGAAAAGATCACATCTTCAGTGTCAGCTCAGCTATGATTTGGTTTCTCTTTTTACCTTGAGATTGTCGTGCAGCCTGTAAATTGTACTGAGCAAAGTGTGCAGCTGGTGTGCCATTTGGCAGGCTTCAGGCTCCAACTAACATTTCAAATAAAGAAATCTTCGTATACAGTTAAAATTGTCTTAGAGAAGAGGCTGACCAGAAGAAATAGCAAAGGGGAATTCACAACTGCCTGATTGCTTTTAAGACTAGTCATAAAACCTGTGTGTGTGGCTGTGGGTGTTCTTATGTACACACCTGCAGACAGAGCTACTCTTTCCTCCCCAGCCAAACACGGAGCACAGTTGGTACTGCAGTACTATTTGTGCTGTGGGTAACTACCAAATGCACTACATTTCAAACAGCTCCTTTCCTCCAGTCCCTTTCTTCAATTGTTCAGAACTTTCTATGTCAAATTCTTCTGAGGCTGAAATTCTCCAAAAGGCCATCACAGCTCAAAAACAATGAGTTTTTAAGATTTAGCAATTCAGCGGCTTTTTAAGTAAAATGAGTTACGCCTTTCCTTTCTGAATTAATTTTTGTTCTCCCATAATTTAAAAAAAAAATCACTTAGAAAAGTGCAACTCAGCCTCTTTTATAGTCAACAGAGAAGAAACAATAATTTATATCCAAGGACATTTAGTTCAGCAGTTTATACATATCATTATCTATAGTATATATGTTGATTCATATGCATTAATCTTGAGAATCACTTCAGTCCAAGAAGAGTCAATACCACTTCAGCTAGCCTCTCACTTTTGAAGACTTTCAAAATAAAATTATAAGGAAGGAATTCAGGTACTGAAGCTAAACATAGTGCAGCATGTGGATTAAGAAACATAATCGCCATTTATGGAGTTCTGAAATCAAAGGTTCTCTGTTTCTAAAGGTATCGGTTCATCGCTCGGTTAAAGGTACTGCCTAGGGGATGTTTAAATACAATTGGCAACTTGGAAAAAAAGACATCTATAACCTTTACAAATAGACAGCTTGATGGCTCACCACTGTTTTCAGTGACCCGTGAAGGACAGCAGTTCTCCTCATGGATGATCAATTAGAAATCTCTAAACATAGCTGAAGACATCAAAACCCTGTCAGAAAAGCTAATTAGGACTTGCAGTGTGTTTTTCATTTCTTGATGCACAATGGTTTCCCCAAAGTGTAAATTGTTATCTGGCTGTTCATCAAACTAAACAGCAAACACTGAGATAGGCTGGGGTAATGGGTTTGGAAAAAATATGCCAATCAAGATTTCATGAAAAAAGCTGCTGAAACAAGATTTCCTTCATCTTGACATTGGTAACAGACAGCAGAAAGACTTTTAGTGAAAAAATTGTCTGAAAGAGTCTACTGCCTTTTCCTCATAAACTCAAATCTGTCAAAGATCATAGAAGGAAGTCAGTTTAAATGTCCTATATGATCAGAGTTTCCCAAATACCTGAGCTTCAGATCAATTCATAAAGTTTGGAAATTTGAAACCAACCAAAGAGAACATAGTACAGGGCTGGAGTGAAGTAAATTAAGCAGGTGGGGCACTGACCCAGGACTTGGGGGCTATATCTCTAATTACTCTTCTGCTGATGATTACTTGCCCTATGACAAGTCACTCAGGTCGAGATCCACAGAAGTACAGAGATATCCAAACCCTCTGATTATCCTCTGTGGAAGATGGATGCCTGAATATTTTATGGGTCTGGCCCTCAATGCTCTCTGATTCTATGCCCAAAGAACGAAATATGGCTGGAAGCAGCACACCCAGACCCGAGGAGGACGAGCCACAGTACAGCACTAACACTCTGTACAGACAAATTCAGCCTGCACAAGTCCTGACTGTATGGGAAGAACAATAGATGATGTGACAGTGATGAGAGAGTATTTCTACTCTCAACATCTATTATTTCTAGAGCTATCCCTGCACTAGCTATGGAGATGTCTACAACTGCATGAATCAGATCCAAAGCCCCAGTAGAAACACTCCCAGTGACTGGAGCATCAACCTGCCAACAGCTTGGACATTATTCAGTAAGAGGCCCTTCAGATGAACTAAATTCAGTGTACATCAGAACTCTGATAGGAACACAATCAGTTAACATCACTCTCGTGTTAAAGGATGTCTAAGCCTAAAATACAACACTATTGCTTATCAAATTTACCTGAGTTCATGCTGAACTAAAATCTCAGCCAGAGAACAAAACATGGAGCCAGGGGGCAAATGGAGGCGTTCAGCCAAATCCCCACAACCAGTTTGACACATAGTGCCTTAGCCATAATAAGCTGATGTACTGTGGCAATGTTATTAATGACCAGCCACACACTGAGACATGCTGAAGGGCAAACCCACTTTTTTTCTATTAACCCATGTTCCTGAAATAAGGCCCCAAATAAAACTGGGGCAGACACAGTCAATAGTCTGGTCTTTCTCTGACAAATGGAACATTCATTCTAGGGGTTTTCTTCCCCTGCGTCTGTGGGACAAACTGCATTATTTATCCTCTAGCAATCATTTTGCTTCCTATTCATCGTGCACAAATTTGTCTTAAAGACACAATTCACAGCTGTCCTAGCAAAAGCATCCAAGAGCATGAGCTCAAGCTCACTTCACACGAGCACTCAATTGACTTAATTTGCAGAAGTCAGGAGGAGGATGTGGGTCCCATGCTACTGTTCTTCACTTCCAGAAAGTTTTTATGATTTGATTTTTTTTCATGTTTGAATTATGGCAAGTAATTAATCTGATTAGCTCTGATTCAGACTTGAATGTTGAAAATAAAGAAATTTAAAAGCAATTAATTGCAATGGAGAGACCTGGCTCAACATACACATCAATGTAGTGGCACTGTGTAGTGCTCCCCACAACTCCAAATCAGGGGACAGTGGATGAGAGCGTTTAAGCATTTTTCAGGAGGCTGAGTCACACCCAGCAGACACTTGCACTGCATGGCATGGATGTATCCAAAAAACAAACAGTAACAGGACACAGGAAATGAGATTAAAAGATAAATACTGAACTTTGTAAAAATGATTAGACAATGGCCAAGTCATAACATTTAACAGCTAATCTATGCATCTCAGGGACACTCATTTTATTTCAAGTCTATGCTGCTATAGCTTATTAGATAAATCACAGTTGTTCAGTACAGACTGGTGTATAATGCACAGGTCTCCTCATCCTGCATGGTCATTAGGAGGGAGCAATAAAAGCTGAACTTGAGCAATAGGTTCATTCTTCTGACCAACAATCAGATCTTTATATAGGAACTCATTTTCAGGTAAAACCCCACTATACTTCTGCAAATACTATCAAAAACTACAAATAATTTAATGCAACTACTCGGTATTCTTACACGTTGTAGCAGAAAGGGTTGAAATATCACTTTAATTGACTGTGCTCATATGATTTATGTCTGGATGGAGCACATGCTAGTCCAGAGCACAGCAGGACATCAAGAAGTTCTCAAGAGAGTGACTTTTTCACTGGATTGCTGTTGATAGCTCAGGACTTGTCTTTTCAGTTCTAAGTAACATGTGTATTGCTGTATCTGGTGAATAAGGACAAATACCCCCCCAATATTAGTTTTGTTCTTATGGTAATGTCACATTTGAAACTCTAATACCCTCTTTTTCTCTTGTTGCAAACACAGCAAGATTTTAGGGCAGTGATCAAACAATGCTGTGACTGAAATTGTTCATGCCACTTCTCCTTTGTTAAAAACACCTTAAAAACTTAAAAGGACAAATAAAAAGCCATTAGACAAAGAAAAATATGCAGATTTAATACCACTTCGGGGGATTGGTAAGAGATTCAGGAAAGAGAAGTTCCAAATTCTTTCATGGAAAATACAGGTGGACTTTATTCCCTCTCACTCTCTGCACGTGCAGCTCATCTCTGTGGTTTCTCTAGTGGACTGATGGTTTCTCTCAGCAAATACCTTTTCAAAGCCACGGCCGGAGCAGGGTGACGAGCTGTGAGGCACCATGCCGGAGGGACGGCACAGAAGGCCCCCGACTCACCTATGAGCTCCCCCGTCATGAAGAGGAGGTAGAGAAGGGCAGCGAGCGTCAGCCGCTTCTTCACCTTCCTCTGCTTGGAGCGCTCCCGCCGGCTGCTGCAGCCGCTGCAGGGGTCCGGCCGGCTGGCCCGGGCGCTGCGCAGGGCGATGTCCCGGTCCAGCAAGGACTCATCGTCGGACGCCAGCCCCGGGGACGCCCCGTTCACCGGCGTGTCCGGGGCCGCCTCCGAGCCGTCGTCCGCCACCACCACGCGCAGCTTGTTAAACCTGGGGAAGTCCTCGTCTCCCACCTCGTCCGAGAAGTCAAAGGCACTGGAGTCGTTCAGGAACAGGGGGTCTTCGTTCCTGCCTAGCAGGGACTTGATGCTCGTCCAGAGCCCGGCCCCAGCCATAGCGGCGGCGCTCGGGGGCCTCGCGGGGCGCGGCCGACCCCCGAGCAGCCCGAGCGCGGCTCCGCCGGCGCAGCTGTTCCCTCGCAGGCGGCGCCCCGACCGCTCGTCGTCCCGTCAGGGCATGTCCCCTACATCGCCCCGCCGGGCCCTGCGCAGGCCGGACGGAACGCGGCGCGGGGCTCCGGCGCGGAGCGCCCCGGCACCGCCGGCCCACAGCGCCGCCTCCGCGCCGGGCACCGCGCCGCGAGGCGCTGTCACCGCCGGAGCTCCGGTCACTCCGCGCAGCGCTCAGCCGGCGCAGCCCCGGTCACGCCGCGGCCGGGCAGGCGGCGCCGGGCGCGGGGCCGCCTCCCTGCCGGCGCAGGGGGAACGCCGCCGCCGCCATGCGCGTCACATCCCTCCGCTCCGCGCACCGCCGCGGGCGGCCACCGCGCCGCCCCCGCAACCCCTGCGCGCTCCCGGGGCCGCCCCGCGCACGGCGGCGGCAGCGGCGGGCGGGACCCGCGTCCCCTGCGCGCCCGCGGACCCCGCCGGCACCGCGCCTGCGCCGCCCGCGCGGGACGAACGCGGGTTCGAGCCCCGCCGCGCCCGCGCTGCCCGCGGAGCGAGGGGATCGCGGTGCGGGGCTCGGGGGCGGCGGGGCCCGCTCGGGGCGGCGGCGGCTCCCGCGCGTCCCTCGGGGTGGCCTGAGGGGCTGTTCCCGTTCCTCCGTGCGCTTGTGTTGAGTGGGTAAATGCCACGCGAGGTAGAGACTGAGAACTGCCAAAGCCATACAATGCAGGTATGGTGGTCTGTGACAGACGAGGCTGTTTCCATGTACGCTGGAAGCCTGAACTGCATAGTTCCGTGCTCTGGCTTCAGATTTTGAAAGGCAGAAGTTTGCATTGTGTTGCTTTTCTCTTTCTCTGTCACTGCACAGCTCTTTACACCGTTTCAATAGCTCCATTAAGGCAAGCTTATAGGAAGTTTCATATGCCTTTCTGAACATTCCTTAAAGGATGTAAGGAGAAACAAACCTCAGGGACCCTGCTGATGTATAATTCCTTTCATAACTGTGCTATAACTTAAGAGTAATTAGATTTTTGCTTTTATTAATTTTTCTGAGAGGTTATTCCCGCTCCTCATTGGTCTGAGTACTAGAAATTTTCTCCTGATTTGCAGCCGACATGTGCTCAGCAGCTGTTTGTACCTATGGCCAAATTCTATTACTGTATTCAGTCAGTTCCCGAAGCCATAAATATTTCTGGGAAATGATGCCTGTCAGAGAGAAAGTACATATCTTGTTTTTTTGACTTGGTTGAAGGAAGTTACCAAGTGAAGACTGGAGAGTTGTATAGAAGTGCAGGATTTTGGAGACGAGCACTCCTTTTCTGGTAAGGGCTGATAGCAGATTCTGGCAGGCATCAGGGCGGTGCTGCAGAACGTGGAGTGAGCCCCTTCTTGGAACTGGCCTTGGGTGGAGGTTGCTTATTGTTATTCTCTTAATGATGCCCAAAAATAGACAGTATGACGCTTTGAGCTCCCTTGTCACTTTACAATGTGACTGTTTTCCTGAGCATGTAATCTCAAGTTATTCTTCCTCAAGTGGCTAAAGTGGTGCCATCTCCTGCCCTTTCACGCACCTCATAATTCCCCTGGCAGCATTATCAGCACAATTGTTCAGGGACCAGACAATGAACTGAGTCCCTGAAATGGGCCAGAATGAAACAATGCATATTGGAAGGGGTTTGGATATATTTGTTCGTGTAACTGAGACTGCTTCCGTGATCTCAACTCGCTTAGACATCAATATGACAGTTGTCAAACTGAGGGGGCACTGAACAGTGTGGGAGTCAGAATGAGCAGCCAAGGCTGGGAACCAGTTAAGCCAGCTTTGCTGCCTAGAAAAGTCCTCCCAGCTGTGTTCCAGTTAATCCATTTTTAATGTTTCTCTTTGGGCGATTTAACTCTGTGTTTCAAGAGTTTTGCCACTTGCACCAGCACAAGCTAGGACACACAGAGATGAGCAGCCAGGTTCCAGGAGCCACCAAAACAACTGCTTTTAAAACTGTCTTAAAATGCTGGGGCTTTGCACTGGAGCTTTACTGCTTCTACAGGAACAGAAACTTTCAGCACTGAGGAAGGGTAGTAGCTGGGAGGACTAACACACTAAACCAGTGCACTGAGGTTTGCCAGCTCACCTTTAACTGAATAATTAAGACCAGATCTGAAGTGTTGTCGAGTCAAGAACCAGTTCATACATTGGTAAGATGAGCCTCTGTTGAACAGAACCTTTTGTACCAGCCTGCTACACTCCATTTCTTTATTGTGGCAGCCAAGGCTCTACTCTTTCTATAGTCTCATTTACTTAATGAGGACGGAGAGTCTTTAAGAGGTTACCTATTAATGTGAAGTATTTCCTTTTCATGTTGTCATCCCTGAAGTCATGTGGCACTTCCAAAGCTGATGGTTTAAAACATCCTATTTGCTATACAAGTTAACTCAGATCTCTAGGCTGGGGCACGGTTACAATATAACTGCTTAAATCAGTTGCAACAATAAAATCCAAAATGTGTGACAGTGTTGCATTAAAGGCTTCTGAACACAGTTGCTACAACATAAAATGAAAATGAAATACGATTATTTGGTGTTAACAGTATTACATACATAGGCACTTGGGAAATAGTTACTGTGAAACAGAGGACATTTTGCAGAAGAAAAGGAACAAGAAAAGTTTTCCATCAATCTCTTTTTTGGAGCATTTGGGTTGACAAATAGTTAAATTTTAATTTGTCTAGAAAACCAGATACCAGCTTTCTATTCCAATCCTTAGTCTATTTCTGCAAGGCGTGGGAAGGCCTGGAACAGGCAAAGCAGGAGCACAAATCTAAAACTCCCACATCTCAAGTGAGACTATTTCAGAGTCATTATCTCACTTGTTCTTACTAGAAATTCCATCTGGAAGCTGAGAAGTCTTTCCCAGTGAAACTTTCAACAAAAGTTGTGGTTTTTCCCCCCTACCAGAAGAAACTTTTAAGTAAAATTGCTAACCAGTTGTAATTAAGAATTTGAGTTGAGTCTGTTCAAGTTAATTAACAACTTCCTGCTGTTGCTTCTTTAAAAGAACAGAAAAAGAAAAATGGGTGAGTTTTTAATCTGATGATGGAATAGTAACATAATTGTGATCAATAGTTAATTCGAATATGCATATGAAGAAAAATGCAAATGAATTTGCAACAATCTTGCTGTTAAAAATGTTAGTTTTGAGGTTGACAGATTATCTCAAAAGCCCATTGTTTTGCCTTGGTCTGTTTCCGAAGAGCATTAGGGGGACTGTCTGAATTTAATTTAATCTTGAATATTTAGGAATATATTAAAATACTGCATTAAAAAAACGTTGAGTGGTGCTTCGTTAGTTTCCTTCTATAGTTGTACCTGCATTTCTTGAAAAGAACTTTATAGGTAAAAGAGGGAAAAAATATAAATCCTACCATGCGATTTAAAAGTGATTTTTCATTAAATAATATATATACTTGCAAGTTGGTTAGAGCAAGGTGCTGGTAACACCGAGGCGGCGGTTTGATCCCTGTATGGCCATTCACTTAAGAGCTAGACTTAATGATCCCTCTGGGTCCCTTCCATCTCTGCTCTGTGATTCTGTGTGAAGTTATTGCTCTTGCAGACTGTTGGGGGAGATGCAGAGACAGACCCACACACAAAAGCTAGTTATTCATTTCCTAAGAAACAAAAGCTACGAGTAGTCTATAGTCTGCATGGTTTCTGGACAATAAAATACAAACCTATTAAACAGATGAGCAAAGACGTCCCTAGGAAAGGGCACCTGCAGTGATTTTAGTTGTTTTCTGCTGCGGCAGCAGAGCTCACGGGGCTGCGCTGTGCTGCTCCCGCCTGGCAGCCGCTCTCCCCGGCACGCTGGGACGGTGCCATTGTCAGGCCCCTGCACCCCAGCGGGGTCTCCGCCCAGCCGGAACCGCGCACACCGAGGCTCGGCCCCGGCCCCAGCGGCTGCTCCCGAGGCCAGGCGGCCTCCGACGGTCCCGGACGGGCCAGGCGGCCCCGGGGAGCGCAGGGAAGGAGCGGAGGGAAGGCGCGGCCCCGGTGTCGGTCCCGTCTCATCGTCACTCAGCGCCACCTGCGTCACTTGCGCGTCACTTCCGCGCCCGGCGCGGCCCAGTCCCGGAGGCGGCGGCGGCGGCGGCTCTATGGTGCGGCGGCGGCGGGGCGCGGGGCGGGGGGCGCCGGGCCGCCCCGCTCGCTGAGGGCAGCCGGAGCCGCCTGCCGCGGGCTTGGGCGGCCCTACCCTACGCTACCCTACCCTACCCTGCCCTGCCTTGCCTTGCCTTGCCTTGCCTTGCCTCGCCTCGCCGGAGGGCGCCGGGAGCGGCAGCGATGAGCGGCACGGAGCGGCCGGTGGGGAAGGAGGCGGCGACCGCGGGCGACCCCGGGCGCTCGCTGGGTGCGTGAGGGGCGGCCGGGCCGGGCCGGGCGGGACGCGGGTGCGGGAGGCCCGAGGAGAGGCTGCGGCCGCCGCCGGCCCCGGTCAGAGCAGGGCGCCCGCCGGGAGGCTCCGCTACCCCCCGGTGCTGCGGCCGCGCTCCCTCGGAGGCGAAGTGCTGCCCCCGGCAGCGTTCTCTCCGGTGCGGGGGGCCTGGGGGTTAAAGGGCTTCGTCTTCCACGAGCACTGCAGGCAAAAAATAATCATTGCGCGCCCATACGAAACTTTAAGAGTAGCTGTGAACCAACTCCTGCAAACTCTCGGAGTTGAGCATGAGGTGTTTCAGTGAGCCCGTGTTGTTTTGAGTGACAGGTGAAGACCTTTCATAGCCTAGTTTGTTCTCAGACCTTGAAAGCAAAGGTTGGGGGCTGTTAATGTTTAGGTGCTCTTGATACATAGTCAGAACACTGATGTTGCCCATTTTTAAAAGGGTTTACCAAGAAGCTTGTGATACAGGCCTGGGAGTAAGACAGGAATAAAGAAGAGGAGGAAAATGAAATCCCAGTTTAGTTGAAAAAGTGCAGAGAATTTTAACGTCAGTGTTTTAATGCTTTCAATTTTTGAAAAGGAAAATACAGTTGCTCTAGGTGAAACTTGAAGTGTGTGCTGAGCTGTCACATTCATCCTTGCTGTTCTTTGGTGTAGGTCCCAGTGATGCATCTCCAGATGAAGGAGTTGTAGAAGATCTGCCTTTAATAGATGAGAAAGCTGTGGAGCAGCTAACTGAAGGATTGATCTCCCACTATCTGCCTGATCTTCAGCGATCGAAATTAGCACTGCAGGAACTTACGTAAGCAGATTTTTGAAACCATCTTCATATCCACGCATGCTTTGTTTTGCTACTTTTTTCAGTATAATGTGCCAGCTCCCTTTAAGTGGAATATAGTTTATCAGCATTTCTGTATCCTGACTAGAGCAGCCTGAATAATTCAGTGATCTGTGGGAGTACCAGCAGGTGTATAAGCTGCAGTGTAGCCTGTGAGCACTTTGGCTGAAGAATGTGTAACACTAGAAGACTAAAGTCCCCTAAGCCAGGCAGAGCAGAAGACATGTAGATTTCTTAAATGCTTATTCACTTCTGCAATGGAAAATTGTGCTAAAAGCTGGATTTATTTTGCCTGGAGACATAGTTTTTATTCAGGGCAGCTTGTAGTGAGATATATTGTTTGTTGTTCGGTCTCTAAACTGTATTGCAAAACACTTGAAAAATACAAGTAAGGAGCTAAACAGATAAGAGTTTTGTACACTGATTCCTCACTGATAACTGAGAGTAGTTGATTTCAAATGCAGACCAGATCTGCCACGGATACGGAGGTACTGGAAAGAGCTTTACACAGATCCATCTCAGGTTTTGCAGGGTTACTGTGGTTTGGGTTTCACCACACATGATGTGGTTATGCTGCTGCCAAGGACAGCCTTTGCCTGGAAAGACTTGAGCTGATCTGTGTGGGATGGAGATCCTTAATAATCACCAGGAATCTACACAAGTTCTGTACAGAAATAACATAGTCTTGCATCATGACACAGAGTCACCCAAGTAGAAAGTCAAGAGCTAATTGTTCTTTCTTTCATTCAACCACTGCAGCCTGGAGAGTGCCTCTTCAGAGTCTAGGGATATTCATGCTGGATATCCATGCTGTATGATGCCAGCTGAATTTGTGCAACAAACAGTAGCTTGGATTTTTCTAAAATAATTTACTCATTTTTTTATTGAAATCACCTGGCAATGCATAAGAGGAATCTGGTACTGGGAAGTGTATATTGTTACTGTTTTGATTAAGTCTATTTAAAGGACTGGTTGAAAAGCATAAGCGGTGCTTCACTTTGGGTTTATGCATCTTTTTTTTGTTTTAGACAGAACCAAGTGGTCTTGCTAGAAACATTAGAACAAGAGATTTCAAAATTCAAAGAGTGTAACTCCATTCTTGATATTAATGCTTTGGTAAGTACCAGTAATGCCTTTTAAACTCTAGATTAGCACAGATTTTCTTGCTGAAGCATTAGTAGCAGCTTGTGTCTTTTCCTTGTCCTTAATGACCTACAGAAAGAAAACCAGTTCAGATATTAGGGACAAACTGCTGGAGAGGGTGGGAACCAGCATATTTCCCTCAAATAGGAAGGGCAGTGGCTCAGTCAGGCAGCATTAGTGAGACTGGCTGTTCAAAGCCAGTAGCCAGAGCAAATGTACACATTTTTTCAGTAGGATTGGGGCCCAGCATGGGCTCTGTGCACTTCCCCAGACTAGCAGGAAGGGTGCATGAAACACTCATATATGGTGCATAAAGTGGTAATATTTTTGTTCTGTTTTGTGAATCTTAACCCAATAGATTACTGGGTACAACTGCTGAGATGTAGTAATTTTCTATATTGGTATATGTAATGTGCAAATTTTATATATAAACTTGAACATGTTTGTTCCATTATCAAACTGTTCTGGTAATCACTATGTTTTTGATTGCTATTTTGCTGTGTAGCTTTATAAAACAACTATTCTAACTTAACAGTCACTGCTTTAACAGTTATGGTTTTTAAGTTTTCAGAAGCTAAACACTATCACAACAAGTTAGTGAATATTAGAAATGAAATGATGATGCTGCACGAGAAGACATCAAAGTTAAAAGTGAGTGGGATAAATATTTTTACTTTCCAATACATATATTTACTTCTGTATTATTGACTTCCAACTTTTATTTTGGATGCATGCTGAAAATTCTGATTAAAATAGAATTTTATCTTAAAAGGATGTTTTCAGTAGCTCCAAGCCGTGTATGTTTTTAAACTTTCATTTGCTCATAATGGTGCTCAAGCAACTTACACATCTGAACTGCTCCTAATTTTCAGTGTCATCTTCATGTTTAGATGGTGTAAGAATCATGCCTTGTTCTGTTGCTTAATCCACTCCATTCCAAGTAGTTCTCTTTGTTGTTTCAGTTTCTTTTCAATGGAAACTAGATTGTGACAAATGTAAGAATTTCTCCTATTTAATGTACAGTGGCATAATTAATTTTTAATTAACAGTGGCATAAGTTCAGTGGCATCATGCTGTATCGACAGTCTCTGGTTACATTCTGGCAAGGTTAATCCTTCAGTGTGTTCAACAAGAGAATTTTTTCTTAGAGGCAGTAAATTGCATGCTAAGAACCTTGTCAAGTGTACCCAAAGGGTGACTTTTAGTGAGCCTGAAGGGATTCCAGTGTGTTTTTTCCCAGTGTAGATCACAAACTTGCCATTTCTGAACAGTAAGCTGAAAGTGGGAGGGATGAAGCCAACATGAACAGTTTATGCTACATTCAGTCATAAGGAGGGTGTGTTGGAGAGAGGGAGAATGGGAGGGATTTTGTTTATTGCACCAACTTGAATATATCTATAAAACTTAAAATTATTTCCTTGTCTTTTCTGTTTAGAAAAGAGCACTTAAGCTGCAACAAAAGAGGCAGAAGGAGGAGTTGGAACGAGAGCAGCAACGTGAGAAGGAACTTGAAAGAGAGAAACAGTTAACAGCAAAACCTGCAAAGAGGACCTGAAAGCAGAGCATGCAACAACTTATCTGAATGAATGATTTCTGCATTCACTGGAATTAAGGCAGACTTTGCTTAAATTGGGCTATAGCTGTTGCTAGCAACAGTCTACTCTGTGGTATTAAAAATTCCAGAATGGTAATAATAGAGTTGGTAATTCTCACATTTTTTCACTTCGGCCATTCAAGTTGCCTTCCTTTGTAATGCTATGCAGTTTGATATTATTATAATGTAAGTTAATTTTTATATATATATATGTATATGGGAGAACTGGGCATCATAGTTTTAAGTACCTATCAATTTTTGTTTCCATCTGTTCTTTTGGTGTGTGAAATTCTGAGAGATATTTGATGACTAGCACATGTTTTTCAGACAAAATGCAGAATACTTCTTAAAGTTCAGTTCTCATCACCAGACTTCAGTGGTTGCATTTTCACTGAAACTGCTTTGTTTCAGGCAGTTGGGATCTGTCTTTGATCATAAATACTGATTTCTTGTGCAGCCTTAGTTTGATCCATCTCTAATGAACTGAAGAAAATACCAGTGTATTTGCCTAAAATTCACTTCATTGCAGCAATCTTAGGTTTTTTGTCATCAAGTAAGTTAAGAACAGCTTTAAAGTAACTTCTGAGTAAGTTCCCAACTGAAATGATTGGCAGGGGGGAAGCAGAACACTAAAGATTGTCAAAATTGATTTGTGCACAATGCAAAGATTAATGAATTTGTGCTTCCACAAACATTTAGGTCAAACCAGGAAACTGTTGCTTCTGTAATGGTTTATTAGGAAGACTTGTGTGGTCTAAGCATATTTTTGTGGGATTAGAAGTTGTAGTTTCTTCGTCTTGTGTGACAAAATAAAACATAACCAAAACTAAAAAATTTCCACTTCATGTGAAATTCAGCTACCTGTAGGAAAACTACTGCATTTAATGTCTTTTCCTTAACAAATTAATCATTTGCACTTCGGGACTATATAAGAGATTTTTTTGTTAGTTTGTCCTCACCCAAATTGATGATCATTAGTGTGTACTGATGATAAATTTGGAATGGAGGTTGATACCCATTTCTCTGAATGTAATTCCTATCTTGCAGCACTTGGTGTGAACTCACATTCAAATGAATGTACAAGTTGTCTAGACTGGTAAAAGAGCTTTAAATTATTTGTTCCTTCAGTCTAACAAACTAGTTATTATATATCTGTGTTTCTTTTCAAGTAATAATGTAAATGGTGTGTTTTGAAGTAAGATAAAGGGTAAGCTATGTAAAGTTTTCCATAAAATATGTATAGGAAGGTATCACAGGGGCACAGTCAATTTTACTTTTTCTTCTGTTTTAGATTACTCACACAGTGTACACCTGCCTGGACTTTCTGTATTGTAATTTTCTGAACTCCTAATGTCCTGTTCTTAATATTTGGCATCTGTTTCTGTGAAAGATGTACTCTAACAAGTACCCAGCCATCATGCAAGGTAAACTGGGATAATGTTTTGGGGCAAGAAGAACAAACTACTTAAAGTAGTCTGAACAGACACTGAAATTCTGTTACTGAAGCAGTATTAGATTGAGACTTTCCACAGGTATTTTTCCCTGAAGTTGACTCATGTCTATTAATTGCCAGTGGACTGTTGGTCTCTGCTGTGGTTTGTATGTATTTCTAAGAGAAATGTAAAGAATTTCCACAGTCCATTTTTTGGAGCAGAATGTACATAACTAAATGTTGTCTAAGTATTTTATTTTGTAATGTAATTTCACAATCAGATTCTGGGAATTAAAACTGTTCTCATTAAACTATAACATGAAACTAGATGCCTCAGTATCCAAATCAGGATTGAATTCCTTTGATATTTCTTGATTTGTATGCCCTCATGTAGAATCCAGTTTACTGTGTCAAGCCATATTCTGTCTCTCTGTCAAGAACCGTTTGTTTTTTTCCAAAGAACTGTGGTTTTATGGGGTTTTGTTTTGTTTCAAAAAATCATGGTTATTTTTAATTAAAACTAGAGAATTCTAAGAAATTCATATAAATTTATGCTTTTGAAATTTGGTACATTTCAGCATTTGGAATAATTTCCAATCAAAGGAATAAAAGCTGACAGTACTTGCCTGAGGAATCACATACACATACAGAAAAATGTGATTGATTAACTTTTCCTTCAAAAGTATGGTAAGATCTGGGTTTTCTATGAATAAGGACCTAATTTTACTAAATGACCTTTCTGTACTAAAGGGGGGAAATTAATAAAAATATATAGGATGAAGTTTGTTCAGTTTACATAACTTCCATTAATGTGTTCTTAAATTACTTTGGTGAAAAGTACAATTCAGTAGCTCCACAGGATGTTCTATCAAATACTCTTGTAAGTCTTAATGCATAAAAGTAAAAGCTGCATTGGATGAATTTAACGATACTGACATCTAAAAATGTGTGCTTGCATCAACATGCTCAGCTAGAGTGAGCAATTCTATTGCTGTGTACACTTAGTCATGCTTGCTTTCATAAAAAGTTACTTATTGAGTAGATAAATGTGGTAGTGTAGGCTTAGGATTAGGTAGTGTGTGCCCAGCCCTCACACAGCAGCTCCCACCCTCTCATCCTGCCTGGACTTTGGAAAGGTTTAGGCAGCGCTCCCTGCAGCTGCTGGAGGCCTCTGTGCTACAGGTGAGGAGTTTCTTCATGTTCGGTTTGTGAGATGTTTCTGAAGTATGGAATTCATTTGAGTGATTTTTTAAATTCAAATTGCAGGCTATCTCTGTAAGCAGTCTGTGGGGAAATACGCATGGGAGCGTAAAGACAATACTGCAATATTTAAAGACAATCCTAAAAATATATGTTAAAAAAACAGCCCAACAATTTTCACATGAACAGAGGTGAGGATCAACCTCTTAGGACAAAAGAAGATGTGGAAAAAAGGCTGCACTCTGATTATACCAAAGCAGGTGGAAACAGGAAGTTGAGAAACTCATAAAAATTATAAAAATTGGCAGTTTGAATATTTTAAAGGACGTAACCATAAACCCTAGCCCTTTTTTCTCTTTAGAGAAATTTCTTGTATTAACAAAGATGTCTAATTTCTGTGTCACAGTTTAAAGATACTTATTGTGTCTTCTTTCAGTACATTTTCTGTCCAGTAAAACCCAGACACTGGGTGTTCAGCAGCTTTGAAAAGAGAGCCTTTGCCTATCACTGGGGAATGCACTCCATCAGAGCTCATTTATTATTAATTATCTATCTAGTAAGAGTTTTGGTGTTATTTTATTAAGCTTAATTGTTTTGCTGGTTTTTCTGTCTATAGAAAAGGGTCACTAGATGATGGTTTAGGGCTGCTGCTTACAGGTAACCTGAGAAAGTTCAGATATTGAAGTATCAGTGGTCACTCCATCACAGGCACTGTAGTGCTCATGATTCTGATGTAGGCCAGCCCTATGCGAGCGACCTGTGCTGCGCCTGTCTAGCTGGGACTCCAGGCTGCCTCCAGCCGAATGCGCAGCAGGGTTTCGATCCGGGATTGGCAGGGCGCCAGGTTTAGGACTGGAGTTTCAAAACTTTGGGAAGAACGGGGTGTGGAGCTGTAGGTGCGATCGGTACGTGCCCGGAGCGGAGCGCCGGGCTCAGCCCCTCGCGGGGGCTCCACACCCAGCCCGGCCCTCCCGGCCGGACGGCGGCCTTTGCCCGCGGCCGGGCAGCACCCGGAGCCTCGAGCTCCGCCCCGCCACTCCCGGGGCCCGGCGCCGATCGCACTCGGGCCGGCGGCGCGATCCTTCTCCGCCCCTGCTCGGCACAGCGAGCGGGTGAGTGCGGAGCCGGGAGCGGGGCCCGGGGTCCGTCCTGCCGTGAGGGAGCGGAGGTGCCGGGCTGGGCCGAGCAGGGAGGCGGCGGGAGCGCCGTGCCGGGGGGGAGCCCGCGGGCCGCAGCGGCCTCGCCCAGCGCGGCCGGGGTCGTGGCCCTGCTCCCCCTGCAGGGCCGGGTCCCTTGGCCCCGGCGGGTGCAGCAGCGGCGGCCTCGGGGTCCCCTGCGGCTGCTGAGACCGGCGCTGAGGGGCTCGCTGGCTCTGGAGCCGGCTGGGGCACCGCCCGCCGAGCTCGCACACGTGCATGGGTGGAATGCTTAAGCTGCTGATCTGCGGCCAGCTGTTTAAGGAATAGTTGCAATGATCTGTACTTCTTGCCGGTAGGACTTTTCTAACTTCATTTATTCCAACTTCCTTCAACAAACTGGTTCGATGAAGTGGGCAGTCTGCGGAGCTAAGCATCTGGTAGGTGCCCCGGAGAGGAAGAAACTGCAGTTGTCCTGAGTGCCTCTGCATGAACCGCCGTGCTTCGCTTAAGTGCTTGTTCTAAGCTCTACTTGAAATACTGAGGTGCTGAGCTCTCCTGCTCAGTCTTAACTGTGATTTTTTTAAAGTGCATTTTCCTCAGTATTGAACAGACTTATTCTAAAAACATGCAAACAAATAGAGTGAAAGGAAAAAGAGATTTATGAATGGAGGTCCATATTTTTAAGTAGCTGCCTGCACAGATGATAAACAGCCTCCTTCTAAAGTGAAACTAACTTATTCTGGAGTTGGGTGTTTTGTTCTGAATGGGGAGAGGATGAAAAGAAAATGTCTGCATCTTGGAAACCTTCTGTAAAAATTATTAACATTTGTTTTACACTGGATGCCTCTGAGATTTTTCCGTCTCTGTCCCAAATTGTAACTGTAAGCATTAATAATGGGCCATTATAAAGAATGCAGGGGACACGGACATGAGGGATGTCAAGATAGCACAGAAAGGTTCAGAATGAGTTGCACAACTACATCTAGTGTTGTGGAGAATTTTTGAAGCTGGCATTGGAAGATTTTCTTGAAAATATTTGAGGTTTCTGGTGTAATTTTGAAACTCTGGTCTGTAAGTACCAGTACAAAAGCTGTAATTCTTGCCTGATAACTCCAGGATTTAATATTATAATTTTTGCCTTGAAGACTAACCCAGGCATTTAAATAAATATAAATTCTGCCTCCTGTAATTGTTGCTGGTGCCTTTCCTTATCTCCTAGCTTCCCACTTAATGAAAGATGTCAGCACTTGGAGCAGTGTCGTCCTGCTTCTGTCTCCGTCCTGGTGTGTGGTTGCTGAAACCAGGAATGCAGAAGATGAGCTCCTTTGGCTTACACACAGCAGCCAGGTGTGCTGCCAAGGATTATTATGAAGTACTTGTGTTGGGTGGAGGTGCTGGTGGAATTGCCATGAGTGCTCGGATGAAGAGGAAAGTGGGGGCAGCAAATGTGGCTGTTGTTGAGCCAAGTAAGGTGAGTCTCCCTCTGCTGTAAAGCACTGTAAAGAGTAAGCATTTTACATGTGACCAGATGGGTCTGATTCTCATCCCTCTCCAGCCCCACATGTTTTTAGCTGTGGAAAGTAAGCCAGCTAACCATCTTTCAAAAGGTTTTGCATGACATTTGCTTATCCATGAGATTTATGCATCCCTGCGGCTTTGTCGTGGAAAAATCTTGGTTATTTATACAGCTTATTTTGTTAAGAATAATACAATGTTAAGAGTACATTGCTCCCATTTGGAGTGATGTGCCTTCATCTTTAAGTCCCTTTAAACAGTTTTGAAATGTCCATTTGAACCTTTTATTTCAGACTCATTACTATCAGCCACTGTGGACCCTGGTTGGTGGTGGTGCAAAGCAGCTGGCAGTTTCTGGACGTCCAACAGGAAGTGTAATGCCTAAAGGTGTTGAGTGGATCAAATCTCAAGTTACAGCATTGGATCCAGATAAGAACTGTGTCTGGCTGGAGAATGATATCAAGGTAATAATGTAAAAAAAAAAAAGGAAAAAAAAGTTTTTTATTTTATTTCATGAGCTGTCTACTTCCTGCAGATCCCCCTAGAACTGCCTATTGAGCAAGACTCCACCATCTAGGAGGCCAGGAAATAAAACTTAGAAATACTTGATCCTAAAATATTTTTCTAATAAAAATTGCAGTAGATAGCTAAGTTAGAATAACATCAACTCAAAATACAATTATCATAAGCCTTTGCCCTGTTTATAGTGAACTGAACAGAAAAGAGAGAATATTTTGCTCCAGATACCTGGGTCCGTGTATAGCAAAGGTTGTGTGTGTAACTCATAATGCAGTTAGCATTTTAACTAGAATTCTTAGAGCTTAACTTATGTTACTAATGCTCCCTATATCTCCTTCCCTTGTGACCCTGTCAGATAACTGAAATTTACTTTGAGGTAATGCTTTGGTTTCTTTGTCTAAAATACTTTTTTTTCCTTACACAACAGGTATCTTACAAGTATCTGATAATTGCCCTTGGAATTAGTCTGCATTATGAAAAGGTATTTGTTTTACAGTAATCACATTTATACCAGTTTTAATAGCATCACGTGCATTCATTAAAGTAAATGGCTTTTCAGTATTGTTTTTACTACAAGGTATTGAACAATGCATGAATTAAAGAGCTAGAAGACAAATGACTTTACTCCTAACCCAAATTACCCTTGGGAAAGTCTTTTCTGACAACTTTGTTGCATCTCTGTGGCAGTATCAGCAGATGGGGCAGCAAGTTAAATCTAGAACTTTAAGGCAGCCTGTAATAATGAGATAATAAGGTATGCTGACTGTAGTCTGAAGCATCTCTAACGTAATGAGAATGAGAAACACACAGCAGTAGGTAAAATCTGTCCTGCAGAATTAATTTGACCTACCCTCACCTTTCTTAAAGAGTGCACTTCAAAAGGAGCCAGCTGAGTCACCAGGCTTGTGTTTAAATAGGCCCTGGGGCCCTTCCCTTCCCTGAACACTTCACACGGTGGCACTCAGAGGTAAATGTTGGTGCAAGAATGACCACAGTGATGTGTAGGAGGAGGAAAATGCAAAGGCAAGATGTCTGAGCAATTTGACCCTCGTGGTTTTATCCTGATCTGAATATGATGTAGTACCTGACAATATACTTAAGTATCTCTTTGAAAAGCTTTCAAGATGTGTGTAAAGCAAGAGCTGGTCTCAGTTAACTACAGTCACACACAGATTCTGGCGATTGGGTCGGTGGAAGGAAGAGTTGCAGCATGTTCAGTGACCCTCCTCTCCGTCTTCACATGTATTGCTCCAGCACAAGCTGATAAAAGTAAATTCAGTGTTCACTAGCAGAAGGCATGTAATACAGTTAATCACACTCTGTAATGAAAACTCATAGTACCTCTAAACCAAAAGTGGACACTTTTAAAAAAGGGATGTTTTTTCTTTAGCAAGAGCCTACTCCTGGTGCAGACTGGAACATCCCAAACACATTGCAGCATGTGTAACATGACTCCCACTTTCTCACGGAATTTCTGCAATCCATAATTTTGAAATGGGTACAACTTCCTTCCTCACAAGCAGATGCTCAGCTCATAATAGGAGTAGCAGGGAAATAATAGCTGGATACAGTTTAGTAAAACAAAGTAACCCTAGGCAAATATAGGTGTCTGCAACTGAAAAGTTTCCTTCAGCTTATAAATTTTCGTTTATGTAAACATTTTGTAATTGTTATGTAATAATTATGTAAACATTTCGTAAATGGTTGGTTGGTTTGGTTTTTTTTTTTACATGATTTTTACTTGTGATGATGTGGCAGTGACTTTATAAATTCTTACTCTGAATTTCAGTTTACAAAAACTTGGGTCTGGGTCTGCACTGAAGACTTATGCTCAGATGTTGCAGACCAAAGTAATTTCACTAAATGTTACATCTACTAAATCATCTACTAAATTCTAAAGGAAATACCTGTTTTATTGCTAGGCCTATTTTTAAAAACACCAACTACCAAGTAAGTATGGGCTTTCTTTCTGGTAGAAACTTCTTATATAGCTATTTCTCAGTCTATATTTAATACTTGTCAATGATGACAAAACTTTTGCCATCTGTACTTGAAACCTTAATTTCTCTTTTCCTAGATCAAAGGCTTGCCTGAAGGTTTTAATCACCCTAAAATAGGTTCCAATTATTCAGCCCAGACAGTAGAGAAAACATGGAAAGCTTTACAAGATTTTAAGGAAGGAAATGCAATCTTCACTTTTCCAAATACTCCAGTGAAGTGTGCAGGGGCTCCTCAGAAGATCATGTATTTGTCAGACGCCTACTTGAGAAAAGTAAGTATTTTACCCTCTCTGCCCGTGCTTGTTCTCACAGTTGGAAGCTTGTTCTAAAGGTTTCAAATTATCTTTAAAATGAATATAAACCACATGAGAGTGCTGTGACTCAGGATTATTAAAGTGACAGAGTTGGTTTTTCTATTTTTAATGTATAAGGAATGCAGGTAATGGATTGTACATAAATATTTAGCATATATTTAATACCAGAGAAACTTGTAGAATTCAGAATCCATACTGAAAGAACTGCTTAAACTGCTTCTGGTGAGTGCAGATACAGCTGTTATCAGCCTAATTTATAACTTCACGTGGTGCACCAAAATAACACTGGCTGGAAGTAAGTAATTCTTGTTACTTTAAGTACTTAATAGTTGTTGCCATTTGTCTTTCTACTAGTCTGAGAAGTGGCTATGCTTGCTCCTTGGGGCACATTGTCTCAGCATCAGGAGGAGTCTTAGCCAGGCTGTTAAAGCAAGCTTAGTGGAAGCAAAAGACAACTTCAGGTGGAAGTGTCAGGCTTCATATATGTTTAAGTTTCATGAGCTACCTACTGGGTGAGTACCTGAATTATGCATAGAAATGAAGGTTTCAGAAAGCTTTATAACACTAAACTGCTTCAAGCAGTTCCTCAGTGCCTTGCAGCCACCTCTTCTCATAAGTCATTTGTGTGGTATCTTCAGTACCTCATGCTGAAAGGGGTCTACCTTCTAACATGGTGTGAAATATTAATTAAATATTCATTAACAATTGACCTGCATGAATAGTTCTGTCAGCTCTTTAGTAGTGCAGCATAGTTCTTTTGTCTCTTCTAGCTTGTCACAGTTTCTTAATAGAAAAGGCTAATTGGCTCTCCTCCTGCAGACAGGAAGACGTTCCAAAGCAAACATCATGTTCAACACTTCCCTTGGTGTGATTTTTGGTGTTAAGAAGTATGCTGATGCACTGCTTGAAGTAATAAAGGAGAGGAACATTGCTGTTAACTATAAGCGCAACCTCATAGAAGTTCGGGCAGACAAGCAAGAAGCTGTGTTTGAAAACTTGGACAAACCTGGAGTGACTGAAGTTTATCAGGTCAGGAGCTTTCAGACCCCTCATTTCATTCTACTTCTTTTCCTTGTGTACTGCAAAATAACTTCTACATTGTAATAACATAGTCTGCTTCGTTGTGTATTGTTCCTACCCCCTTAGAGTACTATCTCTAACTTTAGCAGAGTATTAAAAATTTTGAAACCAAGGTGGAGAGAAGAAAAAATCTCTCATAAATTATGCCTGGAGTCCAGTATGCCATGGGAATGTCTCAGGTGTGTATGGAGGAAGGCAAATTGCTTCCAAATGGAGTTGCTTGGTAAGGTCCATGTTAATTAAAGGATGCACTTGAAATTTGAGAACAGATTTTCATTCTATATACTTGTGTTTAAAAAACCAAACAGACACAAACCCAAGAAACCCTCTCTCCACACTGTACTTATTGCCTTATACCAACAGATAGAGTTTGCTGTGATGAACTAACCACTGAGTGCCTTTTCTTTCTGTTTAGTATGAAATGCTTCATGTCACACCCCCAATGGGGCCACCTGCTGTACTCATCAACAGTCCTGTCTCAGATCAAAGCGGCTGGGTGGATGTAGATAAGGAAACTCTACAACATAAAAAGTATCCTAATATCTTTGGTATTGGAGACTGCACCAACCTTCCAACATCAAAAACTGCTGCAGCTGTAGGTAAAGTTGCATGTGTATGTTTGTGTGTGTAAATGACAAGAGTGGAGTCACATTAAGCTTTTTGTTAGTTTGCTACTCCTGAGGTCATGATTTCAGTTTTGAGCTCTCAAAAAGACCAGTCTCATGGGCTGACCAGCTAGCTACAGACCATGTCAATGCCACTAACCCAAGAGTTCTGTTCCAGATACCTCACAGCTGAACTAATTCTATTTTTTGTGTTCACGGAATGTCATAAAATGAACGAAGTATTCTTGTATTACAACATCATTCAGTAATGAACCTTTCTCCTTTATCTTAGCTCCTCATGCATGTGTCACTATCGAAAAATCACATGTTCTGCCCTTGTAGCCACAGATTCCACAATTAAAACACTTTTAAGTGTATGGTCTCACAACCAATAAAAGGCAAATAAAAGAGTAGGAAAAACCTCAGGGTATACAGTATGTTATTGATGTAATGTAAGAGTGGAGTAGTCAACTACTTCAGTGAATGGGTCTACAGTTACAGTACTCGAAATGAAACAGAACTTCAGTGTGCCAGAATCTCATGTTTGATAAGACTGAGCAAGTATAGTTTGTCATAGGAGAATGGGCATAGGCTAAAAATACCAGCTCAAGTTTCATTAAGCTTTAGCATGTTCAAAACAGTGAGGCCAAAGCATTAGTCCATTTTTTTTTAATCTGGGACAGTAAACTTACATGCAAATTCAATTGCAGCTGAATTGTCCACCAAAATGCCTGCCTACTACTGTTTGCTTTACTAATGACAATTGCTGCCTGAAACAAAGTCTTAGTACACGTCTTTTTCTTTCTTATTTAGCTGCACAGTCTGGAGTCCTTGATAAAACCATATCTCTGGTAATGAAGAACCAGTTGCCAGTTAAAAAGGTACTTAGAGTTCTTGTCTTAGGGAGAAATTCTCTTGAATGTTTTCTCCCTTCTTACACAGGAAGTCTTGCAAGCAGCTGAGCGTGTGAAGCGGAAGGCAGGAAAGGCTTTGCCTCCGCCGCTGTGGTACTAAATGGCTACAAGCTGCATGTCAGAGGAGCAATGGAATTGCACAGTTCATGCTCTTGATGCTGCCATTAAAAGTATTATCTATTTGATTCCCTTACTTCTGAGCTGAGAGGTTAAATGCTGATTAGTCTGGGTTTTTCATCAGTACAAGTGACTTATTTACACTGTTAAGGTAATCCCTGTTCCAGAAAAACTCTTGCAAACTTGCTTCTCCTGTATAGGACATGGTCTTTTAAAGAGTTAAACAGAAGCTTTTGTACTACACTGTGTTAAGCCTATAAATATGTTCAAATTTGTCCTTGAGCTTTTACTTTCAATTTACACATGGCTTCTCCTGCATTTCTCTGGAAATTCTCACTAGATTAAAGATAGTTTGCCTGTTAAAGTAAACACCAGCTCTCATCCATATCTTCTGGTCACCTGTTCCATTAGTTACAATAACCAACAATTAACGACGTTATGCCCTATTGTTCTAGGTTAGGTCTAATTTAAGCAATGGTGTTAAGCAGATCTACATTTGAAATGGAATGGCTTGGTATTATGGTCATTAAACCATAACAGGTCTAGCAGCCTTCCAACTTCACTGGTATTTACACTGTAAATACGGAAGTCTCCTAGGAAGTTGTTTGGAAACGTGAATTTTAACCATGCCTTGTAAAATCTCAGCATTTAGGCTTTGATCAGAATAATGAAAAGTGGTATTTTTCATTGCAGTATGATGGATACACTTCCTGCCCCCTAGTAACAGGCTACAACAAGGTGATTCTGGCAGAGTTTGACTACAATGCTCAGCCTTTGGAGACCTTTCCCATTGATCAGAGTAAGGAGAGAGTAACCATGTACCACATGAAAGCTGATATGATGCCTCTACTCTATTGGAATGCACTACTTAAGTAAGTATTGAAGAAAAACAATCAGGTGTAGACACCTGTTCTGATTTAGTTCCTTGCCAGAATAGAAGCAAAGTCCATCCTTAGTTGTGATCAAAACAACCCCCTAACACTCATCTCTTAACAGTATTAACTTAACCCTTAACTTTCCCTAAGCCCTACTTCGGTAGTTTGTGAAAGAACTTTCTCTTCTTCCAGGGGATACTGGGGAGGACCAGCTCCTTTCAGGAAGCTCATGCATCTGGGCTTGAAGTAACTGCTGCTTCTCAGTGTTGGTTATAACCTTCCAAAGACATGGACTGTTCTCACACTGGATCAGTACATATCTTCCCTCTTGGAATACCTGGCAGACATTTAATTTTTTTTTAAATCAAGCTTTTGTCACTAATTCCCTTTCCTCCTACTGTGGATTAAGCCTTCATAGTGCTCTTTCCCTGCTCTTCTGTGTAAACTGAGGCATTAAACTGCTCCTGTGTTTACCCAGGAGTCTCAACTTGCCTTACCCTACAGGTTACTACAGGAATTGCTATAACAATCAATACTTCTAAAGCTGTTATGTAAAATTTTCTTCCTGACCCTAAAGTGAATTGTCTGCATCCAAGATCAGTGCATGCACTGGATTTAACAGTGATTCAATGCTAGTAAAATGGCCTGACAACTCTCCTGTTGTACTCTCATTTTTGAAGAGCATTAATCCTAGTTTCTGAGCATACCTGCTGCCTAATTATTACAGGAATGCAAGCAGAGTTGTGAAAGGAAAGAAGTCAAAGCAATGTCTGTGTATATGGATACACACTCTCTCCTAGGATAGTTGTGCCACTGCACATCAGTTCCACTATAATCTTTTAACCTGTGACACTAAGAACATCACAAAAAGAATCACCTGAGAACACATACTAGACTGAAATCACAGACAAGGGGGAAGTGCTTTTTAATTATGACCATATAGAACTCAGTTTTCAAGGGAAAGGTTGAACAAAGTTGAATTTAAGAGTTGAGTCTTCACAGAAGCTGGAACTTTAGAGGCAGTCAGGTAGACAGCGTGGAGCAAACGGGAATCATCTTCACTTGAAAGAATCAGCAGCAGCAGCTTATTTCTAAATAGAAAGATAAATGTGAACATATTTCAAGTTACAGCTTCATGCTTTTTCAACACAGGCTTTAAAAGGGTTGCCTTTGAATTTTAAGTACAAACATGAACATATACCTGGGTGTTAAGTAGTTCTTCAATCTTATTCTGGATCTGCCCATACACATCATTAAACAGCTCCTCCTTTGATTTTGTCCCATTCAAATGCACTTAAAAGAAAGCAAAATAAGAGAGCAATAATAGAATGTCTCTCTAAGGTAGTCAGATCCTAATTTAAAAAGCATGCACCCAACTGGTATCAGAGAAATGTAGTCCCTCCACCTGCTTCATTCACTCCTCTCATGCATCTAACCAGTATGTATTGCACAGGTTTGAAATGCAATCTCAAAGTGCTTTTGTCATTAAAGACTTACCCACATCAACTCCAAGTTCTTCCATTATCTTCCTGTGCTTTACATACATAGGCCAAACGTGGCCGTCAAACAATCCAGGTGGATCTGGTACAGTGTAACTCCTTGAACTGTAAATTAGGGAAGGTATTGTTACTCACAAGTAGTCAAGTAACAGTTCAGGGAAATAACAGCTCCTTCACTGGGTTTCTCTACACATTAGCCTGAGCCCATTGATTCCAGTTTGGTTTCTGAGCTTATCAAAAGTTAGTAGTTAGCAAGAGCTGCAAGCATCAAGTTATGCAAATAAGTTGAAATTTGATGTGCAGGCCCAAAGTGTTCAAAATGCAAAGAGAGTTCCTAAGACCGACTGATCTAAATAGTGATGAATAAGCTCTTAAAAGCTTTAGCAGAACTCTGGGTAAAATAGCTGTCTGCTTATTCCTCTTGAAATGTAACATTAATACTTTTCATTTGCAGTAAGAACACTGTATGTGTGCAAACATACAGCCAAATGTAAAACCTCAAGTAGTGTGAGATCTGGGAAGTCTGTAATTGGAAAACCAGCAGGGGAGAAAGCCTAGTAAAAGGTCTGTGCAGAAACTGAGCATTACATACACAACACAATAGTTTGGTAGGAAATTTTAGGTCAGAAGGAAGCTACAGTCTCCTAACACAGCAGCTACATTTCCCTTTATTCCTTCTCATCTAAAATCTTCAGAGAAACCAAGTCTTGAATGGAGTAAGATGTTATTTGGCTAGCAAGGGAACTCAGACTTACCTTCTTCTCCTTTTACACTCTTCATATGGAATGGAAAGGAAGTACCGATGGTGGAACACATCTATCAGTGGCCTGAAAGAGACACGTGTTGGTTACACCTCAACTAATTAGTAGCAAAACCCAGAAAAGTACAACTATACCCATTTCCTGTACTTAGGGTAACCTTTAGACTTGTGACACCTAAACTTGGCTGTAGTTAATGCCAGCTGCTAATTCCTGGTTTAGAACAGGTAGTTTTATTCCCCTGGAGGCTTGCCCATCACATAAAATAATGTAAAAATCAAAATGTATGAAGGCATAATTGATTACCTGTAAGTGTAAAGCAGGAAGCCTTCAACAATAAGAATGTGGACTGTTTCATCTCCTCCCTCCTTATCTTCCAAGATCTGGGTATCCAGTGTGTTGTTGATCCCATGAGAACGTTCAAACTTGACTGGGTTTTTTATCCAAGCATTTATGGTACTCATCATAGCTTCCATGTCTAATGCACTAATCACTAAGACAAAACAGACAACAATTATTAAGAAGTAATTGAATATAATCTAATAATACAGTCAGTACAAAACAGGTCACTTAAAGAATCAAAATACTCTTTAAGTTTTTGAGTTATGCTTTGATAACACTAACAGAGGCTTACCATCATACTGTTTAAACCCATCTTCAACTTCTATTTCATCTTGGGGCTGAAACAGTAACAAGAAAAAAAAAAAACACCTGCGTGGTCAGAACAGCTACAGAGAAGCTTAATACCCCTTTCAAAGCAAGATTCAAGATGCAAACCCTGAAGCTACGAAGGGGAATCTTAACCCTCCACCAGGTTCCTTTGCATGCAGATAAACCAGCAGTACGAGGCTCAGATAAAGCCGCCTGCTCCTCTATCTTCCCACGGACACGAGCACAGCGCTCCACGGAAAGCCATGGGGACCCTCTGCAGCGCAGACTTATCCGGCAGGCGCACGGCCCCGCCAGGCAGCGCAGGAGCCGCGGGCAGGGCAGCGCAGGAGCCGCGGGCAGGGCAGCGCAGGAGCCGCGGGCAGGGCGGCGCAGGAGCCGCGGGCAGGGCGGCGCAGGAGCCGCGGGCAGCGCGCCAGCAGCGCGGGCGGACGCCCGCGGGGGTCACCCCGCGCCCTCCCGCGGCCGGCAGGGGCCGGCGGGCCCGCTCACCTTGAAGAAGTCATCCTGGTGCACCACGCTGCAGTTGGGCAGGGCCCGCATCAGCCGGCGGGTCAGCGTGGTCTTGCCGCCGTTGGTGACCCTGCGGCGAGAGCGCGGCCGTCGGGAAGCGCCACGTGGGGGCCGTGTCCACCCCCCCCACCCCCACTGCGGCACCGGGAGGGGCCGGGATGAGAGACCCGAGCCCGTCCCGCACCCCGAGCCGCTTCCCCCGCCCGGTCCCGGCTCTCACCCGCCGATGCCGATGATGATGTTCATGGTGTGTCCGGCGGCCGCCCGGCCCGACTCCTACTGCCTGTTTCTGAGGGGCGGGGGGGGGGACCCGGTGTCTCCGGTACCGGCCGTCTATGTGCCTGAGCCGGGACCCGGGCAGGGGGAAGGAAGGGGCCGGAGAAAGAGGAGAAGGTGGAGAGGGGAGAAGCCAAACGTCAACTGCTGGGCAGCGCCATGGTCGCTCAGAGCAGCAGCAGGGCCGGTCCGCGCCGCGCCGCGCGCTCCGCAGAGAGGGGCGGTGCTTGCGCGCGCGCGCCTTCCCCTCGCGCGCCGCCGCGCCCATTGGGCGGCCGCCTCCGACACGCAGCCAATAGGAAGCGGCGTGACGCAAGCGGCTCGCGATGATTGGCCGGCGCGCGCTCACTCACGCCCGGCCGTGTTACAGCGTGGCCGCTGGGGGGCGCCCGAGGGCCTCCGCGCCGGGGGGGGCGGGGGAGCAAATGTGGGAGTTTGGCGCCCCCTGGCGGCTCTGGCGGCGCAGCGCGGGGCCTCGCGCTTCCCTCCGGCCCCGCGAGGGCGGAGCTGCGGCAGTGTCGGGCGCTCGGGCCTACCGGCGGCTCGGCTGGGTCCCGCTCCGGACACCGGCCCGGTTCTGGAGTGAGGAGCTGCGCTGGGGCCGCGACCGGCCATGGCTCCCCGCGAAGGCGCGCGAGGCTCCTGAGGGAAGGCCGCGCGCGCGCGCGGTGCGCAGTGCGCCCCCTGCCGCTGTCCCCGGCCCCGCGAGCAGCGCTGTGGGCAAGGTCACGGCGCGGCCCCGGGGCGGCTCGGCACGGAGCGATTCTCTTCTGGAGCCCTCTCTAAATGAGGGCACTTCCCTGCTTTTCCTGCTTCCATCATATGCTTTTCCTTGGCAGTCGTGTTTGCTCATCAACCATGCCTGAGGAATTCTGTCTTTTCTTGTTAAGGCTTTTATTATCATTTTATGATAGTAAAATGATGATTTTATGATGAACATAGCTTTGATCATAGCTATGATCAAATTTATGATCATAGCTTTTTTTTAGTAACACTTAGTTTTGTAATTTACAAGCCAGTTAATCCATTCAATGTGCTTACATTATCAGTGGTGGGTGTGTTGCCAACCATTCGCTTGCTTTTCATTATTCTTACTATTTTTCTTTTCTGGTAAGACTGCAAGCAAACCTCAGTTGATTCCTTTTGCAGTTGTTTTTAACTTCCAAACAGAACACATAATTTAGTCTCTTGACTTTTTTTCGTTTTTGAGGGGGAATGGACGCTTATTTGGAAATACATTTTTATTTTCCTTTTGAGATTAAGGTAATTTAGCTCATTTTTACTTTGAAATAGAAGAGCTGCCTTTGTGGTTTGGGGGGTTTTTATGTGTGTGTGTGTGGGGGGGGTATTGTTTGGTTGGTTTGGTTTTGAAGAGTCATTTTTTAAATATGTCTCTCTACTTAGCTTTGGAAAGAAGGATGTCCTCATAGTCACACCCACACCCCAATTTCTTAGGTTAAAAATCCTACACACCTAGATTATTGAAGAGCTCAAGTAAAACCCTATTCTCAGCTTTCTGTGAAGCTCCAGGATGGCAGACCAATATATACATTTATGCTACATAACAGCATCATTATGTAGTTTGAGGAATGCATCCCAAACTCAGACTGTAATCTGTACATACACTGGTAAAATCAGGATGCTACTTGCAAACAGCTAAGCTCACTCCACAGCAGGATTTTAGCTGCTTGGCTCCAAGGTTCTTCCAAATTCTTGGTAATTGTTTTGTACTCTTCACCTTTTACCAAGCAAGATGTACTCTTCAAGTTTCATGCTCAAAACTAATACTTGAAATACAAGTTTTGCTGTCTTTTGCCACAGCTTGTCATTCAAATATATAAACATACAAGCGCTTGAGGATTTTAATGTGATGTTGATGTCAAATGAGCAAAGGAGGGATAATGAACAAATTAGAAGTACGGTGGCTTTTAGCAAGGCATTTAGGCTGAAATACACTGCTTCTTGCATGAACTCAGTATTGACAGAGCTGGAATAAAAATGACAACAAGTGGGCCCGGCAGTAATCCTGGTTTAACGCTGATTCGGGGCAGGGGGATGGCAGCCTGGGCCCAATGTGTGACAATACACACTAACTCTACCCTCGTTGTCTGCACTAACAGCTCGAGCCAAGGATTTTGCATGATCTGACCTTGAGTCTAAAGGCCAGCTGGGAAGAATAAATATGTTTAGTGATGTTATTTATCACTATTATCATCCGTCTCTTATCTATGCAAAGAGAATTCTTTTGGTTTGATTCAAGCAAATATTTTCCCTTGATAGTTTGTAAGTAAAATACAAGAAGATTTTTGAATACCTTTTAATTCATAGCAGTGGTAGATTGCTACACTCAGGGAAGTTTATCTCAACATTCACAAATCTCTGGGGCACTTTAAGGCCCCGGGGTCCAGCAGGGCTGTGCATCCTGCCAGCGCATCCAGCATCCGTGTCTGCGAGTGCTAGCCATTCCCAGGCCCTTTGTCTCCTCGCCTCGATGATACTGCTGCCATGGTGAAAAACAGAGAGAAAGAACAACAGGATATTGTCCCGTTCTGGTCTGCGTGCCAACTGTGACAAAATGTTGTTTTCTCCTTGGTTTGGGGATTCTTGTTGGCTTTTACTTGTCCTGGGTGAGCCTGAAAACGTTAAGATGTTTTTAAAATTTTTCCAGTTAGTGTGGAAACCTTGAGTGTCTGGGAGCAAGGTGGTGTCCCATGCCCTGGCACAAACATTCCTGTCCTGGGGGATGATTCTCTGAGTCATGCAGAGGAAAAGAAGCGTTCTGATGTGAAAGACAACAGGAAGGCGTTCAGCACGCTGTGTGCCAGCAGGACACCTGCAGAGCTGCCGCAGGGGTGGAAGTGAGCCACAGGCTGCATGGAGAGTGCTGAGAAAACTGCACGGCTGCACAAATCTGACGCCAAAGCAGGGCTCTATTTTTGGCCTCCGCTCTGCGTTTCTGACACCTGTAGGGACGCGTGAAGCGCACACGAGCCTTGTGCAGCACCTCCCGGAGCGGAGGAGCCGCCGCAGGGCACGGGAGCGCAGCGGAGCGTTCTTGCTTAGCCAACAGGATTAATTATAACCCAGGAATATGAACCGTAAATGTGCTGAAGCTGCCAAGACGGGAGCTGGGTGTGTGCCAGCGCCTGAATGAGGACACACCATCCCGTCAGGACTCTCCGGGAGCAGCACCGAGGTACGCGCGGAGCCCCACGGAGGGAGATGGACAAATGGGGGTGCGGCAGGAGGACGGTAGGCGTTCAGCTGTTGCTTTGGGATGGGCATGGTGTCTCAGTCAGTCTGCTTTCAAAACAGGGGATCTCTGGGGGGTGACGCACTTCATGATTTTAAAGAAAATCTTATCTTTGATGGGGTCTCATTAACATGCAACAAACCCAAAAAATCTGCAACTAATGTGAGGTGCTGGCAAAAGCTTTGACTTCTGCATGTTTTTATGGTTGTGTGGACCACTGTCCCTTCTGGTGGTGATAAAGACCATTGTGAGAGCATGAGGTGAAAAATGATAATTGAGGCAGAGAACGAGTTGTGTTAAAACCACTTAGGATAAACTGGAGTAGCGTAAGACACATTCTGCAGAAATGTATCCTATAGGCTACCTAAAACAAAGGGGCAGACATAACAAATGCTTTGAAAGATAAATGGCAGAAATTTTAAGAAATCTGCTTGAAGTGAGACGTGATGAAATGTTAGAAAACCACAAAGATGAAAGAAATAGATGTGCTAATTACATAATTGTGGGACTACATAAGAAATGCCCATGAAGGAGGAAGCTTCTGCTGGTTGGTTGTGAAAGGTTTAGTGGGGTTTCAGGAAGACTGAATTGATGAAACTATACCTTCTGTTAAGCTGCAAGCTTTATTAAAGTAACAAAACTTCCTTTAAATGAACATGTTGTAATATTGTTTTAATGATCTGGGGTATGAAAAAGTTGATTTTAAAGTCTACTCTATAACCCATGATTTGATTTGAAGGAAGATACGTTTACTAAAAAAAAGTCAGTAACTACTAAAAGCTGGGCTGTGTCCTGGCTTCAGGGCACTTAGTGAGTTTCCTGGTTGTGTCTCCAGTTCAGGATTGCTATGTTAATATTTTTATACATTCTGGGAAGCTCTAAGCTCTGATGAATGCTTTCTCTTGCTGGTATGCACGGCTTTTCTCTTCTCTTTTAAGGGCTATTTGGAGTTGTAGAAGGCTCTTTGCTTTGAGCTTTTCCATATCTAAGAAGAGTAACTGTATCATATGTAAGGCCGAAACTTTCTTTTGCCTCAGTTTGTAAATCTTAAAAGGTCAATCTGTTCAAAGCTGGTTTCTTGCAAAACGGTAAATAATTCATAAGTATTGGTTAGCTCTGCTTGCAACCAGATCATGGACTGTTCAACAAGACTTGACTTAATTCTAGCATTGTTTTTATTACATTTCTATAAAGAACTTACACTACTCTCTGTGAGTAAATATGGAGAGTTCTTAACCCTGATTTCTGACATGAACATGAATTAATTTTAAATTGATGCTTCTCTACTCTACAGATATGTTTAAAAATGTAATGGTCTTGGTTTAGTCTTATGAACTGCCTATTGCTCAATAACTCTTATAAAACATTGATATATTTTAATATGAATTTAAATAATAATCTCTTTGCAGGTATACTTATAAGATGCATTCTGTGATCTCTACCAGTGAACCTGCACAAGCAATTCCTTTCTAAGCTCACTCTAGGAACTGCATCTTGGTCCTTGTACTGCTTGAACTCCCAGAGAAATAATTACACAAGACCTATTACCTACTGAGAAATAAAATGACTGAGTTCCTGGTTTGTTTTAACTGGTGCAATGGTGAACAGCCCCCGCCGGTAGGTGGATGCACAACTGCCACCCTTTATCAGATTTGAAATTTTGTCTTTCAATTACATGGGAAATGCTTTCGTTTTCCTGTTGTTTTGATTAGTTTGGGCAAAGTAATGCAAAAGCTAAAACCAGTCCTGTTAAACTATGTTTGAACTGTGTGTGCTTTGCCAGAAACTTAGACTGTATGACTGTTTGCAGTTTTCAGGCCCTGACTTTCCAACATTAAAGAAAGCTTTTGCTAAAATTCAATTAGCAGTAATAAAAGTGACTTTCATCATGTCTTACTGCAAACAGTCTGAAACTTCAGCCCTGTTGCCATGAGGTGTCATTACGGGTCAGTACTGGCTATCTATTTTTATCTTGGCTACTTGTTTCTGGCTGAAAGCTGCTGATGTTTTCTGAATAGAGACCTAAGATATCTTTTTGTCTCATAGAAGAGGCGTCGGAGACTGGACCGGAATATGATAGGAGAGCCAATGAACTTCGTACACACGGCGCACGTCGGGGCCAGAGAGATGAGTGGTGACTATTCCTCAGTAAGTGTGCACCTCTGGGAAAAGCACAAATCTCCCCTCAGTAACCTGTAGAGCAGGGAGCTAATGAAATACTAGCTAACTGTAAGAGAGAGAAAAATCTGATTTTTTTTTTTTGTTTAATCAGTAGAATAGCATCAGACCAGAACTTTTGGTTTGTAAACATGAGATAGTGTGGGAGATACACTGAGCAGGAAGTGCTCATCTCCTCAGTATCTTTACACATGATGAGAACCTATCTTTCACATGATGAGATTCTATGGATGCACTTGATACTAGAACCTGATCACCTTAAAGTCAAAGCTGTGCCAGGGTGAGTGATGTAAGAATAAGTGGATTTTGTATAGCAAAATGTATCTCAAATGCTGACTTAAAATAGTATTTAACAGTCCTGGATTTGGTTGTTATTTCTCCCTACTACAGTTGGGACTCAGCACTGTAAACATATGACCCGCCTGCCTTTTCAAATTGAAGCTTTTACTAATTGCTCTGGCAACCAGAATTTATAAGATGCATGTCCTAATAAGCTTTTTTTCCTAGGCTGTATCAATTCAGGACCACATGAAGTCTAAAGGTGGCTACACAAATGGCACTTCTGCAACTGTTGAAATATAGGAAACTGAGAGAAGGCTGAAATCTGTTCTGTCCTATGAGGACCCCCTGGACTGTGCTTTCATATTCTCTAAAACCTTGTTATCATGGAGTAGGGAGAGTACCTGAATTAGAAATAGGTCAGTACAAGCTTTGATGTTCTTTGCACTATATCTTCTGAAGGAGTTATTTTAAATTATCCTTAAAATGGTCTGTCATGGTAGTGTTGTAGTAGCAACTGTAATTCGTCACTGTGGATGACTTCCTAGCTCTGTCCCAAAAACCTCTCAAATCTGCCATGTAAGATGGGATTGGAAGTCAGTATGAATTGTCTGGGATTTTGGCATCTGTCTTTTTCTCCTCTCAGGAAATGCAGAGGTGATTTAATTGGAAGGTATCGCATGTTTTCACTTCTTACATGGGCTAAACTGAGTTGCTAAGTACGATCTTGTGGCTGTCAGATAACTTTGGACCTGTTTTTTAGATACATTACAACCTAATGCATAAATCTTTGGTATTTTTTTAATGTCTTTTGATGGTGAATGAACTCTAATATAAGATAGCTAGCTGAGTCTGCGAAACACAGTGAAACTTCTGCCTTGCCAAAATAACACTTTTGTATCTAAAAATGGAGCTTTTGCAAACATTCTGACTCTCAAATGAGACTTAGAATAAGAGATGTATCCCTAAGTGACTGGGCTGCCTCCCATCCATGCACACACACTGCTGTGACTGGCAGCTATTACTACAACACAGCTAATTTCACCTACCAGTTAACTTCCAGCGGTGCTACAAGATGCTCACAACTGTGTGCTAGTTTTGCATGCCTACCACTGAATTTTAAACTAAACATACTTAAGAGCTCTCTCTTTGTTACCTCTCTGTAACAGTAACCACACAGAACTTCAAGGGATATCTTGCTTGTCTTTCTGGCTCCTTCATTTCAAGATTGTCTGTTTTTATACGAAATAAATTTTTTCTTGCATGTGGTGTAAGTGATACGGCCATGTGAAGGACACACATTTAAAGAATATTGTGAAAAGTTGCAGGAGAATATTAAATGGAAACAGAATTTTGCAGAGTTCCAGCACTTCATAAATATTTAAATAAATAGCCATAAATATTTAGACATACTCAAACTACAGTTTATTACTTAGTTCTTATTCATCTTTCTATTAAGTGATATGACAAAACTGCTGAAGCAGAACTAGGTTTTTCTTTTACCCAATCACTGACAATTGTTCCCCAACTCAAAATTCTGTATGACTACCACTGTAGAAACTTAGGAAATCTGCTTGCTCTCATGGGATTTACTAAATACAAATGTTTAAATTGCTGCCATATCAGCACAAGTTATGCTGGAAGTCAGCAAACTCTTCCTTTGCTCTAGGCAGAAGATCAGTTATGAACTTATTTCCATTTAAAGAAACTTATAGCTGCAAATCTTTTAATTTGTATTATTCTGTTGGTAGCTTGTGATATTTCTTAAATCTAGGTTGCTGGCTTTGCTGAATTGTTAGGCTGCTTTTTCTGAGTATACCAGGAAACTAAAACTTGAAAGGTAGCTCTGTGTTTCTGCATATGTTCGAAAAAACAGCTTTTCCCCTCCCCCATGTTTTATCTTTTAGGGCCAAAAAGGAAGAGGGAGTACTACTTTCTGTAACAGTCAACAGCTGATCATAACATTCTGTAACCACATAAAAGAAATCTAATACCCATGTCTTGCTAGATCCTTACTCTTGAATTAGAATGCACGCCAAATTTTAATATATTTTAAAATTAGCATCGTTAACTGTACACTTTTTCAAGTCTTTTATATTTCTGTCTTCTAACTTCAGATATATTCTAACAGCCTTGTTAAGATACAGAGTTTAAAGAAACTAAATCCTGTATACTTTAGAGGAAGCATAAAGTGACCAAGTTGTTTGAAAGAATAGATTCTAATTCATCTGCTATTATACTGAGTTAATTCATTCAGTCATCTATACCTGCCTAGGAAGAATTGTGATAGGGCAGTTGTCATGAAGAAAATGGGTTGTTTTGTTAACACTGTAAGAAAAGACATTGAACAGAAGTTAGAGTTTCTTGAAGGACCACTCAGTAGATTTTAAATTAGTGGTGTAACTAGAAATAAAGGGGTTGGTGATCATTTCAGTTTGTCTCTCTAAAAATAAATCAACAGAGAATTTGTTATTAAACATTTATTTGGAGAAAAAATCCTAGTTTTGATTATGTAAACCAAGTAGCACTATCTGGTATAAAACTAACCTATTTTCATCAGACTATGTAGTATTATATAGGACCACAATAGAGTGCAACATCATTAAAAGGAAATGTTTTGCTATTACATTGAAAGTGTCATTACTTTTAAAAATCTAACAAACATAAACACATGTCCTAGGGCTTAGGTAGTTTTTGTTCTATATTTAGAAACCTTATGTACCTGTAATCTGTCATGTAACTCAGTATGAGCCTATTTTAGTTATAATAAATATGTTGAACTGGGCACTTGCACTCTTTTCATATTGTGGGAAATCTTGATATTTTCTCTGCACTGAAAACCTGTTGGTTAAGTAGATGGATCAGCATGGCTTGAACTTTTATTGCACAGAATGAAATTTCTCCACTAGAGAGCATAGTTTTACATCAAGTTTTCTCTGTTCTATGCAAGCTCTTACTCCATTGTGGGGTTTGGTGGTTTGGTGGTTTTTTGAACTTGACTGAAATAAAACCAGAAACAATACCAATTGATCAAACTTTTAATCTACATTGTAGGCTGTGAAGACCTTACATCAAAACAACCAAGAAACATTACTGCTCCAACTTGATGCCATTTTATGGTTTCTTTTTTAATCAGAAGTAAAATAACTTGCAAGCAGGGCAGGATCAACTGTTTTTTATATAGTCTGGCAGAGTGTCAGCACTGTTTACTTCCTTGAAAAACAAAAATCCGGGATGGGGAGGTATTTTCAACTCTGGCTGTCTTATCCCTTGATGTTCCTGCTAGGCATTACTGACTGTCCCATAATGCTGCATAAAACTGTAGTCAGTATATAGAAAAGGTATTTGTCTTTTTCATGACCTAGTATGTCTTTTCACCTCCTGCAGAGCAGCTTTACACCAGTTATGGGGTGTCAATGCTATGCTCCAATTTAGCCTGTAATATGATAACTTGCAACCCACACATGTGGTACTATTCCTTTGTATGCTCTTGCCATATTGGACTACCAGGTGCTCTTGTAGCTTCCACTCTGTATAGACAAAAACTGTTAAGAGATTAATAAATGCCCTTAATGTTACTATGGCAGCAAGAATAACCACCATTCAACAGTGTTAAATTCCATGTTCATGAAATTCATTATATGTTACTATATATGGTAACACTGAAAAAAGAAACTCCAATCTGTCAGTGAAAGATGATTAAATGGCTGCTCCTGACCATGTCTGGATTTACTTTACTGTCAGCACTGTGACACTGCTCTGAAAACCAAACAGCTGAAGAGAAGAATGATCTTGTCTGCCTTTCATAATCTCTGTGGAACTACAGGAAGAAACCAGTGCTGTTTTACAGTGGTGTTAAGATATTCTCTGGGGAGTGGGTTCCTGTAAGGCTTCCAGATACTTTGTGGTTAATGCTTGAAATTCAAAATTTTAGCTGCTTACCTATAAAGTTGAAGTCCTGAGTGCCTAAAGAGATGCTGTAAACTGCTGGTGCCTGGACTTCTGCAGATAAACTGTCCTTCCTTCACACACAGTAATTTGTCTGACACAGAAGGCCCAAGGTACTTGTATCAGTAGTTTTCCTGCTAATATTCATGTGGTTACAGTGTATGTGTAAAAGGTTTCTCATCCTGTACAGAAGAGGTCCTCTCTAAGAACTGGCCTGTTGGACAGTTGTTTCCTCAGCTGAGCCTTAAGCTGTGGAGTTACTTGTGATCCCACACAGCTCTGAGCCAGTTTTGTACTTTGCTGTGTGAAAGCATAAAGCCCCCTTGATATTGCTTAGCTCTTCCTACTGCGGGGAAGGTGTTGAAGAGGCTAACAGGCTGATGAAAAAATGAGGTATGGAAGTGAGGGAGATTTAGGCATGGAGAGACAATGTGGTGTACATTTATGAGGAAGGAGCAGGGAGCAGAGCATGCTCATGTTGACGTTTCTTATCTGCAGTGCACAAGGCAGCTTTGATACCAGTTGGAAAATAGCCATAATATGTACATAATTGGTATATGGAGGAAATCAGGGACTTTAATGCATGACTAAGCTGGGACTTTGAGACATAGATTGCCAATATAACTTTAATGAATGGTAGCATCCTCTTCCTACAGTGGCTTACAAAGCTGTTTTCAGAAAGTACAGAGCCACCCAAAAATGTTGCTGTGGTTTCAGCAGTTGCAGACTGATGTCACATATATGTTTGGAAGACAAGAGGGCTTTTTCTCTTTTTTTCCTCTGCTATATATGAGGCTGCAGATGTTCTAAATGCCAAGGCTGGCTGCACCCAAAGGAACACAAACCAAATAAAATCTAGCATTTATACAAAATAGCAGTAGTAAAAGGGTATCTGCCTTTGGTCCACTGCACAGCAAAACTTCAGGGAAACTAACTAGATCCATCTGATATTCAGATTCCAGGTATTGGGGAGGATATGGACAGGTTGGAGTGAAAGGTCATGAGACTTCCTTGTGCCTGAGGAAGTTTGGGTGATAGTTTGCTGGACTCTCTGCAGGCTGAGATGCCAGAAGCTCACCATGGCTACACCAAAATTCCATTAATACTTTTTCTCCTGCTGTTATGTAGAGAATGGAAAGACGAAACAAAATAGTGGAAGCACTTTGAGTAAACAGGGATGTTACTAGTATGTGTTCTTGTGCCAAAAAAGCTCCCAACTTGAGGTGCTTGACACTGAACTACAACTGCTGTCGTCACTTGGGAACTTAGAGATGAGCAAGCTCCTAAGTAAAACCTGTGCCCTTTCAGGGAGAGTGGGGTGTACAGGGCACACATGGCCTGGTCTGCACTGCCTAAACCCAGCTTATCAAGGTTTGCATTATGGCTACTGAACACCTTGTGGTTGTCACTTGTTCCATACATCCTGTTTATGTGCATCCTGTTAACATGACCAATATCCTAAAATGATACCCAAAACCTTCATTCAAATGGAAGTTCTCTTAACCCAGTTTTAATCTAAGAGAGTAGTAACAGCTGGACAAGAACGACAGCTTTGAGGTGTCTGTTGAGGCCTCTACAATAAATCACTCATGAAATCAAGGCCACAAAACTGTATTGAAACTACTTTATTCAGTGAACCTATTTAATTTTTTGTTGTTATTAAAACAATGTAAATGGGAAGAATATTCTAACAAATTTTAAGTTTTCTCTGATATTTGCATATGAATCCAAACTGAACAAAACCAGGGCTATTATTATTAAGGGCCCACCCTAATTCAGGGGCAAAAGAAGAAGTTGAATTATGTCTTTTACTGCTTTAATATATATGTATATATTTAGACCTTCATCTTAAGTAATGTGTAAGGAAATAAACTGTTCTTTTAGACTGAAATTAGTGTGATTACTCTGGCTTACTGAAAATTTTAAAAATGGACTTAAAATCTACATTTAAATCACTGGGAGAGAATTTGATGTGCTTTTAAAGCTGACATTGGCCTGTACAAGTGGATGACTAATTAATTTCATATTTCTTCATCAAAGAGCTAGAAAAAGTGGTTACAGAATTATTTTTATTTTTATATAATAGTGTATTTATATGCATCTGATCTTGCTGGTGCTTAAGAAATATGTGTACATTTTACATAACTTACCCGAGTCTAAAGGTGAATGAAGACTGTCCTAATAACCAGTAATTAGTGAGCTGTGTCTAATTAAGGATTCATAGATCTGGCAAGACAGGGCACTTACTTACAATGGCACTTACTCTAGTCGGAAATCTATTTCTAAAAAATGGATGTAATACATGCAAGTTAGACTCAACATGAGCTGAAGCTGCAGATTAATGGTGAAATACCCTTTTAAATGCAGTCACCCACATTTACCCTTGCAGTCTCTACCACCAGGGAATATTAAAACCTGACTCAATTCCTTTGAGGGTGTGATACAATCTTAACAATGTAATTCAAAAGTAAGGTTTACAGTGCTTCATTAATGCATGCTAATGGGGCCTTGCTGCATAATGGTGTATGAGTAAGGCTTTCACCAGTTTCTTTCAACTAGTTTAAACATTACCTTGAAAATGCATTTAAATTAGTTATTCTCTCTGCTTTATAATATTCAGTGAACTAGGGTATCTCTTCCTTGCAGAAATTACTATTTACTGGTGTTCAGATAAGGCTGTTGGTACATGGGGAGAAGTTGCTAAACATGTGCTTGTATTAATAAATAATTCTTAAATGCTGTCCTTTCTATGTTTTGGATCGCTCTCTTGCCAGGAGAAACAGGTCCATCAGGCTGTTGCACATGTCCCTGTCGCTGCCACGTGTGCCTGTCTCACAGAGACAGCAGGTTTCAGCAACAACATTTCCTGTACCCATTTAATCAAGAGGTTTCACAGTGTTATTTTGCTCTTTTGTTCCAGACTCCAGCCAAAAAGCTGTGAAAATATGAAGCACTGAAAGAATTTATAGGATAGAGTAAAATATTTTTTGGTTAAGCTATTTCCTTTTCCTCATCACCTGCTTTATTCTGCCCTATTACTCTACTGCCTACTAAATTTCTTAGAAATATGTGCAGTATTTGGGTCAGTGTTCTTTCTTAGTTCTTAGAAATTAACATATTTTAAAAATTCCTTCATCCTGTTGAAGTTTGTGTATTGATCAATGAACCCCAAATCCCCCCTGTTCTGATTTTTGTGTGACACAACTCTTTGATAAACAGAGTCCAGTTGCTATTAATCTTAGTCCTTTAAAAATTAAGCAATGTTTCTCTAAAATACCTAATACTGGTAGCCACCCTTCCACATCTGCCTACCCAGGAAGGAACTATCTTCTGTTTATGGCATTTTATGCAAAATTAACAGAATTAAACAATAACTCAAGCTTAAGAGTAAATTTGATTGCATAAGGAGATACAGGGAAAGGAACAGAAAAAGGCAGATAGGTTGGGATAAGTTTACTGAAAAGCCAAGAGGCTGATCATTATGAAAAAACATAAATTAGCACTTAATGCAATGTTAGAATTAGGAGAACAGCCCTGGAATAGAAGATTTTTTGGATTTTTTTTTTATTTCCAGCTGCCGACAGAATAAAAATTGCTGTGTTTTCCTGGGGAACACAAGGAGAAGGATTTGTATGTGGCAGGACAGGACAGGCCGCCATGGATTCTGATCCTGGGAGCAGCTACGCACTTGCAATTCAAATGAAACACTTCTTCCATGCCCGAAATACAGTGTAATGTACATACCCACAGCTCATTAGAGATCACAAAACTGGCAGATTTATTGAAGTAAATCAGTATTCGTTTGTCATCCAGATCTTGTTAGACTTAGAAGAAGAGATAGTAGTTGGCGTAAAGTGTCATGGTTACTCTGACAACAGCACCAAAATAGAAACACACAGATGGACAACGTACTAGCCTGTTGTTTTTTTTAAATACCAGTTCTGCATAGAATCTGAATTATTAGTTGTGTAAGAGTGTGCCATTATCTGGTTAACTGTTTAAGCACATGAAATTGTTAGACACACTTTTGCAGCTCAGCAATTCTACAAGATGCATAAGCCTGTTCTGTTGCTGATATAATGATGAATTGCAGATCATCACTGCGCCAAATAAAAAGCCTGTCTGTTACCATCAAAATATCGGTATTGATCAAAACACTACTTATGTACAGGTATGTAAACGTTACTCAGATTTTTACAGCAACAGAACAGCTTCCTGACAATTTGACATAGTGCAGTGGGGAATGTTCCCTGTAGATGTTCTGTATGCCTTTGTCCTTAAATGCACAAAGAGAGAAAAACCATGCGTGCAGGAATCTCCTTCCTCAGCAGTAATAACTAATAAATACTTAGTTTGTGAGCAACTCAGACTGAGTTACCCCCTTAAGGCTTTGATTTACTGATGCTGAAGTGGAGCTAAACTCTCATCCTCTTGTGTCTCCCTCTTCCTCACGCCTCCGCCGTCTCAGTCATGGCCACACTCCCTTCTTTTCCCAACACAATCTTATCTTCACCCCTTCCGCTTCCCTGTGCGCGTTGGCCCTTCGGCAGGCGCCGGGAAGGGGCGGGGGGGGGGACCGCGGAACCAGTGCTGGAAAACCTCCAGCGAAAAAAAAGATGTTGCACAACTTCCTTTGCTGGTAAATCACGGAGCTGTTTCATCCCATCTCCTTCCCACAAATCCTCGCTGGTTCTTACATCTGATGCATCACAGCCCTTTTAATACTTTCGAAGCCTGGAAGACATCTCTGAAATGCACTTGTCTTTTTTTTTTTTTTAAGAGCAAACAACGCAACTTCCTCCACCTTGTGTTATAGGTCACACTGCTGTGTCTTGTACTTGTTGCTCTCACGTACGACATCCTGCTATCCTCACCACACCTCTCTCCCATGGCTCTGCGAGAGCTGGACCGAGATGAAACACTCGGATTGCTTTGTTTCGGGAGAGTGGGGCAAACGCGGCCGCTTCCTTTTACTTGTAAGGGCACTGAGGCGTTTCAGTGAGCCCGTCAGTACCAAAAACACTGGGAGCTGCTGCGCGGACACCCCGATATACGCTGGCAGCCACCGACCCCCGCGAACCGCAGCGAAACAACAGAGACACCGAGGCACAAAGACACCCGGGGGCGGGGACGCGCAGCCCGACGCCCGCCCGGCTCCCCCAGCGCCGCCCCGCCGGGACCGGGCCAGCGGCGGCGGCGGCGGCCGCGGCACACGGAAGAGGAAGTGGTGCCGCGCCGGGAGCCGGTGAAAGGCTCCGCGGGGGCGTGCGGAGCCCGAGCCCAGCGAGGCCCCTTCCCGAGCAGCCGGCGGAGGACGATGGGGGCGGCCGGGCTGCTGTGGGCCGCGCTGTGGGCCCTGCTGCTCCCGCTGGTAAGGACGCGGGGCCGCGCTGCCGCGCCGGCCGGGGCCGAGCGGCGCCACTCGGGGCCGCCCCGGCGGATGGGGCCGCCCGCCGCTTCCTTCCGCTGCCGGCCGAGCGGCTCCCTCTGCCCGCCTCATCCCCCGGACACGTTCCCGGGAGCTCCCCGGCCGCGGCGGGCAGGGCCCGCGCAGCTCCCGTCTCCCGCGGCTGGGCTGCGCTGGGCTCCGCCTGCCTCCGGGCGCCCCGGGGCGGGTTGGGCTGCAGTGTGGCCCGGGGGATTTGGGCCTCCTGGGCGCGCCTCGGGCGAGGCGTCTCGGTTCCCCCCACCGGGCCCGGGGAGCTCAGGCCGGGCCAGCTCCGGTCACTCCCTGGGAGCTGAGATAACAAATCTCACGGGTGCCGGCGTGGATAAACCTGGTGTTTCTAGACGTGTTTAAATTTGGATGCGGGGAATGGGGAAGCTCCTAGTGTGTGTATGTGTCCTGATTTTTGTCTTGTTCATCTTCAGTGCCGTTTTGGTTTCGGTATGGCACATATTCTCCCTCTCCACAGGTGTACATTGTTGGAAATCTGGCAGGCCACACTACTCCAAATGGAGTAGTGAAATGGGGAAGTCAGAAATCTCTGTAACCTGCTTAGGCAGTACAAAGGACATATATGCATTAAATGCTGTTCCACGAAATTGTTTTGTTGTTGAGTTTTTTTATTTACCTAATTTTAACGAAGTTTTTATCTTGTTTTGGTAAGACAGGATGCAGAATACTTCTTTCCTATGTAGGAAGTCACCATTGGATCTGCTCAGCAACAGGTGCACAGCACAGTCTGTTAGTACCTTGAGAATGCCTGTGGGGGAAGTAACTTGTCTCCCTTGCTTTTCCTGAATCCCACATAGCTGTTACTGGTGTGCTGGGCTTTTCTGAAGAGTGGCTTTGCTCCTTAACCTAGTGGTTTGCCGCTGCTGACAAGGGAAGAGGTTTCTGGCCTCCTATAAGACTCCAGGCCCTGTGTCCTGCCTCCTTCTTTGCTCTACAGATGCAGTTGTAGCAGTGGTGAGCACTGGACCCAGGTCATTCTGCCTCAGGAGCAGTCTCTTGGCATTAACAGCTTGGGGAGTTGGGACTGGGGAAGGACCACTGCTGCTCTGAGCATGGGCTCCTGTTCCCCTGAGTCACAGTGCCTGGAGAGAGGGAGAAGGGCCAGTCTGTGTGTGTCACACGGCCACTGGCAGAACAACAAAATGATGGTGGTTCTATTCATGGCTATTTTTTTCCCTGCCTTTTTACGTTTCTGTGGGTTTTATGTTGTCACTTGCTATGTACAGACTACCATCTCCCTAGTCTGTACCTTTGAGTTTCTGTATGTCTTATCTAGGTACTAATTGTGATGGATGTTGTAAAATATATGCTTGGTTTGGTCTCTGTGTCTACTGGTTCATCTGATTTCCTGTATTCTACATGGTGGGGTTACTGACACACTCCAAAGCTCAGCAGTCAGGCCAAGCTTATATCCCTGCAGGTACAGGGACACGTTTGGAAAATTAAGGATTAAGAGACAGAATGAGACTTCTTCTCTATCAAGGATAAGGAATTATACAACAAAAATTTAAAGGTTGTAAGGGAAGGAAATACGATGAGAGAACTACCTGTCAAAAACAGGAAGGAATTTGTTTGGAGGTGAGGGGCCATTGGGAATTGTCTGAACCTGAAGAGAAAGGAGATGGTGATGCTCCTTTAGGTAAGGGCAGCTGTTATGCCTCTTCTCCGTGTGGGAATGCTTTTATGCCAGAGCAAGTCAGCCTAGGGAAGCAGGTTAATCTTTTCAAGAGATGTTTTTGTGACCACACACTTAGTCTTGTTCTTAAGTAACAAGATGGAAGATGTGCTTGGTGAGAAATGCTAGCTTTGTATGTGTAGTGAGAGCAGGATTTGTTCAGTTCAGCTGACTGCAAGGCCACCTACCCAAACCGGTAGCCCTTGTCTGTTGTGAAAGAAGGATACTGAAGCCATTAGAAAGTAGCAGGACTTTAGGTGGAAGCAACAGGATTTCCGTGGGGATGGTCCAAGTGAGGCGCATCATGTAGTGTTTCTTTTAATTTTTAACTTCTAAATGCTGTCTTTAGAGCTTAGCAATGACTAGGTGTGGGCACACGTCATGCTCAGGTCCTGCCTCCCTCCACCTCATGAGGATGAATTGTGTTCCCTGGTTAATCTCCAGAGAAGGGAAGCTTGCCAAACAAAACATGCATATCAAATAAGCAAGTAATCACTCCTTCTAGGTAGATTCATGCTTGTGTAGCATTAACACTTGATTTCCTGGAACCCAGAAAACACTTATTATTCTACTTGATGAAGCAGAAAGAGCTTTTAATGGATGTAAACCTCTGGGGTTTGCACCTGTTGGAGGTAGTTACTGCTTTTAATTCACCATTACTTTGTACTTCTGGGTGAGTGCACTTAAGAGGGAAGCTTGATCATTTTTGTGCTGATCATAAATCACGGAACAATTTATTTTAGCTGACAGCTGAAGAACTGTTCTGTGTTAAACAGTTAATGTGCTCAGGCCCTTTGACACAGTTCTCCCAGCAGATGTTCATGCGCTGTGGCCAATATAATGGATTCCTCTGAAGAAGGTTTTTTGCTATTCAAACCAGGCAGACATAAACCTCTGAAACAATATCGTCACATGCTTTTATTTTCTCTCCAGTTCTCCCCTGCTGTAGAATACAGATCTTCTAGCTTGAGGAGAAATGCCTCTCTAGCACTGCTCGTTGTGTATCTGACAACTATTTGGGCTTCTCCCCCATACCCATGCCTACTTCTAGCTTAATATGTTAGTGGGTTTTTATACAAATCTGGAATTTAGAGCAGGATTTAATGTTTTCTTAATCTGGTGATGCTTCTTGCTATTGAGGTCAGTTTCAAGACAAACAGTTGAAAAAGATCATCTTCCAGTTTTTTTACGGTTACACTTCTTTGAGATGCAAATAATGTTTGTTTGTTTTCACTGCTTTATAGCTGTAGCTGCATCTTATCTTTAGTCTGTTCATTTATCCACTTAGATACCTGATCTTTATTAATGCTTGGGGAGAAGTATTATTTCTAACTTCATGAGAAGTTTTAGAATTCAGCTGTATTTTTAAATAACAGGAATCATATTATGTGAGGGAGTCTAATCTTAAGAAACACCAGTATTTTCTTAACTACACAAATTCTTCTTAAAGTACACTAGTTGGTCTCTTTGTGTTTACAGTTACTTGACCAAAAATATTTTGGTAATTGTCACATGATACATACATACATAATACATATAATCCCCTACTTTATTAGTAGGGAAAATTCTAGAGTCTGCAAGGAGGCAAAGATTTTAATCTCTTTTCCAGGTACTGTTCTAATTGTTTTGCATGTAAAATGTTACACTTTTTGGAAGGCTCAAGATAGAGAATCTGAAATCCTTTGCATAGGTTTTGTGCTGGTATTCTGCTTGGTGACATGAACTGTACATGTCATAAATACACTTTATTTGCAAAGAGGATAAGCAGCATTATATAGTAACTAGCTTATTACTAGTTTTCCAACCTGCTCTCAAGCTCCCCATCTCTCATGGAATCAGTCATTATGTAAAATAATTGAGTAAATTCCTTTTCTCTTAACAGTTCTTTCTCTTAAGCTTTTTAAAAGAATGTCTGTATAACTGATATTCTGATCTCGGTTTAACTCAGAACACCCTGATCTGTTGCAGGTGGCTGCTGATGAGGGGATCCTGCACGCCTCTGGAGGTGGAGTGTCTCCAGTAACTAAGGATTACTGCATCATTTACAATTCTAATTGGGTATCTCTTCCAAAAACCTTGGACAATGCTGTAAGTAGCTTGTAGTCATACTTTCCAAGAAAACCAGAATGCAGTATGAATTTGGTTTAACTATAACTGGCCTTCAACATTTTGGATTTAATAGGTGCTACACTGAATATTTGCCTTTTTGGGTCATGTTGTCCCCTTCCCCCCCAAACCACTCAAAAAAAAAAATCTATAATGGACATTTCTATCGTTTAGAGAGTTGGCTTCTAGAGTTTACAAAAGGAATACTCTCTGTATGCTTAGAATCAGTTGTAAATGTACTTATGTATTCATTTTATCCTGTTAAATTTTTTTTCTTCAGATGTTATCCTTAAGTCTAAGTTTTATATTTGGGAATTAAAGTTCTGTTTATTTGTTTACAAAAATTGGTAAAATTCTGAAACTTTTAAAAAATTTCCATACATCAGTTTGATGTAGCATTTAATTGTCTTGATAACACATGGTGTAATAGGAGATTATCTGAAATGTACCATCATGCTGTATTTTCTGACTGTTGGTGTGAGGCAGAAATAAATGCTCCTTAGGCATTTTTAGAAACAGGAAATACTTTGTGTTTGGGATTGATCAAGGCACTCTGTCTTTCCTTCTGTTCATTTGCAGACTAACTCAATGTAAAACACAGTAAAAATCATTTGTCTGCCCCAGCCATCTTTGCTGAGCCACTTTGGCCACTGGGATGCCTTGAGCAACTAAAGAAAAGTGACAATAATTTCAAGATAATTGTCCATATGAAATTAAACTTTGAAATAAGGAGATGATGATCTAAGTAATACATTATTAGACTGAACAGCTGGTTTTGAACAAGCATAATACGTTGGACCTCTGATTATGTCATATCCATCAGTGCTCTTTTGGCTTGTAAGGCTTGGAAATATCACAGAGTGTACACTGGATTCCCCTGAACTACAAGCAGTGATTTTCCTGTCTAATCAGTTTCTTATGATTAAATTATAATACAAACTGCTGTGAAGATGCACTTAGAAATATCCAGATTACTTCTGCTCTATCCTGCTCTCAATGTCCCTTAGTATTGCAGGCTGCAGAAACTGCTGCTGTGATTTTATATTCCTGAATTAATCATTCTTTTCTGTTACACCTCTTTCTGGCAAATCTCAAGTTAAAGAGCATAGTAATGGAGTCATCTAGATTAATTTGTTTGTAATATAAATTTTTCTGCTTTAATCACTTTAATTCCTTTTCTCCCTCTTGCTCTGCAGACTTTCAGAACTCTGGAAAACCTGACTTCTACAGTCCTCTGCAATTCATCTGAAGTTCCTTCTGGTGTAATGAAAGACAAAGCAGTTGTAGTGATGAGAGGAAACTGCACTTTCTTGGAAAAAGCAAGAATTGCACAAAGTTTGGGTGCTAAAATGCTGTTGATTGCCAGTAAATCTAGGCTGGTGAGTTACAACACAGAGTTTTCTTGTGTAGTGAAATAGTCTTGTCTATTTGGTCCTGTGCAGGGTTAGCTGAGAGCAGCCCCACAAGCAGAGGACCCTGACCGTGTGTGGGATCCCAGCAGAGCCATTTGTCCTCCCCACAGAGCTGTGCTGGTGGGGCTGTGCAGTGCTGGGTTACATCTGCTGGATTTTTAAATGTCCTTTGTACCTTCAAACGTGTTTCTGATGCAAATACTTGTCTTTATCTTTCCTTAATGTTAGTGCATTCTGAACTCCATGTAAACTTAGCTGATACTGTTTTAAACATTTGTGATGAAAATAAACTAGGAAAATGTAATCCAAAATTGGAAATAAAAAAGGTATTGTGAGATCTCATTGCTTTTTTGTTCTCTATTGCAGCTGCAACGTGTATGTACCAATATGTACAATTTATGAATTTGTGTGATTATCACAGAAAGTTAATCTTGTTTTAGAAGTGTAGAAATTAAAAACAGTTTTGATTATTCCTTGAAATATTACATAAAAGCACAAGAGCTGTATGAATCCAGATGTGTTGGTAGTATCATCTGGTTTGATTTAAGTACATCTGTCTTTATTGACCTTTTGCAAAGGGTGATGAATGAGCTTTTTGGCTTTTACCTTCCTACAAATACACTGAAATTGAAAGGATAATCTGCTTTTAGGGATTTAACCTACTTTGTAAATAGGCTCAACATACTTATCACTTACACTTTCTCTTTTAGTCTGCTATTTCAGATAACAAGACTGATTTTGAAGATGTGACTCTTCCTGTTGCTCTTATAAGATATAATGACATAGTAGATATGCAGCTGGTAAGTAACAGAACTTCAGCATGTTATGGTTGTATAAACTTAAATATTTGACCAAATAAATTAATTTCAGGTCAGGTCTGGATGTCTGCCTGATTTGAATGTGCTTAGATACTGCTTTCAGTTCTAGGAGAGGATGGACATTTAGTTGTGGAAGTACTGGTCTTCCTAATCAGGTGAACAAGAGAGAACAATTGATTGATTAGAACACAGAATGGGAAACAATACCTAACTGGAGATGGGGAGCCTTAGAAGTCTTTCTGCTGAACAAGATAAGCTGTCTTCCAGTAGACTTGGGTACAGTTGCAGGTGCCTGACGTTCCTGAAGAGCTGTAGCCTGAGAGGATTGTTCCTTTAGTGCAGAAGCTACAACAGCTGAGCTTGTAGCTACTGGCACCAGAGCTTTCAGGCAAGCAGCACCTGAGCAGGTTGGATCTTGAGGAAAAACTGAGAGTTTTTTTGCCTTTGGCAGATGATGAGCTCCCTCTACACAGTGTGACAGCATCAGCTACAGAGTGGTTAGGCAGTGTGGTTTGAGTTTCTGCTGGTGAGTTCGTGGAGAGATGCCAAATGCATGTTACTAAAATGTGGCAGTTGTGGTATCTCCTACACTTTATAAGCAGGGCAGTTTGTTTTGGGAGGATTTGGAGTTTCTTTTCCTTGGCATGTAACATTAGGATAACAGAATATTGCACAGGTTTTAAGGAAAACAGTATCTTTTCTTCAGTGTGGCTTTTTCTGTTGTTATTATATTGTTTTGGGGTTTTAATTTAGTGTTGAATAGTTTTGCTAAGCAGGAGTTGAATTGCACATGTTTTTCTGTGGATAGCAGAGGCTAGCTTCTTGAGTTGAATTTGCAAGCTCACTTCACCATTTCTGCTCTTAATCTTCAGAGCTGCCATGGGAGGTTGTCTTAGGTAAGTATGCAAACTGAAACTGCCTAGATTTGTAGGACTCTGGTTGTTTACTGTTGTGATTAAAGATAGGTACTTGCTGAGCACTGACATGACTGAAGGTTTGTGCTGACTGCCGCAGCCTTGATAAGTACTGTGGTTGGGTTCAGGTTGTCCTCTGTCTTCAGATTTGTTTCTTCAAGTCAGATAAGTGTTGTTTGCTTAGCTGAGTGGTTTTAGGATGCCCTACTAACATGAAAGGGAACTAGGGCAAGTTAGGACTCTAAATGGTTCTGAATCTTCTCTGCACCACTTTATTGCCCAGGAGTGGTGTCATGTAGAATCACTTCTGTACAGCTGTAGTAACTCACCAAAGCACCTCTGCTCTAAATTGGTGTGCCAGGTGATGGCTCACACTGCTGCTGAATCAAAGAATTCATTTTTGTCTTTTAATGAGACTGCCTTCATAAAAGTAGTGAGGGACACAGCCTAGACTACAAGTGATCTTTCCTAGTTCTGCTATAGTTTTTTGCCAAAGCCTCCTGTCATGTTGCTGGCAGCTGTTATTTTGAATGATATTCTATGCATAGAATCCAACAGCCATTGTACACTTCCTACTACAATTGCATTTCTGGTTTAACTCTCTTTAAAGCTTCCAGTTTCTCCTTTTATTTAGAAGAGAGAGACCACACAAGTCTGAGGGACTAGTTTGCATAAGCATTCTTTTTTCTTGTCAAGACTTCATCTCTGTGAGCCTTGACCCTTAGAGCCAGGTCTGTTAAGAGTCTTGATAGCAATAGCAGAGACTTACTAACCTTCTAGTCAGTGGACAGCTCTCTTGCAGAGTTTTTACCTGATGCAGGCTGTTTCATTCTAGTGCTCCCTGTGGTGGAAGTTGAGACTTACAAAGTTTTTAGTGACGAGAGGAACAATAGGAACAAAAGGAAACAATTGCTTTAGATGCTAACGTGAATCATACTTTGTAAGATTTATGAAACTTAAAGGAAAAACTGGATTAAGATCTGTTGGAACTGAATATTAAAAATGTATAAGCCTCTTGGGGTTTTTGGCATTTTTTTGGTTTGGGGTTTTTTTTTTTTTTTACATAGAGGGTGCTGTGATTTGAATAGGGTTTTTTCCCTTTAATGTTATGTTCCACTTCATACAACTGCAATGTTTCACTAGAACTTAATTTTATTCCTTGTTTTTGAACTTCCATAACTTCAGGCAAAAAGAATGATTCTGACTTCTTTAGCCTGCAGGAAGGTTATTATCTGTAATTAGAAATTCAGATGCTGAAATGAGTCAGCTTTCTTCATATGTGGCCACTGTATTCCACTCTACTACTGGGCTTCCCATTCAGTCTTTCTACTGCCAGTTTGATCTTTCTGAAGCCAAACCTGTCTGTCATGTTCTTCTCTCTCCTGCTTTTATCTCACATGCAGACTGTAAACAAATCTGGGGTTCTTTTCTGCATCTCTGAAGTCTGTTCTCACTGCACAATTATTTTAGATGTCTGGACTTAGTTTGACTGCAACAGCAAACTTGTCTTCCCCACTACTTGCCATTTCCTGTCAAATTATCATCCCTTTTTTGTTTTTTAAATCTCTCCTTTCAGTCAAATGGAAGCACCTTGGTTTTGCTTTCAAGATTTTTGTGCAATTCAGTACCAGTTACATCTCAGTGTTCTCTCCCATTTTCTTCTGTGTACTTCAGCTGCTTGTTTTTTTTCCTTAGGTCTTAAATTTTTTAAATAGTGTGAAATTGTTTTCATTTGAATCCATCTCAAATCATGTTTCTGTGAAGCTGTTGGTAAATAACTTTCTGCCACCTTGAGCTGTCACTGCATTCTGTCTGAAGCCTCATGTCTGTATCTGAACTGGGAGTTTTGTGGGTTTGAGAGCTAGAGGTAGACTTCTGCTGGTACTGTGATTCTGTGTTTCAGGCTGATTGAGTTAGATGTGCTTTCCTGCAGAGCAGATGTCTTTGACAGCACTTGGTATATTTTGGGGAGGCATTTGGGTTAGAGGCACAACTTCTCAGAAGTGTGGAAAGAATGCAAGGGAGTACCATTTTCTCTTGTGCTATCTCTGTATTTACACAGCAGTAGTAATAGGTTTGTTTCCAAACCTGACCATCCTGAAAGGTAGCATGGAAAGCATTGCTTCTTGGCAAACATATGACATGTCTTGTGCAGTAAGTTGAAAACTTCCTCTCAGCATTGTGTAGGTTAAGAGTAGGAAATCATGATGTACATCTAGTTGGAAAATAAGCAACATAATTTCTTTGTTCTCCTTGTGAACCAACGTGCCTGTTGTATTTCAGGTGCTTGGAAATGAAGTTAATGTGACTCTGTATTCACCACCTTTGCCAGAGTTTGATTACAGTATGGTTGTCATCTTCCTAATTGCTGTGTTTACAGTGGCACTGGGAGGCTACTGGAGCGGAGTAGCAGAACTGTAAGTTTGTTAAATGGAACTGCTTAAATTACAGGGACTGCAAAGCTTGTGAAAACTGTCACTATGATCAGTGGGATATTATTTTCTTTTAGGTTGGTAGTTAAAAAATTAGAAGATCTAAGTGCAATTAGCTTCTTTGCCATGAAATGCACTGTAACCTCTGAAAAATCACCATAGGTCTTTGAGGAACCTTGAGCATAAATTGTAAAAGTCCCTGAGGGATAATGCAGCTCTTGGGAGGAGGCATGAGTTAACATTTTGACAAATTACCGAACACTCAGTAACTGGCATCATAATTCTCTAAAACTGGCTGTAGCTGCCTTTGAGAGCATGGCATTATTCTGCAGTATTTCTTGGGTGTCTGTGTATGCTAAATGGGCCAGTGTTTCTTGGTACCTTCAGGGTCTCAGTGGTGTTCTGGTGCTTTGCTCCCCAGAACAACAAGGAGAGGATTGTCTGTGATAACAGCAGCTTCCTTTTTCCCACAGTTATGCGAATCTAGCTATTTTAAAGAGATTAAAGAAGTAGAAGGAGGGGAGGTGTGTACGTTTCTTTTTTTGAAGGTTGGATCTGATTATGCTTCTTTTTCACCCGGCAGTGCTGCAGGGTGTGGCTGCACTGAATGCTAAAATAACAAAATGTGGTGCTGTCTCCCATATTAAAAATACCTAGATGTAATTTATTAAACTAGTTGAGCACTCTTTCATAAATCTAGGGTGAGCTTATTTTTTTTAAAAAGCTGCTTATTCAAAACCTGTTTTCTGAGAAGGTGATTCATCTAACAAGGTGCCTTGCTCCTGTGGGTTATTCTCTTTTGAAGGTGGCTGTTTCAGTGCTGAATTCAGAGTTTTGTAGGTAGGTCCTGGGATTCCTCAGGAGCACACTATCTGATGGGCAATTTGCACTAGGTCTGTACTAAAGAGTAGAAGGGCTATCTGCTCAAAGAACGACCACAGCAATTTAAGTCTCCTTATTTTGCATGGTGAGGCATAAAAATGGAGTATGTATGCACAGAAATCCAATTCCCAGTGAAAATCCCCAATTATACCACCTCTCTTTCACTCTATGAGGTGTAAGGGTGAAAGAACTAGTACTTAGCTAGCTTCATTCTGTTAACATGCATGGCTTTTGCAGACACTTAATGTCTAGTTGAGGTTTTAAGTGTGCAATACCCACAATTTTGATTTATTGTAGACATATGTATCAGATTGTCTACGTTTAGCCCAAAAAATTTTGTAGTCAGAGGTGATGCACTAATAGAGCTCAGTGTGTGCATCCTGAAAAGCAGTTTAAGAGTATAGTACTACTTTTTTTCACATGGATCAGGGGTTTGGTTCGTGGTGCTCCCTTAAAGTTGGCAATTACCACACCATTGGAAAGGAGTGCAATTAAGAATCTTTTCCTTGTGATTGGTGCTAGGTTAGAGGTGCATATCTCCATTAAAAAATGGAGAGAATCTCAAACTATAACCATACCATTTTCTGTGGTTTTAAGTCTAACAATAGTATGAAGGACTAAACTGAAACCTTGTCTAAATGTTCCATAACCAACAATTCTGGTCCTAGTAAAACATTTTCATAATCTGTCATCTGAGGTAAATGTGTTTGTTGTTTCTTAAAACAGTGAGAATCTGAAAGCAGTAGCGAGTCCCGGGGAGAGAGAAACCCGACGGAAGAAGGAAGAAAATGTTACTTTCACCCCTGTAACAGTTATCTTGTTTGTTGTCATCTGTTGTGTCATGCTGGTCTTACTTTATTTCTTCTACAAATGGTTAGGTAAGAAACAATGAATAATCTCATTTGACTTACTTTTCTGCATGATCTTATTAAGTGTTGAAGTCTAAAAAGCTAGATTTCTAAACTAAAATGAATGTAACTTTTTAAATTGTTCTCTCCATGCATGATTTGAGGGTTGAAAGAATGCAGTTGCTACTTAAAGGAGAGGTTTCTTCAGCTATCTTACAAAGACTGCCTTGGCAGTGCTTCCTCTGAATGAAGTCATGTGGAAGAGAGGTGACTAATGATGAGCAAAAAAAATATATTATTTATGTCAACGTTCTTGGGAGGATGGCAGTGACAACCTAGTAGTGTTTAGAGTTTGCTTGATGAGAACATTTTTTGCTAGTTGGGGTTTGGTGTTTGGTTTTAGTTTTTTGGTAGTGAGGACCTGGCTAGAAAGCAATTCTGATACCTCTGAGTCAAGTTTTTGCTTGATGAGAACTTCCTCATGGCAGAAACACTCAGAAATCAGCATTTTCTATAATTAACTGACTGTGGTCTCCAGTGGCTGTTGAGCACTGCTGTAACTGTTAACAGTTTATATCATGGAATCATAGAATCCTCAAGGTTGAAAGGGACATTCAAGATCATCCAGTCCAACTGTCCACTCAGTACTGTCACTGTAACCTTTAAACCACATCACACCCAGTGCCAGATCCAGACACCTCCTGAACCCAAAATACCAAATGTATGTTACTGTGTTTGTTTCCTGTTTGCTATTTTTTTGTTGCTGATTCCCATCTTCATTGGTTTTATTTAGTATATGTTATAATATCAGTCTTCTGCCTGGCATCTGCGATGAGTCTGTACAACTGTCTTGCAGCATTAATAGGAGAAATCCCAATTGGGCAGTGCAGGTATTGTGCACCTTTCACTTATTAAAAATAGAAACTTTCCTCTGGGTATTTTCTGGTTGTTACTCAAGGCAGCATGAAAATATGGGAACAGTCTGACAAATTGTTTCCTGTATGGTTTTAGTGTGTGGGATAGTTACAAAAGAAAATTACAAGCTGCTTTATTAAATATTAAAGGTATCTGTAGCATAATCAAGTTACAATAGTTGCAGGAGATTTGCTGCATTGCCTTTTTTTGAAAGCATTCGGTAATCAAATTTGAAAGGCTCTGCTTGGCTGGCTGAGCTTGGTTTTACAGAATTCTGGTTGTCTGTCACATGTGCTTATTTTGTTTATCAAGGAACTCTGTAAAGGGAGGATCCTGCACATTTGATCCTATTTGGAGCAAGTACTGTGCTATAGGCAGTAGAGGGGTTTTTCCTTCTTTTTGACCTGTACTGTACCTGCCAAGTTTTAACTTTCAGTGTAGACAACACATTGCTCATGTCATCTGTGTTAGGAGGTCGTGGTTACAGTCCTCACGTGGGTGGTGAGTTACCAGTGCACAGATGGGTGCTTCTTACCACTCTGAGTTAAATATCCTGCACCTATTGGGGAGTATGGGAGTGTCCCTGTTTTCCTCCCCTGCATTTTCACTTTTTCACTGAATATTTAATGCAACCAGTAGTTCTTTTTCCCCAAAAAGAACAATGCTTATGAACTTGGAAGTATGTCAGTCATGTGGTTTGCATGTTACTTAGTGCAGGATATTCCTGTCAGGTGATTTAGTAGCCCATCAAAGGTAGTAATCAGGTAGAAAAGAGGTTTTGTGTAAGCTACAGGAGAAGCATTACTTCTGTCAGTTATCAGATCAAGAACTGTCACAGGAAATTGAGTAAGTGGTAGAAATGGATAGTGGCTCACAATTTTGCAATACATAGTTACTTAATTTTTAATCTTGTATTATGTTTCTTAAAATTGCTTTTTCTCAGCAGTACCATTTTGTGCAATTATGAGATGTCTGTGCCTCACTGACATAGCTCAGTTGGTATAATTGTTACATGACAGAAGTGGATTAAACAAGCTCATCTGCTTGCTGCCTTCCCTGGATATCTTTGCTAGAATGAGGACAGGCTGTCCAAGCCCCTCTTGGCTTGTTTTTAGTGCAGCCCAGAAAGGGATTGGTGCTGCAGTTGCAAGAAGAAGAAACTCCTGGATTGAGAACACCTTGTCATCTTAAGAACCCATGATAGCACAGGCATGTGTCTTGGCTGTTGCAGGCTTTCTTTTAATTTAATTCATTTCTTTTAGGGTTACATGTTGCAACAAAACCATTGAAGTGAGGCTTATTTTTCTTGCTGTATTCTGCATAGCAGCAGCTGTTGTCTGGGCAGTATTTCGAAATGAAGATAGGTAAGTGATGCATTCTCACTTAAGAGTAAGGTGAATAATTGGTGTTAATGAACTTCCCAGCATACAACTAATCCTGGAGCGAAGCATCCTTCTAAACTCCAGTGCCAATTTCAAAAAGATCATGAAAGTATTTTGAAGCATAACAAGCATGGGAGTAATAGAGAACAAAGCTATGCAAATGAACTGTGTAGTAATTTAAAGTTACAAAAAACTATGAAGGTGAGGAAGAACTAGCTTGATTGCTAACGATTGCCACAGAAGAGGTACAGAATAGCATAGGGAATAGCTCTGCTCAGCAGTAACTACAACATCCCTGTGTTATCAAGGCTGTTTCCAGCACAAATCCAAAACATAGCCCTTACCAGCTGTTGTGAAGAAAATTAACTCTATCCCAGCCATTACAGCTGGGATAGCACAGACAGTTACCTATTTATGATCAGAGGCTGGTGTAAATTGACCATCTTGAAACTAGGACTTCTGTGGTGTTGGTAACAGTAAATCTGAGAAACTAATTTCTTGCTTGCTGAGAAATTGTCCTTGCTATTTCCAGCAAAATCTAGATTTCAGCAGTAGTTTGAGCAACCTGTACAAATGGTTTGGGTTTTTTTTTTAGGTGGGCGTGGATTTTGCAAGATACTTTGGGAGTTGCTTTCTGCCTAAACTTCATTAAAACACTGAAAATGCCCAACTTTAAGGTACTGTAAGTTGCTTACCTTGAGGTAGTATTCTACTGCCTTGAATCTGTAAGTTTACTGTCAGGAAGTAGGTTTTCAACATGCAAGAAATATATATTAAAAAACATAAATTTTACAATTTTTAATAATTATTAAAAGAAACTAATCCTGTTCTAAATGTTATGCCAGATTAAAAAACATGGTGCCAGAATCTAGCTGTGTGATACTTGAAAACCCACAGTAATATTTTCTTCTCTTCTTTTTTTTGCCAGTCCTGTGTAATACTTCTAGGCCTCCTCCTTCTATATGATGTGTTTTTTGTCTTCATAACACCATTTATCACAAAGGTATGTCTGTGAATTTATTGTAAGAACAAAAATGTCTGGTCATTGGGTCTGTATTTTTGTTTACCAGGTCAGTGTTTGCAATGGTCTCAAGGTGGAAAAGCTAATTTCCATTTTTCCCCATATAAGACAACAGTGGCCTAAATTTTTATGGCAATCACATGGTCAAAAGTAAACCATCCCCAGTTAGTGTGAGGGATAGTGTGATCAGGAGAAATTACTGCCCTCCATTTTTTTTCCTTCTTTTACTTTGAACACCCATTTTTTGGAATGTGCTGTAGTACTTTCTGCAGTGATCACTTGCAGTGTGGTATGAACTGTGTGCAAGTGTTAACCTGCTTTTATTTTGAAGCAGAAAGCTCACGGCAGAAAAAGCTGACATGTTTTTATCTAAAATTCCAGCTACATCTAGTGGACTTGTTGTTTGGGGGTTTTTTTAACATTATTTTAGGCTGGACTACATGTTTTTATTGCAAAACAATACTGTATAATACTGTACAATACTGGGGCATTCCCTTTGATATTCAGGATTTTTCCAATCCTGAATTGTAAGTGGATGTACAAGCAGTTTTTGTAGACGTAGTATGAAAGTTTTGGTGCATTAAACCACTAACTTTTGAAAAATAACTTCAATTTCAGAATGGGGCAAGTATAATGGTTGAAGTTGCAGCTGGTCCCTTTGGCAACAGTGAAAAGGTATGAACAGTCACTGTAACATGCAGCATTAAAGTACTGACTCTGTGTAGCTAATTCATAGTGTGCTTTTCAGCATAACTTTCTCACAAAATATAGCCAGCTTCTGCTATTTTCTTATAAGTATTAAATGCCTGTTGACTTGGGTTTGATCCTAGAGTGATGGAAACTTGGTGGAAGTCCCTACTGAACGCTCAGCTCCCCATGAGAAAGTAAGGATTGTATTTCAGATACTGGATTTTTAAATTATTTCCTCTGAAAAGACTATTCTTTTGGGGAAAACTTCACTGTCCAAATTTCTCTTTAGGCCCTGGATATCGTTGATCAGTATTCTATAGTTAGGTTAATAATCCAGATTTGTTACTCCCGTTATATGGTTAAATATTGTTTTAACTTTTTTTTTCATGTGTGCACATTATTTGTAAATCTGAAATTCCAGCTTACCAGTTGCCTTAAGCTTTATCTACTTTCTATGTTGGTTTCTGGTTTTTACTTCAGGTTCTACCTATCTTGAAGTTCTGCATTAACAATAAATTAATTATATTTAAACTGTTTATTAATTTAAGCAACCAAAAAAATCCAGAACACTGGAATGCTTTAGATGAGATTTATGTGGCTTCTGAAATAATGTTTTACAGTTACCCGTGGTTATTAGAGTGCCTAGACTGGAACACTCTGCATCAACACTCTGTGACTTGCCCTTTTCATTGTTGGGTTTTGGAGACATTATTGTCCCAGGTGAGTAAATATTTTTGGTAACTGTAACTTATGAATAAATATTTTGGGTTTTATTCTCAGCTGACTTGCAGCAGAGTTTATTCACAGAGTAATTACTAAACTGAATGCAGCAGTTTGCCTTAATCAGTCAATGCAGAATATAACAGAAGCCAGAGTAGAAGAAGTAAGCTCAGTATGTTACAGAAAACTTAAATAGTGAAAGGTTTTCTATTTTCTGTTGTACTGGATTGAGTAAATGCAAGTCTCATAGGCAAATCTAGCTGTCAGAATTAACTAAATTTCATCAAAATCCCACAGAAAGCAAATATTTTGTGACTTCTTAGGATTTTCATATCCTAGACTATGTAATTAGAGGTGAGGTAATGTAAAATATTGCCAAATTTTTCTATCTTTCTCAGAAGAGCTGAATTTGGCCCTAATTGGAGTTTTGAGCACATTACTTTAATTGAGCATGTGCAGGCGAAATTGCTGAATGTTGAGAGTGAGCATTAGAATCCTGTTGAAGAAAAGTATTAAAAATAGGTTACATTTCTGTATTAGAAAGCTGAAAATAGCACAATGTAATTAGGTTGCTTAAAACCCTCAGCTTTTAATTCCAAGCTTGCTTGGTTCATATTTCTGTTATGGTTTTGATTTTCTAGACTTAAGATAGGATTTCTTAGACTGATTCTTGCCTTTACAGAAAAAATAATTGGAAGAAGATAAAACAATAATGGGAAGTCTTACTATAAATTCTTTTATGCTGTTTTCATTTGGAAAATTGGGGAGAGAAAAAATCATGACTAAACATTTCATTAATCCTTTTCCTTTTTAAATTTTTTTTTTCCTTCAAGGGCTTCTGGTTGCCTATTGTCGAAGATTTGATGTTCAAACAAGATCATCTTCTGTATACTACATTTCCTGCACAATAGGTAAATCATGTGATATTTCAGCATTGTTGATCTTCATGGTAGCTTTTTTAAAATGGCAAAACTAGATGGTTTTCTTCAGGTAAGGTTCAGTGTTGTCAAGAAACGCTTTATAAACTCTTTTTAGTGTACCTGCTTATATGTAAGGTGACTATTCTTTATGGTAGTCAATTGCTTTGAGAAATCTTGCAAATACAGAGCAACCTGTTGTGTCTCTTCTTCAGTTATATTAACAAAGAAAATATTGCTTAAAAAGAAATTCTGTCTTACTAAATGGTTGACTTAATCTAAAAATCCTCCTGTTCTTAATTGTGTATGTATGAATGTCTTTTTATAGCTTATGCTGTTGGTATGGTGCTGACTTTTGTTGTTCTGGCATTGATGAAGATGGGGCAGCCTGCCCTTCTCTACCTTGTACCATGTACACTCATCACGAGCTCCCTCGTTGCCTGGAGGCGCAAAGAGATGAAGAAGTTTTGGAAAGGAAGCAGTTACCAGGTAGGCTGGATGCCTTGGGTATTTTGTTGTTAATTCTTTTGAGTATATGCTTCTCTGAGAACTTGGTGATATATCACCTGCAATCCAGTTTTTGCTAGTTTTCCTGTAATCTTTTGGAACTAATAAGGAAAAATAGTCTTTACCCTTAGAAAATCTTAGTCTTGTAGTTGATATGGCAGAACAAAGCTCAAGGGAGATGAAATAGCTGGTTCAGTACTCAGGGAGGAAAAGAAATTTGTTCTATCCACTTTGAAATGTTTTCTTGTGCTGTAACATTCCTCATCTATCATCTTGGTGTGGTATAACATGAGTCACTGAACTAAGCATGCAGACTCCAAACTGTACCAGTTCTGTATTAGAGACAGCTCAAAAAAACGGGTGATCAACTAGAACTTCAGAAACTTTCCATGCATCACTGATGGCCTACATCATCAGGGTTGTATGGAGCATTCAGGAACAAAATAGCTGGGTTATAGAATTGTTTCCTATCGCAGCACACACTGTGGGCACACTGCCTTGGATAATCTATTTCCCCTTTGGTTGTGTCTAACACTACCCAGGAACTGCAGTTCTTAAAATCCCACCAGTTGATACGTGCACATTTTCCCTGACGGGACTTGCTGTAGTAACTGGGTGTGCCAGTAGCCCTTGAGAGCTGGCATTTATCATAATACAGACCAGTCTCAAGATTACTCTGTGCTTTGCTTGAGACCTAAGTCCAGTATTGTTTGAATTGAGGCACCATCACCTGTACCTAGGGCATGTTGAACTCAGAGATGAGATAGTCTCTTCTGGGGGAGAATGGGTATCAAGTTGATGGTGAATAGAGGCAGCTCCTGCTTGTTTAGCTTCTGGATTGGAAGGTTTAAGTGGGTCAGTGGAAGTCGAGGGTAATTCTTGTAAAGGTAAAGCTACAGGTACTGGCTCCTATAGTATTACTAGCAAAATGCTACTGTTTGTTGATCTAATACTCTACACCTGCTTCAGCTGGAGTTTGGTTTAGGTGTGAAATTACTCTGGAGATTTTCAGCTTTAACTAAATACCCTGTCTTTCTGTTTACAAAATCAACTCCTTTCATGGGTGCAGTGAACAGAAATGTTATTCTGTAGGTCAGAATGAATTTGCCTAACTGTGCATTTATATATAAATTAGTGATTTTTAGCTCTTCTAAAATAAACAAGGTCACATTTATGAAGCCCAGTAGCTCTGGGTTTGTTGGGAGGAAAACACTTAGCAATTTATTTTCCTCACTTGAGTTCTGAGTAAGATTGGCCTGAATAAATTTGGCAGGTCTCCTTAGCGACAAAAAATTTCTTGCACTTCTTGTAGCAAAACTCATACTTGAAAGAATTATGTTGCCATAGTAGTTATTTCATGTCCTTTCAACTGGTTTCTTGAAGGATTAAAACGACTCTGAACCTCAGAGTAGTTTTGAACTTGTTTTGAGTCAGGTGACTTCATTTCTAGCACAATATAAAATGCTGATTTCAACCCCCACTCCACCATCCCTGAGTTAGACTTCTCTGTAGTTGAGCCTGTAGTTGACCTCTGTGTAACTTTGTTAACTCCTATTTTTCTATAACTTTCTGAAGAATATTTTTATATTAATTTTTTATTCTCAGAGAGTGTTATTCAAGTTGCACTCTCAAAATGCTGCAGGGTTGATCTTTCTCGGATATTGTCCTCCTTATCTAAAACTGTATTTTGAACTGTCCTTACTGAACTTACAAACATGCAAAAAAATCCAAGTAAACAAACAAAACCCCAAATAGCCCCAACCCACACAGCCCCAGGGCTGAAATCTCCAGTTTTCAGTGCTCATTCTGAGAAGGAAAGATACAGAAAGGTGTCAGAAGACAATTTTTTGCAACATCAGTGATTCAGGCTTGGGCAGAGCTGCTCCATTGACAAGGGTGGCCAGACTTGTGGAGAGGTTTCCTTTGCCCTCATGGGAACAGAAAACCCTTGCAGAGCTGTTAGAGCAAATTGTCCTAAGAATAGGGGTAAAAGAGCATATACAGTGCATCAGGTGACTAAACTTCTAAGAATAGTCCATTAGTTACATTTTTGGAGTTTTGGGTTTTTCTGATTTTTTTGTTGGTTTTGTTGTATATGATTTTAATAATGGAATGAATTTTATTTAGGTGTTGGACTCCTCCAGGACGCCTTTGCTACAAGGTGTGATTATGGCCTTCTTTTACTGCAATTTTATTAATCATCTTACAGTTCTTTTTTCTTCTTTTTCCCCCTCTGCTTCTTCTTTTCAGTCTTTTTTGCATCTACTTCTTAATTTTTGTATTAATAACTCAATAGAAGAGGGTAGAACTGAAGACAAGATACAAATCTGTATTCACACTTAGGTCTTTTGCGTTTTTTATTTTTTTAAAGGAGTTAAGGAAAACATAAGTAGCAATGAAGCCATGATTCCTAAGCCTGAAGGCAGGCTTTGTATGCTTCTCTACTCTCTATCTTCCCAAATCCCTAGGAGTGTCTTCAAATATTTGCAGTTAGTGTTAGTTCCTCTTCTGTTACCTATATTGCAGCCCTTCACCTGATTTTTTTGTGTCGCTGCACTGATGGGAAAACCTGCTTAGACCTAAACAACAATTTTGTTGTCTTTTGTTACAACACTGAGCATTACAAATTTGCCTTTAGTAATCATGTCTACATCCCTTCTGTCACCCTCCTGCTCCACAGTGTCCTTCACCCCATCCTGTCTGCACTGCTTGCACTGTGCTGGGGAGCAGGGATTGGGACCGGCTCTTGTGGCCTTGCTGCTGCACCACGTCTGGACTGCAGCGAGGTTTGACCTTGCTTGGCAGTAGCTCATGACTGCTAACACTGTTGGTATTTATCTTCACTGTCCACACAATTTGCAGAGAGCAGTGCAGGCTTTCAAATTTCAGCTCCTTGTGGAATTTGAGCATTTAAATATAATCTTGAATTATAGTTGCTGGAGTTGTACATCTCTTTATAAAGCGTAGGGTGTCTGCCATGAAGACAATTTGAGATGGTGAACTCTGCCTGTGTCTTAAATTCTCAAATAAAAAGTACTTTTCTCATTAGCTCCTTTCTTCTAAAAAAGAGTACTTTAACAATTTAAGTCTCATTGAAAAGCCTTAGTAATAAAGAAATTAGATATAAACCAAAGATGGTATTAGGAAGTGGGAAGGTATGAGTGCAAATTAAAAGCAGATGGCCAGACTATTTTTATAACATAGAATTCTTCTGTCCTGCTGTGTGCACTCGAGTTCTTGGATAGGTTTGTTAAAATCAGTTTTTTAGTTTCTACTTTATACGTATGACAAATGCTTGACTCCCCAAGATAGCTCTGAGGTCCCATAATTCATAGCTGAGGTCATTTCTGTTTCTGCGTAATGATGCAGTCTTAAATTCTAGTTATGCTCTGTGTGGCTTTTTTATGGTGTAGTCTTGAGCTGTAATGAGTTGCTGCACAGAAAAACATTTTAACTATTCACTGAAGTGCAGAGACTTCTTGGAAGAATAACATACTTACTTTCCTGCCACCTAACTGGCAGTATTGTTCCTGTGAAGTGTATAATAAAGGTTTATCTAGGTTTTCTAGATTGCTTATACTCCTCATGTATGCCTTCACGATAAACTAATTTCATACTTATTTTCCAGTTATTGATTTGATTTTAGAACACTGGTTTTTGTATCAGTGCAATTTATGAAATAATTTTAGCAACATCATGGACAATCTAGTAGCCTAATGCAACTTTGAAGTCCTCTACATAGAGTAGTCTTGCAACCTGTTAGAGTTTGTCAGTTCCAAGTGTTTAGCACTTCTTATCTTCTTTGAAGTAATAAATCGACAGATTTGTCACTGCCATGTTACACAGCATGCACCTGCTATTTAGTACCCTAAGTTTTATAATCACATTTTTAGATACTTGCAAATTCATCATAACTGTGAGTTGTTAAGAATTCTGTGAATGCAGCATTATTGCCATGAATCTTGCAGGCAACTGTGTGCATAGGTACCTGTGTACTCTTACAGAGAGATTTGTACTGCCATTTCTAGTTTGGGTCTGTGGAAGTGGTTTTTTTGGGGTAAGTTTGGTGCTTTTAGTTTTTAATAGTTCACCATGTTAGTAGATAGGTTAAACAGAAATGTCTACACCTCCCCCTTAAAAACTGTCAGAAATTCAGATGTGAGAGCAAAGCTTCTAAATCTCTTCCACTTCAAAAATATTTGTGAGCTCTCCACAATGTACAGTCAGATTGCTTTGCCTCTTTCTTGGTTTAAAACAACAGCTTTGTCCAGGATTGTAGCAAGGTGCCTTCATCTTGCACCTGGTTGCCATAAAGGTTCCTGCAGCTTCTGCTGAGACTTTGAGGAAGGGTTTGTCCTGAGAGAATCCACACTGGAAATACACGTGTGGAGGAAGCTGCTTAAATGCCATCTCGTACTTTTAGAGAGGCACCTGTTGTCCCCAGCTTTACGTTGTGGGCTGTCCTTCTGTGTGGAGGAAAGATTAGGAATGGGGTGATGTAGCATTTTTAGCCTTGAAACATTTATTTAAGCACCCCCCTGAAGCATCCTTAGTGCTTTACTAGGCATTTGGTTTTAAAGTTAACTTTAAGATCTGATTATTAAGCAGAGACTTTAAAATTTAAATACAGGTGCTAGCTCCAGCATTTGTACAAAAAAAGTACATTTTTTGCTGCTTAGTGTTGTAGGACTAATAGAAGAATCTTTGACTTTGGAATACACTGAATTATTGCAAATACTTTTATTTCTAGAAGCACCTTGTGAATTTAATAGGAAAACATTGTACAAAAATGCTTAGCAAAATTACTTTCTCTGTGCCAGCTATTACATGATCCTCCCTAGGTTGAAGGAAGATACATGGCATGACTTGATGTAATATGGTACTGTGGGGGGAGGTTGTTCTTCTTTTATCCTGGAAACAAATACTTTAATCCTCATTCAAAAGGATGGCTTGAGTTCTGTAATTGTAGGGAGTGTTTTGCTTTGGTGACTTTTGATGTGGATTTTTGGTCACAGTGTAGAGGAAAATTCTGGATATACTGAAATAAATGCAAGATTGTCATTAGCTCAAGAGCTGGGTGTTCACTGCTGGACTGAGTGTGTGTTGTTGCTCTAACTCAGGTCTAAGGTCTATTGGCAAGACTGGTGCCTGCCTTAGTTCTGACTGTTGTGATTCTGGCACATGAAGGGAGGGATGTGAACGACCTTTTCTGGTCTTAGATTGATGCTGTGGCCATTGGGCTTTTGTAAACCTTACCCAAATCCCACTGACTTGTTTTTTGGAGCTGTCATCTTGGTTTACTGCACAGCACATTGGTGTAGCTGGACTGTGAAACAGCTTGTTTAAGCAAAAGTGCTTTTGATAAGGTATGTTTGTGTACTTTGCAATGAAACAATTCTGTTGGCATAAAAGAAGGAATGGCACAGAGCTGGGTCATAACTAGAGAAGAGAAAAGTTAATGGAACTTGTCTCTTTGCCCTGTACATAAAATTATACCACACTAAAGTGTGTACAACACAGCAGGCTTTGTCCTGGCAAGGATTCTCCAGCAGGTGCTAGTAAGACAAGAAAATAATTGTGTGGAAATCTGCCCAGCATAGATCAGAACCCACACAGTGAGCAGCTGTTGCACAGAAAGAATGGCAGGATATGCCACTATGGAAGAACACAAGTAGGGTTTTCTACCTTTAGATGCTTAAAGCATTATCCCTTGCCCTAATAATCCTGCCACTCTGGGCATATGAGCTCCTTGGCACATTCTGTTTTTTCAGCATTAGTTGTACTTCTGTGTCTTTTGTCTCTGGCTCTCAGCTACCTAAACTGTCCAGTTCTTGGCCTCTTGTTAATTATGCTCAATTCTGAAACCCTTAAACTGATGGTCTCAGTTTGTTACACTAACAAACTCGTGTATTACCTTTGTAATTCATTCAATGCCTTGTCTCAAGGGGAAAACCAGAGCCCTCATTGCCTCCAGCAATGCGGCAGTGGATAGTGTAACAGGCTGCTTTTTACTCAGGACAACTACAGATTTGAGTTACTCAGGCAATCTAATCAGTTACATTAATGCAAAGTATAATCAGTCTGTAATAATCAAGTTTGGATTCTCTCCTGATGCAGGACTTTACAGTTCTGTTTCCTTTATCCTTTCTAAAATAAAAGGAAAATCTACAAAGAAATGTGACCAATACAGTTAGTTTTGACTAACTGTAACATAGGTAGCATTTACAGCCATGAAAAGAGGAAAGTTAGTCTTTTCTGTTCAAGCTATTGCTTGCTACCTGTAAATGTCAGGTAAGATCCTAGAGTCTACTTCCAGTTTTGCAAGCCATATCTTTGAAAAATTTGCTTAACCCCAATTGTTTTTTGTTCCTTGTATTTAATAATTGAGATACTTCTGACTCATAGGTTTATTTCCTTGTAGAGGACTCGGGTCCTTGGTTGGAGAATCGTTCTGTAGTGGAAAGCATTAGCTAATAGAGCTTTGATTATTTGGCTTAAATACTTTCCTGATCTATAGAGGACTTCCTAAATGTATGCTGCTAAAATGCACTCTAACACGTGTTTAATTATATTTCTCTTAGCTAACAAATACTTTAGATCAATGGGGGAAAGGAGTATTTCTTTATAAAGAGCCATCTCTTTTCACTTTTTTTCCTTTTTACTTTTAGATGATGGAACACCTGGATTACACAGGAAATGAAGAAAGCACAGCATCAGCCACTGAACAGCCTGGAGGACAGTAATATTTGGGATCCTGATTTAAAATAGCATTTGAATTTTTGCCAGCTGAATTACAGTAAATTTGGTGAAATTTTACAATAGAGTGTTTCCCACTCTGTGTAAAAGGGTTTTTTATTCCTGCACCTATATTTTTATGGAAAATACTGTTAATAACATGAAAGTAATCAAAATAGAGTTGCATTTTTACAGCCAAACCATAGCTAGTAAAACCGTGCCTTATTTCGATTTAAATAAAAGGATATTTTCTATGCAATTTTCCAACCGTGTTTCTATACAGTATATTTTTATAAAAGTTGCTTGCCCATATCAGCTTGAGTGAAATGTTTTTTTAAAGTTTTGATTAAGACTAGTGAAGTTTCCTTGGGAAAAAAAAATACAGTATCCTTTGTAGGATTTGTTTGCAGATTTTGAATGCAAAGTTGGATAGTAATGTAACTATAGCAACTGAAGAAGGAAACTATATATATAGTTCCATTACTACAAATGATTCAATAAACAGTGTGTAAGTCTGTGTACATTGTTAGCCATAAAATAAATAACAGGGCAAAATGAGTGTGGGGTTGTGAACTCTTCCTCCCCACCCCCTCACTGTATCACTGGCTTATGCCTTAATTCTGAAGAGTGTTAAGCCTTGGATTATATACATTTCCAAACATTTAAAAATAATAAAAAAAGGAAGGTACTTACACATGGTCCTGAAAACTTCTATGCAGCTCCTGGAATATTTGACAAACAAGATGGTGCAAAAGGCAAGAGGTTTTCTGCTCAGTAAATGCTATTTTAAGGGATGGGATAAAATGTTAACACTGGCCTGGTTCTCCCATCTGTTGAGACTAGGTGTGTATTCGTGGTCTTCATTGGCTCTGGATCAGCTCAGAGGGATGGGGGAAGACAGGACAGATTTTTTTTTTTACCTTTTGCATCTGCACCATACTTTTTTTTGAACTATTTGTGAAAATTTTTTGCAATTGATAGACAAAACAGGTTTGAATAGTGCTAGTAGTACCTGTGTTGCTTAAGGCCAATGCATGTGTTTAACTTGTTTAATCTTAATTTGTTTTTGCTTTTAAAGACTTGGAAAAGGATAAATAGTTTAAATCATTAGTTTGCATTTAGAAGAGTTCGTTTGACACTTGTTCTTTTTTCAGGAAACTGCAAATTGAGGGGGATTAGGCATAGAAAATTTGTACAGCTGTAATGCTAACACTTCACACCAAAGAAGACTGGAGAAGGCTACAAGGGGAGACCACTGAGTTCAATTAGTGCTAATGGCAGGTAGTCGTTAAAACATCTTTCCTATTCTTTAAATGAATGTCATTCCTATAGCAAGTACAGTTCAAGAACCCTGGAGAAGACAACTGAGTAAGCACATGCTGGGCAGTGGCAATGGAGGCTTTCCTGCAGTGCCTCCTGCAAGTGCCTCCTTTGTTTGATGGTCACCTCTAGACATTTCTAGTCAGTTTGGGGCAAGTCGGCTCAGGAAAATTTACCCTGATTAAATCTAGTTTAGCCAGATTTGCTTTGGAAGTATGTTAATTAAGACAATTGAAAATCTGTATTGGCAGTTAACAAAGGCTTACTGCAAATTTATGTAATTTGTATCAAGTTGAAACTTTTGTTTGCAAGAGTCAGGAGCAGACAAACCGACAGCCTGGATATCTCTCAGTTGTAGCCATTCACACAGATTGAGTGTGGTTACGGGTAAGATACCTCACCTTGTTTGCAGCTTCCCTAAGAAAACAGAAATTACAAGCAGTTTTTTATGTTAGTAGTTCCCCCCCTTGACTCGAGCTTGAACTGACAGCCTCAGAATGCAGTAGTCATCTTCAGTCATCTGCAGTTTTTTATTTAACTGGCATTTCATAATAAGTTACAGCATACCTCAATGTTTTAATAGCAGACTGAAAATGTGTCTTCTGATGTGTTGTCGTGCTCTTTGACAAGCCCAGTATCTGCCAAAGTTCAGTGGTTTTGAAGAAGTTTCTGAAAATTCCTGAAGCAGATAAAGAAGTCATAACTCTTTCAAAGTCATGTACAATTGAAAGCCCTCAGAAGCTTCACAAACCTATGTAAGATGACTTCTTTGTCTCTTTGAAATCTTCCACATGGAGGATTTATTAAATTTTCAGCTGTAAGTGATAATGGAATTAGTATAAATAAAAAAGACCTTTGGCAACATAAGTGTATTCAGCAGCTGGCTGTGGAAGCTCTGTCTTGTTCTGTGCCTAATAATGCTCCATGCCTGATCATGCCTGAGGTTTCACACACACGTGCTGCAGTTTAGTGGGATGTAAACTAACTTTTTTTTCTTTCAAATGCTTAGGTGCTTTGTTTACAAAAATTACAAATGGAGTTTAAAATTTTATATAAATAGTAGGTTAATATTGACTACTGAAATGAGGTTTTGTAAGTTCAGTAGAACTGATTGCAACACTTCTAGGAATTTTGAATGTTTTTAATATTAAATTTGGTTGAGCTAAACACTGTTAAAAGCCTTGTTAGTCATACTTTAATGGAAAAATCTTACTACCTTTTCATTGTATGTTTACTGACAACAGCCCCCTTCCTTGTGACTCTTAAGTTATCACCTTAAGAATGTTATTAATAAATGTTACTTGGAAAAAAATAGTTGGGTAATTGATTTGTTCTAACTCATCCTTTTCTTACTGTGATTGTTCATGGCAAAACAGTTAACACTTCATAATACCAAGTAAATTAAAAATCCATAATACATCCCCATAAATATGTAGTTGCAGTTTTTCTCAATGTATCATTCTGTTAGTAAGTACCTGTATGATGGGTTTGGTACATTGCTTTTCTCTATTTTTTTTTTTTTCCCCTGGGATGCAGAGAGAGGAACTGAAGTGAATTGAGCTACATCTGTTTTCCTGGTCTGGCTCAGTAAATGCTTGTTGTACAGCTGTTAGTGCTGAGGCTCGGTGAAAGTACACCAGAGAAACAGTGAGCTGGAAACTTAGCAGCTGCAAACTTCTCAGTGGAAACAAGCTCCCTGCAGTCAGCCAGGAAGTAGTGCTGTAGAGGCATCTTCAGCTGAAGGTACTTAGCCATGAGGGCAAGAAACAGCCAAGCCTCAGACTTGAAACCTGGGCTGGGTTGGAAATGTTGGCAAGGAAAAAGAAAAAATCACTGAACCTGAGTGCACTTGATATGTGATCCTTGAGACATCCCTACAGCCCTGTGATGGTGTGTTTTGTATGTAACATGTTTTGAGGTATTTTAAGTCTCTTCTGCTTGTACACTGGAGGTTCCAGTAGCTTTGAGTCACAGTAATGGACTGCTTAATGGGGACAAAACTCTCCAAAATGCTCTTTGAATTTACTTATTTTAAAAAGTAGAAGTTAAGAAGAACAGACACAGCTGCAATCAGCAAACTTGTTTTTCACTGTCTGTTCCCCAAGCATTCCATTATTAAGGCTGTTCCGTTTGGCACACTGGCAAAACTGTAAATCTCAACATTGTGAGAAGAGGCAGTTTCTTATAAGGAAGGGGATGCTTAACAGTTTTGATCAGTCCAGTCTTTACAACACAATTCCATTTAGACACAAGAATAAGCTTTTCCCTATGAGTGTGGTCAAGCACTGGCACAGGTTGCACACAGAGGTGGTAGAGTCTCCATCCTTGGAGACAGACAAAATACAAGTGGCCACAGGCCTGGCAGCCTGCTCTGAGCAGGGGGGTGGAACTAGGCAACCTGCAGAGGAGCATTCCACCTCTACTGGTCTGGTTGTGAAGGTGGGGTTTTTTTGCTTGTTTTCCAGCTTCACTAATCTGCAGGTTTTTTTCTTCATGGAAGAACTCAAATTTTATCACCATAATATGGGTTTGATTTTTTTTTTCTTCCATTTGGAATAATTTACCTATACCAAACTGTTAGATTTAAGTATATTTAAAAATTGTCTTTGGATTTCTAATGCTTTCAGAAGTTACAGCACTGTTTTGTTTTCAAGTAGCCCATACAGCACATATTCTGGGTGAATGCTTTATCTCTACAATTCTTGAGGAAAGAAGAAGGGCGACTCAGACTGTTACCCTTTTTGTCAGTAGTGAGCAATCAAAGTTCAAGGTTTTGTGTTCTTGAGAGAGGTTGATGGTGGAGGCTCAGGTATCTCTGGAATTCCTCTTATTGATAAAGAATGTGCAAGATCCTGTTTCCCTGAATACTGAGGACATCAAATAGCTGAGAATAGGTTTTTGCTTGCAGCTCAAAGACCTTTTAACCAAGAAAGTGTTTAGATCAAAGAGCTTCCAGCTTTTTGTTAGGGGTGTGCTCATGGGTATTCTGCTGTCTGGTTTCTGTTCTCTCTCCTTGCTCATGAACATAGGACCTCATTTCTTTCCTCCTCTTTTCTATTTGGAGCAGTACCAGCGTGATTTGAAGTGTCTTTGCAGATTACTTTATTTTGGACAATAATATGTTCCTCAGTTCCAGTATGGAGACCAATAATGTGGAGGTTTAATCTTTTGGACTACGAAAACAAACACAGCCATCGTGCCCGCCAGCTCAGCTGCCAGTAGCAGGAACTTAAAACAAGCTGATCTTCTGCACATCCTTGTCTGTGTTGTGGTCCCACTGATTTTCTGGAGTTGCATTCATGTTGATATAACTGCCAGGCTTAGATTTGCAAACAAAACGTGTAAGGGTTTTTGCAGTTCCATCAGAGGCTGAAATGTGCTCATGCTGGTTCTCCCCATATTTTGCAGAAAGGCTGCCAGAATATGTAAACTTGGGTATTGGACACGCTTTGGAATACAAGGAAATTCGACAGGATTGGTACATTTAAAAGTTCAACAATAGCTCAGTTAATTTAATTTCCACCTTTGTTCTGATGTGTCCCTGTCAAAGCTACAATAACAGTGGTCTCCTTTTGATTAAATGTTTCTTTCAAAAGGTAATGGAAACTTATGCTGGAGAACTGATCCATCCTCATGGATTTAAAGCACCTGACTACAGAAAATTAGCAAACAGATATTTATCTAGTAGATGACCATTTCTGTGGGAGCTGATTTCAAAATTAAGTAAATTTACATTATAGTAACAGTGGAACCAAGAGCAAATGCACACCCACTGGTACCTCCTTCTCTAAGAAATGGAAGAGCAAGCTTCCACAGGACAAAGTGACAGTTCTGTCATGGTCACTGTCAAATAAGAATTTCAAATTGGACAATTAAGACCTGCCCCTGTATAGAGTCACCTAAAGTTTTACATTTTGATTATGAGTTACCTATCCCTGGATTTTAAAAAACCCCAAAACACCAAGAAGCAGAGCACTGTGAACTTTCTCTAGTTGGTAAAATTCAGGTACCTTCAGCTGCTGTTGCTTTCCCTGCTGGTTCAAGCAGCACAGTCCTGGAAGGAGATGCTGCACATCTGTTTCTTGCACATGGATCACCTCACTGCCTGACCATCTGCTCAGCTGCTAACACATGAAAACACAAGAATTTGTGGGCTCAAAGATTGCAGCAGAAACAATTTTCACAGGCAAGCTTTAAAAATTCTAAAAAGTTAATGGGAGGAGAAAGTTCAAAAGGAACAAAACTGGGATAAAGTCATTTTAGTTATATTTTTAAAGGCAGGCACTGATAAAATCTTGCAAAGGGTCACCATTATGTTGTAAATGTACCCATACAGTTCCTGGCAGCTACTGATTTTGCACATCTAAGTAGAGATGTGTGGAGGCACACCCTTGGCAGTTTTGTGCAAGTCTGTGGCCTGTGTTGGTTAAGCTCTCAGTTTTCTGAGCAGGAAGTAAGGTATCATATTCCCAAATACAGGATGTGCTTACATTCTACTTTAGATGATGGGTTTGGGTAATGTATGTCTTTTTGTGCACTCATGGAGCATGTAAAAGAACATTCAGAATTGCATGTGCTCAATTACCTCATCAACTTGACATCCCTTCCTATTACTACAGAATATCTTTAATGCCAATTTTAAAACTGGAAAACCCACACTCTCAGTTGCCTAATTTGGATGCGACAACTCCTAGCACAAAGTTGAACTGGAGTAACTGGTTTTGCACTCTGAGCTTGGTGTGTTTGGCCATTGGGCCCTTTGTGCTGCCATCAGAAAGCCACCCTACAGTCCTTTCCTAGTGTTAGTGGTGATTTGCCATTCCCAGCAAAGCACTGAAAAACTGAGAAGCCTCACATACCATTCCCTGCATCTGTGTTGCAAAGTCAGTGGCTGACATTATGCCCTGGCCCTTAGTTAACACCTAAATGCAGAGTTGTTAGAGAGGAGCTGAACTGCACTGGTGGCCTTCAGGTGATAGCAGATCAGCTCTCTTATCTCCAAAGCCATGCCACCTCCATCTTCCCTCTCTGGGGCTGTGTGGCACACTAAGATGCCAATGTTATTTCATTGATTTTAATACCTGAGAGGTTTTGTTACTTTAATTTAAAGACATCCATTGTCTGTGAGATTGGAGTATAAATTAGTCACAGGAGATAATTTGTTTAATGACTGTTAAATATGCAAAATTTAATATTTTGTTCATTATTCTTCTCCTGGTATATCTTGAATTTACCTTGGATTTTATGACCTCTTTCTTTACACTTGTTTCTTTTGAGGGAATATATCTTGTCAGCTGTTAAAGCTAACACACTACTTAGCCTAACTACTTTTTGCCTTTAAGGAATCTTGCTATAATGCAAAAAGATTACTAAAGCTTTGGGACCTCGTCATAAGATGTGTGACTCTGGGATGTACCACAGACTACCAAAGTAACCAAAATTACTAAACAATTTAAAAATTGTGAGGTTACACATTTTCTACATTTTATTTTCCCTAGTTTCAATGGCAAGAAGCCTCCTCCTAGCTGTTTGTACTTCATCCTATTCTGAAACAGTATATTCTGAATTGCTGCCAAGTTGTGTGTTTGTAATGTTATTTGGTATATTGTAGGAAAGGTATTGGACAACTGTTTTCACAAAAAATCAGCAACATCAGCACTAGAAAAACTTTCACAAAAAATGGGGGGGACTTACAGATCCCATTAACCTGTGTCATTGTATGTTTTTTGCCTTAACTGACAAATCTTAAACTTCCACATGGGAAAAAAGCTATCTTCAGTTTTCAGGAGTAGCAGTTAGAATGTAAACTGCTGAGCTGCCACTACAGCTGTAGCTGGAGAAATTATTTACCTGGGTAAATTGGAAAAGTACAAACCTGTGGCCAAAAAAAGAATAAGGCATTTGGAAGAATTCACCCCTGTTTCAAAAATATGAAAAGTGAACAAATACTAACTCTTTTCCTGCCACAGATTACTTCATTATGGGACAAAAAAAATGTTTTCTACACAGAATCTGTTTGACCTTCAGAGGGACATTAACTAGATCTCCTTATCAGTTAGCATTTGCAACTTATTTAACTACTTGAACTCCAGCAATTATTTTGAAAAACTGCAGAATAACAGCACATATCTGGTAAAACTTTTTACAGTGTCAAACAAAGTCAAAACCAGGTTACTTTCATTTAATGGTAACTCATTTAATTTCTCATCAAGAAGAATGCTGTGGTGTTTTTCTATGCATGAGTCAGTATTTCATCCATGTGAGGGTGAGCAATCAAACAGCAGCATCCTGGCTAGTGGATATTGCAATATTGAGATAAGGGCTTCCTAAGAGACGTTCCTTATTGTTTAGAACTTACAGTGAGATCGAGTTACAGCTGGTTTAATGGGATGTAAAACCTAGTGGGGTTGACATCACAAACTTTACTAGTTCTAGAGATGATTACCTAATAAACTCAACATGTCAAGGACAGACTGATAGCTTGGTTTGAGATATAAAAATGAGATATGGGAACCGCATAACAAAAGGAGTTTTGTTTAAACCAGTTATATTCAATCTGAGATTGCAGAAGCTTGCTTCAGGTTAAAGGTCCTTAAATGCCATTGGGTATAAAATAATGCTTCATTTTTTCCTTGTCATTTGCAGCTGACAGCTGTTGATTTGGAAGGAGATAGCAGAGGAATTTTGAGTTGACTTTTGGTGTGATTGAAAGGTAATGCTTAGCATGACAAGTAGCAAATATTTATCCTACTGTACAGTGATTTACAAGATTTAACATCTGAATGTACAAGAATTCACCTTGTGAATTACTAACTCTGCTAGCTTAGGGTCAAATCATGCCATGTTCTGTCTGTATGGCTGATCAAGGTAGTAAGAGGATATAAAGTGACTTCCTTAGGCCGTGTGCCATCACTGCCAGGTCACAGGGATGAATTTCACTGTGGTGCTGTGTCCTGCCTCCACAGCACTGAAGGCTCACGCTCCCCCAGACAGCATGAGGCAGAGGATGTTGATGACTCATCTTCCTTTCATTTTCATCACAAGCTGTTCCCATGAAAGAATGTGCTCTCTCCATCTGAGCTTATCACAGTTGAACTCTCAAACAGTTTGATATTGATCTCTACAGTTTTGCAGGATCAACAGGAAAACAAGGCATGAAAATTCCTCACCTTACACATGTTCTCCTAAACTAATAGCTTGTACCAGAGAAGATTCATGCCCAGGCTGGCCTTCAGCTACTTTTTTCCCAATTTTCTTGCTGCTTCTACCTCTTGGATTTACAAATATGAAACTTAGAGGCCAACATGATAATCATGAGAATCAAATCAGTATAGCCCAAATATTGCTGTGAGATGAGGTGAAGGATGTAGTCATAGAAGAACTGACTCATTAACTTAATGTGGGATATAAGTTTTAGATAAATTAATTAGAAAGGGAAGAAGAGGGAGAGAGGAAGCAGGAATGAGGTAATTTCTCAGAAATACTTTCTGTTGTCAACTAAAGAATTCAAAAATCCCCCATTTTCTCTACTTCGGAAGATTCTTGAACCATTTCCCAAAAAATTCTACTCAGCTTCCACTGCTCCTTCTGTTCCTGCACCCTAAGCCAAGAACTAGCACATGGGAATCTGGGCAGGAACAAGTAGTGGCAGATCAGAAGGCTTGGGACTTCTACACAGTAAAAGAGTGAATGGAGCCTCTTTGTGTGTGATCTTGTAATCAGAACTCATTTAAGTTTTTCCTGGAAAAGCCTAATTTTCCCTTTCTATGGAAATTGAGAGTCCTAAGAGCCTGATTTTCATATCTATGTAAGATAGCACAAATTCTTCTGAAGTTAACTTAAAACAGGCATTAGGAGCTCCCCTGCAGCTGAGGAACTCCCTGCAACACCCTAATTCGAGCTGGATGCCTCAGTTGCTGGGTCTTCCCAAATTTGCACCTATTGTCCACAGCAAAGATGTTCTGACACCAGAATTTACAGCTGGACTTGCCCTGCTAAATGGCTGTTAATGCAAGAACTTTTTTTTTTCTTGTTATCTACAGTTCTGTTTAAAAAAAAATAAAAGGCAGCAAAACTGGCTGCAGCAAGTTACTGCTTGGTTTGATTTTTGCTCGTGCCTGTCTGATGACTGGAGTGGGCTCTGTTACCCTGTGATGCACAAGCCCACGGTTCAGGTGTAAGCACAAGTCTGCTCAGCCCAACATTGTGGCATTAATGATGGTATTTTGCAGCAAGGGCAGACAGGTGATAAACAACTCACAACAGCTGACAAATGATCAGGCCTGACAACGAAAAGTCAAAGCTTTTAAGTTACTTTCAATGTTTGCATTGAGTTTATATATAATTACTGCTCTTGTATAGCCATGGTATTTTAAAGAGATGGGAGAATTTTCTAGGATCTCTTTAATTTTTTTAAATGTAAGGAACACAAATAATTTGAGCCAAACTTAATCTCTCTTTCTTCCCTTACAAATATTTTCTACTCAAGCACAGGGTTCATTTCAAAAGCTATATAATGACATATATAGTAGAAACTATTGTATAAGGCTTTTCATTTGTGGTAGATTCTCCAAGTTTGCAGATTGCATACAGGGACAAAAAAAGACAAGGTTTTCCTCCCCTGGGCAGTTCCTAATCTAAACTGGGAACTGAGCTGACTGAAGTGGCAGAAACGCACCCTCCGTTCTCCCTCCAAAACGAGCTCTCCTCCTGCAGTTCGGCTCGGGCCGGTGAGAAGCTGCCTTCGACGCGGTGCTAATGGCGGCACTGCCATGTGTGAGCAGGGCTGGCAAGAAAAGCGTGAACGAATCTGAACTAACGCTGTTCCCTGCTCTGTGTGGGGGTGCGGCCGGGTCCCTGTCCGCAGGCAGGAGCCGGCTCCGGTGTGCCCGGGCTGAGGTGCCCCTCGCTGCCGGGGAGCGGAGCCGCGGCGCGCTCCGTGCCCTCAGGGACGCCGTGCAGCCCGAAGCGCGGCCGATGCCTCTGTGGAGGTGCGGGGCCGCTCTCCGAACCGCGCCTTCCCAGCCAGCCGGGTTTCTCTCCGGGGAAGCTCCATTTTTAACATCTCCGCCTTCACATCACCAGCAGCACAGAGCGGCACGCCCGCCCGCCCGCCTGTAGCCACTGCCACCTTCTCAGGGTATCTCGGGACCCCGCTGGGGCCTCGTCGCTCCATGTGGAGAGGCCGACAAACCCCATCCCGTCCCCGGCCGGCCCTCCCCGAGGGCACCCGGGCGGGCAGCACCGCCCCGACAGCCCCCTCCTCCTCCCGGGGGCGGTGCGCGCTGACGCGGCAGCGCCGCGGCTTCTCCGCCGGCCGAGTCGCACAATTATGAGAAAGAGGCGCCGGGCCGAGACTGCCGCCAGCCCTGGTTCCCGGTGCGGAGCCGAACCAGCGCCGTCCTCCGCGTCCCGCGCCTCCCTTCGCCCCCGGAGCGTCGTCCTTGCCCGGCCGCTCCCCACCCAGCCCTCCGCTGCCGCCGAGCCCAGCCCCGATAGATGGAGACAGGCCCCGCCACCGCCGACGCCGAACCACGAGCAGGAGCTGCCCGGCGAGAGGAGAACCAGAGTCGGCGTCGAGACCCAGCCCGGCCCTGAGGAGAATGGTGAGAGCCGCGGGGTGCGGGGGTGCCGCGGCGGCGGGACCGGGTGCGCCCGGCGGGGAGGGGGAAGGGACGGGACCGCCGGATCAGACCTGTCCCAGCCGGCTGCTGCGGGTCCCGGCCGCCCCGAGCCGCCGGGTCCGCCTCCTGCCGCCGCCGCGCTGCCCGTCCGCCAGCGGCAAGGACGGGCCCCGCCGGGCTGCGCCCCCGGGCCGGAGGGGACGCTCGGGCTCCGCGGTGCCGGCTCCCGCTCGTCGCCCGCCCGCGGGCCCGGCCCTCCCGGCGCTGCCGGCCGGGAATGCCCCGCGCCGCCGGGGCGAGGCTCCCGCCGCCGCCCTCCTCGCACGGTGGCCGGGGCAGCCGCCGCCCCGCAGCCGGTCCCGAGCAGCGCCGGGTCCCGCGGCGGAGGCACCGCACGGCTCAGAAACGCGAGCTCTCCGTTCGTGCTCCCGGTGCTGCCTCCGTCCGTCATGGGGGTTTGGTCTAATACCGGAATTCGCACGGTGGACGGTGTAGTTCTCTGGGCTGCAGCAGTTCTCTCTTCTGATCTATACACCGGTTTGATTTTTGCAGTTTCTGCATGTTATGTGTAAGGGAACGTATATACGCTTAGAAAGGGATGTATGAGTGTCTCCAAAGAAAACACGGTTTCAATTCCAGCTCTTTATTCTGGCTATTAGACGGTTCTTTATCGATATAAGTTTATTCCTTAATTAATATTTACAGAATTTAGAGTGACTCATCGCATCAAGTGCTTTCAAGTAATTTTGGAAATATAAGTGTGAGATCTAAATACATGGATTTCTACAGTCTGCTTGAACTTCTAGTCAGATGCTTTCATTTTAAACAAAGTGTTTTATTTCACGGTATTTTCTTCAAAACTACGGGGATTCGTGCCTATGAGTCTTCCATTTCTGAGTATATCTGTGAATTGTGTAGAAATGTGGGCTGTGTTTTTCTAGAAACTGCGAATCCAGCACTCCTCTAGGAAGAAGCTGAAAATGCAACCTTCCATTCTGACTTAAAAGAGTGCTTGGCATCTGCCGCTTATGTGGTACTTGCTCTTCTCAGCTGAAGTGCTTTGGTGTTGGTTTTAGTTTTGGGGGTTTGGGGGTTTTTGTTTCATTTTTTTAGTTTAACTCTGGTGGGTTTTTTTGGTGCTGATATAGCCTAGAAATGTACAGATTGGTTTTAACCATCATAGTTTTGTAAATTCGAGACTCAGCAGCCTTTCTGGCAGTGTAGTGTTTGCAGCGTTTTATATTTGCTATGTGTTTATCGAATGTTTTGAAACCACTGTTAAACAGGTGTTTTGGTTGAGTTGAATGTAAGACATTTTATGCAAGCTCATTTTGCTAAAAATTTCCCTGCTGCTCCATGACTATTTAGCAGCTTTGAATAATTGCTGGATGGTGTCCAACATTAAATCAGGAATTATTCTAAGGAGTGAGTTGTTCAATGTGGCAATTCCGGCTGTTCAGTCTTTTTTTTTTTAAATGTGTCTGTGTGGGTGAGATAAGTGTCTGCTAGATCATCCTTCATACCTTCTGGTATGAGGCCATTCTTGACTTTGCTATTTCAAGGCAGGAAGGGGGGAAACCTTTGTGCATGTGGAGCTGTTCAGGCTGGGTTTGGACTGTTTGTACCTTAGTTTCCTGATGTTGTACTTTGATACTTCTTGTGTTTGCTTGAGCTCAGCAGTGGAAAGGTAATGTTCACTTGTACAAAGGCACCTTGAAACATCACCTTGCATTTGACAGTTATCTCTCACTTTTAAAGATACTGTATCAGATCATCTATCTCCCCACGTGGATTATCTTGAAGAGAGTTACTCCATTGTTTTAAACTTTCACTTCTTTTCTTGTCCCTTGAGGCTCTGCCTAACTAGTCTTGCTGCATTACCATTTTGTCTTACCACATCAGCCCAGTTTTCTCTGCTCTGCTGGTGATAGACCACAGCATCCAAAGTCCTCTCTTTTTCTCATCGTTATCTTTGCCACTTGCTGTGCTTCCCTTTCCTGGAAACTTTGGACCAACACCCACATTTTTCATGCTTCTCTTTCATGGCCCATTCATGAGGTGCATTTCTGTTAACCATTCAGTCCTCGTGGACAGTCATGACCGATGAGAGTTTTCTGAACAAAACAATATTGTTTTGAACTTAAATAACTGACTCTGACACAATAGTTTGGCTATATTGGTTTGTGATTTGACATCAGTAATATTGCAAATAAACCTCTAAGATGACTTGTCAAAAAGCATGTGTGAAGGGAGATGATAGAATTTTGCAGTCCTTAAAGACTTGAGGATGGATTTCTATATTATAAAGCTTTGAAATACATAGACAATGTGAAATGATACTTCTGATGCCAAAATATTTAACCTGAAAAATATGTCTTTGTCTTTTTTTTTAACTGATATTTATTTCTTTTGGAATTCCAAATTTCTTTAAGCAGTGTCTACTTTGGCTGCGATATTTACATGCCATGTCAATTTCTTAAACAAGCAACATTAGTTCTGTTACTTTGTCCCACTTTTTAAAGGGCAAACTGACCTTTAAATGTAAGGTCAGTTTAATTTAAGTGTAATCAATGTGTGTGTTTTTCAGAATTGAAGTTTTGTTTTCGGGGTGATGTTTCTGGTTTCCGTGAATAATTCTGTCTTGGTGCATTTTGCCTTCAGTGGCTGAAGTTTCAGCAACTGACTTTTCAGCAGATACATTACTGAATAATTTCATTCTCTGTGTGTATTTGGATAAGATACTTATGTAATTATTAAAGCTATGTCACTTTTTACCTCTGACACTGACAAATAGCTGTGGTCCCTTACAAATGGGTCTATGTGCTTCATTGGTTCTACAAAGCATAGTCCACTTGACCTGTGGTAGAACCTGAACGTTTGTTGCACACTTTCTTTGTGTTCCCTGGCCTGAAGCCTTCTTTTTCCTCTATTGTAGTCTCTGCAGTCTTGTTATTGTCTTTTTTTTTTTTTTTTTAAATTTAATCCCATTGCTTTTGCTCACATAATGAGAACGGGGAGGTGATGGTGTCATGTATCGTGATACAGCCAGCACTGAAAGTGATCTACCTAATCCTTGGTTTTTGTTATTTTTATTATGGGAAGCTTGGCTTTTCTTATGCTTAAATTATAGGTGGTTTTGTGTTTCAAGTAATAGAAAACTAATCTAACAAAAGAACAGATAAAGTAAACCCCCAAAACCTTAGTGTTGGCTAGCCTTGCTCCCCGGCCTGGCTCAGCAGAGGATTAGCTGCACATGCCTGCTGCTGTGCAGGAGGGGAGGGAGGATGTGCAGGAGGTGACTTGTCTTTTTGGTAGCAGCCAGTCATTAAACAGCTGACCAGCTGCATCCTAACTGGGTGGGACCACAGCCCTGAGCAGCAGCGGGGATTCCAAGAGCAGTCTCCATCACAGCTGTTCCACTGATGGAAGGAATGCTATTTTTCTTGAGTAGTGGTGAGTTTCTTTCAGCCTTTACACCTATATTTTGCTTAGCATGTAGAGTGTGAGCCACGTTCTTTAACTGCCAGGTTTGCTGGACCCACAGAACAACCTGAGTTTGTTTTTCTCCCCAGCCATTATTTTGCACAGAAGAAGGGGCCACACAGGTTGTTTAATTGCTGTTAGGTGAGCAGAGGAGAGTTCTTACTCCTCTGTTCTTTCCAAGAAGGAAAGGCCAGTGAACTTCTGATGGGATAATGAAATACAAAAAACAAGAGAAGAACTGTATAGGATTTTTTTTTTCTTTCCAAAAATTGGGTGGAAAATGTCCTGAACATATGGGGAATTCAGGGAGTAAAATAACTGTGTTGCTAATCGTGGTGCTGGTAGTTCCGAAAAGCTGCTTTATGAAAGGACTAGAATATTTAACTGTGGCAAGTGGTTGGACAGCACGTGGTATAAGGATGTTGCAGGATTAGTCTGTAAGACAAATGTGGTTGGTTGGCAAGGAGAATTTATAGTATGGTACCAGACTGACAGCACGTTAAATAAGGTTAACAAGGTACACGGTTTTTTCCCCTTGACTTAAGCAAAGTTCAGATGTTTCTGAAATGGTAGGCGTGGATTAGACCTTAACAATGGGAACTTCTGTATTTCTTATAAAAATCCTAGAAGTTGCATCATAGTTTATTTAATCTTTATATTATTAAGAGCAGTATAAGTTCTTTCCTGAAGACTCGTACAAACTCTTTCTAACTCGAGCTATTCCATGCATTTTGTTGTCACATTTTCTGAAATGTTTGAACACTCTGTGTGTATGGCAAATGTGCAGTTGCTGAGTTAATGTATGTCGTCCCATCTTTATTTCATTTGTTCTCAGCTCAAGGAGGACGGCATGAGAGTTGTGTGGTACCATATCTGTTGATTTTTCTACAGCTGCAAAGTCAGAATTTTAGAGGCTGATTCAGTAATCAAGTTAGTACTCTGTTGTGTGTAGTTGGACAACGGATGTTTTTAGATCATCCTACTTCAGAAACAGCTATTGTAAACCCTCTGTCAAGCTTTATTGGGACTTCATCTTCAGCCTGTTAGTGGAGAGCCCTAGTTTACATCATAAACAGTCCAACACAAAGTGCTTATTTTGTTTAAATGCACATCGAGTGTTTTGCAAAGAGCATGCACCAGGCCAATACACAATTTCAGTGAGAGTAGTTGTGTGCTCATAGTTTGTGAAAATTATGCACATGTGGATCTTACCAACGTCTAGACTTACTGCTAGTAATTGTAACAGCGAGAATTTGAGGCCTGTTTGATATGGAGAGCACTGGACCTCTCTTTCAAGGAGCCTTGTCAAGCTTTTTGTTTCCTAGTTATGGGTCCTAAAGCCTGGTCTGGATGACTCCCAGTGCTATTGGATTCTGCCTTTAATTGTTTACTGCCAAACAGAGCAGACATTAAAAAAAAAAAAGGAAAGAAGTTGTACTTTTGAGAATCGGCATATTGCAATTAAGTTCTGGTTTGCTGATTTTCATTTTGTTTATTTTTTACTGGCAACCTTTTGGGTGATTACTGAAGTATATTTTTGCTGTGTTACACTAAAGCATTCTTGCTTGAGAATACTTTCTCAGTTACAGCTCTAAATTAGTTTAATCTAGGTGTTCAGCCTTTCCTCATAATTCTGTAATCCTCAAAGCCTGGGAAAGTGTCTGTTACAGCTCAGTCAGTCGTAGCACACAATGGTTTTTGTAATTGAATCCCAGATTTTGTTCCATGCTTTGTTCACACACCTCTACCCAAAGTGGTACTTATTTTCTTTACCTTATCTGCCTGATTCTTGTCACCTCTTTGTAGTCCCCTGACTTATGCTGGGTCAAATTTTGCAAGATGTCCCCGGCTGATGGTTCTTAGCCAAATGTCTGCTAGATTTTTTTCTCTAATGCTGCAGTTTTTGTGAAATGTGGACTTGAAAAACTTGACTCTGAGAGTTTAAATTTAATAAGTAAATCTACATTTATGCCTTCTGCAAACTAATTTCTAGATGCTTTGTTAGGAAAATTTCACTTCACAAGCACTAATTGCTTGAAAGTTTCTAGACTTGGGGCACTCTTAGAGCTAGTGTTATTTAGCAGCCCAGTTCTTCCCACTGTTACTCGTTTTATTGACAATATCTTTTCTGACTGACCTGGAGTGCTTGAGATATGTTGTAGGGTAATAACCTCAGGTTTATGGGTTCAAGCCCTTTGCTAGCTGTTCCCACATCTGCCAAAGCTCTTCTTAAAGGTGTGTTGTAATCCAGTCTGAACTCCTCTAGACCCTGGCTGTCACCCTTTCACCTGTCCCTTTGTGTTTCCTTGTATGCTCAGTCCCTGGGGATCTGAAATGAATAAACTTCTCGCCACCTCCTTTCCTTTTTTTTTTTTGGCGGATTATTTTGTTGGCCATTTCCCTGATTTGGCTTCCACGTGACTGCATAATTGCTGGTGCTGGTATGAGATAGGTTGGGATCATGTGCAGAGTCTTAGGAAAATGGGATTGTGGCACCCCAAACTTGACAGGAGCTATGAAGCTGAATTTGAATCCTGCTCTAAGGTGCCTGAGATTTGGTTTGTGCTATTGCATTAGGAAGTGTTGGTTACTCTGTGTATCACCCATGGTACATGAATGTTTTCTGGGTCTCACAGCCTTGTGCACAGGCATGGATGGAGCTGTGCCAGCACAAGTCAGGTTCCATGGCCTCTTCAGAGTATAAACCAAATTGCTTTGTAGACCTTGTCTAATTGTACTGCAAGCCCATGTTAGCTATTCTTGAACACTCCTGTATCTAAATTTTTGTTCACAGAGGATGTTTTTCTTGACCTGCTTTTCTGAATGCATGCTAACAGATTCAAGATCACTTGTTTTTACCAGGTGTGCTGTGCTCCAGTCTGTCTCTGAACTGAGCTGCACGAAGATGAGTTTGATCCCTCCCATCAGGTTATTTCTGTTGGCAAATGATTCACTGCTGGTAACTTGTCTAGTGTAACAAAATATTGCTGGATTTCTTTTCTCAGTGTTCTTAACATACAGCATATTTGCTTTTTAGTGCTGTTCTCATTCTTGTTTGACTTTCTCAGGAAGCTCAACTTGTTTCTTTGAGTTAGGAAAAACCAAAGTTGCATTCTGCTAATGTATCTGCCAGATACAGCAGCCATGTGGACAGGTTCAAAGACAGTCATGCTGCTGTACAGCACTGTTAACATTGCTTGTAGATTGGCTTTGTGGAGTGAGCATAATGCTGTATTCTGGTTTGTGGCTAGAGCCAGTCTAACAAAGCTGTTTCCTTTCAAAGCCTGTCCCTGGTGCTGCTGCAGGTCATGCAGTCTTTAGGCATAACTTCAGTCACCTGGATAGGTTAAATTATGCATGTGCTTAAATGACACATGATTGGAGCCTAAAAATACCGGTTGTGTAATTACAGAACTGTTAATCAACTTTCTCTTCAATTATAAAAATCAGTTAATCTACACAAGTAGGGGCAGTTAATGATGTTTTAAATGTCGAAGTCTTACCAGTTTGTCCTGTGTTCCCTGGCTGCATTATTGTCTGTAGTTTGCAGAATTCTGTTAGACAGCAAATTTAATAAAACTTCAGCTGAAGGCATTAGAAGAGTACATGGCTGAAGGTGATCTTTGGACAAAAAGTTGGAGAGAGATTCATCTTGAAGGAACTCCTGCTCGTGCTAGTAACCTCACACTAGGGAAAGAGTAATGGATCACCAATACCTTAGCTGACAAATATCCTAGAGAACTGTCTAGGAACTTATCACTGTCTGGCGTGGCAATGCCTCTGGGTGCAGAATGAGTTGGAAAAGGCTCATTGTTCCGGATTTCACAGGCTCTTCTTTACTGACCCCGTAACTGCTGCTGAAGGTGTTTGTGGTTTTGCTGCCGGCTGGCCCTGGAGACAGCCCTGAGAGCACTCACCTGGCCTCAGCCAGGGGCACTCAGCACAGATGTGGAGGTTGGGATGGACTTTTACCTCTTAAACTGGCACCAACTGGCTTTGCAGCCAGAGGCATTGAAAAACAGAAATATCCACTTAAATAACCTTTGCCCTTCTAATTTGTGCAACTTCAGAAATGCTCTTGATGAGGATTTATGCCTTTGCCTCATTAAACGATTGGTCTGTCTCAGTCCTGGTTTCTTTTATAAAAGTCTTATGCAGAAAAATCTTTTTTTAAATTTTCAGCTGTAGAAAACCCATGCTTTGTGTGCATGCAGTTTTCAATATCAATCTTACTGCTCTGTGTGCAACTCCGGGACTCTTTGCCCTTAAATTCTCTGTAATTATTTCAAATGCTTTAGTGAAACAGCGTGGCCCTTTTTATGTTGCTTATGTAGGGAAAGAGGGCAGAAAACACTCATCATCCTTGTCCTGGTTTGGGCTGCCAGCTAGTGTTACAGGTGAGCATTCTGTGGTGCTGAAGGCTGCTAACAAGTGAGTCATTGTGTGACTTTATCCTCTGGTTGTGCTCGGTGCTTTCTGGCCCACAAGAGAAATATTTGGTACTGGTATAATCACAGTACTTTGCTGGACAATGTGATGCAGGAAGCTTTGGGCTGTGCTTTCTTCCTGGTGTAGAAATGTGTAAGAGTGGAGCTTTTCTGCCTTCAGAAGAAATCCTGGGTTTGGGTTGTAGAAGGATGTTTTCTGGTCACAGGCAATCTGAAGAATACAGGTAGACTTTGCAGAGAGGGGGAGGCTTTTGCAGGAGCTAATTAGGCAGTGAGTCCCTAGGCTTGCTCAGTGGAGACCAAGGGAGATTCTGAGCAGCTCTTTCCTGCCTTCAAGGAGGATGTAGAACAATTAGCACTGCTGAGATCAGGTTAGTCATTTTTACTATCCTCTTGGGTGTCATTACTGGGTTTTTGGGGGTTTTCTGACACAAGTATAAAGATCTTGCATATAGGACAAGAAAAATCTTTAGTAATTAATGTATTAGGAGTTAGTTGAATGTTAATTATACCATGAATTAGAACAAATCTTCAATGCCAGATGAGAATGGGTGCTATTCTTAAATGCAGGGCATCTGCCCCTCCAAAACATGACCTTAGGCAATATGTTCTTGCTTCATTGGCAGCTCTCCGAGAAATAAAGAAATAGTCTTAACTTCCTTTCCTTCCTGAATATCAGGATACATGTGCATGAAAAAAAAAAAATCTTTTTGTGTGGCAGATCTTCAGTCTTCCCCTGGGTTCCTAGAGCCTGTGTGATTTTGGGGATTATTTTGACGTACCTTGACAATATGCTTAGATCAGCTCAGCTCTTCTGCCAACCCAGTATCTTTCTGCTACCAAAGGGGATGTCCTACTTCCCTTGTTGCCAGCCTGATCATGGCCATGGGATCCTTTCTTGTGCCTTAGTTTTCGTCCAGTTTGCATCTGAATCAGTTCATTCTGACACTGAAGCTACCTGCTTTTTTTTCTTTTCCCCCCAAAAGTAATGTGCTGGCTTAGGGAGCTCAATCAGCTCCCCAAAGGGTGAGTGCACAACTGCAGGTGGGGGGGAAGTAGCAGGAGAATGGGTGGGAGGGCAGAGTAGGAACTTCCTCAGCTTGTCTTCGACTGCACCCTCACTTTATAATTTGAAGAATTGCATCTGTCAAAGCAAATGTTTCTCCTGTGTTTCTTGGCTTTGCCAGGACCTCCACCTCCCTGCTCATGTCTTTTGTTTCTCTAGAATGATTGTCTTCACTCTTTTTCCAGCAGGCCAGGGAGGAGCCTGTCCCAGGTATTAGTCCAGTTCAGCTTAGGCAGGCCTTTGTGCCACATATACTCAGCATCAGTGAGTTTTACTGGAATTTAGTGTGCTGGAAGAAATTACCATAAATAGAAAACATTTTCCATGTGAAGTTGTTTAATCATTTAATTAGTTGTTTCCCCTACCCTGGGGAAAAAAAAACCCCAACAAACCAAAAAAAAGGGTACTTTATTTCTAAAAATAATATATTTAGTTTCTGAGTAATTATTTAGACTTGTGGTATTTAACATAGAAGAGTCTCTGAAAGCGTCAAAAGCTCAAACAACCCTCAAAAACAGAGGGTGGAAATTTTTAAAAGTGCCTAAATAAACATTGTATATTATTTCAGACAGTAATTAGCTGCTTTCACCTTTCTCTAATAAACCCAGTTAAGTTTCTTTGCACTTTTCTGGAGTAGAAAACAGAAACCACTTGTATAGTTTTAGTGGGGGACTTTATCTTCTGATAAGAGTTTAGGTACATGGATGTCTCTTGAATGCTGTCAGGCTACTTGTACCCCGAGGTGGGGCTGTAGTCATTGTGCACTGAGCAGCTGCAGGCTGAGCTGGCTGTGAGAGGAGAGCTGCTGCTTTGTCTTGACAGGCAGTGGAAGTGTAACTGAATCCAGTAGCTCTTTGTTATGAGCTGTATTTAAAAATGCTTAAGTCTTCGTAATTTGACAGTAGGTGAACTATAGCAAATTCTTGTTTTGGCTTGCTTTTATGCCAGCTCGTCCTACTTTCTCCAGCCTGTTCTAATCTCCTAAGAAGTCTGATCACTGTAAAAAGTTGACCAAAACATTTGCTTCCCCTGCTGTGCCTAGCAAATACTGGCACATTGGTGTGCACGTGTGTACAGGCAGGAAGAACCCAAAATTCCAGATCTGTTTCAGGTGTGTCTTTGGTTGTGTGTTTGCTGATGGACCTCTTTCCTAGTTTCAGTAGTTTAGATTATGACAATAAATTTGTTTTCCCAGAGACGACTGTGCCTAAACAAACGTAAGTTCTGTGAAATTTCATCATCCTTAGCAGTGGTCTGGTGCTGTCTCCTATTTCATGTGCCCACTAGTATGTTCTGTTGCTCTTCCTTCTCACCCATGCTATTCAGAGAAATACTATTGATCTGTCATAATTAACATGGCATTCCTTTTTTTTTTTTAATATGTATTCAGTGAGTTGTCTGAGGCCAGCTATGTCAAAAATCCTGTAGTGATAACAAGTTTCCATTGCTCTAGTGAGTTAATAATAGCCTACTTAAGTCAGGAGGCACCAGAATCTTTCCTGTGATGCTAGAGAAGTGTCTTTCTTTGTACGACATGAAAAATAAGTCAGATCTGTAAATTGAACAGGCTCAGAAAGTGGTAGAGCAGGACAAACAGCATCCACCCTTCCAGTTTGCTTTTGTAGTTGAAATGTGCTTCAGCTCATACTGAATTAATCAGATGTTCATGCACTTCATGGACTAGAAAGGGAGGACTTTCCTTAAATCTGCAGCTCAGATATCGCTGAAGTACATCCTTTGCACGAGGTGAGGGGGTTTGCTGCCTGTAAAGCTGTCTAGGAACAGTGGCTGCCAGAGCTGAGGTTTTTTCATCAGGGAACAAACCAGAAGCAAATTGAGGGCAGGATTAATTATTTGGCTGGTTGCATGAGCCCTTTCCCACTGCTTTATTTCCAGAAGTGGCCACCACTGCCTCCTTTCTTGCATCTGTGACTTAATATTCCCTGTGTGAATGGGGAAGGGACTGGAGGTTGCTTGAGGAGGACAGCAACCGGATCCAGACTGTGTGAGTTGCTTTACTGCTGAAACCATGTTCCAAGCCTCATTCCTTCCCAAAATAAATCCAGAGTTTATAGGATTACCTGTTCGTACACCCTCTGTGGCACGTGCAAGGTAAGCCCAGCACTTGCCAGAAATGTGAGGTATGAACCAAACGAATACTTTCACGTAGAGTAGATGTGGTGAGCCAGGAAGTGCAGGGCTTTCAGCAGCCAGCACAGTGTGTCCCATCCATCCCTGTGGAAAGGACCAGGGAGAGGCAGCAGCCTTCATACCCACAGAAATGTTTTGACCGACGTAAAAAGACTTGGCATCATTCTGTGTGTGTTGGTGAGTAGGAATGCTGACTCTACCTTCCTGCTGGTCCCATTTAAGAGGGAGTGTAGGCTGGCAATGTGCATCTGGTCAGGTCAGAGCGATGGCAGACTGCAGCTAGATCTCTGGTGCTGAGAGAGGTGAGGGGGATGGAGACTGTACAGTTGTATCACTGTGGATAAGGAAGGGAAAGGAGGCTGGATGCTTAAAAATGTAAAAGATTTGAGATATGTTGAATGACCCATATAAACCAAATTAAAAGTGGGTTTGAAGTGAGGGACCCTATCAGAAAGAAGCAGGCACTGTATGACAGGCTTGCAAACATTCCTATGCACTTTGCCGTGCTTCTTTGGTTTTTGTTTTGTTTTAATCTCATTTGAACAGAGTGAATATTAAGAGTGAAAATGTTGGCTGAAAAGCTGTAGCTGTATTTCTTGTAGTTACAACCACACACTCCTTTTCTGTCCTTTTCTTTCATCCATGATGTTAAGTTTTAGGGCATAAAGAATTATTTTCATCTCCTTTGAAAACTCAGTAGTTTGTTGTTTCTAGGTCATAACTTCAGTATATGTTTTGAAATACTTTATGGAATGCATCAAAATGTGATTGGTCCGTGAGCTCAGAGGAAGTAAGTTATAGATTCCTTAGCAAGGCTAAAATTTTTGAGCTTGATATTTCATTAGTTGGGAAGACTGAAATCAATTTACTTTAGCTCACAGCAATGAAATTGGTTTATCTTCTGCTGTATTTTCTTTTTCCTACCAAAATTCCAAATTCTGTCAATGAAAGTTGCTGGAAAATAAAAATTAAAATGCATTTCTCTCCTTGCTTTCCCTTGGCTTTTCTGAAGGCGTGTTCAGAAACAGCTTGCCATCTGCTGTGCTGACACAGTCTCAGGGAGCCTCTGGTTTTGGCAAGTTTAATTACTGTATCTGTTATAATTGGGCATTTAACTTTGAAGGTGTTTATTGTTATATCAGCTGAGAAAAAGCCAGTTTGAAATTGCACCAGTGTGTGACTGTTTTCTGAAATCAACTGATGGTCCATTCCATGGTGACCTGAGCTATCTCATACTGTAGAATCAGTTGTGAAATATTTTCTAAGTGTGTATTAATATTTATTTTATGCCTTGTATGGATGGTATATGCATTTTCAAATTTAATACTCTCTAAAAAAGAGGAATAATTTGGTGGCTGGTGTAACTGCAGAACAGCATGGACCATCACTTATTAAATAAATAAATAAATTTATTTTAAGGTATGCTGCATTTGCTCTGAATTTCCCTCTGGAAGACCTGTATTGCAGTTAGAAGGTAACTTTCCCAACAATATGAGTAAAGTGGATTGAGATTAAATGTAATAAAAATATACCAAAAATATTAGGTCTGTGGGTTTTATTCTGGTGCATGGGGGTTAAAAGTCACCACTTCATAGCTAAATTCTGTATGTGAATTTAGAGTATTCTTAATTAAATGCATCTGCAGGAAAAGAATCCCTGAACACGTGAATTATATGCTTTATAATCGCAGGGTGAAATAATTCTCACGAAAACAGCCTGTTCTCCAAATAGCAGATTGGAATAATTTTCATCAAGTTTGAGAGAGCTGTAGAAATCCCTTTTGACAAATCCTGATTACTTTTTGCATCCAAAACTGCACGTGGATTCAGGGAGTTCTGTGGTGGCTTCATTACGTCAGAGAAGAACTTGATGAAACAATAGCTACTCTGTTAGAGACCTGGATCGCTGTGAAATCTGTTCAGAGCAAATCTCCTGAACTGTTTAATAAAAAATAGGATTGTTGAAGGTTTGTTTTCAGCACTGAGGGAGCCATTGAGATGAAGATTCGTATCTTTGCTCTCTGGCTCACTTGAGATCTGCTTCCCATGTGCAGAACTGACAGAAGGCTTTCTCTGACTGCCCTCTTTCCTTCCCTGCTTCAACAGTTCTTACTTAAAGTAAACCCAGTAATTTTTTTTCTGTCAAACAGTCTATTTTCAGGACCGTAGCAGTATTTTCACTAGAGAAGTTTTTCAATCCAGAAAACTGGAGCAGTTTGCTTTCTTAGGAGTCCAGTGAAGCCTGGTGAGCTGTTCTGTTCAGAACAGGATCTTCAGCACAGCAGAGACACCTTTTTGTGCATGGTGGGTCTATCTGTCTGAGCTCATCACGTTCTGTGACAAGAGATGCTCCAATGCATTTGGGGGGGGGGAAAAACCCCAAAAAACAAAAAAAACCACCTCTTTCTTGTAGATGAAGCTGGTAGCGGTTCTAGAGTAATAAGTAATCCTGATGCAGCAGGTAAAATATCATTGCAAAAATGTTTCATTTATAGTGGATTAAACAACAATTAAGATTAAAGCCCAGTCCTTCTCATTTAGAGTGACATTCTTCACAGGGATACATTAAAGCACTGCATAAATATCTTTTGGCACTGTGATAATATCTGAGCCTCTTTCGAGTATTACACTTACCCATATTTTCTATGGAAGTTAGTACAAAAAATTGAGGTTGACTGATACTGTAGATGCTGATTCAGGAACAAGTTTTGTAGGTGCTCTGTGTGTGTTTTGTGTTCTCTGGACAGACAGCACTGTTATTCTGTGTCAGTCTTTTAAATATAGTTCATAATACTAGCTGGCTAAATGCTTTGTTTTCTCCCCCCCTTTTTGTAAAACAAAACAAAAACCCCCAAACTGAAATTATAGAAGCCTGTAACTAAATTGAAGGGAAAGCAAGTAAATTAAATGCCTGGGGTTTGCTGGAGCCAAGAGTTTAAAACAAATGTTAGCAAATATATGGCATCAAACTACCTAACTTTTTTTTTTTTTCTTTCCATCTGCTTATTTGCTTAGTTAGCTGAAGTTTCGAAGAGTTTCCTCAAATGATAAATGTTTCTTGAGGAACTGAGCTGTGCTCTGCTAATATTTTTAATACAAAATTTGAAGTATTTTCTTTGGTAGATAGGCATAACTGTCTTTCAGCTAGCTCTCCACCCCATGCACAATGGCTTAGTTATTCAGCTCGTCCTGGGGTGCAGGTTTTCAGTGTCATTCAGTTACAAGTCCAGGTGCTTTACCTGGGGTGTGGTTCTTCCTTAAGGGTTTGAAGTGCCTGCTGGAAATCTTTTCAATGAGCTATTTAAGTAGAGGAGGCTCTGTAATGTTATTAAAACATGAAAATTTTCATTTGGTGCATTTTATTTATGGTTTGTCTTCCTACACAAGAAGCTTTGTAAATTCTAAACTACTTGGTACGCATTAACCCAATTGGATATTGTATTTATCACGGTTTATTTAGCTTTATTCAATGTATTGAGCATAAAAGCAGTAAGATAGAGGTTTGCCTGGAATTTCTGCCTTTCAGCTATAGCTGCAGGAGCCCAGTGCTTGGCTAGGGTTGGTTGTCTGGGCAGGGATCACAGGTCAGTCCCATGGTGTAGCACGTGTTTGGATAATGGAGTGGGTTTCTCAGATAAGAGATCCTCTGGTAAGTCACAGAAAGAGTGTGTGTGGTATGTATAGTTATATAAGAAGCAGTAACTTCAACTGGGAGCATTGTCAGTGGACAATTCCTTGAATAGACAAGCTAAAGGACATTCTTAGGACAGAATGTCTCTTAGAAATATTTTGAAATTTATCTTGTTGACTGTAAGTGACCTAGACAGATAGGACTCCTCTGCGGCAGTGCTAGCACGACTATTCCTGCTGCACATAGTTTCCACTGTGTCTTCTTGTTTTCAGGCTTGCTCAAGCTTTCCTGTATTTACTTCTGTCCAAATGGAAAATGAACTTTTTGGAAAATTTGAGGCAGTGGAGAAAGAATATAGAGTCTATATTAATTTTTAAATAAAGGACAAATAAAATTGGCAGATCTTCTCCTTTAGAAAGTATTGCATGTGTTGAACTGCCATATGGTGTAAGCAGAGATTTGAAAGATGAAATGGGAGATGGTGTAGAAAGTGATACGACTTCTAAATTTGAAGCTCAGTCTATGCAATCAGTAACTGAAATCCCCATTATCAGCCCTCCACAGAGGTCACAGTTTGGCAAATTATTTTTTAATTCAGGTCAGTTTCCTGATTCAGTGGGGAGCTTTACAGAAAAACAAAATTGTCAGGAGAACTTGGTATGCACTGTTGCAGGCTCCAGGGCGATACAGTTGGGAAAAGTTAAATTTTAGTTTTGTAACAAATATTGTTACAATATTGTAACTTATGATCTTACTACAGTATACAGTATCACAAAAGAGTACAAAAAATAAACAGGGATCCCTTTATGCATGAAGAAGTTCAGGATTGTAAGCTACAAATATTATTTATACCTGCCGTATTTGTGTTAATTGAAAATCATGCAAGTCATTTTGAGATCTTGCCAAGCAGGCAGGCTTACTTTCTACAGAGAAAATAATTCAGACCAAGCTTGTTGAATAAACTTCGAAAATTTCACAATAGCTTGATAAGGCTTTGCCGTGCTGTTGTGCATCAATTGCTAGAACTTAATTGTCTTCTTACTCAAATATGTTGAATGAGAGGCTCTTATAAGCATATGAACTGAAGGGGGGAGAGTGGGTAGGTGGTTGGTTTTTATTTCTGAGACCTGATCTCATACTGTACTTTGGTGATAGTTTCTTTTTTTGAAAATTTTTTTTTCACTTGCTATATGCAAAGCCTTAAATTATAGTTTGTGGTAAAGTTTCATTCTACAAACAGACTTGCTGAAGTTATCCAGTATGAATTTCAGTAAAGATAACATATAAATCTTGAGCAGGTGCATTTAAATAATCTCTGTTATCAGAGCTTTGGAGTGTTAATGCTACTGCTGAATCAAACACAGCTGATATTAAAATGGCTATGATAAAACTTCCACCTGTTATAAAAGGCCATGGGATTATCTTGGCATTTAGATACTTCCAGAAGTTGTAAATAGTGTTGGGCATGTTCTCTTGAGTTTGTAGTTCAGCAAGTACTTGTGTAAGTTTTGTTTCAAATAGCAATTAAAATTATTTCAGCATTGGTGAAACTGTTGGGAGAGGACATATTTATTTAAAATAGTGTACAGTATTTCCTTTAATCATGATCCCAGGGTGAGTATCTCTCTTCTAGGTTATTGAACCAAAGTGAAGTGCTTTCTGCTTCTTGAAGTTCTTTCAGAAGTACTGAAAGACACAGTGAACTTTGTCTGCTCAGAAATGTACAACCAGAATGAGGTATCCTATAAAACCTACAGCTTAAAGTCTGTGCAAAAGCCTTGTTGGCCTCCTCGGGATGAGGAGTTAGTAGTTACTGTTGCACCCCTTCCAAAAAAGGTAAAAGTTAAGAATTATTATATGTATAGATAAGATCCTGCCAGCACTATCTGCTAAGAGGTCTTAATGTGGTGAAATTTTCATAGGCTCACCTGAAAGGAAAAGTGAAGGTAATTTTTGAGTAATATAAATGGTATTAAAATTTTTCTTGTAAGTCTTAAATTTTATTTCGCTTGAGAGATTGAGAATGCACAGGAAAGAATATGGGAAAGTAAGGGTTTTTTCCACAAGATGCCATTTTGAGAGGAAAGAAAGTAAATAGTTGAAAAGTAGCTCTCTATTATGTTGATACTACTTGTGCTTTTTGCTAAAAGGCTCCTGACCCATGTTACCCATAACCATGGTGTAAAGTGCATCTTCTAAAAATACACTGGGAAAACAGCACTGGGAGCAACAGGAGCTGCCTGTTGCTGGAAGCAGAGTTTGGGAGGTGGAGTTGTGTATCCTGCTCCGATGATGAAAAAGCTTTAATAAGAGTAGGCAATTTTTCTAAAACAGTCTGATAACTCACATTGATTTTTGACTTCTGACTTTATCTCCTATTTTAACTTTATCTTCAGCTGATGAGGAAGTATTTCTTAGAGGTAATTGCTGCAACTCATTTATACTTAACAGTGTCCTCATATCATCTTCCTTTTTCTGGTCATCGCGGGAGCATTATGTAATAATAGTTCTTATTTACATGGAAGGCAATACTTCCTACGTTTTTAATGTGATTTTTACCCATTTATGGGAAGTGTCTTTCACTCAGTTCTCTTCTCTTCTTGGTTTGTATTTTCTTTTTTTTTTTTCCTTTTTTTTTCTTTTTCCCTCTCAAAACAAGACTCTAGAATTAGCAAATCCTGTATAAAATCGCCTGCAGTAAAGATTAATAAGCATGCAGGCATGCTTCTACAGAGAGTCTGATTCTACCAAATGAGAAGTTCCAAGTATGTTTTAATAGCATTACAGAGCTTCTTCTACATAAATAACGTGGATGTAGTAGTGCTGTACTGAAAATATTTTCATGGCTGAAGAGTAGAGGGAAATCCTTGATGAGTGGTTACAACTACATTCTTTGAGAGAAAAATTAATGAATGGTTAGTTAATTTGTTTTGGGGGCTTTTTTTTTCTTTTTTTTGTAACTGTTTATTATGAAAAGTGGCGTTGCACATTGTGAGCCAGTGTTCCTTGTCCCAAGCTTTGATCACCACTTAATAAAACAATATTGTGTGGAGCAATTGACGCAATTGCTTGTGGTTTATATTCTTTGGATTTTAACATCTTGAGTGTTATGCCTGTGATCTCTTGCTTCAAGGTGTGGTTTTAGCCAGCTGGCTGAAACATCTAAGTATTAAATGACTTTTCTGTATCTTTTTATATTCTGGAGGATCTGCAGAGTTAAGCTTCAACTACTGCAGTGTTAAAGTGTAAATGCTCAGTTTTAAGAAATTAAATGCCAAAATACCCATGTAAACAGTGGGGATTCAGGCAAGAGAAAATAGCTTGCAGGACTGGGATTCATCTCACAAAGGCTGAAGCTTAATAGTGCTTTAAAAAAAAAACTTAGTGAGGAGCTAAAAATTTGGACCACTTACTATATGTAAAAATACGCATTTAGTATGATACATGTATAAATGTACATATACACATGTCAAGTTTATTTTTACAGCACTGCTAATCATCTGATAAAGGTAGAGAAGAGAGAGAGCTGTTTTGTGCCCAACTCCTGTAAGGCACAGGTGTCCTAGGAAATACTCAGCTCCCTTGTGGTAGATGGTGCACTTTTCTTACCAAAAAACTGAGGAGATGCTACTAAAAGATTAGAGGTGAATTTTGAGGACAGCAGAGGAAGAGGTCTCTTTCACAAGCCTCTTAAGGGTCAGTCACTTTGATCTGCTTCAAAGGAGAATGAAAGGAAAACACACCAAAAAAACGCCAACAAACAAAGAAGAGGGAAAAGCACCATAAATGTAATGGAATCCTCCATAACACAACGTTTGCATATAATGTTTAATATCCTGCTTTTCCCTCACTGGGCCTTCTTTCTCCTTTGCTACAGCATTCATTCCTGTCTGTAGGGAAAGGAGGTAGGACAGTAGCAAATTATGACTGTGGCTATTTAATTTATTCCAGGTATTTAAAGTACTAGTTTAAATGTAAAATGCACTGTGTGAGTGCTCATTCTCTTGTCTTGCTTTTCCTTCCATGATTCTTTGCTGTGAATTGCACATCTTTTCTCCTTCTTTCTGTCTCTGGAAGTCCCTTTACTCTGCAACTTTTCCTGCTCCTTGGAAGAGACTGGTGGCCGTCTTAATATGAAGACAGAATTTGGAGCAGCAGTTTGTTGCTGTCTTGATAAATTAATAGTCAAAGTTCACTTAAGCAAAATATTGGAAGGTGGTTTTGATGAATAGTGTGGGAAAGAGCTGCTGAGTCTGGGAAATGTTTTGAAAGAGGGTGGGCAGTTCAGGAGCAGTTTTCCAGGGGTCTTTATTAAAATTAGCTGGTATATTCTTACTTCTAATCATTTCTTTGTATTATCTTAAACTGATGTCAAAGTTGCATTGAGTGCAAAATGCATCCATCTTCGCTGAAACTTCTCTTATAATCTAAAAAACACCAACAAAACAAACCTCCAAATTTCTTCATAGCTTCCACAGACCTGTGAATAATATCCATCAGTCTTTTTTCCCCTTGTTGTAAAATAAAACAGTGTGAAATTTATCAAACTTTTCTAAAGGTAAAATGTAAATTGCTGTTAGCAATGAAGTACATTGCTGTTAGCAATGAAGTAATTTTAATGTAATCTTAATAAGGATTTAAATTAGTATTGCATAAGATGCAAATTAGCATTCCAAGATTTTTCCATGTTTTTAATTGCTAAAAATCCTGTCTGAATTCCTTTCCCAGTGTGTTGCTGAAACATGACGTAGATGTTATGCATTATGATGTTGTTTAGCAAGTAATCTTAAGATTATTATGTAAGATAATGTTAACGTGGTTGTTGAAAGCAACTGAAATGAAATTATGTCCAGTGATTGGAATAGTAAGCATTTAAGTAAGGCACATCCTTAATTTCATGTTTCAAGTTTAACCTTAGAACACAGTTCAGAGATGCCAATTAATCTTATTTACTGAAATGAAAAGTTTCTTGATGAAGAACAAAGGTTTTGACCTATTTATTGCTACTAAGAAAGATTGCCAGTGTTAGAAAGCTTCTGTACCCATCATCTCAAGACAAAAATTTTACTTCATTAAAGAGGGAAATAGATGAAATTAATGTTATCTCAGTTTAGTGCAAATAATTTTTATATATTTTTACTTGATTTTTTTTTTCTTAGCAAGATAGGGTAGCAGTGTATCTGTAAATTGTGGGTTTCTTTGGGTACATCTTGATTTACATATTAAAATTTTTGCTATTTGAATGTTAGCTTTGAAAAATATTACTTCTGATTTTAAGCAATTTGTTTATAGATTACATAATGATTCTGGGTGTCTCAGCTTTTGGAGAGATGTGTGAGATGCTTTTATAAGGTCATATATGGTTTTAGTTTTTGAGAGACAGCAAACCCCTCGTATTCTAGCTCTTGTTTCCTTAAAAAGCATTTTGCTTTGCAAAGGTATGTGATTCGTATTTTATAATACTATTAAATTTTTTGTTTTTCAGTCCCAGAAATCCTGGATAGAAAATACTTTCACGAAGAGGGAGTGTGTGTATATTATACCGAGCTCAAAAGACCCCCACAGGTAAATGAGAAATGATGCAAGAACTCATTGCTGCTCTTTGAAATTGAAAAAGTCAGCATTATGAAGAGTGTTGGGCTGTGTTTCTGTATGAAGTACTGGCTTGGGTTTGTGCCTTCATGACTGGACATTGTCACTGAATAGATTGGATTCTTTTTTTTTCTTTTTCTGAAAGTACTTTGGCATTGCAGAAATCTCCAAAAAATGTTCCCCTGTTCCCTTTGCTGCTTCTTAGCAGTCCTCCTGCTGATGTCTGTGATCTGTTTACAGTAAGGGGGGGATTGAATAAAAGATTTCTGAAGTCAGTCTCATAGAGCTATCCTCTACTGGAATTTAAATAACATCATTGTGAGTGTAGGGTGAAGTGTGAAAATCAACCTGACAGTGTAGGAAAAGAGGTGAAGAATTCGTAGAAGAATAAAGAAGACCAAGAATTGGGGTGGGGAAAAAGTTACAAAAAAAGGACTGAAGAAATACTTGCTTCTAGGGAAAACAGATAAATGAGAACTGTTCGGATTTCATGTGGTATGTAACAATTTTTTCATCCTTAAATTCTTAAAGGAAAAAAAATGAGGCTGAAAAATGGGGAAATATGTTTCTAGAGGGGAGGCTGAGGCTAAGAATATTTTGCATATCTCACATGCTGTTTTTACCTTGTCTTAAATTAGAGGTGTGAAATCGGGCAAGTCAGTGATAACTCCAGTATATCTAGTTGACTTTCCCCAAGTGTTATAGGTATAATTTAACAGTTCCTACAATGATTGAGTTTGATGTGCATAATCATGACACTTGTGTCAGAGCTAAAATAAAGTCAAATTGAAAATAGATTTAAAATTGGTATTTTTAAGGCAGTTTTGTTTTCCCAAAATGTTTACTATTGTAATTACGGATTTCAGGTCACCTTTTTTTTGTAAGCTTCATATATGTGAGAGCAGCTGAGAAACCTGTTCTTCTGAGGTTGCAGAAATTTCTATTTCACTCTTTTCCTTAAAAAACACTTAAAAGTCTCTTTAGTTACGTTGGGGAAGGTTACTATTTTTCATTTAAGAACTTTGTTTTTAAACAGGAAAGGAACTAAGCCCTGTAGAATTTTAAAATTATTGTAAATAATTCACCACATTCCTTGAAACCATGTGACATGAGAAGCTTTTAGAATTTATAGCCACGATTGCAGCACATGGAAAATTTGCAAATGCAAACAAAGTAATTAGGAAGCTGTTAAAATTTCCAGAGCATTTAACAAGGAACAGAATGGTCTTTAACACTTGCCCTTCCAGCTTAACCAATTTGTAGTTTACACTGGCCTTTACAACTTTCCCACCATGTTTTGTCCTTCAGTTTCTAAGAATGCTCTGCTGCTGTTGGTGCATTACTCACTGTTGTGTGTGAATTATGTGTGAAGTTTAGTCACATCTTTAAATATTTCTTACAGATGCCTTCCAGGATGTCAGATTTGTCAGCAACTTGTCAGGTAAAAGGTCTTTGTAATTACAATATTTATGAGTATTTTCTCATTAAATAAGTGCTTTCATAATAGGGTTTTAAAAAGTTTTGATCAATATTATGAGTGACAACTGGTGAAAGGTTAGATATAAAATAAATATAACTAATGTTTAAAGAACTGTCTGCAATAAGTAGGTCACAGATTTATAAATGTTATATGAATTACTTGGCTTCAAAGAAGCAATTTCTCCCGGCCTCCAGCTTGCTGCCTTAGTGAGCTTCAGTATTTTGCATAATAATATGTATTGTAATTGACTATTGCTGTAAATGTTTATGGCAACAAGGCTTGCTCTGGAGAAGAGGTTTATCTAATGTCTAGAATCTTTGCTTTCGAAATGTAATCTATCCTTTTAATCAATAAAGGAGGTTCTTTTGTCTCATAAAGTAGTATTTACTGAAGCATTCTCGATGATCTGGCTGGGTGCAGGTGCTGCTGTGGCCGCCTGGTCAGACAACATGCTTGTTTCACTGCCAGTCTGGCTATGAAATACTCCGATGTGAAGCTGGGTGAAAACTATAATCAGGAAATAGAAGAATGGTCAGTGGAAAAACACACAGAACAGACCTCTACTGATGCTTATGGTGTCATCAACTTTCAAGGTGGCTCTCATTCTTACAGGGCTAAGGCATGTATGATGTTTTGTTGTTTCTTTTTCGTCTTACTCTCACCATGTTGGTGCTGAATGCTTCATTTAGCTTCTGCAATTGAAGGCTGAAAATATTAACACCTCTGTTGTGACAAATCACTGCCCTCTTCTCTTCTAGCATTTTTGTTGTGGTTTGAATTCTTTCTAATTTCCATTTGTAAAAGATTTTTAGTTGTGGTAGAAATTATTTAAAGCTTATGCAGTTACAGGCTACAGGGAGTTCTTGTACAGTGTGACTCCTGTGGTCAAACTGAAGTGCTTGAGTGAGGGAGCTGTGTTCTTTATGCAGCTGGTAGAACCCTAAGGACAGTCCAGTGCTCCGGGTCAGATCATCTCTGTGGAGAGAATGGCCCTTAGCACTTTCATGTTCATAATAGCAGTGTATGGGTTCCTTTGTACTTAGTGTAGCTTAAAATTGCTTGAGCCTTTTGCTAGGAGCACAGAAACAGCAGGCTGCCCACACTCATTTCTGCTTCCTTCTCCAGAGTGCAGGTGGGGTTGCTCAAACCAGTTTAATGGAGTAGTGTTGTTTTGTTATTTAGAATTTGATTCAAGAAGGGTTCAATTTCTGCCTACTGTGCCCTCCTCTATGCAGTAGCTCATACTGAAGATGTGGCAGCATCGTAGCTGATCTACCATCTACTTAGTCTTATGCTGTTAAACGTGGAGTGTTAAAAAGCTGCCAGTTATCAAATTTTCTACTGAAAAATGTGGGTTTCCTTCCCACCAGGAACAGGAAAGGAAAACCAAGCAACTGTAAAACTCTTTGCAGGGGACATGAAAGCCTCTCCCAGTAGATGGCAGAGCTTTTATAGATACTTCTGAATTTCATCTAATTTAGAGATCATCCAGTGCTTTCACAGAGTCATGTTTCTAGGTCACTGTGCCAGTAGAATGGAATACCATGATCTTTCTGTAGTTGTTTCCTTTCCAAAGCTTGCTTTCAAAACTGTCTTGTCCTGGACTATAGAGGATATAAAGGAAGCTTGTTCATTTATTGCATCTGCTGTGTTTTGAGAAAGTGAATTACATTTTCCATAGCCAGGAGTAGGATAATACATCCTGAAATACGTCCTGGTTCTTCTTTTTACACACTTGAAGCTTTTAACTCTGTTCTTATGCCTGCAGTACGTGAGATTGTCATATGACACTAAGCCTGAAGCTATTCTGCAACTTATGCTTAAAGAATGGCAGATGGACTTGCCAAAGCTTGTTATATCTGTACATGGGGGCATGCAGAAGTTTGAACTTCACCCGCGCATCAAACAGTTGCTTGGCAAAGGTCTTATCAAAGCAGCAGTAACCACAGGAGCCTGGATTATAACTGGAGGAGTGAACACAGGTAAGAAACTACCAAGGAACGTGCATGATTAACTGGATTGCAGTTTTATAAGAGCCAAAAGATTTAATGGATGGATGCATTGCTTCATCCTAAAACAAAGTAAATTTGCATGAGTTTGGTCAAGTGAAATGAAAAGAATACATTTTGAACATGGGCATCTGAAAGTGGGCTGCTATTTCAGCTTGCAAAGAGAAGTAACATATGGAGGGGTTGGGTTTTGGGCTTTGTTTTGTTTGTTTGGTTGTTTTCTGGGTTTTGTTTTAGAAACAAGGAAAAGGAAATGTGATTTAAAAGAGGTACAGTAAAGTGCTGGAAACTCTTCAGTTCTTGCTAGGCTAATATTTGTTTTGTTAAATTACTTTGTTTCTTCCTAGTAGATGTAGCATGGTGCTTTTTCTTTGGTAATGTGTCAGTAAGTACCCAGATCCTTAAAGGCCTAGTTATGTAAATAAAACAGTTAAAGGTCCAGTTACCTAAATAAATATTTGTATTTCTTAGTAAGATGTGGCATTCAATACACTGGAATCTTTTTATGCACGAACAGGTGTTGCAAAACATGTTGGTGATGCTCTAAGAGAACATGCTTCCAGATCATCTCGAAAGATTTGCACTATTGGGATTGCTCCGTGGGGAGTGATTGAAAACAGAAATGACCTTGTTGGAAGAGATGTAAGGATGAATTACCCAAGTGAAATAACGATGTACCTCATTTACTTTTGACACATCTGCTCAAGCACATTTTCCCCTTGCTTTGCATCATTGGAATACTTGCTTTACTATGAAGATATACTGACATCCGTGACTTATGCAAGATCATTACTGTAAACAAGGTGCAAAATGCAAATGTGCTGCAGGAGGAGCTTGTTCTCAAGTATTTAATCCTTTCCCCCCCACCACTGATATTATTGAATCAAATAACAAAAATTCTAAAGTATTACAGAGGATTCACATTTAGAGAGGATAAGTTGAAAAATTTTGATGTGGAGTCTTCAGTGCTTCAAACAGTGGCTTCTGTTTGCCAGAGAAGTCACAAATTTTCCCCAAAAACACCTTTTCAAAGGATCTTTTCTCTGTTGTCCTTCTGAACAGCATCCTTTAGTGATATAATTATCTGCTTCCCTGCACAAAGTTCAGAGCTGCAGCTGTTGGTGTATCCTGATCCAAGGCATGCTTGTATGTGTCAGTACTTCCTTTTGTGTCGTTGCTTCATGTTGAGCCACCAGTTCTTGTGTCTAGTTAAGTTTCACAGAGACAAGTGTGAATCTTTGCCAGTAAAAGACATTGTTGTGTGCTTTCACTTAGGTGGTTGCTCCATATCAGACCTTGTTAAATCCATTAAGTAAACTAAACGTCCTAAATAACCTCCATTCCCATTTCATTCTGGTGGATGATGGAACAGTTGGAAAGTATGGAGCAGAAGTTAAACTGCGAAGAGAACTGGAAAAAACGATTAATTTGCAACGGATCCATGCAAGTAAGTAATTCTGGTGCCTGAGGGCTGTTACTATGGCTTAATGAAAAAGGTGTTTGCATGAAACATCTGAATGGCAAAATAGAAAAATGAAATCTCCTGTTTATGTTTCAAGTCTGAAATTGCAAATTTTAGCAGCTGCTCTGGACCATAGTTATTGCTGATAGATGTAGGATTTCTCTGGGACCACAGAGGAATGCTTTCTCAATAAAGTTGTCTATTTACTTTGATAAAGCAAATTAAGTCACTTCAGGTCTTGGTGTGTTGTCAGACCTTATTGGTCTGACTGATCAATGGTTTTGACAGTACTCACTTGCAGTTTCACAGTTTGCAGTTTGGTGTTTTCCCAGTTGTGGAGCAACACATGTATTTTGACTCTCACAGAAATTCTTTTGCAATATTTCCCATCAGTAGAGGGTTTCCATGTATCCGTGTTCAAACTGTATATTTGTTGTCACCTTTTAAAACTGTTTGGGCGAGGTTAAAAGAGGAGGTCTGTAAAGAAAAATTCTTCATTTTTCTGCATTAGTTCATGGATATTTCTGTGAGGAAACTCTTCTGTTGTGTGGTCTGTGTCCTGTTGTATTTACCAGCTTGGCAGTGCTTGTGTCCCAGCCCAGGATATAAAGTGCTTGAAACTGTGCATTACCAACAGTTAATGTCTAGAAGGCAGCATTTTAATTTTGAATTAGTAGAAAGGACAAACTTGATTTATTAAATATGTAAAACTGACCTTAGCATTCACTGCACACTTACAGTGTTGTCTGGGGTTTATTATTTATTTGCAATTTTCCAGGAATCGGCCAAGGTGTGCCTGTGGTGGCACTTGTGTTTGAAGGTGGCCCCAATGTCATCCTCACAGTTCTAGACTTCCTTCAGGAGAGCCCTCCGGTGCCCGTGGTCGTGTGTGAAGGAACTGGTAGAGCTGCAGACATCCTGGCCTATGTTCACAAGCAAACAGAGGAGGGGGGGTAAGTCCCAGCAATGCCAGCCTGTCACAGAACCACAGAATGGGTCAGGTTGGAAGGGACCACAGTGGGTCATCCCAGAGCACACGGCACAGGATTGTGTCCAGACAGTTCTTGTCATACCCAGATAAATAACAGGAGGTGTAGATGCATGGTATCCATGTGTGTCTGTCGTCCATAGATGAATTTTGAGACCATTACTTCATGAATCTGTACAAGAGCTTTTTCTGTTTGGTGCAGAAAACACTGGGCTGTTTTGAGGGTATCTTCAAATAATGAAAGGGATGTGCTTGGGCTCTGCAATACTTGGTGGTTTCCAGTTGGTTGTCAGCCTTGCATAAATCCTTAAGCACACTGGGTCCCTGTAGCAGGGGCTGCCTCAGAACCTCGTGAAGCAGGGATCTAATGTAGCTGTAAACCAAACAGCTTTGTCCAGGGTAAGATCAGAAATGGGTCTTACTCAGAGGAGTGACTGCTTAGTATTTTGTGTTAAAATCTTTTGGTTGAGAGTATCTTAGAACTCAATATGGGAAGGAAGAGAGAGAGTTGAGTTACTTTTAGAAGGCAGTAGTAGAAAATTGTAGATTAAGTAATCTATAGTTCTTTCTAAAGGTTACCCAAGGTTTTGCCACAGCAGCAGTAATAAGCTTGTAGATAGCAGAACTTTGAATGGACATGTTGAAACTAATTAAATGTATTATTGTTCTTACTGTTCATCTAAAACAATTGTTTTCCTGTTTGTTTGTTTCAATTTCAGGAATGTTCCTGAGGGTGCTGAGCCCGAAATCATTTCAACCATCAAAAAGACATTTAACTTTGGTCAAAGTGAAGCAGTTCATTTGTTTCAGACACTGCTGGAATGCATGAAAAAAAAAGAACTTGTAAGTAGATCTTGCCATAAAATTTTCTTTGCAAGGTGCATACATTCGTGGATATATATGATTCTTTTTTTCTTTTTTTGGATCTCTTAGTTATGACTACTAATAAAGGTATACTATCACTGCATGCTTAAAGCAAAATCACTTTATAGAGGCTATATGTAGCCTGAGTTCAGGGACTGGTGTCTCATTTGGACATCACATTGTGCTGTTCTGAGATGTAAAATAACCTTATTCAGCTAACCATGTTTGCTGGCAGGCTAATCTCATAATCTGTAATGAACTGGAGAGGTAAACAGGATTCTGTGTTACAGACAGCGGTGAATTGTAATCATAGGAGGAAAAGAAGTTCAAATTAATTGAAGATTCCCACTTAGGAAAACAAAACAGAATGCACACTAAAAGTTTAAATTGAGCATAGAGAGGTTTGAAGTTGCATTGAAGACAAGGTGTCTTTTATGTTAGGAATTGAAAAAGATTTAAAAGACTGTTGCCAATCGCCTTTGCATGAAAATAACTTTTAAATATGTTTTCCCCATTTTGCCATTTTGAACAGATTACAGTTTTTCATATTGGGTCAGATGAACATCAGGACATTGATGTTGCAATACTTACAGCATTGTTAAAAGGTGAGACTTAATTTTTTAAGATCATTTGGAACCTGCAGCTATTATTGTCTATTGTTTATATGATGGATTTTTATAAAAATACCAGTAGGAATCTTTAGTTTTTAAACAAGTATGTGTGTTCTCATTGTATAATACCATAAGGTGACATAAATGATGAAATATACAGCACAATTTTGTAGCGGCTTTTTTGATTTGGCCTTTTTAGGAAGCAAGAATGTTTTTTATCTTGTATTCTAATTAATTTTAAATTTTCTTCCTTGTGTTTGCTTCTTAAGGCACGAATGCATCTGCATTTGACCAGCTTGTTCTTACACTTGCATGGGACAGAGTTGACATAGCCAAAAATCACGTTTTTGTTTATGGGCAACAATGGCTGGTATGTAATGGTCTGGATTAAGCTGAATGATAATTCCTAATAGAGAGAAGCACAATTTACTGTAAAGAAGTTTATTTATTACATTTATTTATATTTTATTATCTTTCTATAAAGAATGAATCTTGACTTATGTAGGGAGAAACTTTGGAATAGTGACACATTTATTTTGAGCCAGTAATTTGTGTGTACTGCATAGCCATACAGCTGTTTTGCTATTATGTATTTGCAAATGGTCCAGAAATTTTAGAAATGTGCTAACTGTTCTGAATAACTAGCAGAGAAAATGCATTACAGAAGGTGGAAGCTGAATTCTTGTTAGTCAGATGCTCTTCTTTACAGTTGCATGGCCCTAGAAAGTTCTTAAGGAGCAACAAGTAAAATGCTCTGTTGGCAGCGCTGCAGTGTCTCTTGAGGGAGGGACAAAATGTCTGATTCTTGTAGTTTGAAAATGAGTTCAAGAACTACCTGGTGGCTCTTGCCTTTTTCCCATATTACTGTAAAAATAAAACTTGAGTTTATTGAGTGTGCAGTCAGAAGTACATACTGTGTAAGGCTTATTGATTGCCATGATGGTTCTGACATCTTTGAAGCAAATTGTGCTTTGGATGTTATGTGTCTTCTTGTTTTATCCAATATCAACCTATGAGAGCAGCTTAACTGTGTTAAACCAAATGTCTCCTTAGTGCCATGTACTGTCTCAGGAGGCAATACCTATGGAACAGTTCAAGTCTCCAGAGTATTCTCTCATCCTGTAATTGTGTGAAGTTGGGGGCATATTCTGAACCAAGGGTGACATCTTTATAGGCATGTAAGGTTTTCACAGCCCTGTAAATGAAGGAGGTTGATAGAGTATCTAAGTTCACTTTTTTACTAGCTCTCCTTTACAAGGCTCTACCTTGTTGTTTATTTATTGTAGGTTGGCTCCCTGGAACAAGCTATGTTGGATGCCCTTGTGATGGACAGAGTTGCATTTGTGAAACTTCTGATTGAAAATGGAGTAAGCATGCACAAATTTCTTACAATTCCCAGGCTGGAAGAACTTTATAACACAGTAAGTAGATGATTGCTTTTTAAGCTGCTTTTAGAACAGTTTTTTAGTTGCTCAGCCTGTTGTATCCTGGGTTGTGTGCAGCAATCTGAAGGGTGTGGGGTGTTGGTAGGGAAGGCTCCTGTGCATGAGGTTAGAGTTGGGAAGTGGATACTGTGCTCTGCCCCAGCAGCACCAGAATTGTCTGTCAGCAGGGTTTGGTGCTAGGGATAGACATGAAAGGGAGAATTGCAGCTCTGCTGTGGACACCACACAAAGTGTGCAAACCACAGTGGGGAAGAGAATGAGAGAAAGTCACGTGGGTGAAAATTGTGCCCAGAATATGAGGTCTACAGGGCTTCATAGGATGGATTCTGTCTGTAGCAGTTAACGTTGTAACAGTTCTAAAAAGAGTTTAATTTGTTAACCTGCATAGTTATAATTATTACTTAGAAAAATTTTGTTGCTGTAGGTGTTGATCTAAGAATTCCAAGGTAATTTTGATATCAGTTAAGTATCCAACAGGACAGAACAAAGAACCTTCCACCAAAAATTAGCTGATGTGAGTAGTACACAAATATGGCTTAGGTTTGTGTTAACAGTCTCATTATTTGCTTTTGACGTAAAAAAAAAAAGAGAATGAATTCTTTAGTTAATATATCTCTATAAAGAAGCTTCCTTGAAAAGTTAATAAAATATAAATAAATATAACAAATTATCTTTCTATATTTTTAATTACTGTTTTAAATTCATGTCTTATGGTGTTGCTGTTGCACACTAATTTCTCGTTCCAAATTTTTCTCCTGTTTTTTTATAAAGAAACAAGGCCCAACTAACCCAACACTCTTTCATCTGGTTCGGGATGTGAAACAGGTATGCTGTCAATGTAAAAATCTGTCAAGCAAAGGGTTTGGTTAATTTCTTATATTTGATTATCAATTTGATCTGAAGTTTATGAATTAATTTTTATTGTAAGTATTAAGCTACCTCTGCAGACATTTTGGTAGTTTGCAATACTTCTGTTGTATGCTTGGTGTCCCACTGCCTAAAAGATGTTAAACCCAAAGGATGTTGTCTTTCGTCTTTTTTTTGACTGCTTTCCTTCTTGGGGGCATTGAAAGCTGATGCTCCCAGTGTGGAGTAATTCTGGCTGTTAAAACAATAGACAAAAAAATCTCCAGTGTCTCCCCCATCAATGGAATGAGTATCTGTTCTGTTAGGGGAGTTCATATAGAAAAGAAGGCATAACCTGGTCTTTCTTTAAAAATAACTGTTGAGCATGCAGATGCTTTTTTGGTTTTGTGTTGGAGGGGTTTTTTTATCATGGAAGGCTTCTTTATTATTTAGAGCTGTGATAAAACATGTAGAAACGCTCTAAGCAAGTTTAATAGTATACCTTGAAAAAGTAAAAATGCCTTTTGTATTCCTAGGGAAATCTTCCTCCAGGATATAAAATCAACCTGATTGATGTGGGACTGGTTATTGAATATCTGATGGGAGGAACCTACAGATGCACCTATACAAGGAAACGCTTTAGAGCGATCTACAACAGTCTCAGCGGGAACAATCGGGTACGTGCACTTGGGTAACAGCACATTTCTTCTCCGTTAAAAAACCCCAAACCTCTGTGTTTTGTAGAATAATTGAATGCATGTTAGTTTGTTCTTCTTGGCAATGGAGTGGTTCTTTTAAACACAGTAGTAAGGGCTATGAGGGCAGCTGAGAACCATCTTGGGATTGAGGGCAAACAACAGGTTTTGTTCTCCTCAGCCTTATTCTAGCACATCCTAATTCCTTCTCTGTGATTCCCTCTTCTCCTACTCATAGGGGAAGAATGGACACTACCGATGCAGATTCACCAGGGCTTAGGATACAGATATTTTAGCTTCTTGTGCAAGCTATGCTAACCAACAAGTGTAACTGCCTATTTAGTGACTTCTTAAAACTAATGAAAACAAACAAGGAACCATGTTAAATATCCAGTGAAAATTCTGGTTGTGCTGTTGTGTAATTTCATCAGTGTTTCAGTAACCAAATCCCTTCTTCTTTTTGCAGAGATCTGGGCGAAATCCTTCAAGTACTACTCCTCAGATGTGTAAAAGCCATGAGTCTTTTGGTAACAGGGCAGACAAGAAAGAAAAAATGCGCCATAATCATTTCATCAAAACAGCACAGCCATACAAACCAAAGGTAGGGGTGGTGAGGGGAACACAGTGGGGTTTATTTCAAGACCCTAAGAGTGGGGAGCCTGCTGGAAATCCAAGTGCCACGGGAGTGTGAGTAGCAGCAATTGCGCTGACCTTGGTAAAGCTGGAATTTCGACTTTGCTTTTGTACTTGGTTCTAAACTGCAGCCTTTGTACAGGATTCTGTAAAAGGTGTTTCTCTTTCTGTATAGTAGGCTTGTGGATAAACTTTTATGTTAGGGACCAAACAGCTTATCTTTGACACAGTTCTAGTAATAAGGGTGGGACTTGCATGGCTTGGTAGACAGAGCAAGATTTGGCCATGTTTTACTACTACAAGCAGTTTCCATGAGTTTCTTGTTTTGTCTGTAGGTATGTTAGTTACTGCTTTTCTTTGATCTATAATTCAAATTAATTCAGTCTCACAGTTATTAAAATGAGTTGGACTCAACTGAAGTTTTTAAACAAAAGTTCCAGCTGCTTTTCAAGTGTTCAAAATTCTTTCTTTTTAATTTTTATAATTTTTGGTATTGGATCACTCAGCGTTTTATTTCAAGTTACGTAATGACCAAGTATAGCAACTTGAAATGTGACTTTGTGGTTTTATTTTAAAGATTGACACTGGTGCAGAAGAGGGAAAAAAGAAAAGAACCAAAGATGAAATAGTTGACATAGATGATCCAGAAACGAGACGTTTTGCTTATCCTCTGAATGAGCTGTTGCTGTGGGCAGTGCTGATGAAGAGGCAGAAGATGGCCCTTTTCTTCTGGCAGCACGGCGAGGAGTCCATGGCCAAGGCTTTGGTGGCTTGCAAAGTGTATCGCTCCATGGCATATGAGGCGAAACAAAGTGACCTTGTTGATGATACTTCAGAAGAACTGAAACAGTATTCCAAGTAAATTACATTCCAATTGTTCAAAATATTTTCTTGGCATACACAATAAAAGTAGTGGGCTACTTATTGAAAAAAGCACAAATTGTTCTGTTAGCACACTTGGAGACAATTCTGTTTTGCAAAAAGTTTTAAGTGGGACTGTAGTAGAAGCTTTATAATAGATATTGCTCTTTCTTGAGGGCTGTTAGAAGTCTTGATTTGTAGTCAAATTAGAAGGAGACTCAATGTGCCATTTTCTTCTGTGTAATCTCTGTGCATGTTCTAATAGCTGTTTTAGCATGCATGTTTTTAACCAAAGTCACAGATTGACATATTGTAGTTACAAATTGTAACTTCAATTAATATTTGTAAATTGTAAATTCAAATCTGTATCTGTACAGAAGGGACAAATAATGGTCCCTTCAAGTTGTGCAGGTTGGGAATTTGTTCGTACAAGAAAATTCACACTAAACTCATGGTCATTTCTATAGCTACTATATTTTGCTTTGTTGGTTTTTTCCTTCATTTTAGCGAGTTTGGTCAGCTGGCAGTTGAGCTGTTAGAGCAGTCCTTCCGACAAGATGAAACTATGGCAATGAAATTACTGACATACGAACTTAAAAACTGGAGCAACTCCACTTGTCTGAAGCTGGCAGTGTCCTCGAGGCTCCGGCCGTTCGTAGCACACACCTGCACACAGATGTTGTTATCAGATATGTGGATGGGAAGGCTGAACATGAGGAAGAATTCATGGTACAAAGTAAGCACTGTTGCAGTTTCTTGGTGTGAAAAGGGTCAGTGGAGTTTAAAGGGAAGGAAAGCGTGTGTTTAAATGCTGTTAGTGTAAAGCTTTCGCAACTATAGCTTTTATTAATAAATCCTGTAAACCAGTCTCCTGTAACATAATCAAAACTGGAATATTTGTTGTAAACTCTTCTTTTGACACTCTATTATCTTTTCAAATAAGGTACAGAAATATAGAAGGCAAAAACCAGGCAAGTAGCCTTTAATCAGAGGCTTAAAGAGATCATGTGAATACTAATCCACTACTAAAAACATAGTAGTAACAAACCTTAACAGATGGAAAACCTGTTGTAAGACTGTAGTTTCATGCATTTTGGCTTTTTACAGGGAGAGCATAAGACTTGATGTAAAAAAGCTTTATGAATATCCTATTTTGGAGGAACTGAGTAAAAGCAGGGCACAGAACGAAACAAGGGTAGGCAAATCTGGGACAGGTTTTCCAGTGGTGCCCTTTGTGTGGTGTAGCTATAGATCAATTATGATCTAGACAGAGATAATTGATGTAGATCAACTGAACCAAAATGGGAGTTGCATATTTCTTTGAGATGGTGTACCAAAACCTAATTGTTGCTAGAAATATAAGGAAATAAAACTTTCCTACAAAATACCTACAAGCATCATTTAACTTGTGACCTACTAAAATCCTCTTTATAACTGATTAACTGTTTTCTTGCTTGCTTTGTAACAGGCTAATTACAGTAAATAGCTTTCACTTACTCTCTTCATCTATACCTTAGCTCATTTTTTTACCATAAAGTTAAAAAAAAAAAAAAGCCCCAAACAAAACATACACCATTCCCCTCTCCCTCCACAAACCACAACTTTATATATGCTTTTAAAATGCTCCTTAACAATACACAGTTCCAGAGTTTCTGGGGTTGGATTAAATAACAGAGTGCACAGAGAAGGTCTCTGTCTTCAGGCTTGGAGTACATTCTTTCTAGTAGCCTTGAATTTTGGAATTTGTTGGTTTTTCCCATTTCCTGTGTCTTCAAGTCAGGAAACACTCTGTATATGTGATCCTAAGCTCTTAAGTGTATATACAAGTAATAACAACTAATTATTTTCTACATTTTTTCCCTAAATAACAAGCAAGTGAAATTTAAATAATTAATTTTCTGAGGCTATTCTGTGTATTGATGTGTTCTGATGCTTCAATGTAGTTGTGAACTATTTACACTTAGTCTTCATCTTTTCCAGGTGATACTGAGTATTCTGCTCCCTCCTGCTATACTGCTGCTGGAATATAAGACCAAGGCTGAAATGTCACATATTCCTCAGTCTCAAGATGCACATCAAATGGCAATGGATGACAGTGAGAACAACTTCCAGACTGCAGCAGATGAAATACCAATGGTAAGGTGGGGCAGGGGGAGACATTAAAAACAGTATTCCTCACTTTTTACATTTTTAAGTCAAAGCAGAAGTGAAATTGAGTGCCAAAAAGCATGTATTTTTGTGTGGGAAGTTAACAGTCCTTTTATTTTAGGAGGTTTTTAAAGAAGTGAGGATCTTGGACAGTACTTTCGAAAAGCATGACATGGAGACTCCAGCAAAACCCAAAAGACTCCCAATTACACAGAAGTTTTATGCATTTTATCATGCTCCAATTGTGAAGTTTTGGTTTAATACGGTGAGTTTTTTTCTGTGTGTAGTGTGTATTTTATTTGGAAATGTAGCACAGGTTTTTGGGTTCTTTTCCCGACATGTAACTCTGATTGAATCAATGTTAAGCACTTTCCAAAAAGCAGACAGAAAACCCCTTATCTTGCTAAGCTGGAAATGTGAAATACTTGATTTTATAAAACTGCATATGCATGTGCTGTGCCCTGTGATTTGGGTTTTTTAAAATTCTGTTCTGAGTAATTAATCTCATCATTTGCTATCAGGAGTTCTATAACCATTTATTAGTCTGAAGTGTTCATGCACAGCTTCATTTCAATCACTGTAATAGAAATGCTAGAATTTGTACTGAAGGAAAATAGCTGTAATAAGAGCAAAGCTTTTCTAACAATAAATAGCTTATTACAGCTATTTTTCCTTTTCTAAGATGAAAATGTTTGTATTTCCTTATAAATAATGACTTGTCTGTTTAAAGGGGTAAATATAGTCCTGTAATCCTACTTGGAGCTTTTATTGTATACCACATCAAAAGATTCCATGTGCATCTGTAAAGGATCCTTCAGTAATTATATGTATATGCTTTATTTGGTTTTTTAGTTGGCATACTTAGGATTCCTCATGCTCTACACATTTGTGGTTCTTGTAAAAATGGAAGAATTACCATCTGTTCAGGAGTGGATTGTTATTGCTTACATTTTCACATCAGCAATTGAGAAAATTCGTGAGGTATGCCTGTAACAGTCTGAGATTTTAGCCTTTTTTTGTCAGTTAAAACAGTATGCTTTAAACTATTCTATAAACAAGAAAACCTAAGAAACTTCAAGCATCAGAGTATGTGATGCAATACCTTTATCTTAAACCTGTTTTATTTTTGCAAGCATAAAAATACTAGTGATTCATGTATTTCACTCTTGGTCCCTGTGCAATAAATGCGAGCTGTCCTGACCTTCATTTCTTTTACAGATTTTTATGTCGGAGGCTGGGAAAATTAATCAGAAGATCAAAGTGTGGTTCAGTGACTACTTCAACATCAGTGACACAGTTGCCATTGTCACTTTCTTTATTGGGTTTGCATTAAGATTTGGAGCCAAGGGGAATTTTGGAGAAAACACTTACAGAGAAAATTATGTCTTTGTTGCTGGAAGAATAACTTACTGTCTCAATATAATTTTTTGGTATGTGCGATTACTGGATTTTCTAGCTGTAAATCAACAGGCTGGCCCTTATGTTATGATGATTGGGAAAATGGTAAGTACTATGTTTGTTGCTGATTTTTTTCCCAACTGCATCCATTTACAACTTCTCTCATAGTTTTAAATAGTAAAAAGTTTCTTATCCTTCTGTAATAGGATAGCAACTTTGTGTGCAGAATTAGCTAGCTGGAATATAACTTAGACTGTTCCAAAACAAGCACTGATCATAAGGCTTCCCTTATGGAGCTATCTCTGTCACAGAAATGTAAGAAAATGGCAAATCTTCCTTCTCTGGCCTGTTTTGTTCTCAGATGTCAGAGACTTAAATGAATATGATGAAGGCTTTGTCTTGATTCAGCCTCCCATTTAGGTCCTATTTATAGCCTTTGTGCTCTTTAGGTCAAAACTTTTAACTTGTTCTGCATCCTAAACCACCTTCATGGTTTTGTGCTATGGAAAACTGGGAATAGATTGTGCTCTATGTGCATCTCACACAGAAAATATTAAAATTGTTTAAACTTCAAGTTAAATACCCTAGCTCTACTGTCAGTAGCTATTCTAAATGTTAAAAAGCATCTTAAGGCTTGAGAGCAGTGTATATGAATGTGGAAGGAGCTTTTGTGTTTCTTCCCTCTATAAAATGGTTCCTATAAAACTGAGCCCTGTCATACCTTAAAAACAAGGGCACCAAGTTGCTCATTTCTCACTTTGATTTCTTGCAAGAGGCATAGGTTCTGTGTTCCTGCCCTTGGAAAACTCTACCTCTGGTTTTTGTGCAGCTACTGAGCACATTTAGGAAGGAATGTTTCTCTTTGTCAGCTGCTCCTCGCGTACATATAGTATCAAGTTGAAAGGGTCAGTTGCCTTTGACCAAGGATACTAAATACACTGTAAGAAAGGACAGGAAAAAAACCCAATAGTTTTGGGGTTTTTTTACAGGGCTTTTTATTGGACAGAATTTTCTGAGTGAATATTTGTGTCCTGGACTCTTTTCTTTATGTAATACATAGAATTTCTCAAGTGTACACTGTCACTGTAAAAGTTTTTAAGTTGTGAGATCATACTTATGACCATGTGGATTAACTGACTTTTTTGTGTTGATAGGTGGCCAACATGTTTTACATTGTGGTGATTATGGCACTTGTACTACTTAGTTTTGGTGTTCCCAGGAAGGCAATACTGTATCCTCATGAGGCACCCTCTTGGACTCTTGCTAGAGATATTGTGTTTCATCCATACTGGATGATTTTTGGTGAAGTCTATGCCTATGAGATTGATGGTAAGATACTGCAATTATGAAGCAAGTAAAGAGAAAACTTACTCTGATAAGGTCTTCTCAAAACCTTACAAAATTCCCAGTACTGTTGGCATTGATTCCATTCATTGGATTTTCTCCCTTTTGTGGGTTGCAGCTCTGTAACTATGTGACCTGACTTTCCATTTTCTTTTATCAAACTTGATTGGCTTAGAATGAAAACTACATAAGCACAATTTCTTACAAGGCTATTCCTAGCAAGATTTTGGAATACTGCCCCACAGCTATCATGACAAAATTTTGGCTGTGATGGTGTAGTATGCTTTTTTAAAAAAGCCAGTAATATAATTATAGCATAGTATCAGCCAGAAACATTCTCAGGTGTTTTTCTGCCATGTTCCTAAATGCATGGAGACATTTTGAATTGCAGAACCAGTGCTTGATAGTTGGTTGTTGCAAACTGTTAAGTGACTTTTTTTTTTTTTCTGTTTGTCTATAACTGCTGGGAGATCTAAAAGATGTACATGTCTTCTCTGTATCTTTTTTTCCCAACACAGTATGTGCAAATAATTCTGATGAAAAAGTTGCTCATCTCTGTGGCCCAGGAACATGGTTGACCCCGTTTCTTCAAGCTGTCTACCTCTTTGTACAGTATATAATCATGGTTAATCTCCTTATTGCATTTTTCAAGTGAGTATATAGATAATAGTTAATTTCTGCTGATAATTTGACAAGTTTCTATTTCATTGCAATAAGAGGACAAGATAAGAACTGATGCCAGATAAAAGCAATCCCATTTCCTGAAAGTTTTTTCAGTTTCCAAGGCTGGTCTTTGTCTCCTTCTCACTGCAAGCCCATGGCTATGTTAGGGAAGTGATTGATGTGACTGGCTCACATCTCATCTGTGAGGTCAGGGGAATCAGAAGGTCAAGGAAGTTTGAAGGCATTTTGTAACTTTTCTTTGTCAGAAAACAAACAGAATTGTTTCTTTGTCTTTATATTGACTGTTGTTCCTAAATTCATTTAACATTGTCCAGTTGATTGAGTCCAATTGTACTAAGTTCTCTTTTAAAACAGTTCTCTGCAAGTGTTTGATTTATGAGCATAAGGAGCTCACAAACACTGAGGAAGGCAGACTGCAGAATTAACATGGTGTGATACAAAATTCTGGGTTTAGTTAGAAATAATTAATTTTTTTGGTCAGCAAACTTGAAATTTGATCTCTCTGTAATTTATTTCTGAGTAAAGGTACTGAGATGTTACCTGATGGGAGAATTTTTTTAACCCTCTCTTTGCTCTGGATCATGGTGTTCTCTTGAACATGTTTCCAACTTCCACAAAAATAATTTTGCAGCAGAAAACAAGTTCATGCTTTTGTCTCTTAGTTAACTGGCTTCAGAATTCAAGATTGTTATCAAAGTGTTAAAAAAGCAAACAATATCCAACAACCACCAAACAAACAGCACCAACTCCCCACCACCCCAAAAACCACCTTGATGTGTTAATACTGTTCTGTTCCCTTTCAGCAACGTGTATTTACAAGTCAAGGCAATTTCCAACATTGTGTGGAAGTATCAGCGCTATCATTTCATTATGGCCTACCATGAAAAACCTGTTCTGCCTCCACCACTGATCATTCTTAGCCACATGGCTTCCCTGTTCTGCTGTATATGTAAAAGAAGGAAGACAGACAAGACTTCAGATGGGCCAAGTATGAACAGTTACCCAAAAAATTGCAGTAATGTTTTTGCTATGGTTAAAGCAAACTGTCAGAAAAGCGCCGTGTTCTTGGTTATAATGTGTATTGTGAAGAAAGTCAAAGTGAGTCTTCATTTTCTGTGTTTTCAGTATTGGTAATTCTTTTGAAAAGCACTGTGCTTTTCTCAAGAGTATAATGCCAGCCCCTAGAAATCTCCAGTAAAGCTAACTTATGATACAAACTAACAGATTAGATTTCTCGTTACTGCTAATGGAGAAGAGGTTTTTTTTTTCCTTCTGTAAAACTTCTTTGAAATTAAAAAAAAAAAAAAAAAAAGGCAGGGAATTCCACAGAGAATAAAATCCAGCTAAGGAATCTAGCTTCTGCCTCAAAGATAAAGGGATTAAAGGGTAGGAGCATAAGGAATGATAAAATTGTACACAGATCCTCTCAGAATTACTATTTTCATTTTATTTTATTGCCAGTCTTTGACCTTGAGAACTTTTTTGCAATGACAGGGGAAGGGTCTTAGGTGGCACTCTGGTGGGGTATTTTGGTTTGTTTGGGTGTTTTTGTTGTGTCTCTTTATTGTTAACACCCTTTGTAGAGTTGTGACTGCTAGTTTTCAGCACCTGTACAACTTCATTACATATGTGTCATCTCAACTGTTGATCTCTCTTTAGAACTCTTCCTGACAGAAGAAGATCAGAAGAAACTTCATGATTTTGAAGAGCTGTGTGTTGAGATGTATTTCAATGAAAAGGATGATAAATTTCATTCTGGAAGTGAGGAGAGGATTCGAGTCACATTTGAACGGTAGAATATTTACAAGTAAAATTTCTGAATAGAGAATTAGAACTTTTACAGGTTTTTTTAATGTAGTTTAAGGGAGGAGAAATGCAGCTTAAGAACTTAAAGTGTTCATGCAAATTTTATATGGTATCTTTCCATTGCTATGCAGAAACTGGTAATGTGATGCTTCTTGGTCTGTAGAAGCACTCAGTAAATTGAGGCAATTGTATTATTTAGTTTCCTGTGATGTTTTAAGAAACTGATAGATTTCAGAAAATGCTGTAGGCTCTCTATTGATAAGTGTTTTCATTCTGTGATTGAGAAGTATGTACAAATGTTGTACTACAAAACAGTCCAATACTATCATATCATTGTGACATTTCAGAGTTGGTTTCCCCCCTGATTAAATGGGCAGAAAGGGTTATAATCATGTTTCTTTTGTGTATTGAGAAAAATACCTTTCATATCCACTTCATAATTTGATTTTTCTTAGGGTGGAACAAATGTGCATTCAGATAAAGGAAGTTGGTGATCGTGTCAACTACATTAAAAGGTCATTGCAGTCTTTAGATTCACAGATTGGCCACCTCCAGGATCTGTCTGCTCTAACTGTGGATACTCTGAAAACACTGACTGCACAGAAAGCTTCAGAAGCCAGCAAGGTTCATAATGAAATCACACGGGAATTGAGCATTTCAAAACATTTGGCACAAAATCTCATTGAGGATGGCTCTCTCAGATCATCTGTGTGGAAGAAGCACAGCATTGGAAATGTCTTTGGTTCTTTTCCACAAGGAGGCCTTGAGGGTAATAACGCTTTACTCTGTAACATTTCTATACGAGATGACAAAGAAGTCCAGCATAAGACAATTGGTCAGGAGTTGGCTCTGGCTCCCCGAAGGGAAGAAAAAAACTTCCAAGAGGCAGGTTCCTCAGGCAGTGCCTTATTTTCAAATGCTGTTTCCCCTCCAGAACTTCGCCAACGAATACAGGCTGCAGAGATCTCAAAATCCACTAGTAAAAGTAAAAAATTAGGCAACTCATCCAACAGCATGCCACATGTAACATCCCCAACAGCCAAGTTTTTTGTTAGCACTCCATCTCGACCCAGTTGCAAAAGTCAGCTGGAATCTTCAGCAAAGCATGAAGAGACTGTTTTCTCTAAGGCTACAGAAGGAGATAATAATGTAGAATTTGGTGCTTTTGTGGGTAAGTATAACAAAGTAGATTCTGAATGTCCTGAAGTCATTATTAGCTGCTCTTATCCTCTTGCTTCTGGCTCTGCTTGCCTTGCTTTCACCCAACCTTGTGTTGAAAATGGAGGATACGTTAATTGTGGTTTTATTCATGATGAGAGTGACACTAATGATAACTACAGCTGCAGAGTTGACAAATGTGCTCACCAGTCCCCTGTCAAGTTAGCGAAGAACAAGCCCCAAACGAAGTTCTCTTTGTCAACGGGCGACTTGATGTCAACAGTCAACTGTTGCGGCTCACGTGGAAAATTGAATATTAAAGATGAACTTTCCAAAAGTCAGCATGTCCATGCAATGGAACTGCAAACCCGAGATTTATGTTCTAACATCCTTATGGGACTGCTTCATAAACTGTGGACCAAATCTAAGCCACAAGGTTTGACTTACCAAGAATTGTATGGTATTTTGGGTGTATTCCGGTTGCAGGTGACTTTATTCTACCATTTTGCTCTGCTTTTTTTGCATTTAACATCTCTAATATTTCCCTATGTCGCTTGAATGTTTTTTTTAACTGAAATTATAATTTCTCCATAATTCTGTCACATAGACAATATTTTTCTGAAAAACATTATCCAGTTGTTGAGTATAGCAGCTTTGGGCAATTAGCAGCTGTACAATTTGGTATGGGCACTGTAAACAAACCTATTGTGACTCATTATAAAGCTCCTACCTTCTGATTGCATAAATCAAAAATATTGTCTATTTCTTGACGTAATTACAGAACACTACTCAGGCTGGTGGAGTCCTGGACAAATATCTTTGTGGTATCTGTGTCAAGCTGAGGGTTCCTCCTATACTATATTTCTAAGCACTGTTACAACTGGGATCTCCCACTGTTGCCTAGGCTAACCTATATTGGGGCAGTCGTTTTGGAAGCTTCCAAAGTCCTTTAATTCAATACAACATTTTGCCTCCCCTCAAGTTCTGCTTAATAGGAAAAAAGTGGATGGTTTTGGTTAGTTACATACATATTTGAATGGTAAAACAGTGGCAGATTCATTGCAAAATACAGGTGTGGGTTTACTAACTGATCCCTGTAAAATAGATAATGCTTTAAGTATGCTTAGTGTTTAGTAGAAGATTGTAATCTGGAATTGTCAGGTTGCCTGCAGAGAGGGGTTGTCTTGCCCTAGTTGTTTAGGAATGTCTCAGTGTTTTCCAGAGATTTGCTGAGGTTGTATAAATTTAAATCTCTAGACAAGAGTTTATTCTACTGCTGTGAAACTTGGATTTCTAAGAAGTTACCTGCATTAACTATTTGTTTACAAGTGCCTCATGGTTGAAAAAAGAAAGCAAGGCTAAACAGAAATTATGGACAGTGATTGTACAGCTCTTATCTAATCTTTAAATGTACTTCACCACTAATAACTTTGAATACTAACTATACTTATTTACTGGAGCCAGATTTTTTGTATATGGTCCTCTGACACCTCTAGTATTTAGAACATACCCTTCCTTCTTACTGTCCACAATTTACAACACTTGTGATACCGTGCAGGTTTCAGTTGTGAAGCCAAATAGATTTTTGTTCATTATAAAGCCACATGCTTGGGAAAATTCTGAAAAGTATTTCTTGCAGCTGGGAGGATGAAGGGTATGTTGTAAAAGCTACCTCCAGGAAACTGTCTACTTCTCTTTCATTTGTCAAGCATACATAAAAGTACTGTAATTCAGGCCTTGTTCCTTTCCTGTGAGGAGCATATGCTTGAGTAAAGTTTTAAAACATTAGCTTTACTTTTTGAATTGTGGTGCTCCACACCTCAGTGCGGGCAAGGCAATAGTCTCATATCAATATATTGTTACACTGATCTTTACTTTAGTGTGTTTGTAATGCCTTTCCTAGTGCAAACAGGCACACAGACCTTAGGTGGTTTGTAACCCTTTGCTATGGTGATGCAAACTATTGGCATGGTCAGAACACTGGAGGTTGCCTTTGATTTTGAATACTCTTTTTGAATTCACTGTGTCAAAGGTCACAGAGACAGCATGGACCTCCAGCGGTTCAAAGAGGCAGCCAGCAAAATGAAGGAAAGAAGTGTTGATATCGAGGTGAGCATGAAAGGCTTTGTCAGATATGTTAATGGGGGTCACTTTCTTTTAAACTGTAATGTCACAGTTCGTTTGGAAAAAGTCTAAGACCAAATATAATCAAAACACTTACACATTCCTTGCAGACTGCACTTTGCATCTGTTTCATGACTACAAAAAAACAAATCCAGTGAAGACTCATGTAACCTTAACTGCCATCAAGTACTCTTGCTCCATAACAGGATACTCATGAAATAATAAACAAGCTCTGAAGTTATGAAAGTTAAGATGACGACAACTGTGAATTGAGATAAAATTAAGTATCCCATAATTAGTGTTTAATTAAACGTTTTACACTCATAAATTTCAAGATCAGCCTTTGGGAAGGCTAGAGTGATTTACATTATAATTTATAGAGCAAGATGACAGTGCATATAATTTTCAAAAGGGACAAAAATTGTTCCGTATGCTTCCGAGAAGAAAAAGCTTTTCTTATAAATTTGTCATAAACTAAAATGAGTAATTTCTGTTTCCTTAAGAATAATAAAAATGACTAAATGGAAAGTGATTAATCATAACAAACCTGCCTTCCAAGTACTATAGTGTGTGTATATGTATATATATGTGTGTGAATATATATATATATATGAGAACTAGTTTTCTCTATGTAGCTGTTGAATTAGTACATACAAATTACTGTTTGCAGTTATCGTGCGTTCAGGAGAGAATGTACCTTGAGAATTGCATTATGACCATTTGTAGGGTTTCTGTTCTCAGTTACTCCTTCTGATAAGGATAAAAGCTTTTTGTGTGTATTTTTGACACAGATTTTTTGGTGTTATTGTTAACAATTTACTTTGTTTCTTTGATAGGAGCAACAGGAAGACTTCAAAAAAGCTATATTGGAGGGTATAGAGACAACCAGACTTCAAGTATGTAAAGAAAGTTTCCATTTATTAGGGACATTATTTTTGACAGATACTAAAAGTATTCTTTAGTAAAGACACGGGTCTCTGTTCTTCTCTCATTATCTGTAAACTGGATGTTTCCTTGACATAGGTCTAAATAGTTTTAGTGTTTAGGGATGTAAAGAAATATTCTTCATGCACACAATCACACGTTAGATACACATTTTGGACACACACAGAGGCCTGTGTATGTGTTTCGGTGTGTGGGGTGTATTCTGTAAGAGGGAAGGGTGAAAAAGGGTGGTAACAACTTCCTAATTGTTATAAATCTAGGAATCAAAAGCAGGGCACAGTGAATTTTTATATTTCATTCAGGTAACCATTGGAGTTAATAGATGAGTAGGGAGGAATGCTTTAGCCCTGTGTCACTCTATGCACAGTCCTAGTTTGTGACCTTTCTCCCTTTTTGCAAAAGAAATACTTTTTTGTCAAAAGTTAACCACCTCAGTATATATTCCAATAATGTGTAATTGCTATGAAGGAGTATGTCCGTGAGGAAATTCCATTCATAACCAGTACGTTTTTATGTGGCAAGGGTTTACTGTGTTTTGTTCCTATTTTAAGTGGAACTTAAATTCTAGTTTAACTAAATTGAACTTTAGTTTCTGCCAGAGCCACATTCTTGTATGAGAATTGATAGCCAACAAAGGGATGAGACAGATGAGCTGAACATGGTGCTTGTAGGGATCCAGTGTAATGGACATTTCTGTAGTTGTATCCTGTTGCAACATTCCCTTGCAAAGAACTCTTTTGGTGTGGGTCAGGAGTCTTAATGTGTGCCTGAAAATGTTACAGCTGGTGGCTGCTGTGAGGAGAGCATTTTAACTGAATTAATGCATTCAACATGTGCATTTCTGTGCAGTGAGGTATTTGAAGTACATCCAGAAGTTTTGAAGAATCCTGGATTCTGGGCAGAAACTGGGCAGATTGTGGTCCAAGAGTAGTAGTTGAAAGCAATAATGATAATGACTGATGGTAAATGTAATTTTTTTTCTTTGGTAGGGTCTTCAAACTGACAGTGGTCTACGACAATCCAGTTCTTGTGGTGGGTTTACTGACCCTCTGACAGCCCACTCAGAGCAGTGTAAGTCTGGTCTCTGTTCAGGTGACCTAATGTTGTCCCTAACTTGCCTTGCTAATGGATATCCTAAGAAGATGCAAAGGAAACACAAAAGCTTAAATCACCTGGAAATATTTTCATGTTTGATCATACTTGAATCTTCTCCTGCTTCTTGTGGTTCTTCTAGCCATGGCAGCTCAATTCTGTTACCTTGTATTTGCCACAGCCAGCCAGAGTGGTAAAAACCAACGTGATCTAGTTAGGACTGCAAACTCCTTTTAAAGATCAGATAGTTATGGGTCAGGCTTTTTTTATGAGAGCTATCTCATAAAAGCTGTCTATTTGTTCACTGTTAGGAAATAGGTGACAGTGACATGTGCCATTCTTTATCCAGTTACAAATCTCCTTCATTTGCAGTGTACAGCAAGAGCAGGAGAGCATCGAGTGAAGACACTCAGCAAGTCGACTCTAAAGCAGCCTTACTGACGGTTTGTATCGACCTTCTGTGACATTGTTGAGCAGAACTAGAAGCTGAACAAAAAAAGGAGAAGAAACAGATAAAGAATAATACTGATTTGTGGACTTGCTTGTTCTAGGAGGCAACAGGAGACCTGTTTTCACTAAGGGAAGAAGTTGTGTATGTTCTCACTATGAAAATCCATGCTGTTTTCTGTTTGTAGAAAAAACCAAAATTCTTTTCTTTTAAGGAAAAGAATTATTTATATAATCCATGAAACAGTAGTGAATATATAGCCTTATTTATTCTTCTAATTGTAGTTACCATTTCTCGGTTGTATTTGGGTCTCTCCATTCAACTGCAGTTCAGTACAGCCTGGTTTATTTCCAATAAACAGGCTGTACTGCAAGAGCTTAAAACACATTGCCACCCACCCCACTTCCAGCTGAATATAATGTGCTTTCCTTAGCTGAAGCCCTCTTTGTTTTTCCTCTCCTTTGTTTCAAAGGATTGGCTACAAGGCAGACCTTCAAATAGCAGTCAAATGTAAGTAAGCTTTCTGCTAATGGAGCAATTTTATCACTCTGTATTTTGATCTGTTTTTCTTTTTGGTTGCCTTTGGCTATAGTGGTATTTAGTTGCGTTTAATGCAAAAAAAACCCCACCAAGTTTGAAATTTTTTTCCTAATAAATGACCAAATGTGTTCACACGAATCATGGGATCATCACAGAACATTTTGGGTTGAAAGGCTCTCCCAGCCTGTCTCTGGAACAGAGGGGCTCCAGCCCTTGGAGTATCTTTGTGGCCTCCTCTGGGCCCTCTCCTACAGGTCCTTCCTGCCTTGGGGGGCCCCAGAGATGGACACAGTGCTCCAGCTGGGGTCTCTCACAGCAGAGCAGAGGGGCAGAATCACCCCCCTCAACCTGCTGGTCACTCTTCTTGGATGCAGCCTAGGATTGGGTTGGCTCCCAGGCCTGCAGGGGCTCATGGGTGGGTGATGTTGAGCTCTCACCGTGCTTTGACAGGTTCTGTTTAGATTAATGGTGTCACACGTTGAAGGGCAAAACATGAAAATGACTGTGTTGACACTTGGTGAGCAGCTCTTTTCCTGGTAAAGGTCTTTACTCAACCTTTCAAACTGTAACCACCTCTGAAATCGTGCAGACATTTCTCTTGTTAACAATTACCCTCTGAGTTAACTCTTAAAGCCATTACCTTATTTATCTGATAACAGAAGGGTAAGCTGTTGTGAACAAGTTTTAATTAAAGCACCTCTGTGGGAACGAGCTCTTGTGATGCAAACTTTACATAATGTTGTGCATGACTTGGAGGTATTTAAAGTGTAGCTCTAAAAACACGAGATTACTTAACAGCTTTCCATTACTATTTTGTAATTAAGAAACCTGTACTGCCCTTGAAAAATAGGATAAGAGGATAAGAGTGGTACTGTGAGGTTAACAAGGTGACCTAGGATGGTGTTTCAAAAGCAGGGAATACAAAGTAAGTTTTGAAGATGACTTGTTTTTGTGGCATTTCACAGGCCATCGGAAGAAGATGCATTGAATGGTAAGTTTTCTTTCTGCTGTAAAGGTGAGGGATTTTTGTATATAACCAACTGCTTGGGTCTTGTATGACAATGTATTTAATTGATGGTAATTTGGAATTTAATGGACACACAATACTGCGAATTTTTTTTTTTTTTTTTAATTTTTCATAAACCACATATCATTAAGCACTACAATTTTTATTTTTTTCCCCTGAGGTACTAAAGACCTAAGTGCAATATTTAATTTTCTGCACAGCAGATCCTTTTCAAACTGTAGTTACTTGGCAGTTGTTCTTTGTGTGTGGTATTTTAGCACATAAATTAGTGGCAAGAATATCTCTTTTTTTCTTCCTTTTTCTCCTTAATCTCTTTTCAGGCATTGCTTCTCCTTTCAAGCCCATCATGGATATCAATTACTATTACTCAGGTCAGTCCCTCTTATGAACTAATGTTTGTATTTTTATTGGCACTTCTAAATCCTTAAACTTCAACAAATGCTGCAATTTTCCTCTAGCTGTAGAAAGAAATAACCTGATGAGATTATCACAGAGCATTCCATTCACTCCTGTGCCTCCAAGAGGTAAGAACTGTATTTCTTGTTGCTGGTTCACTGTGGTCTTTTGGGGAAGAAGAGAAAAGCAAACCTTATATGGAATTTGGTTTGATCATTCTAATATAGAAGGATCAAAGCAGAGTTTACAGTTTCTCACAGCAAGTGTGAAACTGAAGTCTTAATGAACTAAAAGAAGTCTAGGCTCTGTCTTAGAACACTCAGAAATATATGTGAGTATGACACCTTTTCTAGGACAACTCACTTGATTATGAAATGTAGATTTAATTATAGTTGTCCTCAGAAATGGTGTTACAGTGATGGTAGTATTGTACTAACAGTTTTATAACAAACTATTCTGGAAGGATCCCTTAAAGTTGTCTCCACTTGTATAAACTGTAAACAAACATTTGTTCAGTGTTAGTGCTGTTTGAGCAGTGTCATTAATAGGTCTAAATAGGAGGACAAATTTTGCATCTCTGTGAAAAGCTGGAGAGGGGTTGTCCTACTGGGCAGTTTAAATTTTTTGTTAATTCAGGATGTTTGTAATGACTTAATATTGCAGCTTGTTGTAAGAAATCATAGGTTTTCAGTGCTTTTAATATTAAACTTGGAAAATCCAATTCAGTAACTCTTTTTGTGCTGCCACATAGGTGAACCAGTCACTGTGTATCGCCTTGAAGAAAGTTCTCCCAGCATCCTGAACAACAGCATGTCCTCCTGGTCACAACTGGGACTCTGTGCTAAAATTGAATTTTTAAGTAAAGAGGAGATGGGAGGAGGTTTACGTCGAGCTCTCAAAGTCGTCTGCACGTGGTCAGAATATGATATCCTGAAATCAGGACATCTCTATATCATCAAGTCTTTTCTTCCTGAAGTTGTGAATACTTGGTCAAGCATTTATAAGGAGGACACTGTGTTGCACTTGTGCTTGAGAGTAAGTTCTATCTTTGTCAATTATTAAACATGGACAGGCATTACATGTTGAACAGGAATCATTTTCCCACCTGTAAACTAGTATATACTTACTAGAGTAGAAAAAAAATGGTTACTCTGGGATTCTGTATGAGCAGAAGGGTTAAAAACTCTGCTCCAGGATGGGTTATTTAATCAAAGAGCTCAAACTCTTAAAATACAGACATCATTTAAAAAGCAAGTAATCTGTTGCCGTGTTTTGGGGGAACAGACACTGTTCCCACTGCCTGCTTGGCTCTCTGCTGTTCCCTGTTCTGTAATGCAGCTAATGGAGTGTGGGTTTGACTCACAGGAAATCCAGCAGCAGAGAGCAGCACAGAAGCTGACCTTTGCATTCAACCAGATGAAGCCCAAATCCATCCCATACTCTCCAAGGTGAGTGTGTTTAAGCTGCTGTTATGGTGCATGCTTTTGGCTCAGGGGGAGGCCTACAGGGTTGCTGGCAGATGCATCAAATATATGAAGATACTCACACGTGGATATTTGGAATATTGCTGTCAATGTGGCAAGCAGACTTGTCCTTGGCAGTATTTCCCACTGATACTTTCTGCACTGATTCTAATATACTGTAATCATCTAAATGGCTTTGTATAATGGTTTAAAAACCTTTAAACTGTTAGCAAATCAAATAAAAATCTAACAGTAATGATAGATCTGTCATTTATTTTGGAATTATATTCATTAAGTATGCTTTTTACTAGGTTCTTGGAAGTTTTCCTGTTATATTGCCACTCTGCTGGCCAGTGGTTTGCAGTTGAAGAGTGCATGACTGGAGAGTTTAGAAAATATAACAACAATAATGGTGATGAGATAATCCCAACTAACATGCTGGAGGAGGTTATGCTGGCTTTCAGCCACTGGACATACGAGTACACAAGAGGAGAATTGTTGGTACTAGATCTGCAAGGTAATGCCCTGACTTTGAAACTGGGGTTGGGGCCAAGGTGTATGCAGGTTTTTCTTTTGATAGCACTTTGCTAAGAATTTGTATTCCTGTAGTAAATAACAAGCATTATTTAGTGCTTCTTCTTCTAGTTAGTTTGAATCTATGATTTTCTTATTTAACCATACAATGATATAGATTGGAAAGGACTTCTAAAGTCGTCGAGTCCAACTTTACCCAGCACTGCCGAGTCCACCACACACCACGTCCCCAGGTGCCACCCCGAAACATCTTTCAAATCCTGCAGGGATGGTGCCTACACCACTTCCCTGGGCAGCTGTTCCAGTGCTTGGCAACCTTTTCAGTGAATAAATTTTACCTCATATCCAATCTCAACCTCCCCTGGTGCAACTTCAGGCCATTTCCTTGTCCCATTGCTGGAGACCATCCCCCACTGGGCTACAGGGTCCCTTCAGGTAGTTCTAGACAGTGATAAGGTCTCCCCTGAGCCTCCTTTTCTCCAGGCTGAATGCCCCCAGCTCCCTCAGATGCTCCTCACAGGACCTGTTCTCCAGACCCTTCACCAGCTTTGTTGCTCTGATGTGGTATTAAATCTTACAGCAACATGGACAATATAAATATTTTATATATATACATCTTTTCCTAATGAAATGTGCCATAAAAAGATGCTATTTCTTGGCACATTTTTGCAGTACCAATGTGATAAGCTGGTTTTATCCTGAACTCTGTGCCAGGTATTCTGGCAGTGAGAACTGTATAGGAGGTTTTTCTCATGGGTGAAAACTCAAGATAGGAAGTGCAAAAAATAGGTGGAAGAAATCTGAGAAGTACCAAGTGCTTGTTTAGGAGCAATTTTTTAAGGGTAGAGAATCACATATAGTTTGGGTTGGGTTTGTTGTGGGTTTTTTTCTGTTTTTATTCTTGGAGAAGCTGAGAAGTCATAGTTAAAGATTCCAAGGATTTTTAATATTAATGTATTTATGTAATCAGAAATGTATCAGATTTAACTTTTTCTTCATGTGCTGTCTGAAGGTGTTGGTGAAAATTTGACAGATCCCTCTGTGATAAAAGCTGGGGAAAAAAGGTAAGGGTAAAGAAAGACTTGAATATTATAAAATTTTCACTGGAAAGAGAAAACACATTTAAGTGATGTTTTTGTGCACTTTATTTCTAAGGTCATATGATATGGTGTTTGGTCCGGCCAATTTGGGAGAGGATGCAATAAAAAACTTCAGAGCAAAGCACCACTGTAATTCCTGCTGCAGGAAACTGAAACTTCCTGGTAAGAGCTGCTGTATCCCTCCTCCTGAGACACCTATGTCATGAGATGTTGTATGAAACATAATGAAATAGTCAAGGCATGCTGTGAAAGTGGAATAAGTAATAAACAGCAGTTTTGTAATTTGACTCAAATAGCTCAAGAAATAGTAATCATTGTGACTTTGTTCTGTTTGTACAGATCTGAAGAGGAATGATTACACACCTGACAAGATCATATTTCCTCAGGACGATGCCCCTGAATTGACAATTCAGCCTGGAAGCTGCACCAAAGATTCCGATCCGGCCAATTCTATTCGGTTGATGCTCTGATGATGTGACCAACTCATGGCTTCGTTCAAACTTCATGGAACCTCACAAAGTTGTCACTTACCTTTCCTTCACTTTAATGGAAACAAAGACTTGTCAAAACAAGGATTACTGTCTTATAAGTGGAATTTTGGCTGGTCCATAATCTGAGGATTTTACGACTTGTGATAACCATCTACAGAGCAGCGTGGCAGCTGATCATTCTAAAGGTGGATGACAAGTATTTAAGATGTGTTTTTAAAGGGGCTTTTTAAGCAGAAAGTTTTATTTTTTATTTTATTTTGGTTTAGTGGAGGATTTTCTTCCTGTAGTCCTGTGGTGGGAAATATGCCTTCCACCAAAAGGATTTTGGTAGTTGATGTTTTAAGGTAAAGCATTTGTCTTTTTGGCATTTGTCTTACTGTCAATAAGCAAAACCAGGAGAAAGCACCTACCTCTGTAATGCCAGAGTATTCTTAGAGTGTTTTCGGAAGTGTTCCACTCATGTTTTCTCACCAGGTGTCTTTTAATCTGGCCTTTTGAAGAGGACAGAGCCAAATGAGGTGTATATAGGATGCAAATAGACTGAAGTTGAAGGTAGGAACTTGATCTGTTCCAAAAGAGAGAGAGTCTCCTGAATCAGGATTCTATCAGCTTCATGACTGTAAAGCTGGGCTTGGTTGTTTTTGTTTTGTGAAATAGAGCCTGAATTGTGCATAATGAAATTTCTTGTTTTACACATTTCAATTTTATCAAGTCACTGTCAAATAGTAACAAAGCCATGATAGACTGGTATAATCATATTTAATAGAAGAATTAGTTTGTGCTGGTCCAAATAAGTTGCCTTGTAAGAACACAAGTTGGAAGTGCTTTCCCTCGTACGTACGTAGTGACCGCTTCAGAAGTTCTGCCTTCCAAAGATCTCCTAAAATGAGTATATTGAAACCGAATGTACACATAACTTGTAAATGTATTTAAAATTGTGTAGAAAACATCTTTAATGTTATGTTATTTGTGGTACTTACTTATGAGAGACTAGGGTTGGATTAGCGTTGTGTAAAGTACGGGAGATTGCAATGCACCTTCATGCCAATAAAATGTAATTTAACTGTCCCAAATACTGTTGAGCATTCAGCAAGAAAAGAACCTGTTGTCCAACTGAAGTTTCATGCTGCGATTTTTTTTGTTACATAGGTACTAATTTGTAATTTTTAATTAAAAGGGCAGTATATAGCTCTATAAATTTTTTATTCAGTAGTGTATCTTATAGATACAGACCTAAGGCACGAACACAATAGTTGTTTAAATGGTGTTTTATGTTTGATGGGGAAAGGTAAAATGTTATAAGGATATAATACTGTATACATTTTGTATATCATTAAATCTTTAAAGAATCTAAAATAAATTTATTCTTGTTTACAGACTTCTGCTCTCCGTCTCAGTCTGAAAGGTTATTCTGGTGAACTTAAGTAACTCTTTATGCAGAAAAGTAGGATTTGCTGTGCTGGATCAAGGCAGTTGTTTGCCTTTGAGGTATCACAACTTTGGCCAACACCAGGAACTAGGGAGGTAAAAAAGTGAAAACTGTCATAGTTGTCAAACACATGTGAGGGGGTTAATGAGTTAATGAGTCAAAAATAGCTCTTCACAGTGTTTAATTAGGAGCTGCTTCTTAGATGCCTGATGGCATCTCCTCCTGTTGCTGGGAGGGAATGGGCAGATACTCGAGGTGTACTTGCACCTTTCTAATGCCAAATAACAGCAGCACCGAGTCTGTAACTGGCTCTGCAGATGGAGAGAGATTTCTAGAGGAGCCTCTGCTGTTTTGAAAATGTGACCAAATTCAGTGTATGAAAGAAGAAAAACATACTGAGAAAATTTTAAGTGAAAACTGGGAAGCTTTCTGTTTCTTGACAAATACTTAACTACGCACAGTTAATTTTAGCCATGTTATTGGTCTTCAGTGGTTCTGCTTGTGACTCATTTCTTAGCAAAATAAACAGATGTGACCACCTTGTGATGGGTGTGAGTGATCATGGGGAGTGTTTCTTCTGCTCAGTCTTGCAGTGACTCAGGCCTGAAGCTTTTCAAGACCAAAAGGGGAAAATGTGGTTGGGAAATGCCTGTAAGACTTGGAGTGGTTACCACCGTTCATATTTCTGTACATCTCCCTGGCATGAGCAGTAGCTTACTCTGTGTGACTTACAGCTAGAATTACATGAGAAGTATATGTCTAAACTGAGGGGGGAGAAATGTGTAACTTTCAGAAGAGATCTGATCCATACTTGCAGAAAAAATTATAAATGTCAAGTATCCTTCAGGGAAGGCATTGGAAAAGTGTGGTGGCAAAGGGAAAAAACAAGTTGGTTTGAAAAAAAAGTAGCCTGACTCTGTTTGGACAATGCCACATCCTGCTGATGTTGGGCAGTAGGAACATGAAGATTATTCCATGAAATTAAATTTGTTTGAGCACATCAAGTGTCACTCCTCTACTGAAACCTCATCAGTCTTGAAATGCTCTGTAAAAAGGGAGGAGTTGTGATCCTTTAGCTTTTAAATTTCCTTTAGATTACCAAAGAGGAGGAAAGCAGAAGCACTGGAACTTCTGGTAACTATCTAAGAACTAAAGTATTGGCATATCTTCTTAGAACCTAGCTTTTAAATACAGGAATATAATTCAAACCTTCTCTAATTATTTTTTAGTGAAAATCTGAAATGCTTCAGTGACTTTCCTACTAGGAAAGTATTTAAAAGAGTATTTCTCATATAGGGAAATAAATAAGCTGCATAATTTAGACTTTTAATTAATCCACCAAAATCAGCATTGTTGACTGCTTTGTTGCAATATTTAGGTGGTGAAACATTTCAGAGAAAACCAATCCCAAATGCATTGTGCCAAAACACACAACTGGGGAGTTTTTCTTCAGCTGCTGCTCAGCAGCCTTTTGATTTGGAAAAGGAGGGGTTTGGTTTTTAATCCTGCAACAGTGACTTCCTACACTTTAATTCTTTAATTCTTTTTTACACTAATGCCATAACTCTTAACACTGCGGGAATTTAGAGAGGGGAAAAGACTACAGCTGGAAACTTGGTAGTAACAGTTCATATTGAATGTTCCTAAAAGACCAGTTGGGAAAAAAATAGGATTTTTTTAACATGCAACAATGCCTCTGAAAAATGTTCTGGTGATTTAATCTTTCTTTTCACAATTAACAGTATTCCTTGCAAGTAATCCACTTTGTGGTGAGAGTAATGGGAAGTTCATTCTCAGCCCCAGAGCTTGCAGTTGGTAGCACTGATGTGGATTTGTGTAGAGTGTTACATTAAAATAGTGAGTCAAAGTCTTGATTCAGGTTCTGGAAAAAGTGGGAATGAACATATCCAGTTCCATTTACAAAACTAGAGCAGATTTTGAGTAGGGGCAGGGGGGAGGGTGTTGCTTTTGTGTCTCAGTTTGCAGATAACCAGTTTGGGAGATTAATAGCAGCAACAGCTGTCCCAGGAGTGCTGGAGACATCCTTTGCTTGAAGTTTAACAAGTAAGATTAGGGGGTTTTTTAAATCATTTCATGGGCCTCTTCTGTGGATACTTCCTAAGTTACCTGTTAAGTAGGGGAAAAACTGCTGCTCTTCAGTGGCATATGGGATTCAGAGATAACTCCACTAATGTACCTAATTAAAAGCCACTTGTCTGCCATGCCTTTTTTTTCCCCCCCAGGAAAATCTTCAGAACACCAAGAAACGAATTCAGTATGATGGTTTGAGGTAGCTCCATCCTTTTATGGTCAACACCCTCGGTCATCCCTGTCCTCCCAGCAGAGCATGGCAATAATAAATCCTAATACAAGTGTGAGCAAACATGGATAAAGGTGTGTTGGGCTGAAGCTCTCTGCTCAGTGGAATGGGTGGGTGGCCCTCTCTTCCCCAGGTTTTCTGTTCTGGCTGGCACATGGAAGGAGATGGAGGCAGGTCCAGCCAGGTGTGTTCCCCTGCCCAACGTAACCAAGTGACATCACAAGGGGACTGGGGCAGGAGCAGCCAAGGGGCCAGGATGGAACACAGGATGGAACACTGCTCATCTTTGCTCTACACAGGTTGCTGCAGGTTTAGAGTTCTCTGTCCTGCCTCAGAGAAGAACAGCAACCTCTAAAAGAGACCAGCAACATCAGTGAGCACATATGGGTGGTGTAGGGTCTGTGTTCACCCTCTTGACCGCCTGATTGGGGATGGGGACAGTTTGGTCCAGGACAGACTGGTGCAGCCAGAAAACAAACCTACTGAAATTTTCTTAACATGAATTAAGTAGCATTTTATAGCAAAAATCTAAGGAGCAACCTGTTTATAGTAGCATCTGAACTGCAACCTATGGCTTTAGAAAATAGGTAAGTACTGTGCCCCGAGGAAATGAAATACAATGTAATATGCACCCTTTAGGGCAAAATGCTTAAGGATGGCTATTCACAGGTGACTGTAGTTTTTGAGTAATTATGTATGGAGTAAATGGAATTTTAGGAATAACTCTAAACACTCAGGTGTTTAAATAATACCTCTTAATGATGTATCTCACCATATGGGAAAGAGCTTAGTGCAGAAGATGAAGAGTTTTCACCACTATTGATCTGGTAAAAACAAATGTGAATGTAATTCTTAAAGAAGAAACCGTAGCATTTTAGATTTCCGCTGTTGCAGATTTTTCTCGTAGTAGGTGCAAGGATGGCATGGAGATGGAAGTATTCCCCCAAGGAACAGCTGGAGGATATGAGCAGCCAGCACCCGGGGCTCACGGGGCTGCAGAACCTGGAGAACACGTGCTACATGAACGCGGTGCTGCAGTGCCTCTGCAGCCTGACCCCCCTCGTGCAGTATTTCCTCTCGGGACGGTGGAACACAGCCCTGCATGAGTGAGTTGGTTTGTTCACAGCTCTGAGATTTTTCTGCTTGGCACTATTTTCCTTCCAAAGGATACGTGTTGCCATGGGGATGTCCAAGGCAGGCACCTGTCAGCTCCCTCCAGGCAGTTCCAGTCAGATTGGCCACCAGCTGCTTTCCTTCTCCTTTGAGAGCCCAGCTTGTTTCCTTGCTGGGTCCTTCAGCATGATATTTTTTTGCCATTTTGATGATAATACCCATTAGTGCTGTCTTGATGATGATTCCTACAACTTTCTGGGATCTGCAGAGTCCCTCAAGCCAAGTGACAGCTGTCAGAGCTGCACTGTGCCTGCATCTGTTTTCTAAGTTTCTGTGTTGTGCTCCTATTTGACACTATTTTTTCATACTTCACCTGAAACTCTCCCCTTTTTTCCAAGGGAGACTGGGGAGTCTGCAACTGCCTTTGGCTGTTTGATATCCGATATGTGGCTTGGAGAGTTTGACTATGTTTCCCCTGAGGCTTTTCATTCTGTCTTTGGGAAGCGGTACCCAGCTTTTAGCAGGAGGACTCAGCACGATGCGCAGGAGTTTCTCATCTGTGTGCTGGATGACCTCCACGAGGCTTTCAAGGAGGTAAGAGCCCAGCTGTGGTGTTTTGGGAACTGCAGCTGTTTCCTCTGCATCTCATAATTTGCATCCATGTAATAATTGCCTATCATCCTCTTCTAAACTCCATGATGGGGCCGCTAAGAACTGTCCTTTTCTACCTTTGTTTCATACCCATGTACACACAATTATTAATTTGCTTCTTGTCTAATGCTCCATCAAATTGCAGCCCCAACCTAAATGACAATGCTGTGTGTAGCTTCACTGTCCTAACCTCTCCCTCTCCTTGCTCCTTCCACACTTAATGTTGTTCCACTTTCTCCTCTGCCTGAAAACTTCATGTCTGCCATACCCCCATGTCCTTCTCCCCTCCAGAGCCCCTGATGAAGAGCTTTTCAAGCAATTAATGCTGTCAAATGTCTGAATTGTTGTATTTTGTTGCATTTCTCTCAGAAAAGGAATCAATTATACTCTGCATGTATGAAACATCAAGTAAAGTAACAGCATTTTAGAGCCAAGTTCTGTGGAAAGACTAACTCCTAACCTACCCAGACAGTGGGCAGCAACTATTAGAACCCAGTGAAAGCACTTCTCAAACAGTTGCTTATCTACATTTTGTTAATTTTTTTTTCTTCTGTATAGCCAAGCCAAGGAAGACACAGCTCTGATGCAGGAGCAAGCACAGGGAGTGGCAGTGGCACATCTATTATAACAAAGTTATTTGAGGGACAGCTCAGTTACGGTATCAGGTGTCTGAAATGCAAAGCCCTCGCTGACAGACCCGAGAGCTTCACCGTCCTCTCCCTGCCCATCCCTTCCACCACAGTGTGCTCTCTGCAGGTACAACAGCCAATGCATTCCTGCTGGTTTCTGCTCCATGTGGGAGTAGTGGCTTAGACTAATAGGTGTTATTGGAAAGGGGTTTAGTTACTTTGGTCTCCTGGGCACTGATGCACAGTCTTGGATCTGGTCCTTAGGGAAGTGGGGTTTCTTTACTGCCCTCAGAACCATGGAGGCTGGTAAGGTTACAGGAGCAATGCTCACAAGTTGCCAAGGGATGAAGGATGTTAGTATCATTTAATAGCAGCCATGAGGGTTTCTTTCATTTATCCAAGTATTTCCCCCCTTGGGAGGAGAAAGGAAGCCAATCTTGGCTGCTTTGTCTTGCAAATGTATTTGTAATGAGAGCTCTGAAGAGACCTCTCCCTACAGCAAATTCATCTCTTTGCTTAGCACCTACAGGGGTGGAGGGAGATGTGTTTGATCAAGTGGGGTTTTTTTCCTCCTTTGACAGGACTGCCTGGAATGCTTTTTTCAGCCAGACACACTGACTCGGAACAACCAGATCCACTGCTACTGGTGTGGAGGCAACCAAGATGCAACAGTAAAGGCCTCCATAACCAAGGCACCACAGATCATTATTTTTCACCTAAAGAGGTATAGTCTAAGTGGGGTAGGATATAGTCAGTTCCTGGGTAATGTGAGACATGAAGGACAGTCACTTGTGTTTGCCTGAAACAAATCACTGCAAATAAGTGGGTTTAGTACTTTAGATACCTGAAAGCTAAATGGGCATTTACAGAAATACAGCTGTCAAACATGCAAGCTGCATTCCTGAATTCTCATGCACAGTGTTCTGCCTTACTGTGTACACCAGCCCACCAAATTTCTCCCTATACTTGGGATCTGCTCTCCAGAGGGAAGAAAAACTCCACCAAGCAGTGACTGAGTACAGCCCAGTGCAGTGGCTCATACAGTCCCTGTATGATCCCTGTGAATCAGCTCCTGTGGCGAGTGGGAGAACTTGTGGCTTGGGTTCCAAGAGCAGGAGTGACGTTTTGCTTGCCATTACTGCAGTTGAGACACTCTGGTTTTATTCCTTTACTAAATTAGGCTTAAACAGAGTGGTGCATCTGCAAAGGAGCACCTGGGTTAGCAGACTTCACTAGCCACACATAGCCAGATGCTGAATTTATTCTAAAGAATTTTTTTCTTAACTTTCCACCTGTAAAGAAAACTACTCTGGGGTGATTTGGCTTCCCAGAACTATGTTATCTGAAGTTATTATTTAATTTTCCATTCAGCATCTGCTTTTCTCAACATTCTCAAAGGACATATGGTCCCCAGCTGCAGCTCTTGGCCACACTGTAAATGTTTAAAAGTGCAGTGATGTACTCAAAGTTACAGAGGGAAGAGGGATGGAGTCTGGCATGAGAGAAGAGCTGTCAATGGCACTGCAGTCTAGTCCAAAATATTAAGGACAGAGAGAGAGTGATGCAAAGATTTGACTTCAGGCTTTGACTGAAGGATCAGGAAGCAAGAGCTTTGCTTTTCTTGCTGGACATCTCATGTGGGTTTAGTGCATTTCCTGTCAGTTTACTGAAATACACAACATTAATAGAGATCTTTCTTTCAAATGCTGGGTAGTCAGTTGTTGGTTTTCCCTCCTCCTAGGAAAGTCAGTTAAGCAACCACCACAATGAAAACAGAAGTTGAGAATCATTTAAAATCGTTCAAAATTTCATTTCAGGTTTGCCTGGCAGGACAAGCACAGAAGGAAACTCTCAACCACTGTCTGCTACCCGTTCAGGGATCTGGATCTCTCTCCCTACTCCACAGTGTCTTGCAACAAAGCAGAGTACAGCTTGTGTGCTGTAGTGGTAAGCTTTGCCTTTCCTGCTTTTATTGGGAATGCCCTGCCTCATAGAGCAGATGAAGCCTGTGTTGGTTTGGACTTCATGTATGATTTGTATTTTAATGTGTGTTTTGTTGTATGCCTTTTTTTACCTGCCATGGACATAGTCCAGTACCAGTATGTAACTAAAGGAGAGAGAAGTAATTTCCCCTTCTTCCCCAACATCCCAATTTTAAAAGAATGCACTCCTGGCACGTAATGCCTCCTCAGAATAAATTCACAGGCTGATCCTGCATGAATCCTGTTTTTAAATGAGGACATGGCTCACAACAAGTGGGGCCCTCTTATAGTGACCTGTATCGGGGCTAATAGTTGGGTTGCAAATGTAATTGCAAAATAAATAAGCAAAATCATCATCCATTTACTCTGTTTGAAAGAATTTATTTGAATTAACATCCCCTGCTGTAAGCCAAAAGGGGCTAGAACCCTCTCTCCCATCTTTTCCAAGTGCATACATAAAACGATTGCCAGTTCCTAGCTTTGCCTGTAAGGAGACAGAACAGGACTCTGGTTTTAACAGACTGTGTTGTTTGTTGCAGAACCATGCTGGAGATCTGGATTATGGCCACTACACGGCCTTCTGCAAGCACTCAGTCACCAAACACTGGTACAGCTTTGATGATGCACATGTCACCAAGATCCCAGACTCTGCAGTGCAGGCTGACACAGCTTACCTCCTCTTCTACACCTCCCAAGGCTATTGAGACTCTGTTAGTCCTTGAAAACCAACACTGAGTAGGGCAGCAACTAGAATTCACCAGCAGCATTAACCAACTCCTGGTTCATCAATAAACTAGAGCATGTGCACTACTGATCAGCTGTTGTGGTCTTTCAGGAAGTGATTCCTAGAAAGGACAGCTACAGCCTCTAAGCCATGAAGGAATGGGTGTCTGCTCCATGTGCACAAGGGCCGAGGGTTGTTTTCCATGACAACCCCCTTGCAGCTCTCAAAGGAACACACATGTTGAGCATACAGATGCACTCACGTGGAAGTTGTTGTTTTTCTGCTGGTTAAGTATAGTAGGTTGTTCTAAGCTGCCTTTCAGGAACTAACAGAAGGATACCAAAGTGAAAGCACACAACCAGACCAAACTGTGTTTCAGGAGAGAGCAGAGGATGGAGTGACCATTAATATATAAGAAAGAAAAAGGCATTGTTCTACTGCTGTCATTTTTGTTCCTCTAGCACTTCATACTTGTTTGCAGCTTGTAAGCTTCTGGAAAGCAATCAATATTGGTCTTCATTCCATCAGCAAGACAGACACAGATAGGTAAAGCTCAGAATGTAAGATGTAAGACTTTTGAATGCCAGACTAATCAGAAACAGAAAACTAACCCAAATCCAGAGCAGGGAAATAACGTTAAGATGCAACTAGAAGAAATTTTTAAACTAATCAGCTCTGTGCAAAATAGTATATATTTTTTTTTTCATCTGGAGAAACTTGAAACTCTGTGAATATGATTCAGACTGTTATTATGTACAGTCCTGATCATTACATAACAAGCTGAGAATGAAAAACCAAACCCAAACATACATTTAACAGGATATATTTTTAAATAATTTCTTCATTAAGGTTTTTAATGCATGTGTACATGAAAATTTATATTAAAAAATTAAAAAGGAAAATCTTGTTTGTTTAGAATAACTCTGAAGTGCACAAATATTGACAAAAGCTAACAGAAAAAATAATACAGCTCTGCTTTTTTGTTAAGTAGTGTTGCAATTACTTAGAGCTGGCAAATAAACGCAATCCTCTGAGTTTTAGAGATTCTCACAAAAAGGACAACATTTTATTATATACATAATTCTGATGTGCAAGTATGCAATCAATATGTACACTTACATTCCTAACTGTTTACATCGTTCTAGAGTATTCACAGTAGAATCAAGCTTAAGGTTAGAAATGTGAAAAGGCCATTAACAGTGAAAGAAAAAAATAAACCAAGATATGCCTTGGGATTTTAAGACACTTTAAACTACTTGTTAATAGATTTCAGATGACTAAGCTAGAATTTAATTTTGGAGCAGACTAAAAATATAGTTCTTTTTTAAATAAACAGTAATGCAAGTATGCTTGTAAATGGTTTCACAGATGGCAGTATGACCACAAGCGTTACCCATCAGTCTCTGATTGTTAAGCACTGCTACGGGCCCCAGCGAGCCCTGCTGGCAGACACCCTGCTGCAGCCCTCCCACACCTCCAAGTGACTATGTCTGCTGTAGTTTTGCATATTTATATGCATTCCCAGGCCTACTTTGCTCCTGAAGAAAGAAAACCAGTTTCCTTAACCCGCATTCCTTTACGTGGCCATATCCACTGCTCGCTGTTCATAGGAAGTATAAAAGAGAATGTAAGCAGCTGAGGACTTCACCGAGGATGCTGAGATCTCAGACACTTCATGGTCATCAAACTTAAACCAGCGCTGTTTTGAAGCATTTTTGCAGTAGGCTGTGTAGTGCCCCCCGTCCAGCCCACCGTAATGATTCTGTGGACGTAAGGCAAGAATTAGTGGCCTCGAGAGCTGCCATTTCTTCCCTGGTTGGGAAATAATCTAGAACGTGATACCAATCCTTCTTTCTACAACACAACTTAGTCTGCAACTAGAATGCAGCCTGGAAACCTGACTCACACAGGCTAGCCTGAGTCCTAGCATAAAGTGCAGCTGCATTTTGAAATGTGACGTGGTTACTCACCGATACTGAGAACAGATTGTATCTCTTCAAGGAAGTCTTTGGACCAATAACATACTGTGACAGGTCAAGAGTTTCCAATGGAAAATCTACAGAAGTTTGAAGCTTTTGTTTCCATCTTCCATCATAGGAAAATCTAGAGAATTAAAAAGCATCATTAAAAGTTACGGGTTGTTCACAAGCTATTTAAGAGTATTAAGCATGTGTGTTTTCCCTGGTTTTGACCAGGATGTGATCTCAACTAAAGTCCCTAGTTTGTTAATGCTTGCCCCTGTGTCTCCTAGCACAAATAACAAGAGGTCACTTGTAAAAGTGCCTTGGGAACTATAGCCTTATAAAAGAAGCATCAGATGAAAATAAAACTCTTGCAACATTACAACTGGTAATGTATCAGTAACTTTCTCCAAGTAAAAATGGTCAGCTACGGCCCTGGAACAATCCAGCTCCATCAAAGCCTGATCATTTCATCCTAAGTAATATTCACCAATCACCATTTCCTTACCGTTTCAAGTGCACAAGAAGAACAGGTGGTAATTTCCAAATTTCTATTTTTTTTGAAGAATCCCTTCGAGTTTTGCAATGGCTACAGTAAAATCTGTTGTTATCAGTGAGCTTTTCTTCTTTGGAGAACAATCTAAGGCATTCCTAAAACAAAATGCAGAGATTGTGAATGGCAGGCGTTTATGGAAGTATAGCAAAAATGTTTGTTTTCTGTTTGGTTATTAACCTGCATCAGTTAACCTGCATCCTACATTTCACAAAAATGAGGAAAAGTGACTTAAATCTATGTGTGGAAGCAAATTTTTCTGCAGATATTAATCAGAGTCCTTCAAAATATACAGACAGTATTTTAAAACCACAGAATACTTACATTGTGACCTACCAAAACAAGTAATATACATGCTGCTATTGCAGGTATGGTATCTCCATCCTGCTTCTAATTTAAAACTTTTAAGGGATGACCTATTTCTTTAGAAGAATTAAAATATAATGCAGATTCAGATCTGTTCATGTTTTGGGTTAGTGTAAATTAAGCGGAACATTGACCAACCCCTCCAACCAGAGGGTGAGCAGAAGCAGCATCAGAATGGAGTGCCAGAGGAATGTTTTCCCTCCAGGAGCTGTTTCTCTCTAGTTGCCCATACCTGCAGAGTACATTTGCTGGAGGAGGCAAGTGGTAATGACAGATACATGAAAGCCTCGAAGGTTCGGGACCTCTTGTGGCACGTCAGACACTGCACGGTGGATTTGAACTGGCCTTGGAAGAGTGCCACAATAATGGACTCGTTGAGCTGTTTGTGTTTGTGCCAGGCTATTTCTGCTGCACTTGAGTCGTCAAGATGATCATTATTTTCTTCCTTGTATCTTTTCCTGTTGTCAGCCTGGATAGCAGAAATTTAAATACCATAGCAATATATTAACATATATATATAAATAAGAAGTCTCATCTATAGGCAAGAGTAAGATTGAATATTTGCAAGAGTATTTAAACATGTCAGTGTAGCCATCCAGTTCTTATCTAGTGAGGCTTCTTCTGTGACTCCCTCCAGTACCTTACACTGTTTCATACTGAATTCCTACCTTAATTCTGAATACTCATACTTCTTTCTAGACACGGTTGCAATAACGTTATCTTCTTATGGTATAAGAAGGCATTTTAAAAATTTATTTCTCTTGATCATCTGACATATATAATTTGTTTTAAGTGTATTGCTTACTTTATTTAGGTCTTCATGCAAGCCATCCATTAGAAAGAGAAGCAGTTCCTGGGAGTCCTGTTGGCTATATCCTGCAAATTGGTCATTAATCTTCCCAATTGTAATTTTGAAGTCTTTTGGACTGATATATTTATACTGTCCTGCCCATAAAGCTTTCATTATTACACCAAACTCTTCAGCCACTTCACCTTTATGCCCCAGGAAATTTGACCTATATAATAAAAGACAAAATAAAATTGGAGCCATTCAAGTAACTGGTTTTTAATATAAATGTTTTTAATTTAAGGCATGATCCCAATTCTAAAATAGTTTCTTTAGACTAAGGAAAACTGGCTGTTAGACTGAGTTACATTTTCATCTATGTCAGCACTGCAGTTTGATTCCATATTCAAGATGGAAGGTACAGTTGTTTTCAGCATGTTTTGTAAACTGCTTGAATATTCATTTTGGTTTTAGGAGACTCTAGTACACATGTATTTATGAATGTGGTGACCATAATTTAACTATCATTGTCCAGTAAAACCTATTTAGTAGACCACATAAATTTTGAAAATGTAAAGACACCTAAAAGTTACTATTTGTCTCCTACTTAAAAAAACAAACACTCCACTAAGTGATCTTCTTGCATTGGCAAGTATAAAGGCAGATGAGAGATTGTTACCTGTTAATATCAGCTTGATACAAGTTCCTGTTGAAATACTCAGCCAGGTGAGGTGCATTGCACAGACACTGTAATATGGAATTCATGTAGCAAGTGTTCCCTAGATTACGAAGTCCTGTCAGAGCTGGTCCTGATCCCCCAAACACAGGATTAAGATTCCGAATCTGCGATGCAGAGAGTCTGGAAATTTCTGCTTTAGTGTAACAGGCAGGTCTATAAGCAAGAAATTATTTTTTAGGAGTCTCAGACTTGACAAGGTTGTGCATATAAACCAACAGACACCCCACCTCACCCCACCACCCACAGGGATGAGACCATCCTGGCACCAAATACCATCATTTAGGGTATTCAAAACCAGCCAATGCAATAGTGAGAAATCCATATACACTGGTCTATGATGAGGCTGAGTTTTAGGCACCATCACTTGTGAGATTCATGGGGTTTTTTTTTTTTCCTTTATTTCTTTAATTCACAGATGAGGAATACAGTTTAAAATCTGAAAACTTGGCTTTTCACACTGTCAGAAGATAGTCATTTAGTATGTTAATACAATAACAGAACTTAAAGCAACTGTCATCCAATTAATAGACTGTGACCTCTGAAATTCCTGCTAATACATAACTATTATATTGATTTCTCAAAGATAACTGCTCTATACATTGAACTTTCAGCAATGAAATTTCAGTCTAGTACTCTTGCATCCTTTCAAACCCATTTAGGAAATATTAATGAATTTCAGATGGTTAAACACAAAGTCCTATGCGCTGTCATACTGCCCAAGTTGTGATCTAACTTATCAAACATACTTATTGTCACGATTGACTGCAGGAGTGACAGGAATTCTTTTCTTCTCTTCCTCCTGAATGGCTTGGGTTATATCTGGGGAAGAGTAGGAGCGCTTCAGCTTGGAGTGTTCTCTCTCCCGTTCAACAGTCACCTTTGGCTTGGCTTTCCGAGTTGGAGGGGTTGATGGAGGAGTGGACGAAGGAGCCATTTCTGGTGGGTACATCTGAACAGTGTTCGTTGGCGAGTGATAGTAACGATAGGTTCCAGTGATATCATCCAGGAACTTGGGGAAAAAAACCCAAATAGCTTCAAACCCAGGTGAAAATCCATTAACTTACCTATTTATAAATTACTATGAGAACAGCAAGTGAGTTTTTCAGACATTGGGATGTTAACAGTTGTGACTGGCCTCAATGTTCAATGGATTAAATTTAGTAGAAGGGAGCACTTTCACCGAAATGCCTATTAAACAGCAGCTACTTAATACCAGGAACAGCAGATGAACTGTCCTAGTTTCATTACAAATAATATTAAAATTCAGAAAGTAACTGTGTGAAAGTTAAAGGGGAGTAAAAAAATAATGAAACAAGATCTAACTTAGAAATAAGACACAGGACAAATGCAGGACAAAACTACAAAAGACAATTTGATTTTCATATCAGAAGAGGAGTTACCTTTACCCAACCTGCAGGCAGCCCTGGGACTATCCTTCCCATTTCCTCACTTCGTGCTCTCATTAATGGCTCCCGCTGGGACTAATAAACAAAGAGAAAAGTAAGGTATGTACAGTTACCTATGCAGAGCAACAAGCTGCCTGTGACTTCTCTATGGAGTTAGATGATCCAGTGCAAACAGTACAATAAATCCTTGATTACAGACAGAAATACAATGTATTGTAATGGTAATTTAGTATTTTCTGTCACTCAATCTAAATAAAACCCATTTGTTGACACATTCCAGAAAAAAACCAAAAAACAAACCAACCATTCAGTCTCATTAAAGTCTCAAAACTTTTTTTTCCCTGGAGAATCAGGAAATAATAGGAGTATGTGCTTCTGTTAAACACATATGGCTGAGCTTTTTTCCCCTCTCAAAGTAACACTTGAAGGTGTAGGCATGAGATGACAAATGCATGGAGAATGCTGGTTATTGCCACCAGAATCACATCAAGACTTCTAATGAAAGGTTCAAGTATTTTTTCATATGAATATGACAAATGCAAAAAAAGCAAATGAACACTGTAAACATGGCATAGTCTTTTCTTAAGATGATGACTTTAAAAATTGCAATGAGGTGGAATTTAACATAATAATCATAAAGCATCTGTGCTTGATTATTTTGGCTACATACAATACATTTGTATTTACTTTAAGTGTTTCAGTATCTTGTTCAGAATCCTCTCTAAGGGGTCCTGGCTTTTGAGCTCCACTGTCTGGTTGTCCTTTAACCCCCGTTTGCTGCAAAAGATTTTGAGAGAAGGCTTCAATTTCCATCTGGCATGTCAGTAAAGAATGCTGAAAAAGCAGAGTTATACTTTCTTTTTTGGTTGTTAAATGCATGTACCACAACAAAGTGGTTAAAGCAGGTAAAAGTTTTTATTCTTTCTATATACTATAGGCAATTCACTGGAATAGTTTTTGAAACTGAATGTTGTATTGCAATTTGTTCAGAAATAAAGTGCTGAAGTTTCACCTACACTATTTTCCACCCTAAAAGTTGTGGGGTTTACAATTTGTTGTTAAATTTCAGGCTTTTTTTGCCTTTTACTCCTGACTGGTCAAACCTCTCCATGGAAAAGGCAAACAGTGAAGCCAACATGAATTTGATCACAGGCCATCATTTTGGGATTATTTGAAGTTGCTCTGTCACTCTAAAGCTCATGAATGACTGTGCTAAGTTTGCACAGGAAGATTTATTTTGGCTTTCTTTTGCATTTAGATTAAACAGGCATCAGAATTTGATCAAATAACAACTGCAATTAGAAAAGCAGAGAAAAATATCCTAATGTGTGTTCTTGAGAAGTGCTTTTAAAGACATCTGTTCCGTTGTTAACTCAGCTTCACAAGTAGCTCCTGTTTTATGATCAGATGATTTGTACATTGAGAAATTTCGCAATTTTTTTCAAGAATGAGGAAAGAAAGAACTGTGACACTCCTCCCTTCCCCCCAAGATCTGGAACTGGACCATTTTCAGCAAAAATCCTAGATGAGGGTGTTGCTCTGCTTCCTGTGCCAGGCTACAAAATCCTGTTCTGTCAGCTTTGCTACAGCTGGGGGCACTAAAGGGTCCCTTGTGACACCATTGTGTCCCTAACATCACACACAGCACCGAGCTGGTACAAGAGATAAAATACCACCAGGCTTCTATTTTTGAAACAGAGGGTTGCAGTCTATGAACCATCATCCCTTCTAGCTCCATGTGAGTGGGAAGTTTTATTATCCTGTGGGGATTTCATGCTGCCCACCTACAAGAAAGAAACAAGCTTGTCTTGGAAAAAAAAAAAAAAAAAATCTATTTGTGTCTTGGTTTTAACTCTCTCCTCTACTTTTATGTAAAAAACGGTCTAAATAAACATCCAATTATGTATTTCAAATTTCCAGATTAAATCTAGACTATTCAGGATGATTTAAGTGCATAACTACTTCACATTTGACAATTATTTTCTTTTTTACTAACCTTGCCTGGAACAGTCACAAAGGTCTGAGATGCATCACCCAGTGCCCGTTTCTGTGTTTCTGGTGTTCGAGTTCCCTTTTCTCTTTCTTCCATGGATATTTTGTCAAACTCAATCCTTTTTGCACCAATGTTTTCTGGTTCATTTTTATTCTGCTTTTTTGCTTCTACTGCTTCTCTGTGTGCTCTTTCTTGTTCTTTTTCCTCCTGTTCTCTTTTTATTTGTTCATCCCTCTCCTTCTGCTCTCTGTCCTCTTTGGATTGCTGTAGCTTTTCTTTGTGTTCCTTTTCCTTCTGCTCTTCTTTTGCTTTTTGTTCTTGTTTTTCTTTTTCTTTTCGTTCTTGTTCCTCTTTTTCTCTCTTGAGCCTCTCTTTCTGTTCCTGTTGTTGCCTCTCCCGCAGTTCCTTTTCCCTCCTGTTTTTCTCCAACAAAGCAGCAGTTTCCGCATGGACCCGGCTTTTTTCTTCTTCTGTCAGAGCACTCCTTGCATCACGCCCGGGCTTTGTGGAGCGGTCTGGAACTATTCTTCCATTCTCACCAGACTGGCTGTCACTGATTGTACTTGGAGGCTTTGCTCTGTTATCATCAAGGATTTTTAGTGCAGGCTTTTTAGTACGATCCACCTGTAACACAGGGGCAGAACACAGAGTGTAGAACAACAATTTGCCACAGCTACTGCTGCTCCCTTAGCTAAGCTCTTCCTAAGTGAGGTTTATAAGAGAATAAAGATGATACGCAGTTGACTTCTGCCAGAGAGAGTGATGTTTCAATTTCATTGAATCTGCTCATTAGTAAAATTAGGTACTCATTCCAGATGTGAACTAATAAACAAGCCCTGGAGAACTGTAAGGACAGCATTATGCACTGATTACCACAACCTTTCATTTCCGAACTTTCAAAGATGAACATCTTAGGGCAATCACGCAGCCTAATTTGGGCTTGGCTCTCTCAATCATGTGACAAAGCACATGCTTAAGGCAGATCTGCTTGATGGGAAGGGGTATTTAAGAATGGCTTATGTTCAGATCTAGGACAGTAAGTTGTTTTTGATACTGAAGTGAATGGTCTGAAGAAATAAAAGCTCATCTGATTCAGGGACAAACAGAAATAAGGTCTTTAAGGGTTTCTTGAATGAAATCTATATTAAAAGCTGTATCTAGAAGAGTAAAAGTGGAGAGCTTTTAGACTTGTCTCCTAGGGAAAGTATTATTTTAGTGTAAGAACTCTACAAAGGTGTCTTTACAAAGTTTTATTCACATAAAAGGAAGAAACAAATTCCTATACTTTCACTACTGGGCCAAGAGTGACAAAGCACCTAAATATTTAATTACTTGAAGGAAGATACAGTGACTGGAAATCAGACCTGTGGAATAACCAAGATGAGCCATGGCTTAACTGTCCTCTCTGTATTTCATCCCATGTGCTTTAACTAGAAACCTTGCTTATAAACTTTCTGAATTAATGATCAATTGCTGTTCTTAAATTTCTCATGTGCTCATGCAGAAACATTAATGAGAAGTTCTGCTATTCTGTTAAGTGTATTTAGTTTCATAGAATTCTGTAGATCAGTTACCACAACTTCACAGACCACCAATAGTCTCTGTACTAATATACTTGTGTACAAGGCTTAAACAAATGTATCGAGTATGTTTGCTTGTGGATTTGGAGTTCTGGGTGTGGTGGGTCTCTAACAGATTAACCATATACTAACTGAAAAAAAGGAACAGGTAAAAAAAGCTTACCTCAGGGATACTTCTTGTGCTCGACACTGGATTAACTACAAATGAACTGTCAGATTTGGGAACAGCAGCATCCTGTATGTTTGGTTTATTAAGTGATTTTAATCTCTCTTCCAAATTATCTCCCATTTCTTCATTTTCAATTGTTTCTGTTGGACATGGCTTTACAGCAACAACAGGTGGCACAGGAGCTGGCTCTTCCAGAGATGGGTATGTAAAATCCACTGCAGGAGGGAGAGAATGGGAGGGAACTGTAAGAGAGTTCTCAAAACAAAACTACAAAAGCAAAATATACGTCCACATTCCAACCCAAAATTTAGTTTTTAGCCAGAGCAAGACTTTCCTAAAAACACCTGAATGAATTAAGGACTCATCCAGTAACTACAAATGCTTGGTGGGGTGTCATCCTTTATACTTACAAGAAACAGTCACTGCTTCAGTCCTGCCATGTTGGGGTGGAGTTACTCTAGCATTTGTTGTATACTGGGGAAAACAAAGGAGCCAGTTTTCATAACCTCCCTCTAGAATTAAAGGCTCATTCTGCAGTATGGTTTTACTTTCCCACTGTATGGAAAAAAAAAGTTTAAAGTTAATTGATTTTTAAAAATAGAAAGGAAACTTTTACAGCTTAATAAGTGTTGTTGAAATTTCTGTGCGTAGTCATTAAATTGAGAGATTGTTTTTGAGATTTTTAAACAAGAATTAAAGAGGTTGCAAAAATATGGATCCTCTTGGTGTTTGGAGAATGCCCAGCACAGTTGGGTTCCTGGCTCTGCCTGCAACAGGGTGTGAATATTTCCAGTACAGAAAGAACCACTTACTGCTACTTCATATAACAATCCTCCATGCAGAAAAGTATTTTTATTACAATATTTGCTTCAGTTTCTTATCTGGTATGTTTGCTGAGGAATTAGGGATTTAGAAAGCACAATATTAACTTTTTGAAACCCCTTGAGAGTTCAGGCTTCAGACTGCCCTCCTCCTGATGTCCTCAGTATGAGTACATGAACAAGACACAGGGTTTAGAAAATATTTGGTAAAGCAATAAACAGGGAGAACTGCCTGAGCTATCTCTAAACCCCAGTCCTGAATGCCAAGGTAACAAAGATTTGCAGTCCTTCACAAGAACCACCTCTATTAGAGAGGAGGGACAACACAGCCATACTGAGACTGACTTGAAAATGTTGGACATTTGCTCACTGTGGAGTCTATAAGCTTCCTGCACTGATGAAACTCAAATTTAAATTAATGTTTATCTAGAAGTTATATTCAATCATGCAGAAAAGTTAACCATGCTCAAAATATTTCTGGAGCCTCCTTCAGTGAAGCCCCTCCATTGTAGGAAGGACCTGGCTGATAGGACTACAAAGCAGCTGCCCTTCTTTGCCTGCCTGAGCAGGTGGCCAGTCAGCTCTGAGGGATAAGGAATTACTTTTGCTAGTACAGGACAGAGGGTGAGTGTTTCTGGGAAAGGGTACTCAAAAGTACTTTCCCAAATAACTTTGTCAGCAAAGAACTCTAAGTTGATGAGCTGGTTGTTGAGGAGGTGAGTTGAATCATTCTGCTGTTTACCTATTTAATAAATGGTACTTTACTAGAGTACAATGTGAAACTTCAAACTACACTTCTGCTATCAAAACAAGCAGGCTTTGAAAATTCAACCAGCCATTAAGGCCTCCATATACTTTGTAAATACAGGTGCTTCAAGACCTTATTTACTAAGATGAATTAATTGATGAATTAAAATACGAAATTGCCAACCTTAAAAAGTGCATCTTTCAGGCTCTGAAGAGTTGTTCCCAGCTTTAAGTCTTCAGCAGTACTAAACCAGTCTAGCAGTATAACATAATGAAACTGTCCTCTCCTCTTCCATGGATCTCTAGAATCCTCTGGGAGTCTAGCTTCAATCAGATTAGCGGTATCTCTGAAATGTATTAACATGCATTTAAGGATTCATGTACAAGTAACATTTTGTCCAACAATATGTAATCCATAGATGTTTATGTGCTTGGATAAAATAAATATGCATTGTCTTGAAGTCAGTACATGCAAGAACAGAGCTGTGCAGATACCTCTCACTCACTGGTACACAGCAGGGATTCTGACACTAGGTGTACAAGCTTTAAAAGCATGTAATTTTTTAGAAAATTAAATATTTCAGTATCATTTAACATCATTTCATACCCAGGATGGATAGCTTCTTCTGGGACGCTGATGGATTTTGGAATACAGGATTCCTGATAATCCTTCAATCTTCGAGCATCCATTATAAGCAATTCAGTATTTTTGTCTGACATCATTGCAAACAGTTTCTCAGGTGTGACTGCTCCTTGAAAGAGAGAAGCAATTACAGGTAAGAAGCTACATTATAAATGAAGATAGCTATGAATGGCTATGGTATCTGACTGGTGCAATCAAGACTGCAAAGAGATGAAACAGAACTAAGAAGTCCCACAAAGTCATGGAGGTGAGACATTACAGAATAAACAGTGTCAACCTTTTCCTCCCACTGCTGTAGTGATCAGCACCTGATCTGTTAAATTAGACAATACTGAATATTTCAGTGATAAACAAGTTTAACTTATTGTGGTCTCATTTAAATAAAGCTATATAGGCAAGCATTTGTGAACTACATGCTGCAGATGTTCCTCTTAAGAACTCTAAAGAACATTTTCACATACTTACTACAAGAACAAAAAGCAAAAGGTTGTGAGGGGAGAGGAAAAATTTCGTATCTAATTGAGTAAGCTGTCATACTTCAGCCTTGCATATGAGCTGTAGAGCTGTTTTTATTTTCTAACCTGACCACTTCAGGGCTAGTTCAACTTTAGTTACTGAACAGCTGAAAAACTAACTACAGCCTTCTAAGTTTATGAGAAGTAATGAAGGCTTTAATACAGAGTTTAATTAATTAATGATTAATTTGTTATAACTGAAATGCAGGATACTAGAATTTCAAACTATTTTAACAGTGAAATAACTCCTGAGAAGAAGTGCAGCTGTGAGGTGATTAGTGCACGGGCATACAGAAACCTTTTTCACATGTGTGTGAGCATTTCATCTCTTACCACTCAGGCTATCAGACTGATCCTTTCTTTCCAGTGAATGCTTCGTCTCACCATTAATCTGTGTTATAAGGCGAAAAAAAAAAAGTTTCATATGGAATACTCAGAACCAAGCTGGCCAACAATGACTCTCACTGAGCCTGAAGGAAACTGGTCAGACAGTTAACCCACAGGAAGAAACACAGCACAAGGGAGCTGCTGCTAAAGATGTGTTGACAAATGTACTCGAAGAGTACCAAGGCTGCTGCCCTGCTGTCCTGGGTTGCAGTGTATTCTATTACCACCCTCAGGAGCTGTTGAAATCAGGTGGGGCAGTGTTTCCTTGCCTCCTCCCCCCAGACTATCTTTCTGTTAATGGCCCATCATTGTCCTGCCGCATGACTCAGAGATAACCCCCTCCAGACTATCTTCTGTTAGTGAGCCTAATCAACACTTGGCCTCATGACTCATTACCCCATTGTGAGATGCTCCACCCAGAGGGAGGAACCAAGCATCCCATCGAACACCAGAGACAACCCTTCCACTGGATTTCCAGAGGACAGGAGCTACACAGCCACCACTGGACCTCCTGAGGAAGAGCAGACCCCTTTTCTACAGGATCACTGCTTCAGAGGACTGCAGCCAACATTCGACCAGACTGCTACAACAGGGAGTCAGGTTCTATCTTGACTCTGTCAGTTTGAACCACTGTTCTCTTTTTTTCTTTTCCCCTTTTCTTTAATTTCCCCAATAAATTGTTATTCTGACTTGGTGCCTCCCACTGGTTTGTTCTCAAACTAGTACACCTGCCTAGACATAAAATAGTTTAAAAAGTAATACAGCCTAGGACACCATCATCTACAAGAAGAAATTCTTGAAGTATTTGTAGAGAAATAAGCGTTTCCACACAACTGCTAAAACTCAACCTTCTCCTAAAATGGAGACATGTTATTCTTAATATCAGTTTATCACCATTACCTTGGGTTTCTTGCACATGATAATTCTAGCATAAAACAGAATTTGACTTTACCATAAAGTTCAGTCTATCTTATACAACACTTGGAGGCTGGTAGGACTTCACATATTCCAAAGAAATGTCAAAGAAGGGGTACAGAGAGTGTAAGTTAATTCAAAAAAACCCCACCTTGATTCTGAACTGGAAATAGCTACTAGAGGAGACCAAATTCTAGATTGAAACTACACATTTAGACTGAATTAGAGAGTTTGTAAGCATCTTCACTTACCCTTTGGCTTTTTCCTTTGGAATCCACAGCACTTTCTGAGGAGTTTTTGGCTGAGCTCTTTCCATCATCTTTTGGTTCTTGCTTTTTCTGCAGCTCTTGTCTGTCCCTCTCTTCAAGTTTTTTCCGAACTTCAGCTTCCTCATATCTGTTGGGGAAAAAAAGTGCCTTTTTTTCAATATTGTGTTTTTGCTTAACCTTAGATTACTAATATCAAAGTCATTAAGTCTTCAGGCAGAAATTTTAAAGGACGTATTTAGAAAGTTAAAAGTATTGTCAGTTTTTGTATTCCAACAAACTCTGTTTTGCTTCCTAACTATATGGTCTTATTTCTCCCACTTTTGGGTTGGTTTTCTTACTGTTAAATCCTGGTTTGAATCCTATTTCATAGCCACTGATTGTAAAGCTAATTTTTTTCTCTAAACCTGAGGTCATGCTTAGCTATGGTATCTCTAAATGCTTTTCATTTTCCAAAGAATAGGGTAGGTACTGGTTACTTACAGGTAAGCTCCAATATATTACAGCAGTCATCCCAGGTACTTTACTTTGTTTTGAAGTGGAGCCAGTGAGGAGTAAGTTAGCTCAGTGACCTAAATTTACTTTTTTCTGAGAAGTTGGATCAGAACTATTTATACAGTAGTCCCCTTCAGAATGTAAGTTGACTCCATAAATCCATTATGTGCTCACCTGTGTGCCTGGTGCTTGTTTCAAACACTGGGCCTACTGGGAAGCCAATGCAAGGACTGTGAACACTCAGGAGTTTTGGGGGACTGAGGTTTTGCATACAGCTGTCCTTTTCATAAAGCCTCAGACTTGAAAATTACCCTCCCAGCCTTCTGCCACTGGAAGGACAATCACGGTACTGTAAGCCAGTCATCTCCAGACTACTCTTTTTAGATCACCCACTGGAGGTGTGTATAGTATTCACTTCTGTTTAATACAGCTGGGAAGTTTAAGGGTTACAAGTACCATAAAACAAAAAAAGAATGTTTGACCTAACAATTTGGATGACTGGGCTGTGTTAGTAAGTGCTCAGTTTAACCAGATGTTGCGTAATGAGGGTTAAAATACCAATGACAATACAGCTGCATTTCAGTTCAAAAGTACTGTGTTAATAAACTAGATCATTAAATCAAATTCCACCTCCAAGTCTACTGCATTAATTGCCTACTAAGAGGGAGGAGGCAGCATGCCTATAATTTTATTTTTTAAACAGGCTTCTTGATTTGGCAAAGGTGTTGTAAGTTAGAAATGAGCATTTTGTTCCCACTTGGCATTAATGACACTAAAGCATATTTCAGATTTTAGTTTGATTTGGTCAATATGAAATATTTACCCATCAATTTCTCATTTATACTTCTGAAACACATAGCAGGTCATTCATGTAGGTATTCTTGCCCCTATACAAGTGGTGTTTCAGCAGCTCCACTTTTAGTTAACAATTAACATTCAAACTATTTGCTGACCTACTGCCTGGGGAAGAAATTATACAGATAATTTCCTTGAAACTACTTCTGTAGTTACACAGGAGTCATGTTTCATTTCTATTACCTTTGAATATGTACACATTTTGCCAGAGTAGTTAAAAGTTACTGTGTCAACTTCAAAACTCTGTTCCTTTCATAAAAAGACATAAGCCATTTAAACAAGTCTCTACGTTTTGGGTTTCTCTGATTCTATCAATGTTTACTCTTAGAGTGAATTTGTAGCTCTGTTGAATTGTAAGACTCACCTAAAGAAAGAAAATCTGAAGATTGTTTCATACACAGTATCCTGAGACGTCTTTGTGAAGTCCCTCTTTACACACATGTAACTACACTCATGGTTCACCTAAACTGACTTTATAGATTTGGCACTTTGGAGGGCATAAAATATGCTTTCACAAGAATACTTGGGAGGGGTGGGGTGGGACATGACACTTGTGAAGGGAAATGTGCCCAGCTGCAGAGAGAGTTAAAGAGTGAGAAAGAGTCATTAAGGATGCAAGAAGAAGAGAAGGCTGGAAGTAAAAAGTACTGTGCCAAATATCACCTAAAGATAGACCCTACCTTACAACTTCTGACCAACACAATTTCGTGGCTTGTGGCACAAAGACATAACTTGACAGCTGTCAATCAGGTACCCAAAAGCCCATTAGCATCTGCTCATTTACACAGTGGCAGAACTGTGCATTCCATATACATGGATGCAAGTGGCAGAGAAAAGGTGTGGCTAAAGAATCAAAACCTGGCATTTCTTAGTGTAAACTACATCCAGACTAGGAGGACTTTTTAACATATCTGATTATTAGGAACATTCATTAATATATTTGGGTTCAGATGACCTTATGATTAAAAGGTTGAGGAGGAAATTGCTCTTCAGACCTTGTGGTTTCTTTTTATTAGTCAATAAACAAAACTAGGAGACACTGTCAATAAACCAAAGTTACCAGGAATTAGCACACAATATATAAAGAGACAAGTTATTGGCGTGTGTGGCAATGAAAATTATCTCCAGTAAAAGACTCCTGGGAACAAATTTAAGCTTTTAAGAGTTTCAGGTACCTATGGTTTACTCAAGTGCAGCTGCTTACTACTAAATGGCATGAACACCTGCACTTGGCACAGGTACAGGCTCCAGGTATAAGGAACAATGTCTTAGCCATCAACTGTATTACATACCTGAGTTTAAGGCTGTCTGACAGAATTTCAGCTTCATCAAGAGCTTTTTTTAAATTTGTAGGTCCCAGAATTGAATGAAAATAATCCTAAAATGACAAGCATCACATCACATAGATATATAGTTTAACAGTGCCTACTTCTATGCATGTCAAGAGTCACTAATGTATGGAGAGTTGGTATTATAATGATATTAATGCCAACAAAAGGAACTGGTTTGAATCAAAGTATTTTCCTTTCAAACATGAGTTTGTAAGTAAAATTGTTTTATAGGACTAATAAATAAAGACTAGGCAAGGCAACTTCACCAAAACAGTCTGACTGGGAAAAATTATGGGAATACTTTTCCATGAAAAAATATTCACAGATCTGACAATTTATATAGTTCATACATTAAAAGAAAATTGAAAATACAGTTAACACCAGACTTGTCAAAAAAAAGGAAAGAAAAAATAGCACCGTGAGACAGTTCACCTAATACCAGTGTGATCCTCTGAATGTGTATTAGTGTAATTCTCTCTACTTCTCATACTTTGACCAATGCAGAAGAGATTAGTCAGAAAGCTTTTATACCTGTTGCTGCTTAAAATCAGGTCTCTTTCTAATAAGGTTATAGACAGCTGCATATTTCATATACAGGATGTAAGCTTTTTCTTCATCTCCGTCCAATCTGCTTTCCTCTGCTGCCTTGAAAATCTTAAGGGCACTCTGCACATAACTGAAACCAAGAGGAGTAAAGCACATGATTGTTGACTTGTCCTCAAACACCTTTTCATTACAAGATGCCATCTTAAGTCTTTACAGACTTCACCCATATATTAAGCATTTGATTTTACCACCTTAATGTAAAGCTTTCATTAAATATGAATTGCAATCATGTTCCTCCACATAATGTTTATCCTTGCTAGTTTGTTTACCAGCCTTATTTAAAATCATCCATGATTAAATACCATCGTGAGATATGGAAAAAGGTACTGTTCCCTTCTAAGAATAACTTCTTTTTTCTAGGAAAAAGTAATTCATAGTAAGAAAAAATTGAATGATTGATTGTCTAAAAATACTAGAGGCAAAGCATTCAGACACTTGCTAAAGGCTTTATCATTTTTACGGATTTGCATTTATGTAGCCTTTCCTCAAAGTATGTGGATTTTCATGGGCACTGTGCTCTAAGTCATGTTTTGGCAGTATGCCAAGTGACCTTCTGAAGGCAGTAAGCATATCCAGTGTGACAGTTGAGATCCATACCTAGGACTGTCGAAGACTTTATATCTTGCAGAAATAATGGAGGAAATTTAGATCCACAACAAGTTTGTTCTGGAACCACTAATATTTTAAACATTAATTCAAAATCAATTATAACATATATATACCTTTTTGTACTTGTCTTTTCAGGTTTTACTTCTGTCTTCTTGTTGAGATCTTTCAAGGAAGTAGAGAGATATAGCTCCTTAGGTACAGATGCCACAGCAGGCATGTTAATGTTGTTACTTATGTCCCTTCTGGGATGTTACAACTTCTTAGAAGTCTCTATCAATATTTTCCTGGAAGAGGAAAAAAGGGTAGGAAAAGCCTAATTATATTCCAGTTACTTTTAATACAGTAGTTATAGCTGCCTGTGTGGGTTTATTACCTAACTTATCTCACCTTATGTGAGCTGGCAAACAGAGTGTCTGAACAATTAACAGTATAAATTAATCCTCCCAAAGTGACAGAATTATTTAAAATCACTTTAGGTAATTTACCAAGAACATCCAGCAATATGTTGCTAACAGAAGAATAAAGAAAAAAAAAGCTGACTCAAGAATGCTCAAATCATCATATCCAGCAAATTTATTCTACTGAAATGCCAACAAGCATACTATCAAAAATTAGCTGACTTGTCTGTACTCTGCAAATACGCACTACCCCTTGGAAAATTTACTTCTAATGTCTTGCTAAGAGATAAGCTGAGAACAGGAAGGCTGCTACCATTTAAAGTCAACTTGAAATTTCTTGGACAGGTCTTCAACTCCTTGGTGGCATTGACTTTGTGCTTTCATTTGAAAGTGCTCTGCAGGTAGCCATGAAATAGTTGAGCAGAGTTTGGTCACAAGGGATTATTACATCATGTTATCTGAGATAGGGAAGTCCGTGAAGTCTCCTGCAGACAGCCTAACAAAAGCTCTTCGTATCTAGTGCACAGTAAGCTATTTTAGCCTTGGGGGTGGCAGGGGAGGAACTGAGCTCCCTCATAAGCAAGTGGTGGGACATTCAGACGTGAGCAATACTGAAGAAATTAAGGGGGACTCCTTCGAAGGAAAAGGTTATTTCCTAGCAGAGAAAAACCACATGGCTTTTGACAAGATGAAGGTAGAGCATTTCCCTTTCACTCTCAAGGTGATGATCAGCATGACAAGTGTGACCAAAAAAACCAGTTTCACCCAACCAAATCCATCTGTAGCTGACTGCCACACCAAATGAGGTGGTCCCAATTTCCTTCCCCCTTTCTCATGCTGGTCTGGTACTTCTCCAACCTCTTACTGAGCCAATTCAGGCTGCTGAAGAGGCAGAAAGGCTACACAGCTTGTGCAAGGGCAGCAGTTGGCATGTGCAGTCAAGAATGAGAAGCGAAAGTGGGAATGGAATCCCTTCCCAAGGCTCAGAGCTGTTGTACTCCTTGAAGTTATTACTGCACAGAGTTACTATTAATTTAACTGTTGTTGGTCTAGGAACTGGTTATCAAACAAAGATACTAAGTTAACACAAACCTTTGGTTTAAGGTCTGGTATGCCAAGGTCAGACTAAACAATTATCTAGCAAAATAACTTACTGCTTGAACACAGATGCTGTACTTGCTAATTTCCAATTAGGTATCAGCTTTTTAAAACGGAAAAGTTTGTTAAAAATCCCTTTAGGAGATGCATTTCCAGATAATTCTATAAAGTAAATAATAAAGTTCTCAAATACTATCTTTAATACATAAAATTAAAAACATATCCCATACCCCACTCATCTTACAACACTGTCTTTCCTATATAATGTGTCATATATTCAGTTTTAACTTTCAGAGAGATACTTAGGTGCTGAAAATAAGGCAGATAATTCATCAGAACTGCATTCAGTAGAAACAAAACACAGACACCGCCCTGCCCCAAAGAAGACCTTTCCAGTACAAAAGCCTTTTAGCCTAAAACAAAGACATACTTTTTGCAACCTCATAAAGAAAGGCTTCACTCTTATTAAGATTTTAGTATTGCTTGTCTCATTCTACCTTCAGAGCATGTCTTTACCTGTCTTTTTTTTTTTCTCTGTGGAACTGTAAATAGACTTTCCTTTGAAGCTTTAAGTCCTTTCCAAATATATCTTCAATGTTTGTTATGTAACCAGTATTTTCTTAATCTTAAGTGGCAGCATTTGGTTGTGTTCTGACAGAATACTGTAACTAAATACGTAATGTGAGTAAGATATGCACACAGCATTAGAGGGCTGTGTGCATATGAGCAAAAAAAGCCCCAAGATTATGTGGAAGATGAACCATTTAATGATGTCAGTAACTTCTCAAGTGTTGCTGACACACCTTGAAAAGGGCAGATCTTCTGGAACATCATCCATACAAATGCAGAACTAGAGAATAAAAGCCAGCTCTGAGCTTTGGCCTGAAACAAAAATTCTTTCCACGTTTTCCTACGGTCACTAAGTTGTAACTGCAGGTCTTTAAACTGCCACACAAATTCACTGCTGAACTTCTGTTTTCTGATTAAAAGAAATTTCTGTACCTTTTTTTAAAAACATGAGCTTCTAACTGAAGTATCTGATGAATGAAGTATTACTCTTTGACTTCCCACAGCACCACAATTCATACAATATGCTGCAGTGAAATGAGCAAGAATGGATAAGGAATAACATTTTCTAGATTTTTTAAAAAATCAAATTCTCAACCACACAATCGAAATACACCCTGCATATGTCACAAGTTGACATGAGATTTCAGCTGCAGTTTCTAACTCATTCTTCTACACAGAATCTTAACTTTGGATCTGTAACTAACACTTTCAGGTTTATGCATCAAAAATCCCCTAACTGGATTTTAGTTACTACAGACTGACCATTGTTGACTGCCAGTTGACTGCTCAGTCTTAGCTCATAAGGACCCTTAAAACTTCTTAAGCTTCTACTAAATTTTAAGACGTGCTTTACCTCAATTTCTCCTTAAATGAATATGGTTTATTTCCTTCATCTTTGAGCAAGCTTTGGGAAGACTGTGATTTCAGAATCCAAATCAGATCCTTCATAAATAAATATTACCATCTGAACACAATTTTCTGCAGATATTCGATTCCTAACTGGCCTAGTCTCAGTGGAGGAATCCAGCAAAGTAAGTTGCACAAATACAGTTTGGAACTAGCCAACATAAAAACCGGATCATAAAACCACGAATACAAGGGACTGAAGAAGTTGTAACAGCTAAACCTACTATTAATCAACCCTATGAGGAATGAGAAACAACCTATTTCAGGTTCGTCAACTTTTTTCTTAAAAATTAAGATCAAACTCAAAATCTGGAACTTTTTCTACCCCCAGCTGAAGTATTATCTCAGGCTCCTTTTTCATACCTATGAGTGCTGAAAACCAGGCCAATATCCCAAAAATGTAAGTGAAGTCATGCTTGTATGTTTATGGGCATTTGACACACTTAGAATGGATAACTTTACCCTGACAGGGAAACATACCTGTTGGTAACAGGTTTTTCAACATCTAATTATCATGCCAGTTTTACTAAGGATATGAGTAAGCTTTAAGTGGAATGACCACAGCAAGAACAATGCACAGAAGCAGTTACATTCCAAGCAGTGCACACACTAACACATTGTGAAATACTGACATAAGTACTGGGCATCACCAATTCAGGTATGTAATAAAGATTATTCATTTATTTTTGTCTCTAGCACTTAAGAAAATGAGAAATGGATTTCTCATGAGCATTAAATTAACCAGTATTCTCAGAATTAAGTTCTACTGTCTGCACTTAGTACACAAGAGTTGGTTTTATTATCAGTGTGAGTGTAGAGACTGAGAATTTTAAGATACCTGAACTACACAATCAATCAGCATATTTAGTTCTGTGAGTCCTCCAGCTCTCTTCCAGGCTCCAGTACTGTTAATACTACAGGCCTTGGTCCTGTAACCTAATGTGCATAGGATGATTATACGCATTGGGGCATCTCATAACAAGCCCATTACGCTCACAGAGAGCAGCCAAACTTTCACCATTCTTCTGGTTGTCACCAGTCACCAGGGCAGTAACACATCACGGGTCTCTCTCCGGCCACGTACCCTGCTGCAACCTGCACCACCCTGCACCGCCAAGCCTGGCAATGACTCTCTCCACACAGTGAGAAAACCCTTTGGCAGACAACCATCCAACAGTTTAACTGATACTGAAGGGAAAGAAAGACACTATAAAGTTTCTTAAAAAGAAATACACAGGATTTTCTGTAGGAAGTTTGAAAGTTATTCTATCTATGTAAAAATACAAAGAGTTCTACTTCTTATTTAGATAAATGAACATTTGCAAGGCGTAGGCAAACAGCAGAGGTGATAAGAAGCCGGGGAGGTGACAGAGAGGCAGAAAACTCCTTCAAGTTTCTAAGCGGGCGGTCAATACCGCTGCGGCGGCCCGGCCGGGCTGTGGCAGTCTCCATGACACCGCAGCTCTCCGGCCGCAGGAGTGCGGCACTCTGGGAAGCGCCGCTTCCCTGCCATCTTTCTCCGGCCGCTCTCGGGTTCGGCGGCGGCTCCCCCGGCCCCGCTCGCTCCTCACCCTGGCCGAGCTAAGGCTGGGGGACTGCGGGCCGCCCAAGGTCACACCGCCGGCTCTCCGCCGGGCCAGGCCCGATTCTCCCTGCGCGGCCCAGACCGGCTCCCCCGTCCTCCGCAGCCCCTCGAGGGCCGCTCCCCCGGCACGGCGGGGCTGGGCCCGGGGATCCCTGCAAGGGCGCCCGCCCCTCCCGCCACTGCCGGAGACCCCCTGCCCCGCAGGCCTCGCTCCCCGCCGGCCCAGAGCCGCCCCGGCCGCGCACTCACCGCCGCGGGGACTCGCTGCCTCCGCCCGCCGGCCCAGGGCAGGCCCATGTCCGAGCGCGGCTGCCGAGGAGACGCTACGCGGCCATGGCTGCTAGGGCGGAACTCGGCGGCGTCCCTCCCTCCCTGCTTCCCTCCCTCCTACCGGGCCTCCGCTCCCCGCGGGGGCGGGGACTGTCACGGCCCTATCCGTGCCGCGGGGCCAGCTCGGGCCCCGGGGGCGCAGGGGAAGCTCTGGCTCTGGCTCTGGCTCTGGCTCTGGCTCTGGCTCTGGCTCTGGCTCTGGCTCTGTCGTTGTCCTGCGAGCTCTGTGCGGCGCGGTCGCGTTGGGTCGGGCGGGGGGCGCAGACCCACACCCGCCGTGGAGCTGCCTCGGAGCTGGGACGGCTCTTGGGGCGGTGTGAGGGGAGGGAGAGGCGGGTCACCTCGGCCCAACACCACCCGCCAGCCCTGGAGAGCGCTCCGGGGAGCGCGAGGTTCCCTGCCGTGCGCTGCCGGCCTCCGTGGGCTGCTGCCCCGCCGGGCCTGGCTCCTCGTCTCGGGACCGGGAGATTTGTTACCGAGGCCAGGCCACTAAGAGCGGGCTCTGGGGTCTGTCGCGTTGTGTAGGGCATCCAGCGTTTGTATGGGGTCTTAAACTGGCTCACTGCTGCGCTGTGCAATCTGGTGTGGGAAGGCGAGACACCTCTCCTTCTAAAAATATCCTACTTTTTGTCTAGAGAAAAGTGGATTGGCAGGGGACACTCCAAGTGTTTTGTTGATGACACTGTTTATGTGCACCTTGTGGTGTTACTACAAGCCTCGTTTCCCCAGGGATAGCAGGTACGTGTGGACATGCTGGTGTAATCCTGCTGGGAGAAGGGGAGAGACCGGTCCTGCCATAGAGCTCTTACACAAATGGAGGAGAGGTGCTCTGTGCTGCCACAGTCCTGGCCTGTCCCCTAACTGTGTCAGAGGGTGAGGGGATTCAATTACAACATTTCAACCCGGTGCTCAATTTTGCCAATAGAAATGTCTTGTGAGCTGGAGCAGTTTTCGTCAGCCACTGTAGAAAACAGGGAGGTTTAGAAAACATCAAGATGCCCATCTCCATGTAGCCTTCCAAAATAGTTCTGATTCCTTGTCCAGGAAGCTGAACTGTATCACAGCACCTAGTGGTACAGTACCGTTGGGTGGTATTGGGCACATGAAAGGCTCAAACAATTCCTCCATCTCTAATCTGCAGTGTGTGTGAGTGATCATGTGAAAAGTTCTGGGAGAAATGAGAACAGTGCTGCGTCTTCTATATTGTGCAGAGAGATTAATACCAAAGTAAGTCAACAGATTCCAACAACTTTAAGCTGAACTGAATATTAGTAACACCACACTCTTGTAAGTGCCTTTTTCAGACCTGCTCCATGTATTTTAGCCAGGGTGGACGATGCCAGAAAGTAATGACAAGACGGAAGGGGTAAGTCCACTGAAGTCAGAGCCTGGGATGTGTACAAATTGATGTTGATGCTCATACTCACCGCTCTCCAAACTGGACTCAGAGAATCCCTTTTATTGTTTCTCTTATATGAAAAAATTGTGTGATACAACCTTTGGTCTTATTTGTATGGGCAAACCCCAGCCATATATAGAAAGGTGTCGGGGAGGAGCTGCCTGTGCAATCAGCTTTACCCCACTCCAGAGCTTGTTAAAACATGCTAATATGTTTTATGTTGATTATGTTATAACATGCTGTGGTTGCCTCGGGTTAGAACACATTTTCCTATCAGCACATATGTTCTTGTGTAGCAGTATTAAATAAGTAAATAAATAAAATACTTTTAAACAGTAGGAATTGGTGTGCTTTTTAATAGAATGTATTAGATTATTTAGCTAAAAAAAAGAGTACATCTGCTAAAGCGGGGTAAAATATAGAAGTAGAAACCAGGTAATTTACAGATGTGAAATGTGTACTGACTTGCCTACATCAGCCATCCAATGTCTCTCTTACATGTACTTTTGGTGAATCCTGTAAAAAAAATACACAATAATGGCTATATATGATATATATGGCTATAATGAGGTATATTATTTCATAATAATGAAAACTGATATACAGTGCTAATGGACTAAGTGCAGACTGCATTCTTCACCTCTATGAAAGATTATCATTAATATGGAAAGTTTGGCTTTTCTGTAGCACTGCTAACACCACCAAGTGTTCCTGTTTATTGCCACACGCCTGTGAGGACATTGTAACATTTTGTGTCTACTGCTACTGCGTAATTGAAAAGCCATAACACAACCAGCTAAATCCTTGTTGAGAGACACATACACTTGCCAACAACGAAAGAGAAATGTGATGAAGGTTGGATTTAAGGTTTCTGTGCCCTGGGTGACAAGTGGCAGCCCCGAGGTGTTTGGATTTGTTCTCTCGTGCCGCCTTCTGGTTACTCCGTGGAATATCATTATTTGTATTTTGTACAAAACTGCATTAGGTAGGTCAAAGGCAAGTAAGAATGGCTCTGTAAACAATGTTCTTACAGGTATTCCTCTGATTATCTAGCGCATATTATAATCTCCAAAATAACAGACTGGAATTTTGTCATTGGTATGTTTTCTTGAAGGATGATGATTATGAAACCCATGCTTCACAGTGGTAGGAGATTTTTGACCTGGAACAGCTATGGGGAGAAATGTGAGCACAAACATTTTGCATTGTTGAAACAAAACTGGGAGAAAAATGTTCCAGGGCCTGGGCTGTCAAGTTCAGTACCAGCCTGGGACTGAAGGCCAGAGCCCTCTGAAAGAGCAGCAAGGACTGAAGACTATTTTGGAGCTGTCATCCCATCAAATTCGATCTCTATAATCCCAAAATGTAGCTTCCCCTGTATTTGCAACTGGTGGATCCACACCTTGAGTACTGAGCCTAGTTCTCAGACCCCTAATTCAAGAAGGACATTTTGGGGCTGGAGCAGGTCCAGAGAAGGGCAATGAAGCTGCGAGGGACCTGTAACACAAGTCCTCTGAGGAGTGGCTGAGGGAGCTGCGGGTGTTCAGCCTGGAGGAGGCTCAGGGGTGACTTGATCACTCCTCACAACTCCCTGGGACGAGGTTGTGGCCAGGTGGGAGGGAGTTGGCCCCTTCTCCCAGGTAACCATTGCAAGGACAAGAGAACATACATTTGACTTATGCCAGGAAGGCTTAGGTTAGACATTAAGAATTTCTTCACAGAAAAGGTGATTAGACATTGGAACGCGCTGTCACCGTCCCTGGGGGTGTTGAAGGAAAGGCTGGACCTGGCACTCCAAGCCATGGTCTAAGTTGACACGGTGGTGTTGGGTCACAGGTTGGACTCTTATGATCTCTGAGGTCTTTTCCAACCGAACTGATGCCGTGATTATCTCTAAAGCCCTGCCTCGGGCAGGCAAGGCAGCGAAGTCCATGCTCAGACAGTGCATCCTCACCTGGGAGCACAAGCAGAGCCCCAGCAACCAAGAGGCGGGAAACGCAAGCCCCGCCACCCTGTGGCACAGAGTAACCCGGGATAGCGACCCCTGCTCTTATTCCATAAGCTGCCTCTACGGAGGCCACCCCGGGCCCGCCGAGAGCGCGGGGCCTGCCCTGCCCCCGGCGGACGGGCAGCGGGACGGAACATGGCGGGGCCCCTCCAGCCCGCGCTTCCCCGCCTTTCCCCGCGGCGGCGCGCATGCGCGCTGTGCGGCGGCGAGGCCGTATCCCTCCGCGCGCCCCTTTTCCCTCGATGTCTGTGTTAATAAGGTAATTCCCGCGCCCATGGTAAGTGCCGGGCGCCCCTCCGGGCCCGCCCGGGGCGCCCCGCGCCGCCTCGCGCCCGCCCGCGCGCCCGCGGCGGGGCAGAGCCGCGCGGAGCCGCGCCACTCCCCTCCGCCCGCCGTGTCCCTCCGCCGGGCGCGGCGCGGACTCTCGTGTGGGGCTCTCGGCCTGCGGAGCCCCGGGTCGGTGCGGCGGCGGCGGCGGCCGGGCCGGCAGCACGGTAAGGGCCCGTCCCCGCGCCCCGTCTCTCCCTCACTCCCCCCCCCCGGCCGGCCAAGCTTTTCCAGGTCAGTCTGCGCCTTTGTATAGGGCCCTGTTACCGGATGTGGAAGTTGATCTCTTCGCTGGTAAAAAATAATTCCACTTCCCCCGGAACCCGGCGCCGCGGCTCCCTCCGCAGCGCCCAGCCCAGCCAGGATTTCCTGTCGGGGAGAGCGGGCGGCCGGCCGGCCTTCCGGGGACCCCGCCGCGCGGGGGGCGCGGGCAGCGCGCAGGGCCGCAGCGGCGGCCTGGGCGGCCCGCGGGGCGCGGGCGAGCGCGACGCGCCCGGCGAGGGACCCGGGAGCTGTGGGGCAGAGCGGGGCTCGGCTCGTTCCGCGGCTTTCTCCGACGGGCAGCGCGGGGTGGGCCGCGTGGGGACGGTCCCGGGCCCCGCGTGGGCCGGGGGGGTGCCAGGGGGGCCGCGGCCCGGGCCCCTGAGGCGGCGGGGCTGCGTGCGCGAGCTTGGCGCCAAAGGTGCCCTGGGGAGAGGCGGCTCGGGCGGGAAGGGAGCGGTTTCCCCTCCGCAGTGCCCCTCACCCGGAGTCTGTAACTCTTGCTTTGGAGTTTCAATAAAGCGTATGATGGGAGCATAAAAGTGAGATACGATGTGTTAGTGCGCATTGTCGGTTGTTTTTTTTTTTTTTTCTGTTTTCCCCAAGTAGTCAAAGTAGTTTCCGTTGGTGGGACACTGGTGGCGTGTTGGTGAAATCCCCTGTAGGAAGTCGTCTGTGGTAGCTCTTAAGGCATTTGTGTATTTTCGTTTAACCTGCTGTCTAAGGTAGCTTTGATTTAACGGCAAATGCTTCATAGTAGAGTTAAATGTCCTCAGTTCTGAATGCACATCCTGTAGTTCTTCGGCCTATTTTGTTTTAAGTTATTCGTTACTTCTGAACTATTAGTAAGACTATGCAGTTAGCTGAGATTTGTAGGCACACAAATATTTGTTAGAGAACATGTGTGCCATGTGAGTAAGGTTAAGAGTATATGTGGCAGATAAGCATACACTAGATAGAGACTCTTGTTTGTGACCCACTTTCTTTGCTGAAAACACTTTGTTTCTCAGTTGGATTTTTTTTTTTAGGCCTATGTGCCAGACAGAAACTGTCGAGGAAGATTCCTTATGATAAAATGGATGCTGTAGGTAGGAGGCAGATGATTTTTATTTGATGGTATTTTCAAGTTTAACTAACCAGAGGCAGCCTCCTAAGGCTGTGGTACAGTTCAAAGGCTACATCACAAGCCCTTGGATTCTCCGTGTCAGTCACAGCTGCTATAAATTACCCTTTTTGGTTACTAGTGCCAAATTTATTTGTGAAAACTGTGTAGCTTGTTGGTAGTGCCAGTCCAAATCTCGCTGCCAGTGGTTCACCCTTGTTGCATAATAACACTCTTTAGGTGTTACAGATAATGGCCAAATCTGTGCTCTCCTTTTTAAGAAAAGGCTTTTCTACACTCTCTGTTATTTAATTGAGTTCATTGTTGATTGGTGCTTATTTAAATTAATGTGTGAACCTAATAGGAGGACAGACCTGCATTAATAACACTCCTGGCTGTCTTTGCCACCAAGCTATTCAACAATGTTTGCTTTTCTCAGATCAGGTATTTTTCATCTGATGCATGTCTGACGTGAAGGTCATGTTGCTGTTCAAACAAACAAGAGAGAATTTAATTACAAATACAACAGTCACAGAGGAAAGCTGAAAGCACTGGAATTAAAGCTGACTGCAATTAACATATTAGTGTAATTTTCACTCTTACAGTAGAAACGTGGATAGTCTAAGCCTGTGATATTTATATTAAGATTCAAAGTATCACATGTGAAGTCATTGTCAAAAGGTGTTTGATTGATGTAGGAAACCAGACAGGAACTTTCTGAGTTTCTCCCATGTAAGTTGCTATAATCTCTGCTAATTGATAGGTACAATAAAACGATACCAAAGTGTTTAAGAGATGCTAACTACTCTATGCTGTACTTTAAAATATTGTTGGCCTTGGTATGAACAGGCACATAAAGTTAGCTAGAAATGGTATTTTGAATTTCTAACAATTCTGTGAGGTGTTGAAAGAGTGGCAGCATTTCTGAAGGTCAGGTCTGGCGAAGCAGGTTAAATTGGTTTTTTCTTAAACAGTGGAAAGAAAAAGACGTTCTGAAAGGACATTCTTTTTCCAGATGTAGTGGATGTGAGAGATGATGGGTCTTCAGCTATCTTCTAAGTACAATTCTGCCATCTGTCACTTGAGTAGGGAAAAGTGTTCAATGAGCCTTTAATGGAGCTTTGTGATTGCAGATCCTTATCAGAGCTAGGGCGTACATTGATTTGGTTACCTTGGGTAAGTTGCACTGCTGCTGTCCATGCTCCTCCAGCGTAAGGATGTCCCTCTGAGGGGTGCGCCTTGGGACAAACACTGGGCTGGGAGATCTCCATGTTGGCAGATGTTCTGCAACAGCTGTTTTGTGTCTGTTGATCTTGACCGACTGCTGCTCAGCCCTGCAGTGATAGAAGAGGAGCAGGGCAGGGTCCTAGGGGCAGGACACCAGTCTGAGAGATGCTGCAACGTTTTAAGCCAAACCTAATTTTAGTTTGGACTGCAGACTCTGCTGCTCTGTTGTCTGTAGACTGTGGTGTGGTAGCCCAGGCATCCCAAGTTGCAGGGTTTTTAGCTCCACTTGCTTCCCATGGAGCCTGTTTCACACACAGTTCCACCTAAATGCCTGTTGAGTGCTATTCTATACCCTTCTGGTAACACTATGATCTTCAAAGTTTTATAGAGTGTATACAAACCTAAATCTAAGATGGATGCAAAAAAGTAGTATGATTTTCTTTTGAACAGAAGTAAAATAGCAATAATAATTTGATGTTATTTTGAATTACCAGTTAATTGTGGCATCTGGCTAATGATACTGTGCGGAATACATTGCAGTAATGTGGAAGGTCAGGAGAAGTCTAAATCCAGCAGAAGCTTTTCCCTATTTACTCAGTTGTAGATGAAACCCTCTAGAGTCACACAATTGTGTAGGAGCTCTTAGAAGTCTGAAACATTATCACATTGCCATAAGAATAACTCCAACAGTCTCAAGTCTTTATTTCAGAGCCAATGATGTTTTTATTCTCCAAAAAAGTCCTCATGTGAAGTGTTACACAGCTGTCATGTTAGCAGAGCTTGATGGAAATGACACAGTTAGTGAAGAGAACCCTCTAACACAGTTCAGCAGAGTTGATTTTAGCACTGTGGAGTAGCAGCAGAGTGCTCTTTGAAATAGCAATCTCGTTTCACTTTTGAATGTATTATTGTATTACATATAGAGAACCTTGCTTGTGATAGTATCACTGCACTATTGTAGTGTTACTGAGTCATCTCAAGAGAGCAGCTGAAAAGGTTTTCTGGGATGGGAGATTGTGACACTGCAGACCCTTCTTGCTGTGTCCCAGTGCTGTGGATGAGTAGAGGGGAAGTTGGGCATGGTATTTGTTACTCAGGGGTTTCTTACAGTACTGGTCCTTGGAATAGGCTGCCAGATGGGATTCAGCTTTGGGTTGACTACTCTTGAGAAATTTTGTGAGTGCTGGTATTCATTGGTTACAAGTGACTAAACGTGCATGAGTTTTGTTGGAAAGGCCTCTTCATTTGCTGCTGGTAGTGCATTAGTGACATATAATGGGATTTTTATTATTTTAGTTGAACAGTGTAAATTTGCTGGTTTTTTTTCATTTTTCCACTAGATGGCCCAAGCATGCTTCCAAGTGCCCCATGAGAACTGAAACTTAATTCATTTCTCTTTTAACTGAAGTTAAAATTCTGCATTATGAGGCATATATCAACTCGTGTGAGGCTTAGTGCTTGTTTAAACTACAGACACTTTATATCAGCTGAGAGAATGTTGGTTAATGTAAGGAGTATGCGGTAATGAAAGGTTATTTTTTTCCTTGATTAGAACATTTTTTATCAAGTGTAGTATAAAACTGTTCAGTTTTGCATTGAGAAGTGGTGTGCTTTCACTGACTGTGCTTTACAGTAATAGTTCAAGGAGGCTCTGAAAATGTGTTGATCTAAAGTTTGTCCCTAACACCTCCTGGGAGTGAGACTGGTATTTTGAGGTCACCATAATTGATTTTTTTGGGGGAGCGTGGCTTTACTTTTGCTGCATAGGGTTTTCATAACAACTTGCAGCTCATTTCAGTAGTGTGTGCATATATATATATATAGATGTGGTCAGTGGGTTCTGAATAGGTTAAAGGTACAGACTATTTTAATTCACCTTTTTAGCAGACACCAAGTACGAGCTTGTTATCATGAGTGTCTTTTTGGTTAGTGGAGGAAGATGGGTATACACCAAAGGCAGCTCTTCCATGAGGGTGGTTGGACACTGGAATGAGGCTGAAGAAATGATGGGATGTTCATCCATAGAGAGACATTCAAAACTCAACAGGACTGAGCCCTGGGCCAGCTCTGACTGGGATATTGAACTAGGTGACATTGAGAGGTCCCCTTCAACCTTAATTATTCTGCAAGTACAAAATAAGGTTTTATTAGTTCCTTTGCTCTACTGCTGTTTGAAACAAAAATAAAGAAAATGGATCGTTGTCTTTCTGAGCTAGTTTATAACTGCAGTATTTTGAATTAAATTCCAGCTTTCCTTTGCTTCTGAGGGCCTTGATGTGGTGGTATTAGACCACCAGAAAAAAGATGTGTGTCCGTGTGCGTACTTTTCCTCCTTAACTTGCAATCCCCACTGGGGAAAAAAAGCCGTTTAAAGGGAGTGCTCTATTCCTTCATTTCGCTGCTGCACTTGCCAAATGCCGTCTCATCTTATGTTTTATGTTGTTACTTCTAGTGTCTCTCTTTAACAGGTATGACAGATTTTCTCTTGTTCCATTCCTTAGGGTCTTTCCTAGATTTTCTCTTTTGCTCCTTTTCTTTATGGAAGAGAGACAGCAGTTGTCCCTTCCTCTGCGTCTGACTGTGCTCCTTTTTTCCTTCCTTTTCCCATTGTCAGTATTTGTCCTGTCCTGCCACCTTCCTGCTTCTCTTCCCTTTTCTAGCTGGAGACAAATCAGTATTTCCATGTGTACTAGAAGAATGGACATACATGGAGTATTTTGGTGGCAGGGATGTTGCTGCCTGCAGTCAGTTCTGTAGACAAAGAGGTAATTGCTCTAGTTCATGGCCCTACTGATACGTGCCAAGTACTGCATTTGCAGTATTTTGGTCTCCTTTCTAGTTTCTTCCAAAGTCAATAGTTTTTAGTTTATTGGGCAATGTGCCAGTTGAGCCAGGGACACAGAAATGTCTAAATATATTGTTTTTGTGATAGGTTTGTATGTTTAATGGGATTTCTTTCCTGAACTGATATACTCTCTACTTTGTGTAGGACATTGGCTGCATGGCCTCACAACTGCTGTTATTAGTAATACAGGCTTAAATTTATTTGTGACTGGAAACTAAACTGATGAAAGCAATTCCATTTTTAGCATCCTTTTACTGGAAAATGTAGCTATGGGTATACTAGAGTGTTAGTAGTATCTTTTGGTTAGTAGCGAAAGTTATGGTTTTGTTGTAACTTTTTTTACCAAACAAATTTAATAGCAAGTATGAAATGGGGTGAGTTTAAAAAGTTGTGTTTCTAGGAAATCTTTGATGCAGCAGAAACAGATAGGTGTGAATTGTGTACGTGTATTATTGTAAGTGCTATATGGAACTGTGGTGTAAAAGGGACATTATCCAATCACAATGTGAAGGTTTTTCAGCTAGTATCTGTCATGTCTCAAAACTTTGCACTTAACATGTTTTTAGTAACTGTAGACAGTTAAAGCAGGTAGTAATATTTGTTTTCAGGCAAAGATTCTATTTCATGTATCTGTTGTATGTAGTACAATAATTTGCTTATTGTGTAGTTTTGCATCTGGGGATACAGAAATTACAGTACAGGTTGAACAAAAATAGTGATGGACAAGATGTTAGAAAGGTGTTGTTCATATCTATCTCAGGGCATTTACGTAGTGGTACCTCCTAAGTACATGTAGGCATTTTGCGTACGTGGATGTAATGCCTTGGGATGTATGACAGCAGCCATGATGTAGTACCATTTAAAAGCTGGACAAAGGTTGCAGTATCAGGTGAGAGCTTTTAAACCACCTTCTGCTATAAGCAATGTACATCCAGTTCAGTTAAAATTTCGTTTTAACTTTTCAGCTGCTGTGGTTACAGTATTGTAATACTGAAATCTTTGCCCTGGTATAAGTTCTGTTTGGCTGGCAAAAGTAATTCTAAAATCAAAGTGCTTATTGTAATCAATAAAGCTTGTTCTCATGGCTAAAATGCCAACTCCAGTTTTTGAACTTTTCAGAGTAGTTTGGAAACAATAATAATAATAATAATAGTAAGTCAACATGTATGTACTTAAAATAGTATTAATGTTATTATTTTGTCTTTATATTCGTTTATGTCCTTCACTAGATGTCACTAGTAGATTTGGGAAAGAAACTTTTAGAAGCTGCACGAGCAGGTCAAGATGATGAAGTTCGCATTTTGATGGCAAATGGAGCGCCTTTTACCACAGACTGGGTAAAAAAAAAACTTTTGCAGTGGGGAAAGTAAATTGTCTTGCTTTTTTCACCCAAAGAAAGAAATAGTATTATTACAATTAAGCATTTATATTACAGTTCTTGGAATTCTGCAGTCACATCATCTAATGTTTGATTCAAAATTAAAATTGTTTCTTCATATGACCTCCTACTGATTTTAGTAACAGACTGTGAATGAACTCATTCTGGTGACTTTTAAGATGAACTTTGGTTAGTGGGAAAAAGCAGCAATCATCCTCCTAGTTACTGTGTTTATGCACTTAGTATAGTAGGAAGTTTGAATTATGAAAACAGTCGTAGCTATCTAATATGTGCAGCTGAGAGTTCCCTGATACAGGGGTACTGAGTTGTTTTTTGGAGGTGCTGATTTTTGAATAGGTTGTAGAGAGAGGTCAGGTACCCAAAATTCCTAGGGCATTTACAAGCTCTTAAGAGCCTTAATCTGCTTAGTGACCAAACTTTCAAATTAACTCTGTTTTGAGCAGGAGATTGGACTTAATTGACTTCCAAAGGTTCCTGTTGACCAACGCTAAAAGTGGGGTTAGGCCCCTTGAAATGTTACACTTCAAAAAGACAGAAAAAACACAGTAAAAAGAAAGCAATGACAAACTTCCCTCCCCCATTCATATTCTGTAAAAGCCCCAACAGCTTCTTTCCCTTGCAAGGGAAAATGGTTTTGAAGTGGTGGCTTGACACCTGGATTTGGTAGCTTCAGAGTAAGAAGAAATGCTTCATACTGACATCTGTTAGAACTGCATGTTTTGTGTTCCATTCCAGTTGGGAACATCTCCACTTCATCTAGCAGCACAGTATGGACACTACTCCACCACGGAAGTGTTGCTGCGAGCAGGTGTAAGTCGGGATGCCAGAACCAAAGTGGACCGAACTCCGTTACATATGGCAGCATCAGAAGGCCATGCCAGCATAGTAGAAGTCTTACTTAAGGTAAGAACTGCTGAAACAAGTCTGAACTGAGGTTATTGCAATGGTTTATGATGAGATATTTGCAATTTGCTTTTAGTCATGAAACCAACATTGTAGTTACATGAATAGTTAAACTGAGTGCATTGGGAGCTTTGTTTTCCAATTGAACTGTAATTTATTTTAGCATTAAAATCATCATGATTTCAGGTGAATTATTTACTGCTGTTTCAAAATAAGAATACTCCCTAATTTGATACTGTGTTTAGTAACAGATTTTAGAAGCAAGATGTGTTTTAGGGAATCTTTAATCCTTTTGAGGTAAATAAAGTATTTGGTAGTTAGATTGGATTACTTTTAATAAATGAGTAAATGTAAGATAACAGGCCATTCCCGATGGAGAAAGACAATTTTGGGCTTCATTCTGTGACCAGCATTATTTAATTCAGATATTTCTGATGACATAGTTTATGCAATGATCTTGTTTGTAGCATGGTGCTGATGTCAATGCGAAGGACATGCTCAAAATGACTGCACTTCACTGGGCGACTGAACATCACCACCAAGAAGTTGTAGAACTCTTGATAAAATATGGAGCAGATGTTCATGCGCAGAGTAAATTTTGCAAAACGGCATTAGATATTGCAGTAGACAATGGAAATGAAGACATTGCAGAAATACTGCAGGTAACTTTAATTCCTCATATTAAGGGAACTTACAGCAAAGTACTTGATGATACGTCATAAACTAAGCTTTTAATATAGCAGCTGTGACACCATATATTGATAATGAAATACTGCAGCCTAGTTCATTACATGGAAATGAGATTAATGTTAGTAAACATAACTTGGCCAAAGAACATTTTCACCACCTACAAAGTTAAGGATAAGTGTCCTTTATTTTCTTAAATTTGACTTATGTAATGCACAGAGGTAGGTGGACTCTTCACAACAGAGGTGTGAAAAATTAACTTCCTACTCTGATACTGTATGTTGACTATACGTTAGTGTTCAGTTAGCTTCATATATGGATGTTAATTTCCTAACAGTTGGAGTTCAAACTGAAGAGATGCCAGTTTTTCCAGGATTAGAAAAGCTAGGATTCAATTGTTGGAGAAGTGACTGTAATTGGGATTATAATAGATAATTCTGTGGAAATGTGTGCTGATCGTTCAATAGTGCTGTTAAAGGCATATTAAGTGTTAAGTCTTATTGAGAAAGGAATGCAAAGCAAATGAAAAATATCTTTATGCCACTGTATAAATCTGTTGCCTGCCTATGTCTTTAAATGTCTGAACTTTGGATCTGTTCCTTTAGCCCCCTCCTGATTGCAGAAAGGGTATAGTAAGTAGAAGTTAATAGTAATTCATAGAAAGACAAAAAGACTGCCACGTACATTTAATGGCAGTTGCTAAGCTGTCAGAGCAGCTTTTCATGACATGTATCTGCCCCAGCAGTTTTAGATCTGTTTTAGATCTGTGAGCTTGCATCTCTGCAAAAGGGCCTTGTCTTCTTTGTTTTCAGTAAATGGTAGGGAGAAGTAGTGGTTTGTTGTTAAACTCTTTCACTCCAAGAGAGTTTCTGTCTTTAGATTTCAACCAAAAAAAATAGTTTATGAACTTGGAGATAGGACATGATGTATGTGTGTTGCATGAGTATAATGGGGGAGACCCTCCCTGTTTGTGTGCAGTGTGCAATAATTCTAGCTCTTACACAAGGTCACCAACTTCTTTATAGCTGCAGTGGGAATGATGTTGTTCCCTTTGTCTCCCAGATTGCAATGCAGAACCAAATCAATACGAATCCCGAGAGTCCGGACACTGTGACGATACACGCAGCAACACCGCAGTTCATCATCGGACCTGGAGGGGTGGTGAACCTAACAGGTCTGGTATCTTCTGCAAATACATCCAATGGAACAGGTATTTAGATGCCTATAGGATAGCTACTGGGATTTTGTACTTTAATTGATTTTCACCATTTAGTGAAAAGGTTTGAGGAAAAACAGTGGTAAGAATAGTTACCATATTCCTCATCAGTGTTTTTTGTGTGTTGTAAATACGTACATACCTAAAACGACAATCTTCACAGGGATAAATTACCAGAAGTTCTATTTGCTTAACAAACATCACGTCAGAATAGCACTTTGGCTCAGCAGAATGCTGCTGAAAATGAAGTGTGTGTTAAAAGTTTCAGTGCAATAAAAATAGAAAAAGGGACTTTGCTGGTTTTAAATTTATCAGCTAATTTTTTTTCCATCCTTCTAGATGAAACAGGAGTGTCTGCTGTACAGTTTGGAAATTCATCCACATCAGTATTAGCTACGTTGGCAGCTTTAGCAGAAGCATCAGCTCCATTGTCTAATTCTTCGGAAACACCAGGTTAGAAAGCCAAGTCATTTAAACTCATTAAATGAATTAAAAGGATGTAACTTCAAGTTTCCTTCAGCACATGAAGTAGTGTGGAAAATAATGATTCTATGGGTATAGGTACAGAAGGAGAACAAGGAAGGAATAATGACCATATTTATGGGGCTATTTTTCTTTTGTATAGAGTAGCTTCTTTTTAGACAAAATCTCCTCTTTTCTTTCAAGGTTTGATTAAGTTCTAGCAATGTTTCCTTCCAGAACTAAACCCCAAAACTGAATTTGACACTGAAAGATCAGAGCTGTTTGCCACAGCACCTAGTGTTGGCACCTGCAATTTGGACTTTTTTATGACAGTGCCCTTTCTTGTTGCTGAGCCTGTACTTGGAAGCCAAATCAACTTCAATACAACACCATTTATTCATGTGGGAGTTGCTGTTTTGGTTTCCTGAATAAACACTCTCTGAATATTTAAGCAGTGTTATAGGACACTAATCTAAACATAAAGATCTTCAGAAGACAATGTCTGCAGTCATTATCTCAACTACAGAGTGATTTTTCTGTGTATGTTATATTGTAATTAACTTAAAAGATGAAAGCTTCAGAGTTTTGTCTACCTTCTCTCATCTTGAACATCACAACACAATCTATAGGATTTTAATTTCATCTCTGTAGATAGAGAGCACTCTAATATCTGTTATTCAAATCAAAGGGTTTGCTTTTACCCTGACAAATTGAAAATAAAATACAGAGCTAGTGTTGTTGAATTTTTTTGATTGTGCTACCAATGATCTTGTGCTCTTTGTCTCCACATCTTGTTGTTTTGAAAAAGTAAGGGTGGTAGCACAAGACCCCATTTGCAGTAGATACTGCAAGCTGGGGTATGCGTTGTAGTTCTGAGTGCAGGCTTTCCTTATCTTGCCTTCATTTGTAGAAGCAATACAGGACTGTGAGAGTTCACAGCTTTATACTGACTATTGAATCAAGAATTTTAAATGGATAATTAATGTGGAATTTTCACTTTTACCTATAAAATTATATACATACAATGTTTATTTTACTTCTTAAGCTTTATCTTTCTTCTTCGAAGGTGTAAAAATGTCAGCTCTGCAGAACTTTCCATTTAGTCTTGTTTCATACTTTGTATAAGAAATAAAGTTGTGTTTGAAGTACCCATGTAGTACAGACAAAATTTTTAAGATTCTCTAGGGGTCCTTTAGTCTGTTACCATCTTGAAGACCATGTTAAGTAGAGAAATCTGCCTGGGTCCTGAGGTACAGCTGGCAAGGTATTGGTTGAGAAGTAGTTTCAAGGTAGTATTTCAAGTTTAATTTTTGTTTTATTCTGCAGTCAGTGTAATTTAGTCCAGCTTGTGTACAATGTAAAAGTTATTTGTGTTCTTAAAAGCAACTCCTGTTCTTGCTGAATTAATTGCTGTTGACACCGAACCCAAAGTGTCAATTTTGAGTGGTGTATATCAATATTATTATATTGAGCAAGGATGGTGTTGCATCCATATTTCAAAATATGAGTGCTTTATGTTGGCCTGATGAAAGACTATTTAAAATATAATATATAGTAAAGTATTTATTGGGGGGCTCAAGTTTTGAAAGTCATGGAAGAAATTTTTTCTCAGCTGTACCAAAATGTATTTGAAATCATAAAAGCTTCATTTATAAATGAACTTAATTTCTTTATTAATCTGTTGATAGTTGTGGCCACAGAAGAAGTTGTGACTGCAGAATCTGTGGATGGGGCCATTCAGCAAGTGGTCAGTTCTGGAGGTCAGCAGGTTATTACTATAGTTACGGATGGCATTCAGCTGGGTAACCTGCATTCCATTCCAACCAGTGGGATAGGGCAACCCATCATTGTGACCATGCCAGATGGGCAGCAAGGTGAGTGCCCACTTGTATGATTCCAGCCTGACAAACTGTTCCAGTTGCAGTAATAATAATGACTCGTTAGGTGCAAATAGCTTGGACAATTCCATGTACATCTATGAATTCTTATGCTAGAGAAGGCTCAGACAGGAGCTTGTGCAGTTCAGTGTGTTAACACATGTCAGCTGAGCCTCTGCTTTAGGAGAGAGAATGGAAGAGTTACTCAACTGTATGGAGGAGAAATGGCACATTTAAGAGAAAAGTGAAAACTACTTGCTTTGCCTTCAGTAAGTTTGAGTTTTGCAAACTTGTTACAAAAACTAGAAGATGAAGGAAAACAAAAGTCACCTTCTAATTCTTACACTGTTGCCTTGCTGGAAGTACTATGGGAAGGTGAGGCTTGGGTTTGGAAATCTAATGCATGAAGCAATCTGTGCAAGTCCCATGGAGTATGTTCTTCACAGAATAAATGTCAGGTCTTACATGCCTGAACTTTTAGAGCAGCACTGACAGAACCAGGTGTTTTTTGGGCCATATGTACTTCGTAGAAGTTGCTAGTGTGATAAATCCTATTTTGTGATGTGTATGCTTTGGGTGGTTTCTTTTAAAGATGCTCCGCCGCTATTTAGATAAAAATGATTCCTTCTCTGGTTTCTTCATGAAGACTCCAGTGTGAAGCTTGAAGAGTTGTACACAGGAGGCAAATTATTTGGTTCCCAGTCTGCCTGAACTAGTACACCTAGTTATCATTATGAGTGAGTGGGTGTAGATAGTAACTGAAGTGACAGTCACGTTTATTTGTCAGATGGCTGCGTGAGGAATTAGAATATGAATTTACTGAGAACCCTGCTTTTCTTATTCATGGCTAATAACTACTGGATTTTTTAATTACTTGAGGCGTATTAATCAAAACAAAAGCAAGATTTGTATTTAGTATGTCTTTAAGAAATGTTATATAGATGGTTTGCTACAGAAGTTAGAGTTGACAGACTGGTAATTCTGCTGCAATTCTCTGCCATGTCTGTTTACTCTGTGAAAAATGGCAGTGATACTCCAGAGCTAGTTACTGTAGACCTTGATAACAACGAATTTTAAAATTCTTTAGCAGCATACAAACAACTAAAGTTTTTAGTAGATGTTCACTGAACTTATAGTGCACTTTATTATATAGATGTGTTTTCGTAAGCAAAAGTATCTGCATTTTTTTGCTGTTAATAAAATTATTTAAATAATAGTAGTTTTACATAGTGCAAATACTGTTTGAAGTAAATGTATTTATGTGTACAAATATATTTTCAGTGTTAACAGTTCCAGCAACAGACATTGCTGAAGAAACTGTGATAAGTGAAGAACCGCCAGTGAAGAGACAGTGCATTGAGATTGTTGAAAATCGTGTGGAGTCTGCAGAAATAGAAGTAAGGAGTATATTACATGATCTGTGTTAAACAGTGTTCAGGACTGAGTATCTGGTTGTGGTTTTTGTGTTGTTCAGGAGGTTAATTTCTGTGTTACCACAGAATGAAGTGTGTGAAACATTTAACTTGTTCAGTCTCTCCTGTAAGTGAAATTCATCTTTTACAAAGTTGTTGTAAAAAGAAAATAGGAGGGCTCTTTGCTTGATCCTGTGGTCATGCACGTAAAAGTGACACTTGTTTAAATATATGAGAACATATTTTTTTTGTTTTTCCTTGAAGATCACTAGCTGGTTTTCAAAACTGGGTGCTGATACGTTATCGAGTGGCTTGACTCTTTCCGCTAGGAGTGAATGAGAGCACTGTACCCTCAACTTTCTGTTACAGCCATGTGCCTGTCCTGATTGTGAGATCATTTTTAGCAATGTTTCCTTTCCATTCATGGTATCTAGATAACTGCTAATGGAAAGCTTGAAACAGTGAGATTCTGCATTTGTTAATTTTTATCTGTGTGGTGTCCCCTGCCTTTTTTTTTAATTCCAAAGTGGTTTGTTATTACACAACTTTGCACCATCTGGTTTTTATAAAACTATACTGCAAAAGACATGAAAATGTTCAGAACTCTTTCCTTTTCATAAGACAGATAGATGTAGCTGTTCAGTTCAAAATTGTAGCTTTTTTTATGCTAGCCACAAAAGGTCAACCATCTCATTCCTTTTCCTGTTACTTCAATTGTGCTGACCAGTTTTGGTCAAAAGTTTATGAAAATTGCTGTCTGCTTTGACTAGACTGTAAGTTCTCATTTTGTCAACTCCATGATATTTCATTTATCAAAGGTTGTATTCTCCAACTTCTGTTCATATTATGAAATTGTGCGTAATTGAATGCTTTTTGTTGTACAGTATGTGCTATATGTTATCCATGTCTAATAACAGTAATTGCCACCTCTCATCATTTACTTTCTGTGTCCCTAAGTTGTTGCATCCAATACTTTTAGCCTTTGCAGCTTTGTGGTCATTACAGATTATCCTGACAGTTGAAATTTTCTTGCTGCATTTTTAAAAATGTATGACTGTTACAATAAAAGCATTTCTTTTGTTCACACTTTTAAAAATCTGCCTGAATTATTCATAAAGGAAATTACATTTCCTTAAGTATTTTAGTAATTCCGTTAAATGAATTTTTAAAAAATCCAGATTGGTTAAGGGATAAATTGACCTGCTCCTAATTACAGATAATTGATATAACAATACCAATAATTCTTTTAAGGGGATTACCAGTTTCATTTATCTATGTTAAACGTATTTCTCAAATATCGAAAGAAGTTGGTTTGGATGAGTTACTTGATCTGTTACTTTCAAGTGGAAGTTTTGATGAGTTTCTTGTCCCTGCCTGTACAACTGGAAATGCACATGCAGACCTCTGCCTCTGTGTGAAGGCCAGCTGACTTTAGGGCCTTGTTGTGGTTCACAGGGGTATGGTGCTACCTTACTTCAGTTGCAGTGGCATTAAAGAAGTGCACATAAAGTTGGTTCACTTCAAATTTCTTCATCACAGACAGTGGTAGATAATTTGAAATTGGAGAGAGTGGGACCCCTCCCCTCATTAAAATATTTTTAAAATATTTTAGAATATGGAAATACAGAAAACCTTTATTGTTTGTTTTCTCTGCTTCATGCTAACTCATTCCTTTATTTTATTACAAAGAGTTGATTCAAGGCTGAATGCTTTTTTCAGCTGTTTTAAATGCATAATGTGTGAACAGTTAACTGTAGTTTGAAAGTTTTTCTAAGTTGAAAATCCTCCCATCCGGGTGAGGTGACGAACTTTTCTGTGAAAGTATTGTGGAACAACTAAAGCTGAAGGGGTGTTTTTAAATTTTCTATTCTGGGTATGTTAAGTTCAAACATTTCAGCTCATTTTGAAGAGTGACAGCAGTTTTCGTAAGCAGTTTGATATTTTAATCATGGCATGGCAGCAGAAAAACCCTGTCACACAGATACTCTGTTTTTCATTTTCATGCATAATTCATTAACATGTAGTGATTTTTATTTTCATTCTTTATTTGACTGTTTTTTCCATGTTGCATGTTTGAAAGGTGATACGCATTAGAACCAGGACAATCATTTCATTAGACTTAAAAAAAAAAAATAATTGTAAACTAATTATATTCATGGATTCATATCCTGAGTCTTTGTATTGTTTAAAAGAGTGGTTGGTTATTTTAGTTACAGGTGTTCTTACTGTCAGTGGTTAGACTGTTAAGAAAACTTAAATGTAATGTAAAAATTCCCTGGCAAAATGGAAGATTTCTTTAGAGCACTGAGAATCCTCTAATTTGAATTTTACCTGGGGAGGTGATACAAAAGGACTCCAGATCTTTAGAATGCTTCTGGTTGTGTTCTAACCAATGTCCCAAGAACACTTTCTGGGTTTGATGAAATTGCTAGATCAGATAGAGTCCTCTCTATTCTAGATGTCAAAGTTAGGAAATGAATTTTGACCATTGAGTTCACAGTAGATACGTGTTGCACCTCCAGAAGCATTGGGTTCTTTCCATTGCCTAGTCACACAGAATAGTTGGCTTCAGTTCCTTAACTCATTCTGTTTGTTGGGACTGTGACAGTCTAAAAACTGCACCTGTTAGCTGCTGGCCTAATCTACAGGCTTTGAATTGGTAGTCTGTCTAGTCGATACTGGTTTTACCTTCTGGCCATGCCATGGAGACTTGGGTTTTTTCCTTTTTTGCTTAATGTGCTGTACTGCTTTTGGGTACACAGCTCTAGTTCTCTCTTCCGTGGGGAATATTCTTCAGATGTGGTCCGAGAACCTCCCCACCTCCAAATGTTTGCAGCGTGCCCCCACTCCACAGCAGTGATTCCGTCCCCAGATGTTTGTGGTGTGCACACACTCCACAGCAGTGATTCCATCCCCAAATCTTTGCACACATTCCATAGCAGTGATAGCCCTGTGCTGTTTGTAGTGCAGCACAGGACTTCTGGCCAGTGAACTACCAGAGGTTCTTATTTCTCTGCAGGCCAGTAGATAGAGCAGCTTTGCTTCTTGCCAGTATTAGGTTTTTGATGGCTTTTATGAGACTAATTCATGGGATGCATAATGCCCAGCTCAGTATATCCCAGCCCTCAAAAAGGAAAGGCTGCTTTCCACATGTGGAAGGATCAGCTGTTTTGACTAATTCCCTGGGAACTGTCTTGTAGCTCTGTTCACCAGCACTCTAATTCATGAGGCTGTTTTACATAAGCTGTTGTTCCCCTCATACTGCAGAGAGAACTTTTGGAAATAGGACTTTTTGGCTGGGCTAGTGCTGGAGGATCACTGGTGTGTTTCAGATCCTCTGAGGTGTAGGCTCTGCTGTTCATTTGGCATCTGTCAGGCTAGTTGCTATGTGGGCTGACCATTCATAAAGTTGCCTTAAAAGCAAGAATCCAAATTTTCAGGGATGGAAGCTGAACTTCCTTTTCAAATAAGTAAGCAAAATCAGATGAGCTCTCATTTTATTAGCATATGTTTTGAATGAAGCAAACCCTAGCTTGCTGTCTTCAGCTCTTAAAGCCCCTTGGAAAATCAAATTGCACTTACTGGAGTTTGTTCTGTGTTCTAGCTAGTCTCCTTATAATGTGTTAATAACATCTCCTTCACCTGTTGTTTTTGCTGTACAGGTGCTGCTGTTAGCAATGATTTGACCACCTCTGTCATTGTATTTCAGCACATTCAGCTGAGATGTGACTGCTAAATGTGACTGTGACAAGTACTGAGAACAGTAGCAAGTAGAAGGGAGGGCAGAGTATTTTGTATTTTTCTGACCATGAAAATATGTGAATGCATCAGAGGTGAAGAATAGGGATGTTGTTATGGGAGTGTGGGGGGCTGAAACTTTTAACAACTGTTAGAGGTATTAAATGGGAATGTGATACTGAACTGCTGGGATGGGAATATGGTAAAAAGACAACTTGTTTTCACTGGACCTCAGTTTTTTGATAAGCTTTGTTTTTCTGGGGGATGGCTTGTTTTTCTGGCAACCTTCCTTCCTGTTCCTATGTACTAATTACAGTGGAAAGAATGATTTTAAATCCAATATTACCTTACTCATAAAAGTATGATGCACTTTGATGAAATGGTATTTGATTGAGTATTTGATCACAACTATTTCCCAAGCAAATTGCTTTTTCAATTGGGCTCAGAGCAACATCAGACAAAATGACAGTACCTACATCACTGGAGATGGAAATACGTTCTCCATAGTTCCTAAGGCAGCTTCAGAGGAAGTGGCATTCCCCATATTATTTTCCTTGGAAACCATTTTTTATCCATCCTCAACATACTTGTATGCAGGATTTCTGCAGTTACTTAAGGATTTCTTTACTTGCTCCTTCTAAAAGGAAAAAAAGCTTATCTGGCTAATTGCCTGTTAATTCATAAAGATATGGTGTGTTTGGGGATGTAATTAGACCTCTGGATTGCAGAGTATCAATCACTGTTTAGAAATAGTCAGCTCTATGCTTTGGTCAGTGGGCAGCTGACACTCTCCAGTGCAGATGGCTGATAGGTAACAGTTTGTCATTTTTACTGTTTGATTAGAAATACAACAGCAAGGGACAAGTCTGTTAGATTAGATTCCAGTTTTTAAAAGTTACAACAGGAATTGAATCACTGGAGAAATGTTAATAGATTCTGTTAGTATTTAATCACCATGCTTCCACTTTTTTTATTTAGCTCTTTTTTGGTGATATCTTTATTTAGCTCTTTTTTGTGTGGTACCTTTGCAGCTCAATAGACTGGGATTTACTGTCTCCACACTTCAAGCCCTATGTGGGGAGTTGGCTGCTGTGATAATGGGGGTCTAATTTGCACAGCAGCATTCATACAGGTTTGCCCGAGTAAGAACTGAACAGTTTCTACACAATACCCTAACACTTGAACTGCATGTAAAGGAAAAGTATTTGCCATTTTAACTTGTATTTGATACTTATTTGACAAAGTATTGCTGGTTCTGTTTCTAATAGGAAAGAGAAACTCTTCAGAAACAGCTGGATGAGGCAAACAGAGAAGCACAAAAATACCGTCAGCAGCTTCTAAAGAAGGAACAAGAAGCAGAGGCCTATCGGCAGAAGTTAGAGGCAATGAACCGCCTCCAGACTAATAAAGAAGCTGTTTAATAAAAAATGAACACACTGCAAAGCCTGTTACTTTCAAAAACCTGCAGTACAATCTTGAACTGTACACTATATAGGTACAGCCATGGGATTTCATGATAGAGAAGATGCTACAAGTTGATAACTGGACTTAAGCCGTGAGCTCTGATTAATTTCTTGTAACATAAAAACTCTGAATTTAGAAATTGTGAAAAGTATTTAAAATTAAATACTGTAAATAGTTGGTTTTTTTACAGTTTCAAAATGAGTTGATAAATCTTTTTGAAGGGATCCAGAAACATGAAAAGCCAATGTTTTTGTGAAATTTTTGATTTTAGTATGAATCTAACTTCTGAAAAACAGAACAGTTTTAAGGGTGATGTTGATTTAAGCTGACAATATGGAATTTGATTATGTGACAAAATTAATTAACAGTTATTTCTACACGATAACAACTCAACTAGTCTGAATAAGACATTTCCAGGTGGAAATCTTTGTACAGCTTTAAGTAGTTATCTCAGATTCTCTGAAAACCATTTTTGGTTTTTTTTTTTTTATTTTAGGTGGTGAAATTTTTATATTTAATTTCAGATATATCCAAGTAGATTTACATGTATATGAAGCTAATATTTTTTAAACTTTTCAGTTTGTACATATGCTGCATGTTTTTATAATTTCTACACATACATCTTGCATAGGTATTTTTCAGCAAAGATGAGAAAAATTATGAGAAAAATGTTTAGCCTATAGGTCATTTGAAGTAAGCTAGCAGCCAGTTTTATTGTGGATGGTATATTTCTTGGAAGAATGTAATTTTTAATTAAGAACAACAAAAAAAGTATCTTAATTTACATATTAAGAGGCAAAATTTGGTAGTGGAGGCGTTGAAACTTCACTTTGTGTGTCTTACAATTTTTCTGTACGAACATTGTAAAGTTCGGTAATGAATGGAAAAGAACGTCTCCACTGGAACACAAACAGTAGCTATTTTAGAATATCCCTGTTGATCTCTCTTCCCCAATAGCCTTGAAATTACTTCAGTGATACTTTTTTATCAACGGACTTCTGCATTTTAATTACGCAATTGGACAAGTAATTTTTTTATGTTGTAGCGATGCTCTTCCTGCCCAGCATCATTGTTCTCACTGTGATACTGTGTTTGTGTGTGTCTGTGCAGTGATCTATTATGCTTAAAATTTATATGGCACGTTACATCTTCAGAGCATTGTAAAATCTTTTAAAGAACCCTTACTGCACTGCCTGAGGCAGGTAAGTGAGTGTTATTGTCTCAATTCTGTAACTGGTATAAGTGCAACACAAGGGAGTGTTACTGACTGGCTTAACACCACGTGAACCTGTGGTCACCTGGGAATGGATCTCAGGAGTTCCTGGCTTCTAGTCCTGTGCTTAGACTGAGCTGCCTTAAGATTGTTCAGTGCTGTGTTACATTAAATTTTGAATTACTGTGCAGATCTGTTTTTTGTAAGATAAAACTCTTTGTGCTTTGCTTTGTTGTTCCATGTTCACTGCTTTTATGGAATTGTTTATATAAACTTAAGCAAAAAGTCTGGTTTATCTATACTGTACACGGAAGAATTACCCTTAAAACTGTACTCTGGCCTACTTTTTCTATTTTACAATTAAATATCTTTTCCACATATGTATAGTGTAGAATCAATTCAGTTGGTTTGTGTGTGTGAATGAGAAGGTCAAAGCTGTTCTGTGTTAGGCATCTGGAAAAACATGAAGAAACAGTTTTGGGCATAGAATGGCCTTAAATGGTAGGAGGGAGGAATGGGGAAAGAATTGCATTGTACTGTACAAAACTTTGTCAGACAGGTCAAAATTTGACTTGGGTTTATACCTGGCAGTTAGGAAAAATTCTAAGTATCTTTGTATTGTTATATATTTGGCAAATTTGATTTTGATTGGCAAATTCGGTCTAAAAATAATCAAAAGATAAAAATGAAAATTCTGTGGTGGTGGGTTTTAGAAGAATTGTTTTCAAGGATATCATCATGCTGGAACTAGGACTTGAAGCAAACCTTGTGCAGTGGTTAACTGGAAATTGCTCTATTTTAGGGATTTTTTCAGGAACTACCCATTATGTCACTAGCAGATTGAGGAACCAGTTAGTCAAGGGAAATGTGCTGCTTCAGCATTGCTCCAGTTAATTATTCTGTGATCAAAATAATGTTTGTGTCCTCACATCCCACAAACTTAACAACAGTGTAATCTCTGTGATTTCTTAATAATGATAAGAGTGGTGCTGTTAGTCTGAGTGGTGATAGTGGTAACGTTCACATCCAAGTGGAGAGTTTCCCACGGTTGTGACGGCAGATGTTGGTAGCAAACAATGAAATGAGCCTTTTCCATTCGTTCTGTTTCCTGTGAGCAAATACTCCATTCCTCCTTGTCCATAACAAAAGCCTTCTGAGTGCAGCATAACTATAAGAAAACCTTATTTATCACCAGCAATATTTATCTGTAATCCATTATCACCTATTTTATTTTAGTTCTGAACAGGACCTGCTGTTTGTTCTCCTCTGCACAGAACAAGAGACCAACCCAATGGAACTGTCACCTTTGAGCTAAAGTGTAGGGTATATGTTACATGAAATATTTATTGTATAGTTGAGCTCTGAAAACATTGTTAAAAATAGTGTTCCTTATTTGCTGTTCCAAATTAAAAACATTTATGTAATTAGCTACCATCTGTTTCTTTGAACAGATGTCCATATATATTAGCATATTAATCACTTGTAATGAGCTAAAAGCACAGTTTTTGAGAAACTTTTGGGCTCTTCTTGAGTTGGTCCTGTGCTCGATGCATGTCCCTTCTTATCTTGTTCCCCTTTATGGGATCACTTACAGCACAGCCAAGAGATGTTCCTAAATTCCTATTAAGTGTGTGGGCAGCTTGTTGCTTTTTTCCTAATGTTTCTAGAGCACTATGAGATAAAACAGATGAATATGCATATAGTAGTTTTTGCACTTCTCTCAATGCCTTTTTATCAATTTGGGTTTTTTTATTTCAATACCTTAATTTGATGTGTGTGTCAGAGCATCTTTCTCATATCTATAAAACACTTCCTTCTCAAGTATCTAATTGCAGCAGAAACTAGGAAAGGTTTCACAGTGTTCTGTAGACAGTGTGCTGTGAGAACAACATAAAAACATTCTAGAACTATGGAAGTATCTGTGCTGCATTAGAGCACATGGGGCAGAGAATCAAAGCTGCTCTGGCATCCAGTTCTCTGCTGTGTGAGAACAGCAAAACTGCTGTCAGGTTATCAGAGGGGCTGCCTAGCCTGGCATCCTGTCTGCAGCAGGGCCAGCCCTAAGCAGGAGCCTAGGGCATGGCAAAAATAGGCAAGAATTATTGTATGGGAAATAATTTCTCTTTCTGGTGCTTAGTCCACAAGTCCTACCTCTTTTTTTTCCCAGGGCTGCCTGGTGCAGTGTAGAGCAAGTGAAGATGATAATTCAATATTGAGTAGTGTCAAAGATTGTGCTGCCAGAGAGAGGTCAGGATGTGTTTTCAGGTCCTAAAACTGGAACAAGAGGCAATCTATAAGGCTGTTCTTTCAAACTGAGAGCAACTCAGGTGGAGGACTTGGAGGAATTCTGGAGGCACAAGACTAAATCCCATTGCTTATGCATATCATATGGGAGAAAAAAGCAAGCACAGTGAGGGGAAAAGATGCATTTTCCCAGCTCAGTGGTCTAGGGTGATATCCATGGAGGAACGTCACCCTGCTTAGTGTAACCTGCTCTGATCTGAGGGGCAGGAAATCCACAAAGAGGATCATTGCTGCTTCGTATTGTAATTCTGGAACTGGCAATAACTGTAAAGCCTTTCCTTCTAGCAGCATGGGACTGACAGCATACGGACTGAAGACTTGTGGGGATGTAGGTATACTCTTTTCTTGGGGAAAAAGGAGTTCTCAAAAGAATTCTTAGGAAAAGTCCCTGTCTTCTGTGTCAAACTTGTTCTGTGCTGGTACCTTGTTTTAATGGCTACTGCTAGCACAGTAGCTGGGTGTGCTGGCGTAACATCTGCTAGCTTTTATTTGGTTTTGAAAGCTCTTGAGCTTTTTCTCTCCCACAGGTCTCATATTAATGTGCCTTATATTCATGGCATGGATTACTGGGAGACTTCTGAAAGATTGATTAAAAATGGGAAAGTGCAGAGGCACCTCCTCTTAGTGATACACTATCTTACACATCAAAAGAGCACAGATGAGAACATGGGAGATTGTAAAACCCTCAGCTGGGAGGAGTTAGATAAACACTCACCAATAACCTGCTTGTTAAACCTTTTCCAGAATGCGCGAGTCTGAGAGATAAAGGGACCTATAAAGGGGGAAGCAGCTGGCAGGGCAGCAGACCAAACTGACCACAGCTCCCAAAAGGTTGTGGCCCAGGTTTGAAGAGGTGCATTTCTGAAGAAGCAGTATGGAGCCTGAGGAGTACAGACAGAGAGGTGAGTGATCCTTGGCTCTTGCAAATAGGTAACATTTGCTTCTGGAGATCAGCTGTTGGAGGGCTGCAAGTGGTACCCAAAATTAGGATGGGCTATACACTCTTTATTTGTGCACTTGTCCTTGAGACTTGGATCAGCTGAGGCAAAAATGTGTCCCAGAGTTGAGTTTAAATTAATGGATTTAGAGTCTGTGAGTAACTTAGCCTTTTTGGTCTTACATCTAAGATGCTGTGGCAAAGCTGTAATTCTGAAAAAACTTGTGCTAAGGGGTTATGCACAGTGGCTCTTCCCTGGCTGACACCCTGAGACTGCAGTGATACTTGGACAGTTCTGCAGATGGAGAGCCAGTTTTGGTTCTAGGGCTGGAGGAGATTGCCTCAAAAAGTGGAGAAAAGGTGTGGAGCTATGCAGCTGATTTCAGAAGATGCAAAAGGGGGTGTGCCATAATGACAAGGAAGTGTAGGACATTATGAAAATTTAATTCCTGTGAGATGCAGTTTCAGTTAATTTGTAGCCAAGAAAATCTAACCTTTCAGTAACCAAACAAACTGTACTTTTACCATGATTGTGTTTTAAAGGTGCATTTGAACTATTCAGTGATGACACTGAAAAAAGCCCTGTGAGCCTGTTTTAGTAACCGTCCCTACATTATTAGGTGGGACAAGTAGGGTGTAGCAGGGAGGAGCTGGGAGCAATATTCCAGTGCTAATGCAGTCCCTGTCCAATGCTAAGGACTGACTCTGTGGAGTGCTGGTACTGCTAGTTAGTTTTTCTGTAACTAAAACTGAAAACACTGGTTTGCCTCTTGCAGGGAAAGAGATGGTGGATTACATTTGCCAGTACCTGAGCAATGTGAGAGAGAGACGGGTGACTCCTGACGTCCAGCCAGGTTACATGAGAGCCCAGCTGCCAGATTCTGCCCCAATGGACCCAGACAGCTGGGACAACATCTTTGGAGATATAGAGAAGATTATTATGCCAGGGGTAAGAAATAAAGTATAATCATGACAGGACAAAGCCATTACTACCTGGGGTGAACACTTAATCCTGGGAATGCACAGGTTCTGCAGAGCATTCTTCTAAATAAGTAAAGTACCCAAAAATATAGAATAAATCTTGTAGATGTTATGTCTACAGTTGTGTTCCTAACTATAGGGGTTAGATTGTGAATGTATTTTTAAAGTACTTTGTATATAACTCATATTTTCTTATAGGAAAACAAATACACCAGTGTCAGAAAATCATTAACTTCACAATGTCTCTACCTGCTGAACTGTATAATCTCAATTTCAGAGGTGTGGAAACTCGGGCACAGCAAGGTGAAACAACTCTTGCCCAACTTCATGATTTTTCCTGTACTCTGAATGTAAAGATCTACTTCTTCTTGTACATAAATACTGCAGATTCTGCTAAGGGAGTTCATATTACTAAATTACATGTTTTGTGTAAGAAGCTTTTTCAAAGTGTGTTCTCAAATTTTTAAATAGATGTTTGCAGAAACTTCATCTGGTAGGAGAGGCAATCAGAGTCCATGGATTTATGTTGGTGTCCCACACACAAGCGCCTCCAGGTGTATAGAAGGGTTTATATAGTTGTAAACTGCTGTGTGTATCTAAAGGCAAGCTGTTGTTTGACAAAATGAGCAACTTTGTTGCAAGGATTCCCTTTATAAAGATAAATATTTTGATAAATCTTTCTGACTTTGGTCTTTCAAACATGGCACAACATTCTTTCCTGTTCAGAATCTTTGCCTGTCTAATTCAGATAAATGCTTTTGCTGTTATTTGCAATTTATCTATTAATGACACAATGTTATCATCTGCTAGTGCTGCTCTCCTGTTGATATTATCTCGGCAGTTTTCTGCTAGCTGATGTATAGTTGCACGTATTACGTTGCTGTAATCCTTTTCCCTCACTTCAAACAGATACTAACCACTACATCTCATGCAGAGTTTTGTGACATTTTCAGATTTCTACATAATTCTGTTCTAGGTAGTCCACTGGCAAAGTCCACACATGCATGCCTACTTCCCAGCTCTAACTTCCTGGCCTTCACTCCTTGGAGATATGTTGGCTGATGCAATTAACTGCTTGGGATTCACATGGGTAAATTTTTTGGGGCTTTTTCAGACATTTCTCTCCTATGTGTAATATGCTAGAGCAGGTCATAGTCATTCTTTCTTGTTCTCTGAGTAAATACAATTGTTTGTTTTAATCAATTGTATGTTGTTTGCATAAATGAAAATTGTCACTTAAAAAAAAACCCCAAAAGAATATGTAAGTACAAACATTACCTAGTAGTAAGAGGTGAACGAAGAAAATATACTAGAAATGTCTGGTTTCGAATTCTTTGCATATCCCACTGTGAGCATTGTTCCTTGTCATCTAGTCTCAGTGCCAAGACTGTTACACAAGCAGTGTAGGCAGTAGAGCAGCCACCATCCATGACTGCAGGGCTGGATTGGGCTCCATTCCAGTTCTCCTGCTGCTTGGAGAGAACCCATTTCCTATTTTTCCTCTTCTGAAAGTAGTTGTTTGGTGGCCTGGCCCAGAATATATGCATATTTTGTATCCTCCTGCAGCAGCTACACAGCACTACTTGGTTATGATTCTGCACATTGCAGTAGTTTCTGAAGCCAGTGTTTTCCCCAGTGGCAAAGTTGCCCAGATTTTTAGACGTGTGCCTCTGTGTAGGAAAGAAGCTCACTAACCTGTAAGAGATTGATGGTTGTGGTCTCCACGTAGCTGTATCAGATGAGCTCATTGCCTCTCTGAGCTCTCAGCTGGATGAGGGATCAGCCCCCAGGGAGAAATACAGCCTAATTCTCCTTTTTAAATTTTTTCTAGGCCTCCAGCCCAGCCTGTACAGAACTGGAAATGAATGTGATGGATTGGTTGGCTAAAATGCTGGGCCTTCCAGATAAATTCCTGCACCACCATCCTGACAGTGTGGGTGGAGGAGTATTACAGGTAGGGGAGATTAGAGATGGCCTCATCAGCGTTTTGTTTTCAAGTGAATTTCTCTCTGGGTGATAGTTTTGCTAGAGGAAAAACCAACAAAAATTTCTGTATGGGTCTGAATCCCAATTTGGCATTATTTTCCCAAATTTTAGTATTAAATGTAGAAGATTATAGAATAGAAACTGCTATTGCTTTGGTGCTGTGTTATGAACAAACAGCAGGTATTCTTGTGGTCTTTGTAAGGAAAAATGAAAGTCAGATTTCATTTCTCCAATCTCTTTGACATCACCAGATTTTGCACTAAAGTGATTCTTAGATAATTAGAGAAGGAATTCTTGTCAATGTCTTTCTGCCATAGTCCTTAGCCACACAAGAAATTACTTTTCCTTTTTCTCTTGTCTGCTTTTGTCTCTGAGAGGTGCAAGATCAAGGCCTGAACCTTTACTGCCTTCTGGAAGGCCTAAGCAATAGTTCCCTGGAATCAGTGCTGCATCTTTGTTATAAGGGGCTTTGCTCATGTTTGTAATTTTATGGGAAATGATCTGTAGAACAAAAGGAAAATGTGATTTATTTACTCTGCAGAACTCGGTGCTGCACATTAAAATATACAGCAGTTAAAAGGCTTTGTTTTGTGTTGCTGGCCCAGAGAGCTGCTCATCAGGTAATGACTCTCTGCTGCATCAGAGAAAAGCAGGAGTAGGAATAAAAGAGCCAGTGGGCAGCTGGGCACTTCACTGATTTCAGCAGATCCCTGGCAAAACAGCAATGAAGTAGCAGCTGCAGTAAATGAGCAATGTCTTTGCAGAGCACTGTGAGCGAATCAACCTTGGTTGCACTGCTGGCAGCAAGGAAGAACAAAATTCTGGAGATGAAGGTTTCCGAGCCAGACACTGATGAGTCCTCGCTCAATTCTCGCCTCATTGCTTATGCATCTGATCAAGTAGGTTCTTATGATTGATTACAAGGAAAACAAATTGCTTCTGTTGTCTCACTCAGCCTATGCCATGTGAAGTTGCATTTCTGTACAAAGAGGAAAACACAGGAATGCCTTACAAGCATGAACCAGATCCTCTACTGCTGCTTTCTGCAAATGGGGAAACTAAATCAGTGCGAGGCGAGGTTTTTAGGGTCTTGGCAGTCCTCAAGGGTTTGTTTCACATGACTGATTTCTGCACTTCCTTCCTGTTTTTCACAAAGCCTTACTCCAGGAACTAGGTGTTGATCTCATGCTGCTTCAGCTCGTGTTTCTTCCCAGCCTCTATCCCCTCAGAAACAGGCATGCTCAAGGTATTGTTACCTAAATGCTGCTCCTGGTTGTGGGCTCCACTGTTGGCCTCTGCCAGCAAACCTGTTCTGTCCTTGGCCTCCTGAGCTGAACAATTACATTCCCTTGGGAAAACTGCCATAAGAGAGACACTCATGCTGATTCTCTCTTAGTATAACTAAAGGGACTTTCTCTTGCAGGTGTTTTGCTCTATCCAGAAGTAAACACACTTCAGGGGATTTACCTTCTTATGGCAGGGAGGAAGGAATAAACTGAGGTTGATTCATTTCTAGAGGCTCCTTTAAGAGCTGAGTTTTGATAAATGGCCCTCCAAACACAAGATGAGGATGCCTATTATTATATTTTAGAAACCAGTACACAAATAAATGAAGCATTCTTTGGAATTACAGTGTAGTGTTTCTTACAGTTACTCACAAAAAAGATGCTTTCAGAGTTGTATTAATATGGATTACAATAAGGTCGTTATCCCTGTATTTCTTGCCACCACTGTCTTTCATAAAGCCATAAATTGCCAGAGCTGTTCAGCCTCAGAGCTTGTGTTCTTACTGTTTTTCTTATTTTAAAGGCACATTCCTCTGTAGAAAAGGCTGGCTTGATTTCTCTGGTGAAGATAAAATTTCTGCCTGTGGATGAGAACTTTTCCCTCAGAGGTGAAACTTTGAAGAAAGCCATTGCAGAAGACAGAAAGAAAGGCCTAGTGCCAGTCTTTGTATGTTCAACTTTCTGGTTGGGGGTATTGACATAGTGTTATATTCTTAATGTCAACATGAAATTACATATGAAAAATTTCTCGTTGTGTTAAAATACATTAGGTGAAGGTTCAAATGGATACAAGAATTTCTATTGTATTAAATAAAAAATTTTAATGTTTTGCCTGTCTGCAATAAACTGCCCACTTTTAAAGTGCTGCATCCATGTATTAAAAGAAAACAAATCCATTATAACAGGTGGGTTTTTTTTTTAGGTTTGTGCAACTTTGGGAACAACTGGTGTCTGTGCTTTTGACAATCTCTCAGAACTGGGTCCAGTTTGTAAGTGTCTTTTTTTTCCTGATTTTAAACTGTGAATGTGTCTAAAAGACAGTGTGAGACTTTTTCATGCCAAAACAAAGGGGAGCTGAGTTTTTCAGACGTGTTTCAGGGACCACTGAAGTCAGTAAAAGACTTTGCAGTGATGTCTGTAAGATTTAGATTAGGATGCTAAAATACATTCTATTTGAGATGGATGAAATTTGCCAACTGATAAATCTTTCATGTGGTTATTCAGGAAATACAGAATGTGTGGTGCTGTTGTAGGATGGATACATTAATATTTAATCTAGCAAAGTAGTTTTGAAGGTAGATTCTGGTAGGACATCCTTTGGATCAACCAGTTTCACAGTGAAATTTGACATGGTTGCAAATTCTATTCCAGCATAAATTCTGACCAGTAGCTGCTGAAGTCCTGAGGAGCTTTCTCTTATGGGTCAGATTGTGGCTTCTGTTTCTGGGTCCTATGTTGCTTGCCACTATGTCTTTATTTTGGCTTTGTGCAGCTGAGAGGTACTGGGGAACTTCACTTAGTGAAAGGGCAGGTGAGAGAAATCAAATGTTAAAAAGATTCACTTGCATGAAATATGGAACAGTGACTTTTGTTACACAGTCCACCTGGTTTCAGCATTATCCTGTATTTTGGCATTATGGATCCACACCTTTAGAATCAAACTAGGTTGTCAACTGCTTGTCTGCCTCCTTCAGAACACTGCACCTGGTTTGCAGAGAGGAGAGTTGAAGCATGCACTTTGGTTCCTTATGTCCCTTCCATAACAACAATCTCAATTCCAACAGGTGATGCTGAGGGACTCTGGCTTCATATCGATGCTGCATATGCAGGAACAGCATTTGTATGTCCTGAATTTCGATTGTTCTTGGATGGAATTGAATATGCAGATTCCTTTACTTTTAATCCTTCGAAGTGGATGATGGTCCATTTTGACTGCACTGGATTTTGGTGAGTATAGTCAAAGAACAAACAACACCAAAAGGATAGCATGCAAATTGCAAAGTTTTTCTCTGCATTTATTTTGCTAACTCTAGTTCCTTCTACAATTGATAGGGTTAAAGATAAATACAAGTTACATCAAACCTTCAGTGTTAACCCTGTCTACCTCAGACATGCCAATTCAGGAGCTGCAATTGACTTCATGGTAAGTTATTATTTAAGATGATACTTTCTATTGCCTATAAAATGTTCAAACAGAGTGTGAAATTCCTCTCACATTCCGGAGTATGCTTATCTTATAGCTGGTCTTGGTACATAAACCAAATTATACTGACATCCTAATGCAGAGAAAATAGTCAAACTTTGCTGTGAGTCCTGGTTGTGAAGATTAATTATAAAATTGCTTTCAGATTGAAGTACTTAAGATTTTTACACAGATGGAGATCCAGCCTTGCCTTTCTAATGCAAAGGGTCATTTCTGTACCTTGTGTTGCTGAAGTAATTCCTACTGATGCCATTTTGGCTGGATTTCTTGTCTCTCTGGTATGTAATAAAAGAGAGAAAGGAGTAAGCAATGGAAACAGCATGCTCTGAAACAGCAGGAGAATGAATTACATTTTTTCTTTCGATTAAGGTATTCATTGGAGAGCCAAGAGGCATTTCACTTCAGATACATCTTACAGCAGGTTTCAGTACAGTAATACAAAGGAATATTCACTGCCAATTATTTCTGCTATGATCTCACCCTAGTCCTGAAAAGATAATTGTTTTCTTGAAATCAATAGTGCTTTTCACGAGAGTGGAAGGAGGGATCCAAAAAGGGGTACCGAGTCCCTCTTGTGGTTAAATTGGATTCTACACGTGATTGTGCAGCTCCCCTGAAATACTCCTTTACACGTTTTCTCATCCTTTTCCTTGCAGTAGATGTTACTTTGTCTGGAACTGTCTACCCCTGGATCAGCTCTTGCTGCTTATAGCTGATTTGGGAAAATGTTCAGAATGGCACTTAAATATGCAAATTACAGGAGCTGAAGTGAACACTGAGTCCTAGAATGTAAATGGCCACATCTTAAATTGATCATGCTCTTAAATGCTAAGTTGTTGTTATTAGCTGGTAATTAATTTAAAATTCTAAGCATAGATAGGCCATAGATTAAGGGGAATGGCCAAAATCTTGTTCTTGCAAATAATTGAAAAATATGTGGACACAGTGTTTCTTTGATGGCTGTTTCCTAGGCTTAGCAGATTTTCAGTAAGACAACACTATTCCTCTCAACAGAGGTTTCTGACCTGAGTTTGAAGCAAGAGATGTAGCAGTGGAAGGGGAACTCTCCTTTCTGTTGTTTCTGCACTCACTGAGGCACTGTTGTGTTTTCACAGCACTGGCAAATTCCACTGAGTCGTCGATTTCGTTCTTTGAAGCTGTGGTTTGTGCTTCGTTCGTTTGGGGTCAAAAAGCTTCAAGCTCATGTCCGACACGTATGTGAATTACCAATGTGTTATGTTCAGTTCTTGGTAGGTGAGGTTAGTAAACTCAGAGACACAGAGATGGGTAACAGAAATCCTCTCACACGCAAAGCTTGCATGTGAACACTGAATGTGTGCTGGTTTTACCCTGAAATAATCTGTAAAGACTGGCTGTGTAGACAAGACATTTCTGGTCCCCCTTGTTGACAGCACTGGGCAATGGAAAGGGGCTTGGTAAGTCACTGCCTTCTGCAGTTCACTGAGCAATAATCTGGAGAAGCTTTCTTTGAGGCCAAATGGCACCTATCTGGGAGGCAGGCTGTGATGAATAGCTGAACCCATCACTATGAAAATGTACAGGCTTATGTCTCTGATGGAGTGTAAATACAAGGGGTCACTTTGTGGATCAATGGTTGCCACAAAAGGACTCTAATATGAAAAGGCAGATTCTGTTTTCAAACCTCCCTCTAGAAAATCCCTCTGTATATGCCAGTTACTCATGTTCATTGTCAAGGGTTTGGGCAAATAGAGACAGACTTTAAAATTCTTAGCTTTGATGTAATTTTTCTGTTTGCTCTTATTCATGCATTGGAATGTGTTTTAGGAAGGAAAGGAATTCTTTTTAACTACCCAGTTTAGTGCCTTACAGTAGGTTTGTTACAAACCAACATATAACTTTTTTTTTTCCTATTAATTATAGGGTACTGAAACAGCCAAATTCTTTGAATCCTTGGTTAAAAGTGATCCACTCTTTGAAATTCCTGCCAAGAGGCATCTTGGACTGGTTGTATTTCGCCTAAAGGTAAAGACTGGTCCTTTTGCATGTCTCTTTGGAATGAACTGACCACAGCTTATCTCTCCCCAGACATTAAAAACTGTGAATAAATTTCCGTGTAAGAATTTGTGATTGGAATTCTTAGATATGTTTGGATGTCACTGGGAATTCTAACTATAGTGGTTTTTTTATTATTCATATTTAAAACAGGGTCCCAACTGGCTGACAGAAAAACTCCTGAAAGAACTAAGCAGTTCTGGCAGGCTCTTCCTCATTCCAGCAACCATCCACGACAAGTTCATCATTCGCTTTACCGTAACCTCTCAGTTCACAACCAGGGAAGATATTCTGCAGGACTGGAGCATCATTCAACACACTGCAGCCCAAATCATTAGCCAGAATTATGGGTTGCACTGCATCAATTCTGGTGATGGGACAGGAATCCCCACTACAGTAGTTCAGCCTAGTTCTGATGCCATTAGTAATGTTCCTCAGCTTTATTTAGATGGAGGGAAATACAAAACACCTTCCAGAAAAACAGTAGTCCAGCCCAAGAAGTCATCAGTGAGTCCCAGTACACGTGTGATTAGTCAGCAGGTGAAAGGTCAAGGGCATCCTCTGGATAGCTGTTTTCCAGAAGATGTCCAAGACGTTACCAAACATAAGTTAACCTCTTTTTTATTCAGTTATTTATCTGTTCAAGGCAAGAAAAAGACAGCACGTTCCCTTAGCTGCACCAGTGTGCCAATGACTGGTAATCTTGAGCAATGTAACCCCAAAGCAGCAGCTGCTGACAAGGAGTCTCGTGCAAATGCCAGAGTTCTTTCCAGGCTGCCTGAAGACATGATGATGTTCAAAAAAGGTGCCTTCAAAAAACTAATTAAGTTCTACAGTGTCCCAAGCTTTCCAGAGTGTAGCATTCAGTGTGGCCTTCAGCTACCTTGTTGTCCTCTGCAAGCCATTGTTTAACAAGTAAGAGAGCTTGGTCTTAGAGAAGGAACAGGTTTGCTTATTCACATGCAATACTACATGTTCTTTTGTTCAAAATGTAAGCAGTGGCAATGACCACTGAGAAAATTCCTTTGCTTTTACTGGTGAAAACCTCGTGTATTTATAGATGAAAATGTCAAATAAATCTTGTAGGCATATAGCATGAAACTTTCTGTTTTGTAGACTGTGGTAAAGAAAATGCCAATTTCTACCTTATCAGTCCTGGTAATCAACAGTTTCCAGCTGGTAGGCTGGGACCACTTTGACAAAGTATGGTGGCCTCAGGAGGGGATAAACTATTTAGGTCTCTGTTTGCACCATTGGTTTTTTTTTTTGGGGGGGGGGGGGTTGATACCTGACTAGGACTCGCTAGACTGATGTGAGGATCTGTGTGTGCAGACAATGCCAACATTAATTCTGAACTATGCAAAAAGAAGGATGTAGCCTCTCTAAGAGATTTTGCTGCATTAGGGCAATTTTCCCAGAGTTAAACATAGCAGCACTGCCAGTCCATATGTTCTAATCAACTACAGCAGGCTTTGTACAACCACGTTGCAACAGCAGCTGCCCTTGTGTGAAGCACCTGTGACCTTCCTCAGCATTACCTAAGATCTGTACATCACAAATGCATGAGGAAAGAGAGGAGGAATGATATTTCCCTCTCTCTCATAACAGAGAACTAAAGGGACATTGTGGAAGAAAGGGTCTCCACAGAGCAAACAAATGTATTGCTACAAGAGGCCAATGATTTTTGTTTATAAAAAATTGTGTGTGGGGGAAATCTCTTAAGGACAAATTTAAATTCAGAAATAGTACAGTTGAGTCAGGGAGCATGGTGATTACTAGGACATTATTCTGGGAAAGCACTGCTAGATCCTTGCTGCTTTCCTTGCAATTGTTCCCAGACACCTACAGTCACCCCATCTTGAAGGCAGTGCACTCAGACAGATGGATCTTCCATCTGATCCAGAGCAACTACTCCCAGCTTATATAAACAATGAGCCTGATTAATGTCTAGACCCTTATACAACATCAGCTAAGCTCATCAGCTAAGGTACAGGTAGAGTTGGAATAGTTCTGTTTCATTAAAACAATCTCATACTCACACTTTATTTCTGCTAAAAAATCGATAACCACATTTCATATCACTTTTAATAGTGCTATGAAATCTTTCTGTTTACACAATAAAGCAATAAACACACAGTGAGGATGGCAGTCCATTTGTGCCTAGTCTTAGATGTTTAAATTTATATTCAGCAATAGGAAGTACTGACCCGAGTCAGACATATGTAATTTATAAACATATCTAATGTGCTAGTGAGTAACAAAAGCATGGTAAGATTTTAGCAAATCTTTTCACCACTTCCTGTCCTTTCCTCCAGCTGTTTCTCTTATTATGTAATTTAATAGTATTTAGACACTAAGAATCTTTTAAAATCTTTTCTCTTTTAAAATATATATTGGCTTCTTAACTTGCAATACTTCATTGAAAGACTTTTCTGTCAGCAACAGACTAGAATGTGTACTTATGCAGAATAAGTATGTTGGCTCTATGTCTTTCAGGAAATACAGGGCAGAGGGCAATGCAGTAGATAGTAGAAGTCAAAGATGAGCATGGAACACTGGAATTGCAAAACACTGTTTCAAGGAGTGATTCAAGAAAGGAATCTGAACCATTAGGATAAAGATAAATAATGTGCATAAATTGCAAGGAAACTGTGGACCTGATTCTCTGTCCTGGCTTGGGGTTATCAAAAGGTGCTACGGAGACTGATTGATACCTTTTTCCTTACTAAATTCTAACTGCAGTTCTTCCTCTGGGACATTCTCTTTATGCAAACACGTTTCTGAAATGAAGGAGGAACTGGTATGATTGCAGTGATCCAAACCATCTGTGAAGCACCTGTGAGTAGATCCCCCTGCAGACAATAGTTTAAGTGCACCTTCAAAGGGGGTGCTCTTTAAATACTCACATTAACACTTTCACCTGGGGATCACCTGTCTTGGGTTAGGATATTTTGGCTACAAACCCCCCAAAACTCACACTACCCAAAGCACAGGTCTGCTGGTTTCTAGAGAACTCCTCCTTTTTGGTATGCAGCTGAAGTGTTCACATAAGGTAAGTGTTTTCTCTGGCCATTTTAATAGAATGTCAATTAATGGATTGCCATTGTTCCCCTATGCAAAAGAATGATTAATGGAAGCCAAAAGCTCCTTTTTTTTTCCTTGAAAGAAGTTAATGTTAGTATGCAATGAGATTACAGACCTCATTAGGAAAGGTTTTTGTTGGGCTTCTCACTTTCCCTTTATGTTTAGATTTTCAACATACTATTACAAATATTGCCTGTTATTTAATTAGCAAACAATAAAAAAGGTGTTTAATGATACCTGTGGCACACTGCATAGCTTATGCAAATAGCTAATGACCTGGCATCTTAGAGGTAAATAACCCCCAATAAACTTTCACTGAGATAAATAACCCTTCAATAAACTTTGAAATCCATAGTTTATTGTAGAGATAAGTAACTCTGATGACATAAAACCTGTATTACTGAATTCAGCTTATTTATTTCCCTAGTTACTCAGACAACCTTGAAGCAAACTCCATGAATTTCCCCCTTCTGACTGTACCTAGGGACCAGGACTCAGTGCTTCTTGGTGAAGTTTAAACAGCCATTACTGTGAATAAGGACAGCTTTTTCTTTCTCACTTTTTGTACTATTATTTTTCATTTCATATTTTGCTATGTGCAACCAAGGGGACAATTTCCTTCCCTCTTGTTTAGCCTTCTGCTGCCCTTTTATGTCAAATCTGATACTTTTCAGCACAAGGTGAGCGGATTCAGGTCATTGATCTGCTAGGAAACTTTTTCCGTGCAGACTTTCTTTCCCCCTCCAGGTAAATTCCCTTTGCTGCTAGGTGAGCTGTGGCCAGCTCTAATGCAGCACAAGCCCTGGATGTCCAAGCAGGGTGGGAGGGAGCAGATCCCTCCAGTTTAGCGCTGGTCAGACTTCCCAGGAAGCTGCTGCAGTTGAAACTTGAGCCGGTGGATTGCAGGTGGCCCCCAGCCAGGGCTGCCTTTCTGCTTGCACACTGCTCCCATGACCAGCCTTAGAACTCATGGGACCAAGTGAGGAGCTGCTTCAGGGAGCTGGCAGGGGTGCAAATTAACTGATTTATGCCTAGGGTATATTTTGACACTCGCTAGACTTTAGCATTTGGATAAATTAGAGGGTTTTTACACTTCTCCTGTAACAGAGCTACTGTTTCAAACTGGTGCCTTAGGATTTTTTTTAGAAGTTGCTTCACAGCTGTAAACACTGTAGAACATTTTTTGGAAGCTTCTTTATGTGATGGCAACTGCCTGGGAAAAGTAGGAGAAATTAGTATACCCTCTCAGCTAGGGTCATAGCCAGTCTTTCCAAAGTATTGCTGAACTTCCATAACTAATTCCAGCTTCCTGCTCGTAAGAGTGTGTAGCAGTTTTGTGCTATGGCCCTGCAATTGGTTTTCTGAAGAAGTTTTTTTGTGTAACCTTTTCTTCTTCAGTTATGTCTCTGACTTTCTCACATGGGAAGTGGTATTAGGTCTGTAACTTCAGTAGGGAATTGTCAGCAGCAGCCTGGAGAGCTGAAACCCTCAGATTTATTGATCATGAATGTAACATTTTGAAGGACCTTTGACTGCTTCATTATTCAGGGATAATTTGTTTAAAAACTTGCAAAATTTTCACACAATAAATACTTGGTTTGCTTACCAGCTTTTGCACAATATATTGTTTTTCTAAGCTACTCCTTTGAGATAAACATTTTCCACTGTTCTCCAGCTACGCGTTTCTCACGAAGGTTTTCAGCTCAAGGCTTTGCAGGGGTTGCCAAAAGACAAAGATATCTTGCTGTGATCCACGAGATGTCACCAGAGAGTAAAAAGTAACTGGAAGCTTGTGTTATATTTGGATTCGGGCTCAATGTACAGGTAATTAACAGAAAGGTAGGTGGACAGAGAGCATGGGAAAGCCCAGCACTCCTCATGCTGGCTGGCATAGGATGCTTCAGGCTGCAGCATTTTCTGTGCAGACAGCCTCCTCTCTTTTTTCTGTTTTGTTATGGTTTAATGGGAGACTTCACTGTACTGCTACAAGTCAGAATGCACCATTCCAGCCAGCTCAAGTGACAATAATCATACCACAAAACAGCACTTACCTAATTACTGATGAATGGCAGAGATGGGATTCAGACTGGATGACTTGTGGCGTCAGTGAACCTGTGTAACAGGTCAGCTGGGTTTGTTCTTTCTTTGTTTGACCACCTGACCATTCCCATGGAAAGTCCCAGCTGGGTATTTTTCAAGATTGCTAAATTGAAGCCTTCAAGCTTCATTTTTCAGTTTCAGATGTCTTTCTATCGCATTTCAAATTAATAGCTGCTTCAGTTTCTATTGAAGTCGTATTTGCAGTTTTACCACAGTTTTTCTCTAAGGTTTTGATCAGATGGGACAGGTTGACCTGATCTAATTAATTGGTGCTGTTCCCTGTCTGCCTTATGTGCCCTTTTAGTTCCACTGCCTCCCTTGCTCCAGCTCTGATGCTCTTCTGATAGTTCAGTGATTCATTCAGCTCACTAAGCCAGCAAAAACCTGTATTTTTTGGGGTGAGTTCTCTGTTCAATCACTGAGTAGAACTGGCTTATGGAGGAGTCATATTAGTACCAATAGTAGGACTAATACAAAGGAAGGAATCAGGAAATAATAAGCAACAACTTGATCTCCCTTCCCTACATGCCTACATCTCAAATTCTTCTTCTGTTCCCTTCCCACTTGGGAAGGAATGTTAAGTGTCTATTAACCAGGCAGAATAATTTTTGTAAATGCAAGAACCAGGTTCATAGTCTGTGCAGAGATAAACCACTGAACCTACTCACAGCAGAGTTCAAGCCATTCCATTTTCACCCTCCCTGCCTGGCAGAAGTTCAGGAGATGAAGGTCAGTGAAATACATGCTCTGGCACTACTAAAACTGGGCTAACATCAGCAGTTTTTTGGTATTTTTCCATATCTTTCCCCACATCTGAGGGATGATGCTCACAAATCAATCAGGATGTCTGGTAGGTCAGCCAGGTGAGCTGACTTGCTCGTCCAGTTGCAGCTGATTTGACACCATGGAATACTTTGCAATCACCAACCTCGAAAAAAGTCTCCTTCAAAAGGAGCAAGCCACTCCTGTGACTAGAATTTCCAGGGAAATCTTGTCTAATAGATTACTCAGGTCTCTACTAAAATCAAGAAATTTAGATGTTACAGGGTGCCTTTACTTTGCTGCATTCTGTTACAAGCTCTTTTATGTTCCTTTATGTTAATGATGTTGCTTTTGAAAGATAAAATGGCGCAACATGACTGGGAATAAACATGTCATGACTCATTAGACAAAGCCATATAGGTAGTCCAGATTTGTGTGCTGCACATATGGATACCTAAAAGTGGAGACATACAGGAGAACCCCTACACTCCACAGAAGATGAGAGGTGTGTGACTAGGGTAGCATAAAATGATAGTACTATTACTCTGTATGCAGTTACTAACTGGATCTCAGCTACTCCAACCATGCTAAACCTGTAGTTTAGCCCACTGGTCAGAGGACAGTATCCTTGATACCATGGTGGTTTTTTAGGCTGTTGAAGCTAAAATTCTTCAACTGTTTTGGGTTGAGTGGTGAACTTAATTGAGCTCTCTGCTGATTTATGACTGGCTAAAGAAATTCTAGGTGAAGCTGTCTGAGTCACAGTGAGACTCATCTTTTTATTGCAGAGGTGTTAGAAGCAACTGCTATGAAATTCTAGGAACAAAATTTTAATATTCTGCAGTGACATGTGAGATTCCTGGTGCTGCATGGTAACTGAATTCTTGGCATTGAACCCATCCTCATCTTTCTTGGGTAGACATGGTTGGGTTTCATCAGAGCAGATGTGCTCTCCAGGATCAGAGAAGGGAGCTGTCAAAGCTCAGGAATTATCTCCTGTCTTCATAGACAAACTCCTAAAGGAGCCTTGCTCAATTCTCTTTCATGAAGCTGAGAAAATGTTTCCATCCCATAAATAGATTCTGAATTCTGTTGGTTCATCACAGAGACACAGTGAAGCTCGTTCCAGAGCTACGTCGGCAGAGTTAACTCAGAGTTCAGTTAGCTGGGTTAGTACAGGCACCCCAGTCACAGCGAGCTCTTTTCTCTCTCCTCTGCTGAGAATTTATCTGTCAAGAACTGAAGTGATCACAGGGAGATGGAAGGGTAAGGATTAAGCAGAAAGCTGAGCTGAGAATTTAAAATTACTCAATTCTACCAAATTTTGGCTTTGCCTTTTTTTTTTTCCATTTATGATGGAAGAGTAATTGACATCCACATGTCTAAATCCAGTGTTGTTGTGTTTAACCACTAATTTAAGCTTGACTCAGATTCAGCATAAAACTTCCCATGAATTTCTTAAATCCTCTGAAGGAGACACTCAAGTCAAATCCTCCTTGTATAATTTGTTGCTATCCTACCATCAAGGCAAGATTATGCTCAGCAAATTTTCAAAGGCAGTACAGGATGAGCAACATTCACAGGTGCTGCCAACAACAGCATCAGATGACAGGGTGTGCTTATCAAAGAACTGTTTTCTTAGAAAGAGGGGTGGGGGAAGAGGCTTTGCTCTCACAGCCTTATTGCCTGGGCTGCAGCAAACTGAGCAGACAAGCTCTGACATCTGCTTTAGTGTAAGGGTACTTCAGCCTCTTTCATGTGAATAAATGCCTTCAAATTCGGAGGTCAGTAGCTTGCTTGCAGTTGCCACTCACACAATGGTTAAAGGAGCCAGAATTCATATAATGTGATATGGCTGCAATTTTAACTCTAGTGAGCACAAAACTGAATGCAGTTGTTATTTCAGGGGCACAGCAAAGTCATATTAACAATTTCTATAAGTGTTCTTTAAGAAAGGTGTGAAGCAATTTTCAAATTTTAAATGCTTATGTACAATGGGCTATGTTGCAAGACCATATGTTTGAGATTCAAGAAGTTTCAAATGTCCTAGAGCCATGAAGTTCACTTGGCAGCCCTGAGAGAAAGTATTGTCACAGTACTGATCCTAGAAAACTTTGGCAGATCATGTTACTGTACACATGGAAATACTGGGCTGAATGAAATCTATCCCACCAAGTGATGTGCCTCTTGCTGCATGAACCTCCAGCATTTTTCAGTAGTCAGCACTGCACTGCCTCTGAAAATGACAGAGTGTAAAATGTCAGGGATTATGGCCCCCAAATCCTTTGCCTTCATAGAACTTTATTCAGCTCTGTCACCTTTCTATAATAGAAACGTGACATCTAAAATTAAAACAGGTATTTATATGTATTCTGGAAATCATATTTATATGCACGTAGAGTGCAGCTAATCAGAATGTAGATTTCTGCAGACTCAGGGAGGAAAAGAAATTAATTATTAAATCAGTCATTTCTTTGATGTAACATAGTTTTTGAGTGACCAGAAGGACAGTGGAAACTCTTATCTTCCTGAAACTGGGTGGATTCAGTCAACAAGGACTACTTTATTTGCTCAAAGTTCCAAACTTTTTTTTTCTTTTAAGCCAAAGATTTAGTCTAACAATTATCTCACCAGAGCCCTGTTATTGTGTTTTCTATTCCAATGCAACTTCTATCTCCTCACTGGCCAGTGTCCTGCCCTTCATGTATATGCACCTCTACTACCTGTACTATTTCCTTGGCTCACTTACTAAGCCTTGCTTTGGTTGGGCTACATAACTGTATTTCTCTACATCCTTTTAGTATTCCAGCTACTTGGTTCCCAAAAAAGGAGTTAAATTATTTCCTAAGTTATCAGACATGCTTGAAACTTCGTGCAGTGCATATTAATATTGATATGTTATTTTGAATGATATATGTTGAAATGCATTTTGATTGTATATGTGATTTGATTGCGTTTTGCAGTTAATTTTTAAAGACATTTTAACAAAAAGATATGAAGAACAATATTTGCTTAAATAAAAATAATGCACTAAGAATTGCCTCATACGAACAGACTTAACAATCTTACAAAAACTTGATCTGTTGCTACCTAAGTTTCATATAGAAAACATCTTCAGAAGCCATCTGCTTTCATCAAAGAAGGTCTGATTTCTTAAAGACAAGGAAGATTTGAGCCTTGCTTCCAAGAACATGAGGTTACATGGCCATGGGTTGTGTATGTGCATCTGTATGTGTCTGTTCTCTCCTTCCCCTCCCTGTAACTTGAACCTGCTGGCTGCTTTCAGGCACGTTTGGGAAAGGGTCATAGGTCTCAATGGTATTAGGTTTCTGTGAGTTTCATGATAACGGGTAGCAATAGAGATACCCTTTAAGTGCCCTAGCAAAAAGGGGCAGAGCTATTAGATACCAGTGTATCCACATAGTGGAGATCCCTTATAAATTCTGATCTGTGATTGTAGTTAATACCATCCAGTTTATGATTTAGCATTTACCATACGAATTGCACAAAAATATAGGAAATCAGTTTCATCTTAGTTCTTGTGCTCACAGGAGTGTTTCATTCTGTAGTCAAAACTCCATTGTAGCAGATTGTGTTCAGTCTGATGGAGAATTTGGCATTAGCATGTCACACAGGGAAGATGTCCTGACAAGGAGGAACAGAAAATCTTCCAAGAAGTACCTGGAACTGGCATTTGGGGAAAACTACAGGATCCTTCAGTAACTCTAAAAGATAAATAGGCAGAAGCCATGTAGAGTTTGTTAGGAAGTTTAAAGATTAAATTTGGTTCGATGAAGTTGGGATTAGGGAAAAATAATTTCTTGCCATTTTATATATGGAGCTTGTTTAGTTGGACACAATTAATATCTTTTGATGTGAGGAATGATAAAGCAAGATTTATATTATTTAATTAGAATAGAAATATCTGTCAAAGTACTTTGAAAATAGTACACTGCTTTAGCTCTAAAATAAGTCACAAGTTAAAGTAAGATATTTTAAATTAGAGAAATTGTTTTAATTTTGTGTAACAATATTTTGACTGTTTTTAGAGTTCAGAGTTAACTACAAAATTATGAGCTTAAAGGAGGGGGAAAAAGTAATTTTAATGTTTTCAGGTGCATTTATTCTTTCCATTTGGAACAGTCCAGACTTTTGCACTTCAGGAAGTTTGAAACTTGCTTTCTAAGAAGCATACTGGATTCTTCTGTGTTTCTGATAGCTAACAGATAAGATTTGCTGGGCCAAATTCTCTTCCTGGGGGTGATAGTCTGTTGGAATTTAGCAAGATGTATCCTTGACAAGGCAGGAGAAGGAAGGACCTGAAATCTCTTACATTTGTGTTTTTGAGCAGATTAAGTTTCTGTAAGTAAAGTAAAAACTTGAATAGATGTAAATGTTAAGAACAGCTCATGCTATATATACCATTTTTTTTTAATCAGTAATATAGCAGGAATGCTGGTAAGAAAGGATAAGCTGTTCTTAACCTTAAATATCATATCCCCCAAGTCACACTTTTGTACCACACTACAAATCTAGATAACAACTGAGGACCTCAATTCCTGGACAGATGGAAATTCACATTTAAGCAGTAGCAAAATCCATTGAGATTTCTGTTTCTCTAACAGAGATGTGTTAGAGATAAGATAGGTGAAGCTAGGATGAGATACTGTCCTAAAACATAGATGAGTTTATACTTTGAACTTCAGTAACTCTGGTTTTGTTGCCAAGGATGGCTTCTCCCTACTGTGTCTCCTGTTGCTTTGTCTAGTTCTGTAGTTTTACTATTTAGTTCTGTGATTTTTACTATTTAGTATCCTATTCTCTCACGCTGTTGGGCCAGAATGTTGTTCTTCAGTGACTGGAACTACACTGTTTTCAATGCATTACTTAGTTATCAGAATGAGGTGGTTTTATAGAAGCCTGCAAGGCACCTTGTGTCATTGAAAAATGATGGATAGACTGTTACAAAATATGCATAGAGCCCCACTGAAAAAAACAAATCACAGCTTTCTGGTTAATATTCATTGGCCAAATCTCAGCAATAGCAATGTGAAACCCTTTCTTCTGTTTCAAGTTAAAGTTACGTACTAAGGTGAGGTTTGCAGAGGAAGAAAGTACCTTTACTAAATCAGCACATAATCTTAAAATAATTGGCAAGCTTTTGGTTAGTGAGGTGAGCTTTCAAGGTGTTATAATAATTCTAGCAATTTATATAATATCATTAATGGCATGATGTTTATAAAAAGATTTTTGATCCAAAAAGCTCCGTGCCTGCTTAGACAATCACATGTTTACATAAACTTCTTGTATTTGAATGAATGAACTTGGCTTTCTCTAAATTTGAATAATCATTTCTGGTGTTTTGCTCCTTGATTTATGTCTCTATTAAAATGCACACTGCTGGATCAAGTCCTTCTTGTAGAAGCAGAGGAAGAAGGTATAAAGAGCTGCCTACTATACAAAAAGCAAGAGGACTCCTGTTTTGATGCCAGAGGGAACTGTAAGGAATGACACTTTGAAACACCACAAGTGCAAACTGTCTGAGGCCCATATTGGATGTTAAGGAATAAAAAGATGTAAGCAAGGAAATAATGAGTAACTGCTTAAAACTGCTTAAGGAGACAAATGAGTTTTTTTTCCCAGTGATCCAGAGGATGGTCAGGTCAGGACAGAAGCATAGTGGATACCTCTAGAATGCTTTGTAGATGGTTAGGGCAGTCTGGGGCTCAGATGACTGGTATAAAGGCTGGAAGGAAAATGCTATTTACCACAAGTAAAGGCTTCATGGTCAGACTGCAAATGTGCCAGTTAGGAAAAGGAAAGAATTGCTGCTTTGATTGTACTTAGATGAAGATTGGCTTGTGTCCAGGAGGAGCTGCCCCTAAAAAAGGAAGAAAGAGACCTATGAGATATGGGAAAGAATGTTTTCACTAAAAAAAAAAAAAATCTGAGCAGAAAAAATGCAGTCCAGGAGAAAAATTTTTTAAATGGTGGAGCATTCAGCAAAAACTTGGAATGATGGTGAGGACTCTATAAACCATCAGACCTATGTAGTAAGTGGGGAAAGAAGTATTGTGCAGAGTCAGAAAAACTATGTAAACTGAGTTGATAAAGAATGATTCAAAGGTCCAAAACTAGCTGATAAGTTGAAAAGGACAGAAAAGGAAGCAAGACCTTTGGATTTAGCCACAAGCCAATCATTAATTTTTTTAGAAGGTCAATGTGAGTAGAGTGACCTTAGCAAAATCAACTGAATCAAAAAGCAAGAATTTGAACAGAGATAGCATAAACTTGGTGGGGGGTTATTTGTTGGGTTTTTTTTTTTTAATTAGATGGCAAAATTTGGTAACTAGGAATTAAATAGCATCAAGAAAATTCCTTTTTGGAACTTGAAAAAATAATCCTGGTATACTTTTTTGTAGAAGAGTAGTGTTTGATGCAATTATGTTACAAATGAGTCCTAACAAGCTGAATGAGTTATGAGAAAGTTCTGCAGTTGTATGAAACTGGCTAATGCATACTTGGTATCATGTCAACTAAAATAATTAACTTTTCTCCGAGAACTGTGTAAATTTATGGAGAACTCACACTGTGTAATTTGTCCTGGGAAGGTGTAGTGTTTACCTGTGCCAGAAAGACAAACTGCTGAATGAATAATTACCTAGTAAAATAAAACACACTTACTTGTATATCTAAGGGATGTTAAAACTGTGGCTAATTTGTTGTATTCTAAGACTATAGGTTATGTTTTAATATATGTTTAAAATATGTAATTGGAGGAATATTGAGCAAGGCACTGCATGGATGATAAAGGCAGAACCAAAAATCATGTTGAAAGAAAGATACAGATTTTTTACAACTTTAAAGAGAATAATTTGGATAAAAGTAATTTTTTGCTATGTCTGCTTTTTATTTGGCAAAATGAAATGATTTAAAAGTGAACTTATGTGCAAAGTAAAAAAAATGCAGAATAGGTTGAAGGGGATACACTAAATATGAGTAGAGCTGGTAGCAAACATTTCTTGTAGACTGTTTCTGTTGAGATAGAGGTATTTTTGAAGATAAGTCTGTTGATTTTATCACTGAGAGGTTTTGCAGGGAAACTTAAGTACAGGTCTATTAGCAGCTAACCAGTTTAGGTTTTAATTTTAAGATGACTTTTCATCATATCACAATGTGCATTTTGAGAAGCCATAATTCGAAATTGGGATATTCTTGAAACACCTCTTCAGTAATTAAAGTATTTAAATATTTTTTTAGGTGAATCACAAACTCTTAAGGTTGTAGCCTAAAAATCTGAATTCTTAATGTATGAAATATTGGAACTTTTGGTAAAATTGAATTTGTCTACTACAGGATTCTTGAAGAACATGCATATTTGATGACTAAAAATAGCCATATGATGCACCTCAGTGCACTTTTTAGAGAAAAATTTTAAAACGTGACTGGAAATCTTCCAAGTCAGGTTGCTGCTGAAGAGCCCTGCGTGGAAATGAAATCCAGGTGTGCTGGAAGAAGCCATCGGTCAGCTCTGGGGCTGTGTCTCCCGGAGCTGCCTCCGGGCTCGGCCGCTCCAGCCGCTCCTCCATCGGGGGAGCCGTGCCGGGATCCGTGCCGGGAGCTGGGGGATCCGTGCCGGGAGCTGGGGGATCCGTGCCGGGAGCTGGGGGATCCGTGCCGGGAGCTGGGGGATCCGGGCCGGGAGCTGGGGGATCCGTGCCGGGAGCTGGGGGATCCGGGCCGGGAGCCGGGGGAGCCGGGAGCGGGGGAGCCGGGCCGGGAGCCGGGGGAGCCGAGGAGGGGGAGCCGGGCCGGGAGCCGGGCCGGGAGCCGGGGGAGCCGGGCCGGCCCCGCCCGGGGCCCCGCCGGGAGCCGCAGGCGGGCGCTGCCCCCCCGGGCTGGGCTGGGCCGGGCCGGGCGCGCATAAAGCGGCCGGGCCGGGCGCGCATAAAGCGGCCGGGGCGGGCGCGGAGCCGTCCCGTGGTGTCCGGCCGGCAGAGATGCTGCGAGTGCGGTGCCTGCGCGGGGGCAGCCGGGGAGCCGAGGCAGCGCATTACATCGGCTCGCGGGTTGGTGCCGCGCGGATCCGGGCCCGGGGCTGGGGCTGAGGATGCTCCGTGCGGCGGGGGCCCGTGGGGCGCCTTGGCCGGGGTGCTCCGAGCCGCGACGGGAGGGTGCGGGACGGCCGCTGGCTTCTCTCACTGAGGTTCACCCACTCAGCATCCCCCCGCCTCGGTCTGCCAGTGCCGTGCTCTGATCTCCTTACGCTTCTAAACGAAATGTATCTTAAAAGGCAAAATTTCCTTTAAGTATCTTCCAGGCCGTGAATAAATTAGAATGGCTGTAACAAGCCGTGTTTCTGTTAATACTCCAAATAACATACATTGCTTTGGGATTATAGTGTTAAGGCATTTGTGGGCTGGACCATAGCTTTTTGCCTTTTGTAAGGGAAGCATAATTTTCATTGTTATTTTTATTTTAAGCTTCGAGGAGTCTTTACAGGATGGGTGCAGCGAACTTTCCAGAGCACCCAGGCAGCTACGGCCTCCCAGAACACCTGTGCTGCTGATGACAAGGCTACAAGCCCTGTGCCCAAGGACTGTCTTGTTTGCTCATACAATGAATGGGATCCACTGGAAGAGGTCATTGTAGGAAGAGCTGAAAATGCTTGTGTCCCACCTTTTTCTGTGGAGGTGAAGGTAAACAATAAAAAATAGCCTTAAATAGAAAATGTGGAATTTATATATAAAATTTTCCTAAGCTTTACAATGCATAAGGTGTGGTGTTTACTCTTGAGGATTCTCCTTTCAAGATGGTTGTTTACATCAGTGAAACTTAACAGCATAGCCATGTTGGTGAGGGATGTGGTTTTTTCTTTGGACTTTCAACTGAATTAGCTGTTTTAACCAAAGTCACTATCGGAGAGAACCTCTAATATGTGTAATCTCCTCTAGTAGTATAGCCCTGATGTTATCAAAATACACACACAAGCTTTTGAGATAGGTGGTTGGACTGATGAAACTTTAATTTGGCTTGAAGCTAAGTAGGGTTACCACTTGAAAGAAAAGCGTAGTTTTCTACTTAATAGTCTGAGCAAGATTGAGTTCTGTCGCTGTAGACTGACAGGACTCTTGTGTTAGAGAGCTCTGAAGTAGTTTACTGAAACTCCTGTGTGCTACAGTAAATATTTTGTGGAAATACATAGTCCACTGTTTTTTCAGGATTTTTCTGTGCCTAAAACTATGTCAGCAACCTAAATAAATTAATGTTTCTTTGTTCTCTGGAATCTTGTATTTAAAACAGTAACACTCAAATAGTGGGTTTGCCCCAGATTTTTGTATACTTTACCTGGACTTTAAAGTTGTTGAGTATGTATGTTAGTTGCATTTGTGGGCATGTTCTTGAGTCTTTCTCTTTCATTGTTACAGTACTCAAGTACTACCTGCAGGGCAGCATGTAATCCATGGCTATCACAGCAAAATGAGCTGGCACACGACTTCTGCCTGAGAGACCTTTGTAAAAACTTAAAGGACATCCTGACAAAATTGACCAAAAGACCTCAGTTAAAAAAAAAAAAAAAAAAAAAAATTTATCTGACATTGAAAGAATGGCAAACAAAGATACTGAAAATATGTTTAAAGTGCTGGAAATGGTTGTTTAGGGGAAGTTTGAGATGGACTTGTATAGAAGACTTCGCTTCCCTTAGCTCTTTTTATATTTATATACATATATATATATATTTTTTTTTTTTTTAAATAATCTGGGATATGTCTTTCAGAGACTCCAAAGATATCCTAGCAGCTTCAGAGAAGGAGGTGAATGAGGGTTAGCATTTCTAACATACAAGTGTATGTATGTGCATTTATGTAAGACTGACATAATAAATGTACAGAAAGAGTAAGGCAAAAGATGTCTAACATTTTACATTATAACATTAAATTAGGCAAAATTCTGTTCCTAAGCAGTGGACAGGGCTTTGCTTTAGCACAAGAAAAAACATTTCAAGTGTCCAACTTGCTGAAGTGTCACATGCATGTTTTACTGCCTATGGAGCCAGAACTACTCACATGAGGTCAGAACTTCACTTTCTCTTACATGTGATATCAAAAGCTCAGTGAGGAATGTCAAAGTGTAGGATTGCCTCTGCAATTCAAATACCTATGACTTAGGGTTAAAGCAAGCTTTGAATCTGCTTTCTGTCAATTGCCAAGTCCAGAACAGGTAATGGGAACAGAGCCAGCTGAGATGTGGTTTCCTGTAGTTTTCTCTGCTTTTGTCTTAAACGTTGCTGTAGAAACTACAACAATAACACCTGGAAGGTGTTGCTGAATAATTCAAGCAGCAGTCCAGTCCTATCTTGACATCATTATTATTATTATTATTAATTGATTCATTATTGTTCAAATCTCCATGTGGCTGAAAGGTAAGGTGTGTATGCGTGTGTTGCTGCAGTGTAATAAAATAGCCAGAAATCCCCGTTCCTGCCTCCGTAAGTAGCAAAACTAGAGTTGATGGGTATCACATGCTGTCTGCTGAGTGCATGAGGGTCATTGCTTATGAAAACTGCAGTTTAAAACTAATGAATTCTGCTCTTATAACAAAAATTAGAAGCTTTGGACCTGAGACACTCTAAAAAATGTATCTCAAATTATAGCAGCTTGGTAAATACTTGTGTTGAGAATGTGTTTTAAGATTGTATGCATGTGTATTTACTAAATATTTAAATGCAGGTCGTATGGCTGCATTCAGCACTCTATTGTACTTTGAGACAAGGGTTTGGTGTACTCAACTGGTTTTGCTGTGATGTGGGAATGATGTGCTTGGCATAAGAAGGAGGAAGGAAGGAATTGAATAGGGAGCCCTGCATATCTGATGAATATTAATGAGCTGATACTTTATTGCATATCCTTTTCAGAGCTTGAAACGGGCTATGTAAAGGTAAATACAGTATTTGGAAACTTGAAAAATCTTAGCATTAATTAGGAAGATCCCATTTTTGAATCAGCACTTCAGCGAAAAATTCCAAAATTGAGATATAGTCTTCTGAAGCAGTTAACAGTCAAGCAGTTGAACTTTTTAGCTTTGTACTCTGCACTGCTTTTCAGTATATTTTGTGAATAATAATGCATTTTGGGTGAGGAGGTATTATTAACACAGATCACTATATCTTGAGTGAGAAGATGGGAGTGTGTACGTGTGTTTACTACGGAATTAGGCAAAAAGAATTTTGATCTGAACTTAAGTTTTAACATCCCAAATTTAATAACTGTCACTACCAGGTTTAAGGTACATCTTGATAATGTTAATTATTTTCCATGACAAATGTTTAAAGTAAATAGTAATGATAGGGAGCGATACTGGTGTTTCTTAAAGGCAATCTTTCCTTACAGCATGCTCTTAAATTTCTTCCTGGAAAGGAAGAGTTTGTTTTAAATGTTGTCTTTTCTGTGTCCTATCCATGTTCCTTTTTGAACAGTCTGAACTGACTTGTATGTGTATGACCAAAGGGGCCTGAAATGTCAGCCATGATTTGCTCTGAAATACATGTCCCAGCCATACACCTTTTTCCCAGTTATTCAGAAGGCAGGGAATGTGAGTAGTGTTACAGTGTTAACCTGTATTCTGCTGTAACTTTTAAGATTACACCATTCCATTAGTGCAACACAAGTGTGGTTCCTCGGGTTTGAAAAAAAGCAGTACTAGAGGGCGTGGTGGAGAGAGGAGCTGCACCTCTTAGGGATTGATGATATTCACATACACCACAGCTGGCTCTGGAAATAACCAGCTTCACTCCACAGGACTTTATCTCATTAGCAGAACATGTTTCCATAGGAATGTTAAGCACTTCATGTGATCTGCATGTGACTTCTGACCAGCTGGCAAGTTCGAGGTGATCAAATTACCCAAGACCTCACTTATAGAAAAAGAACAAATTCCCTCAGGAAGGATGGGAAGAAGCTTCAGTACTGGAAGTGCAGGATGCCCATGCTGAGGCTCTCTGTGTAAATGTTAAGGCTGAACTTCCTTTCTTCTCTCTTACCTCTGTAGGATGAGGCAAATATCCAGAAATAGTAGAGGATAGGGTGAATAGCCTGGATTGTTAAAGTGGATCAGGCATGCCTTCAGATGGATGGCCTTGCCTGCTCAGGCTTAGTGGCAGTGCTAGCACAAAGGAATGTTATTGCTCTGATTTTGGTGAGAACATTGTGTTCTGAGAGGTAGTCAGGACTGCAGTGTCAGGAGACAGCCTCATGTTTGGAAGGGCAGGTTCTCGTGCAACTCACTGCTGTCCCTCATGCTGCCTGAACGAGATGGTGCTGACCTGTTCCTGACCCGTTCTGCTGTCATTCCAGAAGGGCTCCATATGCACTTGCATCTCTGCTAACCCTGACATGACAGAGGAACATCAGACACGTCAAACCCAAGCAGCATCACTTGTTTTGACTATATGCCTGGGTTTTCTCACCCATGAGAGCTAGGACATTATTTTGAATTTGTTTTAATGTAAGAAGGCTACCACAGCATTTCAGCAGAGGATTTAGGTCTGTAAAAGTTGTCCTTGCTTTAATCCAACCCTGGCAGATGAATTTAGTATCTTTTGCCTCTTCTAGACTGCTGCTGCACCTGAAGTGTGGCCCCTTTTGGCCAACAGGGCATGTTACCTGTGCTTGGGATGGCTTTATAATTTCTGATATCACCATTGTGACGGTGCTGAAGTGAGGTTGTATTAAGGTGGCTAGAGATGTGTGCCCTTTGGAGATGAGCTCAAGGTTGTTTTAATTTAAAAACATATCTGATGGATTTATCAAATAGCAGAGTCTACAATGTTTGGTGTGTTTGCACAAGTGTGCTGTAATAGGGACCTAATGGCCACTTGGCAATACTAGTCACTCAATACTAACTGAAGTGTAATGTAGTCAAAATATTGCAGGAATCAGATAAAAGGCACACTCCAACATGTTAGGACCAGGAACAAGAAACTTTGAATGTTAAAAATTGTGTCTTATGCATCTATTTCACTCCAAAATAACTGGTGCTTATTCTTTGTCACTTCATGTCCTTTTGTTTTAGGCAAACACATATGAAAAATATTGGGGATTTTACCAGAAATTTGGAGGCCAGAGTTTCCCCAAAGACCATTTAAAAAAAGCTATTGCTGAAATTGAAGAGATGTGCAATATTTTGAAGGGAGAAGGTGTTATTGTTAAGAGGCCGGATCCAATTGACTGGTCTGTGAAGTATAAAACACCTGATTTTGAGTCTACAGGTAAATGTTCTTCCATTGTTGAAGGTCTTGTCTGTTTAGCTCTTGTCTGAGGGATTTTGGATGTCATCTAGTCTACCCTCCAGCTAGGAGCAGGATTATCACCAGCACTGAGTGAGGTCAGTGATTGTTTTCTGTAGCTACAGCTTGGAAGATCTCCAGGGATGGAGGTTCTGCCACCTGATTTGCTGACCTGCTTCAGTGCTGTGTGAATTTCCTGATGAAAGGCCTTTGCCTGATACCTAACCTGAACTTCCCACACCAGCATCTCTTGCCAGGTTCCCACTCTGTTGTCACTGTCACTGCCAAGAAGTGTGAATCTGTCACGGCCCTCAAAGGGGCTGTAGACTGTTACTGCTTTGTCCTGTACTTGCCACGTGAAAGTCAAGTGCTCTAAGGCCCTCTGACTCTCTTGACAGCTCTTTGTTGGATCCTAGAGTTGGATCCATCTTAAACTATGGAGGACAAAACAGCTGGAGGCAACAGTTTACCAGGAAGATCCTCAGAAGTATCAAGGAAATTTGAATTTCTCTTTACCTACACACATTCCTCCATGTACAGCACCATATGGCTTTGGTTATCTGCAGTGAGAGCACATTGGCTCACCAAGCTTTGCATCAGGTGTAGTCCTCAGGCTTCTTTCATGTAAAATATGTTCTTAAATTGTTCCAGTGAAATTCAAATTCATTAAGGAACACATAATGAAAAGTCTAATGGGACTATTTCTGCACTAGTTCTGTGTTCCATCAAATTCCTCTTCTTTGCTATTCCTTTTTAAAAGGATAGTTTATAAAAAAATGATGCTCACTTGGAAAATTTGCTGCCCATCATCACTTTTTAAAGTCACCTGGGTAATTCATGAGCCTCAGTCTAGTTAATTTTCATGAACTGAATTGTGAAGTGGAGGCTTGATGGTGGATGGCTTTCATCTAGCTGTGAATTTGTTATGAGTGAGGCTTCATAGCAAAATTTACATGGATTTTGAACAAAAAATGTTACTCTGAAAAATTACTGAAGACTGTAAGGACCTGACATTTTGTGCTGGCTTCCTCACATTGCTAACAATGATTTTTGCAATTATTTTGGATAGAAATAATGGTAAAAAGAAAGATAGAAAGTGCATGAGCTGAAAAAGCTGAGAAATATCTGTCTCATTAATGGCCACATTCCTTTCAGGTATGTATGCTGCCATGCCAAGAGACATCCTGTTAGTGGTGGGAAATGAAATTATTGAAGCACCTATGGCTTGGCGTGCTCGGTTCTTTGAGTACAGGGCATATAGACGACTAATCAAAGATTATTTCAACAGTGGTGCTAAGTGGACAACTGCCCCCAAACCCACAATGGCAGATGAACTCTATGATCAGGTACTGTTCTAATTTTCCTTCAGAATTTCAGTTCTTGTTTTACAGAATTCTGTGGATAGTATCAACCTGATATCTACAATTCACAGAATTGTGGGGGAGGAATGACACCAAACAACTCTGGAGACTTGGTTTTTTTCTAGTGGATGCAAATGTGCTGTAGCCTTTCCAGCTGAAACTCAGAGTGTGCAATTAGACAACAAGGAACAGGAAGTTGTGTCTATTGAATTCCTCTGCTTTGAATTGTTTTGGTTACTGGCTGTAACTGAGCATTACTAAAGAGGAAGGAATGCTAGAAAAACATCCCAGAGATTACTTTAAATCATGAAGATTCCCTGAGAATGTCCATATGTCCTGGGTGCATTAAGAAAGTGGGAAATAATATAAATTTTGTCATCGGAAAAAACCAAGCCCTCATAATCCTTGTTTTGCATGATGATTAGAATTTTGAAAGTTACATAAAAAAAATAGTGAAGGATCTAAACTGTATTTACCTTCCAAATATTTTAATGAATAGTTTTCTTGATTTTATTTCTAATAATTTTGATTTGGACAATTTTGGTAGTTTCCTTTAGGCCCCCAAATGCATCAGAACCTTGGTGATGGCATTTCCAATAAATGCCATTATGGAATGATTGCAACTTTCTGGGAACAGTGTCACCAATGATGCAAAGAAGCCTTTGTTAAACAAAATTACCTTAGAGTCACTTTCAGAATTAGAAAACTTCTAGACCCTGTAGCTGCTTACCTGGTATTTTTCATTTGTGCTGATTTTTACATCTCACTTGTTCTTAATTGCCTTGTTTAATTTAAAAATTATTTATAACAATCAAGATCCATTTTCTAATTTGAAGTACTGCTCCATTCCAAAATGTGGAAAAGTAGGGAGTCCACATTCATTAGGAAATAGCTTCCATTCCAGCATTTCTGTCACTGTGCAGTGATTTGTTGGACTGGTAGTTAAACTCCATGAGTACTGAATAATGAATACTTTTGATCATGAAGTGAGAATATTATCCACACAGTGATTCTGAAGAGCAATTAATTTCTTGATATAACTCTTGTCTCTTATCTCATGACCTATTCTTGAATGTGCTTAAAGCCTTTCATTTTTATGTCCACATTTAGATTTTCTTTTCTATTCTAGTAAGAAGGAACCAAAACCACCTCCAAGGAATATACTAGCCATCAATATTAACACATTTTGCTAATTTCAAATTACTCTCCAGTAGCAAGTTATTTGAGAACTTTCTTTTAACATCTCCAACCTAAAATTGGTGTTGTTCTCTTTTCTACAACTAGAGTTACCCAATCCACTCTGTTGAAGACAGGCATAAACTGGCTGCTCAGGGAAAATTTGTAACTACGGAATTTGAGCCATGCTTTGATGCTGCTGACTTCATTAGAGCTGGAAGAGATATCTTTGTACAAAGGAGCCAGGTAAACAAAGCTTTCTTTCCAACAGTTTTGGTATCTGTCTTAATGATTGGTATTTTGTCTTTTTAAATTCCTGAGCAGCATTAAAATAAAGAGTGTTGACAAAAGAGAATGCTATGTATCACAGTGTGTTAAATACACAGGATAAGACTGCCTTCCAGCGAAGGGGTAAGCTAAAGGCACAAAATTCTCTATTATTTTGGCTTTAAATATTTAGTTAAAGAAAACCTTACACAAACTAAACTTGGGTGCAGTTTATATTCTAGCCTAGTAAAGCTTAATTTGTCCTGTTTTTCAGGTTACAAACTACATGGGTATTGAATGGATGAGGCGACACCTTGCACCAGACTATAGAGTGCACATAATATCCTTTAAGGATCCCAACCCTATGCACATTGATGCCACTTTTAATATCATTGGGCCTGGTCTTGTGCTCTCTAACCCAGACCGTCCCTGCCATCAGGTGAGGGTGTACAAGGGGGGAAAGTGGCTTGTGTTTAAAAATCACTCAGCTGGGTTAGTTCCCTGCTGGGCAACTACTCTTCCACACATTCCACTGTGTGTTGCTTCCTGAGTATATGGTTAAATATGATGGAAGTAATCTGATTTTTAATGATGTATCAAAGCAAGCACCTGGGATGTACTACTTCTCTGAACACTTCTGCTACTTAAATACTTTGATTGTATTCTAAGAGAAATTGAAGGGTTTCTGTTGCTCAGATGAGAAATCTCCCTTTTTATTCCTATTTTGGAAGCCTCTCCTCTGGTGTTAGTTGAACTATTGGCAGGAAGCTGGTAGTTGCTCAGGCATTCAGCTTTGAATAACAGAGCAAGAAATACCTTCTGAAGAGCAGGGAAGAGGACAGACATATAAAACCTGCTACTACACTCTGAGAAAAAGCTAATATTGCTGACAGCACAATGAGGTCAGAAAGCCTTCCAGAGGGTGAGAGCTCGTCTCTGTTACAGTCATGTCACCGGCACTGCGGTGCTTGAGGACTTTTGTGAGGATCCCCGTGACTTCAGAAGCTGTACAACCACATGGGAATAGCTGAGCTGACACTGAATCAGAGGGATAAAGTGGGTGCTGCACATTATGGAGCCATGTGCAGAGCACAGCTCCCAAAACCAGTGTTTAGTCTCTTCTCAGCAAGTGCTTTCAATGCACATGGTTTAATTGAATTACTGCCTCTTTTAGTATCCATTCTGAGAATCTAATTTTAAAAACAGTCTTCGTTTTTCCTCCCCTTTCCCCTTTCACAGTTTTTTGTAATCTCACTTGAAAGAGGATGTTTTTTGGTCTCCTTGTATTAAACCCATGTTCTGGAACTATTTCCAGCGAAAACTGCTGTCCGTGTCAATAGAAAAGATAAATGCAGCTTGCTTCCATAAAAACTGGTTTGGCAGTTCTGCATGACCGGGGAGTGGTGGGGGTGTGTCTGAATGGTGCGGATGAAAGGGGTCTTTTCTTGAACGGTGCCGATGAAAGGGAGCTTTTCTCTGAAATGCTGGCAGGCCAGGCTGGTTATGGCGTGTTCTGTATTGGAGCTCCACCTCGAGGTAACGCTGGGACACTCGCAAATACTCTTCCAACTCTTCAGACAATGAAGGTCAAAAGTCAATTCTCCTTGAGCCAAATTATCCTCCTCTTATTTTTAACTGAACTGTGTAAATCTTAGAGACAGAAATTATTCCTTAGGATGCCTTTACATTGGTCCCTTTGTTAAATGAACTGCATATTAATTTTCTTATAAAGTGTGAAGGAAAGGTAATTAAGTGTTATTTCTGCTGGGTTTGCTTTTAGGAACATCAGTGTAATTCATATCAATGGCTTTTACAATCATATGGGAAGAAATGACACAAAAAAAGATAATTGAATATGTTTCAGTTGTTACCAATACATTTACTTAACAAGACTCAAACTGCAAATGCTATCTTTTGTCTTTAACATATCTTAGTATACCTAGAATATGTAAAATCAAGAGAAACAAATGCTATTGGCATGCAAAATCTAAAAAGACTTTAAAAAAATGCTTGTATGAGAATGGGGATTGCAGATGAAGCCTGAATGAGGGCCAGAAAAGTGAACTGAGGGCAGGGGATGTCATGCATGTTGGAATATTCTGGGAAAATCTGGCAAAGGCTGGAGGACATAATGTGATACTCTAAGAACCCTCTTGAGAATATATTTAAATTGCTCTTCCAGATTGAGCTCTTCAAGAAAGCCGGCTGGACTGTGATTCAACCCCCAGTGCCCCTCATCCCAGATGGTACAGTCACTCTTCCTTTTCTAAGGATTCCAAGAGTGTTCTTAAGGGTATTAATGTGGAATAACGTTGGTACAGTATAAGGTTTATTCTCCTGTGTTTAGATCACCCACTGTGGATGTCTTCTAAATGGCTCTCCATGAATGTCCTAATGCTGGATGAGAAACGTGTCATGGTGGATGCCAACGAGACATCGATTCAAAAGATGTTTGAAAAGCTGGGTATGTCCTAACACACTTCCACATATACTTAAAATTATTGTGCCACCAGCCAGGGTAAATGAAGGTTTCACTTAAAGCAGTGAAAGCAGGCAGCACTGGGAAAAGGACTCACACAGTTGGATCAGCAAGCAAGAATCATTCAGTGATTTTTCTCCTGAATACTTCAGTCATAGAAATATCGTCTTCTTTTGCCCCCTACATTTTGCTGCACATAAAGGTATGAGTAGCAACTAAAGTTACTGCTAGAATGCCTTTGAATGAGCTTTTTTAATGCAAACTGTCTGTTCAGTTTAAGGTCAACATGTGTCTTGGAGAGGCTGAGTGCACCTCTTGCTGAATGATGCAGAGCGGGCTGTCATTGCCAAAACGCTTCTGATTTTTCTAGTTGCAAACTCATTGTACTTTAAAATGTCAAATGAAGACACTTAACCCAGGTATTTCTGCTCCTTTATGGAGAATCTCAGACCTGTGAGATGTAACTTCATGAGTTCCTTCAGATATGCAGTGACAGGAGAACTGTAACTGAACGTAAAATCTGGAAGTCTTATCATGCACAGCTTCTCAGTCTTAGGTTGTTTTAATGCATGACCAAGGAGTTGAGGATTTATAAATGCTTGAAAGTACTTAAAAAATGAGGCTATTAATGCTAATCATGGCTTATCTTTCACACTTGAACTTCACAGTCTATGTAAGTTCTAAATAAACTCTGGTAGTCAGAAAGTTTGTAGGACTGAGAACAAAACTATTTCTGACCTAGATGATAGATTCTACTGAGCTGCTCCTGAGCTCCTGAAAGTACTGAGAAGCAAAAAGGCAAACTCTGTAACAGAGAAGTTGTCTGATCCTTCTGTTAGGACTTTGTATAAGCTGAGCCACAGCTGAAACATCAGAGCTGAACAAAAAGGGGAAGAAGCTTAACCTAGGTAGTATTTGTAAGAACCACTCTTCCCTTTCAGAGAAGGGTGAGCCAGAGCTATCTACCTTGAATACTTCTTTTCTTGAAAGGCACTTGAAAGAGCACATTCAGTGTCTGAACCATAAATGTTCACACATATTTATGAAAATGTGTCCTGATCATATATTGTCACAGAATTTCAGCTAATTCTTCACACACCTCAAAACCTGAATTTACCTTTTTACTACTGGCATGTCGTAACACACCAGACATTGGCTGTGCTCCAGGCACTGTTTATTCCTGAGGGTATCACCAGAATAAACAAGCCAGCGATGCTCCTTGTTTGTTCTCTACCTAGAATTTGCTAAAATAAATTCTTAACAAAGTAGAAGGAAATACCTTTCACACTTGCACCTAGCCATATGATGTATATAAAGTATCATCCAGTGCTCTGATCAGAGCTTGCCACGTGAAGTTGAGAGTCTAATTTTAAAGTGTGCACTGTGTATTTCTTCCAGGCATTTCTACAATTAAAGTGAACATTCGCCATGCCAATTCTCTGGGAGGTGGCTTCCACTGCTGGACGTGTGACATCCGCCGCCGTGGCACCCTGCAGTCTTACTTTGACTAGGGATGAGCCACACAGGTAGCAGTGGTTCAGCTTCTAAAATAGGCATAGGAAATGAGCAAATCACTGTTACCCTTGTTAAAATGGCTGCATGAGCTCTACTGCTTGGTAAGTGGTGTCCTCATAATGGTCTGGGAAATGTTTTATTCTTAAATAGCCTTCACCCTTCACTGTCACTACTTCCATCAGCAATGCAGGTTTTCTGGCTGCCTTTTTGAAAGACATCCTCCATCTATGAAGCCTTTTCACATTGGCTTTGAATGTAAAAGCTTGACAAGACAGCTAAGAGGCCTTGTTAGAATAGCTTGGCCACTAATACTGGATATCTACCTCTGTCTAGTTACCTTATCAAATAGGCAGCTTGAAATGTGAAACTTGAGTAAACTTTTCTTATTCCTTTAATCACTTTATCCTTCTAATATATTCATGTCTAATGAAGCTGAAATAGATTAAACTGTATAGATCTCTTAGGGAACCATGTAATTTTATCGTGTTTTTCATGTCTAGCCATACAGATATTTACAGAGAATTTTCACTATGATCTAACTTTTGAGACATGTTCACTTACTTGCCATGTTCTACATTTTCTTCTGATGCATGTCATGCACCTGAGTACTTTTTTATATTGCTTTTTGTATTGCTGAAATTGGCTTTTATTTAACTTTTAAGTGTACAAATGATAGCTAATATTCTGCTTGTACAGGTTTCATTCTGAGTTGTTTACATAACTTAAAAAGAGGCACAAAACAAAAACCCAACAATAACCTTAAGCTTCCGACATCTTACAATCCGGTCTTCCTTCAGCTGTAGCAGATACAGGAATATGTATCAAACATGCCAGATGCCATGAAGGAATTTGAGTATTGATTCCTGAATATGTACTTTTTATGCTAATAAAGTTTTTTGCATTCTCAATTTGTTGCCCTTCTGTTCATGTGTAAGTATGAAATGTCACAACTTGCTGGTTGTGACAAGGCATGTGTGCTTGCATAGATGCCTGTAATAAAGACTGCTCATGTCTGCTTTTCAGATAAGATATGATTGCTTCTTAAAGTACCAGCACCAAGCCAGAGAGGATGTGGAACAAAGGTAAAGCCTCTGAGGCAGGATTAATCTCTTGATTGTGTGTGTAGTTGGTGGCTGGGAATGCTGAGGGCCAATGGGATACAAACTGCAGGAACTGGGCGGGGGGGTTCGCCCTACTTGGTGGGCAAAAGGGAAAGAAAAGCCAAATGAGCTGCATCACTTTTACTTTTCCAGTCCCCCATCCCACCAGGGAAAGTGAGCAGGAGGCTCTGTGGGGCTTCACTGCTGTCTGGGGGTAAAACACAGCAGTCTGACAGATGTTGCTTTCGGGCTGTGGCTCTACATTACTTGGAGTCTGTGGGAGCAGCCTCATTTCTTTTCCACCGAACAACGAGAAAATAATCTCTGCCTTTGCACTGGTCTTTATTTCTGTAATCTGGGAGTTCCTGGGCTGCAGGTGCTGCTAACACAGCTAATTGCAAGCTCTCTCTTGAAATATGTGTTAGTAATGGTGGATTTGTCTCCACAGCCATCTGTGTCTCATTTTGTCCATAAGATGTTTTTGGTATTCTGGCCTCATTGTGAGCTGTGTCTAGGACAAGAGAAGTTTAATCCCGACACCGAAATGTCGAATTTTATCCGGGAAGTGCTGGCACAGCCCAGTGAGAGCAGCGCTAGAGGGTGCTGCTGTGACGCCAGTAACTTTCTTCCAGTCCATCCTAAGGGATGTTTTAGAACCACTTTTTGTTTATTCATCTTGTTTCTGATGGCGTTTTGATTAAAGTCCTTGAAAACACCTCAAGATATTTCTTAGCTGTAGATATATATTTGTTTGATAATACAAAAAGTATTATTAGCCTCAAAAAGTACATATCTATATATGTGACAGTAATGGCTCTGAGTGTAGGGACACAGTCAGACATTTCCTCAAGGGCTGGTGGTATTGTTTAGGATTGCATAGGTTGTCAGAAATTAAATCAGGCCAAATGAGGATGATTGTTGCATTTTTAAACCTCCCTCACATGGGCTGAGCATCACATGTTTTGACATAGCCATTAACTTTAAAACCGTGGCCCAAAAGCCACACATTTATGGGGTCATCCTCTGTTCTTTGAGATACCTTCTTGGGGTTCAGTTATGCCTCCTTCTTTACAGGAAACTAAGACTAAGTATTGGGATTTTATTGAGACCCAGTACAGGTGAGATTTCTGTGGATGATGTGGTCTATGTTGGTAATTCTTATGCCCTCAAATTACTTCTAGAGTATTTCCTTCAGTTAATGAAAATATATAGCTTGCTCTTAGAAATAGAAAACATATTTTGAATAACTAGAATTTAAGATGAACTGCAATCTATTCACATTACCCTTAAGAAATTCCAAGTCATTAGGACCAAATGCAATTTAAGTTTCTACAGAAGCAGGAATTGCTTGTGAATTGCACGTTATTTCTTTTGCAAGTTGAAATATCATCTTGGTAGTACCTCATTTATGCTGCACTTTTGAACAGCAAATCTAAATCCAAACACAATCTCCCCTGTTTCCTCTTTTGTCTGTATTACCTCTGAGTCAGCAAGGCACTGAAGTAACTGCTGGGTGACCTGCTTGATGTTCATAAGGATGTTGGGTAGAGTTTGACCCTAAGTAGTTGTAATACTGAACTGTGTTCAGGGGAGCTGCAGTTCAGTGACCCAGGTTTTGTTACTCAGCTCATGCAGAACTTGTGAGGTTTTGTCCTGCAGGTGAGCAATACAACTGCCACTGGGCGTGGGGCATCCGTGAGAACAGGAAGTGATAACATATTTGGGGTTTTTAAAATATCATTGAAAGTACCATTGCTTGACACTTGGTCACTATTTATCTAGTACTTAATACATACAAGTATTTGGTTTACCACAGGCTTTTCTCTCACGGGAGAAAACAGTCATTGCATCCCTCAGTGTGGTAGTGGCAGTAGAGGGTGTGGGCTTGCTGTTCTCAAGAGTCATAAATTCTGGAGACTGAGGAATTGCATACATCCCTCTTCATTTCAGGGCAAGAATACGTGAACCCAACTTCTTTGGTCTTGTGGTGGGTTGGACTTTTCTTGGGATTGCTGGCATCAGGAGCTGGCATCTCATGCTGCAAGGTGTTATGGTGCCCTAGGGAGTTCCTGAAAAGAAGGGTGAAATGGGAATGGCTGCCTTGATTTGAAACAAGGCATGAAGAAACCTCATTCCTCTGCAAAGCAAAGCCCTCCTAAAAGAGTCCCCTGCAGCACCTCGTACAAGGTACCTGAGACGGCTTTCTTTGAAGGGATAGGTTTCTCCTCCAACCCTATTTACAAAGCCCCATTCCTTGGGAGAACTCAAGGGCTGTCAGAAAGATGGTAAATATTGTCATGAAAGGAGAAAAAAAAAAGAATTGCAAAGACTGAATTACTTGGCCAAAGGTGAAAGAGGAAACCAGACTAGACATGGAGATAAATTCTCTGTCTTCTGTGTGTGTGGCTTGTACTTTAACCACATTGCCATTCTCTTTTCTATATATGCAGTAATGTGTGGTAATTGGGATGCTGGCCAAGGGAAGGCAGGGAGAGGATTGCAGCAGTTGTCCTTATCAATTGTTAGGCAATGATTTCACAATTGTAGCTCATTTTCTTCACTGTGAAGCTGAGAGACAGGCTGTGCTGCACCACTGCTGTCTGCAAACACCAACATATTCAGATCCTGCCCCTGTTTCTGCTAAAAGATAAGCACAGTATCATGAAAAATGAGATTTCTTTCCTAAACAAGAAAAGATTTATAATGGTCAAACACTCAAGATATGCCTAGCAAATACCAAAACCTAAATCCTTTGCAATGATCTTCAAGATGCTGTCATTTCCCTGATAACCTGGGCCCCTGAGTTCAGCTCACAACCTTTTGTAACGGGAACATACAGGTTTATTTCACTATACCAAGAGTCCATGTTGTCTCACAGCAGCCCTGATCCCTGCCTTGCAGCTTATCTTGGGAAGGAAAGAAAATTTAAACCTTTGTTTAGTGCTGGCTAACAGTGTTAAAGTTACAGCAGGCTCTATTAACCTGTTCTGACACATCTGCTTGAGGCAGCAGCTTGGAAATGCCAGGCCAGGGCAGCTCCCACAAAGGGCAGCCTGACCAGGGCTTGGGTCAAAGCCTGTCAGATCTGAGGTCCTGGTTTTATGCTTGCACCCACCATGTGTGTAGCTGAACATGCAGTTTGCTGAGGTCTGAACAGTGCTGGGATGTCACTAATGGCCAGCACTGCCAGGCTCGGGGCAGCTTGGAATAAACCTGCCCCCAGACTGATGTCAAATGCACCGTGTCTGTGGCACTGGTGCCTTCCCTCTGGTCTGCCTTCCCGTGTGGGTCTTCTTGATGGTGTGAGCTCAGCTGGGAGCCTTCTGCTCTGGGGATATTTGCAGGACCTCTTTGGTCTGCTGGACCACCTACTTTTGTGAACCTGAAGTCTCCTCTCTATTGAGTTTACTTGAATCTGGCCCCGTTTCAAGGAACTCAGGCAGAGCCCACAAGTAATACAGAGCAACTTCCTTAGGAAAAAACCCAAGAAACAGTTTTTAGCTTTCCTGGCTGGTCCAGAAGTAGTAAAAGTAATTTCAGACATGTTCAAGGTACTTTCTGTTTGCCTCTGCATTTGAAATGCAAAGAGCTATTTTGTCTCTGTGGCTCTTCCATTTAACAGCAGCTTCTGCTCTCCTGTAGAGGTGAGTGTTGTTCCTGCCTGCTTTCTGAGGGAGAAACTCCAGCATGCTGTGGGCGATCCTGAAATAAAAAAGGAAACTGATACCCAGCTGCAATTACAGCTCTCACTTCCTGATCTCCGCTCCTGGGCTGTACTTCAAAGCCATCTTTAGACCCATTCTGCACTTTCCCTTTTCTTTTTCATCCTTTCCTTTCCTGGTGGACTTCGACATCAGGACTGAGGACGCACAAACAGGCTTGGTATTGGGGCTACATCCTCAGCTGCAAGTCCCCTCCAGATGGGGGAAAGAGCCGCCACCGTTTTACAGGGAAAACCACCAAGCTGCAGAGACAAATGTGTCTGGCCTGTCGTTGCCCAAGAAGCTTGTGACTCATCCATGGGGAGAGTTCTGATTTCCTAAATTAGTTTAGAGTAAACCAAGCTGTGGGCTATCCTTCCTGTGATCTGACACAACTCGAAACAGATGTCTGGTTTACACTAAAGGTTGAAGCTGAAAACCTTGTGAGTTTGCTTCTCCACAGCAACCATAGGAAAGTTTATCTTATGTTATGCTGCGTGTGTGGAAAGTGTTTCCTTTGATTGCTCTGTTTTAAATTAGGAAATGGCCAATTCAAAACCAAAAAAACCTGTGAAAGTTACTGCCACAGAATGTCATCAAAGCAGAAGACATAACACGGACACCTACGTGGATAATGAGATACAGAACTTTTGCTTGGTATTTAATGCAAGGAAACTTCAGAAGGCTGGGTTTGCCTACTCTGGAACACACCTAATATGTCACTAAATGGGTGACCTTAAAGAGGAACCAGAGAAAAAACAAAATGCAAAGCAATTTGATATTTCAGGCAGGCCCCTTGCCTGCTCTCATAAAATTCAAATGGCGATTAGTGATCAGAGATTTTTTTTTTGCCCAAGAGAGTTAAAGGCATGGTGGAAAAAACAGTCCTTGAAGCTGCTGTAATAAACAGCCCTTGTGAATAATTGGGGCAAAGATTGGTACAGTCCCCTCCCCGTTCCTGTCTCGCACCCTGCCTGAGGCTGAGCTGACTCCCAGCTGGGCAGGAAGGGCTGGCAGAGGTGCCCCGGGAGCCAGGACTGAGACACCCTGGGGTTCTGTGCTGTGAAAGCTCTTTGGCTCTCAGAAAATGACCTGAGCATACAAAATAACAGAATGGGACATTTAAACTTGGTAAATATTCGTAGCAGAGTCTTCCAGCTGGGAAGGGAGTACCTCATCTGGTTATCTGCTGGTTTGGAGAGTGAGTTCATGTGAATTATTTCAAAAGAGACAAAACTGGCTCAGCTATGTTGCTGCAGTGAAATGAGCCTGTGCCCAGGAGCCCAGGGACTGCAGGTTTCTGCTGGGCACTGGGAGAAGGCTGGGCTGGGGTTACACTTGTGCATGTGGGGATAAGCCAGCTTTGCTTTTTCCTGAGCTTGTGTGGGCAAAGGAGAGAAGGAGCCTGCCTGTCAGTAGAGAGAGATGCAAGTTTGATGAGGACACTGAACATCTCCAGTGCACTGTTTGCTGGTTAAGCTACTAATGCTGAGTCTCACAGTGTAGGAGGGGAAACTGAGGCACAGGGCTTTTGATTTACCCCTTGAAATCACAGAATCAGTGGCAGAGACAAGCTAAGTTGCTGGTTTCCAAATCTGCACTCGCTGTTTGCCTTGCTCTCTCCATGAAGACATACCTATGCCTTCACAATTCTTGCCTTTTTTGCCACATTTGTCTTCACTTCTCTGAAACAAATACATAATCAAGCAATGTGTACACTGGGCTCAGTCTGTTGTACCCTACTCAGTCTTTGAGGGTTGTAACTATTATGTCACAACAAGACAGACACTTTTGATTTTGATAAAATGTAATCTCTACTTAAAGACCAATTTTAATTAAACTGTTGAGAAATATCTCATGAAATCCTATGAGACTAATGATGAGTATAATTGAGCATGTGATCTCAACCACAAATCACTTATGCCCTTTGTGCTTCAGTGGCAGAAAGAGGTCTAAAAATCAGATTCCTGTATGGATAATTTTTAATGATGCTGCCAATATCAACATTGGATTAAAATATGTTATATTTGAACAGAATTAACGTTAGTCTTTCTGCACAGTTGCCACTACCCCCCCCCCCCCCGAAAAAAAAAAAAAAAAAAAGTTGTTTCCTGCTGCATAGAAAGAAAAGTTGCATTTCAGAGAGGGGAAAAATGGCCTTAATTTCTGAGAGCAGCCAGTGACTGGATTCCTCTCTTTTCTTTAAAGAGAGGCCTTTCCTGAGACAAGGGGCTGTGCTGAAAATGAAGCCATGTTTGTCTTTAAATAGATGTCAGAGATCACAGTCGGTTTCGAAATTTTAGGGCAGCAGCTATCTGCAGTGGCACTGCCTGATAGGCAGTGCAAACAGAACAAAGATGGTTAATCCTTTGTCACCTGCTTTTATTTGTATTTATTGTAGCCCTTCTCTATCGTGTACAGTGTGTTTGGAGAGAAGTGTCACTTCCTAAATTGAGTGTGCTCCTTTAGGTATGTGGTTGCTCCAGAGAAAAATAATCCATTTGCTTCAGAAAGCCCCTGTAGGCAGTCTTATGGTATAACCTGATTTTTACTGGCTCTAGCAGGGAATGGAGGCTATTTTGTAAATTTATCCCTATTTTATGTAGACTTCTGAGAATGAGTGGAACTTTTTTAAGCTGAGCATGTGGCAGATGGAAGTCTTGTGGGTACCTGGATGGGCACTTGTGATCTCTGCTGCAAGACACCCTGTGGACATTACCCATCCAGCCTGCTGGGGTACAGGGTCTGTGCATCCTTAGGGAAAAGTGCTTAGGGGTTTGACCCCAATGGCATTCACTAACAGAGCCTGGTGGGTTTGCATGTGGCCCATGCATGTCTGCTGAGAGCTTTGCATCGATCAGAATTAATGTATCTCAGCTCAGAACAGTCAGCACCCTGCCATCCTCTCTGGGCTTCTTTCTTCTTATAAAAATATTTATCTACCCAAGCAATAAGTTGAATGTAAGTTGCCTTTATTACTGTAGTGACGTTGAATGGTTGGTTGCTGGGTGACCTTGTTTCTGATTTTATGGTCTAGGCCAGCTCTGGCAGCAGAGAGGTGTGGCCACGTATTGCACTCCGTTGTCAGGCTTCTCCTGAGATGATCAGAGGTTCCGTGTCAGTTCTCCTACAGCACCTGGGAAGCTGTAAACATTTGCCATTTGCTATGTGAAAACCTGGATCCACAAGGAAGGGCTGAAGAAGATAAATGCCTGACAAGGGGAACTATTAAAGCTTAAAAGAAAGGCCAAGCTCTGTGAAATGCAGCACAGAACCAGGATCTGCAACCTTGGATTAGACCAGTGACCGTAAAACCGACGTGTGACTTATTGCAGGGCTTCCACAAACTGGGATACTGGAGCCTGCATGGTTTGCTTTGCTTTTGCTTGGAGGGTGATTTAATGTTTTTCATTGGAAAACAAAGTTTTGCAACTAATTAGACATGGAAGAAAATGAAGGAGCAGATGTTTCGGAAACCAGCTCTGTCTCTAATGGTCCTTGGTGCAAGGTGAGAACTTTGATTCCCCCTTCTCCCTCAGTTACAGAACATATTCTCTCTTTCTGCTGTTTACAAGTGACTTCAGTAAACCATTGCCCTTGGACCAGACTGAATACAACCTCTGCATCAGCTTTGTAAACAACTTCAGACATTCCTTAGAGCAAGGTTATGCTAAACATTAGGAACAGAAATGAAATGGTAATGCGTGTGGTTAAGTGACTGTCATCCACCTCACTGGAAAGTTTCAAATATCTGAGTAACTATAGGTTTCTTTGCTGTGGAAACTACCAAAATAGTTTTCTTAGGTGTTTGGAGAATCCAGAAACTTCATACAATTTTAGCAAAGCTACTGCTTTAAGATTTGCAGGTCAAATGTGTTGAGTAAAACTGTAGCAAGCAGAGGAGAAGATAAGCATTAACTTGGGCAAACAAATTGACAATTTAACTGCATGGAACTCAGTGTCCAGCAGCAACTCCTCCTATTGCCCCAGAGCTCACTCAGAGCATTTAACCTCCCGAATGGGTCAGCTGTGCTGCTTGTCAAATCCCGAACAGTGACGTTCAGAGATTGTTTTCTGTTTGCTTGTGTTTGTAATCTGATCTCATGTAACAACATTGTCCTCAGCTCACATATAACCACGGGGGTAACTCTGACATCCTGCCTGAAAAAAAACCTTGTTGTTTCCTGTGCTTGATGTTTGAAAGATTTCCAATTTGGACAGGTTAGCATGTTTATACTAATCTCATCCTGTTACTTGAAATTAAATGATTAGCATTTTGGAAGTTGGACATTCCACTTTCATTTTGGTTCCCCAAAAATACTGGGGTTTGTTATCTCCACAAGTTTCAGAGGGGAGTGGTGGAAGTTTTTCTGTTGCCTGTGCTGAGGCCAGGATTTCAGTCCAGACATTTATGCTTTGGAGAAGGAGCCTCTGGGAGGTCACATCAGAAATGTGCCAGTTTGGATTCTAGCTCAGTATTGCCTTCCCTTCATAGGAGTTACTGGAAACTAAGACAGAGAACTTAGGAAACTGGAAATTCTGAAAATAAAGGAGTGCTTGCTACTTGTTAAAAAATATTCTTAGTGAATACAGACGTGTGTATCTAACGAAAACAAGTCTGAAGAGCTGGTCAAGCAGAAGAAACACAATCACCTTGTCCTGTTGGAACATCTCAGCATTGATTGCTTGGTGCCTCTCCCCTGGCACAGCCCAGACTGTTGTTCTCATCAGTGCTTAGGGTCCTTCATTTCAGCATGTCTAACAAAAACTAAAAAAATTGCTGCTGCATTTGCTACTTGCTGTGCTCATTTTTTGTTTACAAAGTTGGATATCCAGTAAAAAGGCAGAAGCAACACTCCAAAAACAAAAAACCAAAACACAAAAAAAAAAAAAAAAGAAAAAAGAAAAAAGGAACAAAATAATGAGAGTTGTTTGTAAACATCAAGGCTGCAAATTATTCACATCAAATATTTGGCAACTAGGCAACAATAACAAAATATGTTCACAGAGCTCTAGAGCAGTTTGCAATCAAAAAGTCTGTTTTCATAGAATATATTGTTCATCTCAGATCCCGATTTCTGTGGAGGCAGAAGGTTAGAAGCTGATTTCTGGAAGTAGTGTGCCTATTGGTGCTTTTTTAGACACAGATTTTAATTCACAGGAGCCTGGGCAGGATGCATGGCTGTGGCTCGAGAGAATATATTGAATAACAACATGCACTCTGTCATGGCCTAAAAGTTCACAGAGTAGGTGAAGATTTACATGTTATTGTTTTGTAGCTCATAGAATATGATTTTCTTTCTGTGAACCTGATATGTTCTAGTTTTTCCTTTAAAAAATGGGAAAAACTCCCCTCTGCCCTGGGAAAAATCTGGAGGATTTTTTCAACCATATTTTAATTATATTGGTTGCAGTCTTAAAAATCTTACTTCAGTGTGATAGCACATTTTTTCTCAATAAATATTGAGAAATAATATTGAGAATAGCTCATTATTCAGCTGTTCAGCAACTGCCTTCACATCTTTCAAGTGCAAATTTGTGTTTGCAAATAACTTTGTCTGGCTCTCATTGTGGGTACAAGTGTTACTCATTAGAGCTCTTTGTCAGCATCCCAAAATGTGGTAATTGAAGATCCAGCTACAAATATTTCTGTTTGTGTTTCCTATCTTAGTGTTTAGTTTAAGAGGGCTGAATCTTAAGCAGAAGTGTGTTGATGTTCTTTTGTTTATGTTTATTATAAAATCATAAAATACTGTCATTTTCTGTGGTTAGCCTGGGCAGCGCCTGTGCTGTGGCTGAGCAGAGACCTGCACGTGGGCTGGCTCACACCAGTGCCAGCAGGGCCTTGCTGTCACACAATTCTAAATGCACTTAGAGGTTTTTAAATGAAAAAGGAGCTGGTTAGTTATTAACTTGAAGAAATATCTGATTTTAGAGAACAGAAGATTACAAAACAAACTGGATTTTCACCAGCTCCTGAAGGGCAAACAGTACACTGTGTCTGGGGGCAGGAGGGAGAGAATTTACTTCTCACATTTCCCTGCAGTGTGTGTTTGTGTTGAAGCTTTTTTCACTCTCATAGTACTTGATGTAAATGTTAATTAGCACTCCGGGGGAAATGTGTTAACAAATGTACCTTTGACACAGGTCCACAGCTCCGCTTTGCTCTGTAGCTGCAGGCTGGAAAGATTAGCTGGCAAAGTAGCTGGTGCTGCTTTTGAGGAAACTCTTCAAACAGGAGTTCAGGGGAGCTTGCTGAACACTTGGATTTTGCTGCTCTGCTGCAGCTCAGGCTGCTCTTGCTGCTCTGTGGAAGAGGTGCTGGGTAAAATGTGAGCACTTCTAAGCAAACTCCTAGAAAAGGGATACTTCTAACCATTAACAGGCTTCAAATAAGACTGCCTGGGTTATGGCTTTCATGAGATGAAGAAAAAATGACTTTGCACAAACTTCGTGGCAGAATTTATTCCTCCTCCTCCCCCAGTGCTGATCTTGATTAGCAATAAATAAGGGTGGTAAAGTAATTCCTGTATGTTGTTAGAGTAGAAAGGTAACAGTAGGGCATTCATAAACACATTTACCTCATCACTGCACTTCTTTGCCTTTCCATAAACAGCAGGGCAGAGATTCAGAAATGGAAACCGTTCACAGGCTGGGATTTTTCAGCAGTATTCAAACCAGGTTAGCATTTAGATATATTGGTGAATTCTGGCCAGATTAATTCCAGAACCCACCATGACTTCTGTGAGAACATATGCAGAGCCACTTCTCAAGATCTGGCTTGTTCAGCTATTCATTTCTGTGCAGCATCAAATCCTGATTTTCCCTGATGAGGAATAGCTCATATTTAAGACACAGTGAGAAGAGTCCAAGGTTATTGACCACCCTCTGGAAATGAGGTTGGTAATTTTAGCCGAGCCCTCATGAAACTGGTCTGGGGTTTGCAATAGTGATGAAAACCCTGCTGCAGGAGCATGCCTTTGCCTCCAAGAGCAAAGGGCAAAACTGCTGTTGGGAGTCCTTCCCCTCCCTGGAGCAGGATGTTGCATGAAGGATGCTGGTGTTACCACATGGCTCTTGATCAGCTGGGCTGACCCTGGCATCCCTCTTGTGTTGTTCTCAGTGGGTATTTACAAGAAGGATGCCTCATACTTTTCCCCTTCCTGTAAAATGGTTTCTTTCTGGCTTTTATGGCCCTATGGGGAGTTTCAAGCCAGCGAGCTGTTGCTGGTGAGGGGCCATAGCTCCTGTTTCGGAGCTGACTCTGAGGTTTTCAGGGACTTCAGCAAGGAGTGGGCAGAATGTGAACTAGTGCATATCTGAGTGGTGAGCGGCCCACGGGACACGCTTCAGAGCCCCTGGGCAAGCCTGACCTCTAAGTAGGTCAGCCATGGAGAGGCACTGCTGCTTTGTGCTCACCACGTGTCCAGGCTGCAAGTGTGAACCAGGCTGTGCAGGGTGTGCTCGGGCTGATTGTCCCAGCCGTGCCTTCAGCTGGGCTTTGCCTGTGGGCTGGGACAGCCCTGGGATGGTTTCCTGGCAGAGGGAGCTCATGTGAGCACTCTTATTTTGAAGTGCAGGTGAAAGAAACACCAACCTTCTCCGCAGTGGGAGATCTCCTCACTTTGAATTGCTGCTAGATAAATGTGGCCTTGACTCCGTAAAATATGTCCAAAACTACTGGATGGAAGCCCTTTGGCAGGGTGCTGCCTGAGGATGCTGCTGCTGCTGCTGGGGAGGAGAGTTTTGCTGCGTTTCAAACTGCTCCCTCCTTGCCCCTGCAGGGAGCCCCATCCGAGCAGAGAGCACGGAGCATCCCAAACCCACTGTGTGTGGAGGCACCGAGCAGGGATGGGGAGCCTGGGAAGGCACCCACCACCCCACAGCACCTGAGCCTGCCCTGGGGGGTGCACTGACTCCACCAGCCCCTCCGTGAGCATGGCTGGATTTTGGCATCCTCCAGCTGCCCATGAAGTGGTGACAGAGGTCAGACCTGAGCTACACTGGTTGGTGCTGTGGATGTGTTAAACCACTTCATTGAGAGTGATGGGCTGGATTAACATCTGGCCCTGCTCCTGCTGAAAAGTTCAATGTGGGAGATGCTGGGCCCTGGGTTTGGCTGCCTGAGGAGGAGACAGCACATGGCACCTCCGGAGTCAGCCAGTGATAGGTCATAACCAAGCAGACTGCCTGCTTCTGTGTCATATGGTGGTGACAAAAGATAAAAGTAATTTTTATTGTTCAAAAAAAATTGTTTCAATAGCCCTCCTCCCCCCCAATTGCAATTAGTTTTCTCAGCTGCTATACTTTTGCTGCTTGTTTCTATATTCATAAACCTTGTCTTCCAAATTCTAGCAACAATAGATATACCAGTCAGCAATTGTCTAAGACCATGTAAAAATTGAAACCTTAAGGACAACAGTTCCATCCAGAGGGTTGCTGTCTAACTGGCTGCTTTGGTTTTGGCTCTTGCTGTATGTAATCTGACTCCACAGTATGCATCCAGGGGTTAAAACTCAGCTCAAGACAAGCACAAAACTCTGTCAGGTTTTGATAACTTGTTTGCTGTCTAACTCAGCAATAATCTGGTTCTCTCATTCGAGTAAACTGATCACCCAGCAGGAACTGGACTTCTGCCTTGTTGAAGGATGAATGTTGATTTAGTTGCTCAAAAGGAAAACATACAAGAAACGCAGAATTCTTGTTGACCCAACAACTGAAAGAAACATCACAACATTTCCTAAATCAACACACGGCAATTCTCAAAACAAAGTCTGAACAGCAGCCAGAAGCTTACAAGGCAGGAGATGATAGTGTGACCAAACTGAGACCTTGAATCTTCCCTGCCTAAGCCATGGGGTGAGCTGGGAGCTCTGTCTGGTGACGTTCACTCGTGTCTCAGAAGAGCTGCTTGTGCATGAACCTACTTGCTTTGCAGTCAGGAAATTTAATTATTGCTGCCACAGTTGCCCTCACAGAGTACCCTCTGCATGAAATATGCATTCATACCTGATATGTCCCATGATTTTTTCTGTTTCCGCATATGGAGTTAAGGTTAATGTTCCATACACTGTGGACAAATAGTAGTTGTCATGGGAACCATAGCCTTGAATTTCCTGTCTCTTGAGTGATTAAATTCCCCGCAGTAATTTTGCTTTATTGGTTTGTTTCTGTAACTCCTTGTTTCCTTGGTTTGCCCTGCTTGAGGACATTTCACAGGCTACTTGGATCTCCTCAGGCTTTTGCATTTTGTACACCAGTTTCAGGAAGAATTGAGTGTTTTTCACACGGTGTGTGAAGCAGCAGGAAGTAGAGTGGAGTGAAGCCCCTCCAGGGGCTCTGAGCCCCGGGCTCTGCAGTGGATACCCTGCTTGTTGAATTCTGTGCTGCTGGAAATCCCCAGCCTCGCTGAGCAGCCCACTCCAACACCTGTCCAGCTTTAGCATCAGGGTGCTTCCTCCTGCCACGCTGTATTTGTGCTGTGTGAGGGCACCTCCTCATGCCCTGTCTGCAGGAGATGTGGAGAGCACCTTTATCTGTTCTCCCCAGGAGCCTGATGCTGGTAACAGCCAGAGCGAGTGGTCAGCCTGCCTGCTGGAATTCACATGGAGAGCGTCAGCAGGAATCTGATGGGCTTTGAGAGTTTCTATCCCTGGTCCCACAATAACAAAAGGGATTTGGGGGCCTTTACAACGCTGCTAGCTGCTCTGCCAGTGCTTTACAAACTGTCCAGATGTTTAGGTTTATTCCATAATCCTAGCCCTCCAGAAAATGGTATAAAATAATATTGAAATGGGAACAACAGCCTGTAGAAACATATCCCTAGCTGGTAAGTAAAATGAATAAGTTGCTGTTAAATGCAAAATTTTATGCAAAAGGCATAAAAAGACAGTGGGAGCTTTTGCTGTTTAATCTGAAATGTTCTATAAATGAAGCTAAGTGGCTACATATTGACAAAACTGGTCACCCCTAATTTAAGGCATGTCATAGGCAGTGGAAAAAGTGTTCCCATAGACTAATGTGGATAGAAATAGAGAGCAATTTGGAAAACTAATGCTAGAATGGCATCACTGTAACTGCAGACCCTGCAGGCTGGATGTCAGTGCCACCAGCTGAACAGTGCTTTCCTTCAGCAGCCTTCGTGGTACTGAGCTTTGTTAACTGGCACTGTGCACTTCGAAGTCGTGATAATTAAAGCTGGAGTGTCATCTGCATTGTAATTAATATGCTCCTCTGCACCTAATTCATTCTGGCAGTATAGATTAATGATGGTAAATGACCAACAAGGATTTATCATGAGATGATTCTTAGTTCTACAGGCTGCCTCAGACAATTGCAGGAAGCGATTGTTAACTTTCAGGCTATTGTCCCGGCGTAATCGTGCATGTGCATTCTCAGCGTTGTTTTGCAGTAAAGCCCATCCAAGGGCTTCATAAAGACTCAGTTAAGGCCCCTAAGAGGCTGAGACACCCTCGTAAACGTGGGAGAGGGGAAGCACAGGCTGGTGACACCGCTCTGATTTCTCAGTATCCCAGGGCGTGTAGTCTCTGCCGGTATCGGCAGGAGCTGAGATGGAGAATTATTTCTGCAAATCAGATGCTTTTGCAAATGCAGTTGTGTTGGGAGGTCGGGCAACAGGGTCAGCTGTGCAGTGGGGTACCCAGCTGGGGCTGGGCAGCCTCGTTTGTTACCAGTACTCTTCCTCTGCGGCAGTGCTGGCGTCTCCTCCTTCGGTGCCATGGGGTGGAAGGACCTTTTTCTCTGAGCACGTTACAGGGCCACAGTACCTCAGCAGTCCTGTCTGCCAAGAACTGCTGGCATCTAAGCAACAGCCTCGAGAATGGTCATTATTTTGGACTAGCAAAACGCACTCTATAAAAAGAGATGCCCCCTCAAAAGAAAGATACTGAGCTCCCTGAAAGCTTAGAGCCTCAGGAGGTTTCACAAGTCGGGCTTGCAAAATATTGACTTTCAAGCCAAGCTGGTCACAGCTGGGGGACAAAACCATGTCATGCTAAGCAAAAGGTCATGAAAAATTATATAAATGAAGTGAAATTTTTCAAAGCATATAAGGTGCTCAAGCTCTTCTTGCTTCTTGCAAGAAGTGGTTTCATCATTACATTTTCTTATAATAGCTTCCGTGTGTACACAAGGAACTTAACCTGGCTTATTTAAACTGCATCATGCATTGCTGCAAGAATACCTGATTAACAAGGTGATCAATGTGTGCTGTTCCACTTGTCAGTCAATAGGAATTAATATGCAGGAGACTAGTTCAGAAATGAGAGATTATAATGGGCATTTGCTTTCCTTTGTGCTGAAGTGTTGCTGCGTGAGCAAACAAGTGCTAATACGATGAGCTGAGCTCCACTGCCTCCCCTCCCTGAGGCTGGCATGTTCCTCACTCCTCGACTGTTCCCCCATTTGTACCAATCCCAACCTTCCTCCTAGGAGCAGTGAGGCTCCTTCATGCTTGCAGTAGAGGCCTGGGATTTTTTTTTTTCCTCTGCCCCAGGGATGTTCCTGGGAGTGCCCCTCCAATCTCCTGTCAGTCCCATCCAGCCTCTGCAGCACCTTTTGCATTGATGGCCATGAGCATGTGGTTGGCTGAAGCTGTCATTGACCCCAAATGGACTGGAGTCAGTCTCTGGTGTGGTTGATTTACCAGTGTCATGTACTCCCATGCCAGACAAAGCACAAGGCTTAACTGCAAGTGGTTTTAGTGTTTATCGGAAAATATTGCTCAGTTTTGCCCGTGCTGCCCTGGGGACACCAGCGTGATCCTGGTGGCTGCTGGTTGTGCAACAGTGCTCCCTGTGCTACTTCTCTCCACTTTAATGACAGAGTTTCTCTTCCACCAGTAACCACATGGGATGGGTAATGAGACCCGAGCAAATGAGAAAGGTGGGGAAAGAATGAAAAAGCAGAAATACCTTTTATTTTCTTCCCCTCTTCTTCTTCCCCCTGGTAACAATATTTATTGGTAAGCAGGTGTAGCTGACCTGTCCCTCCTTCCCCAGCCTCAGAGAGATGGTGATGAGGTGGCTTTGGAGGGGAGGAGTGTGTGGATGAAAGAGGAGATCTCTGGGGCACCATGGCCATGGAAATATGCAAAGTTGGTGTTAGTGTTTGTTATTGTTGGCTGCAGAGATGCCTGCTCTGCACCTTCAGCCCTGAAGGAACTGGGGTACATCTGAAAGGGTTTATCTGTGAGTAAGAAAATAGGGGCTGGGAGCAGAGCTGGATCCATGGTGAGTTTTTTTGTTTGCTCTCTGACCCTTCCCCCTCAGCTATGAAATATAAACATAGATCTAATGAAACTAAAAGCAGAGGTCCCTTTGGAGAAAATTGAGGAGGCTTAGGAAGAAAATTCTTAAATGTTGCAAATTGTTTTTATTCAGTCCCAAACAGAATGCCTGCAGTTGCTTTATATGCTGTTTATGTTTGTCCTGTTTCATTTTGGAGAAGAAAAATCAAACCCAAACCATTTCATTTAGAAAATACCAAAGCAAAACATTTCACAGAGCCATAGAATAGTTGAGGTTGGAGTGGAACACTGGAGATCATCTAGTTCAGCCCCTCTGCTCAAAGCATATTTGAATATGCTATACATTTCTGTTTCAAATTTTTATCTGTGTCCATAGTAATTTCCCAATTTTGGCTTGAATTTCTAAACAGATCTCAGTTCCCTCCCCAGTTGTATTTTGGGATCAACTTTGCATTTACTGATTTTTATTTTCTTAGGCTTCTACTTGGGAAATCAATGTCCTCTGTGCTAGGCTGGCAATGTATGCTGTCTTCAGACTCCATGTAGAAAGTGTTTTCCAGATGTCATGGATTCCATGTAGCTTCTCTTTTCTTCTTCTGCATAGCTTTATATAACCACAAGTGTTTGACTTTATATCTGCTTATTACAGTACACTTGTGACTTAAAAAGATGTGGACACTCATGGGAGCAAAACATTAGCATTTATTATAAAAGGTAGTGATATACTGTCTGGTTGGCTTCCTACCTGTGTCCACACATAGAATCATAGAGTCATTTAGATTGGAAAAGACCTTTAAGATCATCAAGTCCAGCCATAAACCCAACTAGTCCACCACTGAAACGGGTTCCTGTGATCTCAAAATGCAGACCTATGTCTGCCAACGATTTACTAAAGGGACAAGGTAGTGTCTGTCATTTATCCACTAACTTTTTTTGCCAAGTTAAAAAAAAAAAACAACCCAAAACCGAAAAAAAATTCCAAAACATTCGTAGCAAATAAAGAGCAGCTGAGGACCCAGAAACATGAATGACTAGGATGCCTCAGACTGGGATGTGCCCAAAAGCTTACACAAAGCCTAAAAAAAGGTTGCTTTGTGAAAGCCATTTGTTGGTGCCCATGACAGTGTCACCCATGTGCCCCGTGGGCTTTGACATCTGAATTCCTACAAGCTGGGAGTGAGTGCACTGTCTGAGCTGCTGTTTTGGCAGAGATGTTTAATAGTAATTAGTGTGATCTGGACACTGGCTGGAGCAATACAATTGGATTTGTCCCATTTGGAGTCACAAAGTGCTGTGGGCCAGGACTGTGGAACTGTCTTTCACCTCTGTATGAGAACTGCCCTAATGTGAACCTCATGGAAAGGAAACCCCTCACTTCCAGTACAGCATGAAGCTTGTCCACTCTTTGTGAAATGGAAAGACAGTAAGGAATCTCAGAAAATGTAACTCAGCCCTTCTATAATTTTTTCTTTCTTTTATCAAGGATTTTAATTTCCTTTCCTGCCTTTTCTTATTGCAAATAAAAAAAAACCCCAGAAACCAAATGGCTAAAACTCCAGGGTTCCTTAGCAAAACTATTCCCTCATGCTTTCAGCTGGAGCAGTTTTCCAACAGTGACATGAGCTCACAATATGTTAGTCTGACTCTAAATAAGATTTTCCAGAGTTGGCTGAAGGTTTTGGCTTAGTTCTAGAATAAACTGCTCTGGAAACCTTTCTGGAGTGGATTCTGGATAACCTGGCACCATTCAAAGGATTAAAAAAGTCATGCATCATTTGCCCTTTCAAAATACTCAAGGCTTTTAAATTTCTCACCCCAGAAAATGTCTTTCTTTTCATCAAACATCAGCTGTTTCCAATTGCTTCATTCTATTTTGGTCACTTATTCTCTCTTTTCCTTCCCATGCATGACTAAATATCTCCTTTAAATCAACTCGAAGCAATTTGTTTTTCCATTCATCCATTGGGTTGTGCTGGTTTCTTTCACCGTTGGAATGCCACGTGAATGTCATACATTGAAGGAGCAATATCATCTGTGCAGTCCTGAGCGCAGGAGTACTTGGCGCCAGTTCTGCAGCTCAGTACTTGAAAGACACGACAGCTGCTGGGTTCTGCATGCTTTAACTGGTTCATTTGCTGCAGCTCTGAGCAGAAATGCCATGGCAGCCCCACACAACGGTGTGATGCCCAGGCTTGTGGTCTCATGATGAGCATTCTAGTTCTGGACCAGTGGGACTCATTCTGCCTCAGCTCAGCACTAAGCTCAAGCAGAGTGCTCCATCTGAGGGTCAGGCATGCTGAGCCTGTGAGCCAGGACAGGCTGCTCTGGCCTCGCTCCTTGGGAGGCTTCCTGAGCCACTGGTGCAATGCCCGGCTGCCACTTCGGCTGTGCCAGCTGGGCAAAGGCACAGGCTCCGTGCTGTGCATGATTCCTGGTGTGGATGTGGCCTAGGAGCAGGTCACCTTACGTAGAGGGGACTGGATGCCTTGTTAAAAGTGCACTGAGGTGCCGGTGCCAGCCCTCCTGACAAGATGGTCCGTGCAAGTCCCGCATCAAACTCCAGTGACCAAAAAACCATCCACACCTCAGTCCTGCCAGTGCTGTGGTGCCTAAATGCAATCTTGCCTTGATCTCTACAGCTGATGAGTAGGCACACTGCTCTTCAGTAACCTTGTCTTGTTGCCCTCAGATTAGAATGAAGTTTCTCCAGTCCTTGATCTCTTGTATAATATACGAGCACCCACCAGATTTCTGACCCATGCGTGTGTGACACATGTGTTTTCCTTTCAGTTGACAAACACAGAAGCTGAAATTATCCAGAAAAAATAAATACCAAGGCCAAGCACAGGAAAGGGTTTGTTTCGGTTTGGGTTTCTTTCTTTTGGTGAAGTAAAGAATATGCTGGAGATAGATTTGACAAAGTGAGTGATCCAGATTTTTGTGGCAGTTGCATCCCAGCTCTAGCTGTCACAGCCACAGCTGATCCAAGCTGTGCTGTGTTCGGCAAGGGATGGAGTCAGGTTCAGACCTGCCAGAAGGCCCTGAACACTAAACCCTTCTGTCCAGAGAGGGATATGTAAAGCTACGCTTCCTCAAGATTGCTGCCAAATGACTAATCTTGGACACTTTCAGGCATTCCAGCATGTCTGGTTAGTGGTTACTCTAGCCATCCTATCGTATTTTTGGGAACCAAATGTCTTGCACGCTGAAGCTAGGTGCATATTATACGAGGGGTTCCTATAATGGATGTAGGTAGAGTTAGCAGCCCGTGCACAGTGGCTTTGCACCAAAGATAACCTTGTGAACAGGGAGCATTGTGTACATGCTCAAAGTCAGACATGCAGGGGAATCAGTTTAGTTTACTTAGGAGTCATGGGCAGAGAGGGATTTTTAAACACAGATTGAATGAATCAGCCCATTAACTTCTGTTTTCCTTTCCATGCAAGTGACGAGTACCTGTTACAGCCAGAGGTGAGCTAACAAGACAGAGCTCTGCAATCAGTCCTGGGTCAGACCAGATCACATTATTTACAGTAAAAGAGAGCTCAAATGCTTTCTGCAAAGAGATCCCAAGCTCAGACACTATCCTGTCACCTAACCTTGCTTGTTCCCATTTACTGAGGGACTCCCTAAAACTGGACTGTGGTGATTCTTTCATTGTATGTTGAGAGCTGTCTCGGGGTGTACTCCAGGGAGTGTTCAACCTTTATCTCATGGGATTTTCCTTTTTGTTTAAGGTCCAGCATTATTTGGTTTCAAAGCATAACTATATGTCCAGACCCTGACTATGTCCTGTACGTATTTGAATGCTTTCCTGTAGGCAGCACATCTCCCAGAGGCTACTTCTGGTTCATGTCAATGATCTTTGGGGTTTCACTCTGCTTTTTACTTCGATGATAAATTATTGTGGTTTCCAAAGGTTAATCATTAGTGCCCTGCAGAAGAGATGTCCTGTCCAGATAGTGTGGTTTCCATTTAATTGTCTTTTTGGATCTAGCTTTCTTCTTATACTGTGGGGTAATGTGCCAAAGATGGCACTATGCAGGCTGTGTTGATGAGTTGAACTGTGCTACAAAATATTCCTTTTGATCCTGCTGTTTTTTCTGAACTCCATCAGCTCCCTTTTTTTTGCCTTATATAGAAGCCCTTTGCCTTGTATCTCCTATTTGGATCAGTGTTTGATGGGCTGGATCAGGTCACAGTACTTTCTTGTCTGCCTGAGACAGGATGGATATCCAAGAGGATGAGTTGACCTCCATCACAGCTGGTTATGTGAGGAGGGAGCCCTACACCAGTGAAATCCCAGCCTCAGCTAATACATTAATTGTCTTGTCTTCATAGGTAACACTGAACCTTCTTATAAATCTATTCGATTTTATGGCTACATGAATCTATTGTATGAATCTTTGTTGAGAAGTACAGTCAGTAACCAGCTGTACCAGTGCAAGGAGCTATTGTCATGTCCTAACCTGTTCCCTAAAATATCAGCTGTCTTCTCTGAGGAGGCTTGAAAGCTCTTTGTCAGGGTCCATCCACCCTGGCTAGCTAAGCCCAATTTTAAACTCACACAACTCAATACTCATGAAACACTCTTCAAAAGAGAACTAAATAGCTGCTTCGCATGGGAAGAACTAGGGTCTATGTGTGCCACTCACCAGTTTCCTGGCTGGCTGGCTGGGCTGTGGCAGGGTTGGGGATTTTCCCCTGCTGATGCCATCTCCCAGGCAGTGCAGTGACCCAGCCCAGGTCTCTGGACAGCCCTGCTCAGCCTCCCTGACTCCCCTCTGCACCAGGAAAGGGAGGGAGTGCTCCAGCTGCATCCGGCCCGCCCGCCTGGCCACGGGAGGCCCTTGAAGTACAGAACAAAATAAATTCCCTCAATCCTAGCAATTTTCTCCAAAGCAGATCAGCAGGCAGCAGGCCTATGTTCTGTGGCTTGCTGTGGGCATCTGTGAGTGTCCCAGGATGCCTGCGTTTGATGACTATATCCCAAAGCCATGTCTCTGGTGTTTTTCTGTGCCCACAAACAGCATTTGAAAGACATCACACAGAGATTCAAAATCATCTCCACTGGCTTCAGTGGAGCTGCTCCTGATCCAAGAGCTCCTTGCCTGGGTGCCAGAGATCAGGCACTCCAGGCAATTTGGCTGCAGAGCACATCAGCACACCTCTGGGCCCGCTCTCCATCCCCCCAGGTGTGCTGCTCTCCAAGGTTCCCTTGAACAAGAATTGAACTGATACACAAAAAATGCCAACAGTTCCATGCTCAAACAAGAGTTAGGAAGTCTTTTAAACAAGCTGAGTTAAGTAAATAGATGGAGATGAGAATTGTTTCCTTGTACAGCTGTGTTAAGGCTCTGTGCGGGTTTCTGAGCTTCCTCAAGTGTCAGGTTATTCCCCCAATACAAGTCAGATACTGAATAAACCCCCTGCATGTGTCTCCTCAGACACCAACTCCTTTTTCTGCAGTGGTTCCCCATTAGTAAAAAAGCTGGGAGACATTCCTTTCTAGGAGCAAACATGCTACACTAAATGTCATCTCACTTGACTGTTACTAGCATTTTCCTGATAAACTGACCTTCAGAGAAATGCACTCTTATCAGAAAGCTGTTTTGTTTAAAACCTTTTAGATGATCATTAGACAGCTCAAGCTTTTTCACTGGTGCAGATCAAGATGTGCTAACTCTAGGAGAGGCAAAGTGTTGCTGCAGAATCATAGGTTATGTTGCACTTGAAAAATATGGAATTTTACTTGACTATACTAACTCTCAAATATATGATTTCCCAGAAACCACTGAAGCTTCAAAAGGTGGAGAGTTTGATGAAAGAGGTCAGATTACAGCCTTGCTTCTGGGCAATGACAAATACTTCCCAGGTCACTTAGAGCAAATCACTCAATATTTTCTCATCTCTAAGGAATTAGAATCATAAATCAACTAGTATTTATGATGTGTTCCAGTATGTCAGTGATAGGGCCATGTAACTTTAGATAAAAGAAAGTTCACTTTTATTTGTTGCTGAGAGATAAAAGGAAGCAGTACAGCATCTGTTCTAGAAGAAATCCATGGTTTCTATAATCTTCTCTGAACTTCTTTTCTCACTGAAGCAGTTAACAAAGCTTGGATGTAATGTATTCTAATCTAATGTGCCTAATTTAGCTGAACACTTTAAATTCTTTCAGTTATATGGCTCCAGTCTGTCTGTTTTTGTTTTACCTTTTTTTCCACTGCTGAGCTCCATAATTGTTCCTTTTAGCCACAGTCACCTAAGGTCAGGCTGTACCTTGCTAAGGAGCCGAACTGCAAACAAGGCTAACTCAATCACGTGTCTCCAGCCCATTCCTGTTATTAATCCTCCCAAGTTCTGGGCCTAGCACTTGGCAGAGCAACTAAAGTAAACTTTTTATCAGAAGTTCACATTCTCCTCAAGTGGAGGAAGAGCTGGATAATTCCTGCCTTTATTTTTTTTAAGAATATTGTAACGTGGGAGCTACCTCAGATTTATTCCAGTAATGCAGGGGGCACAAATGTATTGGAAAAAACTTTGTGCAATGTGAATTTATCTGATAAAATTCTGTTTCTCTTCCCAAAATGTCTTTCAGAGTGCTTTCATCAGTAAATACACTGTCATTGTAACAAATATGATGCTGGCTTTAAACTGATGAGAAAATGGCCAAAATACATGCAGTTTATACTCTGACAGGAAGCTGGTCTGGGTATTTAGGTTTTGTATGAAATCTAAAGCACTGCAAAGACATTTTATTCCTGCTTCAGTCTCTGTGGAGAAAAGTCCTGCTTAATTTACTTTCTCCTACTCATATAATTTTCACAGTCTTTGTCTCTGCTTCCATGCTTTGTCTGTTAAGTTCATTGCATGGGAGCAGGCACTGCAGATTCAGAAAATCCAGTTGGAAAGGAGAGCAAGGTTGATATATTTTGTCCCCAGAGTTTCTGGGGGCTCAAGCTGCCAGCGCCTTGTAAATAGAAAGACCTAACTCAAAATGCTACACTGGGATAAAGGTGGGATCTGTGAAATGCAGAGTTACTAACTTGGTTTCCTTTCAAAAGTATAATCAATTTAGATCAGATTTTTGAAGTCCTAAAGACTAGGGTTTTTTTTAAAAAAGTGGTTATTTCTTTTGGTGCCCAAGACTGTCAAAAGGAAGATGTGATTTTTAGTTGTTTATATCACTGAGCAAGAGGGATCAGTCTGTATGTGGCCTGAAGAGATGTCACGTGCATGGTAGGATCCTGACCTTCTCAAACTACTCTGACACTTGCCTAATGAACTTCCAAGAGTGCAGGGAGATGAATAAATCTTCAATTGCTTTGTCCAGATTGGTATACTTGTTGTGGTAGTAAATTTAAGAGTGATTGTTTTGACTTGGTTACATTAATTCATTGTAAAGGTAACGCGTGGAACAGTTTGCTCTGAAACTCCCCAAAAGCAGAAGTGTAAACCAGATTAGGGTTGTGGGGAAAGGTGTGTTTGGCACTTGGGCCATGTGAGAGATGAGGGTTGCTCCTGGTTACCTGTGGCTACCAGGGAGAGAGGCCTTTATGTGAAGGGATAGGAAGTGGGGTACTGTGCCTAGAGAGATTTCAGGGAGACAGAGATGGCACCACAGCTTATCTCAAGTGAGTGGGGATTAAAAAGCCTCTTGATGGAGCACTAGGAAGCCACCCACTTGGGCACAGTAAGTGCAGACCCAGGAGATCTTGCCAAGGCAGATATAAACCATGAGATCAGCCCCCTCAGTTCATCAGATCCTTCCCTGCCCCATCTGTTTGGAAGTCTCTCACGAATTTAAAGGACATGTTTTCAAACTATTTTTTAACTCTCTTCCCAAAACATTTTGGAGATTTTTATTCTTTTTTTTTTTAGTGCTTGCTATTGTTCTTGTGTTATAGAGACTGTCAACCCCTGCAGCACCCAGCTGTGCTGGCTGTAACCATAATTCACACAAACTGCCAAGTGCTGTTCTGCTTAATATAACAGATCCTTCCATGATAGTTGTGCTACAACCAGCCCTGGTGAATGTGTTGGGAAGGATGGTGCCCATGTGAATAAGATTTATGTTTGTTAGGGCTGTGGTGAGTGAGCCTGCAAGCGCTGCCTTCCCCTTTTCAAAAACTTGGAAGATTTATCTCCCTGATGCATCCTGAGTCTATTTCTCTCTTTTTTAAATAGCTATCCCCAGAAAACTTACATGGCTTGGTTTCTCCACCTGCCCTCAGTGTGGTTTCTCCTTATCTCTCCCCCAAGTTGTCATCTCCTCTTGCAATTCTTGTGGTGTTGCTGTTGCTGCTGCTCAGCTGGATGTGCAGACAGCTATAAAATGGAGTTTACAAGAACCACGATCTCTGGGTGCTGTGCCATGGCACCACAGACATTCTTGTACATTCCTCCTCACAACTTTCTGCATGCATAACTGCATGTAGGCAAGGGTCAAGGACTGCGACTTCCCTGGTGGGATCTTGCAGAAATAAGAACACAGTTGGAAAAAGAGTTGAAAAGAATAGTATTGGAAAAATGCTCTGTCATTGCTGGACAATCAGAGCCTGATTGCAATGAAACAACTGGATGTGAAACATTCCTGGGAAAAGGGAGGTATTCAAATGCACAGCCATCTCTGGGTTACCTGTTGGCAGTAGGGTATGATCCTCTCTGCTAATTAAGGCTTCAGCTTTTTGCATAGGTAAGGACACTGCCTTCTCCACAGAAAGGCTTAGCATCGGGGAATGACTGTACACAGTCGGATATGACTGAGTGTATTTGAAGGTATTGTTATGACCCAAAGAAAGGAAATGTACTTGAGAACACAGCAAGGAGTTGTTAAGCATTCAGATGAGGTCCAGTTCCCTGCCTTATATTCAGACAAGCTTGTAGGATAAATTCTTCAGATGTTTTGGTGATCTAGGAACATAAATCTCACAGCCAGGACATGGGATTTTTTGCTATTGTGAATATATAATAAATCATTGCTCAGTATGACCATGGATGATGAATCTGTTCCTTAAATAATAACTTCAGCAGCCATGAAAGCCATCTGTTTTGCAGGTGTACAGTCTAGTCTTAAAGAGTAATTTTAGGGAGTTTTTCAGCTTCTGCTGCTGCCATACAGCAAGGATAAGTCTCTAGACCCATATTTTATTGTTCTCTTTACCATTCTTACTCTGTCTGCCTTTGGGAAGGGTTAAGGATGCTGGCCCAGGAAGGCAGGCTGCTGGCCACTAGCAGCTGGTTAACCAGGAGCAAACAAGAAAGTGTCTGCTGGGCAGGAGGCAGTGGGGTCCTGGGAGTGACTCAGGGGAAAGGAGTCTGTGGATTTGAGAGCCGGTCTTGAGTGAGTCTTCCCTCATTAGCCTGAACTGATCTTTTAGTTGCTGGGGTAGACAATAAGGACTAAGAGCTTGTCCTTCTAGCTCTGATGACCAAAGAAAACTGACCTACTGATGGAGGAAACAAGTTGTTTGTTTCTTTTACTGATTTTCTTTTGTTTTCTCTGATTGGATCCAGGCAGGCCACAATGGGGTTGTGGCACTGGGAACCACTTCAGGAGTCTGAAGGGTCCTGAGGCTGTGGTCACTTTTGGGCTGAGGCCGGCTAGCTAAGAAAAGGATCCAATACTCTCAGGAAGCAGAGGGACCTCAGGCACTTGTAGGGTGTGAGAATTGGGTATACCACTCCACGTAAAAGGACCAATTGTCATCCTTGGTTTAGTAAACTGAAAGGGTTGCATGCTAAACAAATGTAAGCTGGCTTAAAAATACTTAGGAAGAGAGAATGGAAAATTCTCCAAGAGGGGAACAGCTAATTCTCTATGGTCACAGCTGGCTGCATGGCACCGTGTATCCAGACAGATAATACTGCTTGTGAAGCACAGGATAATTATAGGGGAGTGGGTGGGGACAACAGTGCTTTGTTCCTCCCTTCCCCACAAATTTTTGGTCAACGCAAGGCGAGGCCAGGCAGCTGGAGCTGTTGGAGGCTGCTTTGGCAGCAGGTCCCCCTCCTGCTGCTCCTCCTTCCTGCTGGGCTCTGCGGTCGGCAGAGCTGGAGCAGCTGGGTGATACAGTGCAGCCTCCTGCATCCCGTCGGGGCTGCACTCCCTCGGCTGTGTAGGGCTCCCAGGCTCAGGCATTGGAAAGACATGGTTTAGGGGGTGAGCATGAGATGCTGGGGAAGAGAGGACTGGGAGGGAGAGCAGCAGCATGTGAAGGCCCATGCCCAGCCATTAAAGTTGGGTGGCAGAGATCTGCTCACCTTCTCTCTGCATCTGCTGTGGAAGCAGGTGCTGCTCCTGGGCAATGTGGGGAGAGCCTACCAAAAACAAAGTAGAGATGATAATGCTGAGAGAAACTTGAGAAACATTGGACAGTTGGACAGCAAAGAAGGTAGTCAAAGTGGAAAGAAGGCACAGTGGAGAAGGGGGTACATTTTTCTCCTGGAAATAGTGTGTCTGTCCTGCTGATCAGTGAGCAGTGCTGAGTGTGATGTGTAAACTACAGCTGAAAAAGCTGTTCTGACACCAGTTATGATGATGAAGCTTGTACGTACATGAAGAATCTGAGCTTTAGACTTGAATGTCTTTAGTGCTAGAGTTGAAAAAGTTGCTGACTTAGACTGCCTTGAAGGCTCTGATTTCCAAGTGGTACAGACAACTGTCTGTGTTCTGCAATTGCAGTTACACAACAGCAGCAGCTGGACAGCCTGCCAGGACATCAGGGCGGCCCTGCTCTCAGCTGCTTCGGGGTTTTTCAGGACATCAGGAAAGTGGTGCAGAAAACAAACTCATTGTACTTCTGTACATTCCAGGAGCTGGGGATGAGCTGTCTCAGGACAAATTTTACTCTTGAGTCACCTGAAAACGCCCCGTTCCAAGATACCTGATGCTCATACACAAACAAGCAGATGTACCCTCATGGGGTGTAATGCTGATACTCATGGCTAAGGCAGCATATGGTCCTTGTTTCCTCCTCTAGAATATCTTGGGATGGAGAGACATACTCTGTCACAGCTTGCACGTGTCAGTAGTTAGTGTTGTAGAGTCCATTCAGCTGTTTGCATGCTGGCACATTTTCCACAGTTCCTCCTCCTCCTTCTCCCCACTGCCTCCTTCACTGGCCTAGAGACCAGCAGGATTGCCTAACTTTTCAGAAGGCCAAAAGACACAATTGGAACATACAGCTGACTTGAGGGGAGAACCAATTAAAACCACACAGAGCACTGCCTGTGCTCACAGGACTGCAGTCATGCTCGCTCTGCCTTCGTTGGACAAACATTTTTTCAAAGGATGCTGATATTTGTTGTTCATGCAGATGTCAGTCCATCATTTCTTCTGCATAATTCTGCCTGCCAGTGTCTCAGGTACTGAAGTACTATCAGAACTGGATTTTGGCAACAAACTTTTGCTCTGGGCTTTCGTATTGCATTTTTGTGTAACTGGACAGGAGTGAACTGCCCCAGTGCTCATGCACAAACTCTTACAATGTGCAGTGGAAATTGATACGTGTGAAATGGATGGATACTGCTGATACGTCAAGGGAAGTGGTTTTGCCTATGGAAATTTGGGGGGAGATAGCAGATATGGGGAATAGTGGAGGATATCTGGGGGACACTGTGTTGTTCAGTCTTTTGTCAAAAACATGCAGGGTCCACTTAATTTCTCTGTGAGAAGGATGAGGATGTGGCTGAATAGCGTATTTTCAATCCTTTTAAATTTTTGACACTTATGTGTTTGTCCTCTAGACACTTTGATCTTCCCCAGCACCCACTTGTCTGCAGATCAAACTGATAACAGTCATTCCAAGCTCTTTCCTAGGATTCTTTCTTATTCTGCAGTCCTGAATGAAATTCAGCCTTATTCTCCATAAATAACCTTTCTCTTTCCCCCAGTTGTCTCCTAGAGCTAGTTCTCTTCTGATCTTTCCCTTACTGACTCTGTACTGACCTTGCACTTCCCCCACAGCCTTAATCTGCCAGTGTCTACACTCCTGGTCTTCCTCTGCTATTTTGCATGATTTCAATTTTTTTTTTATAATAATAATAATAATTGGGCTCACCATTTCCTGAGCTGCACTTCAGCAATAAGCATGAACAAGCCCCTTTATCCACACACCTCATTCAGTGTAGTGACAAATTACTACTACTGGCAATGATTTTGATGTTTTCACCTCTTGTCTCTGATTCCAGGCTCTGGGTAAATCTATACTTTCAACTGTATTTTTCTATTGGCAATAAAACCCAGAACCAGTGTTTTCCAAATTGTAGAGAAACAAGACAATTCCAGTGCTAGTGTCTTGTTCAAAGAGCAATTTTTGTCTTTAGTTGAATTTTTATCAGTGTGACAACAACTTAAGTGATTTCTCAATGGCTTTTATTAAACTGCTAAGGGTTTATTCAGGCTCATCTCATCCAGTCAAGGCAGTGAGAGTTCTCATCTGAAAACCTTGCAAATGGAGACTTGTTTTGTTCTGTTTTCATGAAGTTAGGCTGTAGAAATAATGAGTAATAACCTACCAATGAACAGTCATGGAAAAACTTTAAAAAAGAGCAAAGTGGTCGTGCACATCGTATCTGATGTACATTTTCTTGTTTTGTCATGCTGTTATCAAACAAAGCATTCCCCCTGCCCCCAGTATTTGCCTTTCATTTGCATAAATTTTGTATTAGTTGAGTGGGAATTTGTTTGCCTTCAAAGTGGAAAGCAGAGATTTTTCCAATATTGACAATTTTTTTTGAAATGACACCATGAACTGTACATTTCATCTCTATGTACCTGCACACCAGACTCATCTATTTTACAAAGTAGAAAGCTTAACTCTAGGTGTCAGCACTGCAAACTGAATGTGCAGCTCTGAAAATGAAGTTTTGCTGTCTCTGACTCCTCCAGTGCCACCAGAAATAAAGTGCAATAGCAGTTTTGCTGACAGATCCATTAGGGCAGAGGCAGGGAGCCCACATTTATGCTTAACAGCACAAGCAGGAATTGTAGCATTCTCTTCCTTCACAGTCTTTTTCTAGCTGCACTTAAGTGTGTTCTTATTAATGGGATCTAGTAAATAATGTTTAATGTAAAGGAAAGAGTGAGGACGAGATCCATGTCCAAACAGTGCCCACTGTTTCAAATGGGCATGTTAAGCCTTTCCCTTCATTTATTGTTAAATGCTTATATTAAGTGGGTGTCCAAAGTGATGAGAGGGTACAGGAAGCCGACTTCTTTTTCTGGTTCTAGCAGGCTGTATAGCTCAGCTAAATTAATGGGGTGGATGAAGTTTATGTGACTATTGCTTATACTCCAAACTGCACAGTAGCAGTGCATCGAGGAAGGACAGACTTGATTTTCCAGCCTTTAATGCTAGCAATTATGAGAAGTAAATAAAAGCATTTCTGCATTGCAAGTACTGTGGTTATCCTGAAAAACCACATTTCTCAAAAGCACTGACTTTTGGCTTTGCATCTCTCAACTTTACAAGGTGCTCTCATCTGGATCAAGTGATGCTGTTACACATATGAATGAAGAGCTGCTTCTTGCCATTCTTGTTGTCCATAGTCATCACTTATCTGCATATTTTGCTTTTAATTATGACCTGATGGCATTTGTCATGTAGTTAAGGTACTGTTTTAAAGTCTGGCTGTCCTGAATTCACAGACGTGCTCCTGCTGAATTGGATTCTTCTGAAACACACTGATTCTGCCAGGGGAGCACATAAGAGTTCATAGTACAAAACTGGAGTAATTTAAACAGTTTCCTCCTGTAACACATCATTTTCCCCTCTTCAGATGCTGGAGCTTATTGATAAAAGTCATGTCTCTGATATTTGGTTTTCACCATGCTCCTAAATCTAAAGTTTGGTTGGGCCTTCCTTAAACTGCTGTTCCTCAGCTAGTGAAAACAGGCAGGACCTTGGGGAAGCACCTCTGTGAGTCATTGAGAATAAAGGTAGCAGAAGCTACAAATGACAGAGAGAAAAAAGTGAAGGGCACGTGAAGATCCTGTCGGGTTGTGTGTGGTCTGTGGTAGAGTACGGAGTCGTATGTCTGTTGTTGAACCTGGGCTGCACTTGAGCTGGTACTTCTGGAACACAAATTTTCTATGGCGGTAACTTGTCTTGCCCTGGGCATGGTGTTTAAAGGGCTTTAAATACAGTATGTTCTCCCTTAAAGTACTTACAGACATCTAGTCTCCCACCACATCTATAGGATAAGGAAGCATGGTTACTTCCATACGAAATGGAAACAGAAAAGGTTTATTTTACATACATATTCCAGGAAAAGTCTGCCTGCAGTTGATTTCCCAAGCCCCGGGGCCTGGCTCCACCCATAGCACCATCTTCCCTTTTCACAGCCTTTGCTTTCAAAAATATTTTCAAAGAAATTGGCACGGGCACAGTCGAAAAGGAAAACGATGGGAAGCAACAACCGAGTCCGTTGTCCGGCTGCTGAAGAAGGGCACCCGGTGTCTCACGGGGCAGCCGCTTGCTGCCTCCCCGAGGCGGCGTCCCGGGGTTACCCCGAGCCCTGAGCGGCTGCGGGCCCCCGCTGCGGTGCGGGTGTGAGCGGCGGTGCGGGGCCGCGGGCTCGGGCGGGGCTGGCGCGGCATTGGCCGCGGCCGCTGATCTGCATTGACGCCAGCGCGGGCCGGAGGTCAGCGCCGCCGGGCGCTGCATTGGCTCGGCCGGGAGCCGGGGCAGCGCGGGGGGAGCCGCGGGGCGGGGCGGGGCGGCGCGGGGCGGGCGGGGCGGCGGAGGGGCCGCGGCCGCCGCCGCCGCCGCTGAGGAACATCAATAATAACAAGGTGAGCGCGGCGCGAGGGACGGCGGCTGCGGGGAGCCGGGCATTTCCCTGCTGAGGGATGCAGACACCACGGCCCCGGGAACCAGAGCTCTCGCCGCTGCAGCCCTTGCCGCCGGGATGGGACGCTAGGATCGTTTTCCTTCTACTTCTCGCTCTTTTTAATTTTTCTTGCCCCTTTTTTTTTTTTCTTCCAATTTTTAATTTTTCCCATCTCGCCGTTTCGCATCACTTCTCTGCCCAAAAAACCAACCGCATCATGGAGGCCCTTTGATGCGTCCGCCCGCCGCGCCGGCTGCCCCCGCGGCTGAGGGAAGCCCTCCGGGCCGTGCCCGATTCCCCGAGGGGGCTCCCCGCGGCCCGGCCCGCCCCTGCCCCGCGGCGCTGAGCCGGGATGCCGCTGCGGCGGCCGGAGAGCCCCGCTGCCGCCTGACGGGGGGCTCTTCCTTCCTTCCGACGACGGGAACCTGAATGTCACCCCCGCGGCGGCCGCCCGCCCGCCCGCGACCGAGGCGGCGCGGGACGTGCCCAGCGCGGCGTGAGGAGCGCAGCCGGCTCCCCGGGGCGGCCGGGCGGGTGTCGGTCCTCGCTGTTCTTTGTTAATAAATCGTTGATTTTTTTTTTTTTTTTTTTTTTTTGGCCCCAAAGCACACCCCAAAGCGCACCCCCGGCACAGCGCAGCGCCGAGCGGGACCGCGAGGAGTGAGCGCTGCTCGGCGGGAGCGCGGACGCGGAGGTGGGGAGCGGCCCCCGGCCCGGTCCCGGGTTAATCGGTAACGCGGAGCGAGCCCGGGTGGAGAATGCGCCGTGCTCCGGGCTCAGGGGACGAGATGGTGCTGTGCCCCCGGCCGCTCTGAGCGCCGAGCCGACGCCGGGGTGTGTGTGGTTTGGGGCTTGGGGGTTTTTTTTTGTTATTTTTGCTTTGGGGTTTTTTTCCCCTCTGTGTTTTTTGGTGTTTTTTTTTTTTCTTTTTTTCGCTTTTCCCAGAAGGAAAGAAAACCTTACCAAGATTCTCAGATGGCTTAGACAAATTAATAATAATCTGTGAAAATACGAAGTCGACCGGTTCTTGATTTCCCCCCTTCCCTCCCCTCCAGCTCCCCAGCCCACTGCTGAGATTGAGATTAAAGGACCTGTTTCCTGGAGGACGAGGAGAACAGACACGTTTCTGGTGGTGTAGAAGGGACCGATGGCAATGCTTCAGAGTGTAGCGGAGACGCAGGAGAGAGATTCAACCTGTTAACAAAAAAATTAAGCAGGGGGAAAATACCAACGGGAAGGAAAGATATATATACATATATATATATACGCATATATATATACAATTTAGAAGTATTCCCCAGGTGGCCACAAAGCATGGGCTGTGTTCCAAGCACCAACCTCTCTGACAGCAGAGTGATCTGTCACAGTAGCAATGAGTCTGAGGAGTACAATTTCCCTCACCAGACCAACACAACCATGTCTCAACAGCAGCAAGGCAACCCCGTCCCAGGATTATTCATTAAATGCTACAACACATCCACTTATGAGGCGAGGACTAATTCCTCTAAGAAAGACAAGAGGGAGAACAGCCAGAGCATGGAGGCAGAGGCCCAGACCGGCAGATCCAGTGTTAAGGTAAAAAGGGTGCTAAACATGAGCACTGTTTCTCTCAGAACAGGAGTTGGCTGTAGCGCTGGAGCCCAAGGAGTCTCCCTGCCGCTGTGGGGGAGCTTTTCCTGGCTTGGGCTATTACTTTCGTTTATAAACTTATCAGTGTCTTGGCGACTTCGTAGAGGTACCCAAGCCTCTTTTCTTCATTGCACAAAATGAGTTTCCCTAATTCTGGGGAGGAGAGTGATGTTAATTGTCCTCGTCGATCGTCGGAGCCGGGGGCGCGGGTCTTGCTCCTGAACCGGGGGGGCCCCTCCGCCCGCGGTGGGGCTGCGCCGAGCAGGGGGGGATGCTCTGAGCCCCGTGTTGCTGCTGGGTCGTCCCGCCTGGCTGTTCGTGCTTGTCCCCCTTGGAAGCAGGGGCAGATCGCGGTCTGAAGCGATCTGCGAGCTGGGCTGATCGCTTTGCATACCTCTTCCATTCGGAAAGTTGAAGGGAGAGTGGCAGCGTGTTTTGCCCTGGGTACTGATTTACATTAACAACTTGTTGACCTTGTCTGTTGCTGCAAATAGGGTATTTTTTTGCGGTTTTTTTCCATGTGTTTGCGCCCATACTTTTGAATAGAGGTACGACACAGGACTATATGAAGTTGGCAGGCACATACTGAAAAAACCCTGTGATTCGTGATTATTTTCTTGGAAGCGAGACAGTGTGTGGAGTGCTTGCTTGTCTGTTTGCTTTTTATCGATGGACTGTTTGTTTATGGGTTGTACTTTAGCTCCTAATGTTACAGGTTTGGATTATGTCTTTGCTTTTTTGGGGGAAACTATTTTTATTTTGTAAAGAAGAGTAGTTGCAAATGTAAGAAAAATCACATTGTAGCAGCCCTGGGGATATTATATAATATGGCTGATCTGTTCTGGTTGCTGTGATAAGAACTGAGATACACATGCTGTAAATATAAGATACAGGCTTGAGATGCAAGTGAGATCTAGCTGAATATCAAGTGTTTTGCAGACTAACAGAAACTCTAATGATTTGTTTTCTTAGGGTTTTTACTTGCTTATTAAGACAACTTCTAGAGTATTGACCTGGAATAATTTACTTCAGTTACGTGGGTGATTTTCTTCGATTGTTTTCCTTCAGATTTAGTAATCTTTGTTCACAGTTTAAAAAGTTTCATAGTTTAAACAGCATCTAGAAAACTAGCAGCCACTTTGTGAGTAGTGAGCTGGGGGAGGAATTAATACTTAACACAGAACGTGAAGCTGAATCGTGGTGTACTAAACTAAATTTTTGTGTTAACAACACTGCACAGGAAATGAACTTTACGGCCCTGTTCACACGCGATAGACATGCTCACGGCATGTGTAACACAGCAACCACACTAAGGAAGCTTAAGTTGTCATCAGAGTCCTGACAGTTGTTTTGCTAGATGAATTTTTAATGGTGAGGATAGTTGCATGTTACAATACCTAAATCAAAAATAGTCTTTTAAAATTTTTGTCCGGTGAATTTTGTTTTCTGGGTGATTGTTTAAGGGGAAAAATCCCTCCAAACCTGTTTCCAGAAGCATGTGTGGGAAGCAGTCTTAATTTTGTTAAATTTTGTTGTTCACCTTCAAGAACTTTGGACAAATTCTTGTTACTAGGTTTGGATAATTCAGCCTGACACTACAGGTTGCTATTGGTTCGTGTGCATGCTGTCATCACATTGACAGTCACTCAGATTTTTATCACTCAGTCACACTTTCTGCCCCTGTCATCACTCTTCAGCACAGTTCTGTGAAAGATGGGTTTTGAGAAATGAAAATGGAGTTCTGTTTGTGATCAGTTGAATACAAAATCTGTTGGACACAGCACATTACATTATTTTCATGTGCAAAATCCTGTAATAGTCTTTAGAGCTGTCAGGCAGCGCACGGTATTTCATTCTCTGCTTTTATCATTAGTGTGTGTAGTACGATCAGATTTGCAGTTCTTAGAGTGCTAGATAACTGTGCTGCCTCAGAGATTGTGCCGGAGTGAGGGATCACTGGAGAGCAGCTCTCACAGCGCAGTGAAGTTGTTTGGAAAGAAAGAAAGGTGTGAGACAACTGAAAACAACGTGCAGGAGCCTGAAATTCCTGAAGGCAAAAGGAGCATTGGGCAGGACGTTGTGCTGTTCTGTAATTAAAAGGATTTTTGATTTGAGGAAGAACTGTAAGAGTTAGGGTGCTACAAAGAACCCTTGCTCTTTCTCAGAGTGTGTAGCACACCCTTTATGGCCCCAGGGATTCCTTCACACAAACACAAAATGCTACAAACCTGGTGTGCTTTGGGCGCTGGTGGTGTCTCTCAGAATTTGTGTGAATCACCAGTAACCTGCCTGAATGACATTTTTACTTTGTTTCAGGGCACTGTAAATTGTTGTATGCTCTCAGATTAAAGCCAATGCTGTGTTAGAGCTAAGAACAAAACTTGGCCTGTGTGTAAATTTCATGTTTTCACTTTGGCTGGCATTAGCGTTAAGTTTATTAAAACATGTATAATACATAATGCAATAATATTTATTGAATCATTTTGCTAGCTATAGTGTACATTTTTCAAGTCAGAAAATGTACTAAAAACAAAAAAAAGCCCCATGTTGATTGTAAAATGGCATTGTATCTATTGCTAATTGGCCCCTGACTTACTCTGGATTTGTGTTCATGTCTTGTTATATCTTTTTCCTGGTCAAATAGCAGAGGATCATTTTCTGGATGTGTGGTGTGAGCATACCATGTTTTGTGATTTGCATCAGTTTATGAGCTGTAGCTAAAAAGTTACCTGTTCTTTCCTAGTATGGGAAACCCTAAATTAATCCACCCAAATTTTCAGAATAATCCTGAAAGTGTGTGTGTGCAGGGGTAAATGCTGTAATACCTATTTCTGTTGTGTGTGAATATGCTGACAGTCCGTGAGAAATGGAAGACCTTGTTTAGGTCATGGCACCTGTATCTCCCTCCTTAATTGGTATTTTCATATGTGGTTTTTATTTGAAAATTATGAGCATCTCAGAATAAGTGCCACATTTAAACAGTGAACCAGCCACGAAAGCTCTTCCCTTAATTTTCAGTGTATTGACTCCACAGATTAAACTGTTTATTAGTGAAAGATAAGCAGTACTTGGATGCCGGGACTGGGGTTTGATTATCCAGTGCTATATAAAGAATATCAAATTACACTTACCCAGCACTGTTGCAAGGAAGAGTTGCCCTGATTTTTTGTATTAACTCTAAAAATCTCAAGAAAGTGGACTCAAAATTGTGGCAGTCTGTCTTTTTCATATATATTAGTTATGATTTTCAGATATCTTTGTAATTGAACTTGCGGTAAAGGTACTTGGATTTGTAGAAACCTGCTTAAACACCTTTAGAATAATAGCTGTTAAATCTATAACATAAGTGGAGTAAATGCTGAAAGCCTTAAGGACTTCACGGGCATTTATTTAAAATTGGCTTGGATATTCATAATCATATGCTATCCCAACATCCTGTGTGTGTGTGGCTCTTCTCCAGTGCATTAATATACACTGTAGCACCTTGATTTTGCTCTGTCATTCTTTTACGTATGTAAGATTTCCTTCCTCTTTCCTTGTGTAACTCTCCCTGTCGGGTACATTTAATACAGAAATATGTGCATTTGGGTGCAAGGGGATCAGGGAGTAAATCCAAACTTCCTTTGTTTTAAACTAAAATTACTCCTAAGACAGAAGGACCAAATGTGAAATAGTCTTTCTTTTTATCAGCTGATGCGGGCCGCCAGATTAAATCCTCGCCCCTATTGCCAGTTAATTTTCTGCGTTCAAACCCTGAAATTGCCTGTGAATTTTGCAGTCACTGCAAACCAGTGTTGCATAATTCTGCATAGGCTGTATGCTATATGGCACCTGCAGTGCTGAAGTGGATCTCATTTCAGCAGTTAACAGCACGTTATTTAGTCCATTAAGCTGTCTGTTCTTTTCCTCCCTGTCTGGTAATTCCTTTCCCTTGGAACACACGAGCACTCCCTCCCTTTGATACTCCCACACTTTCTGTCCATGCTTCCACTGAGGCCGTCCACCCTTGCTTGAATCCTCCCTGTTCCCACTGAAACTGTCCTCAATCATTTCCCCGACAAACCTCCCATCACCATTTCCCTCCCACTTCCACGGACTGACGTCAGCTCTCCTGTGCAGAGATCCTTGCTTCCACCGAGAGGATCCTTCCCACGCTGAGATACATGAACTTTTCTCAGTCTTCAGGGCTCCAGACTTTCAGACTGATACTTTTTATGCTGTTGTTGTAAGGCATGAACACTTTCTCCAGGGAGTCTTAATTTTTAAATTGTACAGAATGAAGTAGTGTAGTAATATGTGAACTGGGCTCATATTTAAGCCTAATTTTTATCTATTTAAATTTCCTGTTGTTTGTTATGTAAATTGGAAAAAACCCAAACTGTAAATCACTCACAGCGTATAGATGGCTACACTACTAAGCATAAGCTGCACTTTCAATTTTTAAAGCATTATTATTGGTACCTCTTCTTGTCATGCAAACCAGCTCATGCAAAATGTGTTACTGCATCTGAGAGCAATTCCTTGTGTGACTGAGATGAGCAAGGTTAGACGCTGAATTCTTGGACTATTTACGGTTGTTACAAACTTCACTGAATCTCTTTTTCAGCTGAAAATTCTTCTGCCCTTTCCATTGTTCTTCACTGTTGCTGTCTGAGCTTGCTTTGTGTCTTTTTCCTGGCCATTTAATGTAGTTTAGTACTAAGCTTTTCCTTTTCTGCCACCTGAATCTGTCGATAGAGGAAGTATTAAAACCAAGCCTTCATTTCTGCAGTTCTAGATGTTTTTCTTACTGTGTTGTACCTTTTGTATTCCTAATTATATGGCTCAGATTGAAGTGTAAGTACATGCACAGTGAGAAATTTTCTAGTTATAATCCAGGCAGAATAACGGGAGGTGATGTACTAATGAGTTTCTACCATTCCCAATATTACATGTGGTGTGAAATGCCAATGAAAGTTACCAGCTTTGCCTTGCTGTTTAAGGTGCCAGCAATTCAGATTTTACATCCAAAATGCTAAGTTTATATATAAATTAAAGATAGGGAATGGTTACACCTGCTTGCAAATACTTCTCACTCAATCAACAGTTGATTAGAGGATGCTTACAATCTGTGACAATGAAGAATGTCTTACTAAGAAAGTTGTTCATGGTTCATTTGAAACTAAGAAAAAATACTGTTTGGAAACTGTTTTGCTTTCCATTTTGCATGCTTTAATATTTGTTCCTCATGTTCAAGTAAATGTCCATGTCAAGAAAGGGAGAGGTATTTGAATGAGAATTATTTTTAACATCCATTGAAATTGTTATATCCAGCAGTCGCCACTACCAACAGTGATAAATTGCTGTTTTGTTTTAGTTATGATATGAACGTTTGTTCACCTCTCTTGGCTGTCACATTGAGAAAGGACTCCAGAATTGGGTTGCTTAAGCAGTAGTAACCATACACTGAAAATATTCCACTTTTTGAGCAGTTGGCATGTCAACTGACTTTCAAATGACTTCTCAAAGAAGAAACAAGTATTTTGAGATATGGACAGCTAAAGCTTCTATTGGCTCTCAGCAAAAAGTGAAAGAAACTTAAAGCAAATATGATAATGAGCAGACTGGCCTCAAGGTGAAATAATTTCAGTGCAAGATTTACGTAAGTTATCATTTTACTAGGGGGCCACAGAAGCACCTGCACACGCAGGAGAACATTTAGCATTGTGTTCTGTTTTGGTGGTGGGTATGGATGTAATATGCCCACACTGTAAACTGCCTTACCAGCCATGGATGGAATTAAAACATTGTTAGCAATGTTTCCAAGGTTGCACACACAGTGTGATTTTATGTCCCAAGCTCAGTTTTCCATGTGAATTTCAGTGTTTTTATATATCAGATCCATTCATCCAGTGGAGGTTCAGTTGGAAATTGCTTAATCCTGTGACATTCTACACATTGCTATCCATTCATTGGGAAAATAATTAGGTATCATCATTTAGCTATGATTTAAATTGGCACAGGATGACAAGATACAAATGGAATAGCTTTAATGTGCATGACATACTAAATAGTTTTATTGCCTAGAGTCAGATTTTTAAGGTTTCAAAGGCATGAAGGAGTGATGTTAAAGTCCTCTGCTTTGCAAAAAGATTCCAGCATTCAGCCCCTTTGAGGTTCTTTCCTGACACCCTTTCTAGGGCCAAAATGTAATAAATGGTGTTGTTGCACACACTGTGAAATTAAGTCGCGGAGTCTCTAATTTGTGCAGTCTTCCAGACCCTTCTCTTTTGCTATGGGTTGTACTGTTGGCCTCAAATCAAACTCCCAGGCCCTTTTCTTCTCTTTCTTGTAAAATCTGTAACTCTGTCACTCTACATAAAGTAAAAGGCTTAGCATTCTGCAAGCCAGCTCCCACATGTATGACTTTGTTCCAGGAGAAAGGAAGAGAGCTAGAACCTGCTTTTTGACATGGAAATGTGTTGACATAAATTAGGTTATATCTGTTTTGAAAGTGTTAGACAAGGTAATTTGAGATGGGTTTTGATAGTGTTTTAAATGTTCAAAGGTAGTCTGCAGATACATGTAGAAGTGTTAAATGTCCTTGCATAGCAGAAGAACTTGGAATGAAAAAGGAATATTCAAGATTTAAAAGCAATTTTGGGAATAAAGTGTTGCTCATGAAAAAGACTGATTCCAGCATGAGGGACTCAAATTGGTATTCCCATCCTTCCTTGGAGTGGGAGGAAATGTGGCTTTTGGTCCTGCCACTTTGTTACATGATAGACAATTTTTGAGCACTAGATCCCAAAAAACTGGGATAACATATTTTTGTTGGTGTGAAGAAAATCACTTTGTTGGCCAGATGGGTCTTTCATGTCTGAGCAAACTAAATTGATACTAAATCAAGGATTTTTTAAAATGAGGACATATATTAATCTGTTTGTTAAATAATATTTTAACAGATTTAAGATGTGTCTGTTTCTTTGTTGGAAATGAGACCTCACCTTTTTTTTGGCAAGAGCAGAATTATTTTGCATGTTAATTTTAAAGTTGCATAGGAAACCAAACATTTTGTATGTCTTTTTCAAGGAAGATGTATTTTGCTTTGTAAATCAAACATTTTATATAGTGACATGAACAGATTACTGGTCTTGTTACAGGGAAAATGGTGACATTGAAATCTTTTCATTGTGTTTTAGATTTCCCAGTTTCCTAAGTAAATCCATACTAAGAAAACACAGAATCACTGGACAAATATGAAAGAATGGCATCCTCTACTTCCCATTGTTTTCATTTTGAGTTAGCAGTGACCTTTAGCTCCCAGCTGGGATGCAGTGGAAACTTTACAAGGCCCCATCTTACTTGCCCCTAAAAGACTACTTATTTTTAAAGTTACACATTTACTATCCTGTTCTGTCTTTGAGTCTGAGGTTCTGTTATCTCTGATAAAATTTAATCAGAAAAACAACCTCAGTAAGTGATCAGCAAAGTGGAATCTTGTTTGGAAAAAACCTACGCTAATTTGTTAATTAAAGCACAACGAAAGAAACCTTGATCCTCATTGAATGCAGTCTTCTGTATTCAGGAGTAGCTGCACTTCTGCATCATCAGAAAGATGTTCCTCGTTCACACTGAGTTATCAGGGTTGCTTCTCTTCTGACTCTGAGGTGTAGAACTCTGATTTACAGTAGAGGTTTTAATTCCAGGTTTAAAAGCACAGATATATCTGTGTGATATGGAGGTAGGTCAAGATCAGCGTTGAGCTGAGATGATTAGTTTGTAGATGTGTATTCTTTTGGAAAACTGTCTGCTCTTCCTTCCAATTTTTAATTTTTTTTTTTTCCTTCCTTCATAACTTTCCATAAGTTTGGTGAGAAATTCCACAAATGGTTGAGGAGAGCCACAGCTATTACTCTGGTAACTTGAAGCAGAAGTGATGTGTCCTGTATGCTGTTTAACTGCCTGGTAAAAATTGCACTTTTCCATGAGATGTAACTCAAAGATAAGTATTTCAGCATAGGATGAGTATCAGAATGTACATCTGTAAATGCTGGAATCCAGAGCTTGTACTGAAGTGTGGATGGCACTGGGGTTTCTGGCAAGATATTTGCTTTTTATTTTTCAAACCAAGGCAAAGTATTTTCAAATGCCAAAGAGATTTATCAGTGTGCCAAATTCTTACTAAAATGACACTCTTTCAACCCTGTTATGATCTGTGGGCTCAAGGGTTGTTGCTGTGGCTTTAGGTAACTTTGGGAGCGGTGACTCAAAGTTAAAACTTTGAAATTCTAAGCACTCAAAAGGATTTTTTTCCTCCCACATTTTTGTACCTGTGTAGTTTTTTCCTGCGTCTGAGGATCGTTCTGTAAGCAGTGATGCAGCAGTGACCCAGACTTCCCCTGGTTAGTGTGTGGCTCCCTGGCCAGCTTGCTGTCTGTTTCCACTCGAATGCCTGATGTTAATTCTGTGTCATGCAGGACCGGGGCCACCGTGTACCCAGGAACACAAGAGCTGCACTCAGACCAAGCTGTGTCCATGTGTGCAGTGCTTTGTCTCCAGCAGCGTCAGCAGAGTGTGCTTTGGAGAAAGATGCAAGGGATCTATTTAAAGGTTCAAAACTGAGAAGAGTTCTTCATGTTCCTCTTCTGGCTCTAGTCTGAGCATACTGATTTACTTTTCATTTTTCACCGTTTTGGCATGTAGTATGATACCGATATTTGAGTTTTATGTCCTTAAAACTTGGTTGACGAGTGCAATAAAAAAACCTGTACTCTTGAGTGGAATTTGTGAATGGAGAGTTAATGTCCAAACCAGTGTTAGCACATACTTACCGCTGCAACAGCACCAGTGTGAGTGGTAGATGTATTTGTTTCTGCAGATACTGTTGCAGAGACCAAGAACAAACGATGAAAGAGTTTAAAAGAAAGCAAGGGACAGGAATTGCAACTAAATACGGGTTTGCATTCTGAAGAAGACTTCATGACCAGGATAGCTAGTTTTTTTCATACATAGGTCACAGTGTCCTGCAGATGAAAAAACCTGAGGGTAAACCGGCTATTTTAGAGGAATGAAACATTTCAAAGCCAGGCAAAGGGAGTTCTGCAAAACCAAACAGCTTTTGTTTTGTTAACAAAAGGAAGAGTAAGTCCTGTGAACTCAGACACTGCTTCACGCTCCCATTGATGCTGCTGGAACTTTTCACTTAGTATTTGGTTTTTTTGTTGTTGTTTTTTTTTTTTTTGTCTTTGGCAGGAATGGATCTGCTTTCTGCAGAATTTCAGACGAAAGAGCTGTTCTGCTTGTGCTGTCAATTAGTGACATTATTGCATGTCCTCACTTCTGGAGGTGGTGTTCTTGTTCCTTTCGGTGTGATGCCATGGAGCTGAGATCTGTCAGGAGAAGAGTCAGCTCAAATTCTGTGGCAGTGCTGTCACTCACAGCCCCTAAGCCTACCAATGACACTTCTTCCCTCAGCAAATAATCTCACATTGTACCTTTTCCAGAGTATGGAATGTTTTACTTTAGGGCAGCTGCTTACTTTTTAGGAGAGTTTTATGTTTTCTGAAATACTATTGCAAGTTACAGCTCTTTAAAATTAATGTATTAGAGCAGTAGCTTGTTGGGAACCAAGTTTTATCCAAAAAGCACTTGTCTCTGGCAGTGGTACCTCATAGGAAAAACCAGATTCTTGGAGATGAGAGAGATTTAGCTTTTGTGATCCTTGTTCATTCTACTAAAAACTCATTGAACTAATGAAGCTGCTCAGTGAGGAAGCTGACCCATCCTTCTCCCCCTTGGCTTTGGTGAGAAGTGCAGAGGCAGTGTCTGTCTGTCTGTCTGTCCCTGAAGGAGAGGCAGGAGTGGCAGCCTGCTGGTTTGGTAGCAGATAATAAACCAAGAAATTTTGTTGGGCATTCTGTACTATTGGTTCCAAGAGTTAAATATTGATGTGTCAGCTTATGATAGTTTTCTGAGAAACCTAATTCTGCTGTCACCGTTTGGAAGCTGGAAGGGGTTTTTTTCTTGTTTGTTTGTATCAGTGCAGAGCCTCAGAGTTAGAGGGGGAGTGGGGTAGAGGGAAAAGCCCTGCCCTGCTAGTGGCTGGTGGGAGGTGTGGGAAGTCCAGAGGTTTGTCACATCCTCAGACTTAGCCTCTGGTCACAGTGTGACCATGGGAACGTTGCCAAGCACCAAATTTTCAGAGAAGCATGACTGAAGTTCACATTTTCTAAAAAGCTAAGCTCTCTTATGAATTATCTACAGTGAGATTCATAGCTGGACTGTCAAAAAAAGCAAGCTGAAATTGCCATCTTTTTTGCCCATTAAACTAAAAGCAGCTTCTTTTTGGAGGTTACATAGCTCTGACATTTTCTCTTAACTTTATCTTGGCTGTTCTGATTGCTAAGAGCTTTTACAAGGTTCTCTTGTGCTCTTTGGGCAGTATAAACTCTTTCCTGCTGTGCTCTGCTAAGTTAGTGGGACACTGTTCATGGGGCAGTTTTTGCTTTGTGGTGTAACCTTGTTTGGTTGTTGTACAAAGTCTAAGCAAACCAGAGAATTTTAAGGACTTTGGAAATGAAATGGACCTGGTGCAGGATCAGAGAATGGCAATCTTTTCCTCCGTTTCTTCTGAGAGCCTTTGAGCTGTGCTAGGAAGTGCAGGCTGTGGGAATTAAGAGGTAGCTGTGATTTTCACCCTTGTGTTGGGTGCACAGGATTTATGTGTGGGTTAGGAGGTGCCTCCCTGATATGATGCACTGCTCTGTCAGTCCCTCCAAAGTTATACCAAGACCAGAGCCCAGTGGAGAGTGTAAGTGGTCCAGCACTTGCAAGGTTCAGAGGTCTCTATGAGGTATGGTTTAGTTGCAGAAGTCACAGTTACCTCCACAGGGATATTTCCCTAGTTATGGAAAAGTGATTTGTTCTAAAATGTTGAGAAACCTCATAAATTCTCCCATCATCAGTTGGAACAAGGACACAGTCTTCCTCAGTCTGCTGTTTTCTCAAGTGTGTGTTTAGCAGTGAGGCCATGTAGTCTCTTGCCCTTTCTCCACGGATGACCTGCAAGGAAGAACCATCAACCCCCTTCAGGAAACCTGATACTTTTGGTCAATGGTCCCTTACATTTTTTCCCCAGCTGACTGGCATTCCAGCTGACTGATCAGAGAAGTACCGGGCTGCATCCACTTGTTAGGATTTGCTGTGCCAGGGCTGTTGCATTCCAGGACAAAGGTACCACGTTAGTGAGTTGTGTTGAGCTCACTTGAAAGCAGAGGTGCTTCCCTGGCTGCGGCCAATCCCTTTGACCACTTTGGGATCTGGTTTCCACTTACCCCTGTAACAGTACACTCAGTAAACACTCATGTGAAATATTGTGAAATATTACCTGGGAATCTTTAAATGCTCCACTGCTATTGCTTCCTGCCACTTTGTAAGAGGTACAAGGATTTGTATAGTACCTACTTTTTTTTTTTTTTCTTTTTTCCCCTCCATTTTGCAGTGAGAGGGATGTGGGTGAAGGGCTTGGCATGGTTTTTCGTCATCTTTCCCAACATCAGAGGGTCCCAAGACAGCAGGCAGAATTTCTAAGAGATTCTTCTAAAGGAGGGTCCTTTAGCCCATCCTAAAATAATTTAATGATTTTTTTAAGGCAAACCAATAAAACAATCATGTAGAGAAAAAAACATGACGGAGGATTGCCAGGGTAAAAGGATTATGGTTTACAGCACTGCCCCTGTGCTTTTGCTGGGTGCTGCAAGAGGTCTTCATATCCTTTAGAGTCTGAGTTAGGTTGGGGAAACCTTGACCCCTGTACTCAGGAATGGTCTGGGGCCAGCAGCAATAATTTGTTTAAACACAATTTCTTAAATGCAGGTTAATTGATTGCTACAGCTACAGATACTTTTGTCCTAGAACAGACATGAGCAGACTGTCCAAGGGCTATATACATATGCACAGGATGTTTGCCAATTAGCTTGTGGTTAATTTAAGTAGAATACAACCCCCTGACTTAGTAAACTCTCAACAGTGGCAGCCCAGCCACAGCCACTTGTCCTCACCCCAGCACCATTCTCAGCCTGGCAGCCCATGTAAAACAGCATTGCCTTTGACATGCAGACTTTGTCTGCAGTGATGTGCAGCACTGTACTGCAGGGCAAAGTATTTCCAGTGTCTCTTACAGGAGGCCTGAACTGGTTCTAGGAGAAGCAGGACTTCAGTAATAAATCTAATCTCTTGAAACATGAGTTGGAAGTCGTAGCTCCTGTCAGCAGGTTCGCTGTATGATGTATTGTGGAGCCTTGGCTGCAAAGCAGCTGTAGCCTGCAGTTAATGAGCTGTTCAAAGTAGCTGTGAAATTGTCAACTTAATTAAGCCAAGTTTAGTTAACAGTCATCTTTCAAAGATTTTGTGTGAAGAAGCAGGCTCTGGAACTGCCCAGATATGCACTGTAGGAAAGTGCTGTGTGCTTTTCTGAACTGAGAAACGAAGAGCTCATGTGGTAAGAGAGAGTGCTATTTTGCAAAGTGTTTAAAGAAAGCCCCTGGCTGTCCCAGCATTCATAGTTATTTCCCATTCGTAGTTATTTCCATTTTTAGATAATTAAAAAGCATAAGCACTCTAAAACAGTCAGTGGATTGCAGCTCCTGTGTGATACTGATTGAACATCGATCTTTTTTTCCCCACTTTTAAAAAAAAATATCATACACGTGCAACTCCTTTAATTGTTATCTGTTTCTTTATAAAATAGTGAGTATTTATTTTTGTGCTTTGTCCCGGGTCCCTTTCTCTCCTGATAGTATAGAAAATTTAGTCTGAGCACTACTAAAACACCTGCTGAAGGCAGTGGAGACTGCAGTTCAGTTAGCTGGGTTTCTTCAGTTTGTCCTTGGACAAGGAGTAAATACTCTTTCAGACATTTGCAAACTTCTTCTGCCCATGACCTTGAAAGGACCCATCAAATGTTACACAAACAAGTGTTTAGGGACTTCGGTGCTGAGGCATCACCCCTTGCCTCAAATGTCAGTGTTGCAATGGTCCCTTCTTCATGTTGGTGATTTCTTACTGGCTTAAGTAGGGTAAAGTCCTCTTCTAATTACAGCAATGCTGATACTACTGTGCTTGTTGCAGCGTAGTTTATGCCATTTGAGAGTACAAATACAGTGGTATGGCTTTTTCCACAATAGAAAGGTTTCCTGTATTTCTTGACTGGTGGACCTATACTTAGGACACATTTAGGTGAAGTCTTAATGCAGTCAAGGCCAGGACTGGATGAGGAATGTTACCTAGATTAGAAATATCAGTGAGGGATTTGGGATTTTAGTTGTATTTTATATTGGAAAAAGATCTCTGTTATGGATACAGTGACAGTGGATGGGGGAAGCATGCTTTTGTTAGAATAGCTTGTTTCAGCTGAGGAGCTCGTATAAAAGTGCACCAGCAAAACCAGTTTTGCTAATGTTAGCTCCATTTGCAATGAGAAAGTTTCCCAGGACATTTGTGTTATACCCATGCCAGGAATTTAGGACTGTGCAAGTGAAATGGAAGTGAAGTGAGAGCACAGGGAGCCTTTTGCTCCTTGTTGAGCCTTTGGACTGTAATAGGTTTTGGCAGCTGATGCCTATGAGCCACTTGCCTGCTTTTATGATGCCTTTACAGCCAGAATTGGTAGCAGTGAAAGCTCCAAGGAACTCTGCAAGCACTCTGAGTCCTGCCACCACACTGGCCCTTTTTTGGAATTTTTCCTCATTTGGACAGACAGATTTAACAGGAAATAGTTTGGCCGAGGTGTGAAATCATAATGTGAATATTTGCAAACCTTTGGGAAGAAATGGTATTTTTTTGTCAGCAAGACTTTGTAGACCAGCAGTAGAACAAACAGAGGGGGGAACAGTCCTTGAATTAGGACAAATAAATGAATGTTAATGGCCTTTGTCCTCTGTGGCTGTTTGTTTGCCTTTTGCTAAAGGACACTGCTCTTCAGAACGGGCTGTAAGTGGCTCTGTGTTCTGTGACTTCAGGTTATTAAGGAAAAGTTGAAGTCTCAGTTTATTAATTGCATTGTTTAGAGCCAACTTAATAACTATCTCATGAAACTATTCCAGATTTATGCTTGAGTATGGGACAAGTACATGTAATAATACATACAGCAAGTATGGAAGATAACTGAATTATCAGGTGTGATTTGATGACAGTTAGATTGTAATGCTAAATTGTGGCAATTTGTGATAGAAATGTTGTCACACCACAGCTGCCTCTGTGGCAAAACCCCCCTTTTACTGCCTGTTTCTGCTTAACCTTCTTACTTTTTAACCCATGGTGGTCTGTAGTTTTTCTTTAACTTGTTCAGTCACACATAGCAGAGGTTTCTTCCTCCAGCCCCTTTTCTTCTTTTTGCCACTGTATTCTACCTTTGACTGCCACTTCCATGTTTCTAATGCTCATAAATGCATGTATCTATAATTTTGGGGGGTTACAAATGTATGTGTCCTCTCACTGACAAAACTGATACCAGCTCCTCTCAGTGCGTTTTTTTTCATGAAGTGCTTTTGTTGGGTGAAGGTCTTTGAGGAAGGTCTAGCTTCTTCCCACCCTCTGGCATAGGACACTATCCTGGAAATGACAGAATCTTGCTTACAAAGAGGCATAGCTAGTAAACAGATGTCTCCCTGAAAATCTTTATTTAGTACACACAGTGTACTCCTAATCATTTGCACCAAGGTCAATAGCCCTTAAAAGGCTATTATTATAAATCAATCTGATATTAGAGGAGTATTTTCATAGATGTGTACACAAACACAAAAAAACAAACCAGTAATTTTTTTCTCTAACTTCAGATAAAATGCAGTAAACTTATTTCTAATCTGCTGTACTAGAAAAATGATTTTTTCATCTTTCAGAAAGCTTTCAAAATTGCAGTGCTGTTCTATGCTTAAAAATGTTTTCGGTACTGACATTTTAAATTGTAGGTGTGTTCTTGTGTTGCTTCACAGAAAGTAGTAGAAAATTGTGGGGAAAAAACAGTTTTGTTTTTCAGCATAAAACATAAATAATCAGTTGATGTGTAAATTGCTTGATTGTAGTTTGTGGACATGAATTTTAGTTATTTACTATGAATAGAAACTGTCATAAATGACACTAATCATGGACTCCTAGTCTTATATGATTCAGCTGGTGCTGACACAATTTCATAATAAAAATTAGACATTTTTCATCTGGTTTTGTAACCATGTTAGTTCAGATACTTGCTGTGTAAAGGGAATAGCTGCATGAATAGTTGTGATCAAACTGAACTTTGATCTGAAATGGAAATTGATTTTTTTCCTTACTAGGAATTTTACCATGTCTTCCCAAAGTATCGAAGCTCAAGCTGGTTTTGTGACAGCTTTGCTTTTGACAAGGACTGAGTGAAAGAAATTGTTACTTTTCCTCCAGATACACTTCCAACAGCTGCCATAATTCCCATTTTTTCATGGATCATGTTCATTGTGTCTCTAATGTAATTAACTGTTCTTTTATATGTTTACTATCCATTCTTTCTTGCCCTGGCAGAGTTGGTGACCATTACTGAAAGGTGGCCCACGAGTGCTGTTTTGCTTATGGAGCTTCACCCAGGAGCTCCCTGCTCTGATTTGGGGCCACAAACTGGTCCTGGTTTTTTTCTTTTGAGTAGCATGAGTAGGCTGAGAGACCTGACTCTCCTCTTGCTTGCATTGAGGGTGGGGTGATACTTCATTTGAGTGATGCTCTGCAAGTAAACCAGAGCCATGTGCAGGACTCAGAGCTGCAGCCTCTTGCTCCTGTCTCTGTACCCACATTGTGGAGCCAAGCTGATGCATGAAGCCTGTAGTGTCCATGGAAGGGCTGTTTTCTCAGAACTGTTTTGTTTTTAGCTGCTTTTGGCTACTCTTTACCTGTCTGATACATCACAACCAAAACCCAGATGGTAATCCATGCTGCCTTAGCCCAGTGAGGTCTCCTGGTGCCACATCCAGTTATGTGCATAGCAGAGCACAGCTGACTGAGCCCTGCAGATGTGGGGAATCTGGTGCCAGACAAGACTTTATAGCCTCTTTGAAGTCACCTATATGGGGGTGACCAGAATGGTAATGGCCTTCATTAATGTAACAAACAGCCAAGTGCAGATATGACAGAAAAAATATACTGAAATGAACCAATTCACATGAATTTGTAATTCTGCAGAAAAAAAAGAAAAAAATAGTCTGTGAAGTTTGTCTTAGCACAAAAAATATGCTAGCCTGTATTGGTGCAGTATTTTTATGCAGGCTGGAGATAGGTTTGTGTGTTGTGGGGAAGCTCTGTTGAATCTCAGCAGTTGTTTCTTTTACCCTTCATCATCTTCCAGTTCAGTCCATGGAAAATAAACCTAAACTCTAATTACTGTGCCTGTTTTATTTTTTGTTCTTTAAATTTTCTTCGCCTTTTTTATAGCATCCTTCCAAAATGTGTTGCCCTCTATAAACATTAGGCTATTAAAATTTTGAAGCTCATGACAATGTTGTTCCACAGACCATGCATTTGCTGGCATTTTCAGGGTAAACACCCTCCAACCAGAAACTAAGCTAGCTCAGTCTTTGTGGTCCACACTGTCCTCATATGCCCTGGGATCAGGAGTCCCTTGCCTGTTCTCATGTCACTCACATGATGTTGTTTCACACTTGGAAGTTACATCTTTGGATCAGCACTTCCTCGCTTTTTGAAAATACCCCTCTCTTTAAAGGAGGCAGTTGCTCGATTCTAACTGCTCTTAGTAAAAGAGCAGATTTTTAGGGCTACTAAGTAGGTCTTTCTAAACTTTACAGTCCTTTCCCAGCAAAGGTTAGCATCATAGAATTAGAAATTACCCCAAAGAAAATTAGCCAGCAGCAGCAAATCTAGCACAGATAAACAAAGTGTTGTTTGGGAAAGGCCTTCAGTATTCCCAGCCATCGTTTTAAACCCACCAGATTCCTCTTCCAAAAATCCTTGAGACTGATCACGTTGTGCCTTGGCAAAGACTTTTGGGATCTAGAATGGTATTTTACTTAGTGACTCGTGGGTCTCCTCACTCAGGCAGGGAGATAAAGGAAGATAAGATGGTCAAACAGAAAAATGTTAACTTTGAATGATGTATAATGGTCAGTCAAGGCCGTGGTGTAGCTCGTCTGCTTTGTGACAGATAAGCAACTGTGGTGCAAGGACTACACATGGTTTTTAGATTAAAAATTCTCATTTTTAGCTTTGTCTAAATTATAGGAGCTTTTTTTTCCCTGTGACTTGAGCTGTGGTTATTTATTTTTCTGTGTGGTTTTTGGTTATTGTTGTTGTTGGTTGGTTGTTTTTTTTTCTCCTGGATACAAATGATACCAAACCTTGCTGAAGCAACATGCTACTCAAAAGCTTAATCAATGTGATATTAAAAAAAAAAAAAAGTGGTAATGTATATAAAATAGCTAAAAACTGTTTCTCATTCCAGAAGTTTGAGCATTTCAGATGCCATTGTTAATGTTCAGCAGTGACTGGCTGTGCTTGGGAGTTCAGTGTATTAAGCTCATTTGGGTAACTTGTGTTCCAAGTGTGTTGCTGGGGGGGGGCAGAGGGGAGAGGGTCATACTGTGGAAAATGGATTTAGGAAAAAGCCCAAGTAATGATACATCTTATTTGTGTTAGCAGGCGGCAGCACACATAATTTGTACAGGTCTTTGTAATTGTTTTTGATAATCAGTCCAAGAAAGGGGAAAGAATTAGTGCTAACAAGAAATCCCATCTTGGAATGCAAACTCACTGGGACAGGGATCATATTTTCCTGTCTGTTTATAGGGCTGTTGTACACTTCAGTGCTTACACAAAAATGTAAAAATAAAATAAAACCAGCGATGATGATGTCAGGAAGTGAACTCTCTGTCAGTTCACTCCCTGTAATGACATGCACTTTTTAAAAAAAGACATAAACTCCTTTATGTGTAAGGAGAGTGCAAGAGTTGCATGTGCAATTAGAAGTAATTTAGTTCAGAAATAGATGACTTGTTTGTCTGCTGGTACAATTAATGATAGCACTGGTATCCAGTGTCCCAGATATTTACAGTAAAAAAAGGAAGTTAACAATAAGGCCATTAAACTGAAGTTATCAACTGATGGGAAATAAAAATCTTGACCAAAAAATCACTGGCTAATATTCCTTCAGAAACAAAACCAGGCAACCAGTTAACCACAGCATTCCCAGTGCTCCTGTCTGGTGCTGGCTGGAACAGTCCTCTGTGCTTCCTTCCTGCCTCTGCCCTCCTCTTTGCGAGCTCTGCTGGCCACTGGATGTGGGTTGGGAGCCCTGGCACTGCTGAATCCCAGGGTAGCCTCAGTACTTGAGATGCTAGGTCTGGTAGTTAGAAAATAAACAATAGTTAAAAATTAAGAAACTTGGGGTTTCTTTGATAAGATCTTGGATCCTAAGGCAAGTGCTAGAATGACCTGAAGTATGTCTTGATAGGAAGATATCCAAAGGCATGGTCTCAAGCAATATTGGGACTAAATTGGTCTAAATTGGGACTTCATCTCCTAATAACAATTTTTTCTTCCCTGCTGGAATTGGCAATGTCCACATTTCTCCTCTGAGAAAGGAGTCCCTAAAGGATGGGTAAGGGGGCTGGCAGCTCTTCTGGGAACAGAATGCTGACATTAGAGTGGCTCAATGCCCTGGGAAGAAAGGTTATTTATTTAGGGTTTAAATTATTAAATTGGGATTAAGTCAGATAAGTAGAAGATTGTTGCGTAACTCACGTTCTTGGCTCAATCTTATGCTGTGCAGAGATTAAAAAACTGTTTCCTGGATATAGAAGGAGGTTTTAATATGGGCCAAGTGGCAAATTTCTTTTGTTTTTAGGGAGGCAGCAGAGACTTACCTCACATCCAGGTGTAGAGGATTGTATTCATGGGATTTGCTTTTTCCAGTTTGATTCTTCCTCATCTGAACCAATCTCTTGGTGTACCTAGAGGGCAGAGGTGGAGCAATAATACCCAGAAGAACATGAATTAGTTTAGAATGACCAAGCCAGCCCTGGCAGCAGCAGTAGGAGAGCTGTGTGAGCATCAGCACTGATGTGTGCAGGCTGCTGTGGTGGTGCAGCTCCAGTGCTTCCAGTCCTCCAGCAAACTCAGAGCTACCTTTGATACCACCATGCATGCTGCTGTGCAGGTCCCCTCACAAAAAGCTGAGGGGATCATTCATGAGATGAGGAGGCAGCCCAAGGCTGCCCTTTTTGTTCAGCTCAGCCTGACTGAGGACTGCCCATGGCAGAGCATGGGGCAGTGGGTCCCCAGCACTGCAGTAAGGACTCCAGTTCTTGTCAGGAGCAGACTAAATCCCAAGGGTTGGGGAGTTCAGTGAGCAGGGATCTTACAGGAGGTCAGCAAGACTGTAAGGGGTTTTTCTAGGCTTGCACTTTTTGCTCTTGTGAGGATGGGAAGGTCTGTCTCTCAGGGGGCATAGCAGAGCCCAGACTGTAGCAGGGCAGAGCTGCAGCTGCCCAGGAAGCTGCACCTTTTCTTCGACATCTCTTACCTCTCTGGGTATTCCAGTATGATTTTGGCATACCTGAGGAGTACTCGGAGCTCTGCAGCACTCTGCAGTCTGCTCCTGCAGTTGTGTGTGTGAGTGGCAGATGAGGGCTGGCAGAAAGGGAAGAGGGCAGAGCGTTGTAACCCTCCAGCAGAATTGTTTCCAGAAGTAACTGTGAAAATGACAGCAGGAGATTCTGCACTTGTTCTCTGTCCGTCTCTTTCTGATAAAGCTTTGCTTAGTTCACACGTCAGAAGGTGATTTTTCTAACAGCCAGTACTTCTAACTCACACATTTGGGTTTGACAATCAAGCTGTTTTCTGTCTGAATTTTACTTCATTGCCAGTAATAAAAATTCCAGCTCGCTCAGCCATGGTTATATTGGTTTTGCAGAGCTAACAGTAGTAAAAGCTTGTTTTTGTCCACAAAGTTAGTAGATTAGGTCTCAGAGAAACATCACCCAGACAATGGATGTATAGAAAAATCTGGAGTTTTTTTATTGGTGACTTAGCTTGAACCAAATGCTACTCAAACAACTGAGTGCTTCTTTTACCACCCCCAGCCTCTGTGCACTGCCTTGCATAGGTAAAGAAGAGATTTTTGCTGTGGAAGTACTAATGAAGCTTATGCCACTTGCCATTATTACTGACTATTCCAACAAAAATACCCATGTTATAGGACATACTTCCTCTACTCTCTTGGTGTTAATGCTAATATTTGAATCTCTGAAGTGAAACCATATGTTATCAAGCAGTACTTTTTTCCTCATAGAATTTTTAAAGCTCTATTAAAGTGCTGATGGCCTCTGTTTCTCTTGTATGTCCCCTCACTTCTGTTATTTCCTTACTTCAGTGACAGCAGACAATTTCTGTTATGATTAATCCTTCATAGAGGCGACAACAAGAAAAGATGGATCTTTGGTTTAAAGAAACATGAAAAATATATTTGCTTAATTTTTATTTGTTTACTCTGCAGTCTGTCACCAGAATTATCTGTCTTCCCAGCCTCCTGCTGTTCATGGTTCTCTTGCTGTTACAGAAGCTACCACCATATGAATGTCCCTTTGAAGTCAGAATGTAATTCCAAAGGCATTGGTCTGTTTTATTCTTTCCTTTCACTTCTAACTTCTAGGAATGAACAAGGCAAGTATTTTGTAGTACAATAAAATTCATGATTTGAGACTGTCCTCTGAAGGTCTTGATGAAACATCAGTTATGGAAAAGGCTGTTGGTGCAACAAAGTGGTGCAGTCCTCCTTTGATTGCTACCTTGATCTTTTATTGGAGAGCAGTTGTGTGTGGTACATTTTTCCAGCTGCTGACAGAGATCTCTCCTGGCTGTTCAGCCATGGCACTTGTTCCTGGCAGTGCTGAAAGCGTGGAAATTGGTCGTGCCAACCCATGCACTGTGCAAGCTACCCTACACTGCCATTATCTTGAAAATAAATTGCTGCTAGCACTGAGAACAAACTTTAATGGAAAAAGAACAAATAGAAAAGATTAGGATACTATAAACCAGTGCCTCTGCATCCTGAGTATACAACATGGAACTGGGGGAGGAGAATTACTTTCAGAAGCTCTGTGTACAGCTCAGGCTAGTGCTGAGCCTTGACTTGGAGCAAGGCTGCAGCATCACGTGTCCATGCTTTCGTGGATCTTGGCTACCCACAGGCAGCAAACCATGGACTTGTTAAATTGTTCTAGTATTTCATTGCTCTCTTTTCTGAAGGGGCTGAAGTCCATTTGTTATTCCACAATGTGAAGTATCCTGGTCCACGTGCCAATACTGAGCATTCATCTGTTAATGATGTTTGTACCGTGGTGCACAGGGACATGCTGGCTGGAGATGCACATATCATGTGCTTGAAAATCACATTATCTGGTGCTAGTGTTTTGCTCAGTGATGAATTAATTTCTTCCTAAGTGACAAGAGGAGGAATACAGCCTTCCAGGGGCTCCATATCGGCAGTGTGATCTGTACCACTAGAAAGATTTCTCAGGCTGATTTCTGTGTAAGCTGAAACACGGTGGGGTACCCTGGGTATGAAGGGCTCTTGGTTTAAAGAATAACTAACACCTGTATCCTGTAAATTAAGCTGACAGCATTTAAATCTGCAGTATCTTTATTTAGAAAGGAAAGACCTTCCAAAATGTCATGCGTTTTTTGGTGTACACACTGCCTGGTCCCAGACGTGGGGTAGTCCCACAAGTGCCTAATGGAAAACCAGCAAGCAGGATATTTTGGTTTGCCTTTCTTAACTAACTTGTTTTCCTTTTAAGCAAATACAGAGGGGCTTTTCTAACTGCTGGATGTGCTGTCCCTTCTGTATTGGAATTTACAGAAAGCTGTTAAGGGTCTAAGATATGTGGAAAAAATGAGATGATGTGGTGAGAGCAGCGTTATGTCTTATGCAGATACTGTGTGTTTTGTAGTCTCCTGAGGAGCTTGTGAAGGCTTCTCTAGTGGGGCATGTCCCAGTGACTGTCAGATATTTCTCATGTGGCATGTCCAAGCTATTCAGTCCCTGTCCTTGTTAAAGGATAGACATCCGTGTCTTGTTTTGGAGTCAGTGTACCTTTTAATTAGAGGTTCTGGTAGTAGTCACTTGAGGGTTAAACTGTTCCCAAAGGATTATTTTCAACATTGTTTTTCTTCTGCTCTCTTTCCTCCCCGTTACATTTGTTCTACTGAGAACCTGTTTCACCTCATTATGGGGTTGATGTACTGCCTTCACGGGTGCTGCCTGTTCCACTTTATTCCAAAGACTAAAAGATCCTCTGCTGTGAGTGACAGAGATGCCAGCCTGCAGCACCAAACTGACACACACGCTGATCTCTGTGCAGAGCCTTGTAACAAATGGACTTTGGGGCCACTTCCAGCAGTGCTGGCTGCTGGATCTGATTGTCTCTTCTGATTCGGTGCAGGAAGAATTATTCTGAGATTATTTTGCCTCTGCAGTTTGTACTGGGGCGGGGTTAGTGGTCTTTGCTGTTGATTCTAAGCCCTGTGCAGATCAATAGGGAACACAGGAACATAAACAAAACCAAATTACACACTGCCAGTTTGAGGTTTCCCCCTCTGCGGGGCCCTTGTAGTTCCTGGGCTCAAGCTGTGAAAGGAGGCGACTGTGCTGCCACAGCAATCTCCTATCCCATGGCAAAGGCTGAGTTCCTGAGGCCATGGCTGAGAGTCTGGCAGGGAAAATGGTGTTTGCTCTGATCTTTCTGCCATTGTTCAGTTTTCCTGCAAAGTTAGCAGTTCTAAAGGCCCCAGTTTCCAAGCTCAAGGGGAGGTTTAGGGGTTTCTTTATTTCTCTTCATTGGACCAAACCTGTACACAGGCCAGGTATAAAGTTTTTGGATGGCTAATGGGATATTTTTTTTTTTCTTCAGAAGCCTACACAAAACAGTTTTAGTACCAAACAGTCTTCCTTTTATAGTCTCTGTTACACACAGAGACCCTTTCAGTTTACATTTGCCCCATTCCTCAAGTGAAGATTACGTTAACGACTCTTACTACTTTCTTCTTCCTTATTTTCCTAATCTATTTGTTTATTCCCATTTATTTCTGGCATAGTTTAACTAAAGCTGAGAGTTCAGTCAAACTTTCTGGCTCAGACTGCTTCAATGCTTCTGTGCAAGCTATTCCTTCATGACACTCAATTTACTGATACCCTTCCTTTGGAAAATGAACACTATTTGAAAAATTTTTGGTAGCTGCAAGAGTGGATACCTCTTAACCATGTGCTAAATTGTTATAAAATACTGGACAAGCTCTGCAGACTACCACAACTTACTGTGTTGAAAAGATCTCTAACTTTTTAATGTGCATGGTGATATTTATCTCTTCTTTCTATTCAGGATTAGCTATTTTTTTTTCGCTTGCTGAATTAAAACATGTACACAATCCTGATGTAGGAGATAACATTTCTGGATAAAACAGCAGCAAAGTTCTGCTTTTGATGATCCACCTCAGTGTGACAAATGCTCTTCCTTTTGATGAGGCATTAACCTTTCAGCTGACACATTGATGCTTTCACTGCTATTCAAATACAGAGAAGTTCAGGAAATGAACAATAGATAGATTTTCAAAAATTCTCTCTACGGTCTTAGGTAACTTCAGGCATCTACACATTGCTAATGAGATGCTTTTCTGTCAGAATTAGGGTCATCTGCAGCAGAGTGGAAGAAGGCTGCTGGTATCTTAGCTGCTTTGGGGAGCAAACCCTCCTTTGATCAAATGGTGCTAGAGTCTGGGTATTAAAAGAAGATGGGTTTGTAAAATGAAAACTTCCTTGGTGTTTCATGGCAGGGGAATAAATGTGGCTCTTGAGCCACTGTGAGGGGAAAAAAAGCCAAAACAGAGAAGAAATAGTTAGTAGTCCTAAAAATCAACATTCTGCACATATGAAAAGCTATTTTCTGGGCCATGCAGATTGGATAAACTTGTGTGGGTTGAGTACTCTTGTTTGCCTATGTGGCTGATTAGCATGAGCCCTGTACCCAAGATTGTTGGTCTGTGTCAATCACATGTGGATCTAACAAAAAATGGCATTCTGCAGCCAAGTCCATTCTGATGACTCAGCTGGGCTGGGTGTACAGCCAAGCTCTGTGCCCCTCAGTGACATGGAAACCACAGCCACTGGTGGAAAATAGGGCTCTTTTCCTTTCCGTGAAGCAAGTGGAGCAGAAGAGTTTGCAAATATGCCATATTTTCTAGATTATATGATTGCTTTTTAAGAGCATGCCATGAAAAATTATTGCTTTAAGGAAATGTCACTAAGAAAAGGCAGCATTTTGTAACTGTATCCAGTTTGGTGAAGTTCTTACGTACTTCATAACAAAGTAATGCTTGAAGAGATGCAGAATGTCCGTGTCTTGTTTAAGAAACTGGTTTAAGAAGAAAGTTAACTCATAGGAAAAAAGATTGCACAAGGCTGTGAAATACGTCCTTTTTCTTGTCTTTTTAAAGTAGTTTGAGCTTTTACATTAAGTAAACCTAATTTTGTCTTGAAATTATTGTACCCAGAAGAAGAATTGGTAAGCTGATACCTCTTGTAATTGAGTAGAAATTTATTCTATGCCAGGCCTGTGATTTAAAGCAAAATAGTTTTATAAGGACATAAATCTCTAAGGATTAAAAAAAACCCACAATTTTTTTCACAATCATTCAGCATTAGTAAGATTTAAATGAAACTATGTTCGATAAAATACTGGGTTTATGTCCAAAGTAAGAATGATCATCATTTCTTTACATGGATAGACATTCGTTTGCTAATGCATCTTATTGAAAAAGGGATTTTAAACAACAGCGTGTCAGTTTTCATGCACATAAGCTGCACTGCAGATAATCTGCAGTTTAAAAACACTGATTATTTGGGGGGAAAAAAAGTCTTTAGATGATGATCCCTGCATTCAGATAACCTTCAGAAAGCAGAGAGCAGGGTCAGGGAGGAGGAGGAAGGAAATGGGCTGTGGGGTGAGGCAGAACCCGGGGAGCTGGAGCTGCTTGTGAGGTCCCCTGTGTCACCCACTGACAGTGCCCCGGTCCTGTGGCAGCCACGGGTGACCCTGAGTGCAGGGCTTGCACCCCACAGGCACCTCCCTCCATCCCAGGGCATCCTCACCCTGCTGGTACCTCCCTCCCTCCATCCCAGGGCATCCTCACCCTGCTGGTACCTCCCTCCCTCCACCCCAGAGCACCCTCACCCTGCTGGTACCTCCCTCCCTCCATCCCAGGGCATCCTCACCCTGCTGGTACCTCCCTCCCTCCATCCCAGGGCATCCTCACCCTGCTGGTACCTCCCTCCCTCCATCCCAGGGCATCCTCACCCTGCTGGTACCTCCCTCCCTCCATCCCAGAGCACACACCTGGCACAGGTGTTGGAGTGAGCTGCTGCAGTGCGGTGTCTGCAGAGGGTGGAAGTGCTCTGGGTCACAAAGGAGGTGGTGGGCACTGGGCAATGCCAGGCTGGAATTGGAACAAGGCTGCTCCTTATGTGTTTGAGTAAAACAGGAGCTGCTCCTAGCAAAGAGGGAGCTGTCTGTGCAGCTAAGCATGAGAGGCTGATAGGTGATTGTATTCTGTGCAGCAACATGTACACTGAAAGAGAAAAAGAGGTGAAATCCTTGGGAGAGTGCAAATTATTGTACTTTTAGCAATTTAGTGGAATCCTGGGGAATGAATTTTTTTCATGTTCCAGTTGTGGTATATATCCTTAAGCCCAGTGCTGTTTTTGTTTAGGAAATGGAATGTTTCTTTAGGGAGTATGAAATCAGAAACAGAAGCTAATGATACCTGGCTGAGAAGACCATTTCTGAATTAATTTTCTGTTTCTATAATCATCCCCACCTTTTGTTGCATGTGTTCTGTTGATAATTGTAAATATTTCTACACAAACTCAGGCGGTGTTTTAGCAAAAATGGAATGTTTTACTTTCTTAAAACAGCAGATTCTGGAAAAAGCCTTTTCCTTGTTGTGTTCTAAACTGTCAGCAATGAAGATTTAAGAACTTTCAGTGGAGGTTTAAATGACTTTCTATAAACTTTGCAGCTACCCCAGTTGTGTATGTAATGTAAGGCTTGCTGGTGCTTTGTAAAAAAATTACAGACTATTTATTTCCCTCTTTTAAACAGAGCATTTTTGAGACTGGCAATATAACTTCTTAATATACAAAACTCTGAGATTTATAGTAGTTTGTGATGTTCTTGGTTGTACAGACAACCAAGCTGTAATTTTTAACAGAAGTGCTACTTACGGCATCTATTTTTAAATGATTAAATTTTTCCTTCTGATGTTTTGAACTATTCTGTTTATTGTAGAGACCTTAGAGCTATTTTGTAATTTGCCATTAAAATAAAATGGTTTGGATATCTGGATGAGCTTCCTGAGTTAAAAAAACAAAATAAAAAAAATCCATATTTAAAATTAAGAAATTAAGGGATATTGCATAATTGTTCATATTAATATTTTTAGAATTATTTGTAAAATTTTAATTCTTCAAATACAGAGAATAACAAAGCAGCAAATTTGGAAAATGGCTGAAATTCAATTACAGTTCGTGGAACAGTTTGCCATTAAATTAGCTAATGGTGACTGCATTGCTGCCCAGAACTCCACTTTCTAAGTTTTAAATAAAACCCATAATAAAGTAATTATATAATGCCATGTTAATGAAAGGGGAAAAAATTCAGAAAATACTGCCTTTAGGAAATGAGTTAATGAATGAGCTTTATTTCTTAAACTGTAATTTCTGAGACATTTTTGCAGTACCAGAAGCTTCCTCTCCGTTAGAGAACTGTGAAGTGGATAATGATTTTTGTCCTTTTATGTTTCTTTATTCTTTTTCTTTATTTTTTTTTTTTTCATTGAAACAACGGAAGGGTAACATCCTTGCTTTTTTTCCTACAGTCTTTCTGTATCACACATACTGCTTGGCTGAGGGTTTTCTCCAGACTGAGACAGTTTTGCTCCTGCAGTGTGCATGTGGGAAGCACACTGGGGCAATGGAAGGGATGATGGGTTGGCAGCCAGGGTTCTCCCTGTACTGCTCCTGTGCAGCTCGTCCAAATCAGCCTGGTTTCCTGCCCTGCTGTGAAAGCCTGATAGAGCTGACAAAGCTGAAACCACCAAATCCAACTGAAATTGCATTAAATTAACAGAGGCCAAAGCAAATGTAATTGGGTAGGAATTTATTTAGTGGTGGGATGTGTAGAATCACTGCTGTAAATGTTTCCTGACACAGTACACTAGTAAGCTCTGGGCTGGTTTGTTGTTTTTGTTTGTTTGTTTGTTTGTTTGTTTTTGGTTTATTGTTATTTCATCGGATTTCAAGCACTGACTTTAATTTGTCTGGGGTCTGCCTCAGGGGTAGTGTGTGTTTCTGTTTGGTTGTGTGCAAAATCTTCAGGTGAAATAGTGCCATTGTTTCTGAAGAGTGGTGACATAAAAATATGAATTTGGGCCATGCAAAACTCCTGGAAATGTTCTCTATTAAAATCTGTGATAGCTTGGGACCAGGAACTTGATAATTATCTGAACTTTGGTGGATCTGTGCTGTCCTTAAGGATTCAGTCTGATTTGAGGCTTTATAGAAGAAAAACACTTTAAGGAGGAACAGCTTGATGGGTAGCTGTCTATATTAATTTTGAGGTTTTGTTTGAATGATCTAACTGTAAATATTTTTCTGTCACATAAATGATATTGATGTTATATGGGAACAAGCAGTGTTTATAGTAGGAGGAGAATATTAAAATCAGATTATTTAATCAAGGCAGAAATTGCTGCACATTGTAAATTTTAGGAAATAAACAGTTGACAGAGAAGAGGGAATATGCAAAAGATTTGGAAGAAATCACATTTGTGTCAAGTTCCCCATGTGCTTGAAATGGCATGCACAGTGTAATTATAAAACTGTGATATTAATAGGAACCAAAAAACTTCATCTTTATTACTGTTTATGACAGTAAGTAAGCAAATGACCACTACACACGTAGTGCTTCTATGGCTGTAAGAAGCATATTTTCAGAGTAAACTGAAATGTTGGTACACAAAAAGCTATTTTTAAACTTCAATAAGTTCTGTTTTTCCATTGTTTAGAAATAGCCAAGGGAAAAGGCTGTATATAATGGATTAACAGTTTATACATTTTCCTGTCCACAGCTGAAAGATAAGATTAATAATGTATTGGTGTGCAGAGTCTGAGTACTTGGTGTAAAGTTTTACACTTCACAGGCTCTCATTCATAGTGATTGTCAGAATTTTTCAAGTCTTTCTAACCTCTCTAACATGTTTTTCCCTTATGGAATGGTGGATGCTTTTAGCCAAAATGTATTGCTTACTGGTATAATTTGTGACTGGACTTCCCAAACTGACAATTGATTGAGATAAATCACGAAAATACTATAGTCAGCCACGTGTCAAACAGTTAAAATTGCTGTGATACATTTGTTAAAACTGCGGGCCATTCTTCAGCCTGTAACTATAATTTTTATACAGTCACTGTTTTGAAAACCTTCTGCCTTTCAGCCTTACTTGTATTCCCTCCCTTTCCTCCAGCCCAAAGTCTCACCAACCAGAAATCCCCAAAAGAGAGCCTATGCTTTGGCTGGATTGCTCTTTGTCAGGAACGCAGGGAATTAGAATACTGTTCAGCTCTTTAAACAAATTCAGAAGTTTTTCCAAGGTCAGGCTCAGAGAGAGAAGAGCTTTAATAGCACTATTGGACTTCATTTGGCGTAAACAATTTGTGCCTGTTCCCGCTGACCTCTTTAGAAGCCGCCCTGGGCTGTGGGTGTGAAGGGGCTGCTCTCACCTCTCTTCTAGCCCACATTTTGCTTGCTTTTCACTTGGGTGCTGCAGTGCTGTCCACAGGCACCCGTGTGGGAGCCAGTGCTGAGTTGAAGAGGGAAATCCCAGCTCACCCTGACATGGTGAACCTGGGAGTTTGTGGGAATGGATAGTGCTCTAGGGCTGAGGCCATGTTAAATTTTTATAATGCAATAATTGTGGACCAAATATGGTTCGTTCCCTCCTCATTCCTTGTTTTGAATGCCTCTCTTCAGAGTATTTGAGCATTTTATGGAAGACCCTTTGGTTGGCTGGAAAAGGCAGGACAACATCTCCTTCTATAAATGGAATAATAATTGCACTGTGCGCTGGCCAGCAGAGACCAACATCTGGATCCTGGTTATCGGTTATCTTTTAATCATGAATATGTAAAACGTCTTTCTTCTCAGCTGCTCTTTGCCAGAGCCCGAGGCACAGTCAGGAGAACAGAGTTACTGGCCATGTATTCCTTGCCTGGAAAGTCAGGAGAGATCCAGTGGAACAAAGAGTGACAGCAGATTAGAATGGCATTCTAACTGCACAAACGTTCCCTTAAGAAACTGAAAATTCACCTCTTGCCTAATGGTAGCATTTTTGCTCTTTGGGATCTTGGAATAAGTGGAGAATAAGGAAATCTTTGAGCATATTTTACATGCTGAGAAGAAACACACCTTGGGTTAGTAAAAGGGGCAGCACAGATGGTGAAAGTAAGCCAAATCCTCCTGTTGGGTACAGAGTGGGGAACACACAAGTTCTGCTCCATCCCCCAAGCGTGAGGATGGCTTTGCCTCTGCTCTGTGACTCCAAAGTGCTGCCTTTGCTGAAATGAAAAAGGTGCTGGTGAGGACTTTTGTGTATCTTTAAAATGGAGTATGATTGTGTATTTGAAAGGTGTAGAGTTGGCTGGAGTGCAACGGATTCTTTGTATTGATTTGAGCAGAAAATGAATCCTTGTCTAAAGAGTAAGAGAGAGAAAACTGGTAGTTCTGTAACCTAGCCCTGAGGCACAGAGGATTTGAAGCCTTGTAAAAATCAATCTCTAATTAGTACAGGAATTTTGGCTGGAATATGATCTGAATGCATACCCATGTTGGAATTTCCAGTTCAGTATTTTGGGGCTTCCTTTTTCAGTAGCAAAGGTTTTCCTTTACCCTCTGTGTATCAATGTAATTAAATAGTTTTTAAGCCATTGTCAGTAATGTACCAGCTCTTGAAAGCATATGTTGATTTAAGGCAGCCTGATTTAATAGAAAAGGATGGGATATTTTCACACGAAGAGTTTAGCTGCTAGCACTTAAAAAATAGCTTTAAAGGCCTGTCTTTTTAAAGTGTGACCTTTATCTTCCGAATCTTAAGGGAAAAGGAGGTTGGAAAAGCAGAGCTGAGTTCTGCAGCTATGGTAAACACACATTTATCAAGTGCAGTCTGCCTACATGCTGGGTTGTGGAAGTCCATGGCATCACATTTCTGGTGAATAGAGCCCTTAGTTAGGGCTCTATCCCACAGAAAATATTTGAGGTTTTTCAGTCTATACAACCCTAAAAGATGCAGATTTCAGCTTTGCAGGAGGCCTACCAGTGCAAAGGGAAAGTGGCCTGCTGTGAAAATGGGAAGCCAATTCAAGCACTCATGTCAGCTCATGTCTGGAGTGACACACTCAAGCTTGGTCAGCAGAAGAGTCACCAAAACTCTGTCACCTCTTGCCTTTGGAAGATGCTTGGATCTCCCAGGGCTCCTGTGCCAGGTTGACCAGGTAGAGTTCCTGATGTGGGCAGGGATAGTGAAGGAAGGACTCAGTGGTTATAGAAAGGAAAGAAACCCAGAGTATTCTGAAGGATGAGAAGGAATCAGTGGGAAACAAAAACTGGAAAGTGAGGCTGGAGAAAATGAAGACCAGAAAATGAACAGAAATGCTATGGAAAGTGGATAGAGAGGAGGGGGAAAAGTGGTGTGTATGGAATGTGCAGTACACCCCACATGAGAAATTACAAACCAGAGATTTGGAAGTTGGTGAAGGAAAAAAATCTGAAAATTTCTGTCTCAGCTTTGACTGGCAGGAGACCTCAAGCTCTGTCTCCTTTGAATACTGCAGAGTGCAAACACTTTTTCTGAATATTTGCCATGGGTAACCTTTTTTCCTCTTTGTGGACTGGCAGCTATGGAGATATGTTTAAAAACAGATCAAAACTTTAGGAAATGTGACTGCTTTTTAAAATTTTTTTTAGCTCTAAATCTGCTTGCATAGCAAACCAGTAGAATAAACTCTTCAGTGTAGAGATAAAAATGTTGTTGAGGGTTGAAAACAATTTTTCAAGCTGAAGAGATGAGTTATCTGGTAAGAAAAGTATTTTCAAAAAAGTTCAAATAAATGTAATTAGGAGGGTGCTGTGGGCTGACAGGGCGAGGACTGAAGTGAATTTAGTGTTACCAGAAATGCAGCAGCGCTGCAAAAATGAGATCGCCGAATGATTTAATGTGAACAGAGCCTTAAGAAGAATTATAACCATCTGATGTATCATTAAGAATGTCACCAAGAATTAGAGGCCTGAGTAATGCCTACTGTCTCCTGCCCTATATCATGCCTCTTACTGCTAATTTAACTGTGTTTCCAAAAGGAGAGCAGCCCAAGGACAGACAGGGAATAGGATTTTTCAAGAGCTGGTCTATGAAAGTGCTTTTTGAGGTGGTACCTCTTTTGTGCTTACAGGTGTACAGCCATTTGGGTTTGGGTGACTTGGCAAGGCTTTAATTTTCTCTTTCCCCAACCTGCAATCCAGAAGTCACTTGTTTTAGTTGTTACATGGTAGCACTGTTAGAGTGAGTTAAGAGGTGAGTTTATGGTTGAGGAAGATGACGCAGCGGTGTCTGTGGCTGAGTGATTTTACTGACCAACATCAGATTGGGAACTGCTCAGGATAAAGACTCTGGCTCACGTGTTTGTACAGCCCCCAGCAGAATGAGCTCTGGCTGGGGTCCTTGGGCTCTATTGCACAGTGAGTAATCCAGCAGTAATGAATAGCAATATGTAAGGCAGTTGTATTGGTTGGCTTCCCTGGGAGATTTTAACTCCTCTTCTGCGGACGTATATTCTGAATTTCAGCCTGCAAATAAATGCTTCTGTTTGCCTGAAGGAGTTTTTTCAGTTCTTTACAACACCTAAGGCTGGGATCCTTCTGAGGCTACACACACACACACACACACACACACACACACACACGAGTGTTTCTAAGAGCTGGCTTTGGAAGTTAACAATGCTGCCTAAATTACCACTAAACGGATTAGAAATCGGAGCCTGCAATTTTAAATCAGTGCAAAACATTTTCTGTAGCTTTTGTGTTTGCTTTCTGTTTTTCTCTAAGACCTTTGGGGTTGTCTACTGTCACAGATGGAATGAGGCACTTCACTTGCAAGAGGAACAGTATCTTTTACTGATATAGTGAGAAAACAGAGTTCAATGGTAAATGTGACAGTGGTTTAGCAAGATTTGATGGCAAGGTACACTTGATTATTTAGTTCACACAGAACAAGATATATCAGATGTGTGAGGGAGACCTTCCCATTGAGTTGTGAGGTTCAGATCCTCCTATGCAGAGGAGTCCAGGTGCAGCTGGATCCTGTCTTAGGCGCAGACTTGGTCAACAGTTCATGTCTCAAGGATTATGCGTGCACAACCCGTCTAAGGTTTAATCTCAGTGAAGCTTAGCAGGCTTTTAGCCACTCACCGAGGATCTGTTGCAGGAAAGAATCTCTCAGCCTGGAGGAGTAACCTTGGGATATGTCCCTGCTCAAGGAGAGCGCCTGGCATGCGGCCGCCACCATGCAGGAGAGCCCGACGGGCCCTGGGCTGGCCACTGTTTATAGAGTAAGATAATTGACTTACAGTCGTATTTACACACTAGCAAAACGTCTGGGTTGCTGCTCCAGACAGTCTATGGCTACTGAGTTGCCATTCCTTTCCCAAAAGTCCAGTTTAGGGTGGATGCACCCATCCGGACACTCTCTGGTGGTTATTGCTGAAGTGGGGGTCCCAAGTGGGAGTCTTGTTTGCTTTTCTACCTGTATACTCATTTTGTCTTTGAAAGCTCCTTTAGCAGTTCCCTCTTCAATACTGCTTGTTCCACACCCCATTCAGATGAATGAGCCCATTCAGTCAGTGAAGGAAGAACATTGCTAAGTATTGCTCCAGAGGAATTGAGGCTGGGGGTGGCTCTTGGATGTGAGTGTGTGTGTTTGCCACAGAAACTGTATACAGAAGTTGGGTAGAAAAATTGAAAATGCTTCTTACAAGGGAGGGTCCTCTCTTCAGCTGCTGCTGTAGCTTTTGTTCTTTGAATGGCAAGGTGTAAAGGCAGGGGGGTGCTTTTGTCATTCTGTAAAGCTTCCAGTCATTTTTGCCATTTGCATTATAAAACCATACTGGTGTTTACTGAAGGTGCAAAACTTAGAAGAAATGTGTTTTGAACATGGGTATTGATTTAAAATATTCATGAGAGATTTCTCCTTTAAAAAAAAAAGTTTGAGTGCAAGGTTTCTCATTTCATCTGCAGGTCACCTGCTTACATGTGCACTGTGAGAGGGTGTGAGGTGGTGGTTGGAGCTGTACTTTTGGTTTATGTCAGTAAATGTTCTCAGGGCTTTTGTCTTTGTGTACAATAGATGATGCCCTGCTTGTCAAAGATGTGGGTACTGTGTGCTGAGTCAGAGCCATACAAAGTAAAATGTTTGATTTGGGACCTATAAGAAAACAAAGAGCAAATAAAAATATAGCGTATTTTATGGTCCCCTTTAACGAAAGAGGCCACCCAGCCTCAGGGGTACATTATTACTAAGTGTTCACTAACATGACATAGTAGTAAATCAAGGTTCTTTGGTGTGCTGAGGCCACTTCAGCAGCTCCTACCCTCATCCTAAACGTGAGCAGATTGCAGTTGGTTGGGTGATGCCTCAGCTGAGTCTGAGTTGCAGAGAATTTTCTGTAAACAGGGCCCAGAAAATGGCACAGAGATTGCATTTAAATGAATAACTTTCTCCTGTTAATTCTGTCTCTGCCCTGACCGAGGATGGGAGTTAAACATCTCCATGATTTTATGCCAACCAGGAAGAATTTCACTTTTGCTGGCGCAAACTACTTGATGTGTTTTTGTGCTTTGAAAACCTGAAAGCTTTGATATGGTGCATACTATGAACTGATGCCAAGCTGTGACTAAACAATCTCGTTAAAAAGGCAAGGTAACTGAAGCAAATATTTCCTTTGAAGACACACTATCAGTTAAGTACTCATTTCCTCTTTAAAGTCTGACATTAAAGGGGCAAAGACAGGTGGGCTAATAAGAACAAGATAAAGCTTGTTGTGTTAGTTTGCCAGCTAATTTGGCAAAAAAAGCCAGAGTCTTATTTCATGCAGTTTTAAGAGCTTGTATCACTTGCATTTGTTGTATGAGGGATCAACTGCCCAAATATCTAGTGTAATTGTGAAACACTTTTGTATGTGCTTGTAACTTGATATATTTACATATTTTCCACAAGATGTAGTATCACTAAGATAGGATCTCACCTACATAATCTCTGATGCTAGTTCTGAGCTCTGCATAGGCTTCTTTAACCACAGCAAACCCAAACCAGGAATGTTTGCTGTGGCACTGCTAGAACTCACTGGAACCTGGTCAGTGCTAGCCCCATATTTAGGTCTTCCACAGGCTGTACCCTGAGATCCAAAACACCCAACTTACTTGAGCCTATCATGCATTTCCAAAATAATTAAATCATGCATTTTTTGTTAAATCAGTGTATAGGATGAGGTAATCTTTCTTAGCATGACGTTCTGGTTGGTGGATTGCCCCCAGAGGAGGGTGTTCCTTGAACACTGAAGTAGAACAGCCTGTGTTCTTGGGTGCTTTTGCCTGTTTTCTGTAAGGATCTGGACTCGTGATACCTGCTGCCAGCCATTCCACACGCATTTGGGCAGGGGGCATCTCCTCTGCAGGGCAGTGTGTGTCCAGCCCTGACATTCCAGAGCAATGCAATAGCTGTAGGGTACCAGTGCAGCTGATGGGACTGAGAGTATTTTTATGGTAGTTTCATGGTAAAGTGAGCAAAATCATTTGCCACCCAGGCTCAGATTATCATTGACATGAGCACATTTGGTGATTAACTGTAATCCTGTCACTCATTGCTTTATAATTTCTCCCTCAAATCTTTTTAACAGACAGAAAGCAAGAATTTCCTTTGCTTTCTTAACCAAGGGATGGAAAGCAAACTACTATGGCAGAGCTACCATAGATGTATTTGATGTATCAGAGCATTTGGCCCACAGATGTTACAGGACCATAATTGCAGTGAGTGATAAGGATGTGTACGTTAGTGGAGAGGTGAAAGGCTGGGCCTGGAGGGGTTCCTGTTGGTTTCAACAGGCGTTGGATGAGGCCCTAAGAAAACACATCAGACATTTTACAGAAGAGACTAAGCTTTTTGGCACACTGCTTGCCTTCCAACCTCTACCATTTCTCTTTCCATCCCCTAAAAATACAGAGATATTCTGATTCTGAAATACAAATGTGTGCTGTCAGAGTCTGTACCCCAGACTGAGCAGCCCATACCAAGATACTGGGCAGATTAGCTCTGTTGGCACAAAGTATTTTGCATTAACACACAGAAAAAGCCCATTGCTGCTCCAGAAACTTCATCAACTGAATGTATAGATTCCTGGCTACTCTTGTGGGACTTTCAGCACCCAGTTGTGAGTCATAACATTGAAGTCTGGAAGGAAAGAACATCTTGTAAATTGTTTCAGAATTGTTTTTCACCTCCTATTCTAATGGGCTCCAAGCTTTTCTCTGGGTCAAGATGCATTCAATTATAAAAGATGGGAACATGAGGGATTACAAGACATCCGTGACTTTTTCCATGAGAAAATAATAATAATAAACTTTCAGTAATTTAAGGATAAGTTCAGACTTCTCTCTGGAGACTTGTACATGCATTTGCAAATGAGAGAGTTCTGATGTCTGCTAAGAAAAAAAAAAAATATCTCACAACAGGAAAGGATTTGTTTGGAAGAATCTCTCCTCCACAGCTGAGACTTTTAATCACTGTCTGCACTAGAGAAACTCTCTGCTGTGTTCCCAGCCTTTCAAACACCCTCTCGTGCCCACAGCCAGTGGGGAGAGAGCAGTGAGGTGCACACATTTCCTCTGGCCCCTTCACATGCCAGGCTGGAAGGGTCTGGTTGTGTCCCCAACAGAGCCCAATGGGAGCTTTCCATTTTCTTCAAGAAGGTCTGGAATCCTGGTAAAGCAGTGGAGAGGAGACATCAGGACTGTAAAGCCACATACCAGATCTCCTGGCTTTTAATGACAAGAGGTGCATTAGTGGCTCCTGGGGTGAATAGAAGAGGGAGCCTGCTGAGGTGCAAGGGGACCTTCAGTGTCTGTGGTAGTTCCTTCATGTCAGAAGGTTGTATAGATACCTGCTAAGCTGATGGCTGTGTCCTTCTAGCAGCGCCTTTTGAAAAAGCATTCCTGGACTATAAAATGTTTTAAGGTCTCCTCCCTCCCCACCCTTATTTTCCTCCAATTTCCTGGGCTGCACTGGGACAGAAAGCAATGTTGTCTGGCTCCTGCACTCTGCCCTGCTGCTTCCTCGCACTGACAGGTCCTTCTGCCTCTCGCCCTCCCATGCACCTGCATCCTTAGCTCTGGGCAGGTGCCTCTCCTGCTGCAAAGAATCTTTCCAGGGAGCAGCAGGACCATGGTGAGGATGATTTGGGCAGCCTGCAAAGTGCCCACCAAGGACTGCCAGCACGGAGCCTTCCCCATGCTCAGCCCAGAGCAGCAGCTGTAGAGAGGCTTCTCGTGTGCCGGCTGAGAAGCCAGCACTGCATCTGGCTGCTGCTTGTGCCTGAGGGTTATGTCAGCTGAAAACCCACAAGGACATAGCCTGGGACTGACAGAGACAGAAATACTTCAATTTGTGCAAAAGGTGAGAGCGCTTCCCAGGAAAGCTCTGTCCTGTCCCTGGTGGACAGGCAAGAGAGTATTTAAGGCCCTGACATTGTCATCTGCTTTATTTTTTTTTCCCATCAACTTTCTGAATGCTCTCTCTGGGCATAAGTGGCCCTTTAATGGAATTGTTTTTTCCTGTATCTCATCACAAGTCCTGCACATTTATCCTCGTGTTTGGAAAAAATTCTAAATATTCACATGAGCTTCAGCATAATTTATTTTCTTCTGTAGCTTAGTAAAACCTTGGGTTTCATTCCATCTGGCTATCTTCAGGGATTTACAAAAGGCCAATGGGGCTGAAGCGCAGGACTGAACTAAGAGACAAAGGAAAACAAACAACTGTATGAATACCTAGAATTTGCTCAGAAGGCAGCGATACAGCTCCAGTGCTGCTTTTTAAAAAAAAGATGGTAAATTATTAATGCCTCTAGGAGGAAATAAATACAGCAGTGGTTCTGCAATGTCTGGCTTGCCCTAAAATGTGATATATTTATGCAGCTTTCTTCCCTAGTCCTGTTGAGCCCGAGTTGTTAGCCCAGAGTTGTGCTCCTGAGTTACACGTGTGCCCCCAGGACACAGCTCCCTGACACACGGGTTGGCAGTTTCCTTGTTTTACTGGAATGTCACTGGTGTGAGGCACTGGTTGTTGCAGGAGGCACAATTCTGTAGTCAGCCATCCTTCCTTGGCAGTGGAGGGTCTGTGTCTCATGCAGGAGAATCTCTTACCTGGTGGAGAGTTACTACAAAACAAATGCTCCTGTCCCACCCAGCCTGGGCACAGGGAGGTGTGGGTGGAGTGTGTGCTCTGTGCACTGGTGAATCACTGGGGCCTCAAAAGACACTGACTTTATGCTGGCAGTGGCAGGCTTTGGATTCACAGGAGCCTTTTCTTTTTCTTTGAGACCACCAGCGTCTCTTCATGTGGATCACAGATGTTTATTTGGCGTAGTGAAAAAATGATGCAGAAGTAAGGGTTTCTTAAAAGTTATTGTCATGCTACAATATTTGGGTTCCTATATCTCCTGCCAAAAAAAAAAAAAAAAAAAGCCTAAAACTTTAGGTTGATTTTCGACATTTACATAACAGAGATCTAAAAATGTTCTACAAATGTGTCTGTGTCAGTAATCCAATAGAATTCACAGTTCCACAGAAATATGATGGCAATGATGATTTCAGACTGCCACTGTTTTCTTTTTTATTTTTTCAAATGTATGATGGTTATGACTTTGCCATAACTTCTGTACTGCTTTTGGAAGGTAGTTTGCAGAATAAGGCAGGAAAAGGGAATTTGCTATTTTGCTGTTTCTGGCCTGAGTGAATGATGATGAAACGAAAATTAACAAATTTAAGTTCCTTAACATTCCTGAAGTATCAGACATATTTCCTAAGCAATAGAAGTGCATTGAAAAGCAGTAAAATATTAGAGGAGGTATGGACCTTCCTCAATTTTAAAGACTCATGTTTATAAGGAACTGAGGTACCATAACCAGAAATACTCTAATATTCCACTTGCAAGTATTTCAGTATAGTTTTAGCCTGAAAACTTTGTTACTATAACAGATATTTTGCTAAATGCAAACAAACATTACTAAGTGGTTGTGAGTTATGGAACATTTGCTAGTATTTTAAATCCATACCATCCAGTACAAGCTGCATGAGCCCAGAGGGGGTGCATTTGTGTACCCCCCTCTTCACGGTATAGGAGATTTTCCACTCTATTAGCCCTTAGAATCATTTCAGGTATTTGGGACAAATGTATTTTGTTTACATTATTCTTTATATCAGGCGAAGATGATCAAACCTGAGTTTATTCTAAAAATTATCAATCACCTTTTTAGTAAGCGAGTGATACTGCATTCTTCAAACTGGAGACATGCCTGGATTTCTCTTAAAGCAGGCAAAGCAGTACAGTAAAAATATTGGAGTCATTAATTATGTTTTGCATTTTAAAACAGTCTTTACTGAGACATTTACTATAAACATGGCAAATGAGATGTATTCACTTTAAAAGTCCTTCCATTGTGTTTATCAAATAGCTCTTAACAGTATTTTCAATGCTGTATTGAGTTGGAAAAAATTTGAAGCTGCTTTGCGTATTTTCCCTCAAGGTTAAAGGTTTGAATCATGGGATAATGTGTGATATCTCTAGGGCTCCTTGAAACAGTTCAAGAACATGCACAAAGGACTGTGGTTTGTGCTATATTTGCACAGAATTTAACATCATGTTCCTTTGGCTTAAAAACAAAGATGAAGATACTGGGAACATATCCCTTCCTTTAACACCATGATATACATTTCCACAGAAAAACCTATAGCTGTTTTGTAAGGTGCAAAAAAAGTAGTCATGCACTATTTTTCTCTGTTGTGATTTTTCTTTTAAAACTGCCCTATCAATGAGGAATGAAAAGAAATGCACTTTGAAAAACAAATGTTCCCCTTTTCAATTAGAATTTTCTTTTTAAACAAGTTATTTATGGTTTGCTTGTGGTATGGCACATTACAACATTTGAACTCAAAATTTCTCTCACATTTAAAAAGTAATTGTTAAATAGTCTGTTCATTTAAGAGAAAAGCTGTCAAAAATTTAAAACCTTAGTATGTATTTGTAAAATATCTTTATCTTGCTTTTTCAGCTGAAATGTCCCAAGAAATGCTAGTGAGCTCTTGGGTGAGAGCTGTATTCTCTCTGATTAATGAGGGTTCCTTGTTAGCTGCTGGGCAGAGGCTATATGAGCCAGCCCGTTTCCACTAGGAAGAGAGTTAAACTCTCTAGCTTTACAATGGCATTTGAGTGTCTGCAGAAGGCTGGCTGCAGCTGCAGAGTGACCATGATTTACTCTGCAGCCACTTCCAGTCGTTCCAGGTCAGACAGGACACAGCACACAGGCGTGTTTCTGCTCATCAGTTTTATGAGCAGCTGTAATCCCTCACAAAAAACCCCCAAAGCAGGATTTGTAACAAAAGACCTTCTCTTGAGTTCTAGGGCCATGTAATTAGGTGAGGGAAATCATCACTGTTCTTGTGTCCCTTTGTCGTATCCTCTGTGTATGCTTAGTTCAAAATTTGCTGTCAATATTAATGCATTTATGCTTTCTGAGTTATTGTCTCTGAATGTTTTCTGTACGTATAAATAGGCCAGTCCTAGAATTCTTGGGTACTCCTGTATCCAGACACATCTCAGTTTTTAATGTATTTCTCCTCTGCACCACCCACAGAGCTACTGCTGAGGTGTGCAGGGAATAAACGACTCCACTGGGGTCACACAAAAACTCTGTGGTAGACCAGGAACTTGAACCCTGCCTTCCTCAGCTGCCCATCAAACTCTTTTATGCTCACTTTTCGTACCGCAAAAATCAAACCTGCTCCACTTCATGCTTGCTTAGTCGTTGTCATGGGCCACGTGTCACATAGGGACCTGAGGTCTGTTCTGTACCCCTGGTGTCTGTGGGACACCTTTGTGTGACAGTCAACACTTTGGAAGCTGAAGGTGCATCAGGGCCACGACAGTCAGGCTCTGCCCAGGGCTCAGCTGCCCTCACCTCCTTCTGGTGCTTTGAGCCCGTGGTGTGATGTTGGAGAGTGCCCACGTTACAGTCTGGCTGGGACACGGGATGTTTCAGCACGGGTGGCAGGTTGTCTCTGTCTCTGCCATCTCTCTGAAGTTTGTCCAGAAGCCAGGGGCTGACAGTCTGTCGAGTGAGCAGTGAAGGGGTGGAGGTTCCTCTTTCGTTTTTCAGCATTCGACCTCTGGACGTGTGTGAGGCTGTTTCCATCTATTCTCTCCTGTGCACAAACAGCGTGGTATTTTGTGGCTAGAAAAGAAGGCAAATTTGGACATCTGTGTTCCTAATGTATACAATTCGATATCTATTTATCTTTCACTGGAGTAAAAGACAAAGTGCTGATTTTGATGATTGTTATCTTTTTAAAAAGTTGTCTCTGAGTGTGTTTTTAGAGCCTTTATTGTGCATGTGTGACACCTCGGTAGGACTTATGGATCCCACATTTTGTAGCCTTACTTAAGTATTACCTGAGTTGCTTTCTGGGTATAATCAAAGGGTTTGTGAAAGCTTAATACTGCTGCAGTCTCTACGTGAATGATTGCATGGAACTAACTATGATTCATTCTTCTAGAGGGGTATTTGAAGATGTCACATTACATCCTATTTGTGCACTGCAGCAGTTCTTCAGCCAGCTGTGTCATACTTATTACCTTGCAGGTTTTACATTGCTGTGCATCATCTTTGTTGGTTCTCTTTGGCAGGGAGTTGGTCATATGGTTTGAGTCTCAGCTTTGATTGTTTTCCTGTTGGACCTGTTCTTTTCAGCAGTTTACACAAGTTGTAAAAGGGGACAACAATGCTTTGGATGTTTTGCCCAAATCAGCACTTCTGGAATGAAATAAATTGCAAAACAGAAAGGCCAAATACATCTTTGAAGGCAAAAGCCTTCCTTGGTGAACTGTCATCACTCCATCCACTCTGCTAGAACAAGTGCAGATTTAGACCAGCTGAAAGTGTCCCTAGTGAAGCACAGAGCTTGCCTTTTATTAACTTCTTCAGCTTTAGTTTTCATCTGTGCCTTCAGAAATAAGGAAGACTTACAAGTGAAATAGTCTGGTTGCTGAAGAAAGACAATAGAATGAGTTTCCAGAATAAGTATCATTCTTTGTGACTGGTGAATCTTGCTCAAGTCGTTTTCCATTGTTTTGGCTTTCTGTGGTCACTGCATAAAAAAGAGCATAAAATTGGTTAACATTTGCCAAGTGAAAAAAACACTTTAGTGTTAGAAATCAAAAATAAGGAACTACTTTTACTCTGAAGCTATTAAAGTATATTCTTTCTTTCCCCTGGGATATGATCACCTTTTCAAGGGTGGCAGCACTTCAGGAAGGGGAGCTGTCTTGCAGGTCCATCTAGAGCTGTGCCATTTCCACCTGAGCAAAAAAATAAAAGTACAGTCCTGGTGACAAATATATGAGATGTGCATCTCTGATTTGCTTACAGTTAAGTAAAATCCACCCCCCCAATTTCTTCCTGTAACTGTGTAACTGCATTAGTGATTGCCTTTATGGAGTAGCTTCCATTTTTAATTTTGAGCTGCTTCTGTGTTCTAATGTAAAACTTGAGCTCCCAATTGGATTCAATAAATTTATCTTCAAGAAGCTCCTACAGCATTGTGGTTATTTGTTCCAACCTCTTCTTCTCTGTGAAGAAATGCTGAAATTGTGCTCAGGATGGGATTCTTGTGTTGAAGAGGTTAGAAGTTAATGTGGGGAGAGGCAAAATCAAGCCATGGAGAAACACTTCAGGGGACAATCTGAGTGTTGGTGGTTAATGAGTAAAGAGCAAAAAAGAAAAAGGGTCTTGCATAAACTGGCTGAAGAGAAGTGAAAAGCTGCTCTGGAGGGAAAGGTAGAAAGCTGAGAAAATAATGGTGGGGACAATGGTATGGGAGGAGCTGGAAGGGAGCAAAGATGCAGATGGTGAGAAAAACATGTACAGTACTGACAGTACTGTAAGTGAGGAAGAGGCTTCTTTTTGCAACATTAAGAGGAAACCACAGGAGAAATTCAGAGATTTTAGCTGCTCAATTTAAGGCAGATTGAAGAGTCTAGAGGTCGGGAAGCTGGACAAATAAAAGCTGAGCAGTCAAGATGGTGAACCAGTAACAAAGAGTTTTAGCAGTAAGGAAGGTGCAGAGCTTGGAGCTACTGGAGAGGAGAAACACAGAACATATGTAGAGACTGAATTTATTGTCTAGTTTTGCAAATGTTTGTAAAGCTGATATGGTAAACAACTGTAAGTTTTTCTTTTTGCTTCAAGGCAAAGATTTTTAAGCAGGGTCGTCCTGCCTTAAATAGTCAAAACAAGATTTTCTATGTTTTAATCAACACTGCCATTTTTAGATGAAATCCAGCAAATGTTCAGAAAGTAGAGTAATACATGTATCAAAGGAGAACTGTCTCTGCTGCTTGCTTCTTCATGGCATGGGTGGTTGCACAGGTCAGAAGTACGTGGCATGTACATTACGAGATTGATTTGCAAATGGTCAGCCTGGAAACTTGGCAGTGTTGTTGATTGTTTCATGAAAACCAAGCACAGAAACCAACTCATGTTCTCTCTCCTATTGGCCAGAGGAGCTGGGACGTTTCCTGAAGGTGAAACACTTGAGCTTGGAGGGAGGAAAGGGTGCAAGCTGCTAGTGAATGTCACAACCTGGAAGCAATAGAGAATACTGGGGGGGGGGGGGGAAGTGCATGTTGCAATAACAGCCAGTTGCAACATCTCAGAAAATGCTTACACAGATGACTTTAGAAAGGAGGGAGATGTCATGGTTCAAATGGCAGTACATTCACTACTATTCCCAGAAAAAGCAGAGGTGTATGATGTATGAAAAAAATACATCAGATAAATATATTCTGAAAGGTATCTTGAGTTCAGTAACTTCATGTAGCCCCGACAAAGAGCTTCTTCTGAGTTCTGCATTGCTGAGAAAGACAGGCTCCTTGGAGTCCATGAGAAGGCTCTGCCAGCAGGGCCTACTGCAACATTGCCATGGCTGGCTGAAATGCAAAGACACAGCTTCCCGAGGTTATTTTTGGGAACCCAGAATGTTGTGGGGGTGTGACATGCTCTCCTGAAGCACTGAGCACCTCAGAGCCCTCACTGGCTTCAGTTGCTTAAACAGCAGCTATGAAGCACAAAGAGTATCCAAACCTTTAAAGTACAATAAACAGGGAAAATGTTTGACTTGTGTTTTTTCCTCCAACTATGAGACTGTTTCCCAGAAATCGAGAATATTTTTAGTTAAGTTAGTTAAATACAGTTTAAGCAAACCTATTACTTCTCATCCTAACACTGCTTTTAGGACTATGGTGGGGTGTAATGTAGTATATAGGAGGTGAAAAGAAAGATAATTTTTTTTTCTTTTTTTTTTAGTTTATGCCTCCATTTTATGTCTATACATATTTCTGTAAACTGATTTTTTCCCTTATTATTGTTGTTCCTTCAGTAGAAAGTTAGTGAGAATCCGAAGCTTTTGGGAGAGTGCATGGATAAATTAGGGTGATAGCGAAATTTGTAGATTTTGAGTTTTGGGCATGGTGCTTAAACCCAAAGGTCTCTGTCTCCATCTGTTGGAATGAGAAGGGCATAGCCCTAATGGCTGCTTGTTTGGGCTCATCACATGGAAATTGTAATTTTATTTTACTGTCTTCTTCCACTATGTCCAGTTTAATCAACGTCAGCAACAGCAGTGACTTGATGGTCTGCTTTGCCATGGAGGCAGAAAGTTTGTCTTCACTGGAGAGTAACAATGGTGGCAAGACCTCTTAAGGTGCTCAAACATGGATCCTGCCTCCTAAAGACAGGCTGAATTACTCAGAAATACTTGGGATATAAATTACTTAGGATCCAGTCCCAATCAGAGTGATCACTGTCTGACTTCAGTAAGAAACAGACCTGGGCCTTAGAAATAGGAGAAGTTTCTATCCTGCTTCACCCAAACTACACACTGTATGTTACTACCAGGGGCTTGAGTGTGGAGGGAGCTGTGCAGCCTCCCCAGGAGCTCTCCTCAGAAGCTGATTGTTCAGAATCTTCCTCCTCAGAGACATTTCCCTCCCAGCCCCTAGAGCACATTCACTGGAGAGTTCTTTACCTCTGCCTGTCCTGGTGTGTCAGGAAGCGTGTTGTGGACACCACAGGGCTTAGCAGGGATTGGGCAACCCTGTGATTTGGACAAAATGTGTTTCTAAATGTTAAAAGAGTATGTGATTGTATTTTTCTGCTCCTATGGCAAAGAGAGAATACTGTCTGTAAATGTTGGGGCAAGTTCTTTTCTTTGAGCAATATTGATAGAGTTACATCCATGTAAAAGGTCAAAAAAGTGAGAGAAGCTCTTTCAGTTTTCAGATATCTTTGTATTACATCACATCACGATATTCAGAATGGTCCAGCAGTAAAAAGGATTTTAGTAAATGCCTATGTCTTGGGGTGACTAAAGCCAACATTGGAACTACATGGTCTTTAAGGTCCCTTCAAACCCAAACCATTCTATGATTATTTGTTGAGGGATTAAAGGACAAGCTTTGACGGGTTCCTGACACGCACATGAGCACCAACTAGGATTTTCAGCAATACTCATCTTATGAGGGAGCAATTCTCTTGCATGCTTTAAGAAGTTATGAGTCACCTCTCTGTCTTTGTGTGCTTAAACACCCATAAAGATTATCACTGTATTTGTTCACTAAGAAAATTTCAGCCTTGTAAAGTTTTAATTAGGAAGCTACCTTGATATCAGCTGTGTAGTTCATCTAAGATCTGGGAATGTCAGTTTAGTAGGGTAAACCCATCTTCTTCTTTTGTTATCTTTTTCTCAGTGTTTTTCTCCTCTGGAAGAGAACTTCCTGCTGCATGACAGCAGATGTGCCTGTGGCTCCTAGTTGGTCAAGTGGCCATTCCCAAGGCTTAAGGAGCGAGGAGTGTTGCTCTGATGCTTAGTGCCTTATCTTGGACTTGCTAACTGGTGGGGAAGAGTCTGTCCTTTGAAATGGTAAAAGTTTTCAGTACTGTCTGAGACAGTCATACAGCACTTTCCATTTCTTTGTTGTGTATGGTGTCTTGCCCTATCTCAGCCTGAGCTTTAGAGTTCATCCAGCAGAATTTAGCTGGTTACTGACTTTTTGGACATTAAAAGTGGGCTTTTAATGAACTTAAAAGTACATTTGACTTTGGAACGGACAGTGTTTCCTTTGATGGGTGTTTGGAACTTCCTGGTTTAATAGGGTTTTAATGTAGTGCTCATTAGGTTAATTAACTCACTCGAAGCATATAAGCTTATGTCGTTTCTAAAGGAGGCTTTATTTCTGTTAGTAAATGCAGTCTAGGCCATCAGACTTAGTATCAGGTTTTTCAAGAGTGGTACACCTAACTTAAATACAATGTTAAAAAAAAATCATCAACAAAAGCTTCAATAAAACCATCCCATCGTTATCTGACACATTGCACAGTCAGTTGCAAGGTTGCCAATAGCTCTGAGATGGCAGGTTTGAAGCAGATGACACTTTTTCATGCACTGCAGACAGCTGGACTAGTTGACATTGCCCCAGCTCTTCTTCAGAACAGAGAATATTTTCTCTGGGCTGACTCTGTACTTGGTGGTATTTTTATTCCTCATATAGATTACAAAACAAAACAAAGCAGTTGTTGCTTAGCTACCCCTCTGGAGTGATGGTCTCTCACCATTTTGCAACTCTCTAATCTCAATGTTGCATTTTTTGCTTCTTAGAATCTATTTTTACTGGCTGGTGTTTTACACAGACACTTCTGGAACTTCTTGATCTGCCGGAGTGGGATGGCTGGGTACTGCTGTCTTAAAACTACAGAAGGGAGCCTGGTTGGGGAGCCTGGGAAAGGTCCCACAACCAGGAACCCCACAGCAGCACAAAACCGACTTTGCTGTAGGTTCAGAGATACTAATTCTGGTGAAATCGCCCACTTGGGGTGAAAGGGTCTGTACTTCTTGCCATTACCACATGGCTCTGTGTTAAGAATAGATTCATTTTGGATGAGGATAAATGCCAGAAAGCAAAATATGTGACTCCCATCCTCTTCAAGACTTCCTGAGTGAGAAGCTGTAAATTGGCATTTTGGAGTCATGGTACTAATTAGTGCAGAGCACAGCAAAATGGAGCAAGTTCAACTGTTTCTGCAGTCAGAAACGAATCTGAAAAAAATCTCTAAATTATTTCTTTTGAAGGAAGCAAGACATGCCTAATGCTCACAGCTGTACCTTTACCATTTTGATGAGGGAAGTGAAGAGGTTTGCTGAATGAAGAGTAAGATGTGGTTAAATACTGGGGATTGTGTTTGCACCAAAGTGAGGAAAGTATCTGGCCAAGCAGTGTTAGATTTTGGTTACTTTACCTGGAGAAAGTTCTCCAGGGCTCCTGCGTGCAGAATCAGTCTATGTGTGTGCTTTGGCCACTGAGCTGTCTCTCTTTGCTTTCTGCTTTTTCCCCTCCATGGCATCCCAAGCAGCAGTCAGCCACGCTTGCTGAAAGAGCCTGGTCTCAAGTACAGCCCATTTCTCCTGCTAGTCAACAGATCTTGGCAAATTTCTGTCAACCCTGACAATGCTTAATTTACAGCCTTTAGCCACAATGCCACTTTCTGGCGTTGTTAGAGAAATCAGAGTCTGTTCCCATAAAGCTTGTTACTTGACAGCATTTATGTTGCATGACTAATATGGCAATGGCAGCAATTTGCAATTAGCTGAGTGTCTCTCCTTGCCTCCCTGCCACATGCCCCAGAGCGTACGTGTCTGTCTAAGCCTGACCTGCCTCCCTTTACCGTTTTCTTTCTCTGTAATGTATTTTTTTGAGCTCACAGAGGGAAATGGGTGACTTGGATAGCTAAACAGTTGAATGGAAGCTGCAGACTTTATATCAGCAGTTTAGATCTGGCTGTGCTGCACAGTCCCTGTCCTCCCCAGGCTTGTTGATGTGTGATAAGCAGTGGGCTCAGAGCAGCTCTTAGACTGCAGGTTACCCACAACCCTGCTGGGGTTGTGCTGGGAGCCTTGGTGGAGAAGGCCACAGCCAAAGACGTGAACACACGAGGTGAAGAAACAACACGCTCATCCACGGAGCTGGCCCCTCCTGGGGAGGCCTGGGGCATTTTGGCAGGCTGTGCTGGAGACCTGGTGCTGCCAAACACTGTTTTGTACTTGACAGAAAAAGCCAAACTCTAGTCTGGACACGTGTGCAAGTACCCTGCTCCCTGCCAGTGTGTGGAAGGTACCTGTCTTGTGGCTGCAGGGCGTCCTCACCAGCTCCCAGGGGGGTGTGACATTATTGGAACCTCTTTGAACCCCATGAAATCTGTAGATAATTGGGTTGATTCCCTTCGACTCTGCTTTCACACATCAAAAAGGACCTGGTGAGGCTGGATGATCCAGCAGCTCTGTCTGGAAGGGATAGCTGAGTGGGTGCCAGGAGCAAGGACCCCACGCCACGCTGAAGGAAGAGGGACAGTGGTGGGTGAGTTGCTCCCTCCAATTCCTGCCTGCCCCTGGCAGGAGCAGCACCAACTTGTCTCCCTTCCCCCAGCTGCAGCTGAGATTTCAGTGAATCAAAGCTATAGAGTAGAGTTGAGTCAGAGCCAAGGAAAGGCTCTGGCTCAAATCCACCAGCTAAAAATGAGCAAAGCTTTTGAGCCTGACTGGAATCTCTCAAAAACAAACAAACAAACAAAAATCCTTCCCCAAATCCTTGTTGTCTTTTCACTTGATTTTAGCAAAATCATTCATTGCATTTCCATCTATTTCCCAGATTTCTCTCTTCCTCTTCTTCCTGCCTGATTATATAAACGTATCCCTGCACAGATGTATATTTTAGATGTTTTCAGTCAGTGGTGGAAAGCGTTCCTTTTTGTGGTGTTTTCATTGAGACAATCAGGGGCAAAGTTCTTGTGGCAGTGCCAGGTCTAATACCACAGGAAGAGCTGTGTCCGCTGGAAACACCAGAGTACAGAACCCGCTGGATTTTCTGAAAACACAGAATGGTTTTGAAAGCATGTCAAATACTGCGATGTCAGCTCAGATTATTGTTTTGTCTCAAATTGTTTATTTGGTTTCGTTCTGTTTTTCAAAGGGGTGCTGGGGAACATGACTTACCTTAAATCTAGTTTTGCCAGTGCCCTTCCAGTTACAAGTGCTGCTGTAGAGCAGTGGAAATGCCACGATTGCATCATTTGCAGTCCTTTAGAGATACACATTTCAGTCAACAGCCGGGGAGCTGCTCTACCTGGAGGTTTTGTTGACGCTGTGTCTTTTTGGTTTTGCAGTGTTTATATTGCAGCAGCATTCAGAAATGCAGCTCTGGCCCTGATTTCTGCAGACTTGTATCTCTCAATGAATCCCACTGAGATAAAGTGTGCTACTTGTGCACAAGTGCTCACATGAGCAAGGGTCCCAATCTGTGACAAAACATACCATGAGTCAATAATGGAGAGGGAGGTGAGGAGTAAATCTCTGCCAGTAAAATGAAGGCAGTTCTACCCGGTCATTGGCACAGAATGGAAACATTTTTCATTTTCCCCTTCCACTTTGACAAGTAGCTTAGGGAACACACTAATTTGATCTTTTTATTCATCAGGGCTATTCAAGACCAGAAGCAAACTATTGAATAAATTATTTCTTCCTAAAAGTCTGTATCACAAGAAGAGATTTTAAAAATGAAGAATCTGCAACAGGCAGGAAAGCAAGTGTTGGATGCTGAGATTTGGAAATAAATCCTTACATTTATGGAACAGCTTTCTTTTGCAGGAAGAACAGCCAACTCAATGTAGTAAGAAGCAAACGTTTTCCCAGTGACAATGAGTTAATGGTGGTTGTTGAGCCCCTGGGGTGGGTGTGCTCCCAGGTCCTGGCTGATGCTGTGAGCAGCAGAGCACTGCACAAGTGGGTTGTGAATGGTGCAAAGCCAGGGCTCTGCATCTTCTCCGGGGACAATTCTTGTTATTGCTGTACGAGCCCTGAACGCTTTGACACTCAGCTTGGGGAGGGAGCTTCAGCTGCTTAGTCTTAGATGTCAACGTAAAAGTTTCTGCTGCTTTCACCTGTGCTGCATTTTATTGTTGCTTAATTATTTTGCATCTTAGCTTTGTCTTTTTTACCTGTGCTTCAGGTTTTGTGTGCAGGAGCAGACTATTGGAGCTGGTCTGCATGCTTAAGAGTCTCCTTTTGTAGCATGGAACAATTCTTTTTTCAAGGTCTAATACTGTATTTTAAGGATCTACTGTCGTCCTTGATTAAAAAATGAAAAAGGATGACAATTTTACACAGTTTATTGTACACTACTTCAAAGACATTGTCTGCCCGAGGGAGGGAGAACTTGGTAGCCTTGTGGAAAAAGCCACAGTCAGTGTATAAACACTATGAAAGTCAGAAGACTCTAAGAGAAATCTGAGTGGAGCTCCCTGACTGGGGTATTTGTGCAGAGTTGTAATCCATTTCCTCTTTGTCTTTACTGTGTCAGCATGGTCCACACAGGAATTCACAGTGCCAGTGGCTCTCTGGAGCTTTTGGTGGATCCCTAACTCTCCCCAATGATTATCCCATGTGAATGTGAAGTCACATCTGTACAGTGGGGCATTGTCCTCTGGTGGGGTTTGAAACAGAAATCAGCAGATTTTTGAGGGCTCTTGCCATGATGTTGGCTGTTCCTGGGGTCCGAGGTGGCTGAGGTCCATCCTCTCCCCTGAACTCCAGATGAGCGTCACCCTTCTGTTCATGGAAGGGCAACTGCAGCACAGGGGGCTGCTCTTACCAAGCATATCTGCCACTTTTATGCTTACTGGGCCTTGAGGGAAGAGTCTTTCTGTCTCTTTAGTATTGTCTTAAAATCCTGTTTAGCTGCCATATGTTTCCTTGATCCTTTCTTTCCCGTAATCACCAATTATCAAGATGTGTGTGCAGAGTCTTCCTTTCTAATTAGCTGATTCCTAATGCCCCACGGATTCACTGTCATAAGTGAGTTTTATGTGACCTTGCCCTCCTCATGTGCCTCCTCTGTCCAGGTGACACAGCGCAGTCAGCTCCAGACAAAAGCACCCAGACACTTCTGTTTCTAAAAATGCCCTTTTTACAGGTTTAAAGTTGACACATGTCAGCCATAAGCAAAGCCCTCATCTTTTCCCAGCCTGCAGTAAATGTGACGCTCCTCATTCAAGCCAGCTCAGTCCACCCCTCTGGGAGTCTGGGAAAACAAGCCTTGCAGGGAGCCCCAGAGGTCAGCAAAACAGGCACTGTCAGACAAATTAAATGTGATCAGAAGGTTGCTGAATCTCTATGGTTTAGCAACAAATCATATATAGTAGTCAGCAGGAATATGAATATGTGGTGTAAATGAGGCATTCTGTGTCCAGTTAGCTTCAGGTCCCTTAGCTATTTAGTTATTTATTGCTTTATAGAATTTTCTAAATAAATCCACACAGATGAGGCAAAGGTACTAAATCAAAATTAAGCCAGCACACAGCCATGTACAGGAGTCACAGACAGCACACATAGCCCCAGCAGGCCAGCTCTCATCTTAGTCTGCATGTTGTTTATATGCTACATGCCATTTTCTGCCAAAGTAAAGATTCCTATCATCATGGTGGCTTTCTTTGATGTCCAGCAGGGCAGATGCCTTGTACACATGGAGGAACCTGAAAAAGTCTTTGTTCTGCCCTATCCAAAGGTCATGTTTCCCAGAGGGAGACTTCTTCAGAGTCGAGTCTTTCAGGATTTTAGTGTTGTCTGGGAATAAGTAAAAAATACTTTTCTACAAATCAAACCTTCCTCTTTATAACGAGTTGTGGAGTATTCATGGAGGGAGACTTCAGTTTTGAGCTTCAAGAGGGCACAGATATGATGGTCTTTTAGAGCTTAAAGGCATCAGAGTCCACTGCAGCTACTGACATAGAGACTGTAAGTGTCAAACTGGTCTGTGCATGCAACTAACCCAGCACTGGGGCTCCTGCCAGAGATGGAGGCTTTGTGTGCAGTCAGGGACAGGGATCAGGAGCTGCTGGGCAGCTGTGCTGGAGGGGTGACAGTCTCTGACATGTCTGCCAGCATCACCAGCTGTGGGTCAGGGAGAGCAGGCTCTGCTGAAAAGGGAGGGAAATCCCAGCTTAATCTGCCTGTGGTAGATCTTCTTTCCTGGTCTCTGCCCAGAGTAGCAGAAATTCCCTGTAAAGGAAAAGGGCATGACTGAGGATGATCCCTGGCTACAGCGATGGAACTGAGAAGCAAAGGCATTCAAAATGTTAAAATAGTGAAATGCAACAGGTTCGTGCGAGAGCAGCTGTTTCCCTGCTGAGCTGCTGGGTGCACTGCCTGGTGGGGGCTTGGGTGGCACAGGCTGTGGGTGGCCACAGGACAGGCTTGCAGCTCTCTGCCACTGACTGCTGAGGCTCTTACTGGTCTGGCTGGGACCTCCATCCATCTCTGGTTAGTGGAAACAAGAGGGCAAATGGATGCTTTATAAGGGGAGCAAGTAAATGGGGCCGAAAGGGGGAGATAGTGAGAGTGAGGCAGGGAAAGAAGAAAAGAGAAAAACCACTGGAACATGAGGTAGGGAGGAGAGAAAAGGAGGACAGTGAGGAAAAAGGGAAACAAAAGTATGGCAAACAGTGAGCAGGAGGAGTGCTTGCCTCCCTGGCTGCCCTGACCCTGCTGACCCAGCTCTCCTGAAGCATCCACTTCACCTCCCTGTGAACTGTCCTGCTCTAGGGCACAGTGCCCAGCTGTTCCCTGTTCTACAGCAGAGCCTGACCCTCACCTACCTTGCAGAGGGCAAGGTCTGCAGGAGTGGGGAAAACAGCCCTCCAGGTCTGCCTCTCCCACTGCATTCTGAAGGGACTGATCCTTCACAGCATCAGTGCCTTCTGTTTCCTACTCAGGTCTCCTTAGGAAGATGAAAAGTCATCTCCTTCAAGGGAAGTTTAGGGTTGTGTCTTTGTTGTTTCCTAGTGTGATGAGTTCAAGCTGAGCTGATACAGTGCAGGCAGAGGGAGGGGAAGGGAGACATCCGTGCTCGCAGATGCACTGTTTCACACTGAGGCACCACTGGTTGTGGTAAGACAAGATGAGAATGGGTTCAAAGACCGTGTTTCTCAGTATGGTAAATACAGTTTGCAGCACTAAAGGATTTTGCAAGTCATTCCAAGGTCCATGGACATTTGAGCTCCTGCCTCAAAGTAGTGTCAGACTCCTTCTGTTGTTCCCCTGGCCTGGCAATGTGGACTTTACTTTGGTTGGGTTAGAAAGGAACTAGTCCAAAACTCCCCCCTGCCCCCAGCTGTTTGTGATTCATTACTTACTGCTTTCCTGTTCTTGGCAGACCTCACGAAGCGATGGATCTTACTGCCTAGTCTCAGAGCTGGGCCCTGTGTCTTGTGACTGTCTCCTTCCTGTTCTGCTTGTCTCCTTTTTTTTTTGTTCCTGGGAATTTATGGCCATATGCACTAGGATAACTGCAGTTGCTGGTGGGAAAGGTGTACCTTGCTGTGTGCATGCATTCACGTGGAGTGCCATGTGCCAATTCAATACACCAATGTGTTAAGAGAAATGTCTTTCAAATTAAAATTCAGTAGCAAACTCCCCCTTAATTACTACTCATTAAAAATAATGTAACAGTCAGTTAAAAGCTTTGCCAAACAATAACAATAATCTTGTAAAACCCCATCATGGTGTTCAAGCAATACTTTGCCAAAGATCATTAATTGGGTATGTGTGAATTTTTATCTTCTTCTCTAATTTAGTTTTCAGCCTTTAACTGGAAAACCTGTTTTATCTGCTGAAGGGACCATGCCATGTGGATGACATGCTGCTTGAGGCTGGGAAGAAATGGGAAGAAATATTTCTCTAGTGCAATAGGGCAGGAGAGGCTGAGGCTGACCAGGCAGACTGATTTTCAGGGAAGTCACCAGCAGCACTACCTATACTTGTGCCGGAAAGCTGCTTTGCTTTTCTGCCAGATGGGAAGTTATGACCCGGTTACAGGAGCTGGTAGGCAATCATTTTGCAAAGAACAAAAGAATGAGTAACCAGGAAATGCTGAGGTGGATCGAAGAGCTAAGGGCAGGAGCTCCCTTCTGTGTAGCTGGAGACACTCCTCTGTCCAGAGCAAGGGCAGAAAGAAGATGCTGAGGTTCTTGTGGAGTGGGGCCTGATGCTGCTCAACTATGGGGCTGAAAGTGGCCCACAGAGACTGTGGCAGATGGCATGTCCCATGGAGATGAGTGTTGCTCCTGCTGCTTCAGTCTTGAAGCATCTGCAGCCAGAAAATGAGGATGAGGAAGAGAAAGTCTCCTCTCTTAACTGGCCGTGACTTAAGTGATGCAAATGCTGTGGGGATCCCCCTTAAACCTTGACTGACAAGTGAAGAAGAATGTTTCTACTGCTTATAGTACTGACATCTTTGTTCCATGGTGAAATGAGACATAGGTAGTTTTGTGCTATGGGTAAATGTAAGCCTTTGATGTGGTAGCACTGTTTGATAAGGTTAATATGATAATATCAATGTACTTACAAAAAAGGCATAGTATTGATGAATATTCTTGCCAAATAGTCTTAGCTGCTTTATGGCCCACATACTGAACCATGTGGAAAAAATACCCCACAAGAACCTAAAAGGGAACAGAGAGGTTTTGTAACTACATCTTTTGAAGACCTTAAATATCCACATCCCTGAATAGACTTTTATGAACAAAAAATTGCTGATGTTTTCACACTGCGTGTCCTTGAAAGTCAGTTTCTTTCCTGCTTCACTGCCAAAGCCCAGCCCAGCTTCTTCAAAAGCTGATAAAATTGCAAATGCCTAAAGTGGGAAGGAGAGAAGCAGTGCCTCATGCAGCTGATGCACTCACAGTGGGACAGTGTAACAAAGAGGTAACAAGCAGATTACTATATATGATCTCAGCTGAAAGTAATTTACTACAATTTTCAAAACTAAGTGTTGATGGAAGAGCTTTTAAACCTGCAGTTAGGCAGTTTGAATGAAATGTTAGGAGGAAATAAAAGAAGACTTTCATGTGGCATTAACTCCAAGGGAGTGGATGATATGATTTTGAAGAGGGACTTAAAGATTAATGTAATCTAGAAGTACTCTTAAGGTTTATATAGATGCTGAGCTATCCCATTCTCACTGAGCATGCTGAGTGCACCAAGGGCTGTCTATGCTTTAGTTTTGCAATGGCATTTGGGTGCCATTCAATGAATTTGGAAGCTGACTTTGAACTGGGCTTTACAGAACTTGTAAACAGAAAAATATAAATCTTCTTATTCTGAGGATTGATGCTAAATTCTTTGCTTTTTTGAGGTAATTAAGACAATTTTTTTTTTGTAGTTATTGTAGTGTTAAGGAGAGTTAGCAGAGTTGAACAGATGTAAAGTAAGGCAGCCTCTCCTGTGGAAAGGGAACTCGAGGTCTCTGAATTTTGCTTTACTTTGCCAGAGCAGATCTAACAGACTCACTGTGTGTGGAGCAGCCAAACTGAGAATCAAACTGCCTGGCCAGGTAAGAAAATAAACAGTGAATTTGCAGCCCTTTTGAGTGTCAGCTGTAGGAGTGTCACCTGAGGTTCTCAAAATGGAAGGCAACTGGAAGTAATTTCTCAAGTTTTGTCTTAATGTCTTGACTCAGTCACATTCCCCCTTCAGTACCTTTGGGAATTGTGTACAGAGCAGGAATGAATAGATCACTTACAGCATGCTGTAAATGTACTTCTTGAAGGGAGTTCAGCTTTTCTTTATACTGTGTATGGTGTCTCTGGGACTTTCCCTCCCAACTGGCTGAAAAACCTTCTTTCTTCCCTTTTTCTTTAGAATTGAAGCAACTCTCTTGTAGTTTCCGGGAGAAGTTACCTGTTGAGGTAATGACAGTAATGAAGGAGTTCAGCCCAGGCCAGAGGACTACACAAGCTGTTGTATGATGCACTCACAATCACATGGCTGTGCAGCTGCCTGCTCCTCTTCTCTGGGTTGAGTGAGCTCTGTGTGCTGCTGAACAGTTGCTTTTCTTCAAAACACTAAAATCACATGCTGATTAGTGAGATTACTTTTCAGTCAGGGCATGGATGTAATTATGTTTAATGTATTAAACGTGTAAAGAGCCAGAGTCAGTAATTTTTATGACCTGTTTAATGACAGCCATAAAAACAGGAGGTTTGGTTCCCCAATCACTTTTGTGCTCTTGTGCTTTGGAGTTGGGGATGGAAGATTTAAAAGTTGAATTTCAAATAGAACACATTTGGGGTTTTGATATAGTGACTTACTCTGTTTCTGCTTAATGCATTTTCTTGGACTTAAAAATCTTTTTTCATACCACTTGTTCCCTATTTCACTGGCCACTGTAGAAGTGGATTAAGCACACAACAAGCACATACAGGCAAAAGGTCTTTGGACAAAGGCTTTTGGCCTTTTCTGTGTTCTGGGGACATACATGGTTATTGGAGCAGGAGGATGACCTGGGTCATGAAAGTCAGTCCTCTGCTATTATGGGCAGCCACAGCATTAAATGTCTTTCATAAATGCATCCTGTACTGTCTCAAAACTAATTACTTTCCAGCCTTTCCCTGTTTCTATTAGAAGGTTGTTCTTTCTGAGGGATTCTAATCCTTCTTATTTCAAGCCTAAACTTATTTATGGTGAGTTGATACCTGCTTGGGCTCATTTGCTGCTCTGCAGGCTTGCCAGTGTTGCTGACAGCAGCAGCCATGCCAGACCATTACCTGTGTCTCTGTCTCCAGTCTGTGGAAAGCACTGCCTTCCACTCTGGAGGTGCTGCTTTTCCCTGCCTTACGCCCCATCCACCTGTCCCCGTTGTTCCCTCTGTGTCATATACTTTATCTGTAAGATGTTGCCCATCTTTGTGTTTAGTTGATCCAGCAAAACAGCATCCCAGGGCTGTTGGATATACTGGTGATAGAAGTAAACATAAACAGGGGAGCTGATGGGACTGCAGAGCTGAAAAGGCACTTGAGGCTTTCCTGTTGCAAGAGCAGTGGTAAAGATTGTTATAAGGAGCACATTCAGCAAAGAGAGACTTGATTAAGATCTCCTCATCTAAGACTGTGATTCTTCAGTCACTTGGTCCTGCTGTACCCTGACTGATCCTCCTGGGCTGCCACACAGTGCACACAGCACACGACTAACAGCCTTCTGGACCAGTAAGGAAGATCGTGTGGGAGATACCAGGACGTCTCAAATGGGGCAAAATGCCTGTATTTAGATGAAAATGTCTGTGGATCTTGAATGTTCTTTTTCTGGGCATCTCTGTTAGTGTATCAGCATTGTGATGCACTTAATTATAAGTACAAGAGACTAACAGTAAATATATTTTGAGACTTGTAGTAAAGGGAAAACCAAGGAGAGCAGGTTAAAAACTAAACCAAACTGAACAGAGCTTGTCTACATGCCCTTTATACAACAGCCTCTCTCAATGCTCTCCCTAAAGTGTTTTGCAGATCACCATTAGCAGGTTCTTTTTCTGAGTATGTGTTGTCTGTTGTGAAGTTTTGACTATGGAAGTGTTGCATCTCATGCAGTGAGGCTGTCCCTGTAGAATAAGGACGCTGGTGTAAGGGAAGAGTTGAGGGCTGTTTCTTGTGGACTGCAGGGTTGTTAGACTAGAGGCCAAATTTCTGACGTTTGCATGTAGTATCAACACTTAATTAATATGTTACAACAATGATGAATGCTCATGACCGTCTCATTCAAGTCTTCCTCCTTGTATTACATTCCCTATTAGATTTTAATTAAAAAAAAAGCTTTCTTCAGACACTGTTTTCTTTAGACACTGTTTGTCAGTTACCAGTGCGTGATAAAAAGCTGCCCAGCATTAATGTGTTGCAGGTTTTGTGCCTCACCTTCTCCCCTCGAGATGAACCATTGTTTAACTGAGCAGCTTTCACGTCTGCAGACTCCATTGATTTATTTCATGCAAGCCCTTTGTAGCTGTGTTGTTGCTATGGCAATAAGAAAACACAAACAGAATAAATGAATAATGGCGATAAGGAATTGTTAGCTGGCAACAGAGATCATACATTTTGACCCTTTGTGAGATTTCTTTGTTGTCTGAGAACAAACAACAAAGAAAAGGGATGGATTTCATCTGTCACAGAGACAGCATCCAGGTGGAGAATATGCTGAATTGAGAAGGGGTGCATTAACCCCAGGACAGCCTTAGACCTTTAGTGCCTGTGACAAAGCTCTGGGGCCCAAAAAGGTGTCCAGAAGTGTTGGAAAGAAGACACAGAATTAGCTGCTCTTATTCTGTCCTGGAATGTGAGCTATTCTGGCTGTTGGGGAAGAGTTGAATGCACCTCATTCAAAAGACAGAAGCAGCAGTATGTTTAATTAAGGTGAAATAATAATTTGACAGAGTTGAATAAATCTGATGGTATTTAATAAAATTTTACAGGGGTTTGCAACAGGTCAGTAAGTTTGATGGCAAGGTTCACCTTATTAATTACTGCATGGAAGAAACATACAAAGGAAAATTGGATTAGAATCTGGTTAGTATGATTCACACAGAGACCACAGACCTTTCTGGTGAGTCATGAGGTTCACAGTGGACCCCCTTGCTTTCTAAGCTCCTTGTGGAGCCTTGGTGCAGCTGAGTCAATCTTAGTCTCAGACTTGGACAACAGTATAAGTCTAATGAAATTATCTCTGTGAAGTTTATGCTAATTAATATTGAGTAGATGAATAATGTTTCATTAGTATTAAATCAGTGTGCTATCAGTCACTTACTGAGGGGATCTCTCTGCCTTGGGCAGGGAAGGCTCTTTTAGGTAAGAAATCTCAAACCTGGAAAGGCATCCCTGCACAAGGGGAGAGTCATGGGTGCTGCAATTCAGCTGCAGCTGAGGGAGAGCTCAGATCTGGCTGCTGATGATGGTAATATGTATAGAGTGAAATAGTTGGCTGTTGGTCAATAGCATAGACAGGATACGTGGTTTTCATTTAGCTCTGATGTCATGTTCTGTACTTTGGTTATCTTGCATTTTTGGGCTTTGAGACCACCTTTCAAAATATGTTTCTGAGGCATCTTCATTCCCCTGTGCATGAGCCAGGATTCCCAGCCTCCAACCCCATGCAGGGATTGGGGCTTGTTGCACCTTCATCACCGTGAACCAAAGTACAGCCTGTGGTCAGGCATGTCTGTAACACTGCACCGCCACTCTGCTTCTGTAGGAATTAATTGTCATCTGTAAAGTGTTGGTTGGATTGAACTCTTCACATTTTTTCACCTCCTGAGAGATGCCAGCTCTCAGCAGCTCCTCCCTGCCCAGCAGGAGGAAGGGCAGTGCCACTGGCCCCGCTGGAAGATTGGATGTGACGTGGGGCCTCTCGGATCTCACACATCCCCCGGGACCCCACTGAGCGAGGGCTTTACAACACAGGCTTTGCCACAGGTTTGCACAGTCCTAACCCAATGAACTGCAACCTGCTGCTCTGGGGGCACTCCAGAAAATGTAATTGCTAAGTCATGTGTAGAGTTTGTAAGGAAAAAATAACAGTTCACTCACACAAGTACTGGAAGTTACGTTCAAAGCACGACCCCTTGCAGATGTGAATCTCTGCAGCTCTCTGGAGTCTGCTGCAGTGACAGCTGCTGATGCTTTCCTGCATCCCTCAAGTAGGTTATTTGGAGTGTAGAGGATGTGTTAAGGATTTCTGCTACAGTTGCACACAGAATTAATCTTTCGAGTTGGTTTCAAGTTTAGATCAGGTTTGCCAACACTTTTATTTTGCCCAGACTTTCCAAGGAGTAAGATGCTGCACAGCAGGACTTAAAGTACCAAAAACTTACCATCCATGTTAAAACTGATTTGGAATCTGGGGATTAATATTGCAAAAGCAGTGAAATAATGACTTTATAGCTTTCCAGTGTAAACAGATAATAAGATGGATGCTGAGCCTGTGTGTTGCCATTGTTGCCTTTCTTATTTTAAAGGACTGTTAATTTTAATATCACCTGTTAGGGAGCCTTGAGCTTTATAGTACATGTAGACAGCTGTTGGCCACGAAATACAGTTGCAGCTGCAAAAAATGCAACTTCCAAAATAATAGTCAAAAGGGTCAGATCCTCACCCAGGGGCATCTTTGCTCCTACTCATATTCGTTGATGTAATATTCTGATGCCCCTTAATAAGGGCTCTTTGGTGATGGGAGCAGCAATAAACTGTTGGTGCATTAAAAGCCCTTTTGCCTCAGAAGACGTGGAGTTGAAGTCAACAAGAAATGCAATGTTCAAGACCAGAAGTACTGGAGGTGTTTTCCTTAGCATGAAAGTTGAAAATCTTGGTATATGTTAGCCTGAACTTTATGCTTGGCATATGCAGTATAAGGCATAATACTGCAATGAAATAAATGAATTTATTGTTTCTAAATGCTCAAAGCCTATCTATATGGTATAAAACATAGTTTTCTGCTGGGACAGCTCAGAGACAGGACTGTGAGAGCTGTGCCTGTGTAGGCTTGGACTACATTTACCTCTTTGTTTCTGATGCATCTGTTGAAACAGGTCCCCTGTAACTCTCAGGGAAGCTGTGCTGAGGAGCAGTGCCTCTCTCACATCTCCTGAGCAGGGCCAATACCACGGAGTGTTCTCCACCACGATTCCACTTGGAGAAACACTGACCTTGTTCATTGCCTTCTTGGTGTGCTCCAATGATAGCACCTTCCAGAAGCTGGGCTATATGAAAGTGGGAAGATTTGGAAGTATACAATAATGGCAGTTTCCTGGTAATTTGCAGTAGCTGGTTAATGTATAGAGAGTCAGAGAACAAAGAAATGGAATATAGATTTGTCGGTATCAAATAGATTTATAGATATAAATGTATTTATAGATTTATTTCCTAATCTCATGAGAATACTTACTCCATTCTCTTTGGCTTAGTTGCAGGAAAGACAATGCAGTGCTTTTGTGCTATAAAGTTAAAACCACAGCTTCCTAGTAAATAGAAATTATTCTCTTTTCAACACAGTTCAAAGCTAACCTGGTAGTGTACAGTACATGTACACAGCTCTTAAAGGCTTCAGTGATCATAGGCATGATTTCATATTTAAGCAGTGTTGTACTCTCTGACCATCCCCTTAAAACAAGCCAAGATAAAAGAAACATTTTTTCCATTTTAAACAGTCGTTAGGCATTACACAACTATTTCCTTTATATTTTCTAGTTTGCCAGAACCTCACTGAAATTAAGTATGGTAAGTGTGGCTAGTCTGTTGTTTTCCAATAAGCTTTTCTCTATCTGTTTATAAATCTACAAAAACTTCATTTATGAGTTTATATGCTTTGGGAGGTATCAGTAAGCACTAACTGAGATTCATATTTTGTTCGGAGATATCTGTAAGAAGTGTAATTATACAGTTACATCCTGCTAGGATTTCTAGTGTAGAAATCTTTACTAGAGTACATAGTTAATCCCAGCTCTTGTAATAAACAGTGGAATTCTCTCTTTGGGGACTGACAAAATCAGTCCAAGTGCAATCCTAAGAGCAAGATGTAATTCCTACGATGTCTAGGTTGTCTGATTGAAAATGAATGTGTATTATAAACTTTCTGGTGTACAACACCAAGCTGTGTTTCAGCAAGCACTTCAGCACAAGCTTAACTTAAAATTCCCTTGATTGTAATAAGATACATTTGTGTGCTGGTCATGCAGAGCCTGGGTTTTCAACAAAAGAGATCCCATGGAAGTCAGAGCCTGTGCTCTCCCATGGCATTTCCTATAAACTGGGATTTAGCTGGCTGGGATTGTCAGATACACCTTCTGTGTCCAGCTGCTTATGTGTGTGTGCCTGCATCCCTCTGCGATCCCTCCCCTGAGTTCTGCTCACACGTTTTGGACTATTGCTCAGAAGCTGTCGCTTGTACAGCTACCATAGCAGTGTTTATGACCTTTCTTTGTGGCTTTTTAAATGCTTTTAAGTACTTTGACTTAAAGGAAAATGACAAGTCCTTCACCTTTATGAACTAACCAGCTTACAAATCTGGGGAGGGAATAAGTTTTTCAGAACAGGAAGCTTCAAATTACTTAAAAGAATGATTTCCAGTACATAAAAGAGCACGGTGTCTGTCATAGACCTATATTCACCCAAAGTAAAAAACTAAAAAGAACAAATTTGTGAGATATCAGTTCTTCTGTAATATTCTAAGAAATCACTGCTATTTTTACTAGATCATACCCTCAGGATTTTTTCATCAGCCCATCTTGAAAGCTGCCAGTTACTGTGTTCTGAGGCTGTTTCTTGAGGGTTAATGATTTGGCTCTAATGTCTCTTTACACCAAATGCCCTAGACCTTGTCTCCTTCTTAAATTTACATTTTTGAGGTAACATTTGATCTAGTTTTTAAATTTTCTATTTAGAAATGATTGCTTTTTACTAGAAAGTAATTTTCGTTGTGTTCAAGGAGAAGAAATGCTTCATTCAAAATTATATATGGTGACAGGAAGGGCTTTTACATATCAAAGATGTTAAAGAACGTCTGAATTCTCTTTTTTAAACATTAACTTCATTTTTCACATACACTAATGTCCTTTGGTAGGTTAGTGTGGGTATCCTGTTGAAGCTCAAGGGGCAGATCCTCCCAAATCCCACTAGAGAGGTGATGAGGATTTCCAGGTTTTTCGTGCTGGCATCTTAACTGTGTGAGTGTGACATGGTAGAGGTTCATTATCCTCTTCTGCTCCCATTCATGTACATAGAGCTGAACTCCCTAACACCAGGAGATAGCCACAGTCCCACCAAGCAGAGCACTCATGGCAAAAAAAATACTCCAGCTTTTGACCTCAAAAGGTACCAGTGTCCTTAAAAACACTGGTTTTTCTGCACCTTCATGTTTTCCTTTTTCTGCTCTCCAGCTGGGTGGGTAAGTGGGGATCCTTGGAGTGTCTGTGCACCAAGGAATTGAGTGCTGAAAATCCTGTGTTCAGGACACTGCTTCTGTTGTGTTCAGGGAAAGAGAAGTCCCTGCTGAAAATCAGTTTTAGAACAAGAATTACCTTATCAAGGATCACATAAGAAATGTCCTGAACCCATAAATCAAATAATGATTTTTTTGTGCGTGTGATGCTTTAGCTGGATCAGCATGATTACTTTATTTATGGCCCTTTTTTATGCTTATGAAGGAAGCTTAGGTTCACTGTTCACTCGTGATTTTCCTTTCTAAGTTCAGTTGTTGCATTTATTTCTCTTGCAGTCTGGAGTTTTTTCCCCTGAGCAGACAGGTTTCTTTATCCCCACCTTTAAATGACGTAATGTCACATTCTTGCAAGTCATTCATTGTGTTCATGTAGCCAGAAACATAGATTTTCTTGTTCCAACTCTTCTGAGAGGTCGAAGAATTTTTAAGTATACATTCCTAGTGCATGACCTCTTTGGCTGTATGGTGATTATTAATATTACAGAAGCAGCAGCTAAGAGGAAATTACATCAGTAGATAAGATGAACTGTGCAATAGCAGAAGCTTTATTCACACTGAATACACTATTCATTTGCACAGAGAGATCACTTCTCAATTCAAAGAGGAATATTCTAATTTAAGTCTTAACTTCAGCCATATGTCAAAATCTCTTCAGAAACAAAGCTTACCACTGTGCAGTGATCCTGTAAGAAACACATTCCCCTTTGTGGATGGGCACATGGTAGGTGCATCAAACCCTCGGAGCTCTCGTTTTTCCTGACAAGCATTCTTTTTATATCAGAACATATTTCAGTTTAGTAAATTTGCTAATTTAATGTAAAGTGACCAAAAATAGGTATAAAATTGAGGAAATACCATAGTTAGTAGTCTTCAGGTTCATTCCCTTCTAAACCTAGGCCGGGCTTTTATTACTTACTTAATCTTATTAAAAGGTGCTTTTACATTACACTGAAGCAGTAAAATTTCAAAATACACCTCCATTAAATTAAATCATATGCATAAATTTAATTGAACATGGGTGATAATGACGGATCCCAGGCACAGAAAGCCAAAAGGAGTTCTCTGCTTAGGTGCACAGGAAAAAGCAGGAAACAGTGGCCTGGCTGCTGAATCAATCTTAGCAGTATGGCATTGTAGAGATAACTGGAAACATTTTGTGTTTTGTGGCATACCTGGTAGTCTGGGACCTCAGGCCATTAAAAGGGGGAGGGAATTCCTGTAGAAACTGCTGTCCTTTCTGCCAGATCCTGTTGAGAAGAGATAGTAACTAACCCCTATCCTCAGAGAGCTCAGCACAGCCACCCACCCTTCCTGTGCTGTGCTGGCTTCTGTGCCCGCACACAAGGGGATTCCATGGTTTCATTTATATTTAAAACCACATGCTGTCTGCCTTTGGTCACCTCTAGTGGTATAAATCAGAACCTAACAATGGAAGGCCCTAAATAAGTGGGCCATGTGGGTGACAGGCTTGTACAGTCATGTACCTCCACTGGGGTCGTGTCACAGCACCGTCATCGCTGTTCCTGCAGGTCGGAGCAAGGTCTTTTCCCTAGCCATGCATTAGCCATAAGCCTCAGTGCAAGGAGACGTTGGAAAGGGAGTTGTAGCAAAATAATGATTTCATCCTGAAGCCCTGTGGGGTTTGCAGAAAACCTGTCTTCTGACATGACTGACTTCTTGACATTTATTGGCACACCCAGGTGAATATCATTCTCTGATAAACACTTTGGAGTTCCTCCAGGTTGATTTGCTTATTCTGGGAAGTTTTTGCTAGTGATGTATATACTTCTAATTTCACCATGTAAGCGGAGATAGGAGAGGATTGAGAATGATTAGCTTCAGAGGGGTGTTTGTTTTCTAAGCCCTTAATTCTTACATTCAAACCGAGGAATCAGGGAAGAATGACAGAACTGGTGCAAACTCATACTCTGCTGAAAGAACAAATTAATTGAAGCCAGGAAGATTCTGATGTAGGTAGAGTGATGAATGAAAAGCAGTTTTGTTGTGTTTATCGACCTGCTGGGTTTTATTGGCATTTGTTGCTCTTTGGGTGCATGCATTTATTTATTTTTGCCTATCCATTTGTTAGCCTGTAGCTACTTGCCAGGATTTAGGAAGAACGAAGTTTGCTCAAATCACTGGTTATATTGCAGATAGATTTGGCTCAGTGTGTTTGGCTTGTCATTTGACTGCAGCATTGACATGGTTATTGGTGTGTCTTCCTCCCCAGGATTATGTTGTACGTTTTTGTCTCCAAAGAGAAGAGAATTTGGCAAGGAGAGCCAAGAAGCATCTGGCTCTTTCCTGTTGTTCTCTCTCTCTTTTACTGGGAGTAGGGCAGTCTTATGGACAGCTCTAAATTTAGCTGCTAATTTTCATCAGTTCTGCTTAGATTTTGGCTAGAGGGGGTACCTGGGTGAGATGAGAGTCCTGGATGTGGCACCTACTGAATTGCATCCCCATGGGGAACATCCCTGTGTGTTTCCTGTAAGGTCCCCACATGTTTCCAGGTCATAAAGCCCCAGCTAAGTCCTGGTCTGACTTGTTTGTCAACAGTTTAAGAACTAACTTGTTCAGAGTAGCACTTAATTCTCTACATCCCTTTGAAAGTAGTGGTACAAAAGGCAAAATTACGTGCTTTGGTGGTCTCTTTACACGTAGATGTGTAGGCAAGAGAGTTTTTCCAGGGGTTACCATCTTTCTTGACACAGTTGATTGGAATTCATTAGTGAAGCTCCATGTTTGTAGTCACTGGTCAAATACTACTTTTAGCAGTTAAGAGACCTTTAAACCAGACAGAGATGGGCAGAATGGCATTCTGTTGGAGCAAAAATATCCTCCCTTACATTCCTTTCCTACCTACTGCAACCTGGCTTTGAGTCATTGCATGCCTACCTGACAGGTTAATTTTTTGGATCACATTTGACATTTGCCTGTAGCTGGAAAATAAGAGAGCAGATTCCACTGTGAAAATCCAAAAGGAGGTGTCATGCCTACTGTGTGGTTCCACCAGCAAAGTGCTTCCTTCATATCAAGGTATTTAAACAAGAATATTATAGGTCATATGTCTATATTTCCATTGCATAGATAGGATGATAATGAAGTGGCACCTGCATTACTGGTACTCCCCTCCATACTTTCACTGAAGTTTACCCTTTCTACTCAAATAATCTTTTTGTGTGTTTTAAAATAATGAGATTATTTGCAAAATATGTGGAATATCAACAATAGGAATTCTCAAAAACTATATGTTCAGGTCAGACAGGTAAAGACTTGGAGTCAGATATTAAACAGACAAAATCAGTGTAGTTCCTATATTTTTAGGGAGCAGCTCCAATTTGCATCAGCCAAAGATCTCTCCCAATTTCACTGGAACAATAATTTTCATGCAAAACGCACCAGACATCACAGGATTCCAGTAGTTCCGGCCCATTTGTCTGCTGCTGCTAGGAAGTTGTTTACTCTTTTGTATCACTCTCTGCTGACGTCTGCTCACTGAACAATGTCATCAAATTTCCTGTTTTTTGGCTTGTGGAAAGCAGCTCCCCCACCTTATGCTCAGGCTTTGCTGCGTGGAGATCCGTGGAGCCGGATGCACCCAGCAGACAGGATGTAAGGTTAAATGCAGCAGAGCTAAATAAATAAAGTAGGTGTTCAGTTGTGAACTAGAGCTGCCAACTTGCCCGGGGGATGAAGCTGACAGTTCAAACATTGAGCAGTGATAAAATACTTGTTTCAGGTTGGGGGGGTTTTTAATGGCTTTTGAGGGTTTTTTTCCATGAGTTTATGTTAGCAGCTTCCTGGAGCAGCCTGAAATAGTTTATAATGTGGTGCTGTGTGATGTATGTGTGAAAACACCTCTGTCAGGTATTCACAGCATTCTGCTGCTGGTGCTGTAGCTCTGCAGGCAGAGGAGCTGCCAGCAATGTGTTCATCAATAGCTCCTCTGCTGCCAGAGCAGCAGTCTGGTGCTCAGCTCAGGAGTGCTGACACTCTGCCAGGGCGCTGATCCCCTTACGTTTTTGGTTTGCTTGTGTTCTGGCCAGTGCCACAGGGTCATTAACTTCCACTTGGACAAGAGCAGACCTTAGTAAGTTCAACAGGTCTTCCAGACAAAGCTTGGGGCGCTTTCATTGATAACACCAACATTGTCATACTGGCCTCCTGTCACCTATAGCAAGAGGGAGCACCTGTTGTTAAAAACCCACCTAACCTTTGGAAAAATAGGGCATGCTGTGTGCTTTATGGTATCCGAGTCCTGTGCTCCCCTCTCTTCTGCAGGTCTGTCATGCTCCAAGTGGTTCCCCCCAGCATAGTGTTACTCTGTCCCTGAATCCAATTTTTCCTTTCTCCAAAGAGCTTGTGTACTTGGCAAAAAGCATTTGATCACTTCATGAAAACAATTCTTGTAAGGATTCCCTGTTATTAAAACAGAACAACTCCCCCTCCCCCCAAAAATTTTAAAACACCCCCCTCCCACCCACCCACCCCCCCCCCCCCCCAACACCAGAAAAAGAAAAATCCCACAACATAGAACATTTGGAATCAACTTGCAGAGCACTGAAAAAATCCAGGAGTATCTGATGACAGACAGAACTACAGGGTATGCTGCAGTGGATTATAGGGACTGTCCCACCACTGGGGGCATTGAGTTTGTCTTTATTTTTTAAAGGTTTTTGTTACAAGAAGGTACAGCCAGAACATTTTGCCTACTGCCTTTCTCTACTAAATTCAGTTTTATTGCACTGTCTCACTCCGATGCTTGCAGTAACTGGAAATAGTCTGAGTGTGTGAAGCACTGAGTGTGGAGCATGTGGGCTGTCACCTCATTGAAATGCTGAGTTCTTCTCATCATTTCTGACATCTTCATGCCTGGATTTCTGTGGAGACAAAAATGCTGTTTGCCTCAGAGTATCTTCTATTAGAAAGGAATGTAAGAGGGTTCCCTTGCAATACCAAGTTCCTGTTCTTGCAGCATCCTGCATCCCTAATGGGGCCCATAGTCAGTATATGGAGAGATGGACTGGATGCAGTACCCAGCCATGGGTACAATCTACCTTCCATCTCCAGGTGTGTGCTTGCATTTTGAATGGGCTTGTCTCAATAAAATCATACCAGTGCCTAAACAGGAACATTTTCCAAGACAGTTGGGTAGGATGTGGTCGACTTGCACTTCAGTCAGGTAAATGCTTGCAGTGCAAACTTTGCAGTCTGCACAAGTGAAAATAAAGAAGTTGATCTAGTCCCTGGTACAGACCTGCCCATAGTGCAGGACCCACATCAGTCACCTTCCGATTTGAAACAAGCACTGTCTGTGCTGAGGGAGGCTCAGGAAAGAAGCAGGAAAGGAGATGGCTGCAGACAATGAGTTCAGTGCCTAGGCAAAGGTAACACTTCATCCAAACAATTGGCAGGGGCTTCTATCTCTTTGTTTCTCCCTTGCCCTTCTTCCTCTCTGTGTATTCCCTGTTCCCTCCTCTCCATGTTTTCTGAGGTTCATCCGGTATCTTTGTGCCTTCCCATCAGATAACAGTGGTGGTGGTTGATTCTTTTGACCTCTGCCTCCCTTTGCAGAGCTGTCCCCTTAAATTTCTCCTGTGCTCTTTTTCATTCCCCTTCACAGCTTCAGTTGAAGTTTGAACCTCTAATGGTGTTACAGGCAACAAAAATCACCTTCAGGGTTACATTTCCTCCGTGGCAAAGCTGGACAAAGCTCCCAGTTGCCTGTGTGGACTGTAAGGCTGGATAGACCTCTGCATCACTGGGGAGAGGGCCCCAGGGGAGCTGTGCTCCCCATCCTCTCTGCACAGCTGTCTGCACGTGGGCACTGCCAGCATGGGGGGCCCAGAAAGCCTAATACAGTCTATTCCTTATCCTGCAGTGGAAGAGGAGAGCTCATCGAATTTTGTCTCCAGGGCATCCTAGTACCAGCCTTCTTCCTGGGGCCCTTGCAAGGGACTGAGCCAAAGGGCTCAAAATCGGAGCCTTCTACCTTCTGCTCCTGGTTAAATTTATTCATAAATGGCCCTCATGGAGATTTGTAAGTACAGGTGCAAGCTAAAACTCCTGAAAAGATGTCATTCATTTTATTTCTAACAAATAAATTCCAGATGTTTGCCTCTAACTCCCGGAGTGCTGATATGATCAGCTTGGGGCTCCAGTTGTTCAGTCTTGTGTTAGATGACAGAACAGAGAGTGAAATGAATGCTCACCACTGCCAGTGGTTTGCAGTCAAAGGGACACAAGTTCTTCTAACAATATGAAACTGAGAGAGTTCCAGATGAGACTGGGAGGTGCTGGCTGGCACTGCAATGATGGAACATTGTAGTACAGTATTACAGTAGTAACTAGATTTAAAAGAAAATAAAAATAATCTTGTATGACAGAAATGCTGGAAATACTGGAACATTTCAGAAAGAAAGTATGATATAATGTGCTGCAAAAAATAGGTCTGTACTTATCATAAGGTGTTTCTTGCTGCAGACTGTGAAAAGCTTCTTATGTGGGAAACACTGATTTGCATAGTGCTGCTTGCAAAGGCTGTAGCTTAATTCTCAAAGTCAAACTTGGGCGAAGAAGTGTTTTTCCTTGACTGGCAGAGCCAGGAGATTATTCTTAGTCTAGAAAAAATAGCAAGGCAGTCCAGTAATTCTATATGCCCTATGTGCCATGCAGATTAGAAAAAAATAGAATGGGCTGAAAATACAGAGCAGAATTGCAAAGCAAAATCATTTAGTTAAGCTATTAAACTGTCATAAACACTGCAAAATTCTGTCTTGAAACTTGGTCTGAAGTAGAAATGTAATATGTGCAATGTGAGTTGTGACACCCATGGCTTCATATTTACAGTATCAGAAAAATACTTTTCCCAACATGGGCATGTTTCTCTTGTAAAACATTTAAATTAGTCTTAGATGTTGTAAGTAGTATTAATTCATGGTACAAACAAGCCATGCTTCACTTCCTTCCCAAAGAGCACATGGGTAGCAATGGCAGGGCTGTGTTATTTAAGAATGAAGAAGGGCATGAGGCTGGAATACCACACACAGCTGGCAATGGATTTGTTGGATTTGTCTGACAAAGGAACTCCCAGGTGATCAATTACTCAGCATTCAGGGCCAGCTGGGCAGGGAGGGAAGGACACAGAGAGTGACGATGGACCTTGGTTTGTCCAAGAGGCCTCTTTAGCTTTCCTTGTGTGGAACTCAGAAAAGGAGATGTGCAAGGACACAGAATCCGTGCAGCAAACGCACCAGATAACCCCTTCCACTCGCAGGAAATTGTCAGTTGTGTCACAAAACCACTGCAAATCTTGCTTGCTTCATCTGGAAAGTATTTCTGGGTACAACCTCATACTGTGGCCTGAAAATTTTGTTACTCTGTTTTGGTGGGGAACATACTGTGAGTAATTTACATCTAATGGACTAGTGGTTTGATGCCACCTCTAACGTGTTCCTGCTGTTTCACATAAGGGAGTTTTTTGTTGGAATATATTTGGAGGTTCCTGGCAAAATTGGATTACAGAATATAACTGGATTAAATTATGTGTCTCACAGTATATTCTGAAGTCATTCAGAGTACAACATGTTGGTTCAAATTAAGCCGTGAAGAGAACAATTAGAACTGTGGTGTTCCCTGGTAGGTGCTTAGACTGTACATGGTAGTGGCTCATAGAGTTAGTCAAAATATATTCCTGCTGCAACCTATTACTGAAATTATAAAGTTCAACACTGAGCAGCACACCATTTGTTTTGTCTTTAGAGGATGAGGACAAAGGAGATGCAGAAAAAGCTGCTAACCACACAAATATGAATGTGGTAAGAACATTTGTCCTGGCTTAAAGGAACATGCAAACACATAAAACAAGTCAAATGAAACTTCCCAGGATTGAAAAAAGCTTCCAAAATCAAGGACGCTGTTCTCTCCTGCATCTGTAGTAAGTAGTTACAGCCTTATGCTCAAAGTTCGTAGAGGAAGAAAAAGAAATCAGGTGATATATCTGAGTCATAAACTTTTAAAGAGTCAGATCTGCATCATTCTTCAGTGAGTTTATAGGTTTACTTTTATTTTTTTAATTCTCAAAGTGACCTATACTTTTACTGTAGCTTTATTGGAACTGTTAATAAAGTGAATCTGGTTTTACCTTTCTGTTGCTTGCATGAGACATTATACTGAAAAACTATTTATCTTTGATACCTAATTTATTTGCAATGTGTTCTATTTACCAATTCACACAGGCTGTCTTTCCCATTAAACTGGTTTATAGAAATGCAGTATAATTTTTACACCAAGCAATAGTTTTGCTTTATTCTAGTTCTATGAATTTTCAGCTAGGTTTTGTGTCCTAGAAGTCTGGCTGAGCTCAGAGTCAGGCCATGAAACTACACTAAATTGCATATTTCATTAATAGAATTTTTCTGTTTGCTTTGGACGTTCTTCCCAGTATTTCGTAGCTTGGGGGAAAAGGCAAAAGAAAATAAATGAGTACAGTTGGTTTTTTACTCAGCTTTGCTGGAGATACAGAGGAGTTTCTCTTCTGCCTGTTGCAGGCAGCTCTGAGGAGCTCTAAGTCCCCACAGTTTGGTCATGCAGATACAGCGTCCATCCTCCCCAAGGGAGGACACTGAGGCTTGCAAATTAACATTTCCTGCTAAAATTTCTGGTAAAAGCTCCCAGCCAGAGCTATCAGCAGTCTGGATCACTGTCTGGGAAGAAACACTTGGTGCAGGGGAGGAAGAAGGAAATGGTGGCTGTGAACTTACTAATGGTGTCGCCAGACAGGACTTTAATGTCTATTTTCTCTTGTTTGTTCTTTGGCATAAAACTTTCACACTCTCAACAGAAGGCCCAGGCCTGCTGCATCCTTTCCTTAGGAAAATCAGCAGAGTGAGAAACATATTCTGGATAGTTGCAAAACAGATTAAAAAGGCTTGTTTGATGCCAGGATTTGGATCTCGAGGGAGATTGATTTTGGATAGAGGCCAGTTTTCCTTGCAGCTAATCATGGGGGTTTTGCATAGGTGGACACTGTTTAGTTATATAATGAGTAAGTGAAGCCTCTTTCTTTCATATTGCTCCTTCTTTTAGTCCCTCAGTGTTGTCCAAGTGGAATGAGGATGTCGCTGCCTGACTGGAAGGTGCCGTGTGAAGCTCTGAAGAGCCACCTGTGCACAGCTCCAGCACTGGTTCCTGTTGTAAAACATTTGCAACACCAGACCATTTTAGATGAGCCAGATAAATTCAGGTGTCAATAAAATTGTGCAGAAGGTGGTAGGCGCCTGGTGATCCTAATATTTAAGAAGTTGTTTTTGCTGCTCTGGTCTCAGCTCAGCTCTGCTCAGATTTTGCAGTCCTTGCTGGGAGGAGCAGAAAACCTACTCATTTCAGAGGCAGCACATGGTGCTGGTGTCCAGACATCTCCTGTGGAAGGGCCCACTCAAAGGTCTGAGGACTGATAACATGAGGAGTGTGATAAAGCTTCTGAGAAAACATTTTCTGACCCCCACGCACGTTGTAGGGAAGACAAGCACTGTCTATAGTGTCTCTTCGAATCACACATGGAAAGTCCACATCTGCTCAACCTAATGCACCTTTCAGCCACTGCTGGCTGTGTGCTCATAAGTGTTCATGGTTTATACAGCACTTATGCTCTGCAGTTTGCAGGTGAACATATGTTTACATTAAAGATTTATTCAGTGTTTTTGCATCTTCTTAGCCCCCCACATGTTACAGATCTTTCCAAATCTTTCAAACTTTGTGACTGCAGCAGCTCTCTGTGACAAAGTTCCACTGATGCCATGCAACTTGTAAAAGTATTTGATGCAAATATCTCCAGATGATGTGTCTCTTTCCTGGCAATCTGAAGGTTAAATAATTTATATGAGTCTATTCTACATTTATAGATTATTATCTGGATAGTTATGGCCTGTGTACTTTATTTGAGAAATGCAAACATGGTACCTGGAGAGAGTATATTTGGATAGTAGGGCAGGATTGCATCTTATGTGGATATTTGATACCCAGCTGGATTTGTTTCCCAGTTAAGGACTACAGTGTCAGAGTGCTTTATGGGCTTCCTTGATGATGGGTTGTTTATTAAAGAGCTGCCTTGTGGGAGACTCCTCTGCTGAGGCCTCAGCTGCCACAGCTTCAATCCTGTGAAACTTTACTAGGAGTTTGTAACATATTGATTGCTTGTGAGTTTCTAAGGAGAAAATCGTGCTGCTGTTATAAAATAATAATTTATTTTATACTAGCATCATCTTCTTTGTCATATCCAGCAGTTCTTTTGTAAAGAAGATGTTACTCATAGGCAGAAGATGCAGAGATTGCTTTGTATCAAAGATAATAGTATAATTACACAGATTTTTTTCATTTAAATGAAATAAAATGGAGTATGCCTACCACAAATCCAGATAGAGTGAAATTATGTTTACAAGAAAACTAGAATGAAAAACTGCTTTGTTGCAATAAATTCTACTTAATTGCAGTTCTGATTATAATGAAAATCCCACTTTATTAAAGACATGCAGAGTTAGGGGGATAAACTGGCATAACAGTAAAAAGGTTCTACTCTACTTAAGGAAAAAAAAACGTGATCCCATCCCAGGCGTGTGATATTTAACGAGCCTGTGGGCTGGCAGAAGCACTGTGTGTTACTGAATCAGAGTCAAGCAGAAAACCAGTGTCAGGTTTCAAACTACCCTGTAGGTCCTCAGGAATGAAGAGGCATTTGTACTAGAGGAAGCCAGTGGAGTTCCTAGTGGTCAAAAGAAAGGGATCCCCAGGACTCTTAAATCTTTTTTGTCTGTTTTCGTCCTTATCCTAAAACCTGAAGTTGGTCTGTTGGATTGGTTATAGCTGTGAACAAGCAAAATTAATGCTAAACCTTCGAGTGAAAAAAACAATGTACTACTGTGAATTTCCTCAAGTTTTTTAAAATGACATCTTGGATATGCCTGCTGTCTCAAGTCATCGTTTGTTGGAGACAAAGTTCCCTATTTAGAAAAGGTTTGACTGCCAAGAACTCCTCTTGGTTTTCTCAAGTATCAGTTGACAGTTCCACTCAGTCTGAGAAACATGTATTCAACAGAAAAAAATACAGTAATGTTTATTATCAGTACTGTACTGGCTGCTGTCCCACTGACTCTGCATTTATTCTACCTGCAAATTCCCATCTCAGAGACAGCGCCTTTGCTCAGAGCAGTTCCCAGGCAGGGTGCTGGATAGAGCACAAGGGAGTTTGTGCATCCTGAAGGTGGGCAGAGCACACCTGTTGGACCCTAAAGAATTCTGGTGATGTCCAGCAGGCTCACAGACATCTGAGCAAGCTGTGTGAAGGTGTGTGTGGCAGATGGCTGGAGAATAGGGAAGGAAGATGAGAAGGAGGCAGCTCTGTACTGTCACCATCCAGTCCTGGAGGACTAAACTGGCACATCCAGGATGCCCACTCTATGCAGAGACTGCAGATCTGTAAGATAAAGATAAGAGATGGCAGCAGGTAGAAAAAATTACTGTGGTCAGTAGTGTCTGAACTGTGCCAGCAAAAAAGATGCGTTACTAGTGACAGCGAAAAAGCAAGTTTATTCCTTAACAAATGGAGGTTTAGGACAAAACAGAGATCTTCTAGGAAGCCTAGCAGATCCACTGACTGGATTATTCTATTTTTGGGCTGTACTCTCTTGCTTTGCTTGGTCTGTTTGTGACGATTGCAGTGTTGGTAGATCAAGCCACGAAAAGTTTGTCTGGCATAAAGTAATTGGAAAACTTCCTGGTAGACCGGAACTTCCTTTTAGTCAGATGAGTCTGTTCAAATCCAGATGGTTCAAAGAAAACTGTTGCTGAAATTCATATTCATAAGGAAAAAACGAAAACTGATAATGGAGTTCTGTTGTATTCTGATACATCTGTAGTCATCTCTAAAATAAAACTAGTAAGTGGTATCCACGAGAAAAAAGAGAACTAGCTGATAGATAGGAAACAGATTATCACTTACTGCTGTACTTCAGGATCTTGCAGAATCACAAGAGAGCAAGCAGTTTTAAAAATATGAAACAATAGAACCACTGTGCCATATTTAAGTCTCCCAGAGTGCCGTGCAGCTCAACTGTTAAAATGCAGGCAGGAAGAATTTCCCTCTGGGCCAGAAGAATGTAGTATTTGTACTAAAGTGTCGGCTCAAGTGGGGGGGATGGAAAGCCAGCCACAGCCTGCCTGCAAAATTAATACACCTGAGGCGGCAGCAGGCAAGTGTGAAGTTCCTTTCCCGTTAGACAAAGATGTTGGTAAAGCCAAAGGCTGCATTTATTTGTTTGGAGTTATGAGAACCCTGATATATTTAATGCTCAGATTTTGAACACGTCTTGGCTGATGACCTACAAGACTTACAGACCAATTTCTTCTCTGTTGACTTGGCTAGCTTTTGCATCTGGGTAAAAGTTCCTGCTGCCAACAGATGAGAGAGGATAGCATGCTGAACCTTTTATAGCAGTGCTGGTGTAGGAGGAGTGAGTTGGTCCCCAGAGCTCAGTTACAGCTCTCCCAGCCAGTGAAATAACCAGACTTGTGTCAGCTGAGGGGGAAAAGGGAGAGGAAACAAGTCTCTCAGCCTCCTGGGAGTTGCTAGGCACATTGTTTTTATGTGGCTGCCTTTAAAGCATTTTGTGAGATAGAGTGTGGCTGGTCCTGATTGCAGAGGGAAAACAGAGCAGTCTCAGAGTTGTTGGAGCCCAAGGGAAGAGCTGCTGAGACTCAGCAAGTTGCAATATCCACCCAGATGTGCTGTTCAGCTGCCCATGAGGTGCCATCTCACAGAGGCAATCACAAGCCTTACTTGCACGTAAGCCCAGAGTACCAGGGATGCCTGACTTTGCAGGACATGTGATCTGAGGTGCAGGGTTCTATTCTATCTGACACTTGAATTTTGTCAGAAACAAATAAAACATGGAATTAGGTGCTAGTGTCTTAAAGATGACCTCTTTTTTTTTTCTTCATCTGAAGCAATTCAGTTTCTCCGTGTTGCATATTTTGTTCCTGTTTGAACAGCTGAAAAATGTTCATACTAGTTTTTTTTTTTCCTGTTGCATTGATAAAGGCATCAATTTCTGCAACCTATGTATAGCAAACCATTATTATAGGGTTTAAAAAATTCTTCTAAAGTACAGGCCAGATCAGTTAAGCTGCTGTTTTTCTCTTAGTGCAGGATATAACTACAGATGCTCCACAGCATGCCCTCACCACACAGAAATATTTGACTATAGTTTAGTGAGCAGCCCAGGGATTCAATATGGGGAGACCTCACAGCCTCCAGACAAAGTTCTGTGCATATTTTGGCCTGAATGGAGAAATTCTTGCCAGCACTTTCAGTCAGAAAGTGGGACCTTAATGAAGACCCCAGTGAGCCATCTCAAATCTTAAGATTGTGAAGACTTAGGACACTTTAAATTCTGTGCTGGTTGGTCAGAATAGCATTTGGTGAAAGGACAACCACGAGGCACAGACCAACATTAAGGTTATTCACATTTGTTGTGGTGGAGTGTATGATTCACATTTTTTTTTCTTCTAAACAGACAAGTAGATGGAATTTCAAACCCAGTGTACTTATACATAATATGCAGGTCTAAAAGGGGTCTTTGAATCAGGTAGATGCTGCAGCAAATACAACTTGCAGGATTTGAATAGTTTTTGATATGAGGACTGGTTTCTGTTCAACTTTATTCTCATTGGACAGAAAAGTCAGTGTGGATTAATGAGTAAATGGCTCTCTTTTTCTGACTTGGCTGATATATTCCATCCATTTTTGCTGTGTGATTCGTTGAGAGTGAGGACTCTCGTGCAAGTATGTAGTGCGACGTTTGCAGTTGCTTTGCTGGAGTTGTATCTGCTTAGCTTAGACACCTACAGGACTGCTGTGGTTACCAAGATGTGATATAACTTGTTTGAATTATCACCAACATAATTTAGAATTTCAGGAATAAGTGGGTGTTTCCCAGGTATCAGCCTAATGGTTGATAATACCCAGTACTACCAGTGCCTGCTGCTGTAGGTTGGCCAGCAAGCAGGGGCACTGGATAGCCTGCCCAGGGGTGCCAGGGCTCAGCACGAGGAGGGCTGGGGCTGCCTCTCTCCCTTGGTGCCTGAGTTCCTCTGAATGTCAAAACGAAACCAGCAACCTCCCTCTTCAAGTTTGGAGATCTGTGCAATTGCTCCATAGGCACGCTAAGTGATAACGACATTTATTTTATCACTTCAATACCGTAGCAGGAGCTAAAAAAGTCCCCCAGTTTGTCAGCATGTTCTGTGTAAAAGTTCAGACCTTTACCAGTGACAGGGACTGCTGACTGGCTTTTTCTGCTGTCGTTGTACAACGTGACCACAGTGGGCCACTCATCTGGGCCAGAGGCCATCCAGGCCTTACCACAGTGAGATGATAATAAGAGTCACTTTGGGACAGCATCGTTAATTATTCCCAACCAAACTGAATGATTCACTTTTGCATGTGCTACGCTTGCAGTTTGATAACCAAAGTTTCCTGTAAAGAATAAGGGGAGAACTTGCAAACAGTAGAAAGTGGGAGTTCTTGGTTATGTCTGAAGTGTGCAAGAAGGCAGCAAGTGTGATTTCCCAACAGCATTGCTGCAGTTCTGTTCTAAGTTGGCTTCACTTACTGCACTGAGGAAATGCAGTAGGGAACCAGGCCCAAAACACAAACAACCAAACAAACAAACATATATAATCGTGGTTGGCATGTGTGGCAAGCTGAACATACAGCCAAAAACCAGCTGTGCCTGGGAGAACCCTGGTGGAGCTGGGATAGTCCTTGTGTTCGCCGTTGTGTGCTGGCAATCCTGTAAAGCAGTCCCAGTCCCACCAGGGTGTAAACTTCCTGGGAGGCTTCCTCAGGACCTGGCTTAACACAAAAATTGCCCCCAGGCTGACTAATGGAAGAGGGGCTGGATTTTGGAGCAGTAAAGGTGTTGTCAGTTCATTGGGAGTAAGAAAGTGAGTCCCGTGGCTGGTTACATGCCCAGAGAGAAGGGCCAGCAGCCTGACGTGAGAGCTCTGGCGACTCATTACACTCAATAAAGCTTTTCTTCTCACAAAAACTGCAAGCTGTCAAAATTGTGTGTTGCTAATGATGTGAACCAGAGGCCAGAGTTTGGCTCTCAAGAGCTCATTTATGTACAACTGCTTCAAAAAGTGCACCAGAACTTAAGAAACAGGTTAAGAAAACAGAGAGTGTGTTACCCCATCACTAACTGTCTGCTGTATTGTTACGTGGCAGCAGTGTAGATAATTCTTCTAGGAATCAATTTAAAACAGGAAATAGATAAAAGGAAAACTTCACTGGCACAAAACATCGGCTGATCTGTAGGCCTTGTGACACAGATATAAATCTGTATTGTTTCATTCAGAGAGATGCATCGGTGAGAACGTGATTGAGATTAATCTGAATGCTAGATTTTATCAAAGCACTGAGTCAGAATGGTGCTTTATGAGTTCAGAGTCTGTGGCATTTATCTACATCCGATATGAAGCAGAAATAGGAAAAAAATATCAAGGGCTGGAATTAGCAGGTTTCATCTGGGTTGAAGAGCAATTTTGGTAAATTTTAATTGCCTTTCAGAACTCCCGTCTTTGTATTTCAGCAAAGAATTAACTGACTCTGTACAGCACAGGGTCTTTGAAGGCCAAGTTTACCTTTGTCCTTGAATCTGTTGAGCAAAGGCAGAAACCTTGGACACTTTGTTCTCTCTTATTCTTTATTCAAACTGTTGTGGCCTCCAAACAACAAAAGAAGGAGCTGCACAGAGCCAGACTCCCACTTCATTTACACTGAAGTAAATCCAGCATATTTTTCTTGTATTTGGTGGAATTGCTCTGGATTTCACTGTTGTTAACCAGGTTGGAATTCAGGCTGTGGACTCTAAAATTCATTTTATGCTCTGAACAGTTGTGCCCATTAGGAAGATCTGCTCAGACAGCATTTTACAGTACTTGTACCGATGCTGAGCTGGTAACAAAATAGTGCTGTCAAAGTCTGCAAGGAAGACATGATCAGTGATGTTCAGTGTCTAGCAGAAAGTGCATGGAAAATAGGAAGCTGAGCTTCTCACTGGAGAAAGAAATAGGTAAATGAACGTGGATTGGATTAGTATTCATGTACTTCAGAAAGTGATAAACATTATTATAAGCAAAGAAAAATGTGAACTGTGACGCTGAACGTGGAGACTTTCTTGCCCAGAAGTATGAGCTACAATGAGTCACAAAGCTGCTCGCTGTTGAGAAGGAGGCACCATGCTGGTATGACCTGGTTGGACAATATCCTGCACCTTGTCATGCCAGTTCGTAGGAAATTGTTTATTTCCCAGCCTTCAGCATCCAGGAGGATTTGGCTAAGGTCTCTGAGAAAGTCTATTATCATGCAGAATTCAAATTTCTGCAGCAAATAGAACCTGAATCAGTAAAAGTTAAAGGTATGGCATAAATCTATGAGTTCATTGGAGCTTTTGTTTTCTGGGGTGATAAATCTGTGCTTAAAATGGTAGGTTAAGAGAAAGGATTTTCTTTCCTTTGTAAAACGAATCTCTGTTTTTCTTAGAATTATGAAAATTCAGTTTGTGTTAACAGTCCTATGGCTTCCAGCATATCTTGATAATGAAGACTGTTAAATCTTATTGTGATGAGTCAACCCATGCAGATTCATATCATGTACCTAGTATATGTAGAAATTTTAAGTATGTATTTTAAAATAAGAAAAAAATTTTTCTGTGATGTCTTAAAACATTGGTCTGAGGAAAATGATGAATTTTGCTGGCTGTATTCCTTTAGGACCAGCAATGAAGTCATATGTCTAATCATTGTAGCTATTTGTCATATATTACAGTGAGTCAGAGATTCTGACTGTCTTCCCACTGAACGCAGATGTTGCCCTCCAGCAGCAGCTTTCATCTGCAATCCGTTCAGCAAAAGTTCGTGGCACCTCTTTGTTCACGTGAGTTGCAGGAAAAAGCAGCTGTGCTCACCTGGGAAAGGCCAGAAGAGCAGCAGGAGCAGAAGTGCTCCCAGCTGCCCTTTAGGGAGGGGTATTATCAGGAGGCCAGGGCTGTGCATGGAATGGTCAGAGTAGGAGTCATTCCTGTCACCAGCACAGCTCCTGCTGTGGCAGAAAGGAAGGGATGGAGCCCTGTGGATGTCAGGGGAGCATTCCTGCTCCCTGGGGCACCAGCAGCTCCCCACCAGCCCCTCTCATGGGTGGGCAGTGCTGCAGCAGCCGCTCTGCCGAGGGCTGCCTTGGGCTGCACAGGGCTCTGCTTTAAAACCTCCCACAAAAACTTCAGCAAAGAGGTGTCTTAAGAAAATCAGCCTCCAGAAGGAATGCATTTGTGCCTCCATAGCAGGAGTATTGCATTGAGTTAATAGCCAAAGGATTTTTTGGGAGCTGATTCTGCCCAAAATTTTAGGTGCGCTCTCCTTTCCAAGGGTAAGAGATGTTTGGAGAAAGCCAGGATGCACCACTTCTAGCAAACAGGAGACCTATGGGCTGCAAAGATCTGTCCCTGTAACCAGCCAGGCAATTTATCACCAAAGGGGGCATGTGAATCAAGCTGGCTTTATGTCCACCCTTTATTTCTTTCTGCATTTATTCATCGAGCAAGTTCATTTCAAGTTTTTCTAGCTGTCGGAAGAAAGCAGAAACAATCCAGCAGTGATGAACAGACCATTCCTGTAGATTCTGTTTGGGTAAAATATGAAGAATGACTCCCAGAAAGAAGTTCTTACCAGGTTATGTCGGGTCAACACTGAGTTTGTTGTACTTTAGTCAGATCAGTCAGAGTTGTGTAGGTCTGTATTTTTAGAGCTTATTTCACTTGTTTTTATTTACCTGACATTCACTTTTCTCAGGGCATTGGAAACATGAACTATTTCTACCAGCAATTTCAGTGTTTGCAATGTAGCTGCTACAACAGAGAGATCATTTCTGGCGAATGCTGAGCTGCTCACAGCGGTCACTGGATGACCTTCCCTGTTGACAGCTGTCAATCACTTATGGCTAAGGCCATTGCCTTGGGATGGACCCCACTTTGTGCCAGGGCTGGGGCTGGTTCCACAGGACAGAAAATACAGTTTTCAAATAAGAAAGGCAGATTTGAGGAGAAATGAGTGCTACCAGCAGCGGTTCAGGGGATGTAAAATGGCTGCAGCTGCTGTGTGTGCGTTTGAAGAGCCGCAGTCACACACGCTGTTGCTTACAGACTTTGCGTCAGCAGCTCTTTGGCAACGGACCCAGCTCTATCACAGCCAGTTCCAGGAACCCACAACTAGTTCTACCTCTGTCTTCTCAGACACTCTTCCCAATCTGTGCCTGCCTGGAAGGCTGTCACATGCCTAAGTCGTGTCTGCCAATCTGAAAATGTACTCGGGCTTTCCAACTAGGAAAGAAATTCCAAGGAAGAAGTAGAAAAAGGTGTGAGTGGATAAAGATGTGTTCGTGCAGTTACTATCCATGAGAGCTTTGGCTGTGTTTGGTTTCGTTGTCAGCTTGCAGCATTAGAGGTATTTTTTAAAGCTCATTTAGTTCAGCAACAGTTGAGAGTTTCTGCTAATCCTTGCTGCAGCCTTGATTTCTGACACAATACTTAATCAGCATGTTACTTCTCAGTGCTACCTGCAGTCACAAAAAGTTTAAATGATTAATCAAGTTATTTGAACAGATTTCAACAGGATTAAGAATTAACTGGAGTTCACCAAAATTTTCTGGCTGAGATGCAGACCAAGGCTTTGATTCTACTCAGGACAGCGAGTTAATGTGTAACAAGACAGGTTATCTCATCTGGTCACTTCTTGTGACTTAGGCTTAAATGGTGCATAGACAGGTATTTTCAGCGCAGCAAAAGCCACAGATTTCTGGCAGAAAAGTGTTTTTCAGGCTCACCCCTTCAAATACTTCGATGACTATTCATTCACAAACTTCTTAAAAGAAAGAAGCATCTGAAAAGCAGTAACTGGCAATGCTGTGTTTGTCTCATTTGTTAGAATTCCCCTTGGGCTGGGACTGACAATCTAAGGGTACACTGGCCCGGTAGATGGGGTTTGCATCCCCCCAGATGCCAGTGAAGTTCAGCTCTGGATCTGAACCTCCCAGCTCAGGCCATCGCCCGGTGACACGGAGTACTCACTGTTTAATGCTGGCAGGTGGAGTGTACAAAAAAAAGTTAAAGGTTTGATTTGAAGTACAGTTCTGGTCAGATGAGTGACTGTAAAAGGTATCTTTTACTCAATTGACATGCTCCCTCCATGTTCTTCAGGCACTTCTGCTGATCCTACTGATTCAGGACAAGCAGTTACTGCTGTCAGTAGTTACTGTCAGTAACACTGGTGCAAAAGAGCTGGATTCCCTCCTGCTGTGTGCATTATCAGCATAAGTCTTTGCTGTTTTGTAGTGCAGAGTTTGAATAATTGGATGATATACCACAGGGGAGAGTAAAGCAGCTTGAATTTTCCAACTGAAGTGAGATTTTTTTGGTCTCAAAATCAGAAAAAAAAAAAAAAAAAAAAAAAAAAAAAAAAAAAAAAAAGACTGGAGAGTATTGAAACTAAGCTGATCTGACCAAAATGATTGAGTCAATCTGAAACCCCTTCATGTCATTTTAAGAGCAGCTCTTAAAGGCCCACTTAAGCAAACACTGTTTCCTGGCGTGCATTTTAGGCACTATGTTGCCATTTTTCCTCGACTTGTGTTTCTTGCTTATTTAATGTTGCAGTGATGTCTTCCAAGTTGATAAATAAAATCACAAATGAGACACTCTCAGGGCTGAGCCGCGGAGCATTAAGGTCACAGAAGGAGTGGAGCATGCAATTCTAAAAGATTTTTCTGTGGGATGTGCTGATGATTCTTTAAACCTACTTATTGGGAGAATTATAAGCTGCAAAACAATAAGTCTGATCTTCAGGTGTGGTTTTAATTTTGAAAAAGAACAATCTAAAAATACCACCTTTGTGCTCAACAGCTCTCTTGGTTTTTTTAACATTTCAGTCCAGAGATGCCTTACATTTACCACTTACTGCATTGACAAAGATTATTTTCTTCTGGCTTCTTACTCCAGTTACTTTTGAAGAGTCTATGTGGCTCCAAGGACCATTGGTTGGACTTTGTTTCCTGTTTTGAATTGGGAACACTGTTATTCCTGCTTTTTAGTTTTTATTCCTGGGACAAGAGGTGAAGAATATTTAAGTACATTGGAAGTGCTGGTACTTGCCTGGTGGGAATTCCCAAAGAACTGAACCTATGTAATCCTGTTAGAGTCTCCTCTGTATTTATGTGTTTAACTCCTTTAGAAGTAGTCTCATACCAACTGAAGAGTCATTCATGTTGAAGTTTGATTAATGATTAATGATATAAAAGAGAAGCAGTTGTGATCAACAGCACTTGAGGTCATTGCCCTCCTTCCCACGAAGGGACAAGTGAGGGGGAAGGATCCTGGCTCAGTTCATGCATCCTAAACCGAACTGTGTTACTTGAACAGAATCCAGTGTGGGAATCACCCACGTGCCAAAAGTGTGTGCCATATGACAACATTTTTGCAGGGTTTTTCGAAGCAAAGCTGCATGCTGAACACATGCTTCATCCCAACATTTCCCTGAGTTCTGGAACCTTCCCTGGAGGGGCTGGGCGGGCAGCAGGGAATGCAGCCAAATGCTCTTGGGGAAATTAAATCAGTGATTAAATAGCACCCCTGGGCCCCTGTTAGATGTGAAATTCGGGCACCTGTTACATTTGAAATTCTAAGAGAAGAGTTATGAATTTTTGCATTTCTCCTAGAGCTTTAAAGCTTTTTTGGACTTTAAAAGAAGCAGTTTTTAAACACTTCCATGTTTTGCAGAACCGCTGGAGTGATACAGAGGATACGGAAAAATAACAATCTGTCTCCCAGACTTTCATGACTGTTAGTTTACATTTAAAATAACAATAAAAAACGACTTGAAGACCAGCTTGGTATTCCTAACTGTTAATTCAGCTTAGCATATGAACTTACTAAACCAGAACAAGACCCTCATGAAGAAGCAGCCTCATAATGGTAGCAGTATATGCCCCAGACAGTGGTAGATAAGAGAGATAACAGAGATAATTTTTCTTCTTCCTTAGGTATAATGAATTAATAAGTTTCTTTCTTATTTCTTCTAGGCACCGGTAACAGATGTGCAGTTTGGCCCTATGAGACTTCATCAAGATCAACTTCAGGTAACACAGCAGTCCAAACTGAAGTCTTGATTTCTAAAATATCACAGATGTTAGCTTAAAGTTTATGACTGGAATTTTTCGGATTACAAAGATCTTCAGAGTATTTTGCTCCAGAGATAATGTGCACGTAACAGATTTTTTATCATGACATTCTATGTAATATCCTAAAATCTCTGCCTGTTTTCTCCAGCCATCTCTCAGCTCATAGAGCTGTCTGTTCTTTCTGCTAGTTACCTTGTAATCAATTTAGTTTGTGCCTCATTTTGTATTTTACTGGTAGTCAAATTCTTAATCAAAATCTCATCAAACTGGTACTAAGACAACCAAACTTGCAATATCATTACAAAAGATATGAAGTGAGCTTGGCAAAAATGATTTTTTTTGCTATTCATTACTGACTGACAATAATTAATCCTCTTTTATCCCTTTATTAATAAAGGGCTAATGTCATTTTCCCCCTCATTTTGCCTGGGATGAACGTGAGGTTTGGAGATATATGACTGCTGTGGACTTCCTTTGGAAATCCTCCCATATCCCAAGGCATACTGAACCATTAATCATCCAAGTTGTTCCTCAGTCAGTAATTGCAAAATTCCTCAGTAGAGGCAATCTGGACCTAGTAATTTGAAAATGTCTGTCTTAAGAACTGCAGTTCAACATCTTCCTGAGCTATTGTCAGAACAGCGATATCATCAAAAATCAGATCTTAGGACATCCTCATTCGGCTGTTCTCCAAATAAAATCAGACTAGTCATGGAGTATTTCTGCCCCCTGTATTGTTATTAATGCTTGTACCACTTTTGTGCAGTCGTAGACCACTCTGAAAGGCTCCTGATTTATCCTGGTAATATAGCTGGCAGGTGTGAGGGAAGAAGGTAGGCAACATCACATTTTTGCCAGAGTCAATTGCACAACTCAGATCTGCTGACTTTCTGTGCTGTTGCTGAAACCCTTTCTTCCCCTCTTAGGGGTGTTATTGATTAACTTCACTAAATTTAGCCCAAACTATGACATGTTTTTGCAAACAGTTTTGCAGGTTGCTATAAAAGGAACCTGAACTGAATGTGTGCAAAGTTCTTCATTCTTACAAAAATATGCAGTACATGGAAATGTTAAGATTTACTGGTAGACATTTCACCAGCCTGGTCCAAAGTGTAACAGCACTGGAGTTCCTAAAATCATGCAGAAGATAAACAGCAGTGGGATGTGATGTGAGTTACACGTGCTTCACTTTGCCTGACCAAAGCATATATCTGAGTGTGGTTTGATTAAACTACTGAAAGATTGTCTTGGGACAATAGGCCAAATGCTGGCTTAGTTATCCATTTTTCCCAAAAGGCTGCATGTGTTGAGTCATCCCCAAAATTGACACAGCATAGATCTGTTGTCTGCCATGCTGCATTCTTTGGGGCAAAAGAAGTTTTCCTCTGCAAAACATTACCCTGACGCAAAGCACAATCACATCAGTGAGAGGCTTCCTTAGCAGACTTTGTTCATCTTCTGTACTGTATTAAATCCTGGAATTGGAAAAGCATTTTAAGGGAATTGGGCCTTATCATACTTTCAGTCTGTAGGCATTGTGTTGATTTTAAAGAGGCTCAGAGAGATTAGTTACTGGCAATTACATGGCAAGTTAGGACAGAGCAAATACTGGCTCATAGGTCTGACCTCCAGTTCTGGGTTTCAGCTATGATAATCTCCTTCTGTGATATAAATCCCATGGCAGGCTTTGTGTAGGAGTCACACAGGGACACCCTCCATATACAGAGGTACTGCTTATGATTTCAGTCTGGCATGAGTTCCTTTTGACCAGCCTGTCTGGAATATCCAGAAACCCCACAGAGTGGGCAGATCCAGTGCTTTGGGGAATTAGGATGAGATGGAAAGGAAAGCACATTTTTCATCATGCCATTGGAGCAGCATTAAATACTGATTCACACGAGATGAACCATGGCTTGTTTGTTTGTTTGTTTGTTTGTTTTCCCTTTTCTGGAATATGATCCCAGAAAGAAAAATAAACCCCAAGAAAGAGGTTGCATGTGAGACAGTTTCAGTGAAGGGGACTCACTGTTGGTTCATGCACACTGTCTGAAACACAGGCATCTTGTCTCAGCTGGTTGCCTAAGTTCTCTTTGTAGATAATAACAAGAGAGACAGTTCCAAAACTTGTTCTTCCCACGTGGATATGCATGGCTCTGGCAGACTGTTTCACCCACTTGAAACACCTCTGTATATGGACAACTATAAAAAAAAGCAGTGGTCTGTAGAAAGCAATTCTGTTAAAAACAGTGGATTAAGCCTCAAAAGTGGCTTTAAAAAACAAGTTAAGAAGAGAGAGAAGTCACAGAATCTACTGTAAGTGTAAGATTTGTTGTTGATGATCCACTGCCTGTCTTTGCCTCAGGTACTTTTAGTGTTTGCTGAGGAGGATGACCAGAGTAATGGGTTCCGCTGGGCGTGTGACAAGGCTGGATTTCGATGTAATATTGCCAGGACACCTCAGTCTGCACTAGAATGTTTTCTAGATAAACACCATGACATTATCATTATTGACCATAGACATTCCAGATACTTTGATGCAGAAGCGTTATGCAGGTAAGCACTGTTCCAGTGTAATTAATGCTTAACAATACAGTTAACACGCCATCAAAGCTTTTTTGCTTTTATATGACTTCTTATAAACTCTATCCATCATTGATTTTTTTTGGCTTTGGACAGATGTGCACTGGCAGCATCAAATAATGTTACCTCAGTGCTTTATAGCTGATAGCAGCAGCAGCATTTTTGGTTGTGTGCTAGGGTCTCTGAAGCTTGATCTGGCTTGGAGCCACAGCGTACAAATTTGTTGCCATAATGAACTGTTGGGTATTTTTCTGGTTTTCTTTTGTTGTTTTGGTTGTTTGTTTATTTTTTTTCAAATACCTGCTTCCTTGTTTTCACACTAAATCAGCTGTAAAGATAGCATGTGCCACCAAGCACTTTAATTAATTCATTCTCTTCGTTTACGTTCTAATTATTTTGCAATGTCACTTGCTGTTGAATAACTCCCTGTGAAAACAGGCAATGTTTGGTGTGCACGTTTCCATATCTACAACACTTGAAAATATGTTATGAAGAGCAAAATTGCAGATTCCAAATATAATTTTAGAAACCGCTGTAAAGTATGAAAAAAGGAGAAAAGGATTTGCCTTTGTGAGTCTCTCCACAGAGACAGGACAGGCAGCAGTGCCTTGCTCCAGTGACTTTGCAGTGAAATTGCCCTTGGGAATGTGTCTAGACTGAATTAGTCTGTGGGGTGGGGTGGCAGGGTCAGAGTGTGTGCCCTGGGGACTGTGGTGGGGCAAAGGCTCTTCTTGCTGAACTGAAGGAAGTAGATAAGATCTTTGTCAGGCCAAGACTAGGTAGCAGCGCTGTTCCCCTTGTTGCATTTTTAACAATCTGTCCCAGAATTCAGTAAAATGCACCTGAAATGAGGGAGGCCAAGCCCTTCAAACAAGTTCATAATAAGCTGTTTCAGAGAGGATATTTTTTGCCATTCCCCCACTGAGAGTATCTGAGTTGTAGATTAATCTGTGTTCATGGAGTTTCAGGCATAATTTATTCTCTTTTCTTAGCAGCAGGCTTGGGATTTGACTTTTGGTTTGTTGTTAAACTATTTTAAAGAGATATTTTAAGCAAACAACTGTGTGAAGATTCTGTAAAGTCATGTTTTCTGAAATGTGAACTTAAAGAAATTTAAATGGTTTGCTTTTTATTTAAAGGTCTATCAGAACAACAAAAGCCTCCGAAAATACAGTTATTATTTGTGTAGTACAAAGGTAAATACTCATATCTTTACTTTCACTTGTGAGCAAAACCGTAAATCTTATCATGGTAAAAGTAAACACTACATTAAAAAACCTGAATTAGAACTTCTTTCTGTGCTAATACTATGTGCTGTACCACAGTTTTTACTATTCTTGACCACAGGATTGGGACAGAAATGGTTTAATTGTTTAATTGGTTAATTTCTGTTTCTTGTTAAAGAGTCTCACTTTGGGTTTTGTTTTGGCTTCCTCCTCCCGCTCCCCCCATCACTGCAGGCTTTCAGAGTATATTTCAAACAAATTCTGTAAAATCCTGTACAAAACTGTCCCACAGATCTGTGTTTTGAACCTTTCTTGATCTGCCTTTCAATAAGATTAATCTCAGCAAAAAACGGAGATCTGCTGAGTATGAGAAACGATACAGAACAATTTGATCAGTACAAAGTATCATCTGACCACAGAAGTTTTAAAAGCAAACGAGGTTATGACAGCTCAGTAAAGAACTACATATGCTGTTCCCCTCCTCCTCCTTTGAAAATATTACTAGTGTCATAAAATAATGTAAAACTAAAAAAATTTTTTTTTTTAATTACAGTATATTTAATGAAATTAAATAACTGAAAGGTAATTTCCTCAAAGTATAATTTGGGGATGGCTGTTTCTCAGAAAACATTAATTCTGAGGTGTTGAAATTTCCCATTAAAAATATACCACTATCTCTACCAAAGAAAAGACCCTAATTAAACATTTCAAGATCCAAAACTTCACGCATAAATAAAAGCCACTGTGCCATCTGCTAAACATGACCAGCTTCAATCTGCGTATTGACAGAAACTTCACATAATGGCCTTTCTTCCAGATTCCAGCCAGACATTCACATACATTGAAGTGTCTTTTAACAGTTAGTGTGGCCAGATTATTCAGATACTTCATTTTGGAATGTGTCTCAAGCATGACTTACTAGAAGGCAGTGGGTAGGCAACACTAGGAAGTCCATCCTCATTCAGGCACCTTGAGTTGCCCATCTGAGATTTGGTACATTGAGATAACAAGTAATTTCTTAGAACTTTGGCTGTGTAGACTTTCAAATACATTTCTGACTAATGACAGCATAAAAAAATAAGGATCCAGTACAGAAAAAGTAGGAATAGTCCAGTGACCTAACTCGTTAATTGGTTTCCTTGAAGCATTAGGGGGTTTTTTTGATGTAAGCAGCTCATTACATGCATGAAAGAGAAGAACATTTTGGCTTATCCATGCCAAAGATGAAAGTTTATAAAAAATACAAAAAATATGTTTTATTCTTAGATCCTGTAAGGATCTGGCAGTATTGGCCTCGGTGTGACATCTGGGGTACAAGTAGATCAATGGATTGTGAAATTTGGTCTGAGTTGATTACAAAAATAATCTCTGACTTATCCTCCTTGTTTCAAAGGCACACTGATCGTGAAGAGTCATCAATATTGCCCCTGATCTCTGCTGGCTTCACAAGGGTATGTGCTATACTCGGCGGGCTTGCTCTGACATTTCCAAATTGTCATGCAAGAAACTCTCCAGAATTTTGGCTGTCAGTCACCATTTGTGTCAGTGATGCCACCTGTAGATCTTTTTGGTGCTGCTCATTCTTCTGTGTTCCAATTCTGAACATCGACATGACACTCTTGGGACCATAAGAAGTGGGTCTGAGGCTTTTCTACTTCATACATTTATTTCAGGTTAAATACGTGATCCTTTCCTTGAAAAGTTGACATTGACAGAATTGATTAGTGGCTGTGGCAGAGCCAGAGAGCAGCTTGCAATGAACAACAGAATGTGCTGTGGGAACTTTCTTCTATCAAATGCCAATTCCCATCTGTAAACAGGCTTCAGATGCTGTCAAGTGCCATTAGCTATTGTTTGGAGGCACCTGAAAAGTATTGCATTGAATCTGTTCCTTGGCAACTATTCCAGCTAAGCAGAAAAGGTGTTTATTAGAGTGTTAGTTAAGTGGGTTCCTTATTGCCTTCAGCTGACAATGGAACAAGAATGGGCCTGATTTAGAGTGCAATTCAGAATATTTGGTTGTGCTCACCAGATTTTTGCTGTCCCATCACATTCCATTTGCACCCATCTGCTTATTTCTAGTAAGGTCCCAATCCAGGAAATGCTACAGCCTGAAGATAATGGCATTTATATGAACAGTCATTCCAGTGGGTACATGAGTAATTCAGCACAGGCTCTGAATTATTTATGGATCAGAGCCTTGGAGATGGGGCTAATGGCAAAGCATAGAAAATTTTGTTTAGCAGCTTTGATTGTGGTGACTTACCTGTGATAATCAATCCTCCCTCCCAACCTATCCATGTCCGTGGCAGTTCAGTGTGAACAAAGATTTAGGATTCAGGCTCATACCTGGTAAATATGAAATGGTTTTTAAAAAGTGAAAGATATTGAGAGCATTGCTCTAAAAGCCCCAAAGTCAATAAAGGTATATTTGACAGGAGATTTTGCTTTCATCTATATAGACAGTTTGGGGTATTAGCAATTGGAAACTCATCATAATTTCAAATTTTAATTACTTGGGACCCGACAATTTTTTCACTGTTATTTTAAATAAGTAGCATGAAAGCTAAAATTAGATTTTTAAAAAATACATTGATCCTGCTGCCAATCACAGAGAATAAACAGGTTGGTTGAACGTCATTGCCATGAGGATCTGTCACCTTTTCAAAATGCAGTAACCTGAAAAGCTAGTACCAAAAAATAATCTTCTCCCATTGCTCATGTCCCAGCATGTTCATTTTTGGCATATCTACTCCTTTTCTGGTTCTTTAGCAAGCAAAAGGAAACAGAGCTTCAAATCCTTGCAGACAGGAATGTTTATTAATGAAATATTTCTAACCTTTTATTTGCAGAGATATATAGAAAATTCTAGTAGAATGGCCTGTTACAATGAGTTGATTCAGCTGGAATTTGGACAGGTGCAGGCACAATTCAAACTAAGGTAATTTTACCAAAAATCTTATCAACAAAAAAGTTCCAATTCAGCCACATCCTTAATAGAGTATTTATTTTAATTTGCAGTAGTTAATTATAGAATGTCAGTTCCTTGAAGAAAAGACATTAATTGCTAAACTACAGCATTATTCAGTATGGAGTTGTAATGCTTTATTATCATATATAAGAAGAATTAAATGGATAAAAATTTTTGGATGCCTTTTTCTTTTTTCTCCAGGGCATGTAATTCATTATTTACAGCATTAGAGAAAAGTCAAGAAGCCATTGAGATCACAAGTGAAGACCATGTAATACAGGTTTGTTCCAGTCATAAGTACAGAAAATTGCTCTGTATTTTATTTCTCTATGATTACACTTACTCTTTCTTACAGCACAAGAATCTAATCTAACTTAATGGTTCTAAAAGATTGAAGTGGGTATAGCTGTAGAGTAGAATTTTCTCAGAATTTAAAGTGTCTTGCATAAATCAAATAAATTTTAAGGGAGATTGTTGTTTCTGAATGAATAAGGATTTACTCTCTTGTTTTTATTTTTTGTTTTGATTCTTTATTATTCATTCTTCCTCTATATCAAGAATGAATGCAGCCACTGGCTTATATGCATTCTTTTCCAAAAATATTGTATGTTAATTTGATGCTCCTTAAAATCTAATGGATGTTCTATTTAAATAATTTTACTTTTTCTTTTCTAAAATCTGGTACTGTTGGATGTATTTTTGGGCCAACTGTTTTTGAATGTAATCCTCTCTTAGAAATTTTTTTAAAACAGGGAAAAGAAATTGTGCTTAGGTTTGCAGTGCTGAAAACCATGATCTTTTCAAAGGTCTTAGTTCCATCCCTAGCTATGAAGCAGTGAGGAGTGATTTTATTATCAATAAAGAGCTTCCATCTAAGCCTCTGGGAATTATAACATGCATACAAATTGTACCTTCTTGACCCAAATCTTGACAGTGGCAACTTCATTGAAGGATGTGCCTGCTCCATCCCTTTTACAAAAACAACAGAACACATCCTGAAGTTGTTTTAAATATGCTTTTTTCAGACCAAATTTTGTCCCTGTGCTGACAGCCCCAGAGTATGAGAGAACTGACACAAAAACTGCAGCGAGATGCAACATTCCCTCTAGGGAGAAACTGCTTTATTAAATTCCACTTCTGCTCTGCTTGGCTGGGCTTTGCCTGGACAGGGGAATAGTGATGGTTGGCCCTTAAGCATGATAAGATGATGGATTTGACAAGAGATATGGCTAATATTCCTATGGTATCCCACCACCCAGTTTGTGATTTGTAGGAACACTGAGGTAGGTTTGAGGTTTATTGGTTTGGGAACTGACAGAGCCCATTTTTCAGGAATTTATATTGTCTGTCTAAACTCTGTGGATATGTGATACTCAGCTGCTTGCATAATTTCCCTCTCTTTGCTGACATGCACACGCTCTGCTCAACTATTCTAGCATGGAAATTTCCTGGTTTGCTTCACAAAGAAAAAAATGTGAACATCTCTCTCAGGAATAGAGCATGCAGACATTTATTTTGGGCTGGGAAAGAGATCTCCTGGTTAAACAAACAAAAAAGGGGATTCTGTTGTGCTTTAAGTATAATGTTGAATGGGTATTTGTTTTTATTTCAGTACGTCAATCCTGCTTTTGAAACGATGATGGGCTATCAGATAGGTGAACTAATAGAAAAGGAATTAACAGAAGTGCCTATAAATGAAAAAAAAGCTGATTTCCTAGATACTATTAATTCCTGCATAAAGATAGGAAAGGTGAGTAATGGCATTGTATCACTTTTATTTGCTACTTGTAAAGGTTGTTGTGGTCCAGCAGTGACACACATTGTGACTTGCAGCTTCACAGACACGTAGCATTTGCAACTTACTTAAAACAAGAACAGGAAGTAAAAAAACGTTCATTTTTTTCAGGGCTTCTTTCTCTCTTCTTGCTTGGTAGAGGTACTTGTTTTGCAAAAACAAGTGACTTTCTGCATTTCTTTATAATTTATGCTGTTTGTAGCAAATGGTGTGGGAGTACCGAAGAAAAATGAGATGGATGCACATGTTATCTGGTGCCATGTAAATGAGAAAAGTACCATATTGAAATATTTCACCAAGAAATGTGGAAGCTGATTTGCAAGTTCAGACTGTAAAAATACCAAGGAGACATTTGCAATATCACTTGAAAGTGATAGGCAGTGTCAGCTGCCAGCTGCCAATCTGTTTAATTCCCTAATGGCATGGGAGCTGTCTAATGGATTTCCATTAGAAATGTTCATTGCACCGAGATGAGCTGGTTCCTGATGTCACTGAATGTGACACAGTGCCTTGTAGGAAGAGATCGTGGAGGTTGCACAGAGAGCTTTGGGAATGGGTGTGTTTGGTGATGTGCCAAGGCCCAGGCTGGGGGTCAGGAGAGCTGGTTGGGTCATTGGGACTCTGCGTGGGAAGCAGCACGACATGGCACAGAGCAGGGAGATGCCAAAGTGAATCGTGGCACACAGGGGTGCACAAGCACAGATGCAAAGCTGTGGTGAGTCATGCTCTGTAGGTCAGGGTGCTGACACAGCGACAAAAGCTGGGTGCAGATTCCACGTGCATTTCGAGGGGAATGTGTCGCTCATTTCCAGGTGTGTTGGCCTGTTGGAAGAGATCCCAGCCACAGACAATAGTTTGGATTATGGTGCTTCACACCTCTGTTGCCTGACTGAAACTGAAACACATTTATTTTGGTAAATGTGTGCAATACAGAACTGATGTTAGGAGGGAGTATTTATTAAGTTCTAATTCAAATACATTAGATATGTCAGGCCTTAAATCCACACCATCAAGATATGAAGTGATAAATTTTCAAATGGGCTGATAAAAATTTCATTAGTAACAGAAATATATTTTACTCTGTGAACGATAGAAATCTAAACCTAATTCAACTCCTTCCTTGTACTAATTTTACTCCCGACTGTGTGAGTTGAACAGTGAGGGCTAATGAAATACTACCTACTTAAACCTCTCTGTCTGGGACAGCTTCAGCTGGTTGCAGGTGTTTTGTGTTTCCCCTTGGAACATTTCATATATGTAATCTATGCAACCTTACATTTATATATTAATATAAAAATGAATTGCCTATTAAATTATTACAGGAAGCATTTGCAAGTAGATGTTAACTGTGAGGAGCAACCTTTGAAATACTTGAAGTTTTGAGATCATTTGGGTCAAGATGCTAAAGCATTTTCAGAGGTGCCTGAGATACCTGGATCATTCTGACATGGTCTGTGTGTAGTTTTCAGGCTTGTGATTTCTTTTTATCCTAAGTTTAAAAGACTACACTACAATAGGCCATATATTGGCTACTGTAGGTTACAGCATATCAACAAAAGGAAACTGCTGTTGTGATACTCTCTTGTCAACAGGTTTGACTGCTCTGTTTTGAACAAACCTGGTACCATACTAACATAGTAATAAAAAGAATAGAAAGCAAGTTTTTCTGATCTTTGGAAAAATCTGAGCTGCATGAAATTTATCTCATGCCTTTAAATGGAGTTCAGGAAGATGGAGCCTTGCAGCATTTCACCTCTAGTGCTGTGAGCAAGTTCAGTATATTCAAACAGAACTTCATAGGTGTTATACTCAAAAATTGATAATTGCATGATACATAGGAATTCTTGGGTCAGGATGTTGTTTCTCTTAGTAAAAACCTTATCTCTGGAAGTTAATTTTTTGTTCCTACAGCTGCCTGTAATTTGCCAGAAGCCAATGTTATTGAAACATCCATCTATCCATACTTGAGGAGTTAAAAAAAAAGTTGTGCTTTTCTTCATTTTTCTGTTTCATGATTCAGATTGCATCCATTAAGATGAAATGTGCAATTCTGACTAGAATTCTTGCTGCGTCTGATCTCCGCAGTTTGACACGAAGCTCTTAGTTTGTTTTTTTCTGAAGTGAGATGAATAGCTACTGATAAAGCAGACAAGACATGCAGTTCCTCCTGCTGCTTGGGAACTGTTTGCAAGTTTTTCACACAAGGTCTTTCCAGAGGGGGTGGGAGAGCAATCACACTCTGTGATGAAGGTCTATGGCAGCACCTTCCTAACTCAGCCTTCGGTTCTGGGAGATCGTGTTCGTGAGGTCCCGTGTTTATTTTGGTTTGCTCTGCTTTCTACAAGCAGTTTGCTGAACTTTGCTGTATAGTGCAAGAAGCCCCAGTCTAAAAGGAAGGCTGAACTGGAGGGTTCCTTACCGTGCCTGTGTGAGTGCTCAGTGGATAGATGTGTGCCTTGGCCTTCTTCACGGAGTTTGAAACCTCAGCATTGATTCACTGTGAGGGGCGGCACTCTGGGGTTTGCTGTGCATGGTGTTTGCTCTTGTTTGATCCCAGCACTGCCCACAGCAGGGACTGGTCATGGTGCTTGTGTGGCTCCAGTGGAGACATAACCATGGGCTTTACTGACAGCACGTCTTGGGAATAGCTCTTTTCTGTTGGATTGCTGACAGAGGCTCTGGGAGAGAGCATATGGTGTTCTTAAAATACATTTAAGTAACATCCCTGGGAGAACTTTACCTACCAGCAGGAGTTTGGCTTGGACCTCCTGTTTCTCAGAATTGTGCTGACCTTTTCCCTCACACATTTCCTGCCACAGTTTAACAGGTTTTAGAAATTCACAAGTTGAAAAATCGATCTGTTGACTAAGAAGAGCACATTAGTGAATAACCTGCCTTGAAAAGGATGCGATTTCAATGAGGGAATTATCCAATCTGTAGCTTATGACTTCACCCCTTTGTGCACATCCTGGGTTTATTACCTGAGTTAGAGATCAATTACTCATCTCTACCTCATCCTGGTTGTCAGGAAACTATTGATATGCATAGTTTTAATTATGAGAGCATTGAATTTTTTGGTGCTTGCTTTATCTTTATTTGTATTCCTCAAGCAGCTCACAGAAGACATTATGCTCACTACACGGTTTGTTACGCACAATTCTCTTCTGACAGATCCTCAGAAAAGCCTTTCATATTTTTTTCTGTACAGCCTGTCACCATGCAGTTCTCTGTGGGCTGGAGTCTTTATTTGCTGGCTCCATCTACATAAATGTAAAACTATTCTCTCTGTACCTGTGCTCTGGCCTGCTTGACTGTGAAATCTGTCAGTCCCACATAAATAAATATGTATTGTGTGCCTTGTAAAGGCACACAATATTTAAGATCTGATCTAAAGTTTGTTGAACTCAATGGAAATACAGCAATTGGCATAAGCAGTTTGTGTTAAGTGAACGTGCAAGATGGATTCAATTATTCGTTAATCACTTGGTATTTAGTAAAGGCCCAGCTCAAAATATGCATCTGTTAAAAGAGACCACCAACAGCTCTTCTAGGGATGGAAACACATAGGCAATCCCAAAACCAGAGTGCTTTTAGAGGGGAGGCAGAATCCAGGAGCTATTCTGCTGGGCTCTCTTCTACTTTAAAAAAAAAAAACAGATTAAATCTCTGCTGCTTTTTCATAGTGAACTGACAGTATGGAAAGTAAATGTGCTGGGATATCAAAGCACTTTTAGTCAGAGATATACTCAATGTTCACCAGTGATAAGACATCCCAAGCGTGCAGGAGAGAGTGCATCCAGCAGGGATGGTGATCAGGGCAGTGTGACAGCTTTGCAGTGACCTTCCTGTCCTGGATCCCTGGGGGAACCCACACCTGCAGCCCCGGGGGGACTCTGCTCCAGGCAGAGGCTGGTCTGAGCTCCTGCTTTTACGGGGCTCCTTGCTAGGTCTCCCCAAAATGAGCTGCAACACCATTGAGGTAGGATGGGGAAGAGAATGTGTGGTTCTGATTCCCACAGCTCCTGAGGTCCAGCTGTTGCCATCAGAGTATTCCCAGGCTGCCCCTCTGGAAGTTCTCTGTGCATTGGCAGCAACACAATGACCAGTAGGTTACTTACAGGGGAGAAATGTGAGGGTTTGAGCACAGTTTAGCCAGTCCTGCCTGGTTCTGTATTGTGAGACAGCTTTCAGTGAAAGAAGGTATGAAGCTACAGCTTCTCTTTGTGTTTTAGCTGAACTTCCTTCCACTTGAATTATTTTTTCAGGAATGGCAAGGAATGTACTATGCGAAAAAGAAAAATGGAGATAGCATACAACAAAATGTGAAGATACTACCTGTCATTGGACAGGGAGGGTAAGTATGAAAGCTAAAGCCATGATTGTGTCTGAATGAAGGCTCAGTTTAGAGTTCAGTTGCTTTCAGCAGATATTGGGTTATCCTGCTACTGAGTATAATGGAAGCTTATGCAAGGAAGGGTGCCTCAGACCTCTGCACTTAATTCCTTGGGGCAAAATCAACTTTACATGCTGCCAGCAGGGAAAGTGAAATACTCCTAATTCTCCCCCAAAAGGAGCCAAAGATGCAGATGTGCTCACTTGTGACTCTGACTTTCTAATTCTACCCTGAAGTGCGAGTGCACCCTCCTGTCTTCCTGTGCATTGCGTTGGTACCACCAGGACCCGTGTCCTGTTTCACTGGGCACCTGTACCATGTCCTTCCATGCTCACTTTTCCATGCTCCTTTCGTGGCTGTTGCCAAAGGTTGCTACGTGATGAGGTCACTGTGTGCTTTGATCACAGGCAAAAATTCAAGCATGTCTAGGTTTTTGTGCAACTTCCACTTAGTCCCCAAATCGAGCCTTTGGAGCACCCAAGTGTCAGCACTGAATTAGAGCTGAGGTTTGGATGGGAATTAACAACACTGTTTTTTGCCTACAGAAAGATTAGACACTATGTGTCAATTAGTAGACTGTGCAATGACAACAATAAGGTAAGTGAAAATAGTGCAATGCTCACTTTAGTTTGAGCCCTAAGTATTCCAAAATAATGGCAAAGTTCTGAATAACTGGATTTCTCATGCTGAATTTCAGGTGGAGAAGACATGTGAATGTATTCAGGCTGAATCTCAGACAGGTACGACACTCTCTTCTGTCCCAATAAGTGGAGAACATGCCTGGGGAGAGAATAAAGGCCACTCACTGTCAGTGATTTGACTAAAAACACAGTTTCACAGAACAGTCCTGTTTGCCTAGTGATAAGCTGGGAATCCAACCCAAAAGGCAGGAAAGTTAAATACAAGCCCCCTGTCTACCTGCCTCACTTATTTTAGAGGTGACATAAAGCAACCCACCTTTGAAATCACAGTCAGAGGGCCCCAAGTTGGTATGGTGGTATTGCTGGAGTCAGTGCCACAGTTCAGCTGTAGGTGCTGGATCCCTGTGGCAGAATTAAAAATGAGAAGGATGCTGTCATGTCATCGTGTTGCTGTGGCTGCTCTGTAGCACCTGTGTGTGCACTGTGGGGAATTTGCATGTGGGTGAAAATGAGGATGGCCAACACTGCCATTCACCCTCATCAACACTCAGGTATCAACACTTCAATGAGGACATCCTTGGCATCCACGCTGTAGGTACTTGTTAGGTGTAGTCTTAGCACAGGCTGAATCTTGGAGTCCATAAGGAACCTGGGACACCCTGCCTGGTTTGTTGGCATGTGCTCTGCTTTGGCCCACCAGTTCTTGGTGGCAGTGGTTACTTGAGTGAACTCAGGTGTGCTGCACAAGCTGTGTTCACAACTGCAATTGTGTCACAGTGGCAAGAGAGGAGCTTTTCCCTCCACACTGTTTCCTTCTGCACAGACATTTAGGCATGTTCTGCCTGAGAACTTGGCTGGGTTCAGGACAGTGTAATAGGGCAAGAGCTTTAAAAGGCACTTTCATCAGCTCTCATCTACTGAAGCATTGAGGTCAGTGTCACTCAGCTGCTGCCAGGCTTTTCTGAGCTTCAGTTCCCTTAACACACATCTTAGTCAAAACTTTGTGTCATTATGCAATATCCTTTTCTTCACAGATACTCAGACTTGCAGACACAAAGACATGAGGAAGGGATCCCTGGATGTCAGATCCACAACATCACGAGGGAGTGATGGTATGTGAAACAACTCACTGTGTTGGGTCTGGCTGAGTTGGAGTTGTCATGCAAACCCAATACACAAATTACTACATTTCTTACCTCTTCTCTTGATAAATATGATTTCTTTCTCAGTTTTGTTTTCTTACTGTATTTTTCTCTGTTAGATCACCCCGAACTTGATAGATGAGTCACATACTCAAAACTGTTGCTGATACTTACATGCTTTTGTTAAACCATACCTCATCACAGCCTAGGCAGCATACACTAGTGAAGCATGTCTGTGGCAGTGAGAATACAGCCATGCTCCAGTATAGCAAAAATAGCACTGATTCTTCCTCTTAAGAACTGCTCAGCACAATGAGTAACAGAGATTTGTCTGCATTTTATAGGTAGCACAGTATCCAGAAAGTCTCATCTTGACCTTTCCTCTGCAGAACCAAAATCGCTAACCAATATAAAACATTTGTTTTTAAATTTCCAATGAATAATAGGCCAGAACCTCTGCTGTTTTTATTTGGCATAGGTACCCACTTCGAAAGAGCTTCAGTGATTTACCTCAGCTTGGAAGCTGACTCATTATGACTTGTCATATTGCATCAGGCAGCAAGAGTAGATACATCCTGTAATAATCTAAATTCAGTGGTTACCTACCTGTGCCTGCCAGTTTAGACACACACATCTGTGTAGTCTTTTAACTGAGTTTGTAACTGAATATTTTAATTAGTTTAAATAAAAAAGCAAAGCCCTGATTTTGCCAGGCTGTCACAGCCACTTACCTCGAATCAGGAACATCAGTGGTTCAGCCAGCATCTCTTTGCACTTGCGTGTCCCCAGCATCACAAGCATGTGTATGCATTCTGCAATAGATTGCCTCTGAAAGGCACAGCAGGGTAAGCAGTGCAGAAAAGGCCTCAGGAGTTCCTGGCTGCCTCCTCCCATCGGGCCTTGTACAAATCCTGCTCTGTTTTGCACACAGGCAGCTCCCAGCGGCGCCGCTCCTCCATGGCCAGGGTCCATTCCATGACTATCGAGGCACCCATCACCAAGGTACGGTCACAGCTGGGGCACGGGGGCACAAAGCTCCAGGGCAGCACCCAGGCAGCACCAGCCTCTGCTGCAACCCCTTCCCCTGTTCCACCTGCCCACTGCTGTAGCTCCAAAAAGCCAGATAACTCTGAGCAAAGATCTCCCAGACCTGCTCGGTAGAGTGCCATCCATGGGGTCAGCCATCCCGTGAGCCTTTTTAAGAAGGAGGGACTGGAGTTCCTCCTTCTTACTGATGGATTGTCAACTGCTTTCTGAAACCATTCAAGGATTTGTCAAAAATCAGCTCTTTAATAAATCGAGAGAGGCAAGTGAGAGAAAGTTACATTAAATCCATTCAGAGACATTTTGAGGCTGTGCCTTGGAGGGGAAACTCATTAATAAGATTGCTGTCTTTAGAGCCATGATCTTATTCCCAGAGTCGGTAGCAAACATCAGTGTTTCAGTAATATCCCTTTCATTGTGATTTTCCCCCATGCAGATTAAAGTTTTAGATCTTGTTATTTTCCTGAGTTTCCCATAGTAATTAATGAGTGTGTGTGTTTTTTTAAAATCACTTCTAAGTTCACAATATGTCTAATGCTGCATTAGGTAATAAACATCATCAATGCTGCACAAGAGAGCAGTCCCATGCCAGTTGCAGAAGCTTTAGACCGGGCTTTGGAGATTTTAAGAACCACTGAACTGTACTCTCCACAACTGGGGACAAAAGATGAGGATCCACATACAAGTGACCTTGTTGGAGGGTTAATGACAGTAAGTACTTACTGCCACAAACAGCTCTTGATTAATGTTCTCTGCCTGATTTTCCCAGTTACTTGATCTTTATCATCTGCCATGAGCTCTGCCTCTACAATGCCAGATTTTCAGGAAAAACTGCACACCTCTTTTTGTAGACTTTCCCCCTCTCTACTTGAATAATGTAGCTCTGAAAATGGGAAGAAAATTGACCAGCCCCATTAAAACATTAGTTTAGCTAGAAATTGAAAGTAAAAACAGTTCTTTTTTTTTTTTTCAATATGATTCATTTGAGTAAGGTATAGATGGGAGAGGAGGAAAGAAAGAGAACCAGATACTTGCATTTATTAAGACTAGAATGACATGTTTGGGGGGGGCTTTTCAGTCTACCAAAAGAATGTGTTTTCAAAAGAATGCAAAATACATATTTCTGTTGCTGTTTCTTGGATTATATTTGTACCTGTATCATGGTACCTAAAGCTGAACAAAGGGCACGTAGCGAAGCAAGAACTGAACCCAAACCTTCAGAGCCCAGAGTCTGACCCTCCTGATGGTAACAAGATGAGTTTAGATGAATGTTACCTGTGCCTTAAGGATATGTGTTCTCATTAGTCTGTAGGTTGCATGTGAAAGGCTATGTCAGGAAAAAAAATTTACAGTGTGTTGGATGCAAAAAGGCTCACAAGATGTGAGCTTTTCAGAGATGTCTCTGGGCTATTATAATTTCATGTTGGAACTATCGTGATGCCTTTGTAGTGTCTATCAGAATCTTCAAATAGTTTTTGTGTATTTTTGCCTTTTGAAATACCACAGCAAATATCTAATGGGGAGAAACATATGGGAGACTCCAAGAATTCCAGGAGAAGACCTGGATGGTTCATACTGGATTGTATTTACTAACTGAGTAGACAAAATTTATTGTTACCTTAACTAGAAAAATAGAGGAAGGATATTGATACATACAATCATTAGTCTCAAAGTGAGAGTCTTTTCTCCTGCTGAATACATAAGAGTCCATAAACTCAACTGTTTTCTCCTTTTTGTGGATTGTTGATTCTCTCATGCATTTCTATTCCGATTGTATTTGGTCCCCGAACATGAAGATAACAATGTTGCAAAATATAAAATCCTTACTTAAAATGAACCAAAGGCTCTTTCATGGAGCAATAAGAAAAGCTGAGAAAATTCATTTCAGAGCATATGGCATGGTGTGAGTTTTAAAGTTATCAGAGAGAAACATTTTACCCTCAAATGGTCTGCAGAAAACAGAATCGTATTGTTCCATTTGTGTTCAGAAGTCATGTCTGAGAAGGGGACAAGTAATACATTATTGGATTTGAACTCTCAAGCAGGAAGGGCATTTGGAGTTCAAAGATAGATTTACCAGATACAATTACACCTGCTATTTCAACTCTTAAAGAACTGATCTTTGATTCTAAATGATAGGCGGCATCTGGTGTCCTAAATATTTCTATTGAGCAGCCACTGTTGTACTCCCTTTCCTTTTAAATCACAAAACTCCAGACTCATTTACTTACAAATGTGAAAATAAAAATTTGATGTAACAGTTCTTTTAAGAGCAGATATTCCATGTTCAGCTACAGGATCCACATTTACTTCTGCTATACTTGGTGTGAATAACATTTTTAGTAAAGTGCATTCAGAAATATTTTTTTTAAGCACTGTTTTTTTGCATCATGGGCTAAACATGAGCTAACAGCTGTAACCTCAAAAGAGCAAGCAGGATTTGGGCCACAGCATTTAGAATTATAAAACGAAAAGTAAATATTAAATAAATAATTCTGTTAGTTTTAATCCATCATCTCAGTGTTCACATCTAGGCATCATGCCAGAATTAAGCCTAGGAGGCACTGAACTGAAGAATAAACAACCATACGTTCTGTGTGATGGAAAGGAAGCCTCAGAGTAATTTCTTCCGCTGCAGCCATGAGATTCTTCTGCTGCTGAGGTGTCTGGATCTGCTAATACCAGGGCAGGAGAGCAGGGGAATATCTCCATCCACTTCCTCCCACCACCCACCTTTGCTTGTTGGTGGGAAGTGCGTGGACGCACCGTGTCTGCTTTGTGGCACTCAAAGACCCACAACTTGTGTGCATGTTGTCCACACAAAGACAGATGTGAGGCTGCAATTCCAGACCTCCGTCTGCACCTGAGAAACTTGAGTTTTTACCTGTCTGAGTCCATATTGTATCCCCTAGCCTGCAGTTTCTCATCTCTTATGATCTGTATGTAAAACAGGCTAATCTCAACAGTACAGACAAATAAGGGAGAGGCAGCTCTGATGACTGTGACAGGTTGCAGTCAGGCTTCTCTGAAGTTGTTGTGCTGCTATTTGGAGTCATCATCTCCTAGACCTTTTGTGCAATGCCCTGCATTTAACTTGCAACTTTTATTTAACAGGATGGTTTACGAAGATTATCAGGGAACGAATACATATTGTCAGCAAAACGTAAGTTTTAATTTGGCAGCTACTGAGATACTAGAACATGTGCAAAAATTTAAGAAACAGGGGAAATGTGATTAGATGTTCTTTTTTATGCGCATTTTTTGTGTTGGGGTTTTTTTTATCTGTAAGCATTTTTCTGCAGCATTACTGAGCTTTATAGAAACAAGAGTTGCTGGGTGTTACTACAGAAGAGAAAGCATGGTCAATCAGTAAAATTGTATCTCACTATTAAATATGCTGCTTAATATACTGTTAATTAATACATCTAGTAATAACTGTATTCCTCAAAAGAGACTCATCAGGTCGCTGGCAGTCTGAGCTCTCCGATCTCCCTCAATGACATCCCCCCTCGGATAACACAGGCAATGGAAAATGAGGAACAGTGGGATTTTGATATCTTTGAACTTGAGGCTGCCACCCATAAAAGGTCAGTAAACACAAGAGCTCATAAACTGAAGTTGCTGAAAAGCGACTTAAATGTCATTCTGTAACCAGATCCTTAAGTTCTCTACCTGTGCTTTTAAAATGGAATTAATTTTATTTCCAGTGTTTGATGCTTGAAATTTTCTCATTGTCATTTCTAGTTGTGTATGCATCTTAAATATCTTCTGTTACATCATACACTATTTCCTGCAAATTCCCAGTGGATGTAAGTGAAGATTATATATCTTTGGTATGATATAATGACAATACAGCCTATTTTTTAAAGCCTTCCTTTACTCAAAAATAGAAAAGTTGTACCAATCAAATTATTTTCTTTTGGGGATTCAAATTCTTATTATGGCAAACCGCACACAGAGTCAACATGCTGGTCTTGATTTGATCAGTTGATACAGATCAGGTTTTATTTTCTTCCCATTTGATTGGGTAGGTTTTATTCCGGAACAGTTCCAATACAGCTTTTCAGCAGAATTCCCATTGCTTTTCTCTGGGATTAGAGGAAGGTCTTTATTCTAAAATCTTGGCAGGCTACATTATATGTATAAGCTTAACTGAAGAATATTTACTGGTAAAAAGCAGGGTATACCAGTTTCCATCCCAGAAGTTTTCCAAAGCAGATCAGCAGTTTTGATAGACTGTGCTTCATTAGCAGCAAAGGCTCCCCCAAGACTGTAAACTGATCTTTCTGTTTAAGTCCTTGGTTTTGTTTTCTGATTCTTATCAAAAGTTCCCCTTTTGGGTCTAGTTTCATGTATAATGCTTTGTCTTAGGTAAAAGCTTTTTGACTATCTTAAACCCTTTGTCAAAATCCCAGATCTGTAAGGGCTTTGAAAGGTGTTCAAAACCAAAGCCTAAAAAAGATGTCAGGCACTTAGTTAACATATATACACTTCATTTTTATACCATGGTTTTATGAGCCGAAAAGGTGCAAAACCCCCTAGGGTTTTATTCTTCTTTAAAATTATTTTATTTTAAATGAAGGTATTTACATCCACTTGCTGGTTTTCATTCTTTGCTGCATTTTGATTTCTAATGAAGTGATACAGATAGGTAATTAAAAAGAAAAACATAAAAATACAGTCAGTCTGTGTGGTTTACAACATTTAATGGGTACATTGCAGTAACTTAATTAATTATCCCAGCCAACATGCATGAGATCACCAGGTAAGTTGCTCTGTTCTTACTGATCTGGAGGGACCACAGAGGGACAAAGGAAGTACTTTGTTGCATGTACTCTTATTAAAAGTAGTATAATTATGATTGCTTCCTACTGTGTTTAAATAATGGCAGTTCACCTGTTCAGAGAATTAAAGTGATTTTCAATGACTCACAAGTATGAATATATTATTAGTATTGCCTTAAGTCCAAGCAGACATGTTGGATCCCTGGGTTCTGAGAATTTCAGCCTTTCAGTGCTGACAAGACAAGCAGTGATCCTCAGAAGCACACTGTATTCGATCCGAAACCCTGGGAAAGGCTCCCTAAATTGTGTGATAACACTGAGGTTGTTGCTGTGTAATTAAAAGTTATATCACTGGGTGGAATATGTAGAGGTGTAGAAAAATTAGGTTTAGGGGATAGAGGCAACAATATGGAGGATTTTGGGTGTGGATCTTCTTCCTTTCTCCTTTTTCCTTCTTCTTCTCAGATCTAGGGGTTCTGACTATTGGGCTGAAAATCCCTCACTGCAGGTCATGAACAGCTAGTTATTGGATTATAAATAAAACCAAGTTACTTGGTTGGATAATTTAGACCTTAAAAAGCCTTGGAAGTTAGAACTCACAGCCATTTTCCACCTTGCTAACTTGGAGGCACACTCTGTGCAGCTGTGTTATAGATAAAATATAATAAACAACAAAGTCCGAAGGAATTCCTGGTCTCCTGCATTTTAATTCAAACTCTGAGTAAAAGAACTCACAAAAAAGAAGAAAAGAAAAAAGAGTAAATTAATCCCACGGGATGCTAATAGAGACATATGGTAATAAAGCCAGGATAATGAATTAATTAGTGCATTACAGTTCCCTGACAGAGAAAGCTGGAGACACCTTTGTCTGACATGGGGGGGATTAGGGAGAGTTGACTTTATGTATGTTGGAGTTCTGGTATATGACACAGTAATGCTGTAATGAGTCCTTGTACATCATTTTACATGTCATTAGCTAAAAATGCTGCATGGATTCATACTGTTTATGCTATGTCATGTTCTTTCAGCTGCATTTGTTTTAAAACTTTCTGTTTATTTTTCTCCACAGGCCTTTGGTTTATCTGGGTCTCAAAATATTTGCTCGCTTTGGAATCTGTGAATTCCTAAACTGCTCAGAATCCACTCTGAGGTCATGGTTACAAGTTATTGAGGCTAACTACCATTCCTCCAATTCCTACCATAATTCTACTCATTCAGCAGATGTGCTGCACGCTACTGCTTACTTCTTGTCTAAAGAAAGAGTGAAGGTGAGTCCACACTCTGTATAAGCAACAGTGTAGGTGGGAAGTATGGATGCAATCAAAGAAGGATCTCTCAGATTCAAAAGCCAAATGTCTGTCTAGTGCCAACCAATTTGGTAACTCTGAGGCCAAAGAACTGGGCTGCTTTACATGAATTCTGGGATCTCTCTTTCAGTATATGTAGAAGGATGGATACTAGTATTACAGAATTGAACAATTCTTGATGGGAGAATAAGAAAGCCTTCTTTTCAAGGGAAACTTCTTCATATAGTTAAACCTTCTCAGATAGGTGAGCTAATGACACAATTACTTTTGTGCTGGTACATGCCAGATAGAGGTTTAATGGGATAAATCACCATCTCCTATGTCTCGTGATGGTCATTTTGCAAAGGACTCCCAGGACAGTATAGGCCATAAAGCAGGGTATATCACCCACTGGACAAGATGCCCTGAGGCTTGTAGAGACTGCATTGGAGGAGAGTATTGAAGAAAATTACTTGTCAGTACCGTAACACCCACCGGGGTATTAGAGCCACTGACAACCAGAATAAATCAGAGCAACTTTTGCTCTGACATGCCCAGACTGGAGAAGGGGAGTAAAGCAGTGCTTGGTGTGTGTGCATTAGAGTGGTAGGACATACTTCTGAGTCACATTCTTGGGGAGAAATTCTGAACTGGCCTGCCTATGGATAGTGCCAGTGATGGGCACCTGGCTGAGAAATTGGTGACTGTAAACACGCTTCTGACAGCTCATTAAACTGTAGTAATTCCCTTAACTCGGAGCTGCAGCTCATTAGTGTGCTCTCCAGAGGCTGATTTACAAATACTATATGCCAAGTGGGGATAGAACATCACTGGATTTTTTTCAGCCCCTGATTTGCCAGAGGGTTTAGCTGGTCTTCCCAAGAATATCTATGAAAAACAGACAAGATCTGGATCCATTTCAACACCACAGAAGCATGACTGCCTCCTCTTTTTCCAGAATGTTATTTCTGTTACTCTGTAGGCATAGGAAGAGAAAAATAGTTGCAGCAGCAGAAGGAGCAGAATCAAAGTTCAAAATTCTCTCTTTATCTCTTCAAAGTTATAGCCCAGCTGCTTTTGGGTTGCCCAGAGTTCAACTTAATCTAAACACAGCCCAATTCTGCCACTGAAATTCATGCTGAGAATACTTTTTTTTTTTTTTTTTGTCATTTGAACTCAATTCTAACTTGCCTAGGAAAATTTTCTGGCTCCCAAATTGAAGCCATATTCTCAGAATCATTTCCACTTCTGTGCCATGGGAGTTAAGATAGCAAAGTTAGAATCCTTGACTTGTTGGGTGTAAAAGTGCTGTAAATCCCTGTGAAATAAGTGTCAGGTAGACTGCTGTGGTCCTGCACGTTGGGTATTCTCAAGTTTCTGGCCATTTCCCACTTGCACAGGTCTTTCTCAGCCAGACTGAACACTGGTCAGTGCACCCCTCTGAGGAGAGCGTGTTCTCAAATCTCTCTCTCCTAACTTCATACCACAACAGTAGAATCCCATGAGCAGCAGCTGAAAGAAAGGAGGAAGAAGCTAACACACAGCAGAGAGTATTTCAGACAGTGCTTGCTGTGAACTAGAGCAGAAATAATTATTTGCCTTCTCTTGTTCTGCACAAGACTCTCTTAACAGTCCTCAGTGAGTAATATCCTCGCCCCTGGAAAGCCAAGTCATTGTATCATTTCAGGAGGTGTAAAGTAGGGCAGGGTTTGTCTTTTCATCTAGCAAGTGTAACTATTCTGAATGGTAGTAGAGGGCCCGTAGAGAATTTGGACCTCAAATTAAAGCTAATTGGAATGAAAATTATCTGCCCTGCTCCCAGATTCAAAGGGGAATATTTCTGCTCTTGTGTCTCTTTCATTTTATTAAAATTTTTAATATAATTGTTTTGTATCTGTGGTCCTTCACAAATGCCAGTATAAACACAGCACAAAGGCTAGTTTCCCAATGTATGCAAAATATTTCTGAGATGCTTAGTTCTTTTTCTCCTTTATGCTATTAATAAAGTATTAAAACTTAAGTGCAAAACCTTAAGAGTCAAAAGAGTTTTGTATTTCATGACAGGATAGATAAAAATAGACACAAAGCAATGCCCATTGCAAGTAGACATAAAGCATGGAGTGCAGCATGCTACCAGAATCAGAATGTGATACAGAAAGCATAGAACATGTCGTGTAATTTATCCATGGATGCAAAACACCAAATATTCTTCATAGAATTTGCTTTAGCTGTAACCCCAGGACACTGTTACTGAAAAACTGGATGTATGGATAACATTCCTTTCAAATTGTAAACCTAGGCAGCACGTAAGTGGAACGTGATGAGGACACATTAAATTGCCAAAGGAAATTAAGGGGTCTGGTGGTAATAGAATAAGTTTTAGCAGTATTGGTCGTTTTTCCAAGCTGAGTACCTTAACTCCAAGTGAAGGTGGTTTCAGTGTTGCTAGAAAACACAAACTAATTTATTACTTTACATTTGTTTAATTTGATGTACTGTGACGAAGGTGTGGTTAAGGCAAAATTTAAGAGGTACAAAATGGCCAAAAAAGTCACGCAATGTTCAATGAAGCTTATAATGAATTTTCCATTGCTCTGTGTAGAACATATGACCTTTACTGATCTCCAGAGTTTTGGCTTTTATTCCTCAGCAACTTGGCTCAATCTTATGGACAGAATAGGGTTGCTAATGAGTCTGCCAGGAAAACTAAGCACCCTTCTATTTTCAGCAAACTCTGGATCCGATTGATGAGGTTGCCGCGCTCATTGCTGCCACAGTCCATGACGTGGATCACCCAGGAAGAACAAACTCCTTCCTGTGCAATGCTGGCAGCGAGCTCGCAATTCTCTACAACGACACGGCGGTGCTGGAGAGCCATCATGCTGCCCTGGCTTTCCAGCTCACCACCCGGGATGGCAAATGCAATATATTCAAAAACATGGAGAGGTAAGCTTAACCCCCAGGCTCCTTGTGTTCCCACTAACACTTCTCACGTCCCTCTGTGTAACATAAGATAAACAAGCATCCTAGAGGAGGGCAGTGCCTTGGGGATAACTGTCCATGGCTCGTGTGAAATTTGCTTCTGAAAGAGAAGAGTGCTTCGGCCTCCCTTGAAAAGACTTCCAAGTGATTCCCCAGTGTCAGTTTCTGCTGTGGATAAAAAGGCAGACCCTAAGAAACTTAGTGTAAATCTTAATGTGAGCAAGTCTAGCAGAGTTACTTTGTGTCATCGAACGTAGGGAACAAATAAAGAAAGAGCCACAGAGCATCAGTCAAAAATTAACTACCTTGTTGCAGCGGTCAGGATAATGAAGGACCTGTTGCTCTTGCAGCCTCAGAGAAGCATTTAGGGCAAGGATGTGACCATTGCCTTGGTCCACAAGATACAGCAGAAAAATATTGCTTGAATATTGAAAATACTGAAAATTTGACTGGAGAGTGAGCCACTGCTGAGTGTCTGTGCTAAAAGCCTTGGGAACCTGTGGGTGTGGCATGTCCTGGCAGCCTCCTAAGCAGCTGGTGCCTCTGCTTCTGCCCAGCTCTGGCACTGTTTCTCCTAGAGAACCAGTCATGGCTGGAGCATATATGTCTCTACACACCAAAGGTACTCCATCTAACACAGATGCAGCTGCCCAAGCCTTTATTACTGCTCTTTCTTCCCCAGCACCTCTCTCCAACAGGAATGGTCTGTAGCATTTTTGTTAGACTTGTTTTAGCAACCAGCCCTTTGTGAACCAGCCAGCATTCTTAATTGTTTCCTTCTTTGAACAGGAATGAGTATCGAACCCTTCGCCAAGTCATTATTGACATGGTCTTAGCAACAGAAATGACAAAGCACTTTGAGCATGTCAACAAGTTTGTCAACAGCATTAATAAACCCTTGGCAGCGCTAGAAGAAAATGGGGTAAGCAACACTGCAAGTCCTCCTTAAAATGCCTAGGCAGGGACTGGGAACCCTTGGCAGTAGGAGATTCCCACATGGTGTTCTGAGAAAGTTCATCAGAAATGTGGAGAGAGACTGGAGATTCATCTTTCACCTCTGGGTTTGAATGCCCTTCTGCTTAATGTGGCTGTTGCTCATTTTGAGGGTGAGTGGGACTCACTTGGACCCCATTAATATCACAGTGCTGTGATGTCCTACTTGGAACCAGAGCCTTGGGCTGTACGTTTTCATGTAAAAATGCCATTCTGATTAACCCCATCACTCCCATGGACAGACTGGCAAGACCAGGCGTTGTTGCTGGCCATTTCTGCAAAGGAGGCAAGGTTTGCTTCAAAACAGAGGGTGAATTACTCCCTCCCTCCCTCCCTCCCAAGGGGACATGCTGGGGGTGCAGCATAAGGGCAGGTCTGTGGGCTGGCATGTGGTGCATTCTCTGGGAATAAGGACCCTCAGCCTCCAGTGCTGCCTGGCAGCATTCATGGGGTTTCTGTCTGCTTTCTTTTTTAATCTTTAAAATAGATGATGGTGACATTATGTATCATACAGACATAATCAATAGCCATCTGGAACCCCATGGACACAAAGAAATCGCCTGTTAAAAACTCTCTCTGGAAAACCACACCAGTTTCAATAACAGCTTCAACCAGCAGTTTTGTTGCCAGTAAGAGCATAATGTATAATAGTAAGAGCATAAGTGTATAATTTTGTTGGAATTATTTTTGCAAAGAGAGGACTTGCAGAAATGGTTATGATAAAGTTTGCATCAGTGGCAACGTCAGTAGGAGCCGTGATGGTTTTCTGTATTTTCTTACCACGTTTTTTTAGAAAGCCACATTTATGACTGTTGTGTGTAATGGGGGAAGGCAGTCTTCTGATTATCTGAGAGTGGAAGAGAAACAGGTCTTGTCCCTTCACCCATGAGAAGCAGACTGGAGCTTAGTTGGAGAATTGTACCTTTGTCCACAGGAGTATATGCTAGAATTAGCTTTGTTCTTGGCACCCGGTGATGCTAATGGGAACTCTGTGAATGTGAAGCCGAAGTCCCAGCAGGACACTGGTTGTACTGAATAAATTAGAAGAAAGGATGTTAAGTTCCCAGCTGGACAGCCTCTCTGGATGAGCATAGTAGCATCAGTGCAGGAGGAGAACAAGGGAGCTGCTCCTGCTGGATGTAGTGCACTGCACTGGCCCTGTGGAGTGTGTAACTCTCTAGGGCTCCTGGTCCTGCTGAAAGGCTCTGCACTGGCCTGGCTTGGTGTGCAGAGCCCCTTCTCCCAGCCCCAAGGATTGGGATGCAGCAGTTGTTTGAGCAGCAGCATGCATCCAAAGAGCCAAATTCTTGCCTATTACAGGGAGCTGAACAGCTGGTGCTGCTGAAGAACAGGGCTTGGACCTGTACAGTTAGAGAGTAAAAACACATACAGGGACATAGAAAAACGCAACAAGAGTTTAGTTCTACCCTTAAGCCCCAGAGACTGCAGGGAAATAATCTGCCCCATAAGGCATTTGTGATTCACAGCAAATTGTGCCCAAGGATGGGAAGAAAGACAAAGAATATAAAATTTCTATTGAAAACAAGAAGCAAAATGTTTCCCTTCTTTCAGCTGGGAGTTTCAGTTCGGCAAGTTCCTATTAAAAAGCCTGTAATGTGTGAGCGGGTAAAGCAAATTATTTACTGTGCTGAGCAGAACAACACTGTCAGCCCCTCTTTCAAGTCTGTTGTCCCTCTGGCTGCAGCAGCAGTGTGTGTTTTCTGGCCTGGTTTCCAGTCGTGGCGGTGACTCAGTGTAGTGTTTGCAGGCTGAGCTGCCAACCGCCTGTTCCAAATGGGACAGTTCCACTTCTTTTTCTTATTTATTATTTTTATATAAATTTGTTCAAAGAGCCATGCTGAGAAGCTGCTCTGTTTGTTTCCTTTCTGCTTTTGTTTCATAAACTGAAAAAAATCCTTTCCAGCTCCAGCATCCTTTATCCTCCCATTTCCCTTCATGATGTCACCTAAGCTATGACAGGAAGCCAACATCTGACATGCAGAGACACCCCTGCACTCTGAGCAGGATGCTGGGATTAAGCACAGTTTGCACATTTTATTCCCAAGGCATCTGCATCCAGCAAGTAGAACTGTGCCTTTGGTTTGAACAGATCACAGAGGTGAACATCCTTTCTTGATTCCTGGTGGTTTACCTACCAGGGTGTTCCCCACTATCCATAACTGAACAATCTCTAATTTTCCATACCTAATTTCCATGCTTGTGTTTCTGGAGCTTTCAGCACTTTGTGTTGGCTTTCTCATATATAATTTTTCCATGCATTTGGAGGTATGTACATCTCACTTTGTTTCTTCTGTTTTCCCTTCCACGTAACTAAAAATGAGGGAAAATAATTGGTTTGGGCATCTCATTTTGGTGAGGACTGTGGAGCTGGTATTTCTGAGCCACTTCTATACTACCAAATATTTTTTTTATTACTGTCGGTTTCTTCCTTTAGGAAGAACTTTCTTCCCCACAAGAATTTTCTTCTGAAAAATGTCATGGTTATTCTGACCTAATAAAAGGTCAGAATGTTTCTGCTGCTTTGTATCTCCCTCTTTGTACAAAACATTGCAGGAACTGGTAGCACATTATTATTATTATTATCATTATTGTTAGTTACTTCTTCCCTGCTCTGACTGTAGAGCAAGACCTTGTTAGGTGACAGAGAAATCTTATATGTTCCTTGCTTCCAAGAGTTTCTATTCTGAGTAGACAGCATTGTAAATTCCTGTACCTGTCCACCCTTAAAGAGTCCAGAAACAAGGGAAGGGAACGAGGAGCATGCCTGGGAGGCAATGTGGGATCTGACTCTGCATAGTAGCATAGTGCTCTCAGAATACACTGATGGGGTTTGTGTGCCAAGGGTGACTCTGCATTTTGGGTCAGTTCCTCTTTTTAAACCAACTGTTCCACTCCTAATGTGCAAGTCCATTAGTCCTTGGATTTCAGCAGAGAGTTACATTTTTCTGCCTACACGGTCCTCATCACTCTGTGTGTAGTGATGAATTGATCCTCTCCACACTTTTGAGAAGGCAGATAAGGCATAGAGGGATTAGATGACTTGCCCAAAGGTGCCCAAGAGATCTGTCACAAAGACAGTGACTGAATCCAGAAACTGGAGTTCAGTGCTAGCTCAGAGCTGTGGCTAACTTTCATAATCCACCTATAAATTCAGTTAGACATCAAATCTGGTAGCCAGTAGCAGGACTGATCCCTGTAGGATTTGCTGAAAGCATTCCCAAGGCACAAAAGCTTTTGAGTTAGTGCTTCGAGACCTTGCTAATGGATTGTTTTTAATTCTTAAATGTTACAGAATAATGGTGATGGAGAGTCAATCAAAACTGTTCTCAGGTCTCCTGAAAACCGTATCCTTATCAAGCGCATGCTGATAAAGTGTGCTGACATTTCCAATCCATGCAGACCCAGAGAACAGTGTATAGAGTGGGCCGGCCGCATCTCTGAGGAGTACTTTGCACAGGTAAGGCAGCTAAAACAGGCTGCTGAAACTGCAGGTGAGCATCTCTTTAAAAGGGAGGAGAAGGGTGCCAGTGTCACAGAATATCTCAGGCTGCGTTATGTAACGTGAACAATAACAACCTTTTTATTTTAAATGATGGGTATTGCTCATGCTGACACAAGACTAGATGCCTTCAGAGAGATGATAGTTGACAACTTCTATTGTGCAGTTTCTGAAAAATTTAAGCTTTCCAGTTGTTGAGTTTGGAACTGGGTTTTTTGAGCTCTGCCTGCAAATGCACTCCCATCACATGAGACAGAGCAAGGATGTCTTCTGTACCCACGTGCTGGCTTTGCCTCAGGAATAGGATCATCAGGTTATAGTGTTTGGATGGGAACAGCACTCGCCCCAAGGAATGCTGTAAGCCCTTAGCACGCTGTGCTGAGAAAAGGTTTTAGGGAGATGTGGAAAAGGAGAGGGCAGTAATCATTACAGATGATAGACCAAACACTGCAGTTGGAACTTGGCACACCAAGCGAAGGGCAAGGGAATAAAAAAGGTATTTTGCCATCTCTGAGTGGGACAGATCATGGCTTTCATCAGAGATTGAAAATGGTTGAGCAGCTCTTAGGTCCAAGGCAGTCGAAACTTGGTAATAAGTGAAGCTACTTAGGGTCAGCTGGTGTGCAGATACAGAAGGTAAATGTATCTCTTTGTGGTAAACACTGGAAGGCACTATTTGTCTGCTGTTTTGCTGAAACTGAACAGCTAGGTGTTTAAGTTGCTGCTGCTTCAGATTTGTTCAGGTTTCTCCTTTGATTTAGCAGGTGCACGCTCAAGTCAGTGCCAAACAATTTACTGCTAAAAGAAGCCCATTAACAGAATGTGTCTTAGATGAATAATCACGAATGTTTTTTGCAGACTGATGAAGAAAGGAGGCAAGGTTTACCTGTTGTGATGCCAGTTTTTGACAGAAATACTTGCAGCATCCCCAAATCCCAATTATCATTCATTGATTACTTCATTATTGATATGTTTGATGCCTGGGATGGTAAGCAAAACTCTGCTGTTTCCTGATGTAAACATTTTGTGAGCATTTGAAACTGCTGTGATACAAAATTTCTTTTTTATGGCTCCTAAATAAAGGGAGAGAAAAGGGAAGATTCCTGTAGTTCAAGCAAGATTAATAACTTCATTATTGCTTATAAGTATTGCTACAAGCAATTCTCATGGCTTCTCTTTAACACACTAGATTCAGACAATCTTTAACTTTTTAAACTTGCTTCTCTGTAAATGGAGAACAGAACACATTCTCTTTGATAGCTCTTTGAGCATGGTCATTTTGTCCATGTTAATATTGGTTATTCTTCAAGGCAAATTTCTAGTCTGGAAACTGCTTGGGGGAGCAGCTGTTTCCTTCCAAGTGCTGCCTCTGTGGTAAAAGTGGTCAGAAATGTGACGCTCCTGAATGCTAGATCATGACATGAGACTGACGTTTGATGGGACAGGATAATTACAATCATAATTAGCTATGTCACTCCTGGAAAACTGTGTTCCTTTGCTGGGACTTGCAATACCAGTATTAAGTAGATTTACAGAACAGTTCTCAGTGGCCCGAGTGCTACACGAGTGCTGAGAGCTACACAGCCAAAACCCTTTCGAGCATCAGCATGACAGATTTAAGCTTTTCTACTTAACACAGTTGCCCAGACATTTCAAGTGATCCTTAAGCAGACAGAATCTGTGACTGTTTCTGCAAACTCAGAACTCTCTGCCCTTTCTTCCCTAGCATTTGCAGACCTGCCAAATCTGATGGAGCATCTGAATAATAACATTAAATACTGGAAAGGACTAGATGGAAGGAACCTGCGAGTCCTTCGACCACCACCAGAATAGCAGTTAGACCACGGTGTGTCGTTTACTAGCCAGATGCATATTTATTCAAGCTCACTTTTATCCATGTGAATTCAGATTTGTTTTGGTCTCTTCAGTATTATAGTAAAGCTAGCCCATGCACTTGGGGAACTTTCACATTCAAGAGAACACAAGGTCAGCAGCTGACTTCCACAAAGCACCATGTGTGGACTCGGATGAAATAAGCCCACCAAGTGGAATTACACTGGATTGCTGCAGTACTTGTACTGAAGAGGGTTTATTTGTGAACATACTTCTGCGATATCTTCGTACCAGCATGTGAAGCTGGAAGACCTTGAAGAATCCTCATAGAAAGGACATTCACTAGAAGTTTATCTATTAAGACTCACAGCTTTTATGAGAAAGCTACATGCTTTTTATAAGCACTTAAGACAGTTATGTAGAACAATCAGACATTTGAAATGCAACTGTCTATGAAAGAATTTTTGATCTATGAAAAATAGATGTACTGTATTTTTTCACATCACAGAAGGTGCAATCATTCACTTCTGAGCACTACTGAAAGTGAGTTCTCCTTAAGAAATTTAGTAGCAAATGTAAAAAATAACACAAGAATTTTTGAGGTTGATTGTTAGCATCTATGATTAAAATGTTATGTTTTATTTATTTTGTTAGATGTTCAATATTTTCTATGAATTTATAAATACTTAAAAGCCAAAGCCAACTTTAGATGCATTATAAATTTACATGATTCATACTCATTAATATACATTTAATTGATGTACAGACCTTTTATTTTCATAATGCAAATACAAAATACTATACAATGATACATTTTTATTGCACTGTAAGGGTAGATGTGTATGTTTAAATATTGTCTGATTTATGTTAATTAAAATAAGTTTTATTAAAAAGGTCTCACTTGAGAATAGTAGAATAAACAAGAACTGTATACTGTTTGAGCACCAGAACTGCAGTAGTTCTCCAACAAACCAGTGAGGACAACCTGATCTTCTCTTGGCTACAAAAATAATAATGTGTTGGAACTCTTTGTTTTCTCCCATGACATTTTGTGACTGAATTCCCTGTTAAAGTCTGCCTTATTTTATACAGTATTTCTACAAAGCATTCCACAGCATATATGAAGAGGTGATACTAAGCATCTAATGAATTTCAACATTTTATAGCCAAGGTATCTTCCTCTGCCATAAAAGAAAAAGACCATAAAACCACCAACAAAAACCTTTAACTCAAGAAGTTTGTAAAGGCTGTGTACCTTCACAGTTTGAATGAAACCTTCATAGCAACTACCAGAAAATAATAAAATGTATATTTTAAGAAGTGTCAAGTCCTACCCATTTCATTTGAAATGTATATTCACTTTGTAGTTTGCAGACTAAGAAACACGTGAAATTCTTTTTAAAATAACTAAGATACTTTTTGTCTGGGGAAGGGAGAAGTTGAGGGGTTGAACTGGCACAAGGGGTGGTGAAAGGTGCTGTGTAGCTGGCAAGCCCCTGTGTTTGTGGCCTGCCCTTGGCAAGCCCATCCTTGTGTGCCCTTGGACAAGTCTCTTCACAGCTACAAGCAGTGTCACGCTGTGTTCCACTGAAGGACTCAAGGAATATCCTGTCAGCCTTCTCAGTCGACAGAAAGGCATCCAAAGGCACTGAGAGAATTACTGACTGTCGTTGCTGCAGAGGCCATTGACTTTAGAGGCATTTTGAACCATTCCTGAAAAAGCAGAAGCCGGGGAGAGGTGGATGATAGAGCAGTTCCGGGACTGCAGCAGTAGCAGCCTTAAAGGAGGTAAGAAAGCAAGAGGTGACCTCTCCAGGAGTTACCTGCTTCTGTGTTTCTCCTTCCTCTCCAAGCCAGTGAGACTGATGAGCTACCACCATTTGTTCCTGTTAGTGTCATGGCCTTCTGCTCTTACCCTGCTTGTGTGCTCTCCTTCCCCACTCAGAATTCATTTATATGCTGTTGGGGCAGGGAATTCCCTTTTGTAATTCCATTTAGTTCATTGTTTTGTGTGTATTGCCTAAGCGAGGGGGCTCAGATCCTGCGAGGGGTGCCCAGACCATGCCACTGTCTCACTGCCAGTAGTAGGACAGAGGCTTCTCTGGTCAGTCTTCCAGAAGTACTACAATCAGTGCTGAAGGAGCAGCTGTATTTCCACTGAAAGCTCAATAAAACAACTATCCTGTTTTCACAGGGGACATGCAAGGAGAGGGAAAGTTGGCTGACAGAAAGTTTTCCTGGCAATATTGCACTCAGCTGTAGTTTGCTACCTGGTATTAATCTCTTCTGTTCCTTGCAGGCTCCTGTGTCTCCATTAGAGGGAAACTGCATCACACTGTCAGTATCTCCTCCGCTTATCTGCTGCAATGAGGATGGAAGTGTGGGCATGTGGACAGGACCATGTGGGCCCAGAAACTGTCAGCAGGTAAAAATCATAGAACTGTGGAATCATTTAGGCTGAAAAAGACCTTTAAGGTTATGGAGTCCTACTGTTCCTCCAGCACTGCCAAATCCACCACTAAACCATGTCCCCATGTGCCACATCTACTGATGTTTTAAATCCCTTCAGGGATAGTGACTCCACCACTGCCCTGGCCAACCTCTTCTGATGTTTGACAACCCTTCAAATGAAAAAAATTTCCTAATATTCAATCTAAACTTCCCCTGGTGCAATTTGAGGCCATTTCCCCTTGTCCTGTCGCTTGTTTCTTGGGAGGAGAGACTGACTCCCACCGGGCTACAGGGTCCCTTCAGGTAGTTCTAGACAGTGATAAGGTCTCCCCTGAGCCTCCTTTTCTCCAGGCTAAACGCCCCCGGCTCCCTCAGCTGCTCCTCGTAAGACTTGTGCTCCAGACCCTTTCCCAGCTCTGTTGCCCTTCTCTGGACACGCTCCAGCCCCTCAATGTCCTTCTTGTCATGAGAGGCCCAAACTGGCCACAGGATTCAAGGTGTGGCTTCACCAGTGCTGAGTACAGGGTGTTCCTGCCACAGGCCTGGTGCCACTGGCCCTCTTGGCACACGCTGGCTCGCGTTCAGCTGCTGCTGACCAGCACCCCGGGCCCTTTCCCGACGGGCACTTTCCAGCCCTCTGCCCCAGCCTGTGACGCTCTGTGGGGTTGTTGTGACCCAAGGGCAGCACGCGGCCCTTGGCCTTGTCGAACCTCCTACCCCCGGCCTCGTCCCACGGATCCAGCCTGCCCAGATCCCTCTGCAGAGCCTTCCTACCCTGCCGCAGAGCAACACTCCCATGCAACTTAGTGTCATCTGCAAACTGAGTTGAGGGTGCACTTGATCCCCTCATCCGGATCCTCAATAAAGATATTAAACAGAACTGGCCAGAAAAAGTATTTCTTCATGAGCATAGTTAATATTCTGGGTTATATTAATAAATGGTAAAAAGCAGTTAATTTAATCTACTATAAAAATGCCTGATGCATCATCATTGAAAAGATGTGATCAATATAATGAATTCCCTGAAATTCACACTACATCTTTATTGCCATTACTTGGACTGTAGAGCTGTGCTAATTAACTCTCTGTATCAGCCAGATTTATGTCCATATTGGTGTGCAATAATTTCACTTAACACCGATTTTCAGCCACTGCAGCTTTGTTCACTCTCCTGTCCATCTAAATTTGCCAAGGACAGATTATAATTAAAATCTGGAACCATGATTCCTGATCTGCACTTAAGATTTCTCCCCACTGAGCTTCTCTCTCCAAGCTCTGAAGCCTTCTGTGCACTGTGAGGCTGTGCCCATTCCCTGGCGGTGATTCCAGGCTGCTGCCCATGCAGCATGAAGGGCCTTGCTATGGAGCAGCAATAGCTCTATCCTGATATTCATTGCTCCAGGATGCAGGATCCCATTGCAAATGCTTCAGCCATTCCAGATCCCCTTCCTTTATTCTCCAAGATTGCACAGCAACATCACATGCCCTGTGCTCTGAACCCTTTCCAGCTTTTTGAGCTGTCACTCAGTGATGGAACTTCCTGGGGACAGAAATGGCTTTACTGATGGTCCTTCACCATGGAAAAGAGAACACTGAGTGTGATTGAATTGTTCCCAATTTCAGTTAGGCTGGCGGTCTTATGCAGTGTCTGCACTTTTCATTTGTTCTTGCTTTAATGCTAATACAAGAGTAAATTCCAGTGTAGACATGATGAAGAAAAGGTCCTTTATGCACCTCCAGGGCTTTAGTCTTAAAGCTCTGTGTTTTAAAACTTCATAAGACTCAACAATTCAGCATTAAATGACAGAATGACTGGATCTATTTTCCATGCTGCATATTTTCTATCAGGTAATACTGCTTCTAAACCTGGATATCACTGTAGATGCTTCCAAGTGAGTCTGAACTATTATGATCTGGTAAAAAAAATGTTGGCTTCTTAGTAAATTGTTCTAGATAAATATCTTGGTCCCTTGTATAAAATTCTGAGTAAAAATTGCTTATTCTGACAAAAGGAGAAACCAGAAAGGTGGTATGCATAGCTACCTTGTCACAGGTCTGAAGATGGCTTTCATACTGCAGTTTACCCAATGAATATATATAAATTAAAAACCACCTGAAATAGAATTAATGCCTTGGTTTTTGTTGCAGTGCTTTTTGCTGTGGGTATTTCTGCTTGTCTCAGTAGACACATCATTGATAAAACATTGAAGAAAATGTGTCCTGAACATGAAGGAATTGAGCTATGGCAAAGCCATTCCTGCATAAAAGAGAAGAAAGAAAGGATAATAGATATCTACTAATCACTTACTGGGTGCTGAGAAACAGCACAGGGAAACAGTAGTCAGTTGTGCCCTTCAGTGAGACCAGAAGGGTTTGAGTCATGACTCTGCAAGGAGCGCTTTGAAGTGATGTCTCAGAGCTATTCACAAGCTTCAAAACAAATAATCTCTCTGCTGATGTGTGACATCATGCCTCCGAGGTACAGGGGTCCCAGGGGTGCTGTTAAATGATAGCAGGATGGAGTGCAGTTTGTCCTGACATGATGTTTGGATGCAGAAAACAAGCTTTTAAATTGCTGCCATGTCCCTGTGCAGCCTGTGCTGTGGGTTCAGAACAAAGGGGACATCCAGGTGTTTCAGCTGTTTTTTGTTCTGAAGCTTTGGCTCTGTGGGCAAAGGGCTGTGGCTTAACTCGGCTGAATGCTTTCTCTCGGTGCCTGCTTTGAATGTTACATGGGTAAAGTGTCTCATGTTTTTCTTTATTCCCCTTGTTTAAGACTCTCCTCCCACATCTCCCATGCAAACCTCAGTGGACTGAGCTCTGCAAGCCCTGTGACACAATGGCATCATACTGTCCTCTTCAGCAAGCAAGGCAACTGAGTTAGGAAAGGGCAGAGGATGCAGAGCCACTAAGCAAAATAGCTTTGAGGCTTCTAAATATCTTTGAAGTCGTGGACCTTCAAGCTGTGCCTGTGGTTTAACAGTAAGTGTTAGGCCAGGAAACAGTCTTCTGGTCTTCTCATGTTCCACTTTTCCCCCTCTCTTCCAGCTTCTCTGCTTCCATTTTAATTCTTAGCTCATTTGCTAGGAGTCTCTGTCTTAACTTCCACTGGCTGAACATCTCCCTCTAACACTGTAACACTGGGACTAAACCCTGCCTTTCAAACTGACTCTCGCTGCTTACCATAGCTTTTGCCACTAGAAAATCTTTTTCTTTCTGACTCAAGTTAAAGTGAACCTGGAAAAATACCCTGTAATGGCTGAAAGCCTTACACTGGTATCCACAGGTGGGAGGACAATACAAACACAGTTAACTGAAACAGCTTTGTGAGCACTGCAGTGCTGCTGGGGCAGTGGGAATATGTGTGCAAGGTCTTTGGTACTGTACTCCCACATGCAAAGTGAAGTTCAGGAGCGTTCCCAGGCACCTCTGCCTTTGAGGTTATGTTACCAAGCACAAGCAGCTGGGCACACTTGTTGAAATTTGAATCTGCCTTTTCTTGGTTTGCTTGCTCCCCCCCTCGAGTGGCAAGAGTCATTGCTAGAGCTGAAACTCATCTTAGTTCAGCCCATGGTAATTAACAGAAATTACTTCATCCTTTTGTCACATAGGTAGTGAAATAGCACACCAATGCATACAATTTTCAAGAGGAAGTGAGAAAGGTGATTCCTGTTGCTGAAACAAAAGAAGGAATTTAGCCAGTGTGTAATTATTCAAGTGAGAAGTTGGTCCTGTCTGTATTTAATATTCTAGAGTGGTATTTGATGTAAATCCTTCCCCAGAGTTCATTACATTAGCTTTTAGCTCAACCTGAGCATGCTGTGTGCCAAGTTCAGCATGCAGCATGTTTTATAACCAAGGAGAATGACGTCAACCTGGTGATCCTGCAGCTCCCCAGCTCGGGGGAGGAGGTATGGCTTTGTCTTCAGCCTAAAGATGAAATGCAATATGTTGGGTAAGGTTTTCTTGGTATTTGCAGTGCAAAATGTGTGAGGAATATTGCTTCGTACCTCCAACAAGGACTGTCCCTATTTGCCTAAAAAAAAAAGTTACTTTGCTTGTAATATTATTCTATACAGAAAATGAAATTTTTCCTTTACAGATCCCTAAGCTTTACAAGCAGACCCGCAGAACCCTTTCACAGGTGGGTGAAATGAGCTGCAGGGAAGCACAGGGACTTGTGGGCATCCACCCCATGGCAAACCCATGCCTAGTCCTTGGGGCTGCCTGGCTGCTGCTGAGGGCTCTGGCAGGGATCCTGCTGACTGCCAAAAAATGGGTAGAGAAATGTAGAAAGCAGGTGCTTTCATAAGGGTTTGTCTCTGGTGTTTTTCAGAGATATTGGCCAGAGTTCCTGAGATGGCAGAGCTCTGTCCTCCCACCCCACTGTGTGCCGAGCTTGGTGAGACTCCCGGGAGAGCCGAATGCCATCGGCGGGGGCACACGGAGTGCCAGCGCTGTCCCCACGCCCGGTGGTGCCAGCTGTGCCAGGCTCTGCTTACTGTAAGTAAGGCAGAGTGCAAGGATCCAGCGGGAATGTGAGCGCTCAGGAACAGGCAAGACGCCCAGCCACCCCTCCAGGACTGGGAACGGCGTGCTTAACATCAGACACGGCTTCTGGGGCTAGTGAGGGAGAAAGACTCCAACTGCCTGAGTACCAGGACATTGTGCGAGCAGAGTGAAGTACTCCTCACCTGACAACCAAGCCCAAAAAGCAAGCAGCCTCTCCCAGCCCCTCAAAATCCATGCTGGCAGACTCAGTGCCAATGTGCTGTCTCTGTTACGACAGATCTCTGGCAAGCCAAGGTCAGAAAGCACAAAGTTTTAGCTGCTCTATCACGCCAGGAACAAAAAAACCCAAAAAACACCAACCAACCAACCAAAAACCACACAGAAACCCCAACAGCAAAAAAAACCCAAAAAACCCAAACCTAAAGCCTTGTTTTAAAATAAGCTGTTTTAAATAAACGAGTTCTTTGAACCACAGCAGAGTACATACCTAACAATGTTTGTTAAGTAAATATCAGTGACATATTTAAGTCTGGCTCAGTAGGTATTAGCAAAGTGATATTTGTGTTGCTTTTGTTGTAACAAGAGTCAATCATGTTTGTAGAAGGTGGTCTGAAAAAAGGGACTTTGAATTTGGGGTTTTATTTCTTCCATCTGCCTACTAGTAGCCACACTTTGGGACTTACAAGTAAAAGTCCTTCCCAGAGCATTGATTTTGGTGAACTTACACTTAGTTCTGGCTTAGTTCTGTTCATAATCTGCCTTATGAGTGTTACTTCTTACCCATGGATCCACTTAGATAATTTTCTCTTTCTGAAGGAAATCTGTCCTAAGTCTGGTTGCAAATATATGGTCACGTTATTATAGCGTGTACCTGAAATGCCACAGTGCTGTGGCTGAGCAAAGTTCAGACCTACTTCTACCTCTTCTGATCAGATGCACCCTATGCTTAGATTTTCTTCTTGTGCTGCAAGCAGAGAGAGCCACAGACCCCCCACACAGGCCTGCTCTCACTGCTTTGCCATGAGATACTTGCCATGTGCAAAACTCCACAGAGGGACTGAGACAGCACCATATGGCCCAAAAAGCCAGTGGCTGCTTTTCCATTTGCAGCAAAACAAAACAAACCCCCCCCCCAACCCCAGAATATCAGTTTCTAATTTAAACAGCTGTTTATATAGGCGTTTGTATTTTTGTCTATCCTTTGACCTTTTCATTTAACTCTTTTAAGAGCCAGATATGAACTCTAAGGTTAGTGCACAGAGGAATGCAAAGCAAAAGAACAGGCTGTAACGATGATGCTGAATTTGAAATTCTCCACCAGAAACAAAGGCTGCTTTTTCTGTTGGACAGACTGTGAGGAAGTTGGACTGATTCCTAAGTGTCCTTTCCTGTATGTCAATATGAGCCATCTCTTTGGGCATGCTCAGAAATTTTGGGCTTAATAAATCCTCACTCTAAACTACATGCTTCCATGTATGGGAAGCAAAATGTTTATTTCATCAAGCATTTTATTACCCAGATCATGAAATACATCTGACTCTCACTGCACAGGCACAATACATAGTTCTACTACAGCAGCCTGGCTGCTGCTTTCACATCAGCACAGGGACACAAGGCAGGAGGTGTTGGTGTGGCCTCAGGCATCACCTGATGATGCACTTTCCAGTGCCAGAGATGGAATGTAAAGGAATTTTGTTTAGAGATTGAGAGAAAACTTGAGTGTATACAACTGGCTGCAAAATGCCTCCAAGCAAAGGGAGGTCACAACCTACTTTTGGCCCAGCCCAGCCTGGATGCAGGCGCCCGTGCAGGTGGATTTGGGAGCTGTGGAACACCCATCTCAGGGATGAGAAATAGCAGCTTCGTCTGGCCCCAGCCCTGCTGGTGGACACCCAGAAGCTGCTGAGAGCTGGTGGCTCTCCCTCAGCCTGGCCAGGGCTGTGCAGCAGCGGGTGTTATTCTCGTGCTTCAGTCTGCAGGATCAAACACATGTTTTGGGAAGGAATGGAGATGGGCAAGCGCAGCAGGTGCTGCACAGGATGGTGGCTGCTGGAGCCAACAGGTCAGCTATGTGTGGATGGATCCATCGCTGGAAAAGCCGCTCCATGGCCCAGCCGAGGGCAGGTGGGGATCAAGTGGGTGCCAAGCGTGGTGAGCCCGGCTCGGTCAGTAATGTCTCGGGAAAAGGCTGCGTTAGTGAGGCCGGGGCTGCGGGGATAGAGCGCCCACCCCCGGCGTAGCTCGAGCGGTCTCTCCCCGTCCGGGGCACTATCCCGGCCCAGGCAGTGGGAGGGAAGGAAGGAAGGCAGGTGGGAAGGCAGCGCCCGCCCTCTCCCCGCCCTCTGTCAGGGCGCACCGGCCCCGCCCGCGGCTCGGGAAATGGCGGCGCCACGAGGTGAGGCGGGCGGATCTCGGGGCGGGGGGACCCGGCCCCGGCCCCGGCCCCGCTCCTCTCGGCCGGGCTGAGGTGTCAGGGGCGGCCGGCCGGCAGCGGGAGAGCGGCGGAGCTCGGGCACGGCCTCGCTCGCTCGTTCGCACAAGGAAGGGCCCTGTCGCCGTGCGGCCGGAGGCCCGGCCTGCCCGCGGCTGTGCCCGTGACCCGCGTGTCCCTTGCAGGAGATGCCGCTGTGATGCACGCCCCGCATGGGAGCCCCGCGGCTGTCGCCGGGCCGGGGCCCCTGAAGAGGCGCTCCCGCCCGTGCCCGGGGCCCAGGTGAGCGCTGCCCGCCGGGCCCGCTGCCGCCCGGGAGGCGCTGCCCCTGGGATTGGTTTCGTGAGGTAGCCCGAGACCCGCTACTGCAGCCTTTCTAGGGCTGTTTAGGCCACAGCTTCGCGTCTGGAGAAACACGCTTTTATTTAGCTCCAGCTGTGGGATGAGCACCCTTTTGGCAGAGGGTGCAGCCCTTACAGCCATTTTATGAAGCAGTTTAGGTCTCAGTATCGCTTCCATCAGAGCAAGTAAAGCTTAAAAAATAAGCCTGTTTGGAAAATGTTTAAGTAAGGGGGGCTGGGACAGCTGAGTCCCAGTATATATTGGCAGCTGAGCACACCACCATAAACGCGATGGAGAGAAAATTCAGCAAAAAGGCAGTGTTGTGTCTTGGACTGGCCCAGGACTGCAGAAGAGTCTGAACAGGAAGCGAAGCCTCCCCTTTGCATGGTCCCTGGCTGCTTCGCTGTGCGCTGCTAATGAGCGATACTGCTTACTGTCGGGAAACAGGTGGACAGTAAAAAGATTCAGCTGAGTGTGAAGATGGGAATAGGGAATTGCCTTCTTGGCTGAGTGGTTAGGCTCTGCAGTCTACTTTAGGAGAGCTCAGTCTGTTCTGAGACTTTTCAGGAGTTTCTTGTGGAGATTGATCTGGAGGACTAAGAAAGTGGAGCCAGTGGCATTATATTGACTCCACTGATACTATCCTCCTAAATTAAATGGTGGAAGAACAAGGCCTGCCTGTGAGATAAAGTCAGGACCTACTTGATCTACCAACAATGTTTTAATGGCCATGAGAGGGAGTGAATTCAAAGTCATGTATTTCTGTAGTAAAAGGTTGGGTGTGTTTGATTTGAATCTACGTTAAACTGTGTTTCAGGGCTGTTGTGTTGTTTCTTGCATTTGTGCTTTGGATTTGTGTCTCACCTGTGTGGTTTTGCTCACAGGCCCTTTGGTCCCTTTGTCCCCGGCTGCAGCACTGGGTGAGGAGGGACACTGGACGTGCCTACTATGACGGTAACCAGTTTGAAAACTGTTTTTAGCCACAGAAACCTGTGTGAGACCAGTGTTGCCTTCTGAAAGGGCTTCACGTGATGCCCACCAGTGGCAGCAAGGTGTATTTGAAATCACAGGGAATTGGAAAAAGGGATCCTTCTCTGGCCCACCCTGAAGAGGTTTGGGCAGCCCTGGCAAAGTCCCCAGTTCGCTCCTGGGGGAGGCATGGTTGGGGGCGTCCTGTCCTTTGGCAGTTCCTGATACTGCAAGTTGTGCAGGGATGCCTGGATCACTGCTGCACATGAAGACTGCCTGTGGGCTTCAGCTGGGCAAAACTGAGCTTTAGGCATGAGCTTCTGTCCTTTGCAGAGGATAGATTTTGCTGTGTGCCAGTAAATGCACATAAGGAAAAGGAACAGGAAAACGATGACCCAACAGGTGCCAGGAAAAATGTATCTCGCAGCACATAGTGTTAGAGACAAGGACACCTCATTTTTAACTGACTGTTGCCCTTCCATATGATGTAGTTCAGCCAGAGTTCCTGTATACAGGCCAGAGGTAAGAACTGGTTTTGCCTCATCTGAGATACCTTTCAATGCAGAGAAGTAGGTCTCAGATCAACAGCTCAACACAGTTCTCCAAGTTGAGTGCTATACTCTGGATTCCAATAATCTGAATACACTTGGTGAATAAACTGAATACAGAGAGATACAGGATTGATATGAACTTAGTAGACCTCTGTAGTGGAAGTCATGGCCTCCCTGGAAAGGATTTATATAGAGATTGTTCAGACCAACAGCTGGTTTTAAGAAACACAAGTTGTCAAGTTTCCTTTGTTGTATAAATATTTAAGTGACTGGGTTGGGATTCCTGAGGGAGGAAAAGCTTGGGTTAGTGCCAACAGGTGAAGCTTTTATTAAACAGGAACATACAAACTCATTTCCCTTTCTCTTTTTAACCTAGAGGCCAATTATTGTGTATTTGTTCTTTTTTTCAGATAGTTCCGTCACTGTCTTAGCTGTCCTGTACCATGCCTGGTGATGACCATGGTGTCATTCAGACTGCTCTGTACTCAGCTTCCTGGCCTGCATTTTCCAGTAGATTCACCAAGCTGGCAACATAACAACGGAGCTGTTTGGTACCTTGGAGTCCCACTGCAAGGGTGTCTGAGCACCTCGCATTTGGCCCAGAAAATCTGCCCTTGCACAGTCCAGCGAGAGGGTTGTGAAGTCCTGGGGACTGCCGGTTCAGTTCACTACTTGGAAAGTATTTTGCCAGGTTACAGCTCTGGTTTAAACACTTGAGGTGAAAGCTGGTGGTGGGGAGTGGAGTGGTGGGTTCACCAGCAGCCTTTGTGCATTAAAGGCTCTGTTTGGAGATTCAGACGTCCTCATACCTCTGCTCTGATACCTGTGCGTTACACTCTTTCAGGTATCGACTTGAAAATACGAGTGGGGCTCTAGTTTTGGCTGATAGGGGTAAAACTTGTTCCAGTGGGTGGAAATTGGACCCAGAGTCAAGGAGCACATTTTTAAGCAAAGAGTGGTGCTTTCTCACCACTTCAATGCTCTGCACAGGAGCTGTACCATAGAGCTGCTGTTCTCTGGGATGGCTGTGCCAGCATCAGCAGGGCACACATGGCCACCTCCTGCCCTCTGCACTGGCAGTGGTTGCTGGCTGAGTCACTTGTTCCTGGTGGACACAAGCTGCTCTGCTCACTGGCAGACATAGCAACTGAAAGTCTCTGGCCTGCTTACAGCAGGTCTGACAAAGTGACCATAACAACCTTTTCTGCCCTGAAAATACCTTAATTCCTGGTAGGTTAAGAAATTACCCTGTGTGGTATAGCTCAGTGTTGCTAAACCCATCTTCTTTTGAGGCTTGTGAAACAAATATCCAAGAGCAGATGGTACTAATCACTGCTGTAGCAACATATTCAGCTCCTGTTTTTGTGGTTTCTAAAGGCCTGTTTTGGCAAGACTTGTTAAAAGCTATTTGAGGAAGAACAGACAAGCTTTTGACACACAGTTCTATGTAAAATCTCTTCAGTTTTGCCAACGGTGTTTATTTGTAGAGACCCTGCATATTGTAGAGGCCACTGCCTGTTCCTGGCTATTCCCCAGAATGGAAACTTGAACCAATGATTTTTGTAATGAATGTGCAATAAATCTGTGGTAAAGCTTCTCTGTTAATGACTCTTGATTGAGTTCAGGTAGTTTTGACATACACAGATGAGGCTGTTTAGAGCTGGCCAAGCTTGCTTGACAGGCAGGGCCTGTCTTAATTGGTGTCTGGGAATGAAACCCAAACAAGGATGTCTCAACTGCGTGCTGGGCCAGAGTCCTTCCAGCCCCACTGGACACCCAAAGCTTCAAGGGCACAGCATTGGAGTGGAATTCTTCAGTGCTGAGGAGAACAGATCTGTGAGCGTGGAGGGAGCATACAGCCAAGTGGAGGAGAGCATAGCCAAAAAAGAAGCGGCTAAAAATGTTGCTTTAGGTTGCTCTGTAAGGGCAGTCAAGCACTGCAAAAAGCCTGTCTTATCTTATTTTCCCAGGATGAATGCATGAGAAGCATGGACATTGTGTAAAAATGGCTTGCATTTGAGACTAGTGCAGGCTTGGGTATTGCAGAAAGCATCACTGGGTGTGTAGGCACTAACAGGTCACACATGGGGGAGGTGTGTTTGATTACCTTGTGTTACAGACTTCATGTAGCAACAAGAACACTTGATGGGGAGATCAGCTTCCTGGCTGGAGTGTGTTCAGCTCCAGCAGCTGTACAGTGATTATGCCTTTTGCTACTTTTGTTTTTCTTCAAGTTATTAGCTCTTGAGTAGACTCAGGAGTAGAATTAACTATTGCTTTGGAACTGGGGAGTTCAGGTGGGTGTTGGGGGAACTGTGATCCAGCTGCCAGTGCTGCATGGTGATAGTGTCACTTCTGAGAAGGATGGTATCCATTTCTAATGAGAATTCTGGGATGCCAGTAGAGCTTGTGACCACGGTGGCTTTCAGCTAAGATCCTTCCCAAGAGGATGTAAACTCCTAGGGGCTCAGGCCTGGCAGCTGGTTTGCATCAGAGTTGCTTTGCTCTTACTATTGGGAAACAGCTGGTTTATATGGAGTATGATGGAGCAGTTAATGCTGAAAGAGAGCATTGTTCAGTGCAGGTTCCACGTAGGTGTGGTAGCTGCAGAACACAGGTTATGGGAGGGCAGTCCATGGGGGTGTTGTAATTCCAGTATGTATCCTTAAGATACCAGGTGTTTCCAGTGCAAAGCAGGGGTGTACGTAATGCTGGAAGTGTGAGTTGAATGTGTGAAGGTGCTGGGCAATATCTGCATTGAAAAATGACAGTCTGCAGTTCTCGTAGTCCAGCAGGATGCCAATCCTTCTGGGAGGAATAGTAATTCTGATGTCAGGTGTCATCCCACTGTGCAGGAATTCATACTTGTGCCTGTAGGCAAGAAACACAAAAGAGCTGAAGGCATCCTGGCTGCTGTCAAAGGGAAGCACTTGCTGCACACAGGTGCCCAGCTTGCTCACAAGAGTCAAAGGCGGTGATGTTAATGTGCCAGTGTCCACAGCAGAGCCAGCAGTGCAGCTGAGGCATGAGGGGAGCTGGCATTTCTGCAGGCAGGTATGACATACTGCCATAGGTAGGACAGAGATCAAAAACAGTTGGGTATAGCTGGGTTTAGCCAGATACGTTGTTTCTGGGCTACACGGATCTTTTACCCTCTGTCTTCCCCCTGAGGTTTTGGTAACGTTTACAGTTAAATTCTGCATCTCAGATTTTATTCTGATTTGTTCCTGGAACTGCCTGTTTCAATGTGACAACGTCTAATTTCAATGACACTGTACCACAGAGACCCTTCAGCTTGATTCACTAGCACTGTCTCAGAGTCAACGGAACTGGGTGCCTCAAAGATGCAAAGCTGCAAAAACACAAGTTCTGAAGCAAGAAAGTTGGACAAAATAACCCATGCCAAATGCCTCTGTAAAAAAGCAGGAGGATTTGCTTATCCTTCCAACACCAATTTACAGTGATAACGCTGGAATATCAGAGGTGCCTGGTGCCTGGTCTGAGCCAATACAAAATCTCTGGCTTCTCTGCTTCCCTGCCTGCAGGTGTAAGAGGTGTCCCTGTCAGAGACCTGCAGCCTCCACAGCCCTTACCTTGAGGGTGTGATGATGTGCCTCATGCACCAGGATGAGTTGTTTGCCCCCAGGTGACCATGTCTCGGAGTGTTCTCAAAAGCCACACCAGTTCTGTACTCTGTATCTTCCTCAACTTCCACCTCCCAGTAATGCTTGCCTGGAAACGGGATCAGACTGCCCAGGATCGCAATACATCTGTGGGAGACAGGAGGATGTGTTTTGGCAGGGCCTCTCTATAATGCCCTTTACAGCATTTAGATAGGTTCAGGTATGTATGTACCTGGACATTACATAGCAATAAACAAAAGCCACTTTTCCTGTCTCCTTAGCAGTGCTGTGTGGATTTTTGACTCCAGTGAATTCCTCATGCTGAGGAGCTGACGCCCAGCCTGCAGGTTTCTTTGTGACACCTGCCCTGTTTTTACTTGTGGGTTGCTTTGTATAAATGAGTGTCCTGGGCACTTCCAGGAAGAGGGAGAACAGCATCCTATACTGCCTGGGTTTTCTAGGAAAATTATTACTTGTTAAAAAAGAGAAGGCTCTGGTGAACCCCAGCATAGCAGGGGAAAAAAGTCTACAGATTTTGCATTTTCTTTCCAAACATCGCAGGGTTTTGAATGTTACTCACCATTAGGAACAGAGCACTGTAACAGCATGAAGTTCCTGGGGCACCTGGGGAGGAGGGAACCTGTCTATGCTGTGTTTGGAGAGATTAGGAAGAATTGAACATGGTAGGGGAACTTGTAATATGCTGGTACCTGGGCCGTGAAATGAATGATAGGAACGATGCGGAAAATAACTCTTTTGAAAGTTGTGTGATAGAGACAAAGACAATGTGCTACAGAGAGACCCTGCAGCTTGATTTACTGGCACAGTCTTGGAGTCAAAGGAACTGGGTGCTTTGAAGATGCAAATGTGCAAAAACACAGGTTCTGAAGCAAGACAATTGGGCAAAATAACTCATTCCAAATGCTTCTGAAACACTCTAAGGTGGGAACATGAGTCCTGTAAGATTACACCTCAGCTTTTTCTCGGGGAAAGTACATGGTGTATTAGCTGTCATTGTCAAGGGGGACAGCAGGTTTCAAACACGTACAACTTTTATGTTTCTATGGTAGTGTCTAAAGTTGTAAGTTACAAAAGAAAAGGATGTTGCTGGCAGACTGAGCTCTTCTAGGCAATGCTGAGAGAGAGCTGCACTCAGCATTTGGAGGGCCTGGTGTGTGAGGATGGGCATGCACAACACAATAGCTGTACTCTGCCTCTGCAGCTGCACTTGCTTAGAGTCAGTGTACAGTTCATTCCAAGTGCATGTAAATGTCTTGGGAACAGCTTAAAGGCTGCTGAAATCAGGACTCAAAGGGGCTGTGTTGCTACTGCTTGAGAAGGAAAAGGAATGATGCAAAACGGATGGGTAAACATCTGTGAACAAAACATGACCGTAGTAACGAGAGCTGCAAAGTCACCAAGGCAAACCTGGGCTGCACTGAAGAAGCTGCCACGGTAGGAAATACATCAGCCTTTAGGAGACCACAGAAACTTCAGAAAGAAGAGTTTGCCATGTAATTTCCTTGCAGTATAAATGTTAGGCATGAGAAGTTCATGTGAAAGTTCATAGTGGTACCAAAACCTCAGCCTTCAAATGAGATGAGTGCCAGTTCTGGCTGTTGACATGAAACATAAAAGAATCCTGTAGAAGTGGGATGAAATCCCGTTTAAGATTACCCTGATGGCTTTAATGAATAGGATCACCAGTCTCCCAACTCTGTTCTACCAAGCCCTCTAGTAACACTGCATTTCCATGGAGGGTCTAAGTTGTAGACTTGTATTATCCTGGGATGCAGATGCCTATCCTGGTTATATGGTGTTTCTGTGGTTTTGACTGGAAATAGGCATTTTGGAAAGCTTAGTCTCTCACTTCAGTGGCAAAGGGCCTAATTATTTTTTAAAAGTAATACCTGTTGGTCCAAATAGTATCAGTTATATTTTTCAGCAAGAGGTAAGTTTTCGGATCCCTCTCCTTTCCTTAGCATTTGTTATGGCACCTAAATACCTGTTCGAATTTAGCTCAGTGTGCCAGACATGTAAGTAGGCTTGTACATAATTGTGGCTGCTGCATCTGTAATCCTCTTTAAGAACTTGCTTTATCTTCCAAGTTCCAAAGAGCAGCTGGAGAGAGAGATTTCAACTCAAAAAATTAAGCAGAGCTGCTGAAAGCCCCATTAGACATTTCCTGGCACCTGTTAAAAAAAACCGAAGAAACTGAAATGCTTCTGTATACCTTGTAAAGCTGTTATCATAGACAGGCAGATCACACTCTGGGTTTTCCAGTTCATCACATGAAATGGTAAATCCATCATCTAGAATTGCCAGTAAAGGATGGGCTGTGTCCTCATTAAGGTAGAAGCAGGTGCCTGCAAGAGAAAATGCCTGAGGATAACTCCAGTAATTCCTTATAGCATTAGGATTTGCAGCAAGGGTATGAAATGTTTGGGTCCACAAAGAGATTCACCAACGCTCTAGAAAGAATCTGTGGCTGATATTGAGAGGACAAGATAATTTTAAAGTTTTTCTAATAAATGGGTGTTTTACAGCTTAACACTGTTTAGTTTCAGCCTTATGAAAAGCAGGGGACTTAGCATGGTTTTGAACCCCTCCAGGGCTCAAAGCTGCAGGCATTGTGCAGGAAGTAGCTGTTCAGAGATGAGGGGTCATCCCTGCAATGGACTGTCTGGTTTCAAGTAATCTATTTTTAATCACTGAAATGAGAAAGGGGGCTTAAAGGAGCCTCCATGGCCTCACACATCCACATAAATGCTGGGCACAGTTTGAAGAGAAAGGATCCCTCATGCTTCAGCACCTCCCTGGTCAGATGAGCCCTCAGAGAGGTAAGTCCAGCCCAGGATACAAATGCTTCTGCCTTTCTCCCTGCAGAAACTTCACAGAGCAGGTCTGATGCACTGGGCCCTGAGGAGCAGCCACGAGTGGCACAGCTGCTGTGTGTACTTGGTGCTTGTTTATCCACCCCAGAAAGGATCAAAGGCCATTCCCAGTGTTGGAGGTGGGTTCTTGCAGCTGACAGATCAATTTGCATCAGCTGTTTGCATAATGTGGACTCCGAAAAGATAAATCTCCCCATGGTAATCCCAAATGAAATCATTGTAATCAAACTGCAAGTTACTTCATTGCAAATACAATACAAACAATGACAGGGCAATTACAGGCATGTGCTGCTGAAAACAAACACATGCTGTGCAAACAGAATGGGCAATTTCAAATATTGAGTTTGATTTAAGCAGTTGGAATACACACAAACGATGGTAACACAATGACCGTCTTCCTCTCCAGGGATTTAAGGATGAGCATTTCTTTTCTGTGGCGTCACTGCTGTGTGGCAGACAGTTTTACTGAAATATAACCTTGTGTGGTCATCTTGCTGAACAAATACAATTTGCAAATCTCTCACAGAAGGTAAGGGCAGAAGAGACACAGGTAAGGTGTGAACATATCTGGGAGTGGTGTGGGAGATTTGAGATGAGCCAGTGAAGTTGCAGTGTCATTGCAGCAGTGGTGAAGGTGAGCACTGCTGTCTGCTAAATGGCTCTAGAAAGTGCTGTCTCAGCCATACTTTCCAGCAGCAGCTTCACTACATGGTATCTCTGAAGTAAAATCACACTACAACTTTCCTCACTGGTGTGTCAGTGCTTTGCAGGCTGGCAATATGTGGGCTTTGGGTTGATACTGTCTATTAAAATGTTTAGAAATTAGTAACTTTCAAGTATCAAATGTATCAGACAGCAATAATATAAATTACAGAGCTAAAGCAATGCACTTACTGTCACAAGAAGTTGGTTTTTTGATTCCTAAAAGGTTACCAGGTGTGTAATTAGATGAAAGAGATTAGGACCTGGTCCAGAGGCCATCGAAACCAGCAGGAATCTTTCTGTTAAGGTAATGCTACAATAGGCTGCTGGAGTTGTTCCAAGCTGTACAGTACCTGTGGTGTGTATCAGGACAGGTTCACTTCTTTCACTGGAGCCACCCAGGTTTTGGGCTCTGACACAGATGTGATACTTTTGAGTTGGCTGGAGGTGAATTAGGACTTCACAGTTAGGGATTCCAACAATAGATCTACAGAAAATAAATCCATGGAAAATGATAGGGTAGAGAACAATAATCTTTGAGATTATTTTTCTGAGCAACAAAGAAGAAATTACACCTCTCTTGTAACCCATCAACAACATTTTACCTTGTACTGTTGTCAGTAGCAGGGCAAGAGAGAGTCTGTGGCAGACTGCAGATTTTTACATTTTACATTTGCTTCTGCCCTTTTCCCATACCCATAATTCTCATATAGTAATTTTTTATTCACATTTATACAACTAGTTTTACTAAGAGGATTATTTATAAATGTCAATTCACCAGAAGGTCATGGGTCCTTTCTTAGTCCTATCAGATGCCACATGATTGAAATGGTTTCATCTCTACAGGTCATGGGCTCAATAGAAGAGTAACTCACTCAGTAATAGTATCATCATTTTCTTCATCTGTCAGCTTGGACAATTCAACCGTGTAGGAATCAACAGGGTTAATGTCTCTGGATTCCCAGCACACCAGTGCTGCATTTTCACAGCTTCGGATCTTTTTACTCTTTATGGTAGGTGGTGAAGGAGCTAAAAAGTAGGTAAAAGAACAATTCTAAGCTGTTGCTTGAAGATGTTTGCAACCAACACGATTTGAAGACTTAAAAAAATAGAAAACCATTGTTTACTAATACTGTATAGTTAAAGAAACCTGCCTCCCCAATGGACAATAAACAGCAGGTAGAGTGATTGACAGTACTAGTTAAAGGCTTCATTTGGACTATAAAGGTTCCAAGAGAATTAAACAGAGAAGTAACATAAAGACTGATTACACAGCTGTTTTCTATCATTAGTTTTATCTTTGTCATAAAAGTGAATCTCTTCTCTGTTCTGAGATGTCAAAGATATCTGGAACAAGTATTTGAAGGTCTCACACTGACTTGCTCAATCTGATGTCAGGATTTCACACAATGTCCTTGACTGCACTGCAGTTAAAAAGAACAGCATAACAGGTGAATCCACAAAATACCTATAGGCCAATAAAAGAAGAGCTGGCATTCATCTGTCAGAACCAGGAAACTTGAACCTTATTCACAGCTGGTCTACATGCTTGCATTTAAATAAGTTATTTTGTCTCTCTGCTTCTGTTTCTTCCATTCTAAAACAGGGACAATTGACATGACAGGCTCTCCAAATAAAAGTAAGGAATTCCCATGCAGTCAGTAGGCATACATCAGAAGAAAGAAAGTGCCCAGAAAGCATTACTGGCATAAAATTCAGAGATGATTTTGAATTTCACTATGAAGGTCACAAAGTCATATGAATAAAATATTTTTACCTGTTACATAAACTGCTCTTTCACTTGGTGGACTGATACCAGAGGCATTTAAAGCACTGACCCAAAATTCATACTGTGTATTTGGCACCAGATCAGTGATGGTACAGTATGTTTCTTTGACTTTCAGTGTATGCTCTGAAATGACAACAACAAAGCATTTACAGTGCCTTTACACAGTTGCCCACTCTTCCCCAGAGCTGCATCACATCGTGGAGTTGGGGTGCATTGTTTTGTGTGCTGGGTCCAAGAGAGCTCCTCGTGCTCCACATCCTTTGAGCAGCTGTCACACAGTTTTACAATGCCTCCCTCTAAAGCAGCATAAATCAGATGGGACAAAAGATGAAGCTATTTTACTACTCATTTCTCATTCTTCATCCTATAAAATTTGGATAGCTTCTGCTTTTCTTTCTCAACTGGCCATTGGCACTCTACTGGCTTCCACTTTTGAAGGTTCTTTGTATGCCTGTGCATCTTAGGGAGTTACAGCCTATTACTAGCACTAAGATAAGCTGTAAAATCATCTGGGGGTTTCAGTGGGTGTGCTGGTGATATGATGATTTGCTCTTTTAAAATACTGTGCTTTGCTGTGGATGCAGCACGTGTGTCTAATGCAGTCCCCACCCTCCAGAAATCCTCCTGACTCCATCCACTGTCCCCTTCCCATTCCTGCTATCCCTGCTGCTGCCATGTCCTGTCTTTGCTCCTGTGACTGGTCCTGCTGCAGCTGGCAGCACGGCAGACCTGGCAGGGGAAGAGGGACAAAGCAGATGGTGGTGGCAGATATGACAGTTTTGGTGGCAGAGTGCACAAGGCGTGCAGAGGCACTTTGGAATCAGCTGGGTTTGCCAATGGAGGGCTGAGGTGTCCCCTTGGGCCCAGGCCTCCTTACCTGCTTGCTCATCACTGTGCATCTCATTGCTCACTGGTTTGTAGCACAGCTGGTAGCACTCCACAGTGTCATCTGAGAAGAGGCCCCAGCAAACTCTCAGTGAGGTGCCAGTTGCTGCATTGGGAGCCTGTGGATTGATCACAGGGGCACAAGGAGCTGCAGAGGGGAAAACAGGTCAGTTTTTGAATGTATAATCATGGTATGTTGTACCTCTCCTCTCACACAGGTGTTTGCACAAAGCCTTGGCACTGAACAGGGTCATATTCTTCCCACATGGAGAAAAGTCAGGAGCTGACTCTGTAAACAGTTGCAGATAATAATCAGGTCGCTGATGTGTGAGAAGTAGTCTTGCTTCAAATCAAAGTCAAAAGAACAAAATAAATAAGCCTCAGCCTACCCCTTCTCTGTAAACTTGGCCTCCCCTGCTCTGAGGGCTGTTCCAGTGAGCACAACATCTGCCACTGCTGCCAACCACCCTGGGGATCAGGGAAAAGCTCTACAAGAAGGGGTCAGCAGCACAAGCAAACATGAACCAAATGCCATTTTATGTTAAGAAAAGAGAGCATTGCGTGTAAAAAAAAAGAATATTGTTCTTTCTGACTATTTGTGATGCACCAGAAAAGATTTAAAATTTTTGGGATTTTTTTTGGCTACTCAAAATTTGTTTATGTTGTGCTGTGGATTATGGGGAAAAAATGCTTGCTAAATAGCAGAGGAATAAGTCACTGAAATCTGTTTACCAAGAGAAGCTGTGTAAGTTATTTAAAATAGTCTGGGGTTCCTCTCTATTTTGTTCAAGCAACTACAAGGTAAGACAAGTTATTACCAACTAAGCATGCCTGACCCCTCAACAGAAGGGGGTAATCTTCATGAGTCTTCTAGGAAATCATGCAGCAAAAGCAAGGAAGTCCCAATTTAACAGTAATTCTGGTAATTTTATTTCAAAACAAATGGGAAAAAACATCCAAAAATATCTTCCAGCGTCTCTGTATATATAGGTAAACAACAACAACAAAAAAAAACTAGAAGGAAAACTAGGGAGAAGTTAATTCTGCCTTTGCAGATCTCCTTTAAAAGAAGTAATGCTTAATACATATCCTTACTTAAATGTAAATAGGTCTGAAATAATGATCAGTTAGGAAGAGTACCTGGAATAGCATTGATGGAGTTCATTAGTTGTTCAACTTCAGAGACGTCTATGACCCGCTCTTCAAACTCTGGCAGTGTTGAAAGCTCTAAATCCACTTCTTTCTTTAAGAATTCTTCCAGCCTGTAATTGTAGGGGGGAAAAAAAAATGAATAATTGGAAGTACCATAGTGTCAGAGATATCTGTCTATGATACCTATTGGTAAGAGAAAAAGAACAGCAGACTTCAAATTAACATCTATTTCCTAAAAAATAATTTCCAGTGTTTTCATAGCTATACAAGCTCAGCCTCCCTGTGCCTATAGGTTGGAGATACATGGCCATCAGTGCTCCAAGATGCCAAAGAGAGCTGGCTGCTGCTGGCACTGAGGGCCACCCTTGTGTGCCCTGCTCCTGCAGAGCTGGCTGCACACACCGTGCTGCCAGGGAGCAGGGGAGTGAGGTGTGCCAAGCACCTTGCTGTGGGAAGCACCCTATCAGCACCATACCTTTCCTTATTTTGAATTTCCACTATTCCTAATTCAGGACCTCATGGCTCCAGGTGTTGTAGATTTGAAAAAAAGGGGTATCTTTTCTACGTGTTTTCATGAACAATAACAATCAATTAAGAGGGTGATTCTTGCATGTGATTTAGCGTGCCCTAAAACTTCTTCCAATTGCTCCAAGATTTTTCAGTATCTGTTTTGAGCTCCCACAGCCTGACTTTCTACCCCACTATATTAATGCATGCATAAGCCTGTTAGAGTATATTTAGGGAGCTCAGTTTTAGTCTCATTTGTATCCAGAGCATTTCTTTTAAGAGCTTTAACAATCCTGTTTCTCAGTGAAATTAGTTCCTTATTACTAAGCTGAAAACACTGATTTATTCAGGCTCTAACTCTCCTTCCGGATTTCTTGAAATTGGATCCAAACAAGTGTTGAGTGTTAAGTTTCTTAGAGCAACTTCTTCTGATGCACTTTAAAACAAAAATACTAAATATTTCAGCAGCTCTAGTGGCTTAGACAACATTTGTGTGCCTGAACAAAGTCCAGAACACCCAAGTGTCTCCAGTAACCCATCCAATTAGCAGGAAGAAATGTGACACAAAATCCCAGACTGTGATACTACCTGTCAACCATGGTTACTGCTGCCTGTTGGGAAAAAAAGAGAGAGTGTTAAAGATAGAAAAGTCCAGAGTCAGACTACATCATGCTGTTGACCTGTCTTACATAAATTGCCCCAAATGCAGCCCTTGGAGTGAAGTAATTGGCTCTCACCCAGCACTGAGAACAAAGCCAGCCCGGTCTATTCAAATGGACAGATCCTGGCTGAATTTACAGTAAGATAATGAGCACTATCAGGTAGTCATCAGTGTCTGCCCATCTAGACTTTAGACCAATTCCTCCCTTGGTTGTCCGAAGTGCCAGCAGATCCCTCACAAACAAAAACCAAAATCAGCTGGGCAAAAGAACTCAGTGAAATGGTCTGCACTGGAGGGAGTCTGAGCAGTGCATGTAACTGGAAGGCAGATGTACAGTCCCTGGAGAAATCTAAGCAGCTGAGAGCTCATGACCAACAGGTATTCACTTCTTGATGAATAATGGTTCTTAGGAGTGATGTAAAACTGTTTACAAGCTAAGGAGAAAACACTGCAGAAAATCTTTGCATTTCAGAGATGCAGAGGAATGGGGAAAAGTCAGCTCACGTGAAGAACTCAGCAGGTTGGAGTCACACAGCAAACTGACCCACTGGAGTAGACTGGAAGTGTTATGAGATTTGTTTGTTGTCCAGTTCAGAAGTTACTGTCACTGTGCTACAGAAATGCTCCCACCCACCTGAGTCACAGGACAGCTCAGGTTAGAGCAATCACTCATCATCAGTGAAAACTCTCATTTTTTTCCAATTATTTTTCTACCTGCCAAAGAAAAATACCTTCTTGACACCACCTCAAGAGTGGGATTTCATCCATCACTTTGCAGGAGCTCTTGATTAGTTTGGAACCTCCTGTTCAGCTGAACTTTCCTCCAAAATGAGCAAGAATAGGAAACATCTTCTTAAGTGATTGCATCAGCCTGCCTGCTGTGAGCCCAGAATAGAGCAAGAGAGCTGAACCTGCACAAGGCAAGGAACACTAAGTGCTTCCAGAGTTTCCCCAGACAAGCATTTCAGCAAGATATCTTTTCTCTGAACTCCAGAGTGACTCACAAATCAATGAGCATCCAAATTACAAACTTCTGCTTCTGCATTTTGTCCCCATTGTGTTGCCCTACTAAGTCAATGCCACCATGCCAAGCAGCTGGAGCAGTGACAGCACCATGGACTGAGCATCCCAAATTCTCCCTAGCAATAAATCTGCTTGGGACTTCTCAGATAGGGACTACTTGCAAGCAGCAAAAAGCACTGAGAAGGGGCTTTGACAGTTAAAGCTCTTTACCTTCATAAATTCAGCTTTGTCATTTTCCAGGAAAAGCTCCTGGGTTTCATCTGTCAGCTCCTTGCAGGTGTCAAGATGTTTCCCACAATTGACCAGCTGCTCATACAGAGCTTCCAGCTTCTGCCTCTTCTCTTCTCCCAGTGCATCCAGCTGTTCTTCATACTTCTGAGCAAGCACTTGCACTGCATCGTTGTAATGCACCTCAAAGTTCTTCTCCTGCCTCCCAAAATTTTCCTGCAAGGCATTTGAGGGTTTGTAGCTTGGCATCAAGCCTGATCCATAGGTCATCCAGAGGAAAATCTTACTCTGGTCTGCCTAAAATTCTCCTTACCAGAGAGGTAATGTGTCATGATTTAATTCACAAAACTAGGACACAGTACCAGTACACAGAGGCTGTAATTTGACTAATGTGCATTTTTAGGGGTTTGCTCTGATAAGTCACCTCCAACGAGGCACAAAAGTGTTGGATTTTGTTCCAGGCATAAGAGCAACAGAAATTACAACAAGAACAATGATGTAAGGGAACGTAAACCCAGGGAGCACAATTAGGATATATCCCAGCCATAATCTCACAAGCGTTTCCACCAACACAGTCGAGCACATCCTTCCATGGAAGAAACCATGGCAACTCAGTGGGGTTCATGGATTTGTGCTGAGGGAGCCAAGCAGCTGGTATCCTCACTCACAGCTGGAAAAAGCATTAGGAAGGAAGATTTAAGGAGCAGGCAAGGCTTTACTGCCTCTGCTCAGGCACTGATGTCCTCCTGTGCCACATGCAGCAGAGAAAAGACCGTAGTGCCTTGAGTTATTGCTTCAGTTTGAACTTGCTGCCAGCTGACCTCCTTCCCCTGGGGCCAAGCTGACAGCAGCCGAGCAGGAGCACAATTCTTGAAGTCATCAGCTTGAAGCAACTGGTCCAAGGATTTGTCTGGATCTGACACTTCTGTGAATGAAGCTGAGGGAACACACTGCTGCACTCTGGATGGATAGTTAGATCACAGCTCTTTGGCCATTTAAAAGTAAGATGACATGAGTGGTGGCCACTTTATTTCTGAATGCAAATTATAAATGTGGTTTTACTAGCCCACTTGAAAAAATAATTAGGATGAGTTTTTCTGAGTACTTGAATCTAGGCAAACCCCAAGATAACTCTGTGCTCTGGTACTGTAAGTACTCACCTCATTAACAACTGAGCACTACGAATGTCAGTATGACTGTCAAAACTGTTTAGCCCCACTACCATAAAGTTAGCCTAAGAAAAAATGCCTTACCTCTACAGTGATGAAGATTTCCTCCAAATGGCTGGCAACATTTTCCATCTGAGCAATCTGTTCTTCCAACTTGCACATGTTTTTATGGATCTCCTCCTACAAAACACCCAGTGTGATTCTTACTATGTCTGAAAACAGTTTTAGAGGCACCACGGTACACCTGTGTTACTCTCACCTTTTCACTTTCCACGGCATTGGGGAGCTGAGCAACCTCGTGATCCTTGTGCTCACCAAATAGTTTGTCAAAAGCTCGGATTGGTATCTTGCAGGTAGAACAAAAAACATCTGCTGCTTCTTCCTCTTCCTCCTCCTCCTCCTCCTCACTGACAGCCTGACTGTTCCACTCATCTGACATGCCACCACTGCTTAGCCCCGCTCTGGACCATATGTTGCTCTCAGCCTCATCATCTGCTCTGGCTTTGCTCTGATTTTCACCTTGAGAAGCCTCATCAGGAAGTCCTTGTTGCTTTGTGCTTTGACTTGGATCTTTCACTGAAGACCTGCTTTTTGATGAGTTATATGTGGAGCCTTGTGATCCTGCTTTTTCTGTGCGAGCAGGTGGCCATCTGCTCTCCACCTTCTCCAGATGTCCTTCAAGAAGCTCAAGCTCTTTTTCTCTATCCTCATCAAGTCCATACATCTTAGCCAACTCTGCAACCTCCTTTTCCAAGTCATAGCCAGCTTCTTGCGGGCACTGAACTTTTTCACTACTCAATGCAAATTCCCTTCTTGTATCCCCCAGAGATCTGTCTCCTCGACCAGAGAGCTCTTCAGGAAAGATATCAAACCTTTCCTTTGATCCATAAAGATCCATGTGATAAAATATCAAACCTCCAGTCTCAGGGTCACTAGACTCTGGGACTGGTGGGGAAGCTGAAAGATCGCATGACTGGCCACTGGTCTCATAGTCTCTCTTGCTGCCAGATCTGGATGACATTGGTATCCTCAGCGAGGCTTCTGAGATGGTGAGTCTCAAGCTTGTAAAAGGTAAGAAAGATCTTTAGCTACATACTTAGATATCAAGCATGAGTTTTTCTTGCTTAAAAGTATATATATGGAATAGATTTGGCTGAGGACTGCTCAGGTCCTGGAGGTAGGCATGGGAAAGACCAAAGTCAGTACCTTCACTCTGTAAGTGAAGCTTCTGAAAGGAAGCCACAGAAAGCTTGTTTTTTTCTCACCTCAGTGCAAAGCACACCAGAGAGCTGTCTCTGGTGTGCACCCTCTTTTCTGAGGCTCATCTGTGACCCTGATGCCTGATTTCCAAACTGTGGACTAGTCCTGTCCTCAGCTCAACACTGTGACTGTGCTTCAGGCACAGTTAATGCTGTTCTGTGCAATTGGAAATGGCCTGGTTTGAAGTCTGTTCGCCCTTCAGCTGCTGTCAAGCATGTTTTCTGAACTGTCAGTCAGGCATAATGTAGAATGTCCTCTGTTGTGACCACTGATGCCACAGAACACATTAGTAAATGCCCTGAAAAGTCCTGTTCTGAATTTTTTAAGCTGCCATTCTTAATACTGAAACTTGAGTCCAGGTCTTGGGTCCTTTCTAAAAAACACTGCAGAGAAAACATACTGCCCTTTGGGGCTTCTCATGTGCTGTGAAAAATAGATATTTTAACATATGAAGCATACAGTAACTAGGGAGCAAGGCAGGGCATTGACCTCTGCACTGAGAGATGCCTGCTTTGACCCCAACCTTGCATATTTTGTCCATTCTGTGCAAGGAGGGAGGTGTGAAAAGAGCATGTGCACGTGACATACAAATCTGTATGATAAAGCAGATGCACATGGGACAACATTAAAAGTGCAAAGGCAATTTTAATGCTGATTCCCCAAGCCCACTCCTTCCAACCAGCCTGTATCAACAGCAGTGAAATAATGCTAGTACAGAGTCAGAGATCTCTCTGAGATGAAACCTCCCCGCAGTCCTCCACTGCTCACCAGCATGAATGGAATCATGGCTACAAAACTACTCAGATCAATTTCATCAGCAGTTTAGTACCAAAAGCAAAAGAGTTCTTGGAAAAATTTCAGCTGAATATCAATTAATCTGTAGTTACATCTAGTCCTAGCTAAGTGAAGCATATGAAAGCTTTAAAATCACTTTCTCACAGAACAAAAAAAGCCAAAAGATCGGTCAGACATCAATGTTACCAGAGCTTCTGGATAAGCTTTCACATAAGTTTGCTTTCAAACTACTTTTTATGATCTTTTTAGTTTTGAGTAGCTGCTATTTCCTCAAAGTTATTTCAGCAATACTTTACTAATTTTCCTGAGAATTGCTTAGCTAACAGAGTCAACACAATCAGTGACTTATTAGAAAGCAACTTCCCAAACCAGTGAAAAATACTGAGACATTTTGCACTCTCTGGTTTTATATCCCTGGCTGAGTCCAGCCTTACGGATCTGTAAGAAAACCCACACAGAAGTTCACCATGTGTCTTCTGGCACTGCAGACTTGGGTGTGGATTCTACAGCTAGCAATATCCTACTATAGACAAAAACACTGGTTAGGCAGAAATACTATTTATGCTAAAGGCAGTAAAATAAATCATGCAAATTCTAACATTTTATAAAGAGAAGAGGTCTTGACACATACCAGAAAATGTTGTCTGGCTCCCGCAAAGACTTTTTTCCCCATAATTATAACAATAAGGCTTGCTTTAGAAGCTACTACTAATTAGAAAAGTGAATTAACATGTAGTTTTCCTACCAAAATGAAATAAAATATATTAAAATAAGCATAATTAAGCTTGTCTGCAATCCTGCTGCCTAATTAAGATTTTCAGATGATTGCTCAGTGTTTGCTTGCTTTGCAGGCACAGATAAAATTACATGAAGCACGTTTAAGTCCGTGACCGTCAATTATCGTAAATAAACAACAAAGAATGTTACTACCTAAAAACTTGCCTTCTATCTTAGGACGTCATAAATTCTTCTGATAGCTCAGATGGCATCAAAGTTAACTTCTATTCCCCCTAGTAAAAATTAATTCATACGAAAGCAATTCCTTTCCACTTTCCTATGACTGCAGTTGGAAGACTTATTGCAGTAACCCTACCCTGCCTCTTTGCTCAGATAGGCACATGCCAGCAATGAGCAATGGCACAAATATAGATGTGCCCCAGCTGTCCTTCAGCAGCGTGCTACTTGAGTGTCACCAGGATGAATGTCATACACTGAGAAAAGGCTCTGAAGGTTGATTCCTGGATCTGAAGTACTTAGAACAGTTACAGAGCCCTCACTAAAGTCAGAGTACCCTCTCAGTTTTGGAGGTGGTATTAATAAACCCTGCAGAGCTCAGTCATTGCCTCTGGGTGTGATTTCCAAGGCTGGGGTGTTAGGCAGAGTATTTTGTGTGGGATACACGTGCAAACAACTCACATGGCTGGACATGTGCTTACAGAGTTGCACAACTTAGTGGAAGTATCTGTTCTGTTCTTTGCAAGCACTTACTGGTAAAGTCCTCTCTCAAATTAGCAGGAGCTTTTCTATGGGCTGAGTTGGAATCATGATCATATATTAGAAAAAAAGATTAAAATTTAGAATTTAGAAAAGAAAAATCATACTGTTGCGTATGCCTGTTATACATATGCATACATCCTCACCCTGTGTGTGTATGCCAGACCTCTGGAAAGCTAATTACAGTGAAGAAAGGGGCCAATGGCCCTGCTAGGGAGGTTTTCATAGACAAATATCCCTTCAGTCTGCGCTCAGTAGGGGTACACCTGATAAAAACCAGGCTGTGTATTACCACTGACTATTGTGACTGCTGTAGCACTCGAGCTTTGTGTATCTGCTCAAACCCACAGCTGCCCAGCACACACAGGCTGCTGCTTGTGAACACACTACTGAGCCAGCCTTGCTGGCAATACATTTTTAAGCACGTTTGAGAATGTTGTATTATATATGGCTTGAGCTCAGGGGATACCACAAGGGACAATGTCTATTAGATCTTGACACAGCTCTGCTTTTTCCTCCTTTTCCAATTATCTTGGTATCATTTCCTCACTTTTCTAGCTGTGCAATTGTTTGCTGTTTGGTGAGGAATCACAAGTTAATTGCCCATGTAGGCACGATCTCATTACCACTAACAGTGCTTCTATCATCTGTGAGATTAGAGTAGAAGTGTTTTCACAAAAGTGATGCAGCCCTTACTGAAACATTTACATTTATGCTGTCTGACAGATCTGATTAATTTTTCAAACGAGAGCTTATTTTTGCTTTGCGTTAAGCTACGCTACCTTGTAGACCTTAATTTCTCAAAAAATAAGCAGTGTCAGCTTTGCTGCCAAAGACTGGAATGTAACACTTGGTGGATAGTGAACTACATTCTACCTTGGACACAGGCCTGAATAAGAGAGCAGTGACACTGATCTTATTCATTCACACCGCTGCTCTTTGCTCCCCTTGGTGCCTGTGAGGCAGCGTTTGGGTGGCATTTATACAAAGCACGGTGACCTTGGGGCTGAGCTGGGTGTCAGGACAGGCACCCTTTGGCTGTTTGTGGGTGCAGGGCCCCAGGGTTCGGGTGCTGGCTCAAGGCAGCGTGGGGAAGGAATGTGGGGGTTTACCTGGCTTTGCAGAAAGCAACAACTCGTGGACTTCTGCGAGGACCACAGGAATGATGGCTTGGAGGAAAACTGCCCCTCAGGCAGCGGCATAAATGCAGGGCTGTGTTCCGTGCTCCCTGCCCACCGCTCCTCACAGAAACAGTGGTTTATTTCACAAAGCTTGCCCCTTCCAGTACCTGAAGGAAATACATAGGAAAGATGGGGCAAGACTATTTGCAAGAGCACGTACTGACAGGACAAGGGGGAACGCGTTCAAATTGAGAGTAGTTTTAGATTACATATTGGGAAGAAATTCTTTACTGGGCGGTGAGGGTGGCGAGGCCCTGGCACAGGGAAGCTGTGGTTGGCCCATCCTTGAAGGTGGTCAAGGCCAGGCTGGATGGAGCTCTGAGCAACCTGGCCTGGTGGAAGGTGTCCGCGCACACGGCACAAGGGATGGAACTCCACGACCCTGTGAAAATCAGGCTTTCCCAGGACCGCCCCTGTCGCACCTTTTACTGCAGCACTGTTTATTTTCCACGCCCGCCGTGAGGGCCGCCCTGGCCCCGCCTCCTCCTCGGTTCCGCCCTCTTTGGCCCCGCCCCCGGCCATGGTCACGCCCCCGCTCCCGCCAATGGGCGCGGGCGCTGCCCGTGACGCGCTCGCGGCCCCGCCCCGCCCGGCGCTCGGTTTCTGTTTCGCTCCGGGGCCCGTCGTCGCCGCTGCCGCGATGGAGCCGCAGCCCGACAGCCTGGAGGGGTGGGTGGCCGTGCGCGACACCGCCTTCGCCGAGCCTCAGCCGCCGCCGCGGCTCCGCTTCCTCGTGGGCTGGAACGGCGCGGAGGGCGCGTTCGCGGTGACCTGCCACGGGCGGGCCGAAGCGGCGGCGCAGGCCCCGCAGAGCTGGGCCGGGCTCTTCTCGGCGCCGGCCCTGCGCGGCGTCCACCGGCAGCTGTCGGCCGTGTGCCCGCGCCTGGAGCCCGCCTTCCCCGAGCTGCCGCCCGCGCTTCCCGGCGCGGCCGCCGGCGGGCTCTGGGCCGTGCTGTTCCCCGGCGGCGCCGCGCCGGATGAGGCCGAGCTGCAGGAGCTGTGCCGGGCGCTGGAGCTCTACCTGGGCTGGGCCCTGGAGCTCTGCGGCGGCCGCGTGGTGCTGGACGCGCTCTTCGCCGCCGACCGCTGCTGCGACGACGAGTACTTCGAGAGCCTGCACGAGCTCCGCGGGAAGGCCCTGCGCGGCCACCTGGCCCGGGCCAAGGAGGCCCTGCGGCGGGTACGGGCCCCGGGGCCGGGCGCGGGGCGGAGGGGCCCGGGGGCGCGGGGCGGGCCCCGAGAGCTGCGGGGCCGGGGGCTGCCGGGCCACCCCCTGCGGACTGGAGAAGGGAGCCCTCGGTCTAGGATCATCTTTATTGTACGGTGCTGCAGCTCAGCTCTCGGGTGCAGCTGTCTGAGTCTCATCTCGGCACCCCTCGCTCGCCTGGGAGTTGCATGATAAGCCTGGCAGCCACCGCAGCTGCGGGACCTTCATCGATCAAGGCAGATTTTCCAGGCTCACGTGAGCAAGGGTGGCCAAGTCACTGATAACAACTTGCTCGTGGTGTTGTCCAGTGTCCAGATTTGTGCTTACACAAACACTTTTATTGTCTGGAAGCCACCAAGTCAACTTTCTGAAGTACTGTCATCGGTCTTTCAAGTGCACCTTTATTAAGTGGGGAATAAGCCACCTCCGGGTGGGCAGTCACTGTAAGGCACTGGGGCTCTTACTTAAGCTGCAGGCACTCCTAGAAAAACACATTGCTGAAAACATCCAGCAGTGTTGGGCAATGGGTGGAACAGTAACCGAAGAGGAGAATACAATCATGTGCTCATTTTCTAACCTCCCTGTGAAGGTCTCAGACTACATGTTTGCAGTAATGCTTGCAACTGGGGGATTCCCAGTCTTTTATTAGGACCAAACTTAGCCCTGGTCTTATAACCGTGGTTTGTATTCAAAGAAATTGTGTGTGGGTTTGTTGTTGTTTTTGGGGTTTTTTTTTAATAAGTGTCAAATTTAGCCCTAATGATTGTATGAAGTAATGATAACGTTAGCACTTTCTTCCTTTGGTACTTTAAGTTTCTTCTTGCTGTAGGTGTGTTACTGGATTTTTTTCCTCGTCTTGTAAGCATGAATTCAAGGGGTGGTGTGTAGTAACAGAATTGCAGTTAGGACATCGGAATGTTGACGAGTTACAGGGACTTCAGGCTCCACCAGTGTGTTGCTGCTGTTTCTTGCAGTACCTGTTTACAGTCTCTTTTTTCTGGCAAAGTAAGCTGAAAGGTATTTTATGAAAGTGATCGTGCTTTGGAGGAAAGTTATGACAGCTGACTTCAGCCTTCTGTTTCCTATTGCAGTCTTAACAGCTGTAACAACACTACTTTTTCAGGAAGACACTGTTTTTAAAAACACAGCTTTAGTTTACACGAACATGTACCTTGTTGTATACAAAAGTCAGTGTCTGTCACTGACTGGAACAGTTCACAACCCAGTTAGAAACACGTTCTAGCCACCACGTTCTTTTGGAAGCAGCATGAGCATGCTTGGCTGTGTGGCCATTGGGGCTTGGTGGTGAAGTACAACTTGGTGCCTCTGGTAGTTACTCTGCAATTTCCAGCTGTATTTTAGATATGGCTAAACACGTTGTAGAGTGGTGTTGTACTTGCAGGCCTCACAGGGACTAAATTCATTATACTGCAGTCTAGACCAAGTTACAAGAGATTCAAGAAATAGACATTAAACCAACCTGAAGTACCAGAGCATCCTTTTTTCCTTTTTACATTCATGTCCTTCACTAATACTTCCCTTTTACTCACTCTAAGCATTCTCCAGGAGCAACATGAGCCTCACTACTTGCTTTTAGAGTGGAAATCAGAAAGTCAGCCTGTTGCTTTTGTATTTGGCTTCCATAGTGGGGCAAAAACAGACTGTGAAATTGCTGCAGGTGGGCCCTAGGTCTCTGTGTGAGCTACCATAAGCTCCTGGGGAGGCCTAAGAGGCTGCCACACTTATGGGATTATCAGAAATGTTGCAGTTCAGATTCTCTTGTTCCCCTGTTCTGTCTGTGCCAGGCCTGCAGACAGGGTGGGTGGGAAATGCCCTTGAGCTGACTTCCACTGATTTTTTCAGGGGAAGTTCCTCCATATGTAGGAACTCTGCTGTCTTACCCAGACTCAGCTGGCAAGAGTAAAGCTGATGGTTTAATTTCAGTGCTTTCAGTTGCAACACAACCAAGCCTATTCTTTTAATGGTTTTTCTCACTGCTGGTAGCACACACACCCCTCCCATCCCCTTCCCTCTTTACGGAGCTGCAGAGCACACACTGTCCTTCCAGGAAGGTCTGTTTCTCAGTGGAACTTAGCTGTGTTCTCTCAGCCAGCTCACTCTATCCTGGCATGTAGAGCATGCCGTGGTCTCTGCCAGCTGGTGTCAAAGAAAAATCTTTGAAGCTTTGATTGGTGCCAGTAAACAAATGCAATTGAGGGGAAATGCCCAACTTTTTATTCTGTCATAGAAGGAAATAAATAGAGCGTAGTGTATCGGAAAGGCAGTAATTCCCTGGAAGAATTATGCCTTATAAAGTGTAATACCACTAGAACTGAGGTTAGAATAAGCTATTATAAATTACACAAATGTTAAAGGAATTTAACTGCAGGGTGTTATCAGAAGTAAATGCCAATCTTTTTTCCTGTGCCTGAAGTCAGAAATTCTGGATCCAGAAAGTCATTAGCAGTCATTTAGTAATTGTGGAAGCCATGCAACAGCTAGTTTAAGAATACCTTGCTTGTCCTTCCAGTACACAGACTTCCCAAGATTCCCATTTATGTTTATAAAAAGCAGCAACCAAATCATCTGCACACAGTTACTAGAATGTTTCTGGTGGGTGCCCTAGGCAGGATGCTCCTTGCAGGCTCATAATGGAATGTGCAGCAATTAGTGCCTTTAACAGTGTGGTGTTGGAGGTATTTTCAGCTGGGGTGGCTGCAGAATGCCTGGCGCAGGGCTCCTGTACATGAGAAGTCTTGGTTGTGGAAGGACAGGTCCTTTCCACCGAGCCTGGCAGCAGCATCCAGCACACACAAATGCAAAGCAGCCGTGTCTGATTTACCTTTTATCCCACTAGGTTCTGGAGCAGCATAAAAGTGCTGACACAATGGTGGCTTTGATGAAGGTTTATGAAGAAGAAGATGAGGCTTATCAGGATTTGGTCACCATGGCAACACAATTCTACCAGTATTTACTGCAGCCCTTCAGAGATATGCGAGAGCTGGCGACTCTGTACAAACTGGAAATCCTGGTAAGTCTGCCTTTACAAAGCAAAAGGCCAAGCTATGTAGTGGGGCTTCAGCTGCTCTTGGAGCAGTTTAAGTTCAAATCATGGAACATTCCCTACTTCTGTCTGTACCTGCTTTTTTTATCCTCTGCCAAAGCTGTCTATCACCAAACATGACTGACAAATTCAGAGTTAGGGCAGAGCCACTCAGGATCTTGGAGTCCGTGATAAGGGCTTGACTAGAACTGCAGCTGTCTTCCCACCAGTGTCCCCCTTAAAAGCAGAATATTCCCAGGCTCCACCTCCCTGGGGTTTACTCTCTGGGAGGCTGAATTTACAGTGATCTAAGTAGCCTTTGTTGTGCCACCTTCTGTGGGATTAGTTTGTGACACTGAGAATGTCATCTTCCAGGAATGCTGCTGCACCAGATTAACTCAGTTGTGGTGGTAGAGTGGAAGACAAACAAGATCTTCCCACTCAAAGGAGTTTTCTATTACTGCTACCTGCTAGGACTGCAGATTAAAACATATCATTTGTTACTGTGTTCACTTTGTTTTATGTGCATCCTAAACTGGAAGCACATCCTGAAAGTTACAATGCCCCTGGAAATGACAGCCATTTACTATTTTGATTTTCCTTAAATAGTGTGTTAAAATTAAAGTGAGCTGTTAAAGAGCAGAGCAGTTTTATGTTTAGATTAAGGTGCTTGGGTGCTGAAGGTCTAAACCTGTGACAGTAAAATGCTCAATGTACTTACTGTTCTGAAAGTTAAAGTGGAAATTGGAAAGAATGAGGCAAAGTTTGTATTAAAAAAACCCAACCCTGTAAGGGATATTTAGGCTCATTTGAAATACAATTCTTCTAAAAATATGTTTGAATACTAGGCTTGTACCCCTGTCTCCTTTGTGGACTTGAAAACATTCTCTTATGTTTCTTTTCTGTATCCCTGTCCCTGTGTGGAAGAACTGCCAAACTGAAGAACCTGCTGGTGCAATGTGCTGTCAACACGTGGGGGAAAAATAGAAGAGAACATTGCACGTAGAAGAGGGGGTTTGAGTTACTTTTAGTAACAACTGAAAACACTTGTGTTGGACATGATTTTAAAGATGATAGTTTAAAAATATTTTAAAGTAAATTAATCCAAATGTGAGGTCAGGATTGGGAGACAAAGGTCCTGAATTAGCCTAGAGAATAAGAAATAGGCATGAGCAGTGATTCACTTTGTGACAGGTGAGGGAAAGGTCATGTTTGCCACCATGCTTGAAATGTCTCCAAGTGTAGCATAGTGTGGCTGCACCCCTGTGGAAGCCACACGGTAACTGAGAATTTTGTGTCCTTGCAGAAATCTTTGCAGTATGATAATCTGGGGCCTAGAAGAGTAGCAGCTTTGCAGAAGGATGCTGAAGAATGGACTAAGCGAGCTGAGAGTGCTGTGTGCTCCATTCAGGATATCACTGTGAACTACTTCAAGGAAACTGTAAAGGCTCTGGCAGGTAACTGGAATGATTTACACAAAAGGTTGTGTAAATACCTAACTTAGGTGACTGAGAGCTCTTCTTATCTCTGTGCAGAACCTGAGGTTCGGGTGAGTGTCTGGCTTGAGAAAGAAGCACTTTATTCACTTAAGATTTGTATCTTTTAACCAGTTTGGTTTCCAGCTTGGATTTGGCTTGCCTGAGACGTGTGGCTGCGAACCTCTGCACAAAATCCATGGGTGCTTTCAATGTTTGGTGTGCAAGCCTCAAGGATTTCAGCATGTGAACGAGTATTTTGCTGTGCAACTGTTAGGGCATGTTTCCATGGTACAGTGAAGTATTTTACTTACATGTCTAAGATCACAAATTCAACCTGGTAATCTTGTATTTTCTAAAGCTTCAGAAATCATTTAATAAGATTAGCATTTTTAATACTTCAGAAACACACAAGGGCTATTAGTACACTGCATTTCTCATGTTTTGCTGCCATGTTTTAATCTACAGCAATGCACAAACAGATGGAACAAGACGAGGAGAGATTTGGTAAAACCGCCTGGGCATCAGCTTTGCCACGACTAGAAAATCTGAAATATATGTTAGCAAAAGAAACCCTTCAGCATCTGAGAGCAAGAGAGTTGTGCCTGAAACAGAAGAGAACTGGCATTCAGAAACTCGTAAGACCTTACAAAGCCTCCTTTTGGGTCACTGTCCTTTGAAGGGCTGATCAAAACCTACCAAAATGGTCATGGGAGTAGGCTTTTGAAGTCTTTGTCTATGAAAAAATTTAGATTTTCAGCATGGTTTTAAGTTGTGGAAAATGCATGTCTGCAGTTTTTTAATTGCTCCTGCATGTTTGAGGACGCACAGCAGAGCTTAAGATACATGCTTTTAGTATTATCTGAGCATTTGGGATATTAACCTTTGAAATTGTTAGGATTTTTAGGGAGATAAAGACCAGGTATTATCTTCAGAGGACACTGAAAAATAAAGATACTTATTTACTATTAATCTTTGATGCCATCTAAGTGCTGCTAGGAGTACTTGATACTCATTTTCTAGGATTAGAGTACTGTACCATATATAATTGTTTTCAGGAGCAGTATCGTTTGTGCAGATTATGATGAAGTCTCTCCTGGTAAACTTAAGGTAAATTTAGGTAAATTAAGGTAAATTTTTATTTAGGTTAATAAGGCCCTCTGCTCCTCTGAGTTTCTGCTCCAAGCCATTTCTAATGCTCTATTGTTTCCATACCAAAGTAGCTGCCAGTTAGACCAGGCTCCTTACAGGAATTTGTGCATCCAGACATGTTTCATGTGTGCATATTTTGGTACTAATGCTTTTTATTTTCTGTTACAGATGGAGAATCTTGGTGAACAAGAAGAGAACTTGAGTGTAGTGGAGGAGCTGGAAATACAGTATTATGAAACACAGCTGGAATTATATAATGTACAGCTTGAAGTATTGAAACATGAAGAGATGCTGCTTATTGTACAGTTGGACACTATAAAGAGACAAATTAAAGGTGAGAATAAAATATTATTTAAGCACATATTCAGAACACAGGATTGACATAGCTTGCTCTGTTTTCAATTAAAAAAAAATGGATATCACTGCTCGGGTCTTGCTAGTAGAAAGGATTGCTGTAAAACATTAATGCTGTGGCACCATCTGATATTTTGTCTTTTGATTCATTAGACCCTAATTTGATAACACAAGTTTTAAAAAAAAAAAAGCCACACTGGTTGCTCATCTTGCCAGCAGCTGTGATATGTGCATGCCCTGGTTTAGCATGGAATAATTTGTATTGACAGTGCTTAACTGCTCTAATAGCTGTGCACAGAGACTGTGGATATCGTGAACCTGCTGAAATAGTCCTGTAATTCACCATAATCTGTTCTAATCTAACATGTAGGAATTACAAAATACATCCTGTAATGACAAAAAGAGATGGTTATAGCTAGAATGGTACCTGAATACTACTATCTTCCAGTTTAAGTGTCTCTTTGTGACATATTTATACCAAATTCAGCACCAGTCCTGTTCTTACTTGTGCTTATGAGTTCTCTGTTACCATGTAGACTGTGAAGTAAACATTGCTGCCCCTTGTTACATAACTAAAGTGCTGTAAGTAGTAAAATAAGACACCCAGTGTTGATCAGAACAGTCTTCCATTTTCCAGGAAAACTCCAGTTGGTGAAGGTAGGAGTTAAAACACAGGGAGACATTTGAAAGAGGAAGCTAAATAACAAATGCTAACAGCATAAATTTGATCCTGCAAAGCACCCCTGTGAGTAAGGTGACATGTTTGCATAAGACTGTGAAGGACCCAGCTTGGCTCTGGAGCATTACACTTACTCATAACTAACTCACTGCCTTCAATGGCTTTTAAAATGTCGTTAGCTCTTGAAATGTTTAAATAACTGTGGCAATTTTTGGTTTCTTAAAAAATGCCAAATGCCTTTTTAGAGAAACAGGATGAAGTTGTTTACTATGATACATGTGAAAATCCTGAGGAGCTCAAGGTCATTGAACAGACCATGGGACAACATTACGCTGACTTGTCAGCAATGACGGTGCTGAGGCAGAAGACTAAGCAGTTGGAGACAAAGCGTGGGACTGTCTGTGCGAGGAGAGCCTACCTCAGGAACAAAAAAGTAAATGCAGTCCTGGAGATGTGCATTTTCTTCAGCTAATGTCTTGACTCACAAGGGATGGACAGGAAGCCATTAGGGAAGTTTGGGTGGCGTGTACAAGATAATTCGTGACTCAGTGCCAAGGCCTGCAAGCAGAAAGAGAGGCAATGGGATTTTAAGGCAGCTTTACACTCCGTGGTGTGGTGCAAGTTTGTCTCTGGCTTAGAAAGAGACTACAAACTTACCTGGGTGACCCAGGTGTTCCCCCATCAGCTAGACCTTACCAGAGTCCTGTGGGGCCAGCTGGAGCTTTGCCCTAGTTGCCTTTTCCAAAGCAGCTGCAGTACGGGAGGAGACTGGCCTTCTGTTGAGGAAGCTGCAGTGATAGGAAAACCCACACACTGATACTTTATCTCTGAACTGAAGGAAGGGGAAACTTTAACAGCTGCAGTTCTCTCTTCAGCCTCTCAGTTGTGTGCAAAGGGCAGTTTTTCCTTTGTTTCCCATTCAGAGCAGAACACTAGGAAGACACAAGTTGACTCTCATGAACCTTCTCAGTGAGATGAGTTTACCTTACACCTGCAGTTCTGCTGGGGCAGAGTTTAGGTTCCAGTCTGTCTGACCTTTTATCCCTCAGGAGCCTGGACAAACTGGGAGTTACATTGGAAATGATTTGTGAGCCATCTTTTGTCTCTTGCTTGCAACTACTTCCTTGGCACACACTTCTTTTGCTTCTGTTTTCATTCACTTGCTGTCTATTGGTTGTATAACACTGAAGCCAAATGCCACATGATTTGCAAATGCCTGTCCAGCCATGTGGATAATCCCCCTCTGTGCAGAGACAAAAAGCGACTCCCAGAGAAAATATTGAAGCCTGCAGCTTCTCTGTGGCACTCGTTGCTAACAGAAAGTACCTTTGCTAGGCATTAATTGTGCTTTCCATACCTTTGCTTCCCTGGCTTTGTACTTGGGAGCTATGGCAAATAAGGGAGAGGGGGAAAAGTAGCTTTGTATTTTTGTCGTGCCCTGCTAGCTTCCTTCTTGCCTTCTTCCTCATGTCTTTGCATGAGCTTATGTCTTCTCTTCTTTTCATCTCCCTTTCTTCTTTTCTTTTTTTTCTTTTTTTTTTTAACTAAACTGTAAGACAGAGGGATTGGGTCACAGCTGGATACATTTTTGCTGCAGTATGAGCAAAAATATGGCTGGTGAGGAGAACATTGGCTTTAGCCATGAAGGAGTCCCACAGACTTCGCCATCAGGGTCTCACAGCTGACACTAGTTGAGCTTAGCCATCTTTCTTGTTGCTGCCTAGCACTCAACTGTGGTTGCTATTTAGTGGCCTGTGCACAGGAGCTAATGGCACAGCTGGTGCACAGGAAATGTGAACTGACTGAGAGTTGCATGAATTCTGCTCTTCTCCCAGGATCAATGTGAAGCGAGCCATCGGCAGAGACTGCAACAGGCAGAAGAGAGCAGAAAACGCTTCCAGCAGCATCACAGCATACAGATTGTGAGTACCAAACAGCAGCCTTGGGCAATCTGGCAGCTTCTTGTTTTCACATACTAGGGCTCACTTACTTGTGTTTTAATGCAGAAGAGAGACAAACAAAAAGAGGAGGAGAAAAAGAAAAAAGCTTGGATAAGCCAGGAACGTCAGAAAACACTGGAGAGGCTGAAAGCATTCAGGGAGGCAAGTACTGTGAACGACAGTAGTCCTAAATGGTGTCAAAACACGTCAGAAAGTAGCCATAGCTCACATGTGAGCGTAGTCCAAATCAGAGATAACCATTTGGATAGCCTAAAGTAGGATTATGTGTAATGAATAAAGAGGATTAAATCTGCTGAAGATACAGTTTCCAGGTGTGGAATCTGTTGCAAAGAATGCAGGTGAGGAAATGGCTTTGAAAGAAATACTTTGTCATTTAAATTTATTGAGGGTTGAATTTTCTGCTCAAATGGGTGAGTGGGACAGGTCTGTGCTCTGTGGCTTTTTATGTCATTGGGGTTGATGTTTTGGCCAGTCCAATGGAGATGTGACCTCCTGCCTTATGATTTCTTTTTCAGAAATGTCCGGCTCATGTTGTTCTGAAAACATCTCATCCCCAGCCTCTCAGTCCCAAGTTGCCACGAGGCATCCCTCAGCAGACTGTGGTGCTGTCCCCTCCACCTGCACCGAGTGCAGGGACAGCCCCAGCAGTTCTGCCCCCTGCACCCTCACCGAGAGCAAGGGCAGCTCTGGAGCAGCCACAGAGCATTCTGCTTGTAGAAGACAAGGAACCAAAAGCTTTATGTCAGAATACCCCAGCAGATATCCCTGTCCAGATTTTTGTTACTGATGGTGACACAGAGGAACAAAAGCACAGTGAGGAATTGATGGTCTCTCCATGCTCACCACCTCTTCCTCCACCCCCTCCTCCCTTGCCCCCTCCTCCCCCACCTCCCCCCCTACCTCTCCAGTTAAAAACACTGTCAGCAGCAGAGGATAAACCACTGCCCCTCAGCTCTGATAGCCCCTCAGAAAGCCCTGCACTGCACAAACAGGATGACTCATCCAGGAGGTCTATAAATAATTGCATAGGTAAGTATGCTCACATCAACTGGTGCTTTTTTAATGCATTTCCTGTATTTTTGTGGTCTCCCTCCCTCTGCTTCTGGACAGGAATAATGTGTGCTTTTGATCAAGAGAATGAGGCTCTTGGAAAGCTTAGTCTAAGAAAGTATGTATAATAACACTGACCATAGCTCAGGATGTTAAATGAGTAACAATGACTTGTGTGTCCTGTTTGAGACACTTCACAGGGCCCTGATGCTCCAATCAGAAGACCAATGTGGGTAAATTTGTAGCTGTACTAAGGCTGCACTTCAGTGTTTATGATTTATGTACTACAGAGCTGGTAATTGGGCTGCTTGTGTTTCTAAGGTGTGCACAGCCTGTGTCCACTTATAATTTGCTTGGTTTCTAAATAAAGGTTTCCTAAGAGAATTCATGCAGAATTCAACCAGGATTTGAAAGGCAGGTGAATAGCTTTGGTGTACATTCCTAGGGAAGAAATTCTGCTCTGTTACACCTTTTCTTTGTTAGCAAGATCATGCAGGTGTAATTGAAGGCTGAACTCGACAATTGAAAGAGTAGTTTGAATGAGAATAGAGCTCAGCAGCCTCCCAAGGCTGCACTGGTTGCATCCTGCTAACAGGCTTATTTCTATCTCTAAGGCAAGTGGATATTTTGACTATGTCAGAGAGATTGATCTAAGTTGGAAGGCAGCAATTTTTTTTGTTGTTTTTCACAGTGGAGCTTACGCTAGAATGAGGAATGTCATTAAACGTGGTACATTCCTTTTCCTTTTCGACTCTTCACAATACATCCAAGCAGCCTTTGTATCCTATCATTTAAGAGGCAAACCAGAGGCAGAAATACCAGGGGAAGTTCAGCGTTTTTCGTTCTTCCGAGCTGTGGGGAAGTACAAGCAGCTGAAGGGCTGAGACACAGTTGAGTTACCATGGCAAACTACTGTGCATGCAGTGCAGACTTCAGTGTGGGATATCCATGGGATAACTCTACTACAGATACTCTTAAGAAGCCTTGATTAGTAACAGGAGTGGTACACCAGAGTAGTCTGATTGCTGTTGCAACAGCCTTGCTGGTAGCTAATATTTACTGCCATTCACAGCCTAACATGTCTTTTCATTATTTTTTGATAAGAAAAGTTATTTTTTGTTTATTGGAGAGATCCGATTAGTTCTTTACACCTATTTCTTGAAGGAAGCCATCATATCAGTAGCCATAATAGTAATTGCTAAATTACTGCCACAGGAACTTACTGAAACAACTTCATAAACAGGTTGGTGTTAGTTATGGGCTACTCATGTCTTTGCACGTGAAAAGTCAGGAGGGGCTTCTTTTATAATTTGTTTGTCTAACTAATCTTTTACCAGGCAGCCCATTTAATTAGTAGCCTTAAGACTCTCTTACTTGTAGGCTTTGTAAGGCAATCTGGTGGATCTTTGCTTGATCCTTTTTATTCTCTGAAGGTAGCACAGGATTTAGCAGAACGTTACATTTCAAGTGGTTGATGTTAATCACATAACCTTGTGTGCACTGCGCATGGCAAAAATATTTCTGGCTGTGAGGCACAGATGGTCTGGCCCTTTTGCTGTCCAGGGAAACAGCCTCCCTGTCTGACAGTCTGGAGCAAGCAGCAAAGAATCCAGCAGAAGGAGTAAAACACAAATTAGTGTGTATTAGGAGGGTTAGTGGAAGCTCTCAGTATGGTGTCCTTCATGGTCTGAAGTTCAGAAACATACACCTGGGATCTAAATCATGTAAAATAGGAATTGTTTTCTAAGTCCATACAGAAAAGAGCTGCCTGCATAGGGCCTGATCTGGCTCCCAATGACTTCAGTGGTGCACTTTCAAGCCCTTCTACTCAAATCCTTTCATTTTTCTCTTGGCTGAGCAAAAATGCAATTGACAGTCTCAGCAGGCTTCTGGGCAAGCTAGGAGGGATGGTGGATTGTTTATAACACAGAATGCAAGAGATTTTTTTGGTTCAGTGAAATATTTTTTGAAAGCCCATAAAGTTGTAATGAAAAAAGAGCATTGTCCTTTGTGTATCATTTCTTCCTTAGAGCACAACCTTGTATAATGATGAAGAGGCACTGGATTCTCAATTCAAGATACAAAAGCTTTAACTGCTTTTTAAAAGCAGTTCCAGAGCCTGCTGTTGCAGAGCTTGAAAGAGTCTGTGCCAGAACAGACCATTCTTTTTCCTGTCACTAGCAAAGGTTAAAGGAAGAGCCCTGAACACTTGGGTAGGGCTTCATACCTCTTAAGTGTGATTGTCTCATTCATTCTTCTGGTAACAGTAGATTTATCTGTTGCAGGTTCCATGGATGAAGTTTTGGCTTCTCTGAAGCGCAGCGAAGTTCACCTTCGCAAGGTGGAGCAGCCAAACCCCTACGCCTCCGTGAAGGACAACATCCTCTCTGCCATAAGGCAAGGAGTTAAACTGAGGAAGGTGACTCGAGATACTGACAGGGATGTCAGTAAAGGATCCCCTAATGAGCTAGAGAGAAGCATTAAGGCAGCCATGCAGCGAATTAAGAAAGTGTCTGCTGATTCTGAAGAAGAGGAGGACAATGATCAGAATAATGGAGAATGGGACAGCTAACCTGCATAGCAGAGTTACTGACTGGAACAGAGCATGTGCCTCATTCTGCTCATTGTATGAGACTGTCCCTTTCAAAATGAAAGAACTGTGTGATTGTGTGTGGTGTTCTCATAGTCCAAAATGTCTTGTAAAGTAAAAGAATCCTGTTGATTTTCTGTAGGAGTTACAGATTCATATTTTTGCATGAGAAATCATACTCCAAATTATGCTTGCACTAATAGGTGTTCTGGCTCAACCATGTAGTGTTTCCACCACATCTGAAGATAGCTAAAATGCTGGATTGAAACATACATTATTTAGATTGTTACTACAGTAGGTAATGCTATCACAACGAAGTTTAAGGAGTGAAAAAATAACTGATAATATCTTTTGTCAGATAAAAGTAAAGCAAATCTCTTGTGACAGAGGCAGACCAGAAAATTTAGCATGATCTGAAATCTTTCATTCTTACCTCCATTGTCCAGAAAATTCTTAAGCATTTTGCTTGTCTAATACAGCTCACTCTCAAATAACTACATGGATACTTTATTTATCATCATGTTAGAAGGTGTGCACTTTTGGATGGCTTCATAATGCTGATTGGGAAAATCAGGTTCAAGTTTGAAATAAACACTACTGCAGTAATTACTGAAAAGTTCAGCTGAAAGATTAAGTATAGAGAACTTTTAGATGGTAGATGTTTTTCGTACATCTACATTTACAAAGACCTGTTGACATGAAAGAAAGAGCCAAAATATTTCTATAAAATTTTTCAGGATTTAGTCCTGTAATGCAGGGCAGCATTTTTCCGCTGAGAACTTCAATACATGTTTATAGCTACTCTCATGAATTTAAATTACCTGATGGCCTTAAAAATGGCAGGTATTTACATTGTGCCTGGAAGCTGACTATTTCAAAATTCAGCTACATTGAATTTAGAGACTGTTGCTATTTTGGGTAGATAGTGGCAAAAATTATTCAAGTTATTTTTTTGAAGTTTATACTGACCCTTAATAAAATATATCTTGACAGAAGAAGTGGATTCAGCGTGCTGTCATTTTAGGATGCTGCTGTGAACAGAGCATTATTTATACAATGTACCCTGGGCTTTGATAATAAGTGGCAGCCATACAGCAACTGCACTCTCACTAATGGAGTATGTAAATGCCCTTATTTTCTCAAATATTTATGAATTGTAATTTGGTAACAAAATTGAAAATACAGTGTTTCAGTTCCCTGTTTTACTGTAGAGCAGCAGATCTTTTTGTGTTTAATCAGCACAGTAAATATGTATGCAGCAATTTTCATGCGAGAAGCAGAAGCAGCAGCTGGGGCTTCATTTTTTACTGTTCAAGCACCTACTGCTCTTTGGATGTGAGAAAAAACAACCTTTCTTTGTCCACTGCTATCAAACCAAACAGGGACAAAAGGAACATCAGCACAGGTCAGGTCTTATTCAACTCTCCCAAGGAGCTACCTGTGGAGGGGAGCTGGGCACGATGGCAGTGTGCCCACAGCACCCTGCTGCCCCCTGCGTGGGGCTGGGCATGAGGGAGCAGGGCACAATCCACCCCAGATACTGAGCACTTGCCAGAGACAAAATCTTGGTCCTGTGAAAGCAAAGATTTCTTCCCCAGGGATACCCTGGGCAGAAGGGGTGCTCAGCCCTGGGGTGGTGCTGGGGCTGAGAGCTCTCCCAGGCCCTGCCCTTTAGTGCTGCAGTTATTTAAAGCTGCATAAGGGGTGCAGAGGCTTGGCTGCCTCCCCCTAGCTGCTGCCTCCCCCCCTGGCTGCTACCTCCTGCCAAATGGCAGCACAGAGCCCTTTACTGGTTTGTGTTGTTGCTAACTGCAGTGCTAGGAAGTTGAACACAGCATTAAGTATGCAGAGAATTAAGCGAGTTGCAATTTCTCCAGCAAATCTTAGGGCTTTTGTGTGTTTAACAGCAGCACTTTTAGTCAGGAGAGGCCATCTGAGAATCAGCACCACTGGATGGTGATTTCTCCTGCTTAAGGGTTCCTTTTGTAACCATGTCTGAGGCTCATCTGGATCTGATCTCATGTGTTCAACAGAGCTCTACATCCCAGGCTGAAAAATATCCTTAAAGCCCATTGAGAAACTGCTGAACCCACCTGTTTTCTGAAGCCCAGTTCATTTGCTGGACAGCCGATGGGCCTGCTCTGTAGAAAATGTGCTGCTGCAATTTTCTGGTTGGTCTAGAAGATTTCACCTCTATCAAGTAATCCTCACTGCCTGGTTCACTACCAAAATTTGATGGATCCTACTCAGCAGAGTGGCTGCTGGATGACCAATTCTCCTGGATGTCGGAAGCATGGCCAAAGTAAACACCAAAATCACTGGCATCAGCCCAAAGAGAAGAAGGTGAGAGAGCAGTTTTCAAATACATAAGAGGCTGCTGCAAAGAGGAGGGAAGTAATTTGTTCTGCGTGTTCACAGGGAGATAAGGGGCTTAAATTACAGCTGAAATGATTCAGGGTAATGGTAGGAAAACCTTTCTAATAAACAGTGGGAGCAGAGAGTTGCAGGGACAGATTGCCTGGAAAGGTGGTGGAGTTTCTGTCACTGAAAATCTTTGTAAGCAGGTCAGATAAACACCCCGGGGCACTGCTGGTATTGCTGACTGCTGTGGCAGGGAGAGGTTTGCAGCCCGTGCCCAGCTGAGCCAGGTGAGCTCGGTGTCCTGCTGCCTTGAGGCTCAGTTTGCTCTGCAGGGGAAGCCATAGCTTGTTTTCTGAGAGATGCCCAAATGTAAGAACACTCAAAAAAACCTTTCTAAGCTGCCCTCAGACTTTTTTTCTGTCTCTCCGTGACCATGACCATACTGGGCTGTGGAGGGGAGGGTGGATAGGAAATAGCCTCAGTGCCACAGGTTGATGAGGCACTCGAGAAGACCACCTGCAAGTGCCAAAAGGAAAGAGGCCTTAATGTAGATTTGAGCCCAGGCTTCAGCAGATGTCTTCTCAGCTCAGTATGTTTGGTGCAGCTGCTGGAGCCATGCACTGTCAGCAAAGTGCAAGGGCTGATGGACAAAATGGGACAAAGTGGACTGGTGGGTTGGCTTCTTGATGACCAGCTCTACCAGACCAGATTAATATTAACCTGCAAAAATGCTGGGACACCTTTTTGACTTTAAATACCCTTCTCAAAGTACCTCACTCTGGGCTAGAAAATGAATCCCTCGGTGGGAATGGTCTGCCCTAATTGTCCATCTGCAGAAACTGAATTTTTAAACTGAAAAAACACAGTTGTCTGGCTTTAAAGAGCTAATAATGCACAGATTTGCTGGAAATCCTGGTCATGAGGTAAAGAGATCGATTTCTATAAAACAGTATCACTGTGGCTTGTGATCTTTCTAACTATGATGAGGGAAGTCCAGACAGCAGCTGCCAGTATTTTTAGGGAGGTTTAAAGTTAATGTATTCAAAGACTACTTGGTCTGACTAAAAGAACTTCACTTTGCAGCACCAGTGCTTTGATCACAGCAAGAGAAGAGTTGTGGCAGCAGTGCTGGGGCACAAAGCATCTGGTAGTGCCAGTGCAGCCATGGATTTGTCAGCATTTCTGTCAACATGCTGCTTTTTGGGATTTATGAAGCTTCTCAGTAGCCAACCCCCCAGTTCAGTGCACAGGGCTGGCCCACAAGCTGAATACTGACTTTTTTTTCTGCAAAATGGCACTGGATCAAGCAAATCAAGTCTGTGTGTGTACACTTTGAAGTGACCCAGACTTACAGGGGCTTGAGCAAGTGTGTCACATCGTGCACCTGTGGGACTGTGGGGACTGTGGAATAGGCCTGAATATAAGGCTTTGAAGCAGCAAAGGTTTGCAGGGCAGCACCCATGATCCATCCTTCAATCACTTCCTTCTTTTATCTCTTAAAGTAAACAGAAGCACATGTACACCAGGACACCAGGAGGAAGAGGGACAAAGAGGATGAGTATGAAGGCATTCATTAGGACTAACAAAAAAGCTGGGAAATGCTTCTCTTTTCAGTCTTCCTCTATGAAGCAGTTGGTAGATAAGAGTGTGCACCTTTTGGAGAAAATGAGACTTAAGGCTATGCATGCCCTCCCTCAAAAAACATGGATTTAATTCCAAAAGCTCCTGTATCTCCATCTGAGAGCACATCTGCACTCTACATGCCATAATAACCTGATATTGGTAGGAAAGGGGGAAACATCATTTCAACTAAACCCATGGTGATGATAAAAGGTGAATGGTATGGAAAGCATTTTTTAATAAATGCCACAGCAAACCTTGGCAGCAAAAACTGCTCAGAACAATATGTGAATGTATCCCTGGAGGAAACACTCAAAACTGCTCCAGAACATGGCATTTTTTTCCTGGCAAAAAGGTATGTGATTTTCATTCTCATCATGTCACGCTAAGCTGAGAGCAACACAATTAAATCTGCTCAGGTAACAGTGACATTAACAGCTCGGCTACTTGTGAAAATGCTTTGTAAAACAAGCCTTTGCTCTTGCAGTAAGAGTGAACCACAAACTGCTAAGAAAACATATTTAGCAAAACTATGTCTGTTCATTTTCCACTAGATTCCCCTCCTGCCCCAAATCCCCACTGAATTGCTGAGGATGAGGGGACAGCATCCTGCTGGGGCAGCTGCCTGCAGGTGATCAGGGTCATGTAGCTGTGGCTTGGGGCCAGCCCTGAGCAAGGGCCTTCTGGCAGAAAGGGGCCACAGGCAACCCTGACCCACAGCAGCATGCAGCACTGCCCTGGCAGCACCCAAAGGGTGAGCAGTCTGGGGAAAGGCTGGCCAGGCTGCAGCTTGGGAGAGAAACTCCATGTTCTCCTTGGAGTTCCCCCCACTTGAGCATCTCAAGTGTCGCAAAGACATTTGCAGTTCCCTTCTACCCCAAGGCAATAGTCTAAACACCATCCTACGGGTGTCTTTGCAGAGCCTTGGCAAAGGTATTTCTCTGAGCCTCTGCTCCACCCCTGGTTTCCATCCTCTTCTCACTCAGAAGGAGTGGAAATCTGCCAGCTCCGACACCAGCAGCGTGGCATCCGTGTGTCTCGGCTCCATGGCAGTGGGCACGGCAGACACTGGGGGTGAGGAAATGAGTCTGTCCCACTCCTGGAGACATGCTTGAATCACTTATTCATCAGCAAGTGAGTCACTGCCCTTCCCACAGTCTCTTCCTGCGAAGCAGAGGTGACAGTGAAATAAGATCCAGCGCCTACACTTCCCCAGCCTACGTGGAGAGCTCTGTGCCATCCCCTCCTCCCGAGCCCGCCAGGCTGGAATGGAAGTCCTGAGAAGTGTGCAGGAGTGTGCAGGCACACGGGGTGAGGAGCCAGCAGTGCATCCTGTCTGCTCTGCCAAAAGGAGCGCTCTGCCTGAGTGAACACTCCAGGAAGAACCTACTGCAGAGAAAAGGGCTGCTCTTTCCCTTCTTCTTTTTAAACATCATCCCTGTATCTCTCATCCCTGTCCTAAAGCCATTCCCCACCCACTGAAATGACTATGCTAGTGACCACAGGACCTCCACAGCATTAGGGAGTGATTGGTGAACCACTGCAATTTCTCAGTTTTCAGAGCCAGGGATTATCTTTATAAATGCACCCAACACTGCTATAGATGAACAGGATTGGAAAGATCTCTGTTCTTCAGGGAACTCCAGCATCCTGTTTAGCAACATTCATCTTCAGGCTAATGAACAGTACAAACCTGCATCCAGAGAAAAATTAAAGCCATGGCTAAAGGTAGCAGCGAAATAAGTGGCAAAAGACTAGATGTAAATAGCTTTGAAAACTGGTATCAGTGTGACATGATAATGCAAAAATGTTGCCAGTGCTGCTATTATTTGTAATTCCCCAAACATCTGAATTCCCTCCAGCCAGCATACATTAAGCACAATCCAGGGCATATGTAACAAATCATATTCAATGATGAAAAGTCAGGAGAAAAGCAAGAGCTCAATCCCTCTTGATTACAGCAGCCACAGATTTCTTTTTCATAGACTGCCAGTATTAATGAATGGAGAGGACATGGAAGGAAAACAAAACCACTCAAATCTACATGCCTCATGTGCCAATAGATGTATCTGCTCATAAACTTGATTAATTAAATGCAAACCATTGTCAAGAAATGTTGTTCAGGGGTTTTAGCCTACTCTGACTGCAGCATTCAGCCATGGATGCAGAAGTATGGTCCTGGAAAGCTGCATGGAGTTTAGCTCTGGGGTCCTGGATAAAACCACTGCTACACACACACACACAGAGGAGGGTAGGTATTTATGAAGAGATCCATTTTGTGGTGGAGAACAGTAGGTCTCCAAAGCTCTGCTAGAGCAGGACTGATTCAGTAAGACGTGTCTTGCTGCTGTGCCTGTACAATTGGAACACAGCCTCAAAACCAGGAGCTGGGTCTCATGCTGGCTCACAAAAATCTCTGATTTTCAACATGCAGTTTTCCACCTAGAGATCGTTTCACTTCAGACAGTGCTTCTGAGAAGATCTAACATTTCTGAAGTTATTGAAATATATTCAACGTTCAGGAAAAGTTTTGAGACCCAAAGGGAATTTCATAGCACGGAGATCTGCGTTTGAAGAGGCAGAGGTCAGAGCTAAGCCCCACTCGGCTGCAGCCATCTGTTACGTGTTCCCAGCAATGCATTATTGCAATAGGAGCAGAATGTTTGCCCTGCAAAGGTTTTCAAACTCACCAGGTCTCAGATCTCTGCAGCCTGAGCAGCTCCAGTGCTGCCCTGTCGTTGTTAATGACACGGTGGAAAGCAGGGTCTGGCACGGCCCTGGCAGAGCTGCCTCACGAGCCTTTGGATGGCCATTTTTAGCCTTGCTCGCTGAAATCAAACCTGGCAGTGCACCTGGCAGGGCATTTTTTTTCTGTTTTTGAAGGATGGTTGGACTTTGCTCCAGTGGGTTCAGTGGCTGAAGCATGGCTGCAGGTCAGGCTGAGCCCCTGCCATCACCTGGCTTTGCTTTTTCAGCTGCTACTGACACATTTTTATATCTAACATGAACATTTCTGTTATTCTCAGGAGAAGAACAGCCCATTACGTGTTAGTCTCACTGATGCTGCTCTTCTGCTCTGTTTGGCAGTGCTGATTATGTAAAGGATATTTAATGTTGTAAATAATTAAAATTTTTTACAAGATTTTGGCTGCTTTTTAGGAGTAAAAAAAAAGAAAATGTATGCAGTGAATTTGAAAAAATGCTCAAGTCTTCTAGGAAGTGGGGAGACAGTTAATAATACATAATTAACATATCATCCTTTCTTCCCTTGTTGGTGCAGACATGCCTTTAGATGAAAAGCATGGAATAAAAGTGTGTGGGACTGAATAATGTTGAATTTTATGTAAGTTCAACCTTGTCACCAGCTACCCATGTTATGGAGAGAGCAAGCCTGTTCCTGCTCAGGGATCTCATCCTGCACTACCTCTATACCAGCCTCCCCCATGGTGCCACACTGGGGGTTTTCCTTCAAAAGGAAGGAAATTATGGCCTATCTTTTCCTATGCTGTTGAAGGAATTCAAGGTGTCCAAAAGGAGTACATATTATAGGGTAGTTCATCCACTTAGAGTGAAACATTTGATTTAAATCTCACCTCATGTTTCTATCAGACATCCTGAGGTGGCACATCACAGCTCAGCAGCCCACAGCCAGGTAAAACACTTTTTAATGTGTGACTGTGGAAGGACACATTCCATTGAGGAGGCTCCCGAGTTTTCTGACAGGAATCCAGTCAAACATGAAAATTAAGGGATCACAGGCAGCAGCAGCAGCAGCAGCAGCAGTTATCCCCGCGGCAGCATCACTCACCGCAGCTCCCAGAGCAGGCTGTTCCTTTTGGAACCACTGGTCACTTGCACTATGAACAGCTGGCCAGGAGCAGCCTTTTACACATACCAGAGAACTTCCTGATGCTAAAAATGTACCCTGGGCTTAACGAGGCAAAAAGGCTACAGAAGTGCCAGGTGTGGCTGTGCCCAGCGGAGGCACTGCCCCGTGCACGGATGAGTGGGAATGCCCACTGTGGGACCAGCAGCTTGCTAGGAACAGAATGGGGCTTTCTCCTGGTAACTGTAGGTGATGGGATGTACTCACAGATACTTCTGTTGTACTAACTTTCATAATTATGCAAATCCAAATAGATAAATGGGGTTTTTCACTAAGAATTAGAGACCGTTACTTGTATTTTACTGCAATGCACATAAGCTGGTTTTGTAGTTCCTGGCTGTTCAGAGACTGCAAGAATTTGCTGCACTGCTTGTCAGAGCTATTGATGGCTCCTGGTAGAAAAGCTCTGACTAAAGGTCAGGGGCAGATGAGTTTCTTGCTCACCCCAAAGCTGACATTTGCAGCCTTGTAGCCCAAAGGCACGATGAGCCGCAGCCACTTCACAGTCTTCAAACCCTCTTATTTCCTCTGGGGAAGGCTGGCCTGGTGCAGAGACAGCAAACCCTGCTTCTGTGTGATGAACACAACAGTGCTGAGAGCATCATTATGTACTGTCTGCAGAGGGATTTCAGCACTATTCCCTTCCAGGGATGTGCTGCTGTGGGGACGGGGTCACTGGGCTCCAGTGGGGCCTTGGAGAGCAGTCTCATCTGAGAGGGCTCCCACTAACTGCTCTGTGCTGATGCAGGAGATGGGTTTGAAGACAGAGGGTTAATCCTGACTCCTAGGTAATTTCTCCAGAGACAATACCAGCCTCAGCTGCCACCAGGGACTGTTGCATCAATGACAGGAATCCCAAGAGGGATTTCAGTCCTGAACACACCCCAAGCAGGGCAACAAAAAGCTGCTTCCAGACAACAGGCCTCTCTCAGCACACAATAAATCCAAGATTTCATGTCCAAATATTTATAAATTCTAATTTTCCAGTCATGTAAGTACCACTAATCCTGCACTCCCTCGGATTGGGCTAATGGAACAAAGTGAAGCAAGACAAACATTTGAAAGCTCCACCTCTTGAAAAAAGAGTTCTTGAGATTACCAAGTCTCTATACCATAGGTATAGATCAAAATCACATTCTTCTGATCAAAGGCCAGCATTCCATTGAGTTCAGACTTGCAGCCACAAAGATACTCATTTTCTGAAGTCAATGAAGACAGTGAGACAAGAGATTTTACTTAAACTATATATTTTTACATAAAACAACTTTATGTTACAATAAAATCAGATAAAAATCACAAAGTTATATAATAAGTTCATAAAGAAAAAAATCAAGTTTTCATTTTATAGATATAAAACCCAGCATTTACTGCTACTAGGAGTCTAAATATTAACATTGACTGTCTATGGTCAATTTGAAAAAAGAAAAAAAAAAGAGGATAGTACTTTTTTACAGCAGACAATATGATGAGGTAAGAGATGTTTTTACAATGATCCAACTGTAGTAAACACTTCAGTTTTCATTAAAACATATACTAAATATAATAAACCCAAATAAAAATATACATTTAGAGCACTGCAGTGTTTTCCCACAGTTGTATACCAACAAATTGTCAGTCATTCACTAAACTTTACTTGAAACAGTAAAAACAGGGTGTATGCTCAGTACTAAAATCTCATAATAATCTAAATATTTTGGTATAGCAGACCACACTAGTACACTCTCAGAACTCTCAACTACAAGGGATATATTCATGTTAAAAACAATGTGCTTTGTTTGTCATTCATGATGAGCTTTATAGAATATTATGTTCATGATCACTATTAGGCAATTCAATGAAAACATCTAAATGCTGCAAAATACTCTTTTATTGAGCATAGCTTCCTCATCATATACCCAGGTTAATCAAAATCCTGCAAACTTAGAAGCTTAGTTCACAAATCTTACATATCGGTCTTTTTAGCTAGTATATGGCTAAAATAATTATTGCTGACCAGTGTTAAAAAAAACAAACAAACCCAACCCAAACAAAAATACAATAGCAGACAGATTTTTCTCCAGTGCCTTTCTTGTATGTACCATTATTATGTGGTAACTAAATTAACTAAATTCCAAAATGTGCATATAAAATTTTTGGAGGTATAGGCACCTTCATCTGAAGACTGTATGTTCAGGCTACCTGCTTAAAAAAAAAAAAGAAAGGAAAAAAAAGAAGAGCTAGCACAAAACACAGTAGAAAATCAAAGCCTGGACATCCAACATCCCCCAGGGATGCAAGCAAAGCCCTCCTGGCCAGGACCAGCTCTGCCCACAGCCTGCAGGAGAGCCCTCCCTTGGGAAGCACTTTCATCACATTTATCATTCACCTCCTGACTCTATTTCACTTCAGGTACCTTATCATTTACCCCAGAGAATGGTGCTAAAGATGTGCAGACTTCATGTCAGGTTTACATTCCAATGGTGAGCCCTGCTGGGCTCCCAGGGCACCAGGCCCAGCATCCCAGGCCAGGCTGTGTGGGCCAGCTGGGGCTCTCTGGCTGCAGGTGTGTCTGGGTTCCTCTTGTGGCTGGGTATTGCTTTGCCTGACACACAGGTGCTTGTTGAACACGATCCATGGAAAGAACAATTACCTTAGGGTGGCTTTCTGTCTTACCATTGCTAAATCGTGCCCACAACCAGACCCTGCCAGCCCAGCCTGGGACTCCTTGCTGCCCCTCAGCCTCCCGAAAGCTGGACCTGCCCTTCTGCAAGGTCCCTGGTACTGCTGAGGCGCTGTGGGACAGAAACAGCTTTTCCTATTTTTGACTGGAAGTATCTGACCATAACCAGAGGCGTGGCTGGAACGCTCTCTCAGCACAGCGTGTGTGGACGCTGCCCTTCCATCCCTCACACCACCACCTGTGTGATATGCTGAGGACTTCTTGATATTTAGAGGCTTGCCAAGCCCAGAACTGCCCGGACAAAGGTGGGTGAGCTGGTGGGTCGGGGTGGCCATCCAGACCTTTGGCACATCCACAGCTTGTAGGCAGAGCACATCTTTCACTGAAACCTCTGCTGAAACAATAGTCAAAAAAATTTGCTGCTGCTGCCTCCCCTTACACCTCTTCCCTTCGGATTCAGCATCGGGCACACACTAAGCTGAGCGAGGCTTTTCACCCTGCCAGGGGTTTTATCTTTGTTGATCCATAGGCTCAGGAAGACAGCACTATATTCCTTACAAGCCATTGATGCTTTGAAGGGTTTTGCCAAGGTAACTCTTTGGAAGAGCCTAAGGAAGAGCATGGTCTTGTAGCTGAGAAACTCCCACCACTGCAAGGTGGTGACAGTGACAGGGAATTTTCCTTCTGTCACTTACAGCCAAAGGTGGCAAAAAAATAATAAGGCAAAGAAAAAAACAGGAAAAAAAATTAAACAGCATAGAGAAGAGACCAGAAGTCTGTGGACAATTTGTGCCCTGCTGCCAGTGGGACATGTGTTTCCTGTGTCCAACAAGCCACTGAGCAAACACTGCACAGGGCAGGCGAGCACCTGCCTTAGCACCACAAGTGCCTTGGCTGGTACCCTTGTAAGACAATGGCAGTGGCAGGGACAGCAGGCAGAAGAAACCCTGCTCACCTTAATTCATGGAACAGCTTTAAAAAATTGTTCTCCCTTAATTGCTCACATAAAACCCAAATCAGGTGTTTGTCCAGAAAAAAAGATATCGCTGAAATAATGTTTGTTTTCTGGCCACAGATGCACCCAGTGTACAACTGTTTTTAGAAAGTGCATCTTCTGAATGCTCACAGAAATGATGGGTGGTGTTGAAATTCTTAAAGACAGCTTTCTTCCAGTGAGCTCACTTAGCAAAGGAGACACCAGTTAGGTGTGGACAGAACATAGCAAAGTACTGCATTTGCTGAAAATGCACTTCTAGGCCAAACAGGACTACTTGTGAAGTTGAGTCAGAATTGGCAGAAAAAGATTCAGCCAAATAATAAAAACCCGAAAAGGTTAACCTACGCTATTCTGAGGTATGCAACAAAATTCCATTCTTTTATTTTGAAATAATTTATTCCTAATAGGAGACTAAGGTATTTTCCCAAAATGTGACGTAATATATCCCATGGAACATTCTCTCCCCTTGAAAACAATTCTGTGAATTTTTATGTGACTCTTGCTTTTATGCAATACAAGGTAGACCTGTTCATTTCTCACTTTGTCAAAAACCCTCAAACCCCACCATTATTCTGCAGCTCTACCACCACCTCAAAGAAGCATCTCCCCCAGACAGGTCAGTAAGACACTCTCTGCCCTGGTGTCCCAGGAGGCCAGCACAGATTTTTCTTCCCAAAGCTCCCAGGCTGCTGATGCCACGAGGGCAGGACGGGCAGGATGGGCAGGTGGCAGGACCCGCGGAGGTGCAGCTGACAGAAACCCACCCGGGAAGTGCCAAGCACATGTCCTTTGATAAGGAAAGACCATGTAAGTGAGGTAGGAGAGATCCTGCCATAAAAACCACTCAGAGGGAGAAACCTGTGTCCAGAAAGGGAACTCACAGTAGCCCAGGGTGAGGTATAGCTACCTCTAAGCCTCCGCTCAGGCTGGGTGGAAGTGGAGCGCTGACCAAGGCATTGCTGACAGCACAGGGACACCAGGAATTGCCCAGCACTGTGCTACAAATAAAACCAAACTCCACAGATCCTCTCTTGGACAGGGATGAGTATTTCTTGGCCCTGGCAGTGTTTAGGGCCATGCCTAAGCAGGTGTCTGCCAGCTGAATTCATGGTGCCCACAGGGACAGGCGAAATTCCAACTGTGCACAGAGAGGCAGTGCACCCACAGGATGCTGTGTGCATTTTGGTGGGGGAAGGCTGGCTGCTCTGATGCTCCCATCAGGACAGAGGAGGCATTTCAGAGCTGGGATGAGTCTCAGAGCAGTGTGAGGCTCTCAGTTTGGCAGACAGGTTAGAGCTGGGCCACCAGAGAGCATCAAGGAATAAGCAGTGTGTGACACCTTCAGTGTCCTGGGGCAGGGACAGGCCAGAGAGCGCAGCTGCAGTTGGTGCTCAAACACTCCTGAGAGCATGCACTGCCTCTTCTTACCATGCTTTTTGCTCTTGAAGAGGAAAAATCCAGTGAAAGAGAGGGAAAGGTTAAAAGAGATGGCATTTGGAGGGTTTAGGTGAACATAGAAGCTCTCAACGTACTGCTGTTGGGAAGGAAAAAGAAAGAAGGCAGTAATAACAAGCCCTTGGATGCTTGAAGGATGGAGCTTCCCACAGCATAAAGCTGTGTACAGGCATCCCTAACAACTCAACATCAGAGCAACAGCAGATACGTGATACACACATCTGGAGCAAGATAGAAGAGACAGGGCGGGGATTTCTTTAAGGACACTCCATTGTTCCTCTGGTGGGCACTAAGCACCCAGAAATAAGTGCCTGTGCCAGTGCTATGCACTGGCTTAATGTGCCAGCATCGAACTCCATCTGTTTAATCGATGCAATCCCATGGAAACACTTCTCTTGCAATTGAAGAGTGGCTTAATACATTCCTAATGAACCGGATCTGAGAGAGAGCTGACTAAAGTGGAAAACAAAGGTCTGTTTTAACCCAAATCATACAATTTTTTCACTGAGTCTTTTGTATCCTTTTACCCAGCATCATGTTAAAAACGTAATTTATATTAAAACAAAGAGAGAGGCCCTAAGATTACTCAACAGGAAAAGGAAGATAAAGCATGGTCCTTGGTGCAAAAGCAATGAACCACTGTGAGGAGTAGGGCCCTGACTGCCAGTATTGCTTGCAGCTCTTAATTGTGTTATCCTGTGGTTCCCAGCTGATGCAGGGACCAAAAAGCAGCATGGGAGGAGAGGAGAAGCAGGATGAGCTGCCTGCTAAATTATGGTGTATATCTGACTTTCTATCAAATAAAAAGACTAAAAATGGAGACTACTTGTGCACAACCACACAGTTTCTGACGTCATTTTAAATTTTGAGAAGTCTGATCTAACCCCACATTATGCAACTGTTGAATCTTCCATGCTGGCAAAGTCTAATTTTCACACGCCTACATACTATGTACCTGATTTTTATTTTTATTTTTAAATATCAACAGCCTACAACAATTTTTTTAAAAGAGACTTAAATGGTCATAATGGCTATGAAAGGTCCTAGCTTTACATCCATTGTTTCAAAGGAGTAAAAGCAAAAATACTCAAAGTCCATTCTAACAAACAGGGAATTAAGATAATGTAATATAACAGATGAAATGAAAATTCAAGGGACAACTGCAGACAGATCCTATCTCCACCATGGGGATTATATATTTATCTGCAGAAAGGTATTCAATTCATGTTTCATCTACAACCCACCTTTCTTTTAAAGGCCACTTTAACAATCAAGATGTGCCAAAAAAAAGAAAAAGGCCCCGAAATTCCAAGAAAAGCATGGCCACTGTGTATCAGTCACTGCTGGAAAGCACTAACACAGCACTTAACCAAGCTGTCGTCTGAATCAAGCAAATAACAATGTCACGTACACAAAAGTACTTTCCTGAATTAATTCAGATGCCATGTAAACACTCTCAAAACAGGTTATGGAAAAAGAAGAGAAAGAAGCTGAAGGAAGTCTGAGGGAAAGAGCAAAGCTTGGGCTGGATTCTCCTCTCTGGCCTTTTTTACATCCCTGTCTGTGATGAACTGAACTTCCTTCTCACTGAAGGCCAGGGTATGACCTTGCATTTCTCAAAACACTCTTAGAGCTGCTGAATAACCAGTTCAAGAATAAAAGAGCATTTCTGCCTCTCAGGTGGAGGTTTTTTTTTTTTACAATCTACCTTGGTGACCAATTCCTACCCTACTGCCAGAGAATGCAGAAATCATAGGAAAGGACTTTGATTTCATGTGGCCATCGCCCTGCCAGTCTCCTGGGCAGAAATCTGCTTCTGAGCAACATCTTCCAGTAACCTTATGATGCTTTTCAAGATCAATGTCTCCTTCCTCACTGCTGCAGAAGTTAACAACAATAATCAAGTTGCACGCAGAGGGGTGTGAGTCCTGTACAAACTAGCACCGTATCACTTTTAAAAATAAATATCTGGTCCCCAGACTCAGGAGGGCATTTTTCAGAGATGCACATAATGATGGAACTATATGGGTTCAAAACTGAAGGCCAGAGAGAGGTGATGCTGCTAGGCAAGAGAAGCTGTCCTCACTGACTGGGTAGGACACGATTTCAAGAGCTAAAATTCATTTCTGCTCTGTTGACTTTGTGCTGTATGGGTCCAGGCAAGCACATGCAACCTCTATCGGAGGTTATCTGAAATCCACTGCATTTTTTTTTGGTGAATCAGGCCTGGTTGACATGGTCCCTAAAGATACTGGTATCTGTGTGAAGTGGTTCTCCTGACTGCAGCTCATCACAGGCACATTTTACAAACTGCAGGGGCTCCAGCTAACGTCTCTGCTCCACCAAGGAATAAAGTCAATGCTGCTAAGAGTGCTGATAGTCCAGACAAGAGAAAGACTTCTTTTCTGTTTCTATGGTTGCAACAGCCCTTAAGAAAGATATAAATTTCCCTGCAACAGCTAACTGCATATTCATTTTAAGGTAGATCTAGTTCCAGATTCCTGAGACAGAACCCTCTACCTGTTCCCAACCCCACAAAGCCAGAGCAGCAATATAGAAAGTTTCTAACCTCAACAGAATTCAGTGAGCAGCACGAGTGGTTTGGTAAATAAACAAACAAAAAAAGAGAAACCCACCAAAAAAACCCCACAGCAAACTTTCAGCCTCTATGTACAAAACCAATGCAAACAAGTGGAACATTCTAGTTATATTTTGTAAAACACACGTTTGGGATCAACAAAACATCAAACATCCAGACCCTAGATTACAAAAAAGATCTATTGCCATCTAATTGTCAACCCCAAGTTTAGACAGTCCTTGTCGGAAATCATGTAATTCATCTATCTTCCCATCTAGTACATCTAAAAAATTCTTTAATTCAGTTTTAAGGTTGGTCTGCCTATGTTTGCTCTCTTCGACTTCTGTCCTTAGCGTTCTGACTTTCTCTTCAAGATCTTTGTTCTTTTTCTCAGCAGCCTTCAAGAGAAAAGAGACAATAAGATGAATCATAGTGAAGAAGGATGAACAGCATTTCACAGATTAAAGCAACAAATGGCAGCTGGGCTGTGAGAGTTTGCTTGAACTTCTGTAAACTGATTAACACAAGCACCTCTGAGAGCAACTGACATGAGCTTGTCTGATTAAAAGCCCACGCAGGAAAGGACACAGATTAACTGGAAAAGATGCTCTGCATCAGACTTTCTCATTTGCTTGATATCTTCAAATTCAGCTGGATTTAAATCATGCACTGTGTATACATTTCTGCCATTGCTACAGCTGCAGAATTAGACACCGTGCCATCAATTACATACAGAATTATCTATGCTGGTTTAACCTTGAAAAACAAACTTAGAAAATACCGTCTGAGGAATAAAATTTCTTTATTCAGCACTTTGGGATTTATTGGTATTTTTTTAAAGTTCTAATTTGCGTGATGGCTTATTTATTGATCGGATTCTACTTCATTGATGAGACTGCTCATTTTTGTTCTCTTTTCATGCATTAATTTATTGCATTTCCACAAGACCTGACTCGAGGAGGCGATGCCCGAAATCCACCTGCCATAGGCACATCCCAGCGCTGCTGGAAAGGGATGACACAGCCCACAAACACATCCTCAGGTGAGCTTTCACCCCTGGTGGTGAGCAGCTATGCTCATCTGCTTCTTTCCCAAAAGCCTGCCCTGCTGCCACTGCAGCAATCAGCCCCAGGGAGCTGCTCGACACACGTGGCTGTGGTGCAGCTCCACGAACCCAGAGCAGCAGAAACAGATACAGGATAGCCTGGAATTGCAGGAGATGGATGCTACATGATCCCAGGCAAAACAATTTCTGCAGTGGAGCTATTTAATCACTCCTGTGCTGGAAATGGTACTGTGTATTTTGCATGTACTTAGCATTTTTTGTTTTTACAAACTGGAGCTCTTTTGCCTTGACACACTGAAGTCTGAACAGAGAAATGCAAACAGCTATGCAAAAAAAAAAAGGAAAGGTACCAACTATTTTGAAATGAATTTCACTGCTAAACTGTACCTGTAATTGTTCAGATACAGATTCACATTCTGACATTAGCTCTGGTATAATTTCACCCTGCTTTCGGAGCTCTTCCAGTTCCTTTGAAAACATAAAAGAAAAAATATTAGTGCAAGCTTCAATTTAAAACATAATGAAAATCTGAAAAGATGAAATGGCTTTGCATATTTTATTGTATTCTGCACAGTATTTGGATGGAAAATAATCAAAATAACCTGCCTGCACTCCAAAATTGCTAATTTTCTACAAGAATATATTTTTTCACTAGATTTTTTACTTTGCATTTCTAAAACAGGCAATGTAATCCAATCTCTAGCATGAATTCCATGAATTACATTAATAGAATCTTAACCAAAACCATACACCTATGCAAAGGATATATTAAATAACAGAGAGATCTGAAGGGCTGTAATGCTACAAGCAATTTATAGATGGTAGCAAAGAGCAAATTAGACAATTTCAATGATGTATGACAGCAAAAAAAAAAGGCCAGTGGCATTACCAGCTGCACATATAGAGACATCACTACAGAACACAGGTGTAATGGGCTTTCCTCCACGGCACAGCTCTGAGAACCACCACCTACCCCTCCCCCAAAATCTCTATTTGGTTCTGGCCTCACTAGCCAAACTGAGCAGACTTGATGAAGGGAGTTAATGGAAAGAGAAACTGCAGGAATCTCTGCTGGAAATTAAGACAACTTGAAAAAAAGTGCAAGATCCTCCTCCAGAAACCGTCACTGTGGGGGTGATGACCTCCAGAGAAAGCAGGGGTATATCCCATGACTACCTGGACTTGTGCAAAGCATTTGACACTGTTCCACACAAGATCCTGGTCTCAAAATCAGAGACACATGGATTTGGTGGAGGAACCACTTGGTGGGTAAGCATCTCCTACATGAGGAGGGCATCAGCAGCTTCTCTCGCATGGCCATGCCATGAGAAGGCTTCATGTGGGTTTGGATTTCAGACCATGAAAGATTACTACTACTTATGGGTAGTTTAGAGCTAATCAAGAACCTGCTAATGTAAGCATGAATTTTTAAAACAAGTTAGTGTATTTCCAGCGTAAGTGGAAGACAGGCGTGTAATATTCACAAGTCAATCAATTTTCTGGTTCATTTGGTACAGTAAAAGCGTGAATCTTGAGGAGAATGCCAGGAGAGAATAAGGGTTGTTACATATGCTATGGCCACAGAAAGGTTGGGAAGACAGCATTACATTTTCCTTTGAAATATAGGGCTGAAAAACATTATATTTATGACAGTGCATCAAAATCCATCTCCCTAAACTATTTCCTTGAGCCACCATAAAACCCCTGAACAGCACTGCTTTTAAGAGCACCAGCAGAGATGCTGTAATGGCACATGGCAAACTTTACTGCACTGCTTTTTCTCTTCAGCCAGCACAGAGCATTTGGTCACTGTGACAACGGAAAAAAAAGAGCTTCCCATTATTTTCCCCACTGTTCAGAGGTTCCAAGCCATCATCCTCCTTAGAAAAATTAACACCCTGCCACATCAAAAATGACAAACTGGGGTACTCTAGATGAATCTGAATTTCTCACTCTTGGCATTAGTCCTAAAATCAGAGGGAGACCATAAACCAGCAAAGCTGCTCACTATGAGCCATCCAGAAAAAGAAACAGGACTTGCTACACAAATGCCAAATTAGTCTGCAAATGATGTCTTTTTAATGACAGTCCTGATGTCTATGGGAATTTCCAGCATGGGGAGTGTCAAATGAATCTGTTCTCAGCACACATCTGCCTGGCATTGGGCACCAAGTTTCCCCACTCTTCTACAAGCACAAGTGTTGTGTACATAAAAGTATTGTTGGTTAACCCCTGCCAAACTACAGTGTGCAGGCACAGCACATGAAACATGAAATCATGAAACTTGGATGGAGAAACACTACCAAACAAGGGACTGTACATGGAAAACCTAGAAAGAGGCAACATCCCAAGACATCAGGCTGCTTCTGGTGGTAGGTGAGCCACTCCATAAATCTACATCCCAAGAGAGAAGCAGACAGTCCCACTCAAACATGAAAATGCCATTTTCGGGTTCAGGGCACTCACCAGCTCCTTGTCCTGAAGTTCTGTTTCCAGTTCCTGGAGACGTCTACTCAACTGTGCATTTCTTTCCTTCTCTTTATTTATTTCATTGCACTGTTCCTCTAGTTCTTCAATCTTTAAGAAATGTCAGATATTAGGTGAAATTTTTCAAATTTCTGAAAATCTGGGGCAGAACACAGCTGATGAAATGGACATGTTTCCCAAATCATAGCATTTGATTCACTGCAACCAAATTATCGCTTCTTTCCTTCAAAAGAGCCAATTCACACATCCACTAGGAAGCCCTGGGTCTGTATCTACTCTCTCTTTCAGTCTCTCTTATAAGTACTTAGGAATGCACAAAACACTGAGCTGCTAAAGTAAGTGGAACTGGGGATAAAATCTGCACTTCACTCCCATGAAGCCAACACAAGACTACAAGGAATGGGTTTTCTTAACACAACAAGGAGAAGAAATCTCTCGGGGATTGCTTATTATTCTAGCTGGTGTGTGAGGGACACAACATCAAAACTTTGGAGCGAGAACCAGCTGAGAGCAACATCTTTGTTCTCTCCATACCTCCTGCTGCCAGCCCTGCACTCAGCTCCCAGGAGATGCACTTCCCACAGGCCGATGGGCCAGCTCATTAAAGTATGTACTTTAACTCTCAGCTTCGTGTTGCTTTGGGATTATAACTTCCCTCATTTGAAGGTAGAGCAATATGCAAAAAAATCTGACCCAATTAATAAAGGAGAAGGAACTTCCCAGGCTGCTGCAGTGGTGCAGTGTGAGCATCGAGCAAGGAACCTGCTTAGGGGAAAACCTCAGAAAACCTCCCTGTACAGAGAAAGACAGCAAATTATACAGACAGCACTGCTGCACAGTCTGGCTGGCCACCAGCATGGTGGCTTTGAAGCTGCAGCAAGGTGGTGTTTTAATAATTTCTTCATCTCTAGTACAGCCACTGGGAAGTGGCATGTGTTGATGAGAACAACTTTTCCCTGCAACAGTGCAGAAAAGGAAATAACTACCCTTCAAATGATGATATTTTCCTGTAACATACTGTTTTAGTCTCTCACTTCTCCCATATCCACAAGAGACTGGATATAGGAACCCAAATCATGTAACAACTAATATAAATTTGTTAATGTAACATCAGTTAATACAGCTCTGGTTTGATCTCTGTGTTACCACTGTGCACTCATAAAACACGAGTGAATAAACAGTGAATATCTGCCTCAGAAAAAGGGTTGTTCCACAAGGATTTTCAGTGCCAACAGACAACCCAAACCACCTCCAACACTGAAATACTACTTGCAGCCTACTGACACACAAAAATACATGAAATCCCTTCCCCTCTTCAAAAGCAAATACTAAACAAAAAAATATCCTCACCAGATTGATACAATCTGATCTCTACTTCAAATGTCCCAGTGATCCATCTAAGCAAGCATGAAAAGGATCCAGCTTTTCCAATAACATTTAGGATGAACAGGGTGAAATTATCCCTGCAAGCAGTGTTCATGGAAACCACGACCCCCGGTGCCCATAGGCTGCTGCCAGCCCTGTGTGGGGCTGTTGCAGGCAGTACAGTATTAGCTGAGAGACAGAACTAATGACAGCTCTCAGCTGAGACTTCACAAATTTAAACTTCTGACTTGTTCTCTGCTGCAGCCCTTGCTAACCCTGCATCTTACACAGCTGAGAAATGTGCTCAGTAATGAAGGGGAAAAGGCTTTTGACGATGCCTGTTGGCAGGTTTCTGGATGAAATGAGCCAGGTGTTAGTGCTGGAGGACCCAGCTCACAGCCCACAGTGCTGAGGCAGTAACTCACTCTCCTGCATGCTGTTGGGATTTGCTTCTGACACTGAGTGGCTCCCAGGCTGGGTTCCTGTGGGCCATAACCACTCCTGCTCATCTGCATCTGGCAGTATTTAAGTGTGCTTTGAAAGGGATATACAACAGTAGCCCCACTTTTAGAACCTTTCTGGTTTCTCACCCCAGCCAGCAAGCCCTGCTGACACCAAGTCTCCCAAATCCCAAGGAAGGGAACTTCACACGATGTGGCAGCTCCTCTGATCCCTCCCTGCCCGCTGTGTGCAGAGGGAAGCAGCTGCTTCAACTCCCCATCCACCTCCCTTCCAAAGACCAAACCCATCTCCTAACAACACACACAGCGAGAAAGCCGCAGAGATCCGAAAGAAAGAGCAATGGTGGGAGCAGCTGACTGCAGGGGCAGCTCTCCTGTGGGTATGCTCAGCTACCTTGCCCCTCAGCTGGTCGTTCTCCTCCTTGCAGGCTGAGAACTGCTTCTTCCAGTGCTCGATGCTGGCCGCCGACTCCTGCAGGGCTGTGGACAGCCGCGCGTTGCTCTCCCGCAGCGACTGCAGCTCCGTCTCCCACTTCTTCACGTTGGATGAACTGAGAGAAACAGGACACCATGAGGTGGTTTCACCTTGTATTCCCTCGAGTCATTATTCTTTACCTGTCTGCCAGCTCCCCCACCGCGGTGTGTTCACTGTTAATTTGCTGCAATAACACGAAGAGCACTCAGATGTGTGTAATTGCCTTTAGCCATTACATACCTATGGAGAAGCCTTAATTTGACTGCCTCTGTCAAAACAAAGGCATCTACCAACTCCAGCAGCAGTGGCCTGTGTCTGGAACAAAAGCCCTGCTGTCAGAGCAGGCTGTAGGGTCCAGCTGCCCGTTTGCACATGGGGTCCCACCCTGGCAGTGTATGGTCCCTGTCACGTCCCGAGCCGTGTGGCTGCAGCACCTGGGGCTGGACACCTGGCACCCCTGCAACAAATCCACTCTGCACATCTGCAGATGGCACAGCAATTCCAAATGGAAGATTTCAGGAGGTTGACATGATCTATATTTGAATTTATTTTAATGCTGAGTCTTAACGATAAAAGTGTTACATAATGCTGCAGAATTAAACGACTCATTCCCCAAAGCTTCGAGCTGCAGCACAGAGCACAAGATTAGAGGGTGAATGGGAGGAAGGCTTTGAAACTCCCTGTGTGCTACTTGCTGCCTGTCTGTGGAGGTGTCTTCATCGAGAGGAATGAGCTAACATTATGGTCTGAAACAGGTTAAGCTACTGAAATGTCAATAGAGAGAGATGATGTACTTCAGACATAATATATGCAACCTTGGAATTGCTCACTGGGTAATGCTGCTTACAGTGATGCTTTGTTTTTTAAATACCTTTTAAAGAGTAGCTTGTTAGATTTTCTTTCCATTCACAGATAGACATTCACACGCAAGAGGCAGACCAGGCAAGATCCCAACAGAGAATTATTCTATTTTAATGTTCTAACTTTGCATATTGCAACGCCTATATTTTCACTACAGCTGCAAATTACTCTTCTCAGCATTTTCAAATTATTTATCAAAGCAAATAGCAAAAAATGTGATTTCAAGGGCCTCTGTCCACAATTTAGAAATATCCCCTAAGACTTCCAAGCAGTCTGATGAAATTATATTTCTGACTTCAACTTTTTATGGTTGAGTTCATTCCCTTTCATAATTTTAAATATCCATATCTATTTTCATCAAAGCAAGTGTAGCAAACTCAAAGAGGAAGAAAGATTGGCTTCACATGTTATCAGCAGCAATTGGTCCCCTATGGCTTTAATGTTATTTCTGTAGTTCTAAAACTTCACGAAAGAAGATGGTTATAATAGTTGGCATCAGCAGAATAAAAGACAGCTTATTTCTTCACAAACTACATCAGGAATAAACGAAATGGTAAATATCTCTCAACTGGACACCAGGATGTACTTGCTAAAATCTGCTCATTCATCCATTCTGCTGCACCATTTAAAATTAATTACAATTTGAACCATTTCTGTTAATATCATTATCCATCAGATAATTACAGCACACTTTTCCAATGCAATTTAGGTTCTACAGGAACTTCACCTTTGGGCTAGAGCAATTTTTAGTTTATCATTCTCAGATTTGAGATGTGCCTCAGCAGAGCCACCATGTGATGCCTTCTCGTCGTCTGTGCCATTCACACTTGAAGCTCGAGTGGAAGATGGAGTTTCACGTCCAGACTCCTGCAGCACAACACACAAACGAACACTGGGTGTCTCCTGCATCTCCTGCAAGACCACAACACCAATTTCTTTGTAATCTTGATCCCACACCACTTGGCTGAGACCTCGGCTCTCCTGGCAGAACAGTGGTAACACACACATACCCTTTTCATCTTGGCTGCAAAGCTGGTCTGTTTAAAGAGAATGAAAAAATTATAATGATACACAAATGGAAGTTTACAGGGTTCAAAAGTTTTCAAAAGCTTTTACCCTGATAAGGCTTGTGTTTTCTAAAGGTTGTTTGGGTTTTTTAAGATAATGAAACAATGCAACACACAGAGCACAAACAAACAAATAAAAATAATACTGCTCCTCCAAAGAGATGCTATTCACACACTGCTTGGTGCTGACCACCAACAGAGAACAAACAAAGTGAACTACAAAGATCATGACCAAAGTCTTTACAAAATGAGTATCCGAAGTCAGCCACTCAGATCGATACTTGTGGGCCCCACAAACGGGGGTGGTTGCAAGACTAAAACCCTTCAGCAGCTTTTTCTGATCATTCATCTGAATTCCTCTCTGATCAAAATCTATCTCACTTCCCTCTGAACATTAGCCCAGGCCAGGAGCACCTGCTGAACACGGTTCACTCTCACCTAAAGCAGTGCACACGAAAATACAGCTGACCATGTAGAGAAACTGGAACAACACCCAATTTCTCCAGTTTGTAGGAAACCCAGATCTCCCTGGACACTTGGTGGTACAAGGTGTGCTGCCTAGGAGAGTGTACTGTGCAGATACACAACACAAGCTTCTTCCAACCCCCCCCAAAGCAGTGCCCCTGTTCCCACACCCCAGCTTCCCACCAGTCACCCCTCAGCAAGGGAACACTGGACACAAAGTCAGGCTCTCCACTGGTAAAAGAAATGCCCACAGAAGTGGGTTGGACAGGTGACAAAAAGAAGGATATTGATGAATCTCATTTACTGTCTGCTGAAGCACTACACTGACTTACTTCCCAGTGACTCAAACTATGTTTAACAATACAAATCAAAGGATGCATAGCTTTGCCTGTTATTAAAAAAGTTATAACAGCTCAAGGACTGCTGAAAAAAATTAGATTTAAATGAAAGTAAAGCGCATGGAGGGATGAAAAATATTCCTCTGACAATGTTAATGTCCAGCAGCTGGCAATTACCTTCAGCAATTTCCACTTTATATACTTTAAGCTGTCTGCCAGAAGCTAGCACAGTCCATTTGAAAATTTAACTTTAAATTATTTATCCTGTATGTGTACAGGTATTAAAGCTAAATTACAAACCTGTGAGTGATTGCTTGAGGTCTCAATTTTCTCTTGAGATCTGTCTCTTGCAAGTTTGGCAGCTTCTTTTACTTCTTGGAACTTCTCTGCAAACTACAAAAAGCCATGAAAGGTATTTATTAACATGATTTATCGTCTATTGAACAATTAAGCTTGCTATCTCTTTATGGCTTAGATCTCCAAAAGTGAACAACTAATTTGATTAATTTAAAAATTTTGGCAAGAAAAAACATTTAATTCTTTGGCAGGATGGTTCTTCCAAAAGAAATGGTGGTATTTCTAAAAGAGGGACATCTCTATAACTCTGGCCAACCACAGTAAAAACCCATGGAGGAAAAGGAACTGTTGGTGTCTCCTGGTTTGATTTGGTTCTGTTTATTTCCTCCCCCTTCTCTTTTTCACTTGGTGTTAGCAGTGTATTAAAGGCAAAAGTATTAAAGACATGTTTGGATAAAAATATCATCAATGTCTTGTATTCCTAAAAGCAAGTGAATTCAATTAAAGAATGCAAATAAATTCATCTGCAGGAGGTAAGCAAGGGATTATCAAGACACAGAAAAAAGGAGAAGAAGGAGGATCTGAATGTATGATGGAGTCATATGAAAACATAGCTTTTCTGGTCTGATTGTCTTATTACTTTCAAAAATAAAGGTAGAAGACTTCAGACCAAGGCTTGAATGCTTCCTGCAAGAGGCTTATATTAAGCTGGGGAAGGTGAAGGGAAAGAAAGATAAAGATGGAAGGTAACAATCCCAACCTCTATGAGTTGCTGTAGAACATCTGCTCCAAAGCCAGCCTGGCATTTTTGAAATACAAGTATTATCAGTCAGGGTTGCAGGGCTTCAAACCCTTTAAACAGTGTTTAAAGTTCTAAAAGGAGGATTGCAAAGATGGAAAAAAAGGTATAGTACATAATTTATTTTTAAAATAAGGATGTATCCACTATAAGAATAGTTAAGTTTATCTTTCAACTAAAATTGCTTGGTCTTGCTCGCCTGTGTTTTGAGAAACTTGAAATGCTAGAAAGGCAAGACATTTTAAAAGTTAAAATATAAACAGATGTATTTATTGCACTGTTTGTGAACAAAAGGATTGCCATTATACCCTTGGATAATTCAGAACACTTATGAAAATACTGTAAATAAAAGCATGAAAAAACCCATCCAATTTTACAGTGGAACAATAGGAACAATCATCATTCACTCAGTGATCTTGCCTTCCAACTTTAGATTCACAGCAGGTATTTAGCATGTGCTCTCTGAGTAAAATGCTGAGACTGTAGAGACTGATTAAACAAATCTCCATTTGGTCTAAAAGAAATCTGGATTTACACGTGGAGGCATCTGTGTTTTGTGTAACGCACACAAATGGCAATTTCCAACAACCACACACACACAGGGTGGTTAAATCCCACAGAGGAGCACATTCTAAAAGGTGAGGGACATTCTGGGTGTAGCCTAGGACCTGAGGCGATGCTGGTGAGTGAAGATGGAGCTCTGGGACCCAGCTGCTCCCTTTCCAACAGCTGACGTTGCACATGCAAAGCCTGTGCCCTTGGATGGCAGCAGTTGCCATCTGATGGCACTGCAGTCACTGCACGCACAAATGACTTGATTACCTCTGTAGCACTCCACGGATCGTTAAGAACAACCACATTACATTTGTGCCTTTAGTGATTTAACTCTTAACTTTACACAAAGCATCTCTCCTGCTGTGACAGAGCAGCTACAACCAGCTGATTATTTCTAAAATATTGTATCAACAGTAAGCTCTACGTTTGTGTTTCTTGCGGATAGCATAAGGCTGTCTTGAGTCTGTCTTTTATAATAAATCTTTCTCTTTTACAATAAATATCTTCATCTTATGTATGAAAAATTTATGAGTGTTCTTCATGGACGATACGAAATATGAACAGACAAAAAGAATTGGAAGTCATCTATCAAATTTTATTTTGCAGCTATCTTCCTAAAGCACACAGGAGACTGCTGTGAAAAATTATGTGAGCTGGGAAGAAAAGGACATTTTCCCACTTCTCCATAATAAGAAATTGTATATGATTGAGCAACGCTAATCTTCAATATTAACCCAGTAATGACCTCATTGCATAACAGATTTCAGTTATGTCTCTAGTTCAACACGTGTATTAAACACATTTGCATTTCGACAGAGACTGCTGTTCTGAGTGGGGCAGTGCCAGCCCCAGCCCTGCAGCACTGCACAGGAGCAGAGCAGGACGTTCTGCAGCCACCCAGAGCCCGAGGCTGTCTGAGAGTGTGGCACAGCCACCGAGCCAAATCACCGGGAGAAACCAGAGCTGATTTCTCTCTAGTAACCAACTGCTTCTGCTCCAAACACAAATAATTGACAGATCATGGGTGCCACAAAACCATGCCTCACTTCCAAGGTCTAAGTTGACTTTGATCTCTCAAACAATTACCACAAAAGGGAGTGCTTTCTGAAAGTCAAATTCCTAATGAAAAAGTGAAATAATCTTCTATTCAGTAAATGAAAACTTGGTAAGTGTGGTCTCAAGGGGCAATGAAAATCTAAATACCCAAAACCAAATAAAATATTCATAATGTTTCTTCTCCTTACATCCATGCTTGCCCTCTGGCAAAGTTCCCCAAAATCAGCAAAAAAAAAAAAAAGTTAAAGAAATAAAAGGACTTGAGTAGGAGAGATGGCAACTGAATACCACCCCGAAAGTCCATCACGGGTTATAGGATGTGTCTTCCCACACCCCAGGAAGATGTGTGAGTAAGCTGCAATATGGAGAAGATTTGCTGCTACCAACACTTGTGAAGCCTTTTGGTCAGGCAGCTGCAGCCCACGAGCACTGCTTGATTAGGAGTCTTGGCCAGTGAAATTTAGTGGAAATTTAGTGGGGACTCGAGGATGCTACTGTGCATTTCACAAATTACTTAAAGGCTGTTCAAATCTGCAGTAAGTTTGTCACCAGGAGAAATATATATATATATATATATATATATATTCAAATAGCCCTCCTTAGCATTTTACACATTAAAAAGCACGATTCTGTATGCATAAATTTTAAGCTCCTGGTCTGGCATTATATTTTATGTCTCCTACTGACAAATTGTGCCAGTATCGGATGAAACAGCTGCTCCCACCCAAAGCAGCCTCATAAATATTTCATCTCCCTCTTGGTTTGCAGAAGGCTGGGTGATGTGACAGCCCTGGGGGAGCATGGCTGTGCCATGGCCCACAACACACGCGTGCTTTTCCCGTGCTTCTCCCAGGACGAGCCCTCAGCACGGGCCAGATGGGCGCCCAACAGGACTATTAACCCCAGAAAGTGGCCAGTAACTAGTTCTGTCCCAGGCAGGGTGTGTCCAGCTCTGATGGCAGCTGGCCCAGGGGCTGTGCTGTGTGCTGGGGCAGCCTCTGCCCCGAGCTTGCTGCCCTGCAGTGCAGTGACTGGCACACACACGGCACACATAATGTGCAAGAGTGCAGAGAAATGAAGCCCAGCGCTTCCCAGGGCCCAGAGGCAGCTGCTTTATGATGTGCAAAGTCTGGCTTTACTGGGTTTCTCACCCGTATAAATCTTTGTCCCCATGCCCTTGACTACCTGCAGCTCCTCATTCAGCACGGCTGCCTCAAAGCACCCGGAGCGACAGCAGCAATCTTCCTTAACCACTCCGTGTGCCAAATGCAGCAGTACCTGTGCAGCACCAGCCCTGCCTCTGCACACCCACACGCTGTCAGCTCCTTGTGATTCCTGTCTCAGTCTGGCTGCAGCGATGTTTGAACAATGCCTTGAGACCCTTTCTGAGGCACAGGGTAGGAAGGGGGGAAAGGAGGGGTCAGAGCGAGTCCTGCAAAAGGGGAAAAGGACCCTGAGTAGGACATCAACTCGAAGCCCTGGGATTCTCCCAATCAATGTGAATGGTAATTAGGTTACTGGGTCACGGAATGCAGTTTTCATTAATGGCTCATGTTTAATTTGAACTGCTTTTCCCTATAGGTATGGATTAATGCTTTAAGTATCTCAAGAAAAGCAAGGCATTAGAATGAGGCAATATCTTTTATTAGGCCAAGCAATATACTTAAAAATGCAGGCATTTTTAGGCATGCTAACCTCTTCTCCTGCCTCATTATTATCTGTTGTTTTCAGGAGACATTTTTCAGCTTTATTTATTTCTATTTATTTTAAGCCAGGGCTATTGATCTCTGGTTTAGTGGAGTTTTAGCGTGCCCTTCCAATTCCTGACTAAGCACTTCAATTATTTCCCGTAAAATAGGCAAGCTTTAATTTATATCTTTTATAAGAGTATAATGATATTAATATAAAATGAAACTTGATTTTACTATTCCCAATACACTTATATAGCTGTAATCTCACTCTCAACTCTGATCTTTCTTACTAATGGCTCAATAATTAAACTGAGAAGCACAGGCAATAAAGGAGTATCTCTGTCCCATTGCTTTACATGGCAGTAATAAACCAGATTTTCTTATATTTTTCAGCTAGATAACTGTCAGAGTTTGGGGTTTTTTTCTTTTTTAAAAGATCATCTCAAGCTATTTTCAGAAGTGCTCCGCTTAACCTCCCTCCCAATATTATGACCAGAAAAAGTCTTTCTGCTGATTTGGGAAGCCTTTCATGCAAGTAGAAGATTGTATTTTGGGCAGTGGGCTCTTCAGCAGATCATGCAGCGCAAACAAACGTGCAAAATGACCTGGAAAGAAACACAGCTGGTGCTGGTGCCCCTGTGCCCACACAAGAAGTTATTCAGATTGCCCCTAGCCTGGCCACGTGTACACTGACAAGCCGCTTTCTGATACCAGCAGTGCATTTCTTCTCAGGACATTCTTCTTTGAGCAGGTTTGCAGAGTATGGCAAAATTTCTCTGATTAGGCTGCAAGGTCTTCCAAATGTACCTCCTGCCTCACTACAGTGTGCCCAGTGCCTTATTATGTTATTTGTCTCTCTTCTGCTGAGCCAGACTTGGCACCGCCTGCTCCATGCGGCACCTGGTGCCCATTTAGCCCCAGCCTGCACCGAGGCACCACATGGTCATGTGTCAGAGGTGTAACTTCAGTAATTCAGGATTAAAAATTACTGTCCAGAGGTGCTAATTCTCTCATTCAGTGTCCAAAGGTTGCATTGTATCATGTTTATCTGTTACTCAAAACAAATTATTCCCCTAGGTCCATTTTAATCCTCCCCTATTCCCACACAATTTATTAGCTACTATGAACACCACTTTGCCCCAGGAGTGAAGACTATGCATAGGTGAAATGAGCAGTCCTGTACACCTGAGGAAGCATCATAAAACATACCCATCTCCAGCAACTCATTTTTAAACGAGCTTTGCACATCATGCACATCACCCCTGAAGAACAGAGTAATGCCATGGCACTTTTATGGGCATCCCAAGTCCAAAAATAATTTAACACATGAAAAGCAAAATACCTTCTACCTTTAAGAAGCACTTGCAAAAACGCAATTCTCTAGAAATTGTGCAAAGTTAGTAAGACAGACTTACTAAAATAAATTCCTATAACAACTTGCTTGATAGGGAAGTCCTTCTAGTGCAGTGCTCTGCCTTTGCTGCTTTAGACATCACAAGAAACACCTTGCTCTCCTGATCCTTTCCTTATCAAAGCACAGGAAAGGACAGCACCATGAGAGGCTGTGGCATGCCCAAGGACACTGTGCTGAGGTCACTTACGAAGCCCAGTGCCAAGCAGCCAATGCTTCAGGAGTCAAGTATGTGTTAGATAAGCAGGGCTTTTTACTACATGAACAATCACCTCAGCTGCTCAATAAGCACTTGTCAAGACCACTGCTCCAATGACAGAGGAGTATTTTCAGGTGCTGGTTATTCAGAACAAGAGGCTGCTCCAGACTTCACAAGCCTGTTAATGTACCCAGTCCCTGATCCAGGGAAGTGTTTCATTAATACCAAACTCATGGTGAGGGGTCTGCTGTTAATGCAGAGGCACCAGCCCTCCCTGGCTACTCATGCCTTGCCCCCAGCAGCACTCACTGCCACCCACAGACAGTGGGCAATTCCAGGAGATGGGCGACTTGCCCTGCTGAAGAGGACCTGCACAAACACACAGGCTGGAGAAGTGCAAGTCTGCATGAACAAGAAGCAAGGCAGCCTTTGCAGCAACCCAGTGAGCTCGGTTACCTTGGTCAGCTGCTGCTCAGAGGGGAAGCCCAGCCCGAACACGGTGTTGGCTCTGCTGTCTGCCCACTGCCCGAACTTCTGCGACGTTTTGGTGAAGGTCATGTTGGGGGTGATGGTGCTGTTTATGATCACCTGGTCGCAGACAGAGCAAAAAAGAATTAAAACGCAGAAGTCGCATCGGAAATGCATATCCTAGCAACGGTATCATCCAAAGCAATTAGCAGTCTAAATTGGGAAATTGCTGTGTTCAGAAGATTTTTTTTTTTCCCCCCAAAAACAAAACAGGTTTTTTTCTTGTCTTAGTTCTTGCAGGAGTTCTGATGTTTTGTCTTGTTTTTCAAAGTACCATCACAGCCCTGCAGTTAAACACGGCTGCAGGAACGTCACTGAACTCAAAGCAGGGTCAGGAGCTACAGAACTACCCTGGCAGAAATGCAGATGCAAAATCCTCTTTTTTTTTTGCACTAGGAAGCCACACAGCCACTGCTCCAAGAGGCTCCTGCCTGAGGCCTCCAAGCAGAGCATCCATCAGTAACACCTGAACTCAGACCTGACGGGCAGAAAGAGACATTTCTGCATTTTTCCATTTGTCCTCAGGCCTCCACAAGTAGGATGCCAGAGACATATACCAGAAGTTAAAAAAACCAAAACAGACAACAAAAAACAAGGCAAGGAGAAGCTGATAGCTTACTAGCGAGTTTAACTTGGGAGGGTGGTGAAGTGCCTCACCAGCGATGCACATGCAGTATCAAATTTGGGCCTCAGAACAAATGCTTTGCCCCTTTACACATGTTAACTAACATCTGCTTCATCACCAGTAACCCTGAAAGCAACAGTGGTTCTTTTAAGTTAAGAAATAGCCAACAAGAGGAAGGCTGGTGGATGAAGTCTCTAAGGAACTTAGTGGAACAAATACAAAATATAATCTTGCTAAAAGGAATGAGGCATATGTGAGATCATTATCAAAAATCTTAACTTTATTTTCAAGATGCTTCATTATATGAGTCTAGCGACTTCTTCCCCTGGAAATTAATTCATGTACAATGTTCTTTCTGCTAGGAGAATACAAGCTTTCTTTAGTAATGTGTACCATCATTTCCAAAATGCAAATTATGCAGTAATTAAGCCCAATCTGTGGGACAGTTTAATTAACATGATCAGGAAGTATCTTGGCAACTTCATTTACTATGTATTCCAAGCAGTTTTTTCCTAAGCTATCATTCACATTTAGCAAAAAGTGTGAATTAAATTTACCAGAGGAAGATCCTTACTTGCTTCCATCCCCTCCCTGACTCCAGACCTCTGTGCTGACGCTGTCATTTGCTTTCTTAAAGATTACTCAACGTATTTCCCTATTTTTGCATCGTCACTTTCAAATAAACCTACGATTTTCTGCCATTCCCCACCACTGGAAATTTCACCAGAAGGACCAAGACAGAGGAGAGCCAGGTGAGCGGTACCCCTGAAACTGCCCTTTGAAAAGGGGAAAAAACAGGGCAAGGGGCAGAGGTGATCCTGCAACCAGCACAGGCCAACACAGAAGCTGTGGCTGCTCCACCTCTGGAGTGCTCAAGGCCAGGCTGGATGGGGCTCTGAGCAAACTGGTCTGGTGGAAGTGTCCCTGCCCATGGCAGGCACCTGAGAACTGGGTGATCTTTGAGGTCTCCTCCAACCCAAACCTCTCCGTGGTTCTGTTCTCAGGGTCAACAGCTCTTCTTGAGTGGCTGGTGCACAGGCAGAGGTGTGAGCAAAGCTGCCCTGATGTGTTCTCCTCCAGCTAAGTCGTGCAATAGAAACAGCCAACATAAAATCTAAGTGTCATTTCAGTAATGTAAATTAGAAGAAAATCAGAGATTTTATGTAGGGGTTTGACAACACAAAGGGATTATGATAACACAAGGATTGCATGGTACAGAGAGTCAAAAGAACAGGAGGAAAAGCTACCAAAACCCCCAAAATCAGGGTGCTTTCCAGAAACATTAAAGCAAGTGCTATATGTCTATTTCTGTTTAAAAAGTCTTACATCAGACAGATGAACCACTTACAAATGTCTAGTGTCTCAAGTTACAGAATTTATTTTAAGAACTATGAAATTCCCAGAAATTCCAAGTGATGAAAGTATTATTTCAGTCCTGCTGTGCCTATCAACTTAGACATCTGGGGGGAAAATACAATAAAATGACCAGTTTGATTGAAAGGCAAAAGCTTCACTCACTGAGAGCTGACCCTCAGAAGAATAAAATTCCTCCATACCTCCTACAATAATCACTGAGAAAATACAAACATATAAAAAACCCACACTAAAGTTATCTTTTACAACACAGTTCAATATTATCAGATGTGATAAAAGGAATAATGACGGCTGCAAACTGTAAACCAAGGAACACTTTATTGAGCAATGAAATGCATTACACTAGCTGAGCACCTTAGAAGTTAATTTTTTTCTATGGCCAGTGAATCCAAGGAAAGGTTGTGGTGAGCACACACCTCCCAGAAACTGACAATTCATCTGTTAAATTTATAACAAGCTGCTATTAGTGAAACTGCCTGGAAGCCAGCTCTACCTTTCCCTTTAAATTCTCCTCTGTCAGTCAGGCACTTCAGAAATGCTCATTCCTAGAGAGAAGTGAAAACCTAAGTAGAAGCTTAGGAGATTAAATCAGAGTTTCTGTGAGTTCAGAGGAGGTGGATGCTGAGGGTACATTGTGCTTGTTCACCAGCTCTTCCTGCCCATCCTCACCCCATCTGCCTGTACACTCACTTCCCATCTGGCCATCATTTCAGAGCAGTGGCACTCCACTGGCATGGGAACAACCACACTGGCTGTGTTTAAGAGAAAGAAAGGGTGCTATGATTTCAAAGAACAATGAAAACTGAGGCTTGCAGGTGTTCCTGCCAGGTAAGCCAGCTTATCCCCACTCCCGAGGCTGGCTCACCCTGGGCTACGTGAGACCAGAAGGAGAGTGCTCCCCACCACTCCTCCATCCTCTGGGCAGATGGTCTCAGCTGGGCAGGAGGCAGGGGGAAACATCTGTGACCACCACAACAGGAAAGGTCAAATAAACTGGGAAATTTTTCATCTTTTTTTTTTTTTTTTTTTTTTTGGTGAAAATATGAACCAGACTTTCCAAATTTCAAAAGAAGGAGAGAAGGAAAAGGGCACTATTTTGCTGCAGGCAGGATGAGCCCCCGGGCTCTTTTCCATGCCTACCTGCAATCCAGCATGATAATTCTATGAGAAAAGGCCGCTCATCAATTCAAATACTCTGCATTTGCTCCTCATTTGTATAATACACACACAGTGCAGTTCCAACTGCATCATAAAATGGAATAAACTTGTGGACTTTCATCCAGGATAATGGATTCAGAAGACAAACTACTCTCTAATCAAATGCAATCAATCCCTGAAGTGGTTAAAGAGTTCTCCCTAAAGACAAAGGCAAAGAGAAGCATAATGTAATAAGCACTTTACAGAATAATAAACCCATTCATCATACTCGGTTGTCTACATGTGGTTAAAAAATCCCAGCCTTTGCGCTCACCTACAAGCGCATGTATCAGATGGAAAACATTCCTGATACACCTGCATGAGCCAAACAAAATCTCACACTCATTTCCCTTCCTTTGGGAGAAAATCAAACCTGAGAGATCTAAATTCTTGTCTGAAGATGACACAGAAGTATGTTCAGAGCACAAGGTAGCGCTACATCACCCAGAAATGACTCCAGACGTTTAGCAACACACTGGGCACATTCATCAGATAAAAGTGAATGCAAACGAGCTAGTGTAGAGCAGAACATTCACCGGCTGAAACACACCCATCCTGCTACCTTCCCACGGAGAGAAGCTGCCACATAAATCGAGAAGGAGGAGGTCACAACACGACCTGAGTGCGCAGAAGGAGAAAAACGCACTGGCAGCTCCTGCTGCCTGCGAGGCACGAGCAGAGCCCACAAATGCACTTCTGCTTCTTTTCGGGGGACACTCCCAGCGTTCAAGGGGCTCCACTCCCGCACACCCCGCACCACAACAGTGCACGGAAGGGGAAAAGCCGATGTGGCTCCTGGAAATGCATCCTCCCAAGCTGCTGCCTCGTTAGCACGAGGAGAACGGGCACGCTGGCAGCTGGAGCAGCACACGGGCTTGGCCAGCTCGGCTCCCAGCGCTCGCCCTGAGCCAGGCTCGGCTTGCCAGGTTCACAGGAGGGAAAAGCAGAGAGGAGAGCGAGCTCAGCTCCAAGGGGAGGAGAGGAGAGACTGCTGAGTGCATTTGGCAGAGCCACTGGCACAGCCCCGAGGAGGAGGAGGATGAACACACCGGCAGGAATCTGCCAGGACACTCACCCAGCCCTGCCTAAGAAAAGACTGGAATAACAGCTATGAAGTAGTTAATAAATGCATTGGCCAATATATTTTGGAACTGTGTTAAATTAAATCAGAAAAGGACACCTTATTCTGGGACAAGAGTGCCAGATTAGGAATTATTCTGGAATTTCCCCTTTAAATTCACATCACCTGTTACTCCGAAATAACCACACCTCTAGAAAAGCCCCAAGGCTCCAAGCCATAGGATCTACTCCTTAAGACTATATTAAAATCTCCCCATTTCATTTTCACACCTCTGAATATGAGCTTCCAGTTTGCAGCCCTTGTGAAATTTAATTTCCTCAACCCACCAGGCTGCTAATCTTCAGCAAAGATGTATCCCAGTCTAAAAACAGAATTGCAGAAGGAAAGAAGCTGCTAATCCTCTGGCCATAGCTATCACAGGCTCAGCAGGTTCTTCCAGCTCATCAAGTCGACATGAATCAGAATGGGCTTGTGAGACAGGATGTGAAGATGAGGAGTCAGAGGTGAATTTACAGAGAAATTCTTCCTTTATCCCTGTCCAAACCAAACCACTACAATCCCAAATGTTCAGCAACACTTTTGTGGAATCAGCTCACCTACATTTCCATGATCTGTATTACCCTTTGCACTATCTACCATCCTTCCTACCTCTGCTTCTAGACAGGATGTAACATCTTTTCACCAGTATGTCACTGGTGATAAACTGCTCATCTCATTTCCAGTCCTGGACAGCACACACACACACACACACACACACACACATTGTTAATCAGGGCAGAGGTAATAAAGGGAAAAAAGAGTGTCCTTTCCTGAGGCCACCAAACGGAGTAAAGCTAGGGAAGCACAAAGACACACAAAATAGCAATGGTGCTTGTTCTAGCTTTGCTGCACCTGCTGCACCTGACACGCACATGGCACTTTCCCTGGGACAGGCTGAGGGTATGGAACAACTAGATTGGGAGCTCTCTAAGTGTACACTAAGAAAAGCACGGGGTTTCTCCACCTTGCTCTTCCTCCTGCTGCACTCCCCCACTGGTGCAGGATGGGGGAACAGAGCACAGGGCAGGCAACAGCCGGCAGGAGCCACTACCAGGCTCTCGCTCTGGTTACCCTTCATTTATCCCTACGGTGCAGTGAGCCTGGCCTGCTGCTGCTGCTGCTGCTTTTCAGGAATTTCTGTTCTACACACTTAAACCAGGACAGCAGCTATTTCACCCATCACTGGACTCCAAAAGCTTCCAGGTATTTCTGCAGGAGGCGGGAGTGGAAGGGGAACCGCAGCGGTTCCTGCGAAGAGGGAGATGCCAGGATACCCTGCAAGGCACACAGGACTTGCTGCAACCCTTGGCATTTACCTCCCAACCTGAGCTCCCTCTGCACAGAGGAGACTCTCCTTGTATGGGTGAAGTCTCACATGATGTGCTGCTGCTGCTTGCTTTATGGGGAAAAGGGCCATTTCCACAGATGCACATAGTGCTTTTTTTCTCTTAAATTGTCTTGCATCCCCAGGATAATTCCATGAATGATGAGGTTCATTTTTAACAGCAGAAGCCAACAAATAAAAAAAAAAAACCCATACGATTCTTGTCCTTCATAAAAAGAGATGCAAAAATAGCCCCCCCCCCCCCAAAAGACTAATAACTGTTTTTCCTCTGAAAAAATACCTCTGTTGTAAAGCCCTCACTAAGAACCTGTCTAAATGCAACAAAAGTGGGTTCATGATTGTGTGAATTCTATTAAGTAAATCTCCTGCTACACCTACTCCATTGCTCTCTTTTTCTTCCCAAGGTAATTAACATCTCTGCAGAGTTGGCTTCCCACCTCCTCCACCCAGTCTAAATCTCTAAAATCTCCTATTTTTGCTTTGACATCTGACTAGAATTTTTTTTCCTTTTAGGCACAGCACACACATCCACCCACCCACACGATTCAAAGCACCAGCAGCTGTTTCATGAAGAAAATCTACAGCAAGGGTTTTCAAACCCTCTGGAACAAATTGTTACCCAGGAATTTCATGCAACAATTTACAAAATATATAAATCAAGATGCTTGTGTGTTATTTTCATATGAGAAGTAAGATTCCTAATTTATCACAGAAAGGGAGAAGGATACAGTGGAGACTCTGTTTTTTTCCTAGTGACTAATACTGGGTTGAGGGAGAAGGCTGCTTTAACAACAATTAGAAAAAAAATTATAAAACTTCCCATAGACATATCGTATTTACTTTTTGGGAAATTTATTAAAAGCATACCATCTTCATGTAGAGCATAACCACATCCCTAAATTAATTATTGAAGCACCGCTAATTTTCTGCGTTCTTCAAGGTTACAACAACAGCCTCACTGGAGGCTGAAGGTCCCTCTTGAAAGGCAGGAATGGCACAATCATGCAGCATCGCTGAAGACTCCTCTACTCTTTATCAGCCTACACACCCTGGGAGTGGTCAGCAACAGGATAGCTTAGTTCCTCTCCAAAATCTGGAAAAACTGTCCCTCGGCACGAGCAATGGCCATGAAGGACAGGTACATTATTTTTAGGAGGTAACAGCATGTCCAGGTTTCTTTGCAGAGACATCCCATGGTTTCATCAACCCCTCTGCCATGTCCAGGTCCCCCACATCACACTTGAGTCTGGTGATCAGAAACCATTCTGGGTGGGGAGTTACTGAAACACTTGTTTTGACAGAGCTTTTCTGAGTAATTTTAGAGGGGTTTTAAAAAGGAAAAATCTACCCAGACCAAAGTTTCCCTACTTGCTGGTAAGTGGTGCAGCAAGAAATCCTTAGCATGGATTTTTATCTTTTCTTTTTTAGTGAGTAACAAATTTCATTTCTGGAAAGGTTCTTGCAATCTCCTGGATTCAGCTGTGTGTGGTCTTTCCAGAGCCAGTGACACACACACACACAACACACATACAAGCAGAAAAATGAGCCAGATAGGAGCAAACAGTGGCAGATATGTTTCTGCTCTTCTGTCAAGGATACAGCTGTTGACAGCGCTCTGGTATGTTTTCTCCTAAGCTTACTAACCAGCTTCTGAAGGATTTACTTCCAGAAATAATCCAGGAAATGAACAGAGGATTTTTCACATTTCAAAGTTAATAACTTGGAAAGAGATTAATATAGAAATGTTTAAGTGATATGAGTTCTACAGCTCTAGACTTTGAATTTTTTCTACACCAGAACACAACCTCAGCAGATGATCATGATTTCTGGTTGATTCAATATCAAGTGACCCACCAAATTTCCAGGCATTTACTTTGCTCCTTTTCTCAGCTTTTGACAAGCTCTCTTTTTCACCTGGAGACCTAAGTCTTTTTCTGTGCAAACACTTTTAACTTTTCCTTCTATTCTTGGCTCATCTCCACCAGTATTAGCAGTTCTGAAATTCCTATTGCAGTTAAGCCCTAACCATTTTTCTCTCATCCTCTGAATACTCAAAGACCTGTTCACACAAGTGCACCCAATATAACCAGCTCTACCTTTCTAAACCTGTTTTAGCAACTGTTGACAATTCTCCTGCAGACACAACTCCAGGCAATATACCATCCTCCCAGTTATTAAATCCTGCACCTCCCCTCAGCCTGAATTTCTGAATACCTAATATCATCTTAGGCAAATAAAGGATGATGCAAGTGAATAGTCTCATCCTTGGCTGACAGCTCTGCTTCTCCTTTATGCTGTATTTCTCCCTCACCAAATTCCAAAGAAAACGTTCTCAAGTTATCTGAATGTTTAGAGAGAAACCAAAACTCAAGCAACTTTAATCAAGCCAAGTACACCCCTAGCACAGACACCACAAATATTTTAAGATCATCAGATCTTAAAATTCCTTAATTTCATTCACTCTTATTCAAAGACGTCTTTGAGAGGAATATGAAGTCCTGGTCTGTGGAGAAGGATCCAGCACACACCTCAGTGTGCCCACCCCAGACACTGATCCTTGGGGTAAAATGTCCATTTCCTTTCCTGTTTGAGCCTGTCCTGCTCCAACTACCCCTAACCCCAACACTCACATTTCTCTTTGATACTGCACAGGACCCCTTTGGAGCATTACACCTGGGGCACACCTCACACCTTTGAGGTGCCCGACCCAGCACCCCATGCAGACCCTCCTGCCTTGCACCCCAGCACTGCCCCTCAGCCTGCCCCAGAGAAGCAACCCCTGCCTAGGAGACACCAGCATCACTCACTGATGGCAATTTCTCCTTAAATTGAGAGTTCTCTCTGAATCATTCTAAGTGATACTAAAAAACCTGGAAGTAGCATCACCACAACTCTAACACCTTTAAATGAAATCAGGGAATAGCTATTAAAAATATTAATTATTTACTGCAAGTTGTTTCACTGTCTGAGTGAAAGACAGGTTCCACCTTAGGTTAGGCTGGTGGGCTTTGATTCAGGCCAGGACAGATGTTCTGCTCTCAATCTGATGATCATCATACAAAACAAAGGAGAACTCTACAAAAGAAGCAGCTGCATCTCAGAGAGCAGCTCGATGCAGTTTCATTAGTTACAGCTACAACAAGGCCAAAAGGCATCACAAAAAAGCAGCCTTGAGGCTCTTCAAGCATCTTTTACAAAGTCTTTTGTTTAGTACTACTGGTATTAGAACATGTCTCCAGCAGACAAGCATCATTCTCCAGCTGGGAGATCTGAACCAGGACAAGTGCAAAAGATGAGACTGATAAAATGACACCAAATTATTTGAAAGGCTTTAGTATGGATTAACAGTCTGTACACACTAATACTATTGTAGTTGTTCTGTCTCAACAGTAAAGTATTTATCTATTCTATTCTTACATATTGCATTATCTATTTGGGATGGTCCTGTGCAGAGCCAAGAGTTAAAATCGATGAGCCTTGTGGGTCCTTTCCAACACAGGGTATTTTGTGATTCTGTGATTACATAACATATATAGGAAATCATAAACCCACAATTAATGTTTTTACTTCATAGCCATCTCAGTGGCATAAAAGCAATGAGGTGTTTATTGTAACACACACACAAACTATGCACGCTGGAAGACAGGACTATGCATTAAAATTATATTTTACACCATATTTTGTATCCCAAAAGATGCAGTATAATTTTTATATGGGGCATTAATTAGTTCCATTTGTTGACTCTGGTATCATCTACAGTGCTAACAGCCATGTTGAAATTAGCCCCAATAGTTCATTAAATAACACACTACGATAAAGAGGAGATGAAGGCCATCAAATATGCTTAAATTTCTGTACTACAGTGATCAGCCAGACCAGCTTCTATAAAAGAAGGTTTTCTTTTATAACATATGAAGGTTTCTTTCGTGGACAGGTACGGACAAGAAGGCACAAATACTGGATCAGTGAAATCAGACCTTCAGAGGTCAAAACCTGGACTCCTCTGCACTGGTTTGCCCTAATGCAGTGTCACCTTTAAGCTGGATGTGGCTTCTGGGCACGGTGTGACAGGCTGCCTTTTGAGGAAAGGTCATCAGAGCATCACATGCTGCCTGTAGATGAAAGGTCCTTTCCATGTTGGTTCTCAGTGTCAGACATTTAAGTAATACTAAGCTCATACTCCCCCCCCTCCATCCACCTTTTATGGCTGCCACACTTTCTGGGACCACCTGAAAAGATTTCCCACCCAGCCTGGAAGAAAACTGCACAGAGGGCAAAAACAGCATGGCAGAAGAAGTTTTAGAAATAAAAGGAATATCTGCCTCAAGTTACCCATTGGTGAAAAAAAAAGCTTTGAGAAGACGGAATAAGAAGTATTTTCTTTTAATTTAATCATGTTTTTACTAGCAGGGACTCTCTGGAAAACATAGTCCTGCCAGGGCTGCAGTCAGCAAAATAATCTTCAGGGTTAGGAGTGGGGCCTCTTGGCATTTGGGCAGGCAAAGGGCAGCTGGCTGGGACCCCAGCAGCACCACGCTCCTCTGGGATACAGCGCCCAGCACTCCTGACAAGCAAGGGCCAGAAATAAAACTAGGGCATGCAAAACTAGAATTCAAAGAATCTCCCTCTCTTTGACAAAACACACAAATACCCTCACCCACACCTTTCAAAATTGTAGCACTTAATTCAGGATTTATCTATACACATTAAAAGAAAAGCCAACGCACCATTTTGTAAGGTCACTTTTTGTGTACTTTTACATCCCTTTATCTTTGGCTACCCAAGGCTGTAAAACATCCTCTGTGCTTTCACTACAGAACTATTAAACCTGAAAAATTAGGTAGTTAAAAAACTCAGGTATTTATGAAAAGGCAGGCATTTAAAAAATCAAACACCCTACACCTCTGCACCTAATTCATCGGGTGCGGGGTCCGGTGAGCACACACTGACACTCTGAATGCCAAGTGAGAAGCCAATATTTTGATTGTTGCTGCCACACATCATCACAAATCACACCCATGAGGTCCTAGAGGCAGAGTTAAATGCTGCCACACCAACGCAGACCCCTGGGGAGGTACACACTGCCAGAAGCCTTTTATAATTCAGTGCCAAAAATTTTGTAATATATAAATTACTCGGTAGGTTTTTTCCTGAGAAAGAGTTGCTATTGGTTTAATGGCTGAATTTACGTCAATGGAAGAAAAAAAAAAGAATGAAAATATCTAGCCAGATGAAGGAATTTCATCTGTGCTACCATACCCTGCAATTGTTTTCCTTTGAAAAAAAAGATTCTCCAATCTAAGAGTCACCTTTTGGCAAAATACTCTAGGATATTTTTAACAACTATGCCTTAAAATAATTCCTTTTCCATGGGCAAAGAAAAAGATCTGTTTTGAGCCTCTGAACACATCACTGGAGAACTCAATTTCCTTTTGTGTGCTGAGGACACCTGCCTCCAGTCGTGACAACAAGAGAAGCCTGGTCATAAAGAGGTGGGCAGCAAAATTAAATTAGGTAGCAATTAGGACTAGTACAGGAACTGAGAGAGCCAGGAATACATCAAGTATCAGCAGATTTACATATCACCCCTTCTTACCTCCCTAAATATCTGCTGCCACAGGCTGCTGGGGCTGTGTCCCTGCCAGCTTCATTGTCCTCTGTAAATCACACCGTCCCCTGCATAGATGCCACTTGATCAAACAGCTTCATCACACCATATAATGTACTGTATTCACTTTGGGGAGCACTCTGTGAATACTGATTGGCAAAATTTGGCCCATATTCTTATTCTTACTAATTGCAATTTACTTCAGAAACAGACCCACTGATTCTGCTTTCCCAGCACAGCAATTTTTTCTGTTTCTCTCTTCAATACTTTCACACACTTATACCCGACTTAGCTTCTGATCTCCAATATCCAAGGTAATTATCAGGTCATAAACTCTTAAATGAACTAGTAACTAACTGGGAACGAGTGTCAGCCTCAGAAGCACAGTTCTTATTTTTGTATCATGCATTTACCACGATTACTCTTGCAATGTAGTCATCTTTTAAACCCTGATTTTAGTTCTTTTCTAGTCATGTTTAAGCATCTCTCAGAGACAACTGGGGACTGGCATCTGTGCTGACTCGTGCTGTGTCACTTTTCTTTGCTGCTGCCAACTCAGTATGTCTCACTATGCACTTTATTGCTGGCTATTAATTTTTAAGCTAGCTTTATGTTCCTTATTAACAGCTCATTTTTGAAAAGAGAAAATTGATGATGTTGCAATCATAAGTTCTGTAGAAATACAACATGAACATCTGAAAAGAGGGCAGAGGCTTGTCTCTGAGGGATTATATTCCCAATTCCTTTCCCTCTTCTCTGTACTGTTTGGATAACACGTATTTTCAGTTCATAAAAAAAAACCAGACCCACCAACCAGGGTACTACCATGCATTATTCCTGAGGATGACAGAGGCTACTGGTCTGCATAATTTTCACACTGCCAAACTTTTTCTTGCCTCCAAAAGGCAGGCCAATGTAGGTCACTTTCCATGAGGAGCCCTGTGTGTGGTTTTCCCCACACACCGCACACCAACTGGACACTTACAAATTCATGTTCTCCCTGCATCATCACCGTGTTTTGTCTGTTTTCAACAGGGCTGACTTCTGTCCACGACACTGGGCACTCTCACACGGTGAAGTCTCTTGGCTGCCTCATTAACTCTGAATCAGTGTGTGCCCTTGCATTTTACTGTATCATTTCCTCTGGCATTCATTATGCTGCAGTTAGCCTCTGGCTAGAAACTTCTTAAAACATGATGGAATTACTTGCTTGACAACATACAAGTCAATTATAATGTAATTAAAAGATATACTGATCTATTCCCTTGTTTGGTCATGGTATCTTGGTTAGGATCACCCAGCACATTCTCATATGGTATCTGTGAAATCTTCTGCTATAAATTGTAAGCTCCTGTCCACAGCACCTGTTTCTCTGTGAAAGACGCAGGAATTTAAAGAGCTGTTGTCTTCAGCTTTGCAAACACGAGGAATTAAAGTGGTACAAGCTGGTTTGAATCTAAGGTCTCTTCTCTGCAGGGCTTCATTTGCCGGGCATTTTAATGGGTTTATCTGTCATTGGGATGGGAGGATTTGGAAGGAATCTGGCACCTGCAGGTGTATGCTCTCTCCTGGCTGACCTGCACATTGGACTCTGGGTTTTCAGCATAAGATTCCTGCATACCCCTCTGCAAGGGAAGAGTTAAGCTCCTGCTTCCTATCTCTACCCTGCTCTCTATCTATTCCCTTTTTCTCACCACCTCCATATGTAGCATCCTGACTCTCCTACCCTTCCCCAAGGGGTAAGGCAAAGGCAGTGTTGCACTGAGCCAAGCAGCTCCCCTGCCAGCCAGGCTCACAAACGAGTTACCAATATTTACACCTTCAAACACATGAGCTCAGCAGTTCCCTTAATCCTCACCTTAAACCCATTGCTAAATCCTGCTGCTCCCCTCTGCCCTGCACTCTGGGTGTGTGGGGACAGGCTACACCTGCTGGGAGAAGAGAGGATGGGACTGAAGGACTGACAGGACTGCAGAGGGTCCAGACCTTTGAGGACAGCAGCAGCTGCCTGAGGAGGCCACTCCTGCGAGGATCACAGCCCATCAGGTCAGTGCTGCATCAGGAGGAAAGGACTCCTCAGGGTGACACTGCCCAGCCTGCCCCGTGCTCTGCCACAGCTCCTCCACACACTGGCAATTCAACACTGCCCAGGGTGACATGTTAATGCTACAAGTAAAACCAAGCTCATGCAACCAGGTGATGAGCAATTTATAAGTGAAGCACCCTGTATTCGTGATCACTTCAAAATATTTTTATTGTTAGTATGTAACGTCAACATAAGGTAAAAAACCCCTCAAAATTAATCCAACATCTGCATACAAGTTGGACTTAACTGAAATTTCTCTGCAAGCCAATGTGAATCATATGTATTTGTCTAAAATAAACTGTTAGAACAGCCCCCTTTGCAGAGCAGACAAGGATGGAGAGTTGTAAGAGACACACATCCTTCATCACTGCCTTCCTTCTAGGGCCAAGTCCCTTCATTTACTTGAGCTTCAGCTTTTTTGTCCTTAAAACTGACATAACTTATGCCCACAGTGATGCTGTCACATTAATCCATCTGGTATTTGCCAACACACGGAAGACTTTATTCTAATGAGATGTACAGAAAACAGGACACCATCATCTGAAGCTGCCTGTATTCTTCCCTCCAGTTCTACCCAGTTTCATTTTTGCCCGGAAAAGTAGGTCAAAACACTAAAAAATACTTGTTTGAAGGGAAAAATTCAACTTTTAACTTATTCTGGCATAAACACAGGGGTTTTTTTCCAAATTAGTGCTCTTAAAATGGACAGGCAGGGTCACAGGACGCTCCAGAGGTGAGCATGAAGGTAGCATCTATTCTTGACCTGTTCCTTAATCAGCAAAGATTCAATACAAGAGGAATAATTTATGTGGCCAGCAATTGATTCGTGCTTGGGAAGCCCCAGGGGAGAATTCTAATCCTGGCAAGCTCACCTTCCTGTGGGACATGTTAAAATGGGGGGTGGGGGGGAATGTTCCTTCCAAGTGTCTTTTGAGCAGGTGACAAAGCAAAGCTTGGGTGCCCAGCTTGTCCTGGGCAGGACCTCTGGCTGTGGCCATACGCTGCCCCTGCAGCTTCCCAGTAATTACTTTGTTTTCATTAATTGGTCTTAATGCATGCATGCACACCCACACATCAAGCGGCCCGCTGCTGTGAGCGCAGCAGTTTTGGCTTGGAAGTCGCACTCGCCCGTGTTTGTGAAGCCAAGAGCCCACCAGCAGCAGCATCCATGGGGTGTGAGCAAATCTGGGGGGCTCAGCTTCCCCCAGCAGGTCACAGGGGCTGTGTGTACCAGCTGCAAACTGCTGCATTCCTGGGAATGAGGCACCAGCACAAACAGCATCGTGACGGGGAGATATGAATGCTGCACTGGTGTCAATGAAACATTACCATCAATTAAAGCAGGCAGTGTGGCTGATTTATAAGCCAATATATAACCAAATATAGCACAGGAGATGTTTGGAAAAACAAGTAGGTGAAATAGGCGTGACAAATAGAAAAGGTTTATTAAAGGATGATTTCTGTGATCTCTATCTCCCAGAACAGCGATATTTTAACATCCTTATCCAAACAGGAACACAGATAAACAGGCTGTAAACTCATCTTGTTACCCTGTGGCTTGTGCTCTGACAGAAATGACCGAGGATTTTCGTACACAAGCGAAATGTTTTCGTTTATACCTCTGACTGGGGTCTGCTAGGGGAAAGTGGTCACCCATCAAGCGACTTTGGAGGGAGTGATCAGTGGGATAAATGTAGTTTGTAATAAAAACAGTTGTCTAAGCAACCTATTCAGTCCAACTGATTTGGATTCTTACAGCAAATACCTCAGCACACTCTCTGGTAATGCAAAACAAATTAAGAAAAAAGGTTGGGGGAAGAGCCTTCATGCTTAACTTGTCACCTAAGGCTGATGAACTCCAGTGCGGAAGCTGAAGAAAATTAAGTACTAAACTGTAAATAGTTCAGCCAGGCAAAAGTGAATATGCAGCTGGCATTTACATTAAAAGCTGTAGTCTGCATGTATCTGTCTGCTTCCTCCTTTTAGGAAGAACATTTCTATCACCAAAAAGGCCTCAGCCTTATCTACCCTAATATAGGTGGCTGTTTCAGATACTGTGCTACTGACTCAATGTGGACACTCTAAAGTTCTTGACTCACTGATCATGAAGTCGAATTCGTCAGAGAGAAAATCAACTAAGCTGGGCAAAAAATCACTTTTAGGGTGCCCTTTGTTTTTCCAATTATCACTACAAGTCTCCATAATGTATTACATAAAAAATGGAGTATTTATAACTTGTTTAATGCAGCCCCCTGTGTTCAGCCAGGGCTGACAGTCCCGCACCTCTCCGCACAGAAACACGCCGGGTACCTGCAGCCTCCTACCTTGGCTCCATCCACACTGATAATCCGATAGCTGTTTCTCGTGCTGTCATAGAAGTAGGAAACAGTTACAGCCTGCTTGCTTGCAGGAACCCAGTTCTTCTTCGTGCTGGGGTCAATTTGGAAGACATGGGCTCTGGTGGTGAAGATGGGCTGTTCTCTGGAATAGGGAGGGACAGGAGAAATGGATGCATGAGTCTGCAGAAGGTGAAACGTCCCGGCAGCCCAGCCTTGACCAGGCACGTTGAAAGCACAAGGCAGAGAGCACCTGGCAATCCCCCAAATGAAAAGACAGAGCAGTGATACTGCTGAGCCATGCTCCAGCCTTGAGTACCCTTCCTTGGCATCACTAAGTGACATTCAGCACCCTAAAGTTACCGCCATAGCCCAAAAAACAATTGGCTTTTTTCTCCCCATGTTGTACTACCTCAATACCCATCTTTTCCTCAAAATACTTACTTCCAGGAAAGGACATTCACATGCATTCTTTCTTTCTTTCCCCATCCACGTATTTTGCCAAAAGCAACGAGCCCCCCCCAGCTGGATTTCCTCCTCCCGACATTCCTGTGAACTGCTACCTACAGCCAGGGCTCCTCTGTGGGTGCACCAAGGACTCTGCTGACATACAGGCATGGTATAATTACTGAAATATTAATCTCTCTCCTCAGAATCCCACTGTTCTGTGGATGTGCATGAAAATTTCATTAGATGCAAACCAGTCAATCATCCTGGGAAGTGAGGGGGAAAAGAAACACAACCAAACCCCAGTGTTGATACAGATATTGCCTTTCTGTTCGGCTCTCAGTGGGTGATGGAGCACCCCTGACATCCCGTTCCTAAACACCAGCCCTCCTTGGATGCTTTTTCTGCTCAAGAACACTGTGCACACAATGGAGGGGTTTTGTTTTACCTTCAACATGTGACCATGCAAACGACACAGAAAAGCAGAGAAGTGCAGGATCAAAAGAACCAAATGTGATGCATACAAAGTCATCTAGGTTAAAGACGAGAATTAAGGCTTCCTTAAATGCCATAAAACTAAATTCACCACCAACTATACCTTTAACCCAAGTTTTGCAGTAGAAGCAAACTACAAATCAAGCTCTGCTGAGTTTTTATATGCATTTTTATGCTTTGGTTCTGAAAAGCTAGAGCATATAATGTTTTATATTTAGTGTACTGCTCAGTATATTCTTGTCCTGTACAAAATATTACATCATGAATAGGTAACTGACAGAATTATGACAGGATTCAAAACCAATGGTAGCACAATAGAGTTACCACCCAGAAATTTAAATTAAAATCGAGGGGAGTAAATTTGCAAATATCAAACAGATTAAGTGATTTAAGAGTACAATGAGCTCAGAAGAGATGGAGTGAACTTGCAAAGCCCAGCAAGGCCTCAGGAGGGGGAAAATGAAACAGTGGTTTTCTCCTTGCAAGACTTATGCAGAGTTCTGCATTTTCCCAGGGACTGCCATGCAGGTTTCTGGACAGACAGCTGTGCTGAACCACATAAAATACTTATCCAAAATACACTGAAATGACAATGGAACTGTCATATTACAGCTGTCAAAGAGTAGCATTTGCTTCAGTTCTTATCAGTAACTTGCTGAACCCAGCTCACATTTCACATGCCAATATCGATGCCATCCTCAGCTGGGTGGAAAGAAGGGCCAGGTTTCCTTAACATTTTAAAACACTTCCATTATCCATTACACAGGATTAGCAGTGTAACACCTACAAAGGTCATGGAGTTTGTCTGCAATAACAAATTCAGGGAGGGGAAGCCTCCCCCAAGATGTTCACTCTTTTAAGAAATGCACATTCCCTGAGTGAAAAATAATTTTGAAATTTATTTTGTTTTTTACATAGTTCTATATTTTCAGTTGACTCTACTAAAAATATGGTAATATGACCTAAATATTGCAGTCTAAATTTTAGAAGGTTTCCTCCATGCAAACCTATTCCACAACAACTTTAACTCTGTTACATTATCTTACCTACACGGTTAAAACACTGTTAAAACCATGCCTAGGCACTCTGCAGCAGGGGCAGTAAGTATATAAAGTAAATCTGGAGATAATAAAAGTAGAATGAAGGAAAAGACCCCACAACTATCTGTCTCTATTTGTTCAGGAATCTTGAAGCTGCTACTGTTGAAACAGGAGCTGTATACATAGATCCCAGAGGATAAATCAATGGATAGTGAAGCTCAGAGCTGGAAATATCCATCTATCCATTCATTCTTTTATTAAGAAGGCAAAACCTCTCTTTCTAATCCCATGATTATCAACAACAAAAAAGCCCACCTGCATTTGTCTTCCTGTCTCACAGTGACAGCATGCTCATTGATAAAGAAAACGCAACGTGTAAACGTAAACATTTTAAGTCATTTGAGGTAGCTGATCTGTTGACCTTTAGCTGGGACTCAGATTGGGAAGGGCCAGTTGGAAGCTCCACGTGGTCTGGCCTTTCTGCCATAGGTGGAAAAGCCCCTGGACTGATTTGTGACTCCTTGAAGAAGACGAAGCGTCCCCAGAACACAACTGCCTGGATTTCCCAGTGCTGCCGTGTAATAATTAAGAAAAGAAGATGCATTTCTGTGGCTGTGTCTGCCCTGCTGCAGTTCTGTGCTCAGCTCTGGCCCCAAGGAGCCCAAAGGCAGGGGGCAGAGCCCACAATTCAGCACGGGGAGCTGGTGCCACCACTTTCCCACACACCACAGCGGGACGGCAAAGCCAACAGCACCGACAAGTTCCAGCAGCACAGCTCTAACACGGGGGAAACATGCATCCCAAACTCCTCTGACCACTGAAGCACACACAGGCAACTATGAAACCGTGGCACTCAAATTTCAAGTGAAATTAGGTACTTTTAAAACTCTTTACCACCGCCCTACAGAGCTCCTCCCAACTGAGAACGATTATTCTGTCTTACTCACTCGTAACTTCCGATGTTCAAGAAAGCACTTTACTGCTAGAGGAATGACTTCGTTTCCCAGGGTTCCTTTCCATTTTATCAGAGATTTATCAGCTTTTATGATAAAACAACAGCAATGCTAACTTGAAACTCCTGCAGCACACACTGCATGGTTTGAGCCCTGTGAGCTGGTCCTTCCGTGAGGCTGCTGGTTTGCCCGGGGAAGCAGGAGCAGCAGCACTGCCAGCCGGGCCTGGACCCGCACATGAAGGCAAAGAGAATTTATGAATGTTTAAAATCTCATGAATTTTAAACAAATCCATTAATTATTGATTAAATACTCTTAAAAAACGCCAACTGTTTAAAAGTCAATTTGACAGTAACATTGACGGCTCAGAGTAAAGCTGCTTGAAAAGTAGAACATGAAAAGTAGAAAATCACACCTAATAATTCTTGATTCAGTAATATAATTTAAGACAGAAACTGCTTTTTTTTTTCATTAAATATGGGAAGCATGTTTTACAAATATAATTACAATTTTCAAGTCATGGTTTTACACATTTTAGTCGACCTTTAATTTCTGTCCTTGCTTCATACGAGCCAAATCTCAAGTAAAAAAACAACCACTCTCCCTTAATGCAATTAACCTTTTCTGAAGAATTTAAAAAGCAAACCACAAGATTCTGAATCTAACTAAGTGCTCCACAGCTGTGTGAGACACAGTATCACTTTCTGGTTAATACACAACCATGCCAAATTTTACAAGTGTGTGACTAGCTGCAAGCCATGTGTTTGTATTACTCTTCCTAATCAACGGGAATGAGCTCTCACTTAGGAAAAGTTCAAATTATTTAATTCAAATTTCCTTGTTTATCACTTGAATCATGAGCACAACCAGTGATTTAAATCACTTCAGCTGTAAAGAGTCCTTGCTGACTGGCAGCCAGCATCCTACGGGCTGTGGGATGTTGGTGGCCGACAGAGCTGGGACACAGCGAGCTCCAGCTGGGCGGCATCTGGGAGATCCATCCGTGGATCCGTGTGCAGGGCCACGTGGAGCCAGCTCCAGCTCTGGATAAGGCACTGATGAGTGAACACTTCTGTACTGGGAGCAATCCTTTTTGGTAGTAAACACAACACGGTGCCTCACGTGGGTACCTGCTGGATCAGCACCCAAACGCGTTTAAAGGCACGAAGTGCCCACTGCACATCAGGTGGATGCACTGACCATGAAGCAACTGGGACAAAATAATTTTTGTAGGATCTGGAACATCAAGTATGTTTGTGACAAGAGCTCCAGTACTCCACCAGAGGCAAAACCACTAATTACACATTTTTAAAAACTCTCTAGCAGATCACTTAAAATTTCTGGGATAAGGATTCCTAGTTTACAGCACAGGATTATCTGTGCTCTTCCCACACTAACTGTAGACAACTTTGCATTAACTGTCTAATTTATCAATTGAAATGAAAATATTTTTTAAAAGCACACGTCCTCATGTATCTGCCATTTGGTGGAGGATGCACATGCCTGCAGACATCAGCGCAGAGATTTTGGCACGTGGTGCCTCCTGCTACAGACCCGCATCGTGCACACGCTGAGTTTATACTACCTGACAGCAGATCTGCAGTGATGTGCTGTAACAAGTACTAGATAATAAGGATATCTCAAGAAAGAAGAGTAGATGCAAAGCAAAACCCTACTTTGTGACATATCCCCCATCACTGGTCACAATACAAAAAACTGTATTTGCTAAACACAACATGATAAAATTGGTGACAACAGCTGTTTGGATTGAACATTGCTACTACTGCCTTGACAGTGCAATCAAACAAATTAATCCTCTACGTACATATACTGTAGTTTGGAGTGCCATTTGCATTTATTTATGACCATTCAAAACCAAGCAATGTTGCTAAAAAGAAGAGTGCTGTTCCCACACCACCCCTGCCTGGGCATGGCGACAACACCAGCTCCCAAAGCCACCCAGCATTACTGCTGCCTCAAAAGTGCACACAGCTCCAAAGGCTGTGAGCACGTTAGCGAGGCAAACTCCTGCCTTTGGTCCCAAACAGCACCAAATACCTACACCCTCCCCCTCGAAAGCAGCAAGCTCTGCAGTCAGTCTCCAAGATGCCAGAAGTCACCCATGTGCCCCTCTGGCTGCAGCGGTGCCAGCACCAGGGTCCCCAGGCCTCGGGGTGTGCAGCTGCCCTGCCAGGCTGATGCTGACCTGTCTTTCCAGATTCTACTGCTGCATGATGGCCCCTGAGCCCATGGATGGAGATTCTTCTCCTATTTGAAATGCTCATCTCGATGAAAGTCCAGGCAAGTTATGACACCTAAAAGTTACCTGTGAAAATTGTTTTATCCGCTTGTAACTCTACTCATTTGTGTGTACGTGCACATCTCAAACTTTAACCACCAACCGACCCCTCTCCCCAAAATGCCAAAATTGAAGTAAAGGCAGGCCTTTGAGGAAGACAAAACTGCTGTGGGGAGAAGCTGCAGTTCATGGTGCCATGCACAGCAATGAGCACAGCGGCTGCAGTTTATACACAATATTAATCTTTGCTCCAAGCAAAAACTAAGAGTTCATTACCCTCCAACCTGTTACCTCTATGCATTCAACACTTGTGCCATCTTGGAACAAATCTTTTCAGAAAAAAAAGAGAACCACACAAATTAGCTTCTTAGCGCTGACTGAGGATGAAGTCAGAGGACTCCTTCTGACCTCACTGCACACACTCCAGTCAGAACAAGTGCATCTCCTGCTCCACAAACACAGCAAATTCAGCTGTCTCAGCCCAGTGCCTGAGATGCTGTCACCTCAACATCCATCACTGCCCAGCTCATGGCTGGGGTCAGGGACCAGGACAGCAGCCTGGGCCCACTCAGCACGGGCAATATGCAGAGCTAGGGAGAGGCAGACACTAAATCTGTGCATTTTTTGGATGTGGTAGCAGCAAACTGGCATTATGAGAGCAGGCAGTTCATTCCCGTCCCAAACTGCCATATGCTAATTAATCCAGGTCACTCAGATCTCGGCAGCTGCCACAGGCAGGTTCTGGTGCTGGCTCCCAGTGTTACACAACCAGCAGGAACAAAGGAGAGCCTGCTTCAACTTGCAAGGGTGCAAAACTCAGCATGAGGAGAACAGGTGGGTAATGGCTCCATTTTACACCTGAGGAAACAGCCAAGGAGAGTGAGATGGCATCCCAGGATAACAGAGCCACTAGCAAGCCTGGAAACAAAATTAATCACCTCATTTCCTCTCTGCAGCTTTGCTATCACTATCGTGGCAGGGCAGTTTTATACCACACCTACCCAGGGAAGTTTTTGACTACGTGAATTCAAAAGGCTAAATCAACAGCTGAATATTCACCACTCAACAAAACAGACGATTGTAAGAATGAATAGACTGCACAGAGCACAGAGAGGCTCTCAGTGCATTTGACAGCTGCTCCTCCACACTGTGGAGAAAGGTGGGATGGGGTGCCTGCAAACCACCCGCCTGCAGCTCCCATTGGTCCTGCAGTGCCAGCAGCCCCTCCTCCTCACAGTTTTTCCACAGCAAAAATCACTTGTAAGGATGGAGACACAGCCCCGAGCAGTACAGGACTGAGAGAGAGGGAGGCTTTACTGCCAGTTGTGAACAGGGATGGGAGAACTGCCCCAGAGCGATGGGCTGGGCTAGGCAGGGGGCAACTGCACCCAGGTTTTGCTGCTCTTTATTCTCTCTGTAAAAAAAAAAAAAACAAAAAAAAACATGCAGGCACCCCTGAAAGTGCCAGTGTTGGTACTCAGAAGTCAAGCCCTGTGCTCCCAGGCAGCACTCCTTTCCAAAAGGGTGGAAGGTACAGGGAATGACTGCTGGAAAACCCAGGCTGCTAGGACAAAAATTACTTTGCCCCTAAAAGAGAGAGAATGAGAAACAAACAGCTACTTTAAAAACAAAATTTACTCAAAGTCCTTCTTTTCAGTCTTGAAATTCCTGTTTTACAGGCAGACCAATCTACTCACAATGAGGCTGAAGTGCTGAATCTGGCAACAGTGTTAATCAAGAGCAAGGTCATGCAACTCGTTCAAATATCCAGTCATGATTCTCTGGTGCCCACTTGATATTAGATTTGATACCAACTCACCTGCAGAAATATATGAAATTCGTGCAAAAAATCCATCTTTTTAGCAGCCTTCATTTACAGGCATTATTATTTCAACAGAATATAATTAGCAAAAGTGCTTCTTGCATTCGTAGGAAACATAATAGTTCCAGTTACTTAGACAGAAAAAAATTTAGAATAAAACTAGCTAGCTAAAGAATTGTCTGTTAAAAGCACAGACATCAATTAAACTCATTTTTTATTTGTAGCTGAGTAAATCCAAAAGAATAAATCTTGAGGATGAAAGCTCTCAGTATGAAAATCATTTTAACATCTGTGATGTCTCACACCACCACTGAGCCTTTATGAAGCCAATATCCAAATTAAAAGGCTTAACCTGGGCACTGAGAAAGCTCACACTTTATTTTGGGGCCATCTCCAGAGGTCTATTAACCTTTCAAGACACTGTGAATAAACACTCATACACAAGTGACAGGAGCTGAGAGGACCCTGAACTAATCCTCCATAGGTAAGGTTACTTGCTAGGAAAAAACAAGTTGAGGCACATGTGTATGAAACTGGTTGTGTAACTGATCATTTCAGCGATTTTTTCTGAGAACACATTGAAAGGGGATCCATAAATCTGCACCTCAGTAATGTTACCACAGCCTCCCATTTGCAAAGGGGTGAATTCAAACTCCACAAACTGGAAAAAACACTTGTACTCTGTTTACACCCAGCACCTCTCCTACCCTCATGACAAGCGAAGCTGGATCAGCACATGAACAGCCCCCCAAAGTCATTCTATTGCTCTGGATTGGTTAAAAAATCACATCCTCTTCGTTCACCCCAGCTCCAGTGGAGTTAATGCTTTCAGCACAGCCTCCTCTGTGGCACAATGTTTGCATTGTAATATTTCAGGGAGAGATGCCATTGTACATTTAAAGTGTAAACCCTGGAATGGAGAGAGCAGGTCTGCAGGAGCAGGAGCACTTTCCCTCCCAGTGCCTTTCCTGCAGTCTCCATCCTGCCACAGAGCAAGGGCACAAGGGGATGTCCCAGACCCCCAGCTCTGGATCATGGACATGCCTGCATGGACCAAAGTCTACCCCATGCAGCTGGCCTTAGGAAGGAATTTATTTTGCATTTATAAACAAGGAGAAAATTCCTTTAATGCAGTAGTGGAGTCTTTGTTACTACTTTAAATCCTTTGTACTTCTGCTTGGCAGAAGGCTGGGGGTACTTTGAGGTTGTATGGGCTATTTGGAGTCTATTTACAAAATGAAGAGACTAAATGTCAGAGGATATATGACCAAAACACATGGTACCTACAAACAGAAGACTGGAGTGAAAGACCATGTGTATGCATGTAAAACCCACTGACACCACCAGGGCAGCATCTTTACGACTTTTTCTCCTCCCATGCTATAGGAATTTGCATGGTTGATGAGGATACCTTCACACAAAGCAATCTGAAAAGTTGATTTCAATCAGTGGCGTAATCAAAGCTTCACTATTGCAAAATAATATGATTAAACACTCCATTATTTCAAACGCCACAGCACTAAGCAGATCCTTGGAGAGGAGCACTTTTGTGCACTAATCCATGCATGTAATTATCGATATGCTTTCCCATGCCCTATTCAAATGCTCTCCCCTGAGGCTTTTCTTCCACTTACACCGGGGGAGGGAAAAAAAAAAAAAGCCAATCAGTTCAGTTTAAAGAACAAGTTGTATAACTCTTTTTGATCTACTGCCCCAAGGATCAAATAAGGAATTCTACCAGCTGTAAGGTCAGAAGGAAACGATAGGGCTTCGCTGGCCACCACCAGGGGCAGGACACGGCTGTGCCCTGTGCTGGGACACGCTGCCACCCGGGCTGCTGCCAGAGCACCTGGGATAACAACACCCTCGGGTCTGCAAGAAAAAGGGTACCAACAGATGGTTTAATACAAGGCCCCGTGTCCGTAATGAAATCTAAGGATGTAAAAATTAATTAAAGGATGAGCAATTTGCTCTGGAAGAGATTAGAAAGATGCAAAGCAATGCCCACACTGGGTTTTCAGTACACGTATTGACCTGCCCGTGCTGAGAGCAGCACCAGGCTGGCAACAGCACTGCCATGTTTAAATTCATTTGATCCTACCAGCCTCCTTCCAGAGCAAACCATCTAGAGGACAAAAAGCAACAAATGTAGTTAAGAGCACCAAAGGCAGTGTATTAAAAACAGGAAAGAGAGGTTCCAGTGCAAGCACAGCCCCTGTGCTCCCAGCCAGGGACCCCACAGCTGCAAGGGCAAGGAGCTGGGCACATTGAGGCATGGCTAAAGCCAGCCTCAGCCCCCACTCAATGCAGCCTATATTTGACAATCTGAAAAGAAGCAGATTCCCATCTTCTGGTGATTTTAACAGGCTAATAGAATCAACAGGCAGAATGCCTTGGTTGCTGCTTGCACGCAGGCAGCAGCTCTCTCAGGAACTGGGGGACACAGCTCCTAGCACCCGTGGAGCTGCTGGTAGCCAATAAGATAACAGAATGACACATTTCTTCTGCTTCAAGTTAAAAATACAAAGGAAATTTCAAACATTTAGAAGCCAACATTATTCACTTTGATCTTTAAAAATATAACACCATCTGTAGCTGTCAGATTTACAGTACAGATCCCAGATATGTACATTATTTGTTGGTATAAAAAGCTGTCAGCAGTCCCAGCGCAAAAGTGAGGCTCCTCTGGCAATGTCCTGAGTTTCAGAGAGAACTACTAACCTGAAAAACTTAACCAACAGGTTATTTGTGAGCAATACGGTACCTACGAAACAAAAAAAACCACCACTTCCCTTGCCACAAACCCCACAAAACAAAACCCCTGCAACCTGCTAACACTGCAAAGTGCACACATTTGCAGGTCATGTTGGGAGAAACTTACCACAGAAATTCCTGGACCTCAACAGCCACCTGTTTCTGATCCCTGTAGACCTGTTCCATTGGCACCTCTCATTTCTGCGTGTCCATGCCTCCAACATTGTAGGTTACACACAGGTTATACAAAGTGTGGTGTATGGAAGGATTTCATTTCAAGTATCACCATTTTTTCAAGCTATACAGGTTCCATAACTACAGCTATAAAGCAAATATGCCCAAAAAATTACATTTCCCTGTCAACAGAGTCTCAAAAATTAGTGTGGGCTGGCTGAAAATTTGTAGAATAAACAAAACAGCACACATGCCTTTTATAAACTTATTATGCAAGATGAGTTTGGGTAATATGCAAAACCAAATAAAACATTCAAATTATTTTCTGGATATGCAATAGCTATTCCAAATCTAACCCCAGTTTTAAGGAGGTGACAGTCCCAAAGGGTCATGCTAGGACACAGGCCAGGGGAGAGACTGGCAGGAGCAGCCAAAAGTCAGAACCCTTATAATGTCAGATCATTAACAGCTTTAAAACCAAAAGGCCTTGACCTTTTAAAAAAAATATATTCACTCTGCTGAAAAAACTCTCTTCTTGCTTTTCTGAAGTCAAACAAGAAACCTTGGAAATAAATTCTTACCTGTATGATGCTAATGATGACTTTTCTCATGTTTGTAGTATTTAGCTTTTTGTGCCTTGGGAATTAATACAACAGGAGAGGACATAATATTTTTTTTTGTCTGTGATATACTCTGTCCTGCTGGTATTTCTTGATTGAAAGACTGCACATAAATCTGGCTTTGCCTTACGAAATTAAGGTCTACTAGACATTAAAAAATCCAATTAGTGCTACAAAAATGAAGGCATACCATTTCCTCAGTCTCATTTAGACTAATACAGACTTCTTTCCTTTCTGTCAAGGGTGAAGGACACAGCTGAATGATGGGATTTTTTCCATCTCATTTATATATTGATGTAATAAGGGCAGACAGGTAGGCCTATGCAAGTGCTGATACTGTAAGCAGCCCAAGTTGCCAGGACTGTGAATATTGTCACTTATAGATTGATAAATGGACTACATGGACTAATTGTATTGCAGCGTCTCTGGACAGATGGCAAATCTTACAGCCATATGGTGATTATTTCCACTGAGCTGAAAGTATATTAACACTTACCAAATGTTTAAAATGATGAGATGATCTAAAGTGATTTTTCCAGGAACGGAGATAAAAACAATGGGCTTGGCTGGGCCGGCACTCGGGGGCTGGGCTCTCTCCCAGGATCCCCGTTCCGTGCAGGCTCCAGGGCCCGCGGCTATCGCGGCTATCGATGGACCCAGCTGCGTGCTGGGCCCTCAGCTGGAGCTCAGGGCTTTGTGAGCACAGGGCACACTGTGCCTCATTTCAGCTGTTCTGCACGGCCCCTGTTTAGTGCCACTCTCTGCCAGCTGCCCGAGGAGTTGGTGGCACTGAGACATACGCTTCCTTCTCCTGGTATTTCTCGTTGCTTCTCTTCTCTCTGGTGGAAATGATGATGAAGTTATTGTCCTACTTTTAAAGGCAGCCACATACCTAACTCTGCCCCCCGCAAATCCAGCAGAGGACTGCCCAAATCCTGAACACAGGACCTCTGGAATAGGACTGAGTCAGCAATGTGCACCTGCAGCCCAAAAAGCCAATCATACTCTGGGCTGCATCGCAAGAACAGGTCAAGGGAGGTGATTCTCCCCCTCTAACCTGCTCTTGTGAAACCCACCTGGAATTCTGCATCCAGGTCTGGGTCCCCCAACGTAAGAAGGACATGAAGCTGTTTGAGTGAGTCCAGAGGAGGACACGCAGATGATTAGAGGGATGGAGCACCTCTCCTCTGGAGACAGGCTGGGACAGTTGGGGTTTTCAGCCTCCCAGTACCTAAAGGGGCTACAGGAAAGCTGAAGAAGGATTTTGTACAAGGACATGTAGTGAAAGAACAAGGGGGAATGGCTTTGAACTGAAAGGGCAAGTTTAGATAATAGGAAGACATTCTTCCTTGTGAGGCTGGTGAGGCTCTGGCACAGGTTGCCCAGAGAGGTTGTGGATGTCCTATCCCTGAAAGTGTTCAAGGCCAGGCTGGACGAGGCTTTGAGCAACCTTGTCTGGTGTCAGGTGTCCCTGTCCGTGACAGAGAGGTTACAGCCAGATGGTCTCCACAGCGCCTTCCAACCCAAACCATTCTATGACTATACATGCACTAAATGCATTTTGCAACCTGCATGTCCACCCCCAAAAGAGGAGCCAACTGGGAGGGGACAGAACTACGCCCCAGCAATCCTGTGAAACAAATGAAACCAGCTGAACAGCGACCAGAGGCTCACCCTGCTGACTGCCAAGCCCACAACCACGAACTGCACTGGGCTGCTACACATCCCAGAGGGCACAACACGCCTGTGGCTGCATCCTTTACTCATACTTTGGCTGTGGGGCTTTGAACCTTTTGTGAGATTTATGCAGCAGTGAATTCACCCTTCAGAGCAATGGGAGAATACATGCAGGAGACCCGATCCTCTTCTGCTCTAAGTTACTGCTTATTTATACCAAACAAATGAGAGCAAAATCAGCTCAAATTCTCCACAGATGGTTATGCTAGAATAATAAACCCACATTACACAAATTAAATGATTTTTTGCTTCACTTTTAGAACAGAATTCTGAACAATTATTTGTTTTAAAATAGGATTGAAAATGATGTTTTGCATTCTGTTTTGTTTTGCATGCACTTTCATGATAGGAAAGTCCTTGCTAGTGGAAACAGCCACCTCCCTCGCTGGGGGAGATAAAAGTTCACGTATCAGTTTCCCCTATTTTCCATAAGTAAAATACAGCAAGTCAAGAGCTGGAAACTGCACTCTTCATCGTCCCGGTGATCTAAAATTAATGCCTGGTGTTGGTATGCAGAATGGATCAAGTACTTGCTCAGCCACTGAGGACAAGGTGCCAACTGGTGAGAAATTCTTACTATGCTTTTCACACATTGACACTTTCGCACCCAAAGAATTAAATCTATTTGATTTGTAAGGCCTCTTTTGCAGGTCTCCCTAAATACAGGGATATTTAGGAAGCTTTACTACCCCTGAAAGGCAGCAGAAAAGCATTTCAGTTGCCCATTTCTCCCTAGACAACGCAGACTAGCCCTGTGTTTTTCCATGTGCCTCCCAGCCAACGCTGACCCAGGCCTGGAGCTGCTGCCACCCTGGGCTCCAGCCAGGCTGTCCCCCCAGGCAGCAGCAGCCGCTCCAACCTCACTACCAGGGAAGGAAAAGTGCCAGAAAGGAGATGGAAAAAGAAAAGAAGGAGGAGAAAAGTAACTTAGCTCTAAGGTGCAAAGTTTGGTCCACCTATTTAACTCAGAGAAATCACCTGTTCTTTTATGGAATAACAGACGGCACCGAACCACCCCAAATCATTCCCAGCTGCTGCGTGTCTATTTTGTCTTCTGGCCAATAATTCAGAGGTCATCCTGTAAAGCAGCTGATGAGCATAAACTCTTCCCAGCACAACCTCATGTCACTTGTGCTAATTCAACAGTTATTGGGAAGGGTGTTGGAAATCACTGCAATATTACTTTGGTATTTCACAAGAGAAGCTGTACAGAGTTGCACAATATTGCTCTCCCTCCAAAGGACAAGGATGCCAATTCGTAAGGCAGGGAGGAAAGACCAAGCAGGGAATGCAAAGTGGATTAGATATTTTGATTCCATTCCAAATTCTAAGCTTAAAATATAAAAAAATCTTTGGCAACTTCTCCCCCATAGAATTTGAAATGCTAATTTCTAACTCAATGGAGAAAAGTTCTTGCAAAGATCTGAACAATACGTATGCAGGATTATTACTCTGTGGCTGAAAAATTCAGAACAGACCTTCCCTGTAGAGGGAAAAGCAGGTAACCACAACCACAGGAGATGTGTTTACCCCAGGCTTAGGTCCAGCTGATGAAGGAAATTGTCCCTACAGCCCTCTGCAAAACCACAGGCTTTGCAGAAAAGTCTGGAGAGGCAAAGCAGGGCAAGAGAGATTGCTGGGAGCATCAGGCTGCACACAACCACCTCCTTGAAAGCTGATGCATCTCCCATTATATGCAATTTTGAAGGTCTCAGAAAAGACATGCTCAGAACCTTCTGTCTGGGGAAAGTCTTGCAGGATCACATCAAACTTTAAAGACATTATTTGTCCTTCAGAACTCTCAAAAGACAAACTGGAATTTCACATTGTGCACAAATACCCATTCCCCTGCTCCAAAGCACACAGGAAGGTGAAAGAGGCACAGAGGGGTAAGAAAAGTTCCCCAGGGAAGCACGGGCACATACACACTTCTAGATCTGCCTGGGAGGAGATGAGCAGCCTCCCCATCTACCCCAAATAACTCCTAAACCAACAATTCCCTCACCAGAGCGTGGGATCTGGTCCTTGCTTCACAGCTATTGTGTTTCATTGTAACTGAGATTACAGACTCGAGCTTTTAACTCCGTTCCCTTGAATTTGGGTGGGCGTAGTGAAGTGACAGTGAGATCCCTGCTCTCAGTCAAGCCAGTTTCTGTTCTTCTTGAAAAGTACCATAAACCAAATTAGAGTGTTTTTTATGAATGAGCATTTTTAGAAGACACTTTAAATACAAGTTTACGAGGAGCAACTCTATAAACAACAGGCAACAGAAAATTAGCTATCTCCTGTAATGGACTATGTAAGTGACAAACAGCTGTCAAGCACAAAATAATCATGAAAAGAGAGCTCTCACTCACCTGTGCGCTGTAAAGTTTTAGGCAACTGAATCTCTTTTATTATTTCATAAAAGAATAAATTTGTTCTATCACAGCTGGAGGAGAGGGGATTATTATGACAATCACTGAATTTAACATGAACATGAACTGAGTGCAAAGATTGCTTTATCTCCTCCTTGCACACCCAAGGGCGACAGCTGTGCCCTCGCTGTACGTTGTGCCCATGAGCACTGCCCACCTTCTGTCCTGAAAGAAAACCAGGAGGCAGAAACCTCCTGGCAGGTCAGGGAGGAGTATTTCAGCTTTGAGGGTTTTTTATCAGGGGTTTGGACCACATGAGGGTGTAAGAAGCAGGGACTTTACCTGGAGGGGCAGTGCTTAGGTACATCCTATGTACAGACCACACAAGACACAGGCTCATCACAAGCAATATTAAGAGAGAAAAAAAAAGGTGAAAAAAGGGAAGTGCATATATGCTATACAAGGGTTTAAGAGAGAGGGTGAACCTCCTCCTTTGTATAAAGGTGGAATGAGATTAAACCGAGCACCTTGTGGCTTTTAAGCTGTGAAACCCCACTTCCACATCAGGACATGCTACATGGTGGAAGCATGCTTATGGAGGGACACCAGAGTAATCCAAACTGACAGCTCTGGGAAAAAGTTAAGCTAATACGGACTGACGACGTCACCTTCAGGATTGGCAGCACATCATCCTGCATGCCACAAGCTGCTCTATCCCAAAAGGTAGGATCCTCCATGGGCAATTGTCATCAACTCTCTACAAGCCAGATCTGCCACTTGGAGGCATGGACCAAGTTTTAAATCTGTAATTCATACAAATTTATCTATGTGATTTGTAGGACTTGGGGTGGTTGGGGGACACAGGGACAACTATGCTGTTGCCATCTCTGCACCAGTGTCTGAACTACCCACCAGAACAGAGCTCCTGCCTCATCTTTAGACACCACCATCTCTGAAACAAATGATAAAAATGTGTCAGACTCTCGCCGCATTTCCCACGCATCCTCCAAGCAGCTCGGTGCCCCAGCACAGCCCTGAGTGCTGGCTGGGGACATTCTGCACATCTCATCTCAGACAATGCTCTTCCAAATGCTCTTATTGAACATTTTCAGTACCACAAAACACATCATATGTTCCCACAAACAACTGCAGAGAGACATTTTAGATGTGTGCCACAGATTCATAGTGGGAAGCTGGAATACAAAAGCCTGATAAAACCAGGGAATGAAACAAAGGCAACAATGAAGTGTTGCTGTTACAGATTACAGAGCAACTCACCAACAACAGAGAACTTGACTCAGCCATTGCAACACAATTAACATGAAGGGAGACAGCGTGCACCTTGAAGTACTACCTTTCAAAAGGAAAAGCTTTGAATATTCCCCAGCTCTGGCTACACTGATCTTCTTCCAGGGATGAAACAATAAGTAATTGAATACTAAAAATAAGATGCTCACACCTCCACATATAACATCAAGATCTCCCTTCAGTGCCAAGCAAGATTAAAATTCTGTATTTCCCCCCCCCCCCAAGAAATACAGGGGTTCCATATCTGAGGAGAATCTACTGCAAAGCGTTAAGCAAACAACAAGTATTTATTCAGTCATACAGCACCATTTCACAGTTCCACAAGGAAGGATCCTCAGTACAGGCAGAAGCAGCTTTAGGAAAAAATATTTTACAAGCTGGCTACATATTTTTAAATGTATTCCACAGAGGCCTTTGCTGTCTTGCTGCACTGAGGTACTAAACGTTGCCTGATAAGACTGCAGTTGCAGGATTATTATTATTATTATAAAGAAAATGCTAATGGGGAACAACACTGGCAGCTCTGGAGGGCTCTCCCAGGCCTCTTGATGAGCAAGCAGAAAAGTGCAACTTCTACAGAAATTTTCTTTTTGAATCTCAGAAGGGTTCGAGTTTCTAAATCCTGTAGGCTGCAGTGAAACTTCCAGATGGAAAGGAAACAGTTTGTCCCTTCAGGAATTCTTACAATCTTGCATTTTCATAAACCACGTCAAATAAATAAAATCAGATCAGTGCACGGAGGAGGCGGGAAAGGAGGATGCGGTGCCACTGAAGGGAACAGGTTTGCACAGTAAGCAGCACTCGCTGCTGCTCACACCTCCATCACCCTCTTTTCCCTCGTTCCCCTGTCTCAAATCTGCACGCTCTTGCTCCATGATAAAGCCACTGTTGTTTTGCAGCTACAGCTCTTGCTAGCCTTCATACATGGAGCCCACAAATCCTAGAACACCTACACAGCAGAGCTCCTGCTCCCCTATGAGTCATTAAGCAGGCTGTCCCGCTTGCTGATGTCAGCCAGCAACATCCATTTTTTTTTTAAACAAATCCTAAAACGCCTCGAGCATCAATTATTTAAAATATTATCTTCATTTTAATCCTGACCCCAGTGGCAAAATTACCATTACGAAGCCATTCCAAGTGATGCAGAGGGTCCAGCAGCCTCTAATAGTTGCTACGTCAATGAGGAGTAAGCAGCCAGCTCCTCGTGTCACACATGAGCTCAGCACAGAGCATCCGAGCCGGCAGCAGCGGGCAGACTTCTCTTACAAACAGGCAGAGAGCAGCTAGGATGTGTCACCAAAAATACAATCAAAGATCAACTGCATCATCCAATCTCATCTTGTACATTTTGCATGAGGGTGTATTACACAAGTCCTACTCACGCCATCCCTAACCTGTGCTGGGTGGTGCGTGGCTGCGGCGCAGCAGCAACCTTCCCAGATGCTAATTGTCTATTCCCTGCCTAATTGCTCTTCCCATTAAAAGGGCTTCTTTAAGGCTCAAGTTTAAACACTTCCTGTCTTCGTTTGAAGGCAGTGCCCTTATCACATTCTGAGATTTAAGAACTGGATCATCAGCTATTTACAGGGTACAGCTGAATTATCACAGAAACATAGTTGAAATACATTCCTTTGAGCACATTTACATCCTAAAGAACCATGACCAAATCACAGGATAAACAACTCACACTGTATTTACAGTGCAGAGAGTGCAAAAGGCAATGGAGAGCATTCAAGGTGAAAGCAGACAGAGATTTGACCATGTAGCAACCTTGAGGAATGAGGACCTTCCCACTCTGCACACACCCTATCACAAAGTCAACAGGAAAACCAACAGCTGATTCAAAATGCTTACGAGTCCCTAAGTGTATGTTCATGGGTGAGGCTATTTATCTTAGGCACTGCAATAACAGAGCCAAATGAATGAATAAAATGAATACACAGCACTGTAGAAAATCTAGATGCAAAACCAGGCCGATGCCCTTGCTCCTGGGTTCTCAGCAAACTCACTGTCCTTCTTTGCCCATTTCAGTCATCCTGGGAATATGTTTGAACAGTTTGAGACATTTTATCAGATCTTGGACAGTTTAAAAAGTTTCAGTTTAAAGGAACTGAACATCAAATAATTCTTTTTAACATTTCAAATTATGCCTTTGTTATCAGGAGACCTACTCACCATTCTCTTTTCAAATGGAAAGAAGGGCTTCAGGGACATCCCAACTTTGTGGAGAATATTTTATTTATAAGATTTTTCTCAAGTGATAATCAAATTAACAGTGGTAATTAATTAGGTTAGCAGCTGAAAGCAACTTGACTGTGATGACTCTTGGCATTAAGTCGTCTTTCTGTTCACTCTTTCCACAGCATAGTCTACATGAGCAAATGTCCGAGAAACTTGCAGCAGAGCACTCAAACTAGTTGTGGTACTGGCAGATTTCTCCTCATAATTTGGTGATCTATAGCAGACCCTATAAATTCAGCTGTGTGCATCTGTCTGCAGTGCTGTGAACTCCTCACTAGTTGTGAGAGGCGAAGTCACTTGGACAAAACACTGTTACAGGTTTGTTCACTCACCTGAATACAACCACACCAAAACTCTAAGCACACACAAATCATTACGAGGATCTTGCTGTCTGGTCTTTTCTTCCCTCTTTTTCACCCACCCCACCAAGCTCCCTGCCTCTCTAACTTTACATAAATTGAGTTCAACATTTGCAAGAGACTACTTACTATTGAGGTCAGTGAAGCTTCCCCATCATTTCGGTGAACCCAAATACTGCTCCTGAACACAAAGTTCTCTGGATGGACCTGACTTTTCCACTGGCTTTTGTACAGATACCTGTATCTGTACAGAGACAGAATTCTCTAAGTCACAACAACACCCATTTATATCTACCCTGCAAAATGGAAATAGCTATGTCAGGAATAAAGGCTGTGAAGAGTCAAGCACCCCCAGCCAGCTGCTTCAAAAACCATGAGATGAACAGCCTCAGCATCTATCAGATCTCAGTCCCTTTCCTTGAACACCAAAACCACCACCAGCTGGGTATAATCTGCTCCCCTGAGCTATGCTGGGGACCGAACTGAAGCTGCTGACCTTAAAATCTGAAAAAAGGAGTCCCTGAGCTCACAGTACCAACTCAGCTGTCTTCAGGCATCCTCTCATCCCAGCCCTGCTTTGAGGGACCGCAGACTGCAGTGACAGCCAGGTGCCATTCTCTGCCTGCCACTCCCAGGGTCCCCCCTTCCCTCCCAGACAGATGGCCTGGCCAAACTTTGGAGGGAGCTGGTGTGAGACTCCCGTGGATTTCAGCAGGAGCTGGATGAAAGCCAAGGTGAATTTCCTCTGCAACAACACTATTCCAGGCAAAGCTTATCACCATGGTTTCTGAAGTACTGCTGGTACCAGAAAGTGAACCCCCTCCAAAATTACTGTCTTCCTCTAACACGAGCTTCATCACATCTTCTGCTTTGTTTATCTCCTCCTTTCCTCGCCCTCACATTAGTTTTTGCCTTTTACTCCCCCAAATAAAGCCACGTGTTGGCTGATGGATATTAGTACTGCTGACAGCAGCGGGGAGGAGAGCAAGGCACTTTCCCGATCTTTCAAATGTCAGTGCATAATAAAAACACTGCATATGGCTGCCCTCAGTAATACAGCCCCAACTGCACCTTTCCCCTTGTATCACAGGGAGAACAGAGTTTTGTACAAGAGATCAATCTCCCTAAGATGAGGTTACTTCACTGCCTGATCCAGGCTCGGAAACTCGCCTTTTCCAAACTTTCTGGTGCTTGGCTCAAAGCTCACCTGGAGAGGTATGGACAGATCCCAACTGGAGGGGACTAAATTACCCCACTAGCCCCTGAGGAAGCAGCAAAGAGAAGACATCTCATGTTGGCAAAAGAAAGGTGTGCTGTGAGCTAGTTCACCACTAACCTGTACAGCACACATTTCTACATGGTTGTGCAGCTTTCTGCAATAATTTCTAACAAAGGCCTGATTGTCATTTTGATACGATTTATAAAACAGAATTAAAATGCAATTTAAATGCTAGAGGGTATTTAAATCGGTTGAGTGTTAATCCAACAGATAATATAAATAACAGCTTCAGCAGCAGTGAAGAGATTTACAGGTCTAATCTAAACCAGATACTTGTCACACACCTCACAACAGAAATTATTGGTAATGGATAGATAAGGAAATACAAAGATACTAAAGAAATGAAAATAATAAAAGAATTTAAGCACAGATGAAACAGCTATCCAACACCTTCTTAAATCAGCTAATATCTAAACCTCAAGCATCTTTATAACTGTAAATTTAACTTAGACTGATTAAACCGAGGTCACAGTGAATCAGACCACGGCTATTAGATGAGTAGGTACCGCCCACTAACATCAGAGACACTTCCTTGATTGTGTCAGCCCTTGGCTTGCAACAGCAAGAGACAAAGCAGGTGGTATTTTCAGACACAGATTTCTACAGCTGGAAATGTGTTACATTGTGGTTTTCAAATAGCTGAAGTTTAAGCTCTGAGAGATTGAGGTAACAGCAGCTATCAGATATGCTGGGTAGAAGAAAGAGGTGATCTGGGAAAAGATTCATTCCCTTTAAAGCAGACATTTGTCCAGCGAGATTCTTAACAGTGTCTTGACCAAAATACAGTGGTTTTCAGTCAGCAGCAACTTTCACATTGACTTTTATGGACACTGGATCAGATATTTTTTCCAAGTCACTTTTTTACAGAGTTGTTTTCATATTCCCTGTATTACAGGCATTAGTTTTTTTAAAAAAAACATGTAAATTGCTTTTGTAAAACTTGACACTACCTCTCTGCCTAGTAAATTGAACTAAACCAACAGTTTAAATAGCTCAGCTCAAAGCTAATAAGCAATTTAAATAGCTTTGCTTTGCTGAGCTCAAGTAGCTGTATCAGGTTTCATAGCACCATCAGTCACTGCCAAATCCATAGGCAGCATTTAAATGAATCATTAGCAATGGTCACCCCCCAGGAAAAAGAAAAAAGGAGAGTAAAAGAAAAAACATTTTAAGAGCCAAGAATCAAGTCATTGTCACAATTTCTATGAGTACATGCCCCATACGTGACACCAAAATGTGCCCAGGAAGCAAATCCTACTCAAATGCCTGGGCCAAAATATATTCGCCCAAGTAAGAATGACTGATCTCTGTGTTCTGACAACAACTTGTTTCACAAAGACATGTGAGTATAGAGGTTCCCGTTCCACAGAAGGAAAAGCTAGAGCATGCAGAGGTGAAGGATTTGCAGCACAGATGAAACCGGAAGAAAACTGGGAGGTTGCTCCTGTGTCATGTGTGCTAAACCACAACTGCAGTAATTGTACTTCCAAGTTCTCTGGATCAGAAAGGTGAATGGCAAGATAATGAAGCGAGACACTGGAAAAATGCATATTCACCAAACACCTTGTCTGAACTCTGTGCAGAGTGCAGGAGTTGGTACAACCCACGCTGAAACCCGGGCAATGACTGACACTGGGAGCTTGATCTCACGTGCACCAGTGTAAGACTGAAATAACTGAGAAACACATTAAATCAGGGTATTGAACTAAACTAGTGAATGCGCCTGCTCCCTGTAAGTCTGCATGACCTGACAGTGCCTGTAGGAGCACAGACAGGAGCACAACAGAGCCCTCAAAAGCCTTCAAGTCCTTCGCAGCTTGAACAGCTCTGGAGGCAGAGCAGGACCACACCGAGCCCAGAACTACAGCTGACTGACAGAAAGGATGGGAGACCACTGTGATCTTCCACTCAATTCTCTCCAAGCCACAGCTAAACTGATCTACCAGTGTGGAAACGGTTAAAAATGACAACAACAAAAATATTTGCCTTTAGAGACATCCAGGTAGAGTGACAGAGCCAAGTTTCCCGTGGATGGATGTTTCTGACCATCCTGGACTCTGCGGGGCAGTGCTGCTCCAGACAGGTTTTGATACTCCTTTCTCCAGCCCTAAGGACAGTTTCTCTTTTATTTTTCAGTGAAACTTTGCATAATTAAGAAGCAGATGAGCCCTTTGTAATCCTGAAGAGAAACGTGTGGAGATACTCACTTAGATCCTATTTCTCCCTCTGCCCCTGTACTTCTCTTTAGTACTCCCGGGTATCAAATTCAGACACATGCATGTCATTTTAATTCATTATTTATCCATATACTCTCGAATTATATCACTTTGACAACACTCAACAAATCTGTAGTGGGAATTTGGACATTTGAAAGCAGCAAGAGGAAGCTCAGAAACTAGAGAACGATTCCTTGCCACAGGGGGGTGAGGAGAGGCAAGGAAAAAGTGTAAGAGAACATAATAGGATAAAAATAAAGTAAATTAAATGTGTGGGTTTGGAATCCCCCAAGACATTCTGGTCGAGAGGATCTCAAACCTATATATAGTTCAAGCCAAAGGCACAACCTTAACCTGTTTCCTGATATTTAGTTCACAAATTGCCCTAATGCCAGCATTTGGCCTTTGTCCCCTCATGTAAGTTAGAGGATAGCAAAAATGCAGGACTAATTTTTGGAAAGACCAAGCTGAATTCTCCAAGAGGCCATCACATGTGGTCATAGACTTCTGGCATGTTAAAAAAAAAAAAAAAAAAAAAAAAAAAATTAAAGGGGGAAATATTTACACAAATTAGGGACCACCCGGCACAATTCAGGCAAGTTCACCGTGTGCCTCCAGCAGCCAGAGCTCTCGCTGAACCAGCGCGTGGAACGTCTGACAATGAACTCGCTGCACATCCCGCAGCTGACCGGCCAGGGACCGGACCCCCGGCCCCGCACCGGCCCCGCTCAGCCACATCCCGAGCTCCTCCCCGCTCATTCCAGCGGGGATTTTGCCGCCGGTGCTCTTCTTCCGCGGCGTGCCCGCTCCCGAGCGGGCGTCAATGATTAATTACGTTATAAAACGCCGGTTCTGGGGAGCGCTCTCGGGGCGGCCGCGCTCTCCCCGCTCCGCACCTGCGGCGGGGCCGGGGCGGAGGCGGCGCCCACGCGGGGTCGGGGCGCGGGGCCGGGGCGGCGGCGGCGGTGCCCACGCGGGGCCGGGGCGGGACGCGGTGCCCACGCGGGGCCGGGGCCCGGCGGACTCACCCCATGTCTCGGCACCTTTCGGCGGCGGCGGCGGCGGCACCCCCGGGCGGCTCCCCGCGCTCGGCGGCCAGCGGCGGCCGCGTCCCCACTTCGCACATGCGGCCGCCCCGGCCCCGGCTGGCTGCGGCTGCACGGCGGCTGCACGGCGGCGAGAGCCGTCCTGCTCCTCCTCCCGCCGCCTCCCTCCCCCCTTACATAACCTCCCTCCCGGGCGGCGGCGGCACCGAGCAGCTCCCGCGGCACCCGCCGCCCTGCCAGGCGGCAGCGCGGGGGCGGCGGGCGGGGCGGGGCGGTGGGCGCGCCCCGGGGCCCCTCCGCTCCCCGCCCCGGGCCCGGGCCGCCGGCGGTGGGCGGGTTGTGCCCCGGCGGGCAGCGAGGAGCCGCGGCGGGAGGCTGCGGGATCTCTTCCCCGCGGTGCCCTCGCCGGGGGCCGGCGACCTGCGGAACGGAGACGAGGCGGCAAGAAAACTTCGGGTGAAGTTGTGGGGGGTGTCCCCACGCGGCCCCGCCCGCGGCCGGGGAGCCTGAACGGCGAGAGGGGTGAGGCCACCCCGGGGACCGGCTGTCCGGGACCGGCTGTCCCGCACCGGGAGCGCCCCGCCGGCAGCCCCCGCTCCGCGGCGCGGATCCCGGGAATGCGCTTCCGACTGGAGGGGCGATGCCGCGCCGAGGGATGCCCGGTGAAACACGAGCGGGCGATTCTCTCCCTCCCACTGTCACGCCCTCCCCGCGTCTTTTCACGCTCCGAATCCGCGTTCCCGCCGGGAGTGCGGAGCCTGCGAGCCACGGGGCCGTATCAGCCCTGTTTGGCCACTGGCCCTGGCAGACCCAGCCCCGCAGCCCAGGTCAGGGGCCGCACCCACCCAGCACCCGGCTGCTCTGCCCAGAAGTGTGAATCCCGTCGGGAAGACTGAATCTCCTTTGGCCCTTCTCAGCCCCGCTGCAAATCTGTGCCACATAGGGTCCCAAAATTATGTAGGTTTCGTGAAAATAAAAAGAGGGACGATTCCTAACCAGGGAAGGAAAAATTGGATTAGTGTGGAAGAGCCGTGTCATGGTTACCCAGCCACGAGGGTGACACTGGCATCTGACCGGCAATCACAGGACACAAATCCATAGCAGCGCCCTGGACCTGCTCGTCCGGGTGTTCATAGGACTGTGTACACAGACACACTCAGTCACTCGTGGAGAAAAGACACCCAATTCACACGTAAGACGGGCTTTTAACTTCACCCACACAAAGTTATAATTAATACTCTGCCATCAAGAGTGATTATTTTCATCCTTTTTTTTTTTTTAATCTCATGTTGATTTATCCTTTTTTTCCAAGAAAGTTTAGAAGTTGTGGGAAAGGCTTTATGTTTGCTTGCTTTAACTTTGTGTGTAATGACTGGGGGTGTCCCCACTATTACCTCGGGACCTCATGGGAATCCTCAAAGGAAAACTTCGCCAGCAACCAAACACCTTCCAGCTATGGACAATGGAACTGTCTCCCTTTCTGACAGACAACTATTTCCTTATGTCTGGAACACCAAAATAGAATTTCAATCCCATACACTCAAATAAAGTCTATGTCATTGGGGGGGAAAAGGAGCAGGGTGAATTACACAGACATTTTCACGAGGCTATGGGATGACACCTCTCCCGTGTATCTGCTCTCTTTACCACGCTCCGATGGTTACTGTGGATGTTGAAGGAGACTTAACTCCTTTACCTAATCACTGATGTCAAAAGTTCCTATGTCCTGTTCTGCCAGCTGAAGGTGAGGCTCCATTTCCTCTGAGATAGCCACGGCAAAAGTGACAATCCTTTCGTCTTCATGATGCCCTGCATCCTTGAATATTGCTTTGATGTGACCATTCCTCTCCTCTAGGGGAAACAATGAGGGGTAATAATCTCTGAGGGGAAAAACAGCAGCCTAGAAATCATGTGGAAAAAACTCTCACCATGAATCTGAGCATTTTATAACACTGTTTTTACACCATTTACCTCATTTTGTTAAATTACATACTCCATTCATCAGAGAGAAATTGTCTTGGTCCTGTCTGATTAATTAGCTCGTTTTGGTGAGTATCCAAGAGCTGTGTTTTATGAACCAGTGCTGCATGTGACTAACAAGCATCTAATGGAATTGGATCAAAATGGGGTAATGCACTCACTATGTGTGTCAGGATTAGATGAGAATTGGAAATTGGAACTGCACTTGCCTTAGCATTTTCTAATTTTTTAATCTTTTCCAATCTTGCATTCAAGACTGTGTTTTCAGCCCCAGTTATAAAAATAAAGCTTAAGTTTATGGAAGCATAATTGGCTGTGAAATTCACATGATACAAAATTTTGTATATTGCTTTTGTTCATAAGGTCTTCCCACTTCATTCATGCTCTTTGCAGAACTGTCTTCTGGGAGAGACAGGGTTTTAGTCCCATTTCTCCAGCACCCTGAGATATTTTCCCTGGCAGACAGCAAGTTAACCCAGTTTTCTGCTCATATTTGGGTTTCTGTAAGTGCATTCCCTTCATCTGAAATTCCCACTATTCTTCCAAATGGATGAGATACTCCTCTTTCTGAAGTGTGGCACACTGTTGTGGTCCTCCTTTCTCTGCCAAAAACAGGATGAAGCCCTGTCCTCACTTTAAGTCAATGGTAAAAGTCCCATGGATTTGAGTGAGGCCCAGATCTCATGCAAACCATTTAACACTATCAATGTTGAATTAAGCAATTTCTCTACAGACAGTTCCATCTTGAACCTCTCCACTATCACTGTGTCCTAATTTGTGTATAGTTCCCATTGATTTACATTATTTTTGTATAATTTAGCATTCCAGTTGTTTAAGGTATTTTCAGTTCTCTGGAAATGAGAACTATAAATATGCTATCAAAATTAATCAGTTCTCAAGCTTCATATGTGACATGATCTTTCATTTCCGAGCTGGCTCAGACGCAGGATGTGTGCAGGATGGTAATTCAGTCCTCATTTAGTATTCGCAAGTGTGCCCTTATTGCCGGGGCATGCTTAGGAACACTCAAAATACTGAAGGCACAGGATCCCTTGGTAGGATTCAAGCTGAGCAATAAAAATATCCACATTCTGTAAATGGATCTAACTTCTTTAGATGAGAAATTTCTCCTATTCCCACAGGCCTCCTAAAGATAGAATTTTTTGATTCCTAGATACAGGGTGAATATCCTTTTCAGCAAGCTGATCTAACAATCGGGAGTATGTACCCAGCATTCTGAAAAGCAAAGAGCTCACTGGGCTCTTCCTCTCTCTCAGTGTTTCTGTTCTCTCCTTTTGTTTGGCTTTCACTATTGTTGTCTTCTGCCACTCTATTTTATTTTAGATATAATTTTATTGCAGAAAACCTGCTGTTCAGTCTTTTTAAACTATTATACTTCAAGGTAGTTTTCTCCCTATTTCCCACGGCAGATAGTATTAAATAAAATATTCAGTACTGTGATTTTCTCTTTTTTCCAAGTAGACTGCTGAAATCTGCATTTTTTTTACTCCAACAGAACTGTGCCATTTCCCTTTTTTTTTACCCCTTCGACGAATAACCAACCATTTTCTAGCTTTAAATGTTATCCAGGAGTTTAACCAAAATAAGCTTGGGGGAACTCTTGATTTTTACATTTGAAACAGAGAATTAGTTTTTAAAATCTCTTGACAAATGGAGAACTAATGTAATTATAATATCACTGGATATAAAATGTTAAAGGTGAGAAACAGAGAAAAGAAAGGATTTAAAGTAATTTTGTTGAAAACACTCTGATTTACAGTATTTGTTTTTAAAACCTACTTAATCTGATATCTAATAAATAATTAGGACAAAAGATCTATTTGCTTAAAATAATGAACACTCTTGTCCTTTCAATTAAAATGTCAGAGCTCACAATAAACGTGAGACCTTCAGCAAGTCCTCCAGCGAGACATCTGATTTCGAAGAAAAAAACAGTTTTCCTCTCCAGTCTCCTTCAGAAATAAGCCAAAATAATAGGATTCATTTCTGTCTTTAAAAGCAAAAAAAAAGGGAGAAAGTAATTTAAAAGCAATTTGTCAATCTACTTTAAAATAGGTTGCACATTCTCTTATTATCCTTCGCAGTTTATTCTTATAATTACTTAGTGCCAGGAAGCACCTGTCTAACTGGAGTCATAGAAGGTTCATGCCCGGTTTCTACCTCTCTTTTTAAAGAGTTGTCCTGTGAAATATGCAAGTACCAGATCAAAGCAGATGTTTATGTAAATGGAAGAGCTGTTGTTGTCACACTGTGGTATATGTTGCCCTCTCAATAAAGACAAATGCAGCCAACCAAAAATAATTTCAAATAAGATCATAGAGACACAAGGCATGGACACATAAAGAAAGCCAGCAAAACCAGAACAATGCCCTACAGCCACCACAGGACTCCAGCCTGAATGTGAGTACCCAGCAAGGTGTTGAAGGCTACAAAATTGTAAGATGGAGCGTAAGATGCTGACCACTGGCATAGTCAGAGAGCATCTGTCAGCATTAATACACAATAGGACAGATCCTCTAGGCATCCTTTGTACTTTGGTCTGCTAGAAATCCAGTTTGGGACACATCTGGGAGTGCACACTGATCCTGAACATTTGTAGAGGTGGTCCCACACTTGAATCAAACCTTGTTCCCTTACCAGACCTATTTCTTTGTACTTAGCAGGTGAGACAAACAGATAATCCCAATTCTCCTTCTTCATGTTTCACTCACGTAGACACTTTGATTATGTCCACTCCATTGTAAAGGAAATAAGGTTGGTCACAACCTGACAGCTTTTTTCTGTATGTAGTGGGTCTTGCTGCTCTGCTAAACTTGTTTGGCAGTGGACAGACTGGGACTCTGCAGAGTAGGTGAGGAGTGCTGCATGTAAGTGTCCTTACAGCTTGTATTTGAGTCTATTTTCTTGTTTTGTATGCACACAAATCCTGCTTTTTTGAGCACACATGCATGAGTGAAGATCTTCATAAAGCTGCTCACAGGCATGCACAGGTCTCCCAGATGATGAGATGGATCCTGACTTGCTCCTCAAAACTGTACCAAATATGTTCAATTTTCCCCTTCCAATATGCAGTGCTTTGCATTTCATATGGCACTTTAGAAGTTACCAGCTTTTTCACTCAAAATTTATTTTGGGAGTTTTCTTTTTAAATCCCCAAAGAAGGAAAAAAGGTTCCATTTCATCTGCAAATACAGATTTTGACTCTGGTTTCCTTCCAGGCTTATATCATAAAATTCCTTTTATTCGCATTTTATAAAATGGAAGTTAGAGCAATCAGGCACTGATTATGCAAATAGGGAAGATTATTTTTCTTTTAAACTAATTCAGATCAAAATTGTTGGTCCTGGCAGGCCAAATTATACAAGAGAAAGGAGAAGGAAAGAACTGTATGTCTTGTCTGTTAGAAACAGGACCCTCGTATTGCGACTTGGCTGTCACAATGATGGTGACAGCCAAGGCTGCAGCAGAGAAGCAGATAATAGGGAAGGGAAAAGATATTCACATTTTTGGTGAAAAAAGCTTAATTTTCAAACATGCAGAATTGTATGACCATACATTTCAGCAAAACATTTTGCTCACATGTAAATTTTCTTGTAGCTTGGGAGTTTTTAATTCTCAGGCCCTTTCTACCATCTGTAACTCAATCTCTATTTTTTAAAGAAATTGCAGACATCTGTTTAAATACCCATCTCTTCCGTCACATGGAATTTTGGATTCAAAAATCTAAGCTCAAAAATAATACTAAAGTTGAATTTCATTTCCAAGCAACCATGGAGTGGCATTTTCAAGGCTGCCTTCCTAATCAGCCCACTGCTCTGTGCTGGCTGTGTCAGGCTCTCCAGGACACCAGCAGTGGCTGGTGTGGGTCGTGAGCTGGGCAAGGGGGTCCTGCTGCACAGGGGCAGAAAGAGGAGGGGAGATGGAAAAGATTCCCCAGGCTCATTGCAGCTGCTCTGGAGGGCAGAGCAGTGGGAGCCAGGGGAGGGAATGAGAAGGAAATGTGGGATGTTCCTGGAGACTGTAATGAGAAATGTGTTTTTTTCTTTTTTCAGCCTGTCCTTCTCCAAGTCACCCTGTTTCCCCCTGCCCTTCTCCCAGGGCCCTGTGTGTGTCAGTAAGCAGCTCTTTATCCCCCAGCTACATCATCATTTATACCCCAGGTCCCTCATCACTGTCTTCCCCCTGTCTCTCTCACAGAAACACTATAGGGATAGAGAGGCTGGGGCCAGCCATTTCAGAGCATTTTAGTTTTCCAGAAGTGCTTGCCTTGGCTGCTTGTGGGAATTCGCACCTCAGGTTGGTGCAAAATACCTCATTCTTTGTGTTTTTTTGGGACTCGCTCATCAGTGGACTTTAACCCGTAATGAGCTCCTTGCTTGCCCGACCGGAAAGGGAAGATATTTCCCTGGGCACACCAGAGGTCTGATTCATTTACAGGAATGCCCAGAGGCTTAGCTATTTCCTTGTGGGCTGAGGTATCAGGATCCTTTGCCTGGAGGAATTCTCAAAGGACTGAGCAGCACCAACAGTGCCAGGTGGGAATGAAGCCATGTGGGATTTCAAGCCTACTTACAAAACCTGGTGGTTGAGGTGTAGTGGTGACTACCCCAAACAATTCACTTGAGTTCATAAAGACACAAGTGGCCCCACAACACAAGGTTTTTCTCCTCCAATCGTGGAAAATACCTTGACTTCAGAGAAGCCTGACCTGGCTCAGAGACTGGAAGCTGGCAGGGCCCAGGACATCAGCTGTGAGTGTTTTTGACAGACAGGGGTAACTTTCATTTGTGAAGAAAACTGTCTGTCACCACAAAAGCTATATTTTTCACCATTCTCTGAAAAAAAAAGTTGAGCTTTTCACCTTTCAGGCTGTGTTTTGTTTTGATCGAGTCTTTAGCCAACAGAGAAATATTAATATACACACATCAAAACCTTTTCTACATACTTGAGAAAACGAAGTCAACACTACAAAGTATGGATGACACATATCCTCTATTTCTCATTTACTGTTTCTTTGCAGAAGAGCACATGATTTATGTTGTGAATGTACCGACATTTTTCTAAGTTTAATTTGATAGTTTTCCTGCAGGAATAAACTAATCTTCATCCATACCCACCTTTAATAATATTTATTACTGTTCTTCTGCTCCTCTGTGTCTGACTGAATACTCTATGTTCATCTGGTGAGTACCCTTTTCCCAAAATAGTTCATGACCACTCTTTCCTATATTTGCACGAGAGATGTAGTATTATTATATTTGCATGGAAGAAGTTAGGTGATCCTGCAAAAATGTTTTTCAGTGATATCATTTGTCCAACTTGTAAATAGATTTACAGTTTTAAATGTGACATCATAAGTGGCACGGGACAGAAGATCTAACCAAGAAATATCTTGCAGTCTCTGAGAAATCTAGCCAGAATTGCTCTTTTTTAGGTCCTGTTTGTTTGACCAAAATAATTAACACTTGGTCATAGAGAAGAGCCTGCAGCTATTGTTGTTCAGTATTCAATGTTTTTCCAGTATTTAAAGCTGAACTGTTGCTGGATTTAAGAACATGGCTTTGAGATACAATTGCACAGCATAAGCTGTTCTGGGAAAAGAGCAAGAGCCAGCCCTGGAAGCATAACAAAGCATCTTCTGAATGCACAGGACATGCAAAGCCACAGATGCCAGCCAGCACCACATGCTTAAAGCCGCATTCAACAAACCAGAATTTCCTCGAGCACAATAACGCCTGCTGTGACAAGTAACTAAACTCTTGAGGAAACAGCTGTTAAAATGCATTTTCCTCTCCAACTAAAGGAATTCTCACTACACAGACACCTTCAACAAGGTGATGCTTTGCATTTTCCTTTGTTTTTACATGCAGGCATCTCAAAGCAACAGCATCCACACAGAAGCCAGCCCTGGCCTCCATAATACCCATGGAAAGAAACCCTTCTTTTGACTTCACTGGGATCATGATTTGGTCATAATTGATTCATCCTCATTCCATTCCTGTGACACAAGGAGGGATACACAGAGATCACTTCACACATCAGTGCAGCACGGTGTTTCTGGAAAATATCAGCTGTTCCAAAACAGAGGAGCCCAGCACGCGATTTGAAACAAGATGCAATAGCCAACACTATCTCCATCTGGAACAATACAGGAAATGCTGAGTGGCATAACTTAAAATAGATCTTGGCCAGCGTAGAGGGATTAAGAGACTTAATTTTCAAAAGGTGTGCTGGGACCTTAAATAACCATAAATAGTCAGGAGTTTGTATTGGTGCCTCACTGGAAGAGTGGCAGCACATGCCGTGTGTTGGTTCCTTGTGCCATGGGAACACATTGCTTCCTGGCTGCATCATCTGCAGCTTTCAACAGCACCAACAGGGCTCCCATGTCCAACAGAGAGCCACTGCAAAGTCCTGACCCCACGGAATGCAAAATCACAACAGTACTTGGAACCGGTGGAACAAGGATTTCACTCCCTGGAAATAGTCTGTGAGATCTGGCAGCAACATTTCCCATCAGATAGCAACCATGAGATCTTTGATATCTTATATAACTGCTATCCTTAAATAAAATGTATATCTAGTTCATCATTTTTTCTCCTGATTTAATTAGAATCGTGCTTAGTTTTTCAGGTTAGTGAAGACTTATCTTGCAATATGCTGCAGATGCTACTGCTTGCTTTTTAATTAAAGTTTTTACTTGGGAGGTTTGTTATATCCCCACACTACCATTTAAGGCCAAGAAAATAACTGTGTATTATTCCTAAAATGAGCAGCCGTAGCATAATAAGAAACAATCACATTCAGCATATCACCAAGAACTACTATGTGGTTTTCATTTATATGTGAGATTTTCTGAGCTTGTTTTTAATGAACCTCCATCAGAAGCTCCATCAGAAATATGTGTTTTCCATGATAATACCTCTATTTTTTTAAGTTTAGACTGTTGAGTAGTCAGCAAGATCTTCTGCACTAGTTCCCCGCCAGCATCAGAAAGTTCAGCTGAGCACTGCCATGCCAAGCAGCTGATTGCCCTCACAGCACAGCTCTGCAGGTGGAGTGGGGATCGGGAAGAAACAGCTACAACTCAAGAAAGGAGGAAAGGGAGACCTGAAACAGGGAGGGTGAGAAGGGCTGCAGGAACAGCAGCACTGTGAAAAGGTTCCAGGAGAGGAAATTGCTGCAGGAATCTGGGGCAAAGACAGAGAAGGAACTACAGCAGAACTAAGGGAGGCAGGGATGCTGTGCCTCAACATCTGAGGCACAGCTCCCTGGGAGGGCAGATGGGGGTGCAGAGGCGTGGCAGCTAACACATAATCTCCTGAAAGATTAGGAACCCTTGTTTGCTGGAAAGAATGATCTCAAGTCCTAATTTAGTAACAGGAGAGAGAGTTATTACTGCTCGGAGCAGTGTTGACCCAGACCCCCAGAAAAGCACCAGCTGCCACACAGCACAGACACAAACTGGAAAGACAGTCCCTGTCCAAAGAATTTCCAGGCTTTGTGCAGGGCAAGGCACAACGCAGGGATGGACAGAGGAGTGCTCCCAACAGAGAGCAGACTGCTCAGTCCAGCTTTGCAAAATCCTGCAGGCTTCTGTGCAGCTCAGCTAATTCACTTATACTTTATTTCACTGGAGCACAGTGTGGTCTCAATGCCGATTGGTGTATCTGGAAAATTCTGGTTTGCAACTTTTAAAAGCAGTTACTTAACACTAAAAAGGCACTCTAAATTTGAGTTAGTACAAAGCTGGCCCATAGTTCAGCCCTTGCTTTCTCTAATGGCCCCTAAACTTAAGAGGAACTGCAAGAAACATTCAGGAACTCTCCTTACATGCAAAGACAAGAGAAGGAAGGGAGAACAATTCCTGTGCTAACAGCTTCTTGGTAAAGCCATCTGGGAAGAGACAGGTTTAGCATCTGATAGAGGGAACACTACTTAGACCAGTTCCACTGACCTCAGCCTAGACAGGGAACAAAGCCCTGAAATGCTGTTCTATTTCAGTGCCTTTAGCAGAACCTGAGCATGTGCTCACACACTGCACACACACACAGAAGGATGGGTGGGAGCAGGGGCTTTGTGGCACATCTACCAGCAGGTTTCAGACCTGGGCTTCAGAGCGAACATGGGAGCTTCAGGGCAATGCTCCAGTGCCCAGGGCATGTCACCCTTCCGAGAAGACGACTCTGGGAGTAAAACAGGAGACCATGGCATCCTCTTTAGATGTTGAATATTTGACTTTGTATCCGAGGCAACTGATTGGAGTGCAACAGGCAAACTGCATCAAGTGTCCAACCCAGGAGACATAACCACTTCCCCCTGCTAGATCCTGGGCTTTGCAAGGATCTGAGTTTCTGATTTAAACACAGCAGCAATTGCTACCAGATGTGCATGTCAGGGCCCTGAATGTACTGACAGCACTTAATTGCCACGACCAGCCCTGGGCCCCCCTGCCCCAGGCATGGGGGCCCTCAGTCCCTGCCCAGCTTTGCTGGGCTGCAGATCCAGCCCTGCTGTGCCTGTTCATCTGCGCAGTGACCCACATGCTGACCTGAATTTCTGCCTTGCCTTGGACTTGTCTCATCCCCGTGAACTTGTCTGCCCCTCTGAGCTCCGTTGGCTGCCAACCCTGGCCAGCCCTGCTTGGGGGCTGTGGGATGGGCCCCTATCCTGCCAGCCATGCTGTTGGCTCCTGTCCCTCTCTGCTCCCTGACAGCAAAGAGGAAATACTCTAAATTCCCCTTCCAAACTCAGCTGGGTGCTAGCAATTTGTATTTAACTTACAAGTTGGTGTTTCCATACTGCAGAGGATTTGAATGTTTTAGACTGGATATGGACAAGAGAAAGGAGAAAAATTAAAATTAAATAGCCAACTGTAAAAGAAAATTGAGTATTAATAAAATCTAGTGCTAGAAACTTCTGCAAGTACCTTCTTTATATTTTGCAGCTGCCTTAACAATAGGTAATCCATGGTAGCACTGATTCACACATCCCCACTTGCAGAATTACTTGACATCTAAAAAGCATCTGAGTTGGAGTTGAGACAGCCTGACGATCACGATGAGTTTGATACCTAAGCGTTTGGCTACTCCATGTTCTGACTTTCAAGCAGCTCCACAGAAGTAAGTACACTTAAAGTGTCTGAATATTCCTCCCACTTTTTCTCTTTTCTTTTTTTTTTTTTCTTCCCATTTGTACAGTACCTACATCTAGGAAAGAACATAACCTGTGCACCAGATGTGCTGTGTAAAACCTCTGCCTGCCCCCCAGCCCCAGCATGTGTGCCCCACGGGGTCTAACCTACCTCCACCCCAAATGAGGAACATATGGAGCACCATGAATGGCAGAAACAAGACTTTGCTTTGAACTACATTCCTCCTATCAAAGGGTCCTCTGTCTTGCCTTCTTCTTCTCCATTCCTCTGGGTAATCACGAGGAAAGAACCGAACATTCGGAAAAGCCTCCTGGGGACAAATTCATTGCTAGTGTAACTCTGCTGAAGTTAATGGTGTTGCACCTTGGATTAAAATGGCACCATAATATTAAAAACCAGAGACAGCATACTACCCTGTAATTACTGTCTAAGAGAGAAAAAAATAATAAAAATGATTCATTCTTATAGACCCCAAAGGGCACAGCTGGCTTAGTCAGTTTTAAAGGCGAATATAAAAGAAGGTAGCTAGAATGTAGTGATTTTTAGTTTGTATATATGTATATAAATATATAAAAATGACAGTCAGATTTTAATAAAAATATGCTAGAAATACAATTTAATGTGACTGTGGGTTTTAAAAGACAGACAACAGAAGCAGCTCTTAGGAAAATTAAAGGCCTTCTTTCATACTGGCATAAATTAGGAATAAATTCCTTCTAATCAAGCATTACACTGTTGTAAGCTTAATGCAAAGGAATTGGCCCCCACGGCACCAAAATTGTTATTCTGTAACACAATCGAGCACCAGGAATTGCATTTTCCCCTTTTTAAAAAAGGACAATGTTATTTTTTTAGCCAGTTAACATTTAAAGGTCATTGTTACGGGAAGGAAGCATTTTTTGTATTAAGTTTAGTGAAGTTGTTAGAAACACACAGTCTGTTCCTTTATGGACTTCACTTTACAACACCATATGGAGGTGTGTGGAAGACACTCTGAAGCTCAGTGATACCGTCCAGTAAAACAGCAAAGGCAAAGCAGAGATCTGACAGAAGAGCTGCACGGGCTTCAGAGGCATTTGTCAGCAGCAGCTGTTGTATCTCCGTCTTACTTGTTATTGAAGTGAGGTTCATCTAGGCAATAATCCTTTCCAGCCAAAGGAATAAAACCCCATGATGACAACTCATCTTCTGAGCACAGGAGGTCCTAGAGAAAGAGCACAACCCCCAATATTTCTGCAGATTGGCTGAAGAGTATCTCTGCTTACCTATCTCTCAGTGCAATGAACGATTGAGCAAACACTTGGAGCTCATTATCGCTCAGATGTCCCCTGGTGGTCTTACAGCCTCTCGTGCCCACAGACACACAGCTTTCCTTTATGTGTAATCAATAACAAGGCTGCCACGCATGCCCTTTGTACCTGCTGTAGCCAGAACACAAAGTCTTGCTCTCCCTAGCTGTGCCAGACATCACCATTTCCTAGAATAAATTACCTGGGGAAATCAGGTTTCGTTGTACAAACAAACCAGGCTTTCAGTTACACAGTAACTGAGACATTTAAAAAGAACGGGGGGAGAGGGAAATTGGCTGGCAGGAAACCACCCAGTAGTTTCAGCAAACTAAGGAAAAAATCAGAGTTTTGAAGAGAAATTTTCACCAAAACATTTTCTGATATATTACTCTGTTATTAAAAATCCCCAGTAGGATCCATAACCATCTATGGAGGTTTTGCTGCTTATTCGTTTGTAGACAAATATTCCCTCAATCTGACAGGCCCCAATTACAAGTGATGTTAGTTTCTTAGCTGATTTCTCACAGTAGATATCAACACTAAAGAAAAATAATTCCTCCTGTTTAAAGATACAGAAATGCACAAAACATTATGTAGTTCTCCTTTTCTCTTGCTACTCAGATAGACACATGCTGGCTTTTCATTTAAAGTGTGACAGCTGTCAAGCTCCACTGAGACATAGCAATGAACACAGTCTTAAACAGAAAATTGCAAAATATATAAGATTTTAAACAAATAAAATTTGAACAATATTTTCCTTTTGCCCCTTGGTTCTGGCTGGTTATCCTGTAGAGCAGACTTACCTCCTTTCCCAAGAACTGTCTGTAATAAGAAGGGCTAGAAATTAATTTTCAAATGAAAGTTGAGTATAATGAAAATACATGAGTCCAGAAGCTGGGGATGTAGGCAAAATATCAAATACAAAGTCCTGTGACAGAACAGCAAGAGTTATCAAGGCTAAATAGCTATAAAAACCACTGTCATTTTCCATTGTTTCAAGGCAAACAAGACTTAGCTGGTATTAGCACATACTCCTTTGTTCAGCCAGGAAGATCCTTTCTACAAAAGCTTAATTAATTTCCAATAGGCTACAAGGAAAAAGTCTTAGTTTAAAATTTAGAAGATAAGACTTAATCTAACAGCACGTTATTTAACATAATGAAATCCATAGGAAAAAAGCAAACCCTTCGAGGCTTTATCACACTGCAGTAGACTTCAGAGATGCTGATTATGAGATGGTGTTCACACAAAAACAACACATTAATTACTCAGAGAGCCTTGAAGTGAGCAGAAAGATTGCAAGAGTGGATTATCAAATTCTCTGTCTTGACAACACTTGGAGCTTGACCTTTTAAGTACTCAGGCACCTACTCTGTAGGTATGTGCTATGTGAGGCATTTAGTGGGTGTTGAAAGGTCTACCCAGTGACAATACTAATTTTTGAGTGCCTTTATTCCTTTAAAAATCATCTGTCATTTGGGGTTTTTTATATGCAGTTTGAATTTCAGAATAACATCTGTAAGAGATCTTAGGATATTGCCTGGATCATGACCTCCTTCTTGATGTTATAACCCAAAGCAGGCATAAAGACATGTAACGAAAAAGAACAAAAGCAAAAGCATAATGTATACATATATACTATATGTAATTGTTTGCCATTCCCTGCAAGTGTTTTTGTATGCAATATGCTGATGAGAGCACCTTACCAAAACTGTAATTTCTGAAGGATACTGCTTATAAGGATTACAGGGGGCCCATGCCTCCAACAGAACTTATATATAATGTCTAAATTATGTACATGCTTAACTGTATGGATTACTTGAGTCTATAATTAAAAGTTTAATATTAAGTTTGATCTTTTAATGAAAACTGCCACCCATGAAACAGCAGACTAGAGCCTCAAAAATAAAGAAGTGTGTATCTTTTATTAAGAATCATCTCATTAACTTTATGCATGAAATCCTCTGTAGACACACCTGAAACTGCAATATCCAGTGATCAAAATGAAACATGTCTGGAGAAGAAATAAAATCCTACTTACTTCTGCCCATTACAAAAGGGCAGTCGGTAGGAGAGGGATTATATGGGGAAAACTTAAGCAAAAAGATATTATTTTTTAGCCTCAATGACAATTTGTTTGGCTTTGAACTAGCTATCCAGGCTAAGGTGTTTGCATTATGCTGTTTGGATTGAGGTCATCGTTTCCTATTCTGCAAGTGACAATACACACCTGCTGTAGGTCACACAGGAGAGCAGATTGTAATTATTGCTGTTTATATCAAACAAAGGGCACTTATTCTGTTCTAATATTTTTGGAGAATTGGATGCTGCTATTGCTGTTGCTGGGCTATTTTGTTTCAAGTGATCTACCTGATTATCAGTCTCTATGCTTTGCTAGTGCCTGCGAGCAATAGAATCTCTAGCAGAGCTTGTAAAAACCCATTGCTTTCTGAAAGGGTCCTGTAAAAAACCCATTTCTTATACACAGCACAAGAGACCATTTAAAAAACATTGGTTTAAGTGTTGTGGAAATTAGTCAGCACTGCAAAGACTTCGGCGCTGTGGGAACAAGGCAAACTGGGGACCAGGGACACCGACACCATTTCTGCTGCGGGAAGGTCTCGATGCCACCACTCCTAACCTCGCCCGTGCTGCAGGTGAGAAGCCTGAAGTTCTGAGGCTCACACATAACTTTACCTGTTTTAAGGGTGACAAGACTGACCGCTATCTACAGCACCAGCTGGGAGCGCAAATGTGTTGCTGGAGCAGGCGCCTACACAGAATTATTTTGGTTTTCACGGAATTATTTACCTGCCAAAAAGCTTCACGTCATCTTACCTTCCTCACGTAGCAGTCAACACATCCCTAAGCTTTTTTATACCAGAAATACACTTAAATGGCATTACAGAGAGCCACAGGCGCCACGCTCACTTCACCTTTTTCATTTGCACCCTTCTGTTAAAACCCAGACGTTCCAGGCGTCGCCTCCTCAAAGCCCGCGTGGCAGCGAAGGGAGGCGCCACACAAACCTCAATACTATCCCTGCCACGCGCTTTGTATCCAACCCTAACCCGGGGGAATCGCTTCTTCCACCCCTGCCCACCCCGGTGTGCCCCGTCCCGCCCCACTGTCCCCTGTCCCGCCCCAGTATCCCCTGTCCGGCCCCGGTGTGCCCCGTCCCGCCCCGCTATCCCCCGCCCCGCCCCGGTATCCCCTGTCCCGCCCCGGTGTGCCCCGTCCCGCCCCGCTATCCCCCGTCCCGCCCCGGTATCCCCTGTCCCGCCCCGGTATCCCCCGTCCCGCCCCGGTATCCCCCGTCCCGCCCCGGTGTGCCCCGTCCCGCCCCGGCGCGGGAAGCGGCGGGGCCCGGCCCGGAAGAGGCGGGATCGCAGCGGCGGCTCCGGCGGCTGAGGCGCGGTGAGGGGCGGCGGGGCGGCTGTGGGGGAGGGAGGGAGGCTGTGAGGGAGGAGGGAGCGGGAGCGACCCCCGCGGCCCCCCCTCAGCTGTGCCCGGCCCGCTGTGAGGGGAGAGGCCTCCGGCAGAGCCCTCCTGGGGGAGCCAGCCCCCTCCGTCGCTCCCTGCTTGGCCTTGGGTGCAGGACGGTGCCGGGTGTCCCCGGTCCCGGCCCCCGCGGGATGAATGTGATATTAACGGGATGGACCGTGAGGGGAGCAGCTCCAGCTGCTCAGGAGGAGCTGTAGCGGCGGGTCCCCAGGGCAGTGCTACCCCCCGCCGCCCTCACCCCAACTGCCCTAGACTTGAGCAAAGTTCCTTGGAGATAGCTCGTAATAAAAACTAACGAGGTTAGCTCCGGGCAGAGGAAAGGAGGATGCATCCTGCAGGAATTACTCCTCCACCTGCCTCAGGGAGGTGTGCGCTGCGTCATTGGCGGGGGGAAGGCTGCGCAGGGGCTCTGGAGGCAGCAGACACCGCCTGTCTGGGGCTGCTGAAGGGGAATTGGGGCCACAGGAGCGCTGCACGGATTCTCCGGGAAAGGCCTTAGGCCCGGTCTGCTCATGGGTACAGCAGACAGAAGCCCCAAACTGGGCTTGGCCATTGAGGGTGTATATTTTAGCTCTTGTGTTCCTGCCAGCAAATCTTTGGGAGACAGCAGAAGAGCTTATTGTGGAAGTCCAGAGCCAGATACCATAAATGCTGTAAATTACATGGGGCTTGTTAAAACAGTGGGCTTAGAGCCTTTCTCAGTATTTGCTATTAAGACCAGATTTTGCTGATGTAAAGTCCCAGATAACACCAACATCTGAATGGGAAATGCATATATACAAAACCAAGGAAACTAAAGCCTTAAACACAAATCCCATCACACAGGCATATTGTGAGGTAATTTAGCATCCTCTTAGGTGCTGACCTTTCCCTAAATCAAGTTATTAACACATACATTACTGTGAATAAATCTGTTTATTTTGCCTGTCTTGCTGGTTATGTGTATCTGTAGGCTTTGCGTGATCTTCTACCTTAGCAAACTTTTCAAGTTGACTGTAGGAATGTTTTTCCTGCTAAAAGTGGATCAGGAGTAGATGGGGAGCATGTTCTGAAGTATTTTTTTTCTGTGAAACATCTGTGTTGTCTTCCCAAAACCCAAGAGCTGTGTTAATCTGAGTGTAACTTTTCTCTGTCCTTCATTTTCACTATGTGGATTTTGGTGGCTATTACAATGACAGACTTCATACCTTGCTAAAGCCACTTTTGTTGTGTTTGTGTTTAAAGTTTTCAGAATGACTTCCTTGGCTGACATGCCCCCGAATTATGAAATGATGTTTGCTCATCGATTCACATCAGATGATGAAGAATACCAGGAATATCTAAAACGCCCTGCAGATCCCCCTCCTATAGTTGAAGAATGGAGAAACAGATCTGGTGGCAACCAGAGAAACAGAGATCGGTACTGATTTTTCTTTTTAATCGTGGTCATTTCACAAATACAGTTAAATGATCATTTATTTCAGAAGAAATATAGGGGTCTGTTCTGTTCATAGAAGTTATTTCCTTGTTACCTCATAGGTAACTATGTTTAAGAGAAATACAGTCTTCTCTGAAAAGTAATGAGGTTTTACATTTTCTGTGTATTGAGTGGCAAAGTTTTTGCATTGTGTATAAAAGTACTAAATTACTTGCTTTTTAGTAAAGAATGAGCTGGAACCACTGAACCCATTGCCCTGGGGTTTGTTCCTGCTCAGCCAGGACCATTTTTCCAGAGGGGAAAGATGAGATTTTTGCAAAACTAAGCACCCTGTCTTATGTTGGATGATAACTGGCAGGAAGGTGTGCAAAAGAACAAGCTAATAGTGTGATTATCTGCTCTAGCTGTCCAGAAAACATTTCATTTGTAAGCTAAATATTTGCCGTACTTTTTAAGATTAGGCTGTATTTCTTTTATTCAGTAGAAGTGACTGTAAAATCAATCATCCAATCTGTGTGGCAAGTACAGTGTTACCTGCCAGAGCAAATGACTTTGAATTATTTCTTTAAGATACAATTGCAGCTTTTTACTGAATTTTGGACAGATTTTTGAGTGACTGAAAAACAACAATTACAGCATATAGTACATTTGGGAATACTAACATCAGCCTTTAATATAAAGTAGTTAAACTCAGTCCAGCCAGGAATTGGGAAGACTCCTTAGCTAAATATCTAAATAGGATTTCTGCCTTATCTGAAGAAAAGGAGGACAACATTCTAACTTCTTCTCACTTGAGAAGCTTGTCATTAAGTTAAACACAGGATCACAGATTAAAAAAAGGTGACTGTTTAAGATATTCTTAAAAACTCTGTGGCTCCTTGAACTGATGAACTCTTACACCTACACTATGGTCACAAAGTGAACTTTATGCAAATGTCGTTTGTCTACACCACACCATTTCCAAACAAAATGACTATGAGGCAGCTCAAGCATTGATGGGAATTGAGACAGAGCTGAAAAGACAAAATTTAGACTGAACAATGGCTAAATACCACTGATAAGGTACTGTGTCTTGAGTGTGGGAATCTGCAGGAGACTGTGGTAGCAGTATTTTAGTATGTGTTTTAGGGAATATACAAATTCCAGTGCTGTTAGGTGGCTGTAACTGTACCTAAGCCTGCTTTGCCAAAGCTTTCAACCACGAAGCCACTGGATGGAACCTGGCTTCGATGCACTACGGATGTGCCTTGGGGTTGTTTTTTAGATTTATGGTCTGGAGTCTCTGTTCAAGCTTCCAGTGGTTCACCTAATGCCTGGGAATAGTTTGTGTAAGGAAACAGACTGTCCTTCGTAGCTTAGCAACTAGTGTGTTGGGTGAGAAATTCATGAGTGATCTCAGATGACTGTAGATATGTTGTGATGAGTTTGTCATACAAACATACAAATATTTGAGTGTATTAAGACTTACATGACCGTTTTCATGAAAACTGCCAAATACAACAATTCATTATCAATCATCTTTTTAGACTTGATAATTTATGTCAGACTTCGATGTATCTCCTCACTGCAGGTTTCAAGATGGCAGATATTTTAGAGGGGACAGATACAACTGGCAAAGTGACTACAGATCTAATCAGAGGCCAGAAAGAGGTTGGGGTAACAACTACCAGCAGCACAGGCAAGGACAGTCCTACTCATCCCACTACGGACAATATGGCTACAACTCCTACAACCCAGGGCCTCGTTACCATCCCTACTGACATCCTCGTGGGTTGAACGTCCAGTGATGCTATGTAACAAAATCAGTTAGTTTTTAGTTCTGTTATTTTTTCCACAGTTTTGTAGATAACTGAAGAATCAGTGTAACAGTCCATTGCTGTTTTTCTGTAGCGTGAAATGAAAAAGGGAACTCCTTTTATGAACAATAAAAGCATATTATGTGGAGTGTGTTTGGAGTCTGTAGATTTTAGATTAAATTTCTGTCTCATTCTTTTGTCTGAATATGTACTAGTACATGTCTTTTCTTCCATCACTGAGATTTCTCTCTGTTACATTTTAGAAACCAAAACAGGTGAGGGGAGGATAGCTGTGGTTTGTATGCAGCCTGTAGCAGTGGCGCATTGCCTTAAGATAGCTCTTTTTGAAAATAACATACCGTGTCTTTCTGTGGAGGGAATTTCAGAATTCCTTAGTTTGGCTTTTGACAGTGAGAAAAGCTCAGTTTGGTTTGAATTTCAGATGCCTTAAAACTGAGAAGAGAGATCCTATTACTGAAATATTTTATGGGGTCGGCATAGTGTCTGTTGACTCAATGGCTTCAATGCATTTGCAGAGTTCCTTTTAAAAAGTGGTCTAAAAGTTGGATAAAAAATAAGTAATTAGATAGATATCTTCTTGTAGCAGTTCAGTGATACATAACTTTTACCTGAGAAGTAATATCAAACTTAGATTAATTAATCTGTGTCATCTTCAAATAAATTTGGTGTGTGCATAACAAATTTTGGAATTCCCATTTCAGTAAAGCTGTAAAACTTTGACGCTACTGTAGTTTGTATGAAATACTTTGTGTATGTTATAGAAGAAAAGAACTATTGTCAGTACTGGTCTGTACTTTCTTCTGTGTGGGAAAGTAGCATAAACAGTGCAGAGTGTTACTCAGTTCTTAGAATTTAAGATTTATGGGTTTTTTTAAGTATTCACACAATAAAAGTAGAGTTCACATGTAAGGATGTTTCTGAGTATTTCTGAAACCTGCTTTTGAGACATTCAGGATTGCAGCATTTTCTCGTCAGCCAACAGCTGAACAAGGAGCTGGACTGATGGATAAGTGCTAGTACTGGACAGCTGTGGGCTTAAGTTAGCAGAATGGCCTACTCAACAGCAATCAGAAGGATGAGACACGCTGTAATTAATTAGAAGTCTGGAGTGTTAATCCACTATCTGCATTCTGTTCTAATAGGGTCAGAGTTCTCTGTTTACCCATTTACGTGATCAGCTAATATGTAGCAAGGGAGCAGTGCGTGTCTTTGTACTTGACATTTTCTTCAGCTGCTGTGCAGAAACAGGGCCCCATCCCTGCTGACTGCTGTAAAAGTCATGGCATTATGTGATAAGGAGCACAAATTAGTGCATCTTGATTTGAAGATAAAGCACAGAAGTCAAAAGCTCATCAGATGCTTTTAAGAGCTAAAGGGTGTGTTTACACAGAAAGAGTCACTGGATGTAGCTCTTGCATAGGCTGTCATACACAAGTGTCTTCACTGACCTGCTAAGTATTTGTTTTCTGCTTTTCTTATAATACTGTTAGCTCTGATACAGGTTTTAATATCCCACTCCCTGAAGTATTTGCCTCGAATTCAGTTAGAAATCTTTTCACAAGAGGTTTGTTTTTCCTCTAAGAAGTTCTACTGGATGAAATGCACTTCTTTGAATCCTCATTAATACAATGGAGCCTTTACAAAGGGAGATACAAGATAATACAAAGTTCTAACCTCTGCTCTGTGGAGAGCCTGCAAGTTAGTGCCCTTGGTGGAATTCCCTTTTAATGCAGAATCATGTGCAGAGTGCCCAACACCCCAGGCTCCTGCCTCCAAGAAGGGAGTGCATCTCTTCCTGCAAAGAGCCTGACACTGCCAGCTACGCCACGGAAGTCAGGCTGTACCAGGATGTTCTTCTCCCTCACCATCTGGAGTAGCATCTCAGGTTGAAATGAAACGCAGCAGAAGGAACAGATCTGTTTCATCTGTTGCCTTTCCTCAAGCTCAATAAGTATTTTATTATTTTGATTATCTTTCAGCTAGTGACTAAAGAGCCCTAGAAGAGTTTGGGTTGGAAGGGACCTCAGATCATTTAGTTCCAACCCCCTTCCATACCTTCCACTAGGCCAGGTTGCTCAAAGCCCCATCCAGCCTGGCCTTGAACACTTCCAGGGGTGGGGCATCCACAACTTCTCTGGGCAACCTGTCTCAGTCTCACCACCCTTGCAGGAAAGAATTTCTTCCTAATATCATCTAAAGCTGCCCTCTTTCAGTTTGAAGCCATTCCCCCTTGTCCTGTCACCACATGTCCTTGTTAAAGTCCCTCTACAGCTCTCCTGTAGCCCCTGTAGGTACTGGAAGGTGCTCTTAGGTCTCCCCAGGTTCTTCTCCAGCTCTTTCCATCTTCGTGACAGTGTTGTGAATCCCACTTGGCTGGTTGTGCAGCAAAGCATTCCAAAAAAAGGCCCGGTGGTGTAGTATGCCAGAAAATGGCAAATCCAGTCTTCAACATTGTGGGTGGACTGTAGAAGCAGATAGATCATGATGGTCTAGGTGGAAGCTATGAATTAGAATCACACATTTTATGGTCTCAGCTGTCTTTGAGTCTCTTGACTGAGACCAGGAGAGAGACAGGCCAGTGCAGCTTCCCAGTTTGTGCTTTTATATTCATAATTCCCACATGCCTCACCAGTAGAGCTCTTAATTCAACTTTAAGGGCTTGTATTATTTACAAAACTTTTCCTTAGAACAATTATGGCAAAAGTTTAATTTGGGGAGGTGGGGGGAGAGGAATACATTGCTAAATAAATGCATGCCTTGCACCAGACAGAAAAATATATAAAATCCAAAATATATTACCTCAGTTCCCATTTAGATGAATTAGTATTTATGATAAAGTCCAGTTTACTGTCTCTTTCAAGCTAAATAAAACCAGCTAAGTATTGCCTGCAATTACAGTTTGTGCATTACACTGTGTTACAGATGATAAAACTGAAGCTGGGCAACTTCAGACACTATAGAAATTGTTTGCTTTAACTGTGCTGGAGATTGCAGGGTAAACATTAAAATTCAGTGTCTGGAATCTGACTTTAAGAGATCTCTTCCATCTGACATTTGCTCAGACATCATAATTACCATGAATAAAACAAAGATAAGTGTTATGTATTAAAAAATGACTGCCACGTTACTGAGAGTGTGAATGCAAAGTTCTGAACAGAGCTTTGCAGCAGCTCTAAATCCATTCCTGAAGGCATATAGCAATTTTGCATGGATTTTTAATTGATACTGAAGAATAATCATGCTAAATTACAGGTACTATGGCAAATAACTAAGAAAAATCAATAGCTTTTGTACAATTTCTTAACTAGCATTTTAAAAAATGCTTAAAGGTTTTCAAATCACAGTTAAGCCCCTAGAAACTTGAATGCAAAAGAATGTGCACAGTAAAAAAAAAAATCTTACTGTGATTTGTGAGATCCAGTCTTACAAGTTTTCACTGCTATTCAACCTCTATTTCATTCTGTCTGTGCAGCTGGGAACAAAAATGTGCAGATGTGCTTTGAAAGGTTAGTTAGAAGCTGAACTATTTTCAAGAAGCTCTCTAGTAGAGATTGCAGACCAGGCAGACAAATGTCATTTCAGATATAAATATAATCAACATTCAACTCCTTGAACAAGAAAGATACTTAATCTACTGTTTAAATATATTTTAATATATTGCAGCAGTTATATATTTGAATATATTTAAACTCATACTATTAATTTGCTAATAAGTATTCTGCTTAACCAAGAAACATGTCCACATTTGCTTCTTGTACTGAGATGTTGGAAAGGAAAAGCTTTTTGTATCAAATTAAAAAAAGAAGGTTTTATCTGTCACCATCCCTATTCCTTAAGTAAAACAAAAATCTCCGAATTACACAACTCTGGGGAATTTTTCTGGCTGGTCCAACTGTGCTGTCACACCTTCTCTAATGCTGACAAACAAGAGGAGTATGAACATGAAGCAAGAAGGAAGGGAAAACAGGACTGCATCTTATAGCAGCTACTTGCACCTTGGGAGCAATTTGGCAAAACTGCATTTCCTTTGCCTTTCACTTGCCAATCAGGAAAAATTGCTATAATCTGTCTCCTTGTCCCTGAAGGTTAGAAGAGAGCTACATAACCCTGCTTGAACTATGCACAGCACTGATACTCTCATGCCCAGAAGCTAAGCAAGATTATAGGGCAGATCAGGTTTCCCTGAAAGCACCTAGGAAAAATTCAGCCTGTTTCAAAACACACGGAGGTGAATCCAGAGATCAAAACTGAGTCCAGCAGCTGCAGCACTGCCAGGAGAGTCAATGGCAACCATGCTGTGGTGGTGCACACTGATCTTGCCTCTCAAGAGGCTTATTTTTCCATTAGGCTCTGCAGGCTGGAATGTATTTTTGTGTTTACCATGGCCTGTATTTTTCTTCAGAAAGCCTGGACTGCGCTTAGTGGTTGTCAGTCCTCATTTGCTTGTGTGAAAAAGCGATGCCAAAGTGTTATTTCTGTGCAGCTCGCCCCTGACTAAGTACCCTGCCCTGTTAAAATGCATATTTCTTACAAGAGATGGTGGAAATTGCTAATACCTACCTTTTACTCCAAGTCTGATAAACACACAACAGGATAAATCATATCACTATCCTCAATGCATAACTTTGTGTTATTTTTGACTAGCATGAAAACAAATGAATGTTGTCTTTATCCTAACACAGAGATGCCTTTTTTTTTAATCCAATCATACTTCAGCAGCTGGCTTTCCCCCCCCAAGTATGGGCTCCCTTTTATTTTGGGGGTTGTTGTTGTATATTGTAGAATTCAAACTTTGCTTCATTAATAAAAGATGTCTCAATAACAAGGGTCAAAACTGATTCTGCTCATTGAAGAAAAAACCTTATCTATTCAAGAAATGAGCTAAATCATGAAAATAACTTAGTTATTTGTTATAGAACTACAGAAATAATTAATGCTCAATCTCATCCATGAAAAAAACAATCTTCAAGGATTCAAGCAGAACCTTCAAACTGAAACATATTACAAAGAATGATTAAGACACTAAGCTTTTTCAATGCTCTTATTCTGTGTGAGGAAAGACAATATGGTATTTAAATATCCACATAAATCAAATACTTAAGATTATAATCAGTACTGCTGAGGTAAAAGTTAAAAGCCCAACTATATTGTAAGACATTTCACACAGCTTTTGGCCAGGTTTAGCATGATCAGAAAGTGGATGCTTTTTGTCCAAAGTCATATCAGAGGTTTGTTTCTGAAGAAATGCTTGAAATTACACATTTTTCTATTGAAAATGTGCTCAAGAAAAATAAAATTACACTAATAATTGCCAAAAGCAACCAGCCTCAAATGATTACATATTCTTTTTATGTAACAAGAAAATTATTTTTTCCACAGCAAAGCCTGGTTTTCAGTCATCATATCATCTTGATTTATGAAGGCCACTGAGACCTAAACCAAAGCACATTGAAGAATACTGCTTCAGTGGTTTTAATGGTATGAGCATTTAAATACAGCATACAAAACCTCTGGAGTTTAGATCAGTTTAGTGCAGGAGCTCTGTGGGGACACACATTCTTCTCAGATCGAGTTCATCTTACTCATTTGCAAGCCACACACTTGAAACACCTGCTCTGAAGTGAGCAGGGAGCTGAGGGAGCATCAAGGCTGGGGAGCACATATGCTCCTCTAAACCCCAGCTGAACTCCTGTAAGAATGTAAAGCAGCTTTACCTTAAATTGCCAACATGGGCAAATCCTATTTCTCCAGCTCTGTGGCTCAGAAGATACTTCCATCAGAAGGATTAATTTTTTTTTTAATGTTCTAAGAGAAAATGGGAGTGGAGGGATGGTGTTAGAGCACTGGCAATGAGGGCAGGGAGCATGGCTGAGCTAAAGGATTCTTTCATGGCTGTTTCCCCATGTATCCTGCAAAGGACAGTAAGGAAGTGTTGAGATTTGACTGCTGGTCATCAAGTGACTTTATGGCCACATCACAGCCTGAGGGGAGGGAAACAGAAAAATGAAAAACAAAAACCAACCAAACAAAAAAAACACCAACAAAACAAAACAAAACAAAACAAAACAAAACAAAATTCCTTCCTCCACAGACTCCAGGGACCTCCCCATCACAGAACAAGCTGGCAAAATACAGAATCTGGACGCAGTTAAGCAGCTGGCTTATTACACTGGCACAGTTTAAGTCCTTAAGCAAGGTGGACAGATCCAAGGGACAATGAACAAATCACTGTTTATTACATATCCTACAGTCTGCGTAAATCCAATTGAAGAACCTCTTTAGACCCCACCAGTAGGATTTTAGTTTTTAGAGACAAAATGGATTTAGTGCTAGATAATAAAAGCTAAACCTAATCTTACTTCTCTGCACACCTGCATTAAACATATTCTCACTACTGACCTAGAAATGCTTTTTAAATCTGATACTGTTTTTACTCTTGCCTTCCTATCACGACACAGGCACCAGGCCAGTTATTTCAGATATAGCTGTTTTACTAGCTTGTCATATCTGAGCACTTCTGAAAACAAGAACTCTTAAAGCTACTTTAAAATTCTAAAAAGACAATTTTGCCACAGTTCCAGTCATTCTTCCAGAACTAAAAAGAAAGTGAAAAGGATGTTTTCAAAAATAGAACCAGACATGCGTGTTACATGCTCAGCTACAAATCACATTTAATGCTTTTGTGTCTCAGCTTCCATCTGTAAAACTGTGGTTCTGCGCCCTGTTTTCCTCTTCTGTGCTCTACATTTTGGCTACAAAACCTACCAGGCAGCAGCTACTCCATATAAAACATAGGTATGGTACATAAATCTCAGCTGGGGTCTGTATGTCCCAAAACAATGTATTAGAAACATACTGGTGAGCAAATTAATTTATTTGTTGATTTTAAAATATTTTTTTAACTAAACCCAAAGATACTATGAAGGCAGTGACTTGTTTTAAACAGTGTCTTTATGTCACTCCATAGTTATATAGTATATATATATATATATGGGATTCTGTAGCCTAGAAAGCTCTCAAAGCTAGACCTGCAGTAAACACGATGTGATTCTAATCCTATGGGTACAGTAGAAAAAGCCTTAAAAAATTTAAGTAGCATAAAGACAGCCTCATCATAACTAAGATGTGTGGGTATGCCAACTTGATAGTTAACACTGAATTATAAAGAGGTGAATTAAAAACGAGGGGGCAATCTACTCAAACCAGATTCCACATCAATAAAGCTTGTGACAGTTACTGTATTGAATGTGCTATTAAAGTATATTTCATTGATTTTATAAACATTCTCATACACACCATATAGTCACAGCAAGGGTGAGCAAAATTCCAGCCTTAGAAGTATTACAGTGCTTGTTCTTAAAAAAAAAACCCAAGAAGATGCAAAAATGTTGATACAAACAACTAAAATTACATAGTTAAACATCTGAGTTTCAAAAAACATAAAAGGTAAAGTTGTTTTTTGCACCTACAGGAAAAGAAAAGAAAATACAGTGGTGAGGGGAGGAATGGATGAGTCAGCTATGATGGAAGAGGGGATGTACTGGTGAAGGAAAAGAGTGATAGATCTGCTATTGCAACAAAAGTCTCTTATCAGAAATAAAGTCTTATTCTAGAAGAGTCTACTGAAAGGTCAGTGTCCTTAGTAGCTGAGAAGATGAAATCATATAACTGAAGGTTAATTAAAAATCTATTTAAAAGACATTTGTAATTGATGAGAACTGGAGGACAAAGATGGCATCACAGACCATTGGCAAGAGAATTCCTCCATATGGCATCTATTTCTCATTAATTCTCTGGGGGAGGATCCTAGACATCCCAGCAGGTCCTGTCGTGTCTTTGGATTCAAAGCTGTCCACGCACTCAGCTGCTCTCTGGCTGAACTCCACTTTTGCTGCACATAATGCACACAGCAGTGCCAGGAACATGGGCTGATGAACAGCTTCTGTCTCTTTCAATCACACCTCCCATACCACGTTGAAAGGTGGAAACCTGTCCCTAACCATGCCACCCAGGACATGGCTCAGAAAATATTCTCAGATTCTTCACATTTTCTGCTACTAGTATAGAAACTTTCAGGATTCCCTCTGAAAGCTATTCTTTGAAGCCCTGGGGCTCACTGCCAATTCCTTCTCTCAACAACAGCTTAAGCCTGAGAGCTCTTCACCCACTACACTGTTTATCATCAGCTATGGATTGGTTATTTTGGGACAGCTTCATTGTGGAACAGTGTGTGGCGGTGACTTTGTAGTATTTTTGTCTGCACCACTTGGGATAAAAGCAGCCTATTCAAAGATCCCAGCTGAGTTCAGGATCCTTACAGCCCCTACCATTAAAATCTCTATGGAGCACCCCTACTATTGCTTGCAAGAGACAAGAGGAGTTTAATATGACAACCTCAGTAAATGACACAAGAGTGCCTCAGTTTCAAAAGCTGAGAGGAGGTTATTAAACAAAAGAAAATTACTGTAGGTAATAAAAATCACTGACACCTCACTGGGAGTTGCCTGGTTTAATACAGACAGGGTGGAGAACACTACAGACTTCAGAAAGAAAAGGGTCCAAAGAGCAGAACTGATTCGAATTCCTATCGACTAAGCTGTTAAACAAACCACATTTTCTTCTATGAGCATTACAGATATAAATATATAGGAGCACTCAGTCCACTGCAGCATGCTGAGAACCTAAACAAATGTTACAATGCATGAAGGATCTCATGTGTGTAACATCTGCATCACAGCTGGGGTGGGGAAGTGCCACGCTGGGGCTGCTGCTTCCGCGGCCCCCGATGCCCCGTGCGTCCCTGTGACATTGCCAGCCTGCAGGCAGAGCTGCACCGTGCACAGTTTGGTAACAGGGCTGATTATCTGCCAGCAGCTGATAAACTGCAGATTCCCATGCAGTAACAGCATGGCCTTCTGTTTTAACTAGCAAAACACTACAGCAGAATCACTTAGCTGTAGTTATGATTTTATTTAATTCATTAAATTGTTTACTCTGTGTCCACATCTTACTCCATTTCCAAGTCAAATTAACACATCACTTCAGATTAGGATAAGCAATACATCCTGAATACTGATACAGGCCAGAATGTGATTATACTAAACTCAGTTTATAAATCTTCTTCATTGACTCTTTATCAGGAAAGTTCACTATACACAAAAGTAAATAAAGGAATAAACCAAAGATCATATACTTAAGAAACAATTAAAATGGGTATTTTAAATCACATTTGTCACTTTCTAAGAGCTTTCAAATTTTTATGACTTTAAATAATAATGATTTTGACAAAAAACATTTTTTCCTCTGTGAAAGGTATTAACAGGCAATTGAAAAGCTCAAGGAAAATGAAGTTCCATTTTTAACATTTGTGATGAGCCTACTCTGACTGTGCAGTGGGAGAGGTATTTATCATGCATAGCCTGTCCTTCTCCTTGGATGCTGTCTTTCAGTTTGGACTGGAAGCACTGTGTGTTAGAGGATCATTAGCCAGGGTCATGTACATCGTCTCTCCTCACAAATGAACACTGTCAACACTGCAACAGCCACAGAGACACTGTGCAATCAGGGCCCAATGTACACATTGTGGCTCACACATGACAAAGCAGACAGACTGAACTGCACAAAAGAAATCTGTTTTCCCCTAAAACACACCCAACCCAAAGCAAGGGCAAGGCAATGGCCTCATAACTGCTGCAAGGCTCCTTGGAGCAGCATGCTCTATCCCACATGCAAAGCACAGAACCTACACAGACACCTCTGGCCATGATGGATCCTGCCACCAAGTGTTATCAGGAAATTCTATTACCTGGCTTCCAGATGGACAGTGTTCTTATCCCTTGGATTACACAAAGTTTGAAGCACGTGACAGGAGCTTTACACTGTGAAAACATAACGAAAGAAGACTGGAGAAAAATACCACCTTACACTGCCTTGTAAAGCAGCCAGATTGCATGGTGAGAGGTACAGAGGTACATGGAAGAATTGCTTAATTCACACTTATATTCCTGTCTCTGGGCTCTAAATGCAGTATCTTGGATTATCTCTACTACTGCACTGCTAAATTACAGGAAACTAATTACTGAAACTGAATTAATTTCTGCTTAGTTTTTCCCACACAAACCTGTCTTTTACATGGCACTCTTGACCCTTAGCATTTCAGAAATCATTTTAGGTTCCGCTTTTTGCCATAGAAGAGAGGAATGCAATGCAGTACTGAAGAAAACTGAGCAAGATTTTCATCTCCTTCCAGGAGTCTCATGATCCACTCTTCAATCTTTTTCCATTACTATTTAATGGTATTATAATTACTGTTAGTCTCCAGTGTTCAGAATAATCACAAAACAAATATAACCTTGATTATGCTCATATTATTATTTGTATCACAGGGGCAACAAGAGATTTTGAGCTTTACCAAAGGAACAGAGGAATATGCATCTTCAAGAACCCCCCTCCCAAATCTAGAATGAGAATTTGTAAGTTATTATAAACAGAAAAGACTGGAGAAAAGGGGCAAAACCCAGAGATTTCTATACCTTGTTTATATGCTCTTATTTTCTTACTTAGAAGTCTGAGATTTTTCTTTTGAAAAGATTCTGTCCTTCATGAAAATGGACACATAAAGCATATAGGATAATCAGCAGTCCTACTCTCTACAATTGGCTCAAACCTCATTATTTAGGACAAGTTCTTCTCTAAAACCCTTAAATATAGTTATCTCCTCTGCTGCAAATCCAACGTTCGTGACAGTCCTGATAGCTTATTCTCTGCTGCCAAACCTGCCTCCAGTCACACTTTTTTGTTGCAACTAAGAAGTCACAGATTTATTTATCCTCTGAAACTGTGGGCTGTATTTATCCTCTAAAACTGAACAAGCATGTAGCATTAGACCAAAGGCTTCTTTGTGGAGAAAGCACATAATCTGGAAGCCAGACAGATGGGTGTCTCTTCGGCTTGATGCTGTTCACAGACAGCAGAGCAAAGGAAAATTAAGTGTTTGATTCACTCTCTCAAATACTACACTATCAAGTGAGTCAGTTAATCAGAAAACCTGATTTAACCATTCTCAAGTGATTTCACTTAAACCATGAAGTGTCATCCTCTTTTGCTATTTGCACTTTTTCCAACAGTGACAATCCACACAGCAGAAGGGCTAGGTCTGAAATTCAGAAATCAAAGGTGCCAATGATGGGCATGAATTTCTCCAAGTTCAAATTTATCTTTAATTAGCATCTTAACACTTCCCTTTCTGACACAGAAGAGCGTGTCTCATATTTAGAAACAATAATACAGTCCAGAGCTCTCTTCCCCTGCAGAACCAGCTCACCATATCCTCTAACCTGACTGAGCACTTCTGGCAGCAGCTCCTCCTGGTGCAAGGTTGGAGGCTGGGCTCCCAGGGCTGCCAATTCAGCGTCAGGTGAACCTGTGGGAGATCTCACAACAGTTTGGACAAAGCTCTGCAGACAAGACCCAGGAGCTGCAGTTGGCCTGCCCTGGAGATGTGCCAGCCCCTCACAGCAATTACAAAGTGTTAGCCCTGCCTTGCTGTGAGGGGTAATAGTTCAGCCACCAACACAAAAAAATATTGGCAAGATGTAGCTGCCTTTGTAGAATCAATTTACTTAAATAAGATGGGAAGGCAGAATAGATGAACTACTTATGAGCAGTTCACCAACTTTTTCATCTGAATTTGTATTTTAACCCATACAACTCTCAACAACAACCACACCAATAGATGCTCTTTTTATACCGCACATCAGTGGCCCTCACATGAACCTGTAATTTCAGAAGATGAATCTTTCCTGTTTGAAAATTTCAGATTGGCAGGATTCAGAAGTCACACTAAGAGGGCCATAGGTAATATCCTTTTTCCACCTAGATTCCCAGATTGCCAGTAAGAAATAACTGTGAAACTTATATTGCAAATTATTAGATTTATAGTCTTTGAAAACCTGACAGGTTTTTTTCCCCATTCTGACTTGGGTGCTGAACAGCAAAGGAGGTGCTATAAAACATCTCGAGTCTATTATGCCCTCTATTCTGTCTATCTTCCTTCCCAGCAGGGTTTAGAAGGACATGCAGAACAAGCCTGCAAAGCCCATAAGCCAAGCAAAATTGCTCCTAGCCCAATAAATTAACCTTTGATTAATAAAATTATTCTGTTCCTCCCTCTCATGCTTTATTTTCTTTATTTTTTGATTTGAGAAGTTAACATGTTATGCAAACCCAGGCATCAAACAAACAAGGTCTGTTTCTTCAGAGATTCTCATCAAGGTAACATTGGATAATCACAGGGCAAAGCCTGAAACCCAGCCTGAAAATAGCTAAGTCCTTAAAATGAGCTAACAGGAATTGCTTATTTAAGTTTGGAAGTCCAAGTGTGTAAAACCTGGAGCACTGCTCTAAATTCCTCCCCAGGTAAAAAGACCAAGTTGGTTCACTGAAGTGAGCAGGAATTACATGCAGCTGAGAAACCAAAGGTTTTCTATAGGTTTCCTGTGGAGGCCTACCTTACAGCAAGATCAGCGAACAAAAACATTTTCAAATTCAGATTTGCAAGGGCAGCCCCTTAAAGCTGGCAGAACAGCTTATGGCAAGCTCTGGTATTACACATTCTTTTTGTCTTTAAGTGCACAAAATGCATATGAACACCTCCTCTGGCAGGCTCACTTTACTTGTTTTTGCATATTTAGGATTTATATACTTTTCAGACTATTGAAAGTAGTGTTTAATTAGATCTTACACCTTCTCTGCTTTTACACACACAGGTACTTGACTACTGAAAGACAGGACTTGCCTCATATCCACAATTTAACAGCAGCTATTGTCAAATTAATGTTTTCAGATGATCTATTTTCACATTTATCTTCTGCCAGAAATATTGCATAGAATGGTTTAAAATAAAGAAAAAAAAATTCTTCTGGCTGGTATGTGACAACAATCACAGTAACCAGAAGTCATAGACTGAGAACATCATTATAAGCTGATCATCTTTTAAAAATATTTAACAAAAAGCTCCTGGGTCTGCTTTAGCAGCTGAACCTGAACTCAGTGAGGAAGTGACTGAAGGGAATCAGACATTCTCATTAAGTGAAATTAGCCAAGTGCAATTAGCCTGGCTGGTTCCCTCTATGTATTAGCATTTATATTCAGTCAGTGATGAGCCTAATCAGGTTTTTCGAACAAAAAGGAAAAATCTCGTCAAAACCCATAAACCTATTAGGTTTATTAGTAACAGTTTGCACTTCCACTGTAAAATGGCAGTTAAGAAACTGAAGAAAATTGTCTGTTCAGAAGTGTACCTGAGTAGCTACCAGCAATCTTTCCTCATGGTAGGAACATGACCTCACATACCTGCTGGCTGATTGCTGCCAGATTTACTGGAGACAAAAGGAGACATTTCATTAAAGGGCAAATGCCAGGAGGCTATGAAGAGCTGCCACAGGGCCTCACTGGAAGGGACAGGTTTGGACTCTGATTGCAAAGATTGTATCACAAGGTCTTTTCCCTCCTTCCACAATGAATGCATCTCTAAGGGCTGTCAGGCTCAAAAAACAGAAAAAGAAATGTGGTGGCATGTAAAGAGATGCCAGCAACAATGCTGATGTGACAAATAAAGAGCAGAAACAGCCCCAGAGAACCTGGTCCTGCTGGAGGGCACCCACCTGGAATAGCAGCAGCAGAACTGAAGGTGAGAGGCAGCAAGAGAGCCCAGATGTGGTAGGAAGGTGGCTGCTGGGGCTGAGCACGTGCGCTGATACCTCCATCAAATGTAACCCCACAGACCTTCTGAACATCAGAAAGGAAGCAAAAAAACTTCATAGATTTTAAGACAAACTGTGGAAAGTAGCACTGGTGGAAATAAAAGGGTTCCACACAAATAGCTTGTTTTATAAAATTCAACTTGGCAATGCCCCTGTCAAACAGCTGGGCACAAAGTATGTCCTAACACATGTTGAGAGCTTTGAAATTTGTTATAAATTATGCCTCAGTGCATCCTGGTTTGCAAAGCACTATAGCAACAAAAGCTGGCCAAAGGAACAGCATTGCTGCAGCCCTTCCCACGTGCACTGCACACCTACTAGGTATTAGAAAAAAACCAACTTAATTACAATCACCCCAGAACCATAGCTTGTAACCCCAGCTATTCTCTTAAGGCAGACAACTGCTTTATCTGAGCAGCAGGAAATGAGGCTTTGACCCTCTGTTGTTTGTTCTTTTTTCCTTGGGTCCACAGCTAACTGCTCTCTTTACAGCACGTTTCTATAGTGACCAACTGCTGAACTGATACTCAATATATTTCCCTTTTCACCTGCCATACTTCAGATTTGGAAACTCAGAATGTTATTTAAACAATATTCCAAAAACTTACCCTCAGGCTGCAGTAAGATGGCACAGTGGATACTTCATCACTCTAACTTCCCCAGCTCTTGAAAGAACAAATAAATGCAGCATTTATAGATCAAAGAAAATTTATCACAGCTCAGTAACAGTTACTTGAGAAGCCAATATACAATGGACCAGGAAGAAATGAACTCCCAGTATCTCAGAGAAGTACCAGACCCCTCCTTTCAGGCAAGCATTTCATTTCTTCAGCAGCTTTTTGGCTGTTTATTGTGCCTCAGTTGTATTAAGAGCACTTTGTCCCAAATGCAGCCCCTTCCTAGAGAGTAACAACCAAGGCAAGTTTTACAGAAGGATAAAGCACTTGTGTTCCCCAAAGGAGACAGGGGAGCCCATTTTAAAACAGTCAATATCACAATGAATCATCCTCCCAAGAGAAAGACTAAAAACATTAAGAAGGGAATACAGTAGGTAGAAGTAATGAACAAAAAATTTTAAAAACTCAGCCAGTTCAAGTTTTACACAAGCAAATAAACATTATGAGAGGGGAAACAAGAACAAGATGTGAAGAACTGAGCAGGAAAATCAGGTGTACCTATCTTCCTGGAAGCTGGAAGCAGGAAGATATTAAACTGTGCTTTCTGCTAAATTGCTGCTGCCAGTTCTTGACAAAGTCGTCAATTATCCAGGATTATTTAGACTGATGATACCTGAATAAACGAGGATTTAGAAACACTTGGGACTAAAAGGAGGGATAGGAATGCGCTGCAGATGATAAATGGAGTGGATTGAAAGAAAAAGAGCAAAGAGGCCAGTTTCAGAGGGTATAATTAAATATCCTTAATTAGCATATTATACTACTACAATGAAACCTACATCCAAAGCTGGATTTTAGAAAATAAATGTAACTGAGTGGATGAAAGACTAAGACCCTTCCATGCCATAAAACTGGCACAGAATTTATTCAGATAACTTCTATTTTGCTAATGTTTAAATAACTTAATTATACTTAAAAATTGCACTGACTGCCCAGACCTGCAAGCAGTAAGATACTGAATCACCATTAGTCAGATTTTACTGAAATTGGTCAGACCATGCATTAGGGAAAGAGGACAGTGTTTGATTTCAATAGCTGAGTAATCATGTAGCTTAATGCACATGGATAAAGCAGGTACCAACGTAAAAGTTATGCAGCAACTGGCACCACAATGTTTTTAAATTGGTCCAGGAATAAGAATTTATTTTGAGCAGGGATTTGTGAAGTGTTTTGAAGTTCTTGGAAGAAGCTTCTTACAATACCACAAAGCTCTTCTCTATTAAAAACATACTCTGCTGGAGTAAGGGATATTTGCTACCACAATTTTTTCAATAGAATGAAAGACATTTTACTGTGTTCATGAAGAGACAGTTGACAGGTTAGGATTTCAATGCAAGATTTGTAGGAGCTAGGCCTAAATCACAGTTTTGGCATTGTTTGGTCACACAAGTTGCTTAACCCTTCTCTACCTCTCTTTTGATATACAGTGGACCAGCAGTTCCTGCCTCCCAAGCATTTCACCAGGTTACATAAATCCACAACCAAGATGTTAGGGATGTGACTGGAAGACAGCACAAAAACCACTGACATAAGAGGCTGTCAGATATTAAATATGATTCTATGATTCTATATGGCAACACCACAGTGTTACTTACACTGACATTCTAAAATAATTTTGGCTACTCATATTAAATAAATTGTACATTCCCAGCATGTAAAGGCTTTATTTGCCACACTACTAGAATTCAAGTTACTTTCATTGATTAGGAAAAATAAATGCAGAATGCCAGCTGAAGGTGTTTAGGAAAGGTGAAGAAACCAAGGCAGAAGCCAGCAAAGCCTAGGCAGAACATGTTGACAAGACAGAGAGGGCACTGAAAAACTAAGTTAGCTATTGCAGATAATCATCATGGAAGATCAATGTACTTCAGAGCCTTTATCTGTCCACACAGCTCCTCCCTCAGTCTGTGTCTGAAGTCATGGGCAAGTGTAATACATTATTTCAATGGAGCATAGAAGCTTTCAAAGAAAACTTTATAATGGCTGTTGCAGCATCCAATTCCAAATGTAATTTATAAATACAGAATTCCTCAGCCTTTTTATTGTTGTTTTCTACTCATGATAGGAAGTTTAGGAAATAAAGAGAAAAAACCCCAACAACAAACCAACAACACTTTGCCTTGGTTTACTTTGCCTTAATTTTTCTGCAAGACACGGTACCCCTCTGCTGGGCAAGAGAAGATCTAACAGCAGGGAGGGGTGAACCAAAACTGATGGAACAGTAAAACAAAATCAGCCTGTGCAGACTGAAAAAAAAAGTAAGGAAAGAGGACTGAGGCAATGTATGGCTGCCCAAATGCCTGAGAAAGTAAGGGGCTCAGGTGGAAACCATTAAACAGAATTCAGAATTTAGACTTATTTCTCCAGAAAATAACATTTTTCATAACTTCTTTAAAATGAGTCATCTTGCAGCTGTCATCTTGACAAACACCAGTTCTCTAATTCCAAAAACAACCATTGCAATATTTAGGACAACAGGAAACTGAAAGGATTCCCTAAAGCAAAAGAATTTTTGCCCATGAAAAAGCCAATTATGAGAGATGAAGCTTGTACAGCATCAATCTGGTAATGCTTATGCATTCATAACATTATTTTCCAGGACAAGGTATGACAAACCTTAAGCAAACCTTCAGAACAGTTTATCTTTTTTCCTTTAGCCATTACATTCTTTTTAACATGACAACCACAGGACAATTGCAGACATCAGCAGTGATGCAGAGGCAAAACCAAGCCCCTCCCAGAAATGTGTGATATCACACACATTTTTTGGGAAATGCCAGTTAAATCTTGCTCTGACCTCTGAAGTGTGGTAAAGAGAGAAGCTCAGCCTTCTTCTCGTCAGCCCTGAAACTGGAGTATAGCTGCCCATTTTGTTTCAGACTTCTTGTTTTGCTCTACAAATGACTCTGCTCAGTTCTCTAGGGGTTGCACTACTACTCATTTTTGTACTACTCATCAGATTGTAACAAAAGGCTGTTTAAGAGTAGCATTCCATTACATGACTTCTAGGAAACAACTTCTTTCTTTGGTAAAAATATAAACACAAACCAAACTTTGGTAATACTTTTTGCCCCTTTTATTAAAAACAGTCATTACAGGTAACATACAATTGGCACAGATATACATGATCATATCTCTACCTTTAAGGAATCTATTTACAGACTATTACAAAGTGACCCCAAGTGTGCAATTACTGGGGTCTGCATTGGTTTTTCATACTGAAAACCTCTGGTTTTCTTTCAGTTGTTCAGGTGATTCTACTTTTAGCTTGTCTGTGTGATCAACAACAGCACATTGGCTTCAAATGCATTTATTTTAGATGTCTGTAAGTGCCCACAGTGAAAAGCTGCACACAGTACCTGCTGTAAGGTATCAGAGAGAACAGTCTTCTTTATGTCTCTGCCATCCAGACTTGTCCTTTTGTACCACTTTTCACATTGAAGGCTGTCACTCCAAGCCTCTCACTTTGTTAACCAATGTTTGCTTCACTGAGAAAAACGTTTCCTAAACCATTTGTTTAGGGACCAGGAAAGAGGACAACTCTTACCCACAGGAAACTCTCCAGAGCAGAAGGAAGTCTGTAGTGACAGAAGCAGATACAGCCTCTTAGTTTTCTAACCAAACCTACAGCTATACAGGGGGAAAGAAGTATCTTTCTGTAGTCATTGCCCACATTCTCAACAGCACTACATTAACTAAGAAAGAATATCAGTCCATATACCAAGATGCACTGTCCCATTTCCTGCTCTTGTTTTAGGTCAACTGGAAGCTTCTTTTTTCAGTTTTTCTAAAATCTCATCTGGTGTCATTGATACCAAAATCTTCACCACTTTGTCACGTGATTTACCCCCCTGGTTCAGACAAACACAGAAAAAAACCATCTTTCAGAGAATTACCCTTTAAGTTAAGGAAACAGGGCTATTTGTAAAATGTTGATCAAAAAATTAAGCAGTTTGCCCATGATTCAGGAAAAACAAGACTCAAAGCTTTTCATCTCTACCTTTTCACAACACAGTGCTCAATTCCTTGGTCATCTTACCATTTACCACTACTCTTCAAAAGGCTCCTACAACTACTCTGTTAAACCAACAGATAAAAAGAAAAAGCACATTTTTCATTGTGCTCTTTTGCTCATAAACTATAAATGGAAATGGCTGGAAAGGCTGACTTCAAGTACAATGAATTAATAAAACAAATTATTTATTCAGTGCAATGAATAAAACGACGAGTTTCCACTCACTGAATTAAAGACATGTAAATTCTAACACAGAGAAACTCTGGAGGTCCAGCTACAACCCAAGTGCTTACATACCCTCCTGCTTATGTGTGACAGTTAAATGTCAGAATATTTTGACTCAAACACGGAAGTTATTTTTTTTAAAAAGTGAAAAGTTATTAATCAAATGCACATTCTCTGCAAGACAAATTTTGTGAACTCATTTGACATGAAAACAAGAGAATCTTTGAAGAACACAGAACACATGAATTACAGATTTGCAAAACATTATCATGGTAACTCTTTTGATTAAAGGATCTCAAGATCAGCCATAGTTCTTCCTACACTAAGTTTGTTCTCAATGAATCATTCCATTAACTCAACTAAACTTTTTAAAGTGTCTTTCAGACTGAACTTGGAGTAACTCCCTGTACTCAATGTGTTAAGTTTCAAAATCCTGAATTTCAATTGCAGTAGGGCAAAACTGAAAGGAAGAAAAGGAAGTACCTTCTCTAAAGTAACGTCACTCTTCTTCACTTCAAGCACCTTAGAGAGGTAGCGACACAGCTCTGCATTTGCCTCCCCTTCTGATGGAGGGGCAGCAATAGCTACACCTACTGCCTCAGCCGTCACATCTGTAACAAATAGTGTGAGGAGGTGATGCTCAGAATATTCAAAACAGCTAGTCATTGTTCCCTAAAAATGAATGTTTATGCTTTCAAAAGCATTTTAATTTAAAACCAAATAAATGTATAGATTAGCAGGTGATGACATTTCCGTATTTCATAAATTCCCTCGACTGCCAGCCAGTACAATCAAATATAAACTCCTGACATCACAGGCAGCGAAGCCTTCATGCCGTAGCAGAGTGCAGTCATGACTTACCAGCCTTCTCACACGGGGGCACCGCTCGGAGCTCCTCCCAGTTGCCCATTCTGGTGCAGGTGTTGTCCTGCTCGGCACCACGTAACAAGACTCAAACCAGGTTACCCCCCCAAAAGCCGCTAGTTAAATTAGCTGCTCAGAGAGTTACACTGCCAGTAAGTTCCCTGTGTCACCAGCGGAGCCTGGACACTGCCACAGCCCGTGGCTCTCACACACACGTGGGGTGTGAAAGCAGTTCCAAGCGTGCAGGCGCAAGCCCAGGGCTATAGAGGGAGAACACGGTTTATTAGAGCGAACTTTTATGGCTCTAATAAAACCGCACACACTCTTGGGATACAAACAGCCCGCACTAAATCACACATGCCAAACGGAAGGGTTTAGCGTCAGGATTCACCCCGTGCTCACCGCGCCACCCAGCGCTGCACACGGGGGACGCCAACGAGCTACTCCCGGAGAGCCGAACTACTCGCTTTAGTTTTCGGGTGGGATTTTGTGCGTTCCCTCCCTCCGTCGCTGTTCCCCAGGGTGCCCCGGCCCACAGACCCACCTGTGACGGCGCTGCAGCGGGCGCCGGGCTTGGCGCGCACCGCCACCCTCACGGAGCCGCCGCCCGCCGCCACCACCGGTCCCGCGGCGGCGCCCGGCTCCGCGGGGCCCTTGGCGGCTGCTTTTCCCTGAAACAGAGGAACAGGCGCGGTCACCGCGGGCACCACCCGCCCCTGCCCCCCTTCCCTGTCCTGGCCCTGCCCGCACCTTCCCGGGCATAGCCCTGCCGCACCGCACCAGCGCCGCCCGCACCCGCAGGAACCCGGCGAGGCTCGGCATAGCCGGGGCGGCCCTTCCGGCAGCCGCGCTGGGCCCGCCCCGAGGCGCCTGCGCGCTTCGCCCGGTCCGGCCGGGCCTCGCCCCGGCTCCGGCTCCGCAGCGGCTCCTCCGGCACGGCACGGCCGGGCCTGGCCCCGGCTCCGGCTCCGCAGCGGCTCCTCCGGCATGGCCCGGCCGGGCCTGGTCCCGGCTCCGGCTCCGCAGCGGCTCCTCCGGCACGGCCCGGCCGGGCCTGGCCCTGGGCCCGCAGCGGCTGCTCCCGCACAGCCGGGCCCGGCCCCCCCGTCCGTGCCTCGGAACAGCCCCGCGCCCAAGGATAGGAGAGTGCACAGAGCTGGGGGTTTGACAGACACTTGTTCTACACACGGGCTTAGGACACCCCAAACCTGTGTGACCTCCCTGCTTTCCCACTTAAGAAAGGAAATTTTCTTATTTTTTCTCCTGCATTCTCAAATCATTACTTTAGTATAACTTGGGGCAGGGTACAGGTCTTTGAACACGAAAGACATTCTGTTACTACATGGTACATATTGCAAGACACTGAATACTATATACATACAGCAATTGCATCAAATTATTGTATGCAATCTGTAAAACTCGTTGCACACAAATAATCCTTAGGTTTATACTAATTTTTTTAGTACTAGAATATCTGATGATAAAATAACATCATTACAAGTCTTGTATTCTCATTTTCACATTATACATTTTTTTATAGGCACATATGTATATACAGTGGCTATTTGCATAACCAGTTCTATATTCCAAAACAGCCCTTCTGAATTAAGAGAGATTCTGGAGAGATCTGTTTGTTGCTGAATTTGAGTTAGTATTTATTTCTTCAGTGCAGCTGCAGATACTCTCTGCAGTGCAAAGTCCATTAATTCTCCATGGCTCTTGGAAAAAGTCAAGATGATGGCAATATGAGTCCAGCTTTGCTGATGTACTTAAAAAAAAAATACAGTAGCAATCCATGTCCATAGGGTCAATCCAAGGTCATTTTGGAAAGAAGTGCAAGACGGGACCACAGCAGCAGCTTTACTGTCTTTTAAGGACACATCAGAAAAAACATACACAAGTTGTTCATAACAAGTAAGAATTTTCCAGTTCAAAAAATGAATTTTACTACATGAGAAACAAAGGGGTGAAAACACAAAGTAATTAATCACAAGGTACTATTAAAAACAACCTTTTCAATATACAGGGTACTTATTCCACTTGACATTTTGTTTAGAGGAAAAGCTAAATTACAATCTACCAATAAATGCAGGAAAAAAAATTGCTTTTCTGGTAGCCCTCAAACAAATTAGTTTTGTTTTTACACACTGATGTAATTTCACAGAATTTTTAAACTGCTGCCAATAGTGAGCTGAAGTCCACTGACACACCAACACATTCCAGATCATCATGAAAAACTAAGTATAAAATATTATTTCTGGTATCTGTCCATCTTCTATTGATGTACCATTGTTGTTACCTGGTGAACTATAAAAGACAAAGCATGTTTTGCTAGCAGTAGGAGATTCATGGATCACTTTCTTCAAACCTTTTGTTCCATAGTGGGAATCAGGACCCTGAAAAACATCACAAGAGATTAGCAACAGAATGGAAGTGGGCAAGACCTAAAAATTGCTGATGTTCAAACACTACTGACTCAGGCTATTTTAGTAGTATAAAATTTCTGTACCCACATCACATAAATTATGTACAAAATCGCAGACAACAGGAGCAAGGGCCCTGTGTCTAAATAACAAAAAATATATTTCTGTGACAGCAGACTTAAACCAGTTGATTTTATCCAACTACTAATGAATACTTTCTAGTATTTCTCCTTATCACAGAGGTTGTCTATATTCTCACTTAGTTCCCTGCCTCAGCTGCTTTTAATGTGCAATTTTTTTTCCAACCCACTCAACTCTGGTTTCTGTATTGGTAATTATATTTAGAAGAATATTAAAAAATTTTGGAGAGATAAATTTGTCCACAACACTAAGGGGAGACTTTCTGAGAACAAGTAATTCTTGCCTATTATTTCAGCACTAGTATATAAAAAGTGATGAAAAAACAGCTGTTTTCTTGACTTTAGCTAGTGGTTAAAATATCCTTGATAAAAGAAATCAAACTTAAATTTTGATAGAGAGCTGCCAGATTACATAATCTAGATAGTGCTTTTTTTTCTTACACAGAACCAGCTATTAGAACTCATTCTAACTCCTACATCAAGCAAAAAAAGTGGGAAGGCACAAAGGATCCAGTTATGAATTCCATGCTGTGGCCCAGAAGAGGTGTAACAGTCTTACAAGTTACAGTGGAGTTTTTACTACATCCTTCTTTAGCCCTAAACGTAAAACAAATTCAAGATCTAGAAGACACTTTCCCATCAGAAGACTGATAAAAGAACAAGTCTTGCATCAAAGTTAACACTTTCTTCTGTACTGTTAGACATTCTTACTTTCAGCGTTGCACAAGCTGTGTAGCACACCGTGGGCAGAATCTCTATGGGCTCTTTGAACATAACTCTGAAGGTACTGGCTGTTCCGTCACAGCTAAATCCAGTGTCGTTCTGTCCTAGCGTCTGATTCTTCTCATAATCAATTATCTGGACAAAAGCATGAAAAGTGTATTTTTATGTTGACAAGCGTGAGAAAGGTTCTGATTGGATGCACATGAGAAGATTACAAGCAAACACTTGCCTACCCCACCCTGCCTAACTGCAAGGACAGAGCAGTCTCAGCTGGAAAGAAGCTGTGATTTCCTGATACCACTGGAGCTGACGCAGCAGGTCGGAACGATGGCTCGCGAGTTTTACAAGGGCTGTGGGCACTGCTCCAGCCAGGTTAAAGTCTGTGCTTGGGAGATGAAGAATAGCTTCCAGACCTTCAGCTTCTGACCTTCATATACAACATCTGATCCTGTGCTTAGATTTGCTGATCTCTGTACACCTACACAGCCCACATGAGGGAAGCTCGTTCGCTGGCTGTGGCTAGTTTAGAAAACAAGTTTTTACAGAGCATGTAGGCAGTCAATGACACCTTCATAAAAGAAAACATGAACTTGTGATGTTACATTTTATACAATTTATTTTTTATCTTGACTCAATATAAAAATTACACTCAGAATACACCATATTTATTTTGCCCTCAATTTCAGTGGCAAATAGGAATCACTAGTTCAAATGAAGTAATAACAGATACCTCCCTTCCCATTTTGGATTGCAATCCTGATCCATGCTGCCCAGTACCTCTTGCAGAAGTTGGATATCAGAGCTTTAGAGTAGAGCACTTCTCGTGATTACTGCACTAAGAAGAATCCTATCAGCTTGAATAGGTTATTATAAAATTGCCATATAATTTTTAGTATTACACAAATGAGATGAAGCTCTATTCTAGGCAAAGTGTACTTTAATTTTTTCCCCAGCCACAATCAATAGAAATATTAACAATTATAATGCTGAAGTCCTAAGCCCTTTTCACATAAAAGATGTATTTGCAGGATACATTATCACTACTTTATGACTAGTTTTAAATGTTTAACTCTCTGAAGCTCTGCTAGTACTGATGCAGAGCCAAGAAGAAAGCTAAAGGCACAAGACTTAAATGACTGTCTGAGAAGATTGTGACAAGAAAGTTTCAGATTCATCAGTTATTAAGGGTACCTCCAGGATAAAGAAAAACTGTATAAGATGGACAGCCTTAATATGAACCATAAAGGTTTATTTAGTCTTTCAGTTTGAATCAGGAAGATCTTTTTCAAGTGAATCTTCTGATCATTCCCACTTAATATGCATTGGTTTTCTCTGAAAATATCTCAATTCTTTTCAGATTAAATAAATCCAGCAAATATCCTGAGGGAATACACCGAATGCTTGCATCTGCTAACAGGAATTCAGCTGAGAGGTTCAAAAAAGGGTTTATGTGAAGTAAAATGTGTAAATTATGTGTAATTTTAAAGTAAATTTTAAGTAAAATTATGTGAAGAAAAAAGGTATGTTTAGTATAGCTGCTAGGTTCCTGAGATCAACTCTTTTTGTTCTAAAGATCCTGTCTAGTGCACTATGCTACTCATTTACAGGGATGTATAGTTTGACAAAACCAAACTGAAGGTACTTCAAATAGAGGAATTTGCAAGTGAGCTTTTAAAGTGAGGAATGTAAAAAAGCCAAATTCCTTCAAAACCTCATTCCAGATACATTCCATTTGGAACATCATTAAGAGGAAAGGCACAACACTTTTTCCTTAAGAGACAGAAATCCCTATCCTTAAGTACAGAGTAGTCAGATAATAATAATCATCAAATAGGAAGCAGAAGACAAATTGTCATTTAAACAGAATGTCCACTAAGGAACTGAAACAGCAATTCCAGCACATGCTAGAAGTCTAGAAAGATAGGGACAATAGAATTTCTGCCCCTATATGAAGTCACAGACTATTTATTTCACAAAATTTCTCATGCACCTAATAAATCAATGTGGCATGATAGTACCAGGTTATGAAATACACAGCACAGGGTAAAACTGTGCCAGTCATGGAATGCTAATATTTGTTATAAAGCTTAGAATCAAAACAAAACCAATCTCTACAAGAAAAACAATTCAAATTGACTGAAATTCCACACTTAAAAAGGAAAAAAAATAGAGTGCTGGATCAATACTAGTAGAAGACAATCCTGACCACAACATGCTAAGGGATCTACTAGGCTACAAGAGCAGGAAATACAATTTTAGTGGTGTCTTCAGTTACCCGCTGGGACCGGGCAAGGGTCACATCAGGACACGAAGCAGGGGGACATTTTTAGATGCTATCACTGGCCACTTTGTGAGCCTGCTAACCAATTGCTCAGTAGGAAGAAACACATTCCTTGATTTGGTACTGAGTGATGAGTAGGATCAGATTCAAAATTTCATAATGGAAACACTATGTAACAGTGTCCATAATATACTTAGAGTCAACACTCCCACATGAACAACAAAAGCAAATCCCCCACAGCTTTGCTAAATTTCAAAGAGAGGAATATGAGGAAGCTTGTTCAAAAGAAACTAAAAGGAACAATTAGGAAAATCAAATCCTTTTAAGAAGCATGCAGGCTACTGAAGGACATAACATACCCAAGTACAGTATCAATACATATCTCCTATTAGGAAAAGCTTGAGAAAAGCTGGATGTTGGAAAACACCTACACTGAAAACGATTGAAGGACAGGAGAATACAGGAGAAAGGGAGCAGAGTTTCACAGTGTTCTTCCTTTTGCCTAGTCACCCACTTATTCCCACTTGTGACAAAACACATCTTAGACTCCTGACCTATTGATTGCTCCCTCCCAAATATAGACCAAACCTTTTGCAAGTGCTACAAGTGTAATTCCTGTACAAGCCTATTTAAACATAATACACTGTACCTGTATATTAACTTGATAGTCTGTGGGTCCATGAATAGATCCATATAATCCAAATCCCACTATGGAAATTCTTCTGTTAACTGTGAACCTGGTAAGACACAAGCCAAGAAAGGAATTCAAACAACTGTGGTGAGTGTGTTACCTTATTTCAAGTAGGAAAAAGACTCCCACTGAAGAGTAGGGAAGCAAATTGAGAATGGCATTGCATTTCTTTTTTAAATAGCATTTTTTATTTAGATTTCAATACTAAGAAAAATACTTTGTCAGCTAGTTAAAAGCTTTGTTAATTCCTCAAGATACTCAGTATTACTAAACAAAACATAACCAGATTCTTTTCAGTATCTCCAAAACAAATACACATAAGACTTGGTATTTCAAAAAGGAATATACAGGTAAGACCCAATCATTCTAGAATGCACCCAATCCTCCTGAACCTCATTCTTTGCTAGTTTGCATTTTATGTGTGTAATAGCCCAAGTTATTAAAAAAAAAAGGAAAATATCAAACGTGTACAACAGAGCCAGCATGTTTGCAACTGTATCTTATATGAAAATGTCAAAGTTGAATGATTTGTTCCCTTTCTTCCCACACATTTCTGTCTCTCCTTCAAATAGTTTCCGAAGTCCTACCTGATCCGGTCACTTGTTCCACTGTAGCCCCAGCGACTCTCCACCTGCTGGAACCTATTAATGCTGCATTCTTTTCCTCTAAGGCAACACCTTGGTCGGTCAATATAATCTACTTTAGGTTTAGGATTGACAGTAAAGTGCAGAAAGAGATTTACTACTTCCCGATCCGACAAGATTCCAGATTGAGCAGGGCCTGTGAAAAAACAAAACTTCTAAGATGATTTGAAGGATTACCCCAGCTGTTGCATTTAAACCACACATATTCACAAACTGAAGACAACAATAATATTTTCCAATGGCCAGAGCATTATCTGCAGAATGTTTTGCTTTCATTTGTGCATCACAACTCTTATTAGTACAGTATTAACAACAGAATTGAGTGTTAAGCATCTAAACACAGTTAGACAGCACTGAAAGATGGTCTAACAGTAAGACAAAGAACTCCAAAACTCACCTGCTGCAAACTCTTCGATAGTCATTAATGGAAAACGGATTAAGGAAAGGGCTCTTCCAAGGACTTTTTGTTTGTTCCCAAATGTCACAGGCAGTTGTTGTCTTTGACATTCTGCTTCTGCCCAGCGAACAACAGCTCCAAAGAGCCTACTTTCTCGAATACTGAGAGTGTCCCTTTCTAGAACTGCACATAATGTATCTAAAGACAAAACAGTTAGCAGCTTTAAATCAGTTTTCATCCAAGGCAGTAACAGTGCTACATTATGTAGCTTAAAATACTGAGCACACACGAAGAACATTCATAATAAGACTATTAGCTTTGTCCTATTGTTACATGTGTGCGTATATATATATATTACACATAATTTACCTTACATAAAAAGTAATCTCTCAATGACACATAGACTTCAAACTAAAAATTAATTTTCCTGCTATAAAGACAGGATATGAACTTCTTGATTCCTAAGAGTGTAACTAACCTCTGTAGTGATAGCCAATATCCTGAAGAATCTCCATGGCTAAGGCAACATCAAAACTCGAAGTGACCAAGCAGTGAATGCACACTACTGAAAAACCAAGTTACTCATGCTGACACCATGGGCACCAGCCAGCTGCCCATCTGGATCAACTATAGCCACAAGCAGCAGTGGTGCACACAATACCAGTTTAAAGATACATGAAAGTGATCTTAAGCATTGACATATTTGCCATCCACAAAGCCTGAAGGTGAAACACAAGATCTGAGGCAAGGTACATGTTTTACAAAAGCAACTTATCCTGTATTTATCACTCCTGGCCTTCTTTGAATAACAGGTATGCACAAATTATCATGGAATACAAGTCAAAAAAATAAATGGGTTTTTATATTCTGAATCTTGTGCCTTTGGGAATTTTTATCTGCCTTGAATTTAAGTAAAGCATGTTTGCAGTTATAGAAAATAGCATATTAGAAAGTCAAAACAGATTGAGACTTACCAAGACTATAGGTCACTCACAGTCTTGGTACAAATCCTACTGAACATGAGTTAACAATGACTTTACAATTTCTTTAAGCAGTGAAATACCTTCCTTCAGTCTGACTTTTTCCCAGAATCTAGCTGAATTGGAGTAAAACCATAGACACATATAGTGGCAATGAAATTGAGTAAGCAAATTTACAACTCCTAGCTTTTGATAGAAGATTAAACAGAGAAACTAACAGTTCATATATTCATTTTTTAAAGCAGGTTTCATTAATTGTACCTGATCTGTGCAACTTTGAATAGATAAGTACCATGTGGCAGCAGAACAGTGTGACTCCTGCTGCATGTACAAAGCAGGTGTGGACACCTCAGGGACGAGGCACAACCCTCAGCAAGTGAAAGCTTTGGCTTCAACGTAAAGTGTGGTGTCACCACAGTGGGAGCCCTGGGACACCACCACTACTCCAACAGGGACACAATGCAGTGGAAGCCAGCTCAGGAGTGAAGCTCAAAGGAAAGCACTGCAGGGGTGGATAACCAAGAAGGGAAGAAGTGCTCGGGACTCTGCATACTCAGATGGGGGAAGGAACTATCCTGTGATTTCATGCTTGGAACATGCAGAGTGACTTACCTATGTCGATATCTGTAAAGCCTTCTGCACTTATGGCATCCATAGTGCTTTTGTCTATTGTGTCAAGACAAAGACTAGCAAGCTGCGGTTCATCAAACAAACGAGCCTGAAAAGATAAAGAAGCGCATCTTAAGCATAAAGCTGACAAACTGCTAACCTTAAAAAGCAAACTTTTTACTCTAGTATAGACATAAATTAAAATAGAATGATTTGTCTAAGTACTCTTTGTGTTTATACCTTGAAGAGCACTTAAAATCTCAAAGGAGTACATAATTAAGGAGAATTTATCATTTCCCTCCAATTACCAATTTTCCTAGTAAATCAAAATTAAGCTTAAATTTACCTACTTGAGTAAGCAGCATAAAGGCATTATCTGCTCGGAGATGCTTTGTTAGGAAATCCACACAATGTGCTTCCAAGGCAGGGACTGCATACTTTTTAGCAGTGTATAAAGTAGTCATGACTGTTTCTGGACCAATCTGAACTTCATCTGAATAAAGAAACCTATAAATAAATACACAAATACAGATCATAAAAACATATCTTTAGCGGGCAGCCAAACACAACAGTCTCTCTGCATTTAGAAAACAGGCCAAAGATTTGCATTGTATACAGTGCAACAGTTGACCTCACTGCATTTTTATAAATAAAGAAGCTAAGTTAAAGGGTTGAAGAAAGAGTATTATGTTAACCTAATGGCATACATTTGTTTTAAACATGTATTACTCCCTCAGACTGATCTGGCTGTACTAGTTATACATAGCTCCCCAACTGTAAACAACAGCTGAGCTGCAGAATTACTTAACCTACAAATGCATGCTCTCAGTTCATCAGGAGAATATCAATGCACAACCCTCTATGGCTGTATTCCTGAAATTCATTTACTGACAGTGCACACTGGCTTCCCCTCCGTGAGGGAATAGTGTCAAGGACTTAGATTGTGAGAATATCTTATGTCAAAGTTACCCCTCTGTAGTATTCAGAGAGGAAAGGGAGTACATTCTAGCAGATGACCTTGACTCTTCTATTCCTGCCACAGCAAAACACTCTGGCTTGTCTCTACTGCTTGAGGCAAGAGGATTGGTTGAGATTTTAGCATAAGCTGTGAACCAGAAGATAGGAGCCTCCACCAATACCAGGAAAAAACCCCATTTCCTGAGCAGTTGTTATTTGAGACTAGACAAGATCAGATCTATTTTAAGGTTCTGTATGGAAACTATGACTTTTTAAAAATAACTTTTCTTACAAGTGACATTTAAGATAATTTTAGCAAAATTTCATCAGCCTTTCAGATAACAATCAAGAATAGTCTGTGATTTACAAAAATACATTTGTCCCCAACACATAGGTAATTAAACATAATAAACCAAGGCACACTAGCAAATGCAAGAATTCCACAATGAGAACTAAGCCTTTCCTTTATATTTCTTAATATTCGTTCTTCAGAACATCCTGGAAATGAATGACACACGGAGACAGAAGGTGTGTTTAGAAGGGTTTTTAAATGTAGCAATAAGCAATTTGTATCCAACAAGAGAAACTTGTGAAAGTAACAGACTTGTTAAACCTCCTTGCAACATAGAGAAATCAAAGTAACACAAACCTAAAGTTTCAACCGAAGTTCTTCACCGTTTACATTTCTTATATTCCAAGGAAATTCTAATTGTCAGTAGTCGCTAACACGCACTAAATATGGTGTTCAACATTAAATTTGCTGCCACAATACAGGTACATATTTACCATTACAAGACTCCACTCAAACAGCCAGCTTGCACATCACTTCGGAGATGTGAATGATGCTCTAGATTAATTTTTTAAACGGGATTTAAATTGAACAGCACCTAGGAAGAATTAATTTAATTAAATGCTAACTTTTTTTCCTAAGTAAAAGTTTCATACAGCTCAATTAGAACTGATTTATGAAAGCTATGAACTATTATTGTCTGTTGATGAAAACGATGGGCTGACTTGCTAGTCACAACTGCTGACAAATTTACTTTTAAGAAACTAATATTTCATAGGTACAACTTTTGCATACTAAATTGACAAGTTCTTCATTAAAGCACTAGAACGGTGCATTTACATTTTGGTTCTAAGATTTAAAATAATCAGTTTAATATGCCATAACTTTCATTGCATGACTTTATAGGAGCTTAGAGTCCAAATCATCTAAGTCGATTAACAGGCTGTAAAAAAAGCAATACTGCCATGCAAACTGCAGACTACAGTCTACATTTTACCTAATTAAAAAAAAAAAAAAAAAAAAAAAAAAAAGAAAATTCCAAGTTGGTTTTGGAACATGATTTTGATTTTATTCCTTAAGTGAATCCAATCTGAAGCCAATGAAGCGACACACCAGAGGAGCTCATCTGGCTTGTGTTTCACTTTCTGCTCTACCTTCTAAAGAAACGGGGTGCAGTTCTAGGTGTGTCTTCCCTCTAAAAAACCCCTGCTCATAAGTGCCAAGAGCTGTGTCTCTGTTAACTCTCCCCTCTGTGGCACGCCTGAACTAGCACAGCTTTATGTTTACACCACTGCTCCTCCTCCACTTGACTCAGTGGCACCGAAGATCACTTATCCTTATTCCCTCCTCTCTTTCCCTTTGAGACACAAACAACTTAATCTTATTGGCATGCAGGATGAGGGAATGGGAAGCTGGGGGGTGTATGTGCATACTGGAAGAACATTTTTAACGACCAGAACAAACAATTTTTCCAAGTGACCATTCAATCATTCAGTCTACATAAGCCTCTCATACATTTTATGCTCCTTTTCTTTACTCTCAGGTTAGCACTTCCTTCTCCCCTGTTTGAGCATCCTCTCAGTAGCTGAAATGTTTTCACCATTATAAAAGTACACAGGAATGTTTTTTTCCTGTTAGTCATGATTACCCCTCTATTTACTGCTTGCCAAAAGTCTCTGCAAAGATTTTTTAGAAGACAGACTGCTAATTTGTGCCATGTCATCACTTTCCTTTATCCTATGATCAAAGGACAAGCTAGCTTACTGTAAAATACGAATGAAAATTTAAAAAAAAAATCTTACTAAAACCAACAAAAAGAAACCCTAAAGCAGAACCCTACTGAGACAACTTGAATTTTTTTTGATCATTGCTATTCAATTTGCAGTTAGAAATAGGAAAAAAAGAAGTTGTTTCACTGGGAAACAGATCCCAACTTTGTGACTTTGATATTATTTCAGCTCTTAAGGATTTATCTGTCAAACTACTTCTTTTTTTCATCAAAAAATCTTTGACTTTAATTTACAAGTAGCCTTTGTCAGTAGATCTTTATGAAACACATAAACTATAGACATGACTTGACAAACCACATGAGTAAATAAAATGGAAATGAGCTGAGGAACATTAATTAGAAAATTATCCTTTTAAAGTTTTGCATTACTTAAACATTTCCATGACCTGATGTTCATTTGGTACGTGTAGTCAAAGATGCTGACTTAATTTCTAGCCAATATACCTCAGACTGCTATTTGCAAACATTAAAGAAATGTCCTCTGAAGGGTAACTATCATTATGTGACCAATTTACTAATGATAGATAAAAGAGGCCAACAGTACAAGGTATCATTCCTGCCTCTTTCAGTCAACACAAGGAAAAGACCCCATGTTGTTTCCAGCATGGAAAAAGTCCAGTACTGGCATGTATTAAAGAAGTTCTCCTTAGATATGTTTTTAACAAGGTATTGCAAAGTATATTAATTTCAATATAAGCTGAGAGAAATATACATAACATGGAAGAATGTCCTAAAAAGCTGGCACAGACAGCAAACCTGAGATGTTTCAGCAGTCCACCAGTGTGGTGATACTCAGACAAGATACAAGCATAATCAGTTTACTGATGCAAGCCATTACGTACTGGCAGCTCTACCAACACAAGATGGCTTTTGTTTGCTTCTAACAACACCTCTTCATTCACTTCTACAGTTTTGAAATACCATGCTTCTTATCTTTACTTAGAAATCTCTTAGAAATCTCTGTTTCTGTGTTTCTATTTTTACCCAAACTTCTCTGATTGTAGCCACTTTTCACTGTCCAGCGTTTTCCCACATATATAGAGACAAACATGTACATGTGCACTGTCATTTACTTTTAACCTTTGAAACCAATCTGCTCTCGTTCCCCTGCACAAACTCTCCACCTTTGCTAAAAATCCACTCACTATTTGGTAAAAATCCACGAAGAACAGCTCCTTTGCTAATAGCAACAGAGAGACATTGCTGCTGCATGGGGGTTTGTCGGGTTTTGTGCACATCACTTGCTTCAGCTCCTGTGTCCATGATTACCGAAGGACCAGGTGACTCTTTTAATTGTTCCTGTCTGTTAGGCCTCAGCAAAAGAAGAAAGTTTGCCAAGACTTTGGAGTTTTTCCTCTTACAAAAAACTTTGAGTCGCTACATACTTATTTCCAGGCAATAATATTACTTGTTTCCCAAATGTTCATAACAGAGAACTGTTTTATGTATTTTTTAGTTTTGCCTAGCAGAGCGGTTTCTTTGATAATAAGGTTATGCAGTTTAGTTGTGTTACCACACCACAGCCCGAGGCACAAATAAACTATTAGTAATTGTTTTTATGAACACCATAAATTTTATTTGCCACTACACTGAGTAAAGAGAAATGGTAAGTGAACTCATCAGTTTCGTGAGCACGCGAACTAGCAGATCCTATTCTGCCCAAATTAGAAATCACTAACACACTTTATATCATTTTTGCAATCACTGCACTCCCAGTCTCACACTCAGATGGCCTGGGAGTAGAAATCAGCTGGTTACTGCCTTCTGCTGCACGTTCCCTCTCTGCCCAAGTATGACTACAAGGGGTGTTATTATGGCAAAAATATATAACAACTTATTACCATCCCTGACAAAGAAAAGTGAACAGGAAGATGACTCAGACTTCAAAGTAAGTATCAAATTTCAAGGTAAGTATCAAATGAAACTAAAAGCTTGGTACAACAGCCTCTGTCCCTTCTTAGTTACTATTAGAAGATGGCTGGATAGTTGCAACACCAAGGGGACGCACTAATTCTCATCATTTTACTTAAACAAACCAAAACATTGAATCCAAGAGCCCAACCAGACACCCACCGAGTGCTTCCCTAAACAGACAGCTGCCATGGAATTAGGGCACTTCTCTTGGGAGAACAGTGCAGGCTAAAGAGCAAGAAGGGACCAAAACACGTTGGCGGGTGACCTTGCGTGGAGCCCACAGGGTATTTCCGCGCCTTCCCTGCATCTCCCTCCGGGGACGGGCAATAGGGAAAGGCCGGGCTCCGTGGGGACAGGAGCAGGGAGGGACCGCGGAGCGAGGAAAAGGCACCGGCGGCCAAGCGGGGCCCCGGCGCGGAGCCCCCTCGGTGCGCGGCCGCCCCCGCCCCGCGCTGACCTGAGGAGCGCCAGGAAGGCGGCGGGCTCCACGTCGGGCAGCTCGATCTCGGCCGAGGTGGTGGCCATGCCGCCGTTGAACATCGCGTCGAACACGGCGCTGCCGGCCGCCAGCACGAACCGGTGGGCGGGGATGCGCTGCTGCCCGGGCCCGGGGGGAGCCGCCCCGCCAGCGCCGCCGCCGCCGCGGGCGCTGCCCTTGCCCACCACGAAGTGCACGTCGCTGAGGAGCTCGTTGGAGAAGAGGAAGGCGAAGCGCTCCCGCAGCGAGCCCTTGGTGGCCTGCCAGTTGTACAGCGGCTCCCGCTGCAGCACCGCGCCGGCCTCGGCGGCGGCGACACCCGCGGCGGTGCCGGGCGGCGTCTCCGCGGGCGCCCCCGGGCCGCCCCCCGCGGCCGCCATCGCCCTCGGGGCCGCGCCGGGCCGGGCCGCGCCGGGCGCTCCCTCAGAACCGCCCGACGTCACCGCGCCGCCCCGCCCGCCGGCCCGCGCACGCGCCGCTGCCCCCGCAGGCCGGGCCGGAGCCGCCTGGCCCGAGCCGGGATCTGCCCCGGGATGTGTCCCGGGATACGACCCTGGACGTGCCCCGGGATGTGCCCCGGGACTGTGTCACTCGCCAGGCCCGTCAAGGCGCCTGGGACCGCCCTCGCGGACGGAATGCGCTTCCAGGGCCGCGGAGAAGGAACAAGCGGGCGCGCAGGGCACAGAGCGCCGCGGCAGGCGCGGAGCTGATAACGCTGCCCGTGGGAGCGAATAAATGGCAGTGATTTTGTTTGGGCACGTGAAACGCAAATTCGTTTTTACAGCGCCTGTTTTCGCTGTGTTAACAGGGAGAACAAGGGCTGGTGGCCTATTTTAACTCTTTCTGAAGTAACGTTGAAACATCGGCGGCTTTTGGCACACACGCCTTAGAGTCCTTGTGCACGTACAGTGTGTCTCGACATTCCGTGTTTTAATTTCTGAGGAGAAAGGTCGAAGCAGAAGAGGCCGCGGCGGCGGTGGCAGGGCGGCAGTGCGGGCTTGTGCCCCAGCAGCGCGCACCCATTCACCGCCCTTGGAGCAGGGCCGTAGGGAGGGGAATGAACCTTCGCGGTTTGTGCGCTGTCATGCTGGCTTTTAGGAAAGAAAGGAGAGAGGAATAAGGAGTGTTGGCGTCTTCCCAGCCCTGTCAAACCGCTGCTGGTGCAGAACTGAGGCAGTTCCTTTTGCCATCTGCTGGGGCTGTGCTGTAACCACAGCGGCGATTTCCACGGTGGCGCTGGGAGCTGTTTGTCATAGCTCCCGACCTGTCAGCATTTATGGAAACGTGTGGCTAAAAGAGGAATAGAACATGTCACCGCTCTGCATTCAGGTTTATAATTAGGACAAAACTGAGACCAAGCAAATGTGGTCCGTTTCGCAGAACAAGTTTTTGAGAACCTTAAGCAAGATGGAAGCAATTTCAGCAGGGTAAACTATAGTGGGAAAGGGCACCAGAAGATATAGTGTACCAACCAGAAAGCAGCAGCTAGCTTTGCACAGAGGCTATATTTAAAAATATAATCATACTGCTGACTTAGAAGAATGAAGGTATCGTCTCTGCACTTTTCTTGTCCCAAGGTGGGCAAAGAAGGGAAAGAAGGAGAGCCCCACATTGCCTTGATAGCTTAGGGACAGAGATGTGAAACACTGACACCATTGGCACAAATGGATAATTTCCATTGAAATGGACCTTTTTTTTCAGTGATGGGATGACCTGGATATTAATGAGCGCTTCTGTCTTTTTGCTTTTATCGTTCTGTGCTCACTCACAGGTTAATCTGTCAGCTGAGAGCCAACAGCCATGACTGCTCTGCTTAGAGAGAACCTTGTTTGCAAAAAGTGTCAGTAACACTCTGGAGGAAGTTAACAAAGACGGAAGAGGGCTAAGGAAAAAGGGAAAGGTACACCAGAGATCTAAAAGGAGGTCGGCTGGGGCAGACAAAGTGTGCAAGACAGCTTCAGGGATGAGAAATCAGTCATAAGAAGGCAAAGCTATGCAACACAGGAAAAAAATGGAAAGACCTGTGTGATGGCCTGAGAAAGAAAATGGAGAGAGAAAATGAGGGGAAAAAACCAGAAATAAAAATAAAATGAAAGAAAACAAAAGTCTAAAAAAACCCAAACAAACAAAAAGCCAAAAAAGGAAAGGAGACAAAGAAAAGGAGAAATGTGATCAGGATGTCCATCTGATCTCTTCAGCTAAATGCCAAATGCACTAATTTAAACAGTTTTGAAAGTGAGAACTAAGAAAATATTAAGTAAAATATTTCCTTTTGACACTGGGCTTTTATTCCTGTAGACAATGAGCCTCAGACATTTGTTTCACCTTGTAATCTTTGTGCTAGCTTCCTTGAAAAAAAAAAACCAGCCAGCTTTTCTTTGGCATTCTCAGTGGGTGGATCACAGCCATTTTTAAATGTGATGTCATGGGATTGTGTTTGCCAGTCCAGATCAGAAATAATACACAATGCTTTTCCCTAAAGGGCTACACATGAATGTCACTAAAATGCCATCCCATTATTTGCTTTCTTAGTGTGTTCAGGTTTTGTCTAGGAAATATAGCAGAAATTAGTATAGGAAAAAGATATTTACATAAGCAATTCCAGAAAAAAGTTTTTTGTTTGATCTCATGTATCAAAATAGTTACAAATCAAGGGCTGCAAACAAAAGTTCAACAGTATTATATTATATAGCTGTGAAGGTTGTCCTGATCTCTAGCCAGCAAAACAGAAGGTCAGGGAGTGTCTACACTTTTGAGCAGCTAATTTTTGAGGTCTACATAACAGCCTGAGCAAGCCCATGCTGACCTGGTGCCTTTTTTCTGAGGAAATTGTGAAGGAAGTACTCTCTGAGTCTTGAGGTTCCTTTACTTGTCAGCAGGGACAGAGAGCACAAAGTGTGTTTACACATACTGAAGAAGAACCAGAGAATGCCGTGATCAAACTGCAGGGATTTCTGAGATACCTGTGATGCCAGGGATGTCCCAGAGACACAGGAATGCCTGCCCTGTGGCCCTGGCCTTCCCTGCCCCTGAAACGGGGCCAGTTCTCAGAGAGCAATCAAAAAGGTTTAGGTTACTAAGAGTATTGTTTTCAATCATTTGTTGCTGAAATGATTTAAATTCTCCTCCCTTTCCTTCTTTTCCCCACATGAACTCAGCTTTGTGTATGCTCCAAGGAGCTGTTTGTTGTTATGATCAGAGTTTTTGAGCTGGCACATATTTTCACAGTGATTAGCAATTGTTCTCATAAGCAGTTAGCATCCTTTCTCTGCTTCAGGAGGGAAGAGAATAATTCAGAGTAAATCACAGATTTGTTTCTGATTAAGCTGCCTGGCTGGGGCCATTTGATGACACATTTTCCTTTCCATGCTCAATTAGACTCTTAAAATCCCCTACCTCTGATCCATGCCTCTGCTGTGAATGACAGACATGCATATTACTGTTCCCATCACTGAATTACCAGTAGCATTACCGTTGCTCAAATGTGTAATTTTTAATAACGATGGTTAATAACAACCACAAAAACAATGTTATCTCCTTGGGCTTTTTCTTGTGGTTGTTATGGTTATCTTCTCTCTGGCTTGCATTAGCCTGTACTGTTGGGATGTGGGGTCTGAAGATAACAGGTCTTTTTTTTGGAGCACAGGATCCACCCAGGCACAGAAAACAGTCTTACATCTGAGGAATGCTAAGGGCAGGGATTAAGTTTTATTCTTATGTCTTGTAAAATGCCTATATAATGTTGATTTTTAAAAAGCCATAATAAGAGACACTGGTATTTTTTTCTCTGCTATGAATTCACCTGTATTCTAAATGTGACCATGATAAATATGCAACTTCCTCAGAATTTTAAAAATTCATAATTCTTTGCCCTATCATTTCTACAAGTAATTCTTGTGTCTGAGCATTTTATTGCACATTTTCAGCTGTGCTGGCTAGCTGTCCTGGAGTATTAAGGTAATTATGTGTCTTGTGCACTGTATTATATTAATACTTTTCTCATTTTTAGTGATAATACTAATGATTGCTACTTTAATTTCTATTACTGTATAGTAATTATTACTTACAGTATGCTGTTGCCATAAACATTCCTACTAATCAAAGCATTTCTGTGAAAATTTTCACAGAAAATTGTGGCTCAGAGATGTGTTCAACTGATACAGATATGACATGGAAGTTTTTGAAGACTCCAGTTGTGGAAGTAGCTCTTTCATTTCTCATTTGACACATTTACGTATTTCAAGAACATACAGCAAGGGGCAACAGCAACATTCATCACATCTTTTCTCTGAAAGTAATCGCAAAACAAAACCAATTATTTAAGCCACAGAAGATTCTACTCACCACATACCTATTTTACATATAATTTCAAATGCTGACATGGCTGGTTCTATGAAAAATCCTGTATCTGACATATATTTTAAAACATTAAAAATATCCTGCTACTCCATTGCTGGAGAAGCAAAGGAGAGGAAATTATTTTATTAGTTATTACCATCATGTCTTTATGACTGACCAGTGACTATTTTGTGAAGTTATTTACTTTTCAATCCCTGCTAAATGTGCTGAGGCACAGCAGTGTTCCAGAGAGAATCCTTATTTCCTGCACTTCTACCAGGCTATTTAACTAGCTGCTTAATTTCCACATAATTAACAAGATTCTTACTGAGAAATGACACTTGCCTTTACAGTTGAAGACAAATAGTACAATTGACACACTCCCTTTTAATATAATGCCTATTAATTTTCCTCTGGCATGTCTTTTTTTCCTCTTAAGATCATTGTTTGGTGAATAGAGAGGTTGTAGCACAAAAATCAGCTCTGTTTTTAAGGTACTGATACTCAATTTTGTAAGTGGAATGGTCACAAATCACTAATTCCTCCTTGGATTCTTCTTTGATGCTGTGATTGCTGCTGGTGAATCCCCCCAAATCCTCAGCAGATCATGAGCACATGGCCTCCTGACCCCCAGTTTATACCATGTGAGCTCTGATGCACCATGCAGCCTGAGATTTACAATACAGCATCACTTATCACCTGTTACACCCTCAGCTAACAAGAAATTCAGAAACAGAAGAGGTTGGCTTTAAAGCTGCTAAAAGATTGCAGTTATGTGTGCTCTAAGCTGCTCTCTCAGCAAATTAACACATTAACAAAAAACCCAAACGTGAAGCTTTTAATTAATCTCTTAATTCATCTCTAAATCCACCATATTTATCTGGACTATTGGTTACTGACTCTTGCCTTAAAATCTCACTTGTATGTACAGGAAAGTAGACCCTCCAAAATGTATCAGCTTAGTTCCATAAAAATTGAATGACACAAGTTGTTTTGTACCAGGATGGCATTTTGTAGCTGGCATCATAATGCAATGAAAGCTTGCTGCTTGGCAGAGCCCTGTGTGAACACGAGCTTCCAAGAGATATAAATAGTGTCTCTTAATCCTTGCATTGATCTTCATGAGCTTGCTTAAGATTCAGCTACCTATGTTTGTTTAGATTACTGTGATTTTGATTTAAAATTAAGACAACTATGTCTTAATGTAATGTTAAACCCTACAAGTAGTCATGATTCAATGGGCAGTTATCAAAGATAAGAGGTGTTTCTAAGGCTAAAAGTAGACACAAAGACCTAATGGCCAGTTAATCGCCTAGTTTGTAGCTGACCATTAATAAATACATGTTTTTACATTCTCCACATTCTTTTGCTGGCACACTTACAAATGTTTTCTCAGTCCTGACATCAGAACTGATCTGCCACCGTTTAGTACAGAGACTGGAGAGAAACAACTTCTACATTATAAGAACTGATTAATGTTCTAATTGAGAAGCCAATAAACAAAAAAGCCCAAGCATATTGCTCATGTGTTGAGCACTGCCAGCACACAAGTGGAACTGGCTTCTTGCTGTGGTCAGGATTCCCAATGAGGAATCTGACATGTGGCATAAGGCTGCTACTTGTGATTTGACAGAGTTGGGTTGCCTATTTTAAAATGACTATTTAGACAGAAATGATGTAGCTTCTGACATGAGAATGTTGCAGCGTGGTCAAGGATCACCAGTTTTGGCACTGTGCTGCTGAAAGTACTATCTTTCAGATGAAACATAAGTTGAGAACTCCAGGAATCTCTTGTTGTCAATCAATATGATCCTTTGACAATTTCTGCATGGGAAGGGGTCCCAATTTTCGCGTTTTCATTACTCCATTTTGCTGTCCTAAGCTTCACTGTGGTTTGTGTAGCCTATATGTATTTTTCAATCTTATTCTGACATCTAATATTGCAAAATAGTTAAATAGTTGTTTGAGTTCCTACAAGCCAGGGCATTCACATGTCTCATGATGATGTTACATTTATAAAATTCAAGAGGGAAAAAAAAAAGAAAAAAAAGATTTTGCAACACCAATAAATGAATATAATTGAGTATGTGACAGGGAGCTGGGAGGTTACACTTACTCTGGTGACAGCAGCTTATCAACAATGCTTTCATATAACACTTTAATTAGTAATTATGTTGTTAAAGACACCCTATCCCTACCTTCATTTTTATATCACTGTTCTGGTACATGTGAATAGAGGGTGGTGTTACAAGCAGTTGAAGTTGAAGTTCTTCTTTCCCCTTCCTCCCCCACAAGAACACTTAGAGTTGTCAAAAAATGCATGTGTTAGTTTTTGAGGACTCCTGGTTTTTAAGTGAGGGTGTTGTTTGATCAGTGAGATTGTTTGCTCTTTGACTTAATTTCTGACTTAAGCCTAATTTTGAACTATTTGCCTTTGGGGAAGTTGATCAGTGATTTTGGACTGCCAACTGAGCAAGTTTTTCTTTTTCTGTAGAATTGGTTTCAACTGTAAAAATAAAGTCAACCAGAATGCTGGTGGTTTTATTTTCTTCCTAAAGCCTGAAATAGAAGCCAGGATATTTTGGCACAGAGCAGGAAGGCCAGAGTTAGAAGGAACTGTAGCTAGAAAAAAGAAGATTTCTGATATGGGAAGTGTGATATACCAGAATCCACATGTTCAACACTATCATGGGTGGACTTGGGGGCCTCCTCTGTCAGGACATGGAAAGGAAAGATGGAGCTGGAAGGCTCACTAATGTTTCTTTCATAGGGTGAGAGATTAAAATGAAAGGGGAAAACATGCCCTTTTGAACAAACACTTCAAACATTCCGTTTCAGGGGTCGCTTCTGCTACCAGATGCTCATAATTACTTTTCTAATCAAAGGTGGATAGATCTCAACACAATAGACTCAAATAATGCACCTGTAGAGTTGAGCTGCTATGTGATTACCATAGGATGTGCCTTGACATTTTCTACTCAGAAGTTTTAATAGGACTTGAGGAACAAGCTGGATGCAAATCAGAGCTGGAATATGCTGGCAGAGTGGTAAGGAAGAAGTTTCCCATATAGTGTTTGACTTCAGAGACACAGGAACTGAAGCGAAGCTTGAGCCGTGAATCCTGAGACTGCACTGTGGCAGCTGCATACAAATAAGCAGCCTATACATTTGAAAGCTTGAGAAGTAAACTGGCTGTGCATTGAAAGGTAGGCATTTGGAGGTGGTAAATTTAGCCCTGACTCATCCAATGGCAATTTTGACACTTGGGTGGACTAAATTACTTTTAGGAGTTGCATCATGTTTTTACCAGATAGTTTGATTGAGCATGGTTTAACCCATTTGTATACCTATGGCCAGATTCTAGATCTTTCTCACTTGAAATAACTACGCAAGGATTTGTTTGTGTGTAACACACAGGACATAGATACGTTCTGTGAGAGATGTTATATCAATTAGTCTGTTGCTTAAACTGACCAAATTTACTGTAACTGACTTAGAAGACCCTTTATTGCTCATAGCTGTTTCTGAGAGCTAGTGACAGTTTCTGCACAGCTTTATCCTTCAAATAAAGAGTTCTTTCCTCTCGCTGGTGTTAACTCCTCAAGTATTTACAGAGAGCACGCTAAGCCAAGCTCTTCAGCCTTTCCTGGCAGACAGGTGCCCTGTTTCCTCAGCCACCTCAGCAGCTCTCCTTTGTATCATTTCAACACGAGGGAATCTGAATCGCGCCCATTATTGCAGAGGGTGCTTTTACAACCGTGTTGATTCTTCCAGAAAGAGCTTGCCTGGCACGCCAGAAGTGCATTTGCTGTTTTCTTCAGGCAACACATTCTCACTTGCCAATGTCCTGGAATTAAACGCTCAGTAAGTTCTAGGAACAGCGGTTTTCATTTCTGTTTGCCTTGCACACAAGGCTCATTCCACCACTGACACTTCAGTGTTGATACTGAGGTATAAACAAAGTTTGAAGCCAGAAAGAAAAGGCTGGCGGATAAGGTCAAATATATACCTAGTTTTTGCTAGATTATTTTGGCATTTAAATGGAAAACGTGAACTCACTTTTTTTTTTTTTTTCCCCCCCAACATTTTTAAAGCGCTAATGTCCTTGTTCTTAATAACCCAGCTAAATACTGGTGCAAAAGAGATGCATCATTTTTTACGGGTTTCCCAGGGAGTTCTGCACTAGCCGGACCAAGGGACCCTCTCTCCATCCACCACCTCTCTTGAGACCGGATCGCTTCGGGGGTGCCGCGCCCCGGCTGTCGCCGCCCCGGTCCCTCGCAGCGCCGTCAGCCCGCAGTTAACCCGCGACGCCTCTGTCGCGGCGCTCCGCTCGGCTGTCACAGCAGCCCCTTGGCGCGTCGCCGCTGTCGGTCACCGGAGGAGCGTCCGTCCCCGCGGGGCTAGACCCGCACCCCCGGTCCCGAGAGGGCGGCATCGCCCGTCGGGCAGGGGCGAGAGGGAGCGCGGCGAGCCCCGGGGCGGGCGGAGGCGCTCCCCGAGCCGCAGCGGGAGCGCCGGGCGGCTCCGGTTTCCGAGGCGGATTTAACCTTTGCGGCGCGGGGCGGGGGGGCGGCCGCCGGCGATGGGGCGGGCGGCGGGCAGGGGCCGGGGCGAGGCGGCGCCTCGGGCTCGGGCGGCGCTGGGCTGGGCTGGGGCGCGCAGGGCGGCCGCCGCCTCCCGCCGCGGGGATGAGCGCCTCGGCGGCCACCGGCGTGTTCGTGCTCTCGCTCACCGCCATCCCCGTCACGTACCTCTTCAACTGCCTGGCGGCCACCGGCAGGTGAGGCGGGACGGGCCCGGCGGGGTTTGCAGCGACGGCGCGGGGTGAAGGGACGGGGCGGGCGGCGGAGCGGGGCGGCGCGGGGCGGCCTCGCCTCGCCGCTGCCGGGTCCTGCCCGCGTCCTCTGAGGGAGCCGAGCCGGGATGCAGCGAGAGCGGCCGCTCGCCCCGGGACCCTCTCGCTGCCGGTTGCCATCACCCGGAGCGTGTCCCGGCGCTCCCGCCTGCGGCTGCCCCGGGCCGGCGGTGCCCTCTGTGCCGCGGCCTCCCCCCGGCTCCTGCCCGGGCATTCGCAAACAAAATCCAGTTCTGTTTCAAAGCGAGTGCGAGAACTCGCCAGCCCCGGAGAGCTCCCGAGCCGCAGGCTTCCCGCAGGCACCCCTCAGCCTGCGCGTGTGACTGGGAATGACCGTGTGCCCTCGCTCGGCCAAAGAACCGGGATCCCAGGAGAAACCGCAGGACTAGAAAAGGAAAGTCTTTCCTCATGGCAAAAACCACTTCACTTAAAGGTCTGTGTGGTATTTTGTGATCCCACAGCCCGGGGTGTTTTGCAACTTTACTGCACAAATATTTGCTTCTTGTTTTTAGGGCTTTGCTACATCTGTTCCTTCCTCATTTTCTTCCTTCTGGCCGATAACTAAATTTTTTTGGTTTTCATTGCTAATGTCGAATAACACATGGTGACTTACTTGATGAACTGCCAATATTTATTTCAAACTGATAGACTGCAGTGAAAAGTCGCTGCAATATTAACAGCTGTAACGGTATGAAGAAATTCAGACTATCAGAAGATTCAAAGCATAGAATAAATCAACAAGCTAGTACTGCTCATCCTGACTCAGAAAGTATGTGTGTATATTTTCTGAAATATTTGGTCTTGCAAATTCTTTGCAATAATTTTAAGTCAAGTTTCACTGAGGCTGATATTGTCATAATATAATTTGTTTCTACACAACCTGTTTTCTTGACACAAGAGTGGTACTATGTATAAAGTGATGTACCAGATATTTTTAGCTTATGCTTCTGGACTTTGCCTAATTTTTTCCTCCGTTTTTTTCCCTTGCACAAGGACAAAAGTGAAGACTGAGGAGGAGAATCTTGCCTTAAAGAGAGCTAAATATAATTTACACACTTAGACCTATGAAACAATTTTAAACTGATTTTCCTAGCTTGCATTTTCTTGGGGAAGGAGACAAATTTGCTTTGTGCCAAAGATTTTTTTGTGCTCTGTGCCACTCCCACTTTTCATGCAGTAACGTTATAGCTCCATCTCCAGGGAAAAGATCCTCTTTCCTGAGCCCACCTGTGCTGATCACTGAAGCCGCTCAAGTGGTCCTGCCTTGTAGGGCCAGAGAGACCTCTGGCAGCACTTCCACAACTGACCATTAAGCCCAGATCCATCAGAGGTGCCCCACTCTGCTACTCCTATTCCACAGACCAATGTGTTTTATTTTTGAATTTCTAATTTCCTGAGTAGATAATTTATTGCTGAGGTTAGACAAAATGTCCCCAATGATCCTTTTTGGCCTTGAAATCTCTGTGGGTTAGATCCTCATCTTTCACTGGCCTTTAATTTTCCCATAGTTTCTGTTTATTTTTGCAGATACCAGTATGATTTTCGTCAGACAAATCTAGATTTCTGGATATGTTGTTTATCTAGCTATTTTCATATTTTCTTTTTTTAGCTGATCACATGTGAAAAGAGAGGCACATAACTTCTGCAAAACTATAGGATGAATACTATGGCAGACTATGCAGTAAACTTTAAAATCTGTATTTTAAAGTATTAAAAGTCACCTTATGAGTATGTGCATTTGAGGACAGCAGGCTGAAGAAGCAAAATTCTATCTGTTTTTCTTTTAAATTCTTCTTTTTTTCTCTCTCTTTTTTTTTTTTTTTACATGCTGTTACAGTCCCTGGGTAATCGTTGCAGTTGGATTACTTGTTCTGGTTCTTATTGCTCTGTCAGCTCGTGTTGTTGTCAAGAGAAAGCCACCAAAAGACCCGCTGTTTTATGGTATGTCCTGGTAAAGCTGAATGTCCTGGCTCACTTAAGGCTTTGGTCTAGGCTGCCATGGCTCACCTGCAAAAATGGCAAGTCACGTTTCCCTCTCCACCACCTTTTTGTTGTCCTTTCTCCTTTCCAAGTGATGACCTCAGTCAAGGCTGTGAACTTCACGTGACCAAGATTTTTGAAAGGCTGCATAGTCCTTTCTGCAGACACTGACCTTCCACGGGGGCTGTGCCTACAGCTCAACAGAATTTCACATTCCTCAGAAAAGCTTCCTAAGAGCTGTGTTGGCCAACCAGTAACTAAAAAATACTGAGTTATGTGGGAAAGTCATATTGTGTGTTAAATATCTGTGACCTCAAAGCTGACACATCCAGTTCAATAGATCTCTGCTCGACTGAATTAACTGGACTGGGAAGCAGCTGTATGATTCCAAGTATTTATTAATTTATTTTTTTCCCTTTATCTTGTTACAGTTTATGCTGTATTTGCATTTACCAGTGTAGTGAATCTAATAATTGGACTGGAACAGGATGGAATTATTGATGGATTCATGACTCATTACTTGAGAGAGGTAAATAATAGTTTGGCTTACAAATGTAAATAAAATTGTCACTATAAATAGCTTGGTGTAGTATTTGTCCCAGAAAAATAGCCACTTACACATTCAAAAGGGTCTTCTTGAATTTTGTAGTTGACCTGCCTCATTATTGCTATGGATGAAACCTTCAGTGACTTGCAATCTACTGACTCATTTGGGAAAAATAATGTTGCTTTCAAGCTCCATTGTTGTTACACTTAACTTCAGTAGCACTGTTCTGTGTTAACTTCTGTGGGAATTGAATGGACTGCACATGATTGCAGAAAACCACAGATAGCACTCAGGAGTGCATGAGTACTGCAACACCAAAATGTGTTACCAAGAAAAAACCAAAATCGCTCCTTTATTTCTGCCTAATCACTTTATTAAAAGGAATTAAAGTAGAGTTAAAAAAATGGTGATGCCAGATACCTAGTCAGCAGAATCTGCTGGCTGCTGAATATCAACATCCACCAAAAATAGCTCAGTAAGAGCTTGACAGGAAAGTCACTGAAGTCATTGAAAAGATTCCATGAACTTAAGCGTGAAATGAGTTGCACCCTACAAGGTTATACATTGACATCCATATATTCAGTACTGCTGTAGATCTCCAGGTTGCTAAATATATCTGTATTTGTTCTGTGCTAAATCGATCTTTATTTTGTAGTTTTTAATCGCTAAAATATGGAAAAGTCTTATTTCCATAACGTGGCAGAGTAATGCTGGCAGTCACACACAGGAGTTTCCCCTTCCCTCTTGCACCCTTCATTGCAAACCTAGAACTCATGCAATTTTCCTGATCCTGCCTAGGTCAGGTCTGTGCTTGGAAACGTGTGTTGTTGTTTCAAGGCTGTACCACTGGCTTGAAAGAATGCCAGGTACTCTTCTGAACTCGTTACTTGCTGCTCTTTATTAATTGTTATTCTTGCCCTAAGCACTGTGTTTTTTCCCAAATGGACGTTCCCCAGGGTGAGCCGTATCTGAACACGGCGTACGGCCACGTGATCTGCTACTGGGATGGCTCCGCTCACTACCTGATGTACCTGCTGATGGTGGCAGCCATTGCATGGGAGTGAGTCTTGGATTTGTGCACTCTTTACTTTGCTTGCCTTCTCACATCATCTACAAAGGCCTTTCTTTTCCATGCAGTGTTTAGATTTTTCTTTCGGGGTGGTTTCATGTTGTAGGCCAAAGCAACGCTGTTAAAATTCCATTACTTCCAGGGGTTCTACCCTTGCCAAGTAACTCTTTCTCTCAGCTGACTAAGCCCAGCAAATGCATGGAGGTGCAGCCTGTCTTCACCCTGCAGCAGAGTGGAGCACATCTACATGTCTTTGTGTTAGCTAAAAGCTGAAAGATGAGGTGCATTAAAAGCATGTGTGAAGAAAAATTGTTTTTCAAATAAAAAATTTATGGTAGGAGTAATGTATTGCTTAGCACCACGATGATCTCTCATCCCTGTTAGAGAGTGTCATCAAGTTTAAGAGCAAATGGTTATTTCTAGAGATTCTTATGCTGCTTGCTGTTGAATAAAGAGTTTGAGATAGTTAAGTACTTAAATTCCAGAGGCAAATGTACCTGCTGGTGATAGTAGCATTAACAGTATGAAATTAATTATGAATTCTTTTATAGTCTTGTACAGCCTGTGATGTGCAAACTCATGCAGTCAGCCTTCAGAGGAGTGACACATAACAGCAAATAGCAGAGTATGCCCAAGGCCTGTACTGTTCATGTGATAACCTTCTTCCATATGAATTCCTCCGTGACCCCTCTCAGAGGCAACAATCCACTGTTGATTTGTGGTACAGATTTTAAAAACCTCTACTTACTAAAATACAACCATGGCAATGAATATAATATTTAGAGTAGGGAATTTTTAGAAACTGTTCAATAATGATGTCTTGTTTTCTTTTTTAAACAGACAAAGCTATAGAACCATTGGTCTCTACTGGCTGGGTTCCATTATCATGAGCATCATTGTCTTTATGCCTGGAAATATTGTGGGTAAGGAAGTAATTTATATGACCAGCTTTATCCTGTGAAACATTTTCTAAATTCAGCATTGTGCTATCTATATTTTAGTGCAGGGTTGGTTCATTTCTGTAATAATATGAAACAGGAATTTTAGGAATATCAGTAAAGAGATGCAAGATACTTTAAAATTTAAATATGAGGAAGAAAACACGGAGACTAGGGAGAAAAAGCCCTTTAAATTTACTTTGCTTTCAAGGGAAAAAAAGGAAATATTGTGTTTTGTTATATCTATTAGGCTTTCATCTAAACCAGGTTTAAGTAATGAGACAATACTGTCTCAGTATCATAGATATATAAATCTTACTTTGCATAAAATTTCCAATTTGCTTAGAAGTCTGACTTTCCAGCAGCGTATAAGAGGCATCCAAATCACCTTTAAATGTAAAATCTGGAAGTTATTCCATTTTCAAACTAAATTTAACATTCCTAGATTTCTAACATAAATCCGTGCATAGCTGTGCAGTTAGAGGTGAGGATTGCAATAAAAATATTTACATCATTGTTACTGGCAGGTGAGCCATTAAGGGTGAAACCTTTCTCAAGAAAAGATTTCCTTTTTAGCTAAGGAAACTGTTGCAAAGTTGACAAATGCTCAGCTAAATGTTGATGTATCCAAATCCTGTAGTCAGCTTTAGGGAAGGTCACTCTGGTCCTGCTTTTTATGACAGAAGAGGAATATTCACGGTGCAGGCTGGGGCCAGCCCAGCTCCCTCCTCTGAAGATAAACTCACCACGGAGAAAACAGCAGATTTAGTGTGACTGTCCCTTCATCTTTCCTCTTGGGAAAGCCTCTCAAGATCGTGCCTGCCACCTTCCTTTCTGGCACAGAGAGTAGACAGTGTCAAAGACACACATTTTCCTGGTTTACCTGAGGCTGAGGAGAGCTCTCTGAAAGTTTTGTCCTCAGTGCAGGCCTGTGGGAGAAATCAGCACTTTGGAAAACAAACACAGATCTTGAAAAATGGATACATTAACCCCCATTTTTAAAAGAACAAAGTCTGTATTTGAAGCAGGTCCCATTGAGAGATTTGAAAGCTGTCCCATCCTATAGGATTACCCAATGCAGAGTGACAGAGGTGGCTTCCCATCTTCTCAAAATGTCCCTAATTCTGAAATGGCTTCCTGTCTGATAGTGTGTTAACAGTGATTTCTAATGTTTTATGTTTGTTTCAGCTTTGATGTTACATAGCATATTTTTTAATTCTTCTGCAACAGAGCTTACAAATTCTCATAAATCTTGTAATAATTTTTTAACAGGCAAATATGGAACAAGAGTGTGTCCTGCTATTTTCCTAAGTATACCATATGTCTGCCTCCCCATATGGGCTGGGTTCAGAATTTATAACCAACCTTCGGTGACTCACGACGCTCCAGTCAAGGTAATTTTATTGTATTTCAGTGCTGGCTACTGTTAGGGCAGCTGAAATATGCTGGCTGTTTCTGGTGGGTTTTATAGGTCCCCTGGCAAGCATGGGATGTGCTGTGACTGTTCACTCTTATGACAATTGCTGTTGGGCTGTGAGGACACTGCAAAAATATCTATACTGCAGGACTATTTCATTATGGTGGAATAAAGAAAAGCAAAAGAATCTCATGTTTAAAGAACCCATTCATAGGTGTGACTGTGTTTCTACTCTCTATCTATTCAGTTTCTGACTGTTTCAGTTTCTTAGCTGATGGAAATACTGGTGTTTACTAGCTTCATTAAGCACTACAAAATCCTGTAGAAACACTACAGGAAAGTACTCTTCTGCATATGACTTACAGATTTCATGTAATTTAATGATTTTTTGTATGTGCTTTCTGTAATATTAGATTTTACAGGTGAGACACTCTACATAAATCGATATGGAAATTCTTTACACATTTCTTATAAAGAAATCTGTAAAAATGTTAACTTGAAATTTTTAGACTTTTGTCTTTGAAATTACTAGTTGGGTTGCAATAAGATTAACTGAGCAGTCAAAACAATGCATTGATAGTTTATGCACTGTTTTATTAAAAAAAAAAAAAGAATTAAAAAGTCCCTGCAGTACGTAGCACAGAACAGATCTTTCAGTTGCTGTAAGCAAGCCAGTGTACTGCTGCAGCACTCTGTATCAGTTGTAAGCAATATAATCAATTAATATTTTTGCATCACAAGAGCCCCTGAGTCTCAGTCAGGTTCATTCTGTAACTGCAAACATGGACAGAGGTGAAGGATTGGTTGCTGTTCAGGGCAGCTGAGTGCCAGCAGCAGAGCCTGTGGCACAGAGTGACAGCAGGTGAGGCAGGACAGGCCTTCCCAGAGAGGTGTGAAAGACAACATCCAGCCACCCATCCATTCTTCAGCAGGAAAGAGAGGGACAGACAGATGTTCACATCTCCTCAGGGCTGAAGAACAGCAAATGAATCACAACTTCCAGGGCAAATCGCTATGAAAGGCAGATTGGGGGAATCTTCAGGTGCTAAAGCTACTCTCCTGCATGGGTTTGTAGGAAACCACATGTCCCATCCCAAAGCCATTTGAGCTGATTTGTTCGAAGCAGTCACTAATTCTGGCCAGAAGCACTTTCTTTAGACTCATCAAGTGTAGTTAAAGGTAGTGATGGAAATTTTTACTGCACACATTAGTGAGAGCAGCCTTTCTGTGGAGCATGGATGAAGGTTTCAGTGTGTTTTCATGGTAATAAGAATACCACAGAAATAGACATTATAGAAAATATGTGATGGGCCCATTACTTGCTGAAATGCAGCCATGTCTCCTGGGCTTACCAGGAGCTAAACTGCTTACCTAGGTTTGATATTTTAATTTATTATATATTTCAGAGAAACTTAGTTCTAAAATTCTATTTCAAAAAGAGAGTGCATGAAAAGCTGGTGATCTTAAAATTTAACATTGCCCTTCTTTGTAAATTCTTTCTTGTAAACCTAAGCTTCCTTGCCCAGAAGATTATAGAAAAAGCCTTTATTCCTTTCACTGGAACTTCATAACCCACCCAAGTTGTTTGTTTTTCAGAAGTTGTATTTAATCCTCACAGGTAAATTATGCTCCATATCTGAGCATGCCTTTAAATCTTAATGTGACTACTTGTGAATTTTTCATATGACTCTTTCAGTCCCAAATTAACAATTGCTTCCAGGAAATAATTTTGTTTAATGCTACTAATCAGTGAGCTAATAATTTTAAGTCCTGAATATATCAGTAGGTCATTTGGAATAAGCTGTAAAATTTAGCTTTTTTCTAGCTATCGTTATTCAGAGTTGGCATCAAAAAAATTAGGAAGAAAATGTAACAATAGTTTATAGCTCACAATTGTTAGTATATAGGAAAATACTTACATGAAAGCAACAGAAGAAAAGTGTATTCTGTTGGCCAAGGTATACATTGCTATAATATTATTATAAACCTGTTAGCTAAAAAAAATAATCACTGTGGGGGCAGAGGAGACGTATTCAAGTTTTGTGTGTTTTCTAATGGAGGGGGGTTCAGGGGAGTGGAAGGGAGCTATGCCCTCATTTGGAATCAAACCAACCTGTGCTGCAGTCTTTATAAAGCCCAACAGATTTATCTACAACAGCTCAGAAAAGTTTAATATAATTCAAAATTCTTTAACAGAATTAATACACAAATTCAGATTTGCACATGAATTCTGAAGGGACTGACTTTTACGGACAGCACACACAAGATTATTCCAATTCCTTAAAACTGATGATGTTAGAAGCCTCTCAGAAGTTATGGAAAATAGCTTTTTCCTGGAAGTGAGAGAAGTTGCAAAGCGTTCCTACCCACTTCCTTGCTGCACAAAGGAATCCCTGGGGCTGCAGAGATCTGAGCAGAGTTCAACGTTGTTTGCAGTTCATGGGAAACCTGTGGCAGGCCAGATCTGCTTGGCCAGTGTTTGTAACATGTAATTCAATTTAGCACGGGGTGATGGGGCTTTGCTGGGTAAAAGAAAGATAAGGAAAAACTACTCTGTAGCTGAGGCCTGCCAGCAAAGTGCATCCTGTCTTTCAAACTCCTGCTTCTGCTTTTTTTCCCTTTTTTTTTAAGCTTTGCATTTTCATTTTGTTTGCATGTCTGTATAAAGAAAAAAGGTGTGAATTTTCTGTACCCCGGCAATTTCACAAACTAGTACTGCAGCAGAGGCTGCTTCCACTTATGTTGGCTTTGTCTCCAAACCCTCTAAGCACAAAGTTCTATTGTAGCTTTTTGATTACATTTAATACTTGAAGAGGAATACTGAAATATTTGAAAAGAGGAGTGATACATACATATATATATATAAAAGTGCTTCACACATAGTCCAAAAGGGAAAGAAAATATATCAGCTTTCTATTATCCTAGGTAGTCTACAATTGAAAATTATTTGCAACTCAGCCATGAGAGGCCTTTTTCTTTTATAGGAATACACATTTGAATTTAGGCATTCTTTGCAGGTAATATTAAAAATACTCCTACACTGGTACTGTGAATACTGTGAAGTGGCACCATACTGCCAAAACCTGTTACTTGTGTTTGAAGAACAAACAAAGGTCTTTGAAAGAAAGATCCAGAAAAAAATTGTTATGAAAGGGATGGCCTATCTGTTTGCAATAGCCTTATTTTTGTGAACCTGTAATCCAGATCTTGTAGCATTTACTCAGAAATTGTCCTTGCAACATTGGTTCTCCCATTTCAATAACTTTATTGTGAGTATCTTGATCCTGTGTGCTTTTAACTGTGCCCCTGCATCCTAATTTTTGTTTTGCACTTTGGAGACAATTCCACAAGTGTGTAACAGGAAGGAAAGCAGGTTTTTCTTTTGCTGTCTGCATGCCAACAAACGGCCAATAAAAAGGAAGAGGAAATGAGTAACACATATACATGGGGAAGTTTTCCCTCTGAACTAAAGAAAGATACTCTGATGTGTTTATAATTTTGTCTGTGACTACACATTGCAGAAAGTGTAGCTCAGACTATTTCCATGGGTCTTGTAGATTTTACTGTACAGGCAAAGAGATGCCTTTGGCTCCCCCAAGCCACCTTCCCCGTTAGATATCGAAATGGCCTTTGCCCCTGCAGTGTGAACCCCTCCCCTCCCTGCTGCAGCAGGGGGGATTCCTGTGCTGGGGAAAGGAGGCACAAGAGCAGAGCCAGGGGCTGGAGGTGCCTCAGTGCCCATCCCAGGAATTCACAGTGCTCAGGGATAGAAGAAGGGAAGGCAGGGTTTCCACGTACTCGATACACACACATTTAATTCTCTGTTTCTGCGTTGCATGCTAAGATACAATATTTGCTCACTGAACTCAGCAGAGGACTCAACCAGCCACAGAAAAGCTTTTATTTTATGCCAGTGATAGTCCATTAATTTTAATAGTGTCACAAGCTGCTGAAAACCAGCATTCAATAATGAGATGGACCCAGTCTTTTTACAAAGCATACTAGATTCAACTTGAAATGTTTGAGACAAACCTACATTTCCAAGGCTTTTCTACACGGGGACATTCAGGAAAACATGTTATTTCCAATTATAAAAAGACAATTTTAAAGACGTCATGCTGCTTTAAAGCCTTAGGTGATTGCAGAGTTAGTGTTCGTTTGATTTTAGGTTGCTTGAAATGACACTAATCTGTATTGAAATGGCTTCAGTTGGATCCATCCATTTCTAGAGTTTATCCAGATTAATTTTCCTCACTACATCCTATAAAGTCTGAAGTCACATTTTTAGTGGAAATCTTCTGTCTCTGAAATCAATGGATAGATGTGATGTTTCATGATGTTTCACCACTCCACCCTCTCTGCAGTGACTGATCTGGAGTTAAATACACGTGACATGGAACCAGGAGGTACCCACTAAACACGTTCTGTGTTGCAGGTGGTTCAGGAAGTCCAGAAGAAAGGACTCTTAAGACGACCAATAGATTTAATGTTAGCTGCATACCTCATTCTAGCCACGGGGTTTTGCATATTTAGGGGCATGGTAAGTTGAACATATTTTAATAATTTAATTTAATTTTCAGTCAAGCTTTTAAACTTGAGCCTGTATGAAAAAGCATGCACATTGTGGCCAAGGGAAATCCTGTAACATTTGGGTTCAAGTAGGCCTTAGATATAAAAGGATAAATTATATATGATAACTAATGGTGTTTTGCTTCTCCATTTTGTGCTGTGTGCAGCATGTTTTTCAAGTGGAGGTGCACAATCACCAGAGTAAATAGCATCCCAAGAGGAAATCAACACAACCTAAAGCTGTTTTCATTGGTCTGTTGTTACATTTATGGCCAAGAACATCGAGACAAAGCAACTAAAGGAATTCTGCATTCATGTTTTTCTAAGCAGTAATGCATATTTAAAATTATGTACAAAACCACATTAGCTTACACTGCATGAGATAGAGGAGAACATTTCCACCTAAAAGGAAAAAAAAATTATCCACATTACCTGAACAACACACATTGTTTCTACTTACCAAGAGACAATTTTTTTAAATTGTTGCTCTCTAAGCATAGTTGATTGAATTAAAATTTCCGAGGGAAGTAAGCAGTACTGAAAATGCTTTCAGGAGTAAATCCAGCAGTAGGGAAATCTATTCCCTTGTCAGCTCTAATGCATTTTCTGTCTTTAGCAGAATGAAACTTGTGTATCACTCAGTGAGCACAGCTCAAATGTTTAGGCATCTCAGATAACTGCCTGCTTGCTTGATTTGTAGATTTGATCCTTTCTAGAATAATTCAAGCAGGAGGTGATGATAAATACCCAAGCAACATTTTATTTACCTAGTGCAGACTGTCCTTTTGTAGTTGTGCTGCTCACATTCCTCTCTCACCTCCTGTTTCTCTTAAAAATTGCCTCTCAGAAACACTTTTTTCTTCTAATTTGCCAGACTGCTTTATTTCTTATAGTTCGTGTTACTTCAGAGCACCACTGATACAGGTTAAATCCGCTGGTTTACCTGTAATTTCACTGTGCAAAATGTTGGTCTCACAGTGTAACTTGGTTCTGCAGTCCCACTTCGTTTCTCAGAGGAATTTTTTTTTGTTGATTTTGAGACCCTGGTAATTTCCTTATGTATTTCCTTCACCAAACAGGAACTGCTCATACATACGGAGATCAACTGAACATCTCTCTATAAGCTGCAGCAACCATAATTTTGTGAAAAAGTTCATAAAACATAATCCATTACAGCCCACTCAGACCTGCTTCTTGGATGCCCGTGTTGGAACAGAACAGGGGGGAATATTGACTTGTTTGTGAAGTTTTGCATCGCCCCCTCAGAGCTGCACAACAAACACACATGAAATCAAGCAGTGCAAAACTCTCTGGTCAGCCCTGCAGCTCAGGCATTAACAATGCCACAGCCATGCTCAGGGACAGCTGCTCACATGGATTGCTAGCTCAATTTAGAGCAGGACTTTCTGTAGTAGTTTTAAGGCCTCCCATGAAAAGGAACTACTTTTGCAGTCTCTCCATGTTTATTTGGAACTTGTTCTTTCTATAGGAATGTAAAATCCAATAATGTCTCCTTTACTACTCTCAAAAGTTATTACTTTAAGTAACACCTGTCTCATGCATTGCTCTCCACTGCTACCTTGTCCCAGTGCAGCTCTCTTCTTGGACTACATCCACAGTTTGCTATCCTAAAACTGGGTGCTTATCCTGAAGTCTCCACTCTTGGAGCAATTTTCCATTGGAAAGTTCATTTAGTGGGATCAAAGGCTATTAATCAGAGCAAATCAATAGCAATTATACTTTTACTACAGCATAGCCAACTGAACAAATTCTCCTCCAGACAAAATCTTCAAAGCAGGCTGCCAGCATTTCCTCACAAACCCACTGAGCAGGAGCTGAGAGGAGGCTGCATTTCACCTTTTAACTGGTGATCACATGGATCACCTTCGCAGGCTCCAGGGTAGCTGTGCTGCAGACCATGAGTGCCCCTCTAGGGCTGGTGACACGTGTCAGGTTGGCTGGTTTCAGAACAAATTGATCACAGGAAGTTTTAAAACTTCTTCTCAGATTGCCCTGGACTGCCCTGCTGAGCTCTGCCGGCTGTACATTCAACTGCACGAGCCCTATATAAAAGATCCCGCTGCCTATCCCAAGCTTCAGGTAAAGCCCCGAGCATGGAGCACAGAGTGGTAAGGAGTGGTTTGTAAACTGGGGCAAAGATAAAGCCATGGGTTTCAGAGATGACAAGATCAATACAGGAATCATAATTCATGGCAAGTTAGAGGGTATTTTCCAGCACAGCCATTGTAGGATACCAACTCCTTGTTGTGATAAGCTTAACTTAGGTTCAAATTGGTTACGTGGAGTTACACATCCTAATTACTCAGGGTTCTTTTAATGCAGCCCATGAAACAGATTGCCATGCTTTTTATGTTCATTCCCCTTCCTTAGAAAGGCAAAGTAGATTTTCAGTCTGGAATTATGGAGCAAGAAGGGGTGTAACAGGACTAGATTCCTAAAGCTCACTTTACACTTCTGTCCCCAGTGACACACTTTTGAAAAATGGCAGTTAATACAAAAAGCATTGCAGATGAGGGAATGCTGTGCTTTCATTCTGTAGTATTTGATGTTGAATATCCTTTGCAAGCCTGGCTGCTGCATGGGGACAGGGCCCAAAGCAGTCAGAGGACACAGGGATGCAGAAATGAGTGGAAACCAAGCATCTCTGCTGGATGAGCTCCTTCTGGGAAAGGGTGGCATGGCTGTGTCTCACAGCTCCCAGCTGAGACTGCAGTGGAGCCTGACAAAGGGACTCCCGTGTTCTGTGGACAAGGAGTTAAGCCAAGCCATGCTTTTTGACATGGTCTCAGGACAGTTAAGTGGCAGGAATACATGTCCTGGATGAAGTGGATATGGATGGGGCAAGGAGATGACACCAATATTAGGAGAGACCTTAGGGTAGCTGGATCCAGTCAGCAGTATCCAGGTGTGAAGTTAGAGCTGCAAAAAAGCCCTGGGAATCATTGAGGCCAGAAGTGTAGTTTTGAGTAGTCTCAACTCCTCAGCAAGCAGCTGACTGATTTTTAAATGCATCTCCCTCACACTGCAAAGCAACTAATATTTGTGTTTGAAATGCAGATGCTGGCATACATGTTCTACTCGGTGCCATACTATGTGATTGCTCTGTATGGCCTGCTGGTGCCTGGCTGTTCCTGGATGCCTGATTTGACCCTCATACATGCTGGAGGACTTGCTCAGGTATTTCTTTGCAAAATGTTCACTTTTAAATTACATAATAATAAGTAGAGACCTATGGAATCAATAAGGGGCCCAGGGCTTGATCTTCCCATGCAGGTTTTGTGCTGATGTAACTCAGATCACCTTTTGTATCTGTAAAAACCCCTTAATTTAAGGGAGTGAAAAATCAAATCTACCACGTGTCTCTAATGACCACATTCCTGCTTTAGCAGACTTCTCTCCTCCTACACAATGTTTTTATTGGGCTCATTTAAACCTTATTAAGTGCCATGCACTCTTTACCTGGGATCATGAAGAAAGCCCATCCTAAAGCTGTGACAATCAATTGTTAAAAAAACCCAGCAAAACCCAAACACAACACAACAGCACAGTACATTGTTTCCGTAATTTCTGTTGGCCAATGTCTTGGGGTGACAGCCAAGTAGGTAGTTTGAAATATAGAAAAGGAAAAAGTATTTCCTTGTCACACAAAATGTAGTGTCAGTGGATGATGTTGATAGAACTCTGGGAGCTGCCTGGGCCTCAAACTTCAGTAACACCCAGGCGTGTTTGTGTTACCAAAGGCAGACAATGATCATATTTCTTTTAGTCATTCTGTTCTGGTTCTCTTAAATAAACAACTGCAGTTAATTACTAAATGGTTCTGATGCTTATGAGAAGACTGACCAAAACAAAACAATCCAGCAGGAACTAGTAAATGACTTATGACAGACGGATGAGCATTAAACAGATGAGACACCGGGACAGTCAGTTTGTTCTGTACGTAGGAAATGAAATGTGTGTGCTCAGAACATCCAGGCAGTGCAGAAAACAAGCACAACAACCCTGCCACAATAGTGACAGCATAGGGACACAGCAGTAAGTGTATTCAAATACCATTATGAGATAAATACAAACCAACACTTTGTTCCTTGGGTCTGAGATAATCATGGATACAAACTACAATCCACTTTAACTGCCAATAAGAATGGTGGAATGACATTTTCTATTTGGGAGCAGTTACCACAGAGAGTAGGACTTTTTTCTTCTCTATCAGTTTATAGAGAATCTTGAACTATCATGTGATATCAAAATAGAAAAACAGAATCTGGCAAACATTAATGAGGAAGTTTAAATGCTCAAAAGGTATCATAAACACTGTACAACAGTGTTTGGCCTAAATATAAAAAAAAAGAGCACAAGCTAGCTAGGTAGGCAAAGGGGTGTTGGGAACTTTCCTCTACTGACAGATTACTCAGGTTTCATGAATTGCCCAGACAATCAGGAAAGAGATCACTCCTTCAACGATTTTTTAGCACAAGGAAAAGTAAATCAGAAGTCAGAGCATGATGACTATCCCAGCCTTGCAAACTTACCAGAAAGCCCAGCCTCCCAGTCTGGAGGTGATTTTTTTTTTGTTGGTTTTGGGGTTTTTTCCCCCCCCTTTAAAATGTTTCCTGCAACAAATACTCACTTTTTAAACAGCCCTTTGTACCTTTTAGATGTGTGAATGCTACACTTTGTTGCTGAAGTCTAAACCCCTCTGTTGTTCGTGGTTCAGCCTCAGGATGTCAATTTACACATTAGACTAACACCCAAAATTTCCCATTTCACTATTTAAAGCTCGTCCTGGCACCAGCAAAAGCTGTGGGCTGACAGAAACTGATTAAGAGAACTATATGTTGCTGTGCACTGTCCATATTTTATCTTGCTTCAAAAAACATTTCTTGACATTTGGGAGGGTTTTTTTGGTCATTTTTACTTCAATGCACTGCAGGATGAACTTCAGCCATCCTACAAGTGAACATGATTTAATTGATTTGCCTTGGTAAACTGTGACCAACCTGGGATGTAAAATGCATGTGACAATGAACTGAGGATTCTTTCTAGATTATTTGGGGGTTTTGTCATTTTGAGGCACAAAACACACTTCCAGGTTTGTCTGCTGTTATCTTAAGTTAAAATACTAATTGGTAATTAAAACATATGTAATTACTGCAACACATTTTGCTTTCTCTCACACAAAAAGGTCTGATAAAGGTAAGTATCTGATGGTGGAAGCAGTGTGCACTGCTCCCAGGGAATGAACACTGCTCCTACAGATGGGGAACATGGAGATTTTAATTATTTTTATTTCTATCATTATGATGTACTTTTTACAAAAACAAGTCACAAAACACCATGTGATGCATCTAAACTAAAAACCTCCAAAGTGCCTACTAGCCTTTCACACAGACACACATTTACTGTTTTTCAGAATTACATATAACTCTCAGCTTGAATGACTCCATTACTAACATTCAGACTCCAAAACCAGTTGTGACCCAATAATTACTAGACTTTCTGAAGCTTCAGGAGGAGCTCTTTGAATTTCATGAGTGAAGTACCAGGAGCTTTGATTATACAAAAGGGTTGGAACAGCCTCTGGACTTGATGAAATTGCTATTTCCTTATGCAAGTGAGCCACATGAGAAGGGATGAAGAGCCACAGCCTTGCTAGCTGAAACCGTTCTGTCTCACCAGCTCTCTGCAGCCCATTTCTCTCTTTTCTCAAATGTAGAAAGTTTTCCTCTACTCCCTCTTAGTGTTTTCCGTAACTCTGCCATTTTCGGTGGCTGCTTTCTGCAGTGATTCTTGTCTACCAGAGACCCTAAACCCAACGAATGTATTTTTTTCTCCCCCCCCCTCTATTTGATGGCTTTCTTAGGCTCATGAGACCAGGTCCAAGCCCTTCCAAAGTTATAGTCTTTGCCTGATTTTAGTCAGTCTTAGAGAGAAGGCACAGAGTAAAGAAGGACTCCTAACCTTTTTCTGGGTCCTTCTCTGTCCTTAACCGCAGGGTAAGAAATACTTGAAATACTGCCTATGATTAGGCAACAAGGCAAAAAATATCGTAAAAAGTCCAAATCCAAACTACTTCATACAGACAAGCAGGTTAATGAGCAGCAGGCACTCACAGACTGCAGCTGTCAAGCTGGGCAGTGCCACATCCAGCACCAGGCAGCTTCCAACTGCAGTGGGAATGCCCGAGGAGCAGAGTGGCCAAGGCTGGGTGTTACACACGTAAGGCTACCTTAGAAGGTGACCTGCAGCATCTCATTTGGTTGATTTCTCAGCCAAGGCTCAGGGGTTTGTTGGAGCCTCACAATTCTCCCCTTGGAGAGGGTTCAGTAACAGAAAGCACCAAGGAATGGCTTATTTGCTGAGAGACCCCAATCACAGCGAGGTAACACAACAGACTCAAGGTTTCTCTCACTGAGCACCAGCCTATGGCACACAGACACAGAGCTCTGCAGGGACTGACAGCTCAGAATTAGGGGTTTGGTGCCAGTCTGCCTGGTACTTGAAGGAAGAGCAGGACTGGGCTACTTGTGAGCGAGAGATCTGCTTTTAAGACATATTCCCTGCCCCAAGTAAGGAAAAAAAGGAGGGGAAAAAAAAAATAGCAGAGAACAGTCAGGGAAAAGAAACACACGAGATTAAAGACATAACACAATTTTCACAGAGGCAAATCAAATAAATTAAAAAAAAAAAAGTGACTTCACAGACCTAAATATCCTCCCTGGTAATGAAGGAAAAAGCCATGTGCTACAGTGAAAAACAAGTCTAATAAACAATAACTTCATATGGTACATTAACTATTAAAAAATCTTTGCAGGCTACAGACAGGACATCATGTTACTGCTTTTTGGTTTTACAACAATTAAAGCTCACTAATGTGCCACAACTCTTGTAAGAGACAAGACCACACAGTAAGGCTTAGATACTCAGGCATCTTGGAGGCTCTGGGAGTTCTGGGTCTCTCAGAAGCATCCCCTTACAGCTCCTTCTGACAAGGTTTACTACGAAGTTTGAGGAATTTACTCTCAACTTACTCTGATGCACAGCTGGCCATTCTCACAGGCAGGCAGGCCTCACAATCCCCCCCAGAGAAGTAGCAGCTTGGCAGCTCGTTCACCCCAGACAAGGCTCTAAAATGCAACCCAGAGGCTCTCAGTGTCCAGGTGAGCATCAGACAGCCCAAACCTCCTGCCTGCAGCCTGCTGGGGGCTGTCTGTCCATCTCTGGGAGTCTGCTGCCCTGTGCTACGAGAGGGCTTTGCTGCTGAGCTGCTCTGGCTGCCTGGGCTGAGAAGGCTCCCACACCAGGAGAGGTAGCAGGGATTTGAGCGAGCCCACCCAGGTGCCAAAGGCAGGGCCTGTCTGAGGCAGGGAGAACAAATGGGCTGCAAGAGACAGAGTGAATTACCAGGCCGGTATAAAAAGGCTGCTGACAGTGTGCCCCTGAACATCTGTTTGCTGTGTAATAGCTATTTACAGAAACACGCTAAGTGGCACTCTGCTGAAGTGTGTTTGTATTTGATTTTGTTGATTACTTTTGTTTCCTGGCTCAGGTTTGCTCAATGAGCTCTCCCAATTCAGTTGAGGTGGCTGGAATCACCTGAAAACCAATTTCCTTTTCTGTTTTGATGGATGGTCTCAGCCTAACCTTTTCCTAGGGCAGTGTATTGAAACACCTGCACATTATTTCCCTTTCTACTTTGCTGTGACCAGAACTGTGTTCTACGTGAGGCCAAAATGACTCCTGCTGAAGCCAGAACAGAGGATGTGATTTGGCCACAGTTTCCTCCTCTGTGTTCCTAAAATCCTGGTGTCCCAGTGCTCTCCTTATGATCAAATTGATGTTTACCTTCTCAGATCTCCTCCACTGCTAACTGACTGAATAATAATAAAAAAAAAAAACTGGACACACAATAGTTAATGTGAATGAGCTGTGGCTTGAAATAGCAGGTAACAGATGGAAACAAAAGACACGGACTATCCTGACACTTCTATCTTTAAGTGTTTGTTTATGCTAAAAATATGCTTCAGGCCAGCAAGCTTGTCTGTGCCTATAACCTTCACTGTATGCTCAACCTATACTTCAGAACAGCCCCAGCCCAAACCCCAAATACTGCAGACATTTTCTGATATCAGGAGTTCTGGGATCAGAATCTGGAACAATCTGGGTTTAAGATTAAAAAATCCAAACCCAAACCAGAAATAACATAGGTTCTAAGATTTTGCTTTCTAACTTTATTCAGAGTGAGTGTTTGGCTGCTCCCACTGGTGTCTAACTCCCAACAACCCTCCCAGGCAGGTGGGTGAGAGCTCTCCCCCCTGACTGGGCTCTGCGGGGATGTGCCCTTCAGTGGCCACTTGTCTGGGGAAGGATCGTGGACCCTCCTGCACAAATTACGACCCAGAAAGCCAGGGTGGAATCCTGTACCTGATGGAATGACCACGTGCATAAAACAAACCTCTTACCATGCCACTGATGGTTCCAGTTATGCCTCATACACCCAGATATTAATGGTTTTAGTTTAGACTGTATTTTTATGCCGCTGTGCAAAAGTATGATGGATAATTCTGGAATAAGGGCTGGCTTGGAAAATGTCACTGGAGATGCAGACTTGCATGCAGATTATGCCATCTTTCCAAAAATATACATCAACTTTACCTTTTTTTAATATATGTGTTATATACACACCACAGGCTCAATTTTCCCATATTGGTGCTTCTCTTCATGCTCGAACTCCCTACATCTACAGAGTCCCTGAAGAAGCAAAAGAGTTTTTCCTGGTATTGAACATAATGTATGGGATTCTTCCCCAGCTGTTCGCTTACAGGTGTGTCAACAAGCCAGAGTTTTTTATGAAACCAAAACAAGAAGAAAAAACAGAATAGCAGAACTGTTTCCAGCTCCTGTCCTTGGCTCTGTATATAATTGGGTTGGGATGAAACTGAACTGCTCAAATGGAACCCAAATGAAGCGTGTAAGATGTGTAAAATTGCACAACTGTGTAAAGCCGCATGGCCTGTTTTGTTTATCCTACTGAAAAAGGGAAAATAAAGACGACTGCCTTTAGCTCCACTTCTCAACATTGTGACTTTGCGCGGCAGTGGATTGCCAGTTCCCACAGCTATTTTTAAGTAAGCTGCTTTGACAGTTTTAGAAATACTGCATGAAGTTAAATAATAATAATGATGTCAGTGTTTAGCCTCCGCACGCTGAAGAATAGCAGTGCTAGCAGTCCCTGCACAGAGCTACTGCACAACATGAAGGTCAGCATTGTGAAGCATGAAAAATTAACATACATAACTCTGTCACATGCACATGTTTTATTTGTCAAAAAGTATGTCTTGTGGGTCAGCCTTGTTAAAAATCCCAAGAAATCTTTTAAGAAGCAATCAACTCTTATGGTAAGACCCCATATATGATAAGCAAATCATATAGTTTTGTTAATTCTCTTAAGGATTCACTTCTGCAAGGACTGCTCACCTGCTTGAAGCTGAGCAGGTGCTCACCAGCACTTGTGGGCTGGGCACAGAGGGCTCAGGGCCGTGAGCTGCTGGGCTCAGGCCGTCCGTGCGTTTCCAGAGAGGAGGGGTTTTGGCTGTGTCTACTTTTGGCTACTTTTGCTAATGCTGCTGACTCAGAAACAAGCAGCAGCAAACACAGCGACCTTGGGTTGGGCAGCTTACGTTTCTGTTTGCAATTACAGCTATTTCTATGCCTTCTATGTGTATTTATATTAAAAGCAGTACACCTAGTGCCTTTCTCACAGATGAAACTAGCTGATACGTTTTAACTGGAAACGCTTTATTTGGGGATGTTGACTTCTTGGTGTTTTGATTGAAAGAATTTTATTTGTAAGCCTAATCAGTAACAAGAAAGCAGTTCACGTGCCTGTGTGTTGCACCCTGCATGAGAGGACCTTCAGAGCACTGAGAAATTCAGGCTGTAACACTCTCCTGCTGAAGGCTGCCGTGCAGTTTCTAGCAGCAATCAGAGGAGAGGCCCCAGGTTTTACACCTGCAGCCAAAGGGGCAGGTCCAAAACAACCACAGCACACCTCAGGCAATGTTTGTTGGCACCCAGCATCCCTGGTGCAGCTCCTTAGGCTTTGGGATAGCTCTATCCAGGGCCTCTTCCCAAGGAAACAAACCCAGCGCCGTCAGGCTGTCACAGGACGTGCTGGCTCACAAACAGGTATTTGAGCCTCTGGATGTTACTTCTGATGTCTTTAAAGAAACTTTGAATACATTCAAGGTGAATTTAATGACCTCCTGTTATCCCGAAAAGGCAAAGTACAGAAAAAATAAAGATCTCACCTGCACTTGTATCTATTATGGTCAACTCATGTTAACAGAATGTTTTGCTTTAATACTTGACTTACATTAATACCTCACATTATTACACGTATGAAGCCAAATATGACGCTAACTTAGTTGCTTACAACCTCAAACCTTACTCCCAATACACATTCCAATAAATTTATTCTGTAAAAACAATACATTTTTTTTGTTTCCTTTTTGTTTTGTTTTGGTGTTTTTTTTTTTTTTTCCTTGTGGTTTTTTTTTTTAGTTTTTTACAGTAAACTCATCAACTACAAACCTTGAATACGCAAAAGATGTTCCAAGGACAAGCATAACAAGGATTGATAAAACCAGACTAAATATGTTTTCACAATAAAAGCTGGCATAAAAATAAATAAAAATCTCTATTATCACAATAGCAACAATAATGTACACAGAGTAATGGATTTGGAATGCTTACTTACTAGTCTAGTTCTATTTCCAAAAGGAAAAAAAAAGCCAGAATGACAGCATCCTTTTTTAAGCCTTTCATTATTTAAAATTGATGTTTTGTTTTGGTTTCCCATAGGGCTGTATATCACAGTAAGCTTAAAAATGGAAAGCATCCAAATGAATGATTTCAAATTGTGTTGGCATTGGAAAAATCCTTGTATTAATCTAAAGAAACACAAAAAGACTTTCACTAACTCCACATATAGGAACTAAGTCAGATAGTGTACATTACATCATGGTTTGGAGAAGTATTAAGAGTATAACTAGCTAGGTACTTCTAATAAGGAAAGGTATTTTATTACATTATTGAACTTGGCGGTGATCTCAACTGAAGAAGAATTTTTCTTTTATGTTGTAAACTGATCAAAACCCAAGAGAGTATGGATATAGGAAAATTTAAAATTATGTTTGTATGTGGAAGATATTGTAGCATCATATGGAGGGGACTCATTTCTAAGATTTAGTTGTGTTTTAAAAATGTTGATTTAGAATGATATAATTTGGAGTTGTGCCTTTTCTGTCGAGAAAAGGAATCTAAAACATGTTCAAGTATGCGATATCTTCATAAACCTCAGCCACTGGAAAAGGGCAACTTCATGCAACCAAATAATATGAAAATCAAAAAGTAACCCTTAGAAAAAAGGGTAAAAATGTCATTTCTGCAAACACAACAGATAGGAATGTGAATAATGTGCATACAAACTGGGATGCTGTTGATGGTACTAATGAACAGATGTGGTGACTCATATCAAATCCAAGAATATTAGACAACCAAACATGTAACCTTCTTGTGTTTTCCCTTAATATTCAGCAGTCATTATGTTGGTTAAGTCTGAAAGAGAAAGAGAAAAAAGTCACATTTAATGTAAGAAATAACATGCTGCACCAAACTTTATACAAGTGGTATCATATTTCAACACTTCAAAGTCACAGGTACAAGTAACCACCTGGTTGGTTCAAACAATTTTTCTTCTAGAGAAAACTGCTTGGTTACATCAATTAAACATCACTACAAAATATTAAAGAGCACAGATTAAAAGTAGACATTTAGGGCTGTATTCAGTAAGCAGCCCCAGTGATGTACGCGGGTGGGTTTTTTCCCCCCAGTCACTCCATTACAAATCTTGTAGCACACTTCAGGCACAGCCAAATTTTGGTTTTTTCCACTGCATTAAATCACTGATGGGCTTCATGCAGCAGCTCAGGCACTGCTGCATTCCTGGATGTCCTGCCACAAGAACACTCTCTTGTTCAAACACACGAAAGCTTAGCAAGCATGAGCAAAGATAAACATTTTCATTGCTAAGGGATCCAAACGCTGCTTCTGAAAAGGAAACAGTTTGGCTCCAGTTCACTGTAAGGTGATGACAGAAAAGGAAGGAACTCCCACTTCCACGACGAGTCAAGGTCATCTCTTGCTTTCCCTGACATTAGTGGGATCAGGATCAGACAGTCCTGGCATGATCACGGCAAGTGTCTGCAAGTCTCGGTTTCCTCCAATTGAACAGAGAGGGCAAAACTCACCTGATGGCCCTGGGACACGTTACTTTAGGCAGCAATGTGACAGCATGCAGTGCACCATGCCTACCCACCCCTGGCCAAGGCACCCCTTCTCCTACAATGCTGCAGTATTTCCCTGTGTTTGGTCAGTGCAGTTCTCTCCTGTGACAGGTGCTTTGTGAAGAGTAAAGATGGAAACCTGTGCTTTGCTTGTGGGAGGCCCTGGTACATCCTGACTAACGACACACAATCAGGGGTTATTACCAAGTGCTCAGGCATGCAGTGATGGTTTACAGGAACTGCCTGAGCCCTGACTCCCCCAAAAGGTGCAACCATGTGCTGCTCATCCAGCACACTGCACTCCAGAGACCTCTCTCCTGTTTCAGAATCAGTGAGATCATACTTAGAGATGCTTTGGAGATGTGGCTTTGTGTTCCCTTCCCTTCAGACATGGACACCCATTAAAACAACTACACATGATCAGTCACTCAAACCCTTCCTTCTGCTAAAGTTCTCATGGCAGCTGCTGCCCAGCCCAGACAGGGAGGATGGGAGGTAACACAATTGCTTCCTATGCTGTAATTCTCAGATCCAGTACAGAAAGCTGTCCTTTTGGAGTATGAAACCTTTGCAATTCCTAACCACAATTCCCTTCTGGGCTATGTCCAGAAGACTGGGTAGGCATCATTCTTACATGGGGTGCTGGGAATATTAATACTCCTCCTCCACACTGTCTCACAGATACAGCTGCTGGGCCACAGTGTGGCACGGGAGGGACAACAAAGAGACAGAGAACGCAAATTATCCTCTAGGGCTGTCACAGTTCCCAGTGCCATCTTCCAGCACGGCACACGTTTTGTCTCCTGGGGGCACTGCCAGGTGCCCCAGAAGCAGAGAGCCCCATGGGCAGTGGGGCTGCTCAGGCCTCGCTGCCAGCCCTGCCCTGCAGCAGCCGCTGAGCGGGGATGCGGCAGAGCTGAGCGCACGCCGGGGTCTCCATGGTTTCACGTCTCTTCAGAAACAGATCAACTCTCACCATCTTTGTTTGAACAAGTCTCTCAGCTTAACTGCAAGCTATGGTACAACGTGTGCTGTGCTGCCCAGCGCTACTGCACACAAAGGAAAGAGCACAGGATCTGACTGATCCGAGTGCAAAGTTTCTGTTATCGATGACAGCACAGAGAAAACAGAGCAGGGAACAAAACTAAATCCACAAACTGCCGTCTTTTTCTCTGGCACTGAAAATTTCTTAACAGTGTCTGGCAACTAATTCAGCCATCCTGTACTTTAAAACTGCATGGGCAGAAGGATAATTATTTACTTGCTCTGCACAATAGTCGTTATTCCATGTTGGTTTGAGGTCAAAATGGTTACAGGATTCGATGCACACAGAGCTGCAAATATTTCATCTATACTGGCTGCTTTAATCTCAGCTTGCATTCAGACATTTATATTTCTCCTGAGTTATGTCCCATGTCCTTAGCCAGCAGTGCTGTTATCCTGAGCTACTGGAAGGCAGCAGACAACACAACTCTTTACACCATATACTACGCCACTATTTGATTTTTACATAGAAATTTTTACTGTGCAATAGTTATATACATTCTTACAAATGTAATCTTTAGCTTTGAAGGCTAGATTTTAGCTTGCCTCAAATTGAAGAAAAAAAAATCAGACAGAAAAACATACTCTGTTTTCATTTTTTGTACAAAATGCTTTTACATTGAACCGAGCCCTAAATGCTATGCTTTCAATGCTGATAACCCCCCAAACCTGATATGCAGACTGAACAATGTTATTCTTGGTAAGCAAAGAAGAGCAAAGGAATGAACCATCACAAAAACACATCAGAAGGACACAGTGAACCTGTGTTTCTCTGGCCAGTTTGGCCATTAAACTTGTACTTCACAGCAGTAACTGGGATTGTTGCTACCCCACAAGAACATCACAACAAAAAAGCCTGGACACAGGCTGTTTTAAATATGTTCTCCCAAATGCAATGGTATCAGATGGCAATAATTCTGGACCAGATTTTGATCCCCTTATTCATGCTGGCACTTGCCTCCACAAATAGATCCACTGACTTGGTAGCTGATTGTCAGTGTGAGTGAAAGGATCACAGTCCTTTACTCCATTTTAATATTCAGGCTGTACCAGGAGCAAGAAAATGTATTTCATTTCCAGCAAATTTATTCTTCTCTGAAGACAGTAAAACCATTTGCCCCCTGCACTTGTACACCAAGCGAATGCTTCCTTTTCCCACACACTGCCCAGACTGTCACTAAAAGAGTGCATACCAAAAGGAAAACTTGCCACATACCCTCTGTGCCAACCCTGACATTCAAACACTCTCTAATAAGGCCAGAACCCCAGCCAGATCTCAAACATCTGTACGTGGCCATCCAGAGAGTAAAAGTAAAAAGCAGTTTAGGTGTCCAGTTATAAAGATTCAGAGTTATGCCAGCCAAGAACTAAAGACACAAGTCACCAGAGATTTAAATGTGGAAGGTAAATCTGCTGCCATGAATTCACTGATTTAGGAGCTAATTTAATACCATGAAAGTAAACAACATAGAGCCATGAATATCTTTCCGTCAGAAAATTCTCTTTATGAGGTATTCTGAGAAAGCCAAAACAATTTAGTATTTAACAGCAGAAAAAAGTCCTGGGGAGATTCTGTGACCAAAAATTTGAGCAAACTCTGGGATGGGCTGTCTTAGCTAATATACTATTAGTTAATTAATATTGGATGATTATCCCTGAGGTTCAGGCTCTGCATCTTTCTGGGGAAGGAATCAGCCAAAGAACAGCAGTTAGGGAAAGAGCTTGAGAAACAGGTAGTGACAGGACACAATTACCAACTGTGGCTGAGACTGAGGAAATGTTTCTTTGTTGAGAGTGCCTGTAGTACTCAAGAATAGCTGAGAAACTAAGGGATGGAGATAAAAAAAAGAAAGCACCTTTGTCTACCCAAGGGATAAAAAGAAAATCACAAGTTGAGCCCTTGAACAGTATGAAATTGGCTGAAAAAAATATAATAGCTTTGAAAGTACTTTTATTTGCTCTGGGTTTGAGTCTTCAGGAAGCCATCACTTCGCATTTTCAAGCTTACCTCTACCACCTGGAGGTTAGAATTTTCATTAAAAAATATAGGTGAAGGTGCTCCTGCAATCATTTGACTTCGGCTGTTAGGCCTTCAAGAAGATCTCTATAATGCTGAGGGTATGGGTGTGATTAAGAGGCAAGACTCCATCTGATCTGAGGAGGGGAGATGTGTCTTCAGCCTGCAGTCCAGGCATTCTAAAAGCTAATTACTACCTCATTATTAGTAGTCTTATTAAGAGAAAAGCTGCTTGTCTCCTTGAGGCAACACTTGCAATGGTCTGGGGCCTGGGAGGTGCAGAGCGAGGGGGCCAAAGGCGCTCCCAGCCCATGGGGAGCACCGTGGGTAGGGTGGCCAAGCCACATGAGCCTTCCAGAGGTGGCCCAGCCTCTATGAGCATGAAACACGCCTGCCCTTGAGATCAGGGCCCCGAAGCCTTGTTTTGCTTGTCTCTGCCTTCAGGGTATCTGGCTCTACACCTTATTTTGAGCCCTGGTTTGCACCCCGTGCCCGTTCCGGAGGGTCCTGGCGCCATCTCATGGACACACCATCGTCCTGGCGCGGCCGATTTGGGGACAGCGGAGCGGTGGGTGCCGCACACCACAGGGGAGGAAGCCCATCCTCTTCACACTGCGTGCTGCTGGCCCAGTGCTCTTCTCATGAGCCAACTGATTCTAAAGAGACCATTATCTTATCTAGGGTGGTGTCTTTTAGCAGACCAAGACATTCTTCTGAATTCATGTGTGTGAACAGAAGGATCATATCCCAACTCTGCAGGCACGTGTTGGTCTCTTTCAACCTTGCTTTCTACAGCAGAGAAGTCCAAGAGTGTGGGCCAGAGGAACTCAATGTCCTGCAGCAGAGCCCTGGTCTGGGTGTCCAGCAGGACATGGCTGCAGTGTCCAGCAGGACGTGGCTGCAGTGTCCAGCAGGACAGCTGGCCCCGTGCCCAGCTCGCCAATCCGGACATGTTGAGGGACTGGCTGTTTAACACCAACTGAAAAAGAACCTGCTGCTCTTTCCCCAAGTGCCCTGTGTCTTCTGAAGACAGACCTAAAAAGACACCCGGTCTGGCTCTGAGGAGCAGCAGGAGATGGAGTGTCCCCTCCTGGTCCTCGAAGAGAATTGCACTACTGACAAAAGCTCAATGAAACGCGAAGAGATTCACGCGTGAAATGATGATTTTGCAGCAGAAATGCCCAAGGTGAAATATGTGGACCAGGATGTGAACTCTTCCAAACTTATCAGTGCTTTTACCTCAAGCTGCCCTTAAAACCATATTCCCCTTGTCTTTTGAATCCATATTACTAAAACTCCACCTTTTCCAAAATGTTAAAAGCATCCAAGACCTAGTAACAGACTGGTTGCTCAAGTGTGAGTTCAAGGCTACGTGCTGGGGCTGCAGAAGTCAGAGCAGAGCCACCTCCCCACATGGGTATGACAGTGCCGACTGTGAATATTTCTTCGAGTTGATGCTGGCAGGAAGGACAAGACTGTTGACAGTATTTCAGTATTTCAGCACAGAGGCTGAAATACCTGCAATACTAAAAGTTCTGAGAAGCACCTCGATGTTGTAGCATGCTGGAGTCTACCTCCCAAGCATGTCACAAGCATGTCACACACAGAAGAAAGAGCCATATGAATGTTAACAGCCACAAAGCCGACATCCTGTGTGACTTTTTAGCCACTTAAGTCTGTGACTGACCTAATTCAGTAAGCATTTTGTCCTTACATGGAAAATGTGCCTGAAGTTCACAGGCACATCGTCTGTCACTGCCACAAACACGGGAAACACAGCAGGCCCTCCTGAAGCTCTCGCTACCTCAGATGCATCTTAGGAACAGTTTTCTCACTCCAATACCTGTTTGAAGACATGGAAGTGTCACAGGGTTCACTAGGCAGAATGTGGGCCACACTCCTCAGCCCCAGCCTCTGACACTCTATGGGTGAGGGGCTGGGAGGGCACAGCCAGGCAGTGTCTCCTTGCATCAGCCTCTGGCTCGAGCCAGCAGCTTGTTCAGAGTGAATGGGAGACACTCAGGGCACGTTTTCCTCATGACCCCATGAGCCACTTATCAAAGTCTTTACACAGCAGAGTCACAAAACAAATACACTGCACTGCAGAGAGACACGGGGAAAGGAAGCTCTGGGAGGAGTCTTTTAGCAGGAGACAACAGCAGCTCCCCAGAGGTTGTGTTTTGTGAGAAAGGGCTGAGGCTGGGCACGCAGCTGGGTGCTAAGACACCTCAGCAGTGTCAGATGAGAGCCTGTGCTGGCTGGCCTCCCCTCACACCTGGGGATTCGTGTCACTCAGCTCCTGCAACAGCCCAGCCTGGCTGCTGCCCACGTGGCAGAGCCTTGGCATGGGAACTGCACAAGGACTGGTTCTGAGTCGGAGCAGAGAGGCTTGTGCTGCTCCAAAGGCTCAGAAATAGCAGGGGCTGTTAAGGGTGGCTGAGTAACCAGTTGCCATGCTAATCCCCCTGCTCAGCAGCCTTCCTGTCTCGTTGTTGTGGTCACAACAAAGTAATATTGATATGAACACACAACTGACACAAACACACAAGGAGATTGTATGAAGCTGCTCTGGAGCAGACTGTATATCCTGTCCTGGGAAGGTCATAGCCAGGGCAGCATCTGCCCTGGAACCCGCAGTGTGCAGTCTGTGATGTGCACACAAACCCTCACAAGCTCCCAAGGAGACAGTGGGACTGCACAAATTAAACAAGTGTGAAAGGGTAAGCAGGCTCCCCCTGTTAGTGAGCCAACATGCATTATGCAAACAGTCTGATTCTGCTCTCACATCAATTTTGCATCATTCCAGCTCATGGTTTCCAGTAGCTCCTCTCAGCTGGCATCTATGCAAGTGTCGGAACAAAAATAATGCTCTTTTCTCTTTCAGTTGTTTCTCTAGAGTAAAATTTGTACCAGTGCAGGCACCAAGTCCATGTTTCTGTTCTAGACATATTCTGAGCACTGAAATGTAACCCAAGAAGGTGGCATGTGGTACACACAGGTCCCCCCTGGCTCCAAAGCCCCCCGGGAGCAAACTACATGGGAAGTGAATGACAGGAACAGAAGATTACCCCTTCACTGGTTTTCTGCAAATCTGAAGAAGTGTTTCTTGTGTCATTGCCTGCATCCCCAGCATCAGAGCTGCTCTTATTTTCTTCCTCTTTGCAGTCCTTATCATCTTCATCTCCAGGAGATTTCCGTGACTGCTTGGAGGATTTCTAAAATGATCAACAACAAAGTAAAAATTAAAACCTGAGCTTCAGCCATAGAAACACACTTCTGAAATGTATGTGGAATGCTGTCTGATCATGCAGTTCCCCATTCAAGGTGAAGATTGGGGAGGATATGTGGGGTGAAAAGCTTTTTTCAGGTGAAGTAGCTGGAGTTACTGCCACCAATGAAGGAAATTTCTGTGAAATTCTGTGTTCAGCACAGTTTGGCAGCTCAATTGACTGAAAGACAGACACAGTAATAGGAGCTGGGTATTAGTGTTGGGTCACCTGTAGGTTTTGTTAGTTAATGAAACAGATGGTGCCAGCTTGACAAAAGTTTTGATTGAACACAGAGATGTAAAATGAGACTAACATTAGCAGAGCTGCTTTCCATACTTTTTTTTAGCGCTGTCAGCTTTAATATATTAACACTAGAGCCATGTGGAACCAATACATCTTTTCTGCTCCCTTTATGTTATGCAATTCTACAGTACAAAAGGATAAATTGTGGCATTAAGCCACCATTTTCCTAATCCTCTGTTTGCCCAGAGTCTTCTGGAAAGAAGATGGTAGACCAGACCTGAATTTCTAATGTAAAACACACAAAGGGGGTGAAATTACTTAATACATTTTGTTCAGTGGATCAACCACAAAAATTCACACTCTTCCCCCAAACAGAGCCTGGATCAGATTGTTTGCTTGCTTCTTCTCATTTCAGTTAAGTTTTCACTTTCAGAGAAGAATAACATGAATGTGAATAAATTGCCTCTGCCACGCTTTCCACATTTTTTCAGGCAATGTACAGTCCTGGAGGCACACACAGCACCAGAGGAAGTGACTATAATGTTGCTCCCCTTCACCCAGGTGACAAGTGAGAAGTCTATCTGAACCCACAGGTGTCACTTCTCAGGGGATTTTGTCCACCAGCAATTGTGAGACAGACACTCTCTGAGCTTCCTGATCTACACTGTTACTGAAGACCTTAACAGGGCTGGTAGGTACTACAGTGCAGGTCTTTTATCTACAAATTGAGCACCCTACTCCCTGCTTAATGAATTAGTTCTTCCTCCATCCTATTCTGTATCCTAGACTGAAGTGTTTTACCCTCAGCTACAAGAGGAGCAGCAGAGCACATCTGACCCTCCCAGATCTTTCAGCATCTGCGGTATTCTGGGAGAGGGAATCTTGAATTCTCCTGGACAGGAGCCAAACCTGAACTCACGACTCTCAGGAGGCACACTCCTAAGGCTTTTTTTTCCTTCATGGGGAGAGGCCTATCTAAGATGATCAAACCTATCAATCCATCTTTCCATGGGTTTTCTCTCCAGCCCTTCTGATCTCCCTCCCATAGTTTCACCTTCCTCTCAGTGTGTGGGCACTCAAACAGGGCAGAGTATTCCAACTGCTGTCTCACCAGGGCTGTCTACAGAGTAAGAGCACTTCCCTTTGCCCATTTGAACACCACTGTTATGGTACTAGAATCAAAACACTAAAGGAGGAAGGACAGATTTCCATGAGGTGAACATTATTCCAATTATAAATGCACATGGGTAACAATAGAAATACTCAGAAGATAACCTTTGAAGTGTAGGATTTTTTCCGTTTTGAGCCGGCTTTTTCATTCTTTCTTTTTCCTTTTCCATCCTCTTCTACCCGATCGCCTTCCTCCTCACTGCTGGCATCTGCTGTATTTCCTCCTTCTCCTTCAGTTTCTGATGAGCTCTGTTGCTGAATTGCCTTTAAAATAACAACAACAATAATAACATAAACAATAAAAATATCACTAATGCCTAGTACTTGATTTTTGTTCTGCATTGAAGGTAGAAATACTGGAAACGGACAGCTTACACTTTAATAGTCAGGAAGAGCTCAGGTTATTCTTGCAATTATCAGGAAAAAAGGCTGCAAAGGCAATTTTCTCAGTCACCACTTGAACTCAGTTATCAGATGCAGATTCTGGGATAGCATGTTCTGAAGGGTTTACACAGAAACAGAAGATCTGATACTAAAAATGTGTTTGCTGGAGGAGAACTAAGAGCTGCTCAGTGGAAAGACCTGGCTTGCTCTACTTTGGGAAAAACTACTAAAACTTTTAGCCTTTGTCCGCAATAGGAGAGTTTTTTGTGAGAGAAGATGGCTGTTGCACTCCCCTCAAAGGGCAAGATCTCAGTGTTTTGGAAAGGCAAACCCTGACCAGCAGGCTGAGCACTCTTTGACAGCCCGTCTCCCACAGACTATTCACTGGGTTTTTTTAAAATCCCCAAGTGTATGCAAAACATGTGTAGGGCTGAAAATATGAAACAGGAACTGAGAGAGGCCGCAGCTTTTCTGCAGGTGGTCTGTATCTCTGGCTTGTAGGGTTTTGTGATAATAATGTAATAGGTGTTTGCCTTCTTTTGGAGGTGATTCCTGCCTTCAAAGGACCACATTTTTTTAATGAGAAAAGTTCTTTCTTTTATACAGCCCACCAACTACTCTTCTCTCCCTCCAGCTTCACTGACTTTCTGCTCTGGAGACCCAACAGGGAGAGCTGTTGTACAGCAGCAACTGTCTCCTAACAGCAGCTTAACCCTCCACCTCCTCACTCCTCTCAGCTTTGGCACTGTGTGTTATACATTACCAATGTAAAAATCAAAAGTGCAGTGACCTTAAGGTCTGTGTAAAATACACGGAGACTGATATAAAATAAACAACAGAAAGAAGAAGTCAGAAATTATTCATGTTTGTACAGGAGTAAATAAAACCACCCATTTTTAATTCAACTAAATCTGTTGCAGAATTTTCCACTTCACCACCCCAGAATATCATAGAAAGCAAAAGGCTCTGCAGTATGATTAAAGTTCCATTTGTCACAGAGTGTGAGACCACAGTTGTCTTTACACTACACAGTTAATAAAGCTGTGAAACTTTCTTACTCCATCAAAACCAGAACCTTCCACATCACTCTTAAAATGTCCACTTTGACACGAAGTCAAAGAAGAAAACAAGAAAGATAAGGAGGAATAGGTGTGAAAGTCATTTACCTGATATCCAGTAAACTTTACTCCAGGGTTGTTTTCTATTTCCCACAGGCCTTCATTAAATCCTTTTCGCTTGTTCGATTTCCCAAACTTATCTTTATATTCTTTATATGGGAAAAGGTCTTTGGGCCCCAGGAACGCACTGCATTTTAACAGAGGTAACATTCAAAAAAGGACTTAAAACTCTCCTCTTGAAAAAAATCAAAACATCAACAGTGCAAATGTTTTCCCTATTCTTCTGCTCATTCCACAATTTCTTTTCTAGTTTTATTTATTTATTTATTTGTCACACTGGCTTTGAGTTACTGCTGTGAGCCTGATTTCATGGATTGGCTCATCATCCTGATGTTTGATGTAGTAAAATCATGCTGGGTATCTCTAGAAACAACTAAAACATCTCTATTCTATTAACTTCTGCTGGGAACTGGCATGAGCAGTTGAAACAGTTTATGAAAGGGATTATATGATGTCATTATATGATGCGACAGCAAGGGACCAAACTTCCAATCCCAGTGTTACAAATCCAGAAAGGCCTAAAAATGCCACATGAAAAGTCAAAGCATGTAAGGAGTGCCTAGGACCTGTGAGTCAAACTTTATCCCTTGTACTGTGGGATAGGAAAAGCAGTGGCATTTATTATTATCTATACTGCCAGTAAGCCCAGGAGCTGCTTTCTTGGAATTAGCCCGCCCCCCCATACCAAATTCTGTACAAACACAATAAAAATGCTCTTTCCCAAAAATCTTATAATTTCATATAAGACAAAAAACAATGGGCGAATATAGGCAGATGAGTAATACAAGGAAACAATGAGACACAGAGGGTGCCTGTGGCCAAATAGTTTTTTAGACAGCACAGCAAAGGAGGGATTTTGTGCTCTGCTGCTGCCTAAGTCAGCTACGCACTGGGCCAACTAATTTCAGGCACAGGCACCATAATGCAGGGAAAAATAATTATATAAAAAAAGAATGATGATTTATCCTGCATTTTCTACACACATTACAGTAAAACTCTAACTTCTTAAGTCTTAAACTGAAGAATGCATAACTTTCTTTTCACTGGGTATCTCTATCTACTGTATTCTGCAGTGTGACATTGAGACTGTAATCACAAGTTAAATTAAAACAATGAAGGCAAAAAGACCCCTTCATTCCCACATGTAAAGATTCTGTGTCATCAATGACCAGAGCTCAGCAAGTCCCAGTGTCCTTCACCATAATCACTGTCCTACTTTCCTGATGATCTTTGCAATTAATGTTAACTCTCTGGTCTCCCTTACTGTGGGACTGTGGAGCTCCACCATGTCCCACACATTTATTGTTGTAACCTCACCACAACATTGGGAATCTGCCCCTTTTTTGCAGATGAGCTTCTGAGGCACAAAGATTTGTCCAAGGTTAAACTCAAACTGATAGCAGAGTACAGAGGAAAAACCAGCTCTCTTCAGTGCCAGTCTAATACCTTAATCACAGGATCATATTTCTTCCTTTCTGTAATCATTATTTCAGATTAATGCCTGATTTATGCCCAGCATTTATGAATGTGAAAAGTTCCATCCACTTAAATCATCCCACTGGCCAAGAAGTTTGCCACTGCAGAGCCAACTGGTTGCTGAAGGCATCAGATGACAAGTCCCTGAGGAAAGAGCTTCCTTCTAACTCCACGTGAGGCAGCATGGGATCCACACTCAGTTGGATACTGAGAAATATCTTAATTATGTAATTACAAATATAATGCATTTCTACCTGCAAGCCAAACAGTGATCTCTAAACCAAGAGATGTCATGTTAATATTAAATGCTACAGTAGAGCAAGGGATCTGAATAAATTATGTTATCTCTGCTTTTGCTAATACTAGGAGACGTCTTCTTGCTGTCAAAAATACAAACAAACAGTTCTAACACAAATAACAAAGGAAAACTGTACGAAACTTACTGTGAGCTACCTTAACTTAGCTCAGCAGTAATGTATGGAAATGTTCCTACAGCCTTTTATGTACAGTAAACACTGAAAAACTGTCTACATCTTTGTTTGAAATACATTCATTGCCACTGGGAGAGTGTAAGTTTCTGCTGCTCTGCTATAAAACTAAGGAGCTGCAATCCACAGATCATTTTTAACAGTTAGGCTTTTACATTTATAGGGTAGGAACTACAAACTGTTTTCCTGTTTCAGATGATACAGTGAGATCATGAGCTCACAAAATCCAAAGCAAGAGAGATTATCAGTTTGGGATTCATTCACTTTGGAATAAAAGTGGTCAGTTTTTTCTTAAATGGTTCTCAAAAAAAATGTTTCCATTAAAAAAAAATTACATTTTGGTTTCTGATTTGAAAGCATCATAAGTTTATTTGAACTTTACTCTTTTCAGATTATTTTGTGACAGTAGTAGTAGACCACAATACATCAAAACATCAGGTTGTTTCATTCCAGCAATGGGAAGAAATATTTTAACTAAAGAGAGGCTATTATGAACTTATTAAAGCAGAAACTGCCTTTAAAGATTTTTTTTTTTTAATAAAATGTGATGTATGAGCTATGGAACTTACCATATTCTGGAATAATATTAAAATTCAAAAATAAACAATGAATTTTTAATAAAGCTTCAAACCTCTAACATTGAATTTAAAATATCATCAGAATTTCATTTTTTCCAGTTTTAAAGGAATTCTAGAAAACATGTTACCTGCAAATGGGGAAGGAAAAGTTTTAAAATGAAAATATTTCATGCAAAATGGAATGTGACCTATTTTTTTAGCTACCTCAGAGATAGAGACATGTACATTACAATCTTGAAACTCTGTACTTTGTAGCATTATGACGAGACCTAACTTACCTCTTGTGCTCTGATTCCCTTCTCTCCCTATCAGCTCAGCCAGCTCAGTTCTTCTATCACTTCTGTGAGCTCCATCCTACAATATCCCCAGCACAAATCTCCCAGGAATGCACATATTTTAAAGCTCTGTGAGGACTGCCTGAGACTCTGGGGTCTGCTTCCTTTCAGATCACAAACTCCCACGAGAGTTCTCACACAGGACACGAGCTCAAACATGTCCAAACACAAGAGCCTGATCTCTGCTATCATGGACATCCAAGTAAAAAATGTTTGCCCCTGCCTCTGAGTTCAGGGCTTTTTCAGACCCTTTAATAAATCCATGCCCGTATGTTTCTTTACAGGAAACACAGGCTTTTATGTTTAGCTCATGATAGACCATGAAGGCAGCAGCATTCCCAACTACTTTCAGTGTTCACTCCCATTTGTTAATACAAATGAGTTGGGCTTGTAGGACCTCTCTCTAGGCTCCCAATGGCTTCAGTCAGGATTTGCTCCAATGCAATCAGAGGAGATGATGTTAGCTGCAGTAGAAAAAGACATTTTCAAAGGAAGAGGTCACGTTCATTCACTTACGTTTCATGAGTCCCAAAAAAGAAGATGGGGTATTTATTTGCTGGAGGCTTCACGGCTCCTTCAGGAAGTTCATCAATCTGTAAGACAGAGAAAGCAGTGGAAAAAAGATTATTCCCATAAGTGGTGTCCCTCATCCAAGAATCCCTACCAAACCATGGAAGTGCTAGCACAGGTATCCTGCAGCCCTGGGAGGTCCCACTGTGTGCTGGGGTGGGGAAGGGAAGACAGCTGCTGGTTTTTCAGGCAGGCAGGTCATACAGAGTCAGCATATGACTGAAACACTACAGGGAGACAACAGAAGACCCAGGAGCACACACAAAGTTTTAATGATTTCATGGGCATTATAACACACAAAGGCAATAAAATCAAGTCTGCTTAATTTAAGTGTTAACTTCAGATGCTGCCTCATCAAAGGCATCGAAGCCCAGAGGGTAATCCCGCCTGTCTCACACAGCCACCTCAATAACTTGTGCAGCAAATGGGGAACAGATGGCATCTCTGAGACTCTGCAGCTGGAACACTGGACCATCCCCCAGTGGTGCTTCCAGTGGTGATGGTGCTACACAGTGCAAAATGTGAAATGCACGCCAGGGAGGAGGGCCAGGGACTCTTCTTCCCCTGCAACACCCTGATAGCTGGCTTTGGTTACCACTTCCCTCTCTACCCTCTCCTTTCACATTTTACCCCTGGCCTCATATTTCTCAGGATACAGCTGCAGAGCAGTGACAGGAGGGATGCTGAGGGTGTTCTCCTGAGACAGAGCTGGTATTGGAACAAAGCCCTCAGGCTGAGCAGTGCCCAGACTCTTTCTCCTAATGTCTGAGTGAGAGCATTGGTTGTGAGGCAGGAGGTGAGGCCCAGGACTTAATCTTGTCCATGTCTAATTTTGTAGTCCTCTGCAACAGAAATAAGAGAGTCCAGGTGCCTACCCACATAAACCAGAAACACAGCACAGCTTTAAATAAGATCTAAGAGCCTGACTTCCCAGAAATGGCACTTATGAGCATACGTGGGTGTGTGAAATTAAGTGTCCAGAGAACTCTCTGGCTAAGAGAGAGCCTAATGAATCCAGATATCTACAGGGCAGCACCAGTGAGCAGGTGAATGGCTTGGTGCCTGGTCTAAGGCAACTCAGTCTCAACATAAGCATATCAAATCCTGCCAAATGTCACTGCAACTGAGAGGGAAGTGCTGACATAACAATGCTATACAAAATCTGCTCCTCAGCAGAGCACTGGGATGGAACCTGCATGTTTTCACTCAGGAGGCCAGACCCACATGTGCTTTCCTTCTCTTTTCTTGCTGAAGGACCCCTAACACTGAATTCTTACTGACTAATAAGCACCAGATTGTTTTCAAAGGATGTTCTCTTTCACAGTAAAGCATCTGCTTGGCTATGTACCTCTCAAAGGAGCATGAGCTTTTGTAAGAATTCAAACCCTTTTGGTCTTTCTGCAAGGACACCCCTTGGGGATGGAGAAATGAGAGCCACGTGTGGAACTGTAACATCACAGGACTCCTTTCTGTAAAAGAAATGGATGCCTATCTTTTAGGTGGAACGTTCTCTGAAGCTGCACCAAAATCTGGAGATCCGAGAGCACTTCCAAACCACTCCCTGTCTCCTTCCTGCAGTGCAGCTCAGGGGTGTGGATGGTGGGGCTCTGGCACACTGGGTCATATGTCACCATGCACCCACTGCCCAGCACAGTCTGCAGGAGACAATTCAGGATTGTCACAGGTGTCACATGCCTTGTGGGCACACAGCAAAATTACCCACTTCCCGTCCTTAGCAAAGCTAATAATTTGATAAATAAAAGGAGAAGCTATTATTTAAATGCACATAGAAGGAAGATACACACTGGTGGAGGATGAACACGTGCATTTACTTTTATCTCAGCTGTGTGTAAGAAGGAACTGAAACAACATGACAGGCTTCTTGGTGCCCTCTTTATCATCAGGAGTACCTAGAAGAAAGGCTGCCAAAGATACTACTTTAGAGCTCATCATTTTCTGACATTAACTAGTTGTTTTTTAAGAAAGTGCCCACAATGTTGCTATTTGCTCACAATTCATTATTAAAATACAGGTATTAGACTTATAATAAGAGTGATAAAAAGACTGCAGGGAAAAACCACTGCAACTCCCTTTCTAAACTGTTAGCAAGCCAGGGAGATATTGCATGTCTGCAAAACATTTTATGCCTCCTTAAAGATGGAAGTATCTACATGTCAGAGCAAAAAAGGCTGTGCTGGCAGTTTACCAAGTACAGGAAGGGGTAACACACCTCAGCTGTCTGGATGCCATAGCCATCCTCCTCTTTATTGCGACAAGGAAGATGTCCAGATACGAGACCCCAGAAAAATGTGGACTCCTTTGACTGAGACAAACAGAGTCTGCTGGGACTTGAGTGCAAATCTCATTTGGCCACTTGAAATGCGGCGCCAGCTCTGGGCTGCATTACAGAGCAGCACAGCCCAGTTACTGCCTCAGCCCTCTCAGAATCTCTCATGAAATAAAGTAAACAGCTGTAAATGATCAGTAAAGGAGGGGAATGAAGACATGCTTAGTAGGGAATGCTGATCAGAAGGGACTGGGGAATCTTACATCACACAACGAGCTGTGCTCCAAAGCAGTGAGGATCTCCTAAGCAATATCCCAAGTGGAGTTAAGCCTTCTGTCTTATTCCCAGCACTTAATACTGTTAGCTAAGGAGCAGCACCAAATCAACAAAGGAGAGAACACACATCTGTCACGCAGCTCACCTGCTCCTCATTTTGTGGCATATTTCTTTATTCATCCAAGTATCCCTTCTGACTATGTATCATCACAGGAAACCATAAAAAAGCTTTTCATAGCTTTTGGGAGTTGGCATACACATACAAACACATGCAGTATAAATCTGCACCAAACAGCTCAAGGAGAGACTGTTAATGCTCCCACTCTAACATTTCACTCTGCAGCTGAGGTCAAGACTTTCCCTGCCTTCATTGATGTTGCTGTGAGCTCCCCAGCTCTGGGGCTTATGTTGCTAGTACTGTAACAAGGTTGGATATAAAGTGACAGTGTTATCTTAGGGCCATTGAACTCCGTGGCAAAAACTCCAGGGAATTTAGCGAAGGATGAGACCCTCTCTGCCATTAGGAACGATCTCTCCCCGTTTTACCTGTTTCACACAAATCCTTGCATTAGAGACTGTGAGAGGAGAGCTTGGCCCAGTGTCCCTATTCCCAGTAAAGCAACCTTAGCCCTCTGTGAATGTGGAGTCCCTAAGTGCTTATTTAGCTGCAGAACAACCCTGGCACTCCATGATGATTGCTGCTGTTTTGTTGTAGCAGAAAGCAAGCAGTACAAGCAACCATACTGCAATCTCCTGCTGCTGCACTCAGTCACAATTTATTCCCGTTCTACAGGATGTTTTGGTTAAACATGCTGCAGATTTGGATCCGATATTTTTCCCCGTATCAGCAAGATCAAAGACAGAGAGAAAGAGGGAGGGAGGGAGGGAGAGAAAGAGAGTGAGCGCATGAGCACAAGAGTGAGAAAAGCATCGCTGCCTTGAACCAGGAACAAAAGAGGGAAGAGCACCCATACTGGAACACAGTGTTGTAGTCACAGAAACCTCACTAATGACTAAAGCATCTGTCTATCAGAGAGCCAGACTGCGACTGCGTTTTGCTCCTGGAAGGAAACAAACAGATTCTAAAGCACCTGCTGTAACCTGCAATCAAACAGGAGCTCCATCCCCGCCTGAGCCAGAGCAGAGAGTGGGCTGGAGCTTGCTGCCACAGAAATCACTGTGAGCAGCGCATGGCGTGCAAATCTGATACATGCATCAGCAACACCATGGGCAGCCGCTTCAATTATGGCTAAAATTAAAGCAGGTGGTTTCAGATTTCGAGTTTTATCCCCTTAGCTCCCGTTGCTGTCATCTGCTTAATGAATAACAATTGCTTTCTTTTTGCACAACCTCAGCAGAGCTGCACTGCCCGGCATTTGTTTGCCAACCAACCAGCAGAGCTTTAAAGATGTAACTGAGGTTTTTTCCAGTAAACAAATGCCAGGCTTCTAGGGTCAAGAACACTGAACAGAAAATTCACCTTGGTCCTCTCAAACCAGAGCAGGGCTTTATCAAACAGTGTTGCTAGTGACTACCAACGTGGAGGCAAGAAATCTGTCAGGATCCTTACACTGTAGTTTACAGGCTAGGATGTGTATGCAGCAGAGTATTTTGCTCTCGATGGTGCTGAGCAATTGCTGACTTCTCAGGGAGTATTTCCCACTGCCTGTCACAGGGTGGGTTTGGCAGCACTCACACTGCAGTGCTCCCTTCCCGCTTGCCACGAGGTTGGGCACCCTGGGGAGCGAGGCGCTGGCTGGGTGGGCTGGACTGGCGCTGCAGAGCCAGAGCCCAGCGAGAAGGACAACAACAGCGGCTCACAGCAGCACAAATCATCCCCGTGCCTGGCTGTGGGATAACGTGGCATGTTCCTGACAGGCAGAGGAGCTCGCTGGGAGGGCTGGTGCAGAAACAGAGGAAGCTGCACCCCCTCCCGGGTGTTCTGCTCTGCAGAGCTCTACATTCCCTGCAAAATGGGAAACATGTCTCTGCAAGACACGAAGAGAGAGGCACGCTTTGTCTCTGCTGTGCTGTGCACAGCCGCTTTGGGGAGGCTGATGTTACTGCAGCGGCGAGGAAGAGGCAGCTCTGCCCACCAAGGCGGAAGGGCATCCCTGAGGCATCTCCTTCCAGCTGCAGGGGCAGCAGGTGTCATGTTTTATGGCATCACGAAACCTCTGTGCTGTGGATAAGCTGCCGTTCAGAAGCAGGAATTCCAGGCTGTCAGGGTGGCTTTCGACCAGACTCTGTCCTGTTGCATTCCAACGGAATTTTACACTGAAATAAAAAAGGTATTATGCAAAAATACCTTTCAGGTCCCCATTTACAGAAAAAAGAAACTTCACATCAGCATGCGGAGATGCTTATTTGGGCACCCACAAGAACAAGTCCTTTTATTTTGCAGAAAGAGGGAATTAAAACTGCAGAGCAGTAATCACTGATTGTTTTGACATAGTGTAAATGCCTTTGATTGGCAAAAACACACAGAACCATTGCTGAGATCAGTATCTCCCACTGAAATCCCTGGAGTCACTGCACGGCAGTCGAGTAAAGGCCTATAGTATTTGCTGGAAAGTGGTTCAAGTTGCTTATTATTGCCCAACACATGCAAGCAGCTTGATCTTTTACAGTTAGCTTATTAGCAGAACTCTAGATGGATAAAAGCAATACTCTTCAAAATCCATTATTAAAATAGGATATTTTGCTTTACTACAACATTTTTATTCCAATGGATTTATTATGCTTTTTAATAGCTAATGCTACTGGGAGTCAGCAGTATAGCAGTATCTTTTCTAAACCATTATTTAAAATACTGTTCTGTAAGATGTAAAATATTAATTTTTTTTTCCCTAGAGGATCCTAAAATGTAAAAAAAAAAAAAAAAAAATCCAACCTGCTTCAAGCTAAAAACTGTGACTCAAATTCCATAGTGCTTAAATTGAAGAGCAATCCAACTAAAGCTGATTGCAGACTGCTGACTTTTTCTCTCATGTCTCAGGACTGGTATTTGAAGCAGAGCACTACTCCCCAATGTACATCACATACCTGAACTCCTAGGGTGGAATGCTGGCATATGCACTTTTTCACCCATTAAAAAAGATAACCCTGTGAAGGGTGAGACTAGAAGCAGAATCCAACTTAATAAGGTAGAATTGCACAGCTACAAAAGTAAAAATTAAAAAAAGTCTCTGGGCATGGAAGAGTGCCACCAGCAAAAACAAAAAGCAAAACAAGATTAAAACCAGCAGAGCATACTTTTGAGCACTGCTGAAAATGGCTGAAGGGTATCCTGCAGACAGCCAGAAATGACAATATAAAGACATCAATCCTCCCTTTTTTTTCTGTGCATGCTCAGGACCTCAACAAGATAGAAGACAATGAAGGGTTAGTTGGGAGTCCAAACAATGCTGGCAGCAATGTCTCCCTAGGAAAGATCAGCAGTCTTGCAGCTGAGTTCAGCCCCTTTACATCCCTAATTAGCAGCATATTTTGAAGACAGAAAGTTGAAATACACTTTCTGCAGAGCTGCTTTAATCTCCAATATGAAAATGGGGCCAGAGCTTAGTTCTGCGTGACTGGTATCTGGATGCATGACTTTGTAGATAACTGATCCATTCATGTGATTCAAGTCCTCTCTGCACTCTTGGGGCTGGTGGACAGAAGAGTGTCAGAGGAGGAGACTCGGGGGATACCAAGACAAGTCTTCTCTCTGCCACTGGCCCCTGGGATGACCTTGGCCACAAGAATCTCTGCATCTCCTTCAGTCTCACTTTTATGAATGGGGACTATGGGACTGTTCTCCTTTTAAAGCACTTGAGGTTCACGGCTAAAATGAGAGGAATTCCCAGTAACACGTACTTCCAGCTCTTGTCAGAGTTGGACTTCAGGTTACCAAACTGTAATCCTGCCAAGGAGCACACCCCAAAGTCAGGCTGCTGCAGAGATGCTCTGTTTTCTCCAAATGAAGTGCTTCCCTGCTACTGTGAATGAAGCAGTGGTGCTACCACTAGGGCTCTTTCTTTCCCAGTCTGTTCCCTAAGGAAAGAAAAGGATTTGATCACACTATTTTCAGTCTGACTCTTACCTGCAATAACTCAGGGACACACCAGACAATTTTGCCAACCAGACAAAAGGAGAAAGGCCAGAGAGATATTAAGTTTCCCCATGTTTTGTGATAAATAGGCTGTCCAACAGAAGATGGGCAGACAAGTAGTCCATATGCTGAGAGACAGCTGGCAATGCAGGCTGAATCAAAACATCAGACACTAGGAAATCCACACAAAAGCAAGCCAGAGAAAAATAAACTTCTTAACTTTCATGGCTCACAAAATTACTTTTTATTTGTGTATGGGTAGGGAGAGCTTGTTTATTTTAAACAAATATTGCCAGCTGTGAGGCATTTAGCATTTACTTTTCCTCCCTTTAAGCACAGTGAAGGCTTGGTTCTCCTTTATCTGAATTATTCCTCAGACACCAAAATGTTGTTTGCAATGTACATCCACCAAAGCAAATCAGAGTGAGCCCACTAACACCAAATGAAAGCAGTTTCTAATGACAAAATTTGGTTACCCTGCTTTACCATCTTACCACAAATATTTTTGTCTTGAAATATACAAGTGTGCAAGAAATGCTCATACAAAAGTGTTTAGAAGACATACAGCAAATAAAAATTAATTAACCAGTCAAGACATCAATAAGTGAGAAATTTTAGGGACTGGACATTCACAAACATTGTATTTCTGTTCTCCCACTCTCTTCTTAAAAGCCAAAGGGACATGGAAACTCATACAGTCTTCCTCCCCAAAGTGTTCAGATAAACCCTGCCACCTTCTGTACCTCATCTGCTCCAAGGAGTGCATGGGTGATACAAGAACTCTTTAGACCGAGGAATATCTTTTTGCCTTCCAATATTTACACTAGAATGTTACTATTTCATTGATTGGTTTTAAGGAAGAATGTTATATTCATGAGGTAGGATTTTTTTTGCCAGTTAACTTGATCAAAACACTTCCAATTAGATGCAGCCCACCTAGAGTGTTGACATTTGGTCAAATACAACTGAATTTATACTTTAAGCTCATTTGTTCCACCCAAAGCTCCATATTCCACTGTCCAATCTTTTATTAAAAGAAGTGTTGCTAGTCCTTACACTCCCATCAGCACACTTAAAGACAAAAGGTAAGGAAATTTCCAGAGGACTGCGGTCTCCTAGACTTGGCTGGCTTAATTTACCATTTCTTTTCCAGTATCGTTTTCTACCCCAAAAAGTCAGTTAAAAAAAATGGTATTTACGCAGTATTCCCAGGCTGAAGAATACAGAGCATCCCTGTGCAGTATTTGGTCCAGCTTCCCCAAAAATACACAAAACCCTGACACTACAACTTGTGGCTAAGATTGCTTTGGGTAAGGAAACGTGATTGATGGAGAACATAACCCTCCAGTTTGTGACAGGGTGGACACACACATACCAGAGACAAAGAAAGGAACAATCTGCTTGACTTACTGCAGCCCCCAGCTCATGCTAGGGAGGATTCAAGCTTGAGACTCTGGAGATTCCACTGTTATCTGGGCTTTTGGGGTACAGAAAACCCTCCTGCTTGTCTCCTCTGTGACCTGTTTTCTTACCATCAGTTGCAGCTAAGGGATATAACATCAGGGGCCTGAAACACTCCTTGCCACTGAACAAGTGCCTGCATACAAAAAATGCTTACTGTTACTTGGGAAAAGAACACAAAATCTTGGTCCCTTGAAAATGCAGAGCACTTTTAGTATCCTGCAGCCCTCTGAGGTTCAGTTGCAGCAGCAGAGACGAGACTACGAGTGTCCTACCAGTCCTCTAGAGGGAATGGAGACACAGCCAAGCATGTGTTTGTCTTCATTATGCTGCTCTCTGTGGACCCACAGAACATAAAGACACATGGTCTTAATGTGCTCACACCAGAACATCTATTTGCAGGATTTAAGCAACTCCTTCAAACATCAAGTTCTGTTTCTCGGGATCCTGAGCCAAAGCACCCTGTTACCTACCCAGCCCCGTGCAGGCACGGGCAGCCTGCACCAGCTGAGCTGCGCACGCAGCGCCGCAGCCACACAAACGCATCTTCTGCAGGCACCGGGGCTGGTGCAGCTGACTCCAGAGCCCGGTGCTGGCTGCAGCAGCACAGCCACGCTCACAGCACCCAATCTCTGCACTTACAGTGCTCACGGGTAGGTGGTGGCCTGGGAGAGGCCTCAGTCTGTATTTTGGGGCTATGGCAAAGTCTGATCACCGAGCATCACTGGCACGCAGGCCAACTGCTCTGCTGTGATGCAAGCAACACGTAAAAAACAACGGCACGTACGCAATCTGGGGGGAAGGAGAAGCAATGAAATCTAATTGCAAAGGCAACGAAATGGAGTGATTTGCAATCATTTGGCAAAGGCAGGTTTTTCTGTTTCCTCTGCTGCCAAACTGCAAACGTGTACCTGCAGAAGGGCTCAGGGTCTCTGAAAGCCCCTGGTCACTCCAAACCTAACAACGGCCTGTAAAGAACTGTTTCCATTACTCCCCCAGCCCCAGCCACCATCTACGGCACAAACCAACCCACTAAACCCCCAGACTATTTTGCTAAGATGGAACTTCTGCCTATGTGAACTGGGTTGCTAAAACCATGGAATGAAGAGATTCATGGAGTCACAGTGGTCTTTGTGCAGCACTTGGACCCAGCTTTGGCATTTTTACTGGGTTTGCTTTCAATCTCTGCTTGGATTTCCAGGAGCTGCCATTAGGGTGTCATATGCCTCCTTTGCAAAGTCCCTCAGTCTAGGTTGAGCTCTTAGGAATTTTAATCCGCCTGCCTAAAGAGACTCAGGAACAAGTTTTTCCAAGCCAAGTCATACCCCTCCCCACCTGCCCATTTTTCTGCTTCCAAAACCTCAGGATGAGAGTTTTCATTTAGTTTTGACTCTAAAGTTGCTGAAATTTACTTAGGTAGTCCCTAAAAGAATAACAACTTTATTTATTAAAATGAACGTTTTCCTCAAACCCCATCCCCCAATCTCAAGCAGCAGCTGACAGAAATGAAACTATATTAAAATATACAAAGCACTCCATTATGTACTGTAGACCTATGAACTTAATTCCTAATTACTAAACCATGTTAGAAAAAATAACTCAAATGAAATAATGAAAACATGAAAGATAAAAAGATGTATTTTTGGAAATATAAGTGGAATTAATGTCAGAGACAAGATGAATACATCAATATGGTAGTGACCAGATTTGCTAAGGTGGCAGCCCATCATTATAAAGAATATATTTTACATCAAAACCACTAAATACGAGTTTTAAGCACGTGAGTACTCTCTTTTAATTCACATGGATTAATCATGGGCTTGAAGTTGCCTATATGTCTATATATGTGTAGGATGAAGAGTTCCTTTTTAATATCCGTTGTTTCTATCCAGTATGTTAAGCTGAATAGATGTATGAGGTTTGTGTAAGTATTTTGTGTTACTCTCAAAGAACCTCTCAGAATATGGTGTTGCCATGAACACAAGTTACCTACAAAATCCAGTAACTCAGTAGCGGTCATGTCACGAAGTTTACTCCAGAATCTGCTTTCTTCCTCTGATTTTCTCTAACTTTCCATCCCTATACCTCATGGCCATCACTGTTTCTCATTTCTATCCCAGACTTGGAGAGGTAACCAGAAGGATAATTTTAAGGATACAGGTTGTCAAGGGACAAATTACATGTGTGGAACTGTGCCACACACATTAATATTCAATTTTTAAAACACTCTTTACCTATGAATCAGAGATGGCATCTGTACTAAGCATGCTTTAAAACTGGTTACTATTTTGTTTTAAAAAGCCACTATAAAGAAACAGCATATTATTCTAACACATATTGTACAAATAAATGGGAAAAGGCAATTACAAATGGAACAGGACTTGGTTAGTGATACACGGATCTGGAACTAGGAAGGACATTAGGGAACACTGCATGTACAAATTTATACTGGGATCCAGACAGAGTGTTTATACAGACCTCATACAAATCAACAAAATCCAACCAAAAGCCTTTCTGTCAGTATTGAAAATTTTAATTCTGCCACTTTCTAATGCAATGGTGATGACACATGATGTGTCCAAACCATGCTCCACAACCACAGCATTTTAGCTCACACTGCTTTTACCTGTCACGATCCCCCAATCAGCCTCACATGCAGCACTCAGGATGGCATCATTTTCAATAAATCTGTCTTGGTTCCAACCCTGACACCCTGTCATTATACCAGGTCACTGCCTAGCTGACATTTGACAAACAAGCAAACTAACACCATCATCTAGCAGCAAATGTTTCAGAAAAAGTATAAGCTTCTCATTAAAAAATTGTTCCCCTTGTTCCCACATCTGCTAAAGAAGCTGGCATTTCTTCTGAACATATTGCCCCTAAAATCTTTATTATTATGGCCTTCTAGAAAGTTAACAGCTAGAGGCTTGATCCTGCAAGCACAGCTGGGCATACAGTTTGGCAGCATAAACAAAGCCATTGTCTTTGTATGATCAGATCCCATCCAGCACAATAAAATGGCAATTATATACACAGGTGAATCCATTCATTTGTGAGGCAGGAAATGGCATAAAGCATCTTCTAAAAGATAAAGAGCAAACATTCACAGCATTTTAATGCTGAAGAGCCCCATCTGACAAATGTGTCTTCTCTAATCTGTTCTCATCTTTTAACAAGGAGTTCTTGTCATTTTACCAGAAGTACCAATTCAAAAAATCTGTTCACAAAACTGACCCACTACCTTACAAACGTGAAAAAGCTCCAGAGCCGCACAAATAAATGCAAAGAACACAAAATATTAACAGATAGAACAAACTTACTACTTTGCAGACATTAAAATTCTAACCATGAGGCTTAATAGCTTTATGCTACCTTCTTCTACAAGCTGTGATAGAAATACTGACCGTAACAAAGGAAAATAAAATTTGCACATGAGGAAGATATTGAAAAAGAACTTCTGATAAAAAGCAGAAAAAGGGGTACCTGAAAATGTGCACATATGCGAGTCACCTGACCCAGACACCATATGAAAAGAATTATCTTTTGAGTTTGCTGAGCCACTAATATCTTTCAAAAGTCCTGGTATCTGGAGAGGCACTGCAGTAAGGAATGTAAGATTTTATTTTTTTCTCTTTTAAGATGAACGTCTGCCTTCTCCCTTAGGCTGTGGCCCTACTTTATGTTTCTGCAGGCACGGCAGCACACATGTAAGCAGTTTTATTGAAATCAAGGAATCTTTATGCAGTCAAACTCATTCTCTGCCTTTGGGACACGGCCTTTAGAGAGCAAACTACTGGGATAGGTATCATCTTCCTTCTGCTATTCCATAACACCCAGGACAGCCAAGAAGTGGATCTGTGCAGGGCAAGTAACACATGGAATTCCTAAGCCCTTTCCTACTGGGGCATAGTGAAATACAGCAGTAATAGTATGCTGCTAAGAACACAGGAACCTCAGTTCTGCAAACATTTCCACATGCGATTAATCCTGAGTGAATGCTACTTAATTGGATTCCAGATAATAGTGTCTGAAGAAATCCTTACAGAAATACAAATTTACACTGGCTCAGATGGAAACTATGACATCTGGGCTGAAAAACAACTTGCAGCTAATTAGTTTAAGAAAAAGATGACAGAAACATGCCACTACAGTAGGACACAGTGCCTGGCATGAGATGCCTTGCTTAGGTGTGTTTCTTGCCAGGATTTGCCTCCCTTAGCATCTTTTTCCATGTTCTGGAAGAGGCATTTGGGACAGCAAGGGGGGAACCTTTGCAGATATTCAGTCTCATGCTCGTAGGTGTGTATGCAGAAATGCGCAGTCAGTTCCCCACACCCAGTGATTGTAAACCCAGTGACAACTGACTCACAGTCCTGGGACTGGGAGAAATACGAGCTGCACGTAAACTGAAATTCAGTCTGTAAAAGGACAAACCTAACACAGCTGGGAAAAAGGATTGGCAACATAAGAGAGAAAGCTGGAAGCAGCAATACTACAGGAAGCCAGTAGTGGACCACAAGTTCCATTTGAATAACCAGTGTGCTGCAAAGGTCACAACACTCTGCAGCAATCCCATACACAAACACACGTCCTGCCAGCGTGGGCAGAGAGCCCCACTGGGTGCAACTGCAGCCAGGAGAATGACCCAGGCCTTGTGCAGGACACGGATGGACAGACTGGCAACATGTTAAATGAAGCTAAGGAAAAATACACAGATACTTAGGGCAATGCACACACCAAAAGCAATCCGTGGGGCTGGTGGGATTGATCTACACACAGACACAATTCTGTCCCAAGGAAAGAAGGAGGCCATACATGGACAGCTTTGCTTTTGCTATGGGGTGAAAAACACAGCCCTCCATGGCTGCTGGCTTTGGAGCCTCCCTCAGCCATCCTGCCTGGGTGGTCTCTGCACAAGCAGTAGGAAAGAGAATGCCAAAACTCAAGAGAAGGAAGGATACAAATCTCCTTTTGAGGTACAGTGCTCCACTTTCTGGCACCACCTCATGCTGCTTTGTCAGGACAGGCAACCCAGGGCACATGTGAGTCCAAACACTGCTCCATGGGTGCCTCCCTCCCTTGCTCCCACCCCACAGCTGCTGCAAGAGAAGACACAGAGTGCCATAGAAAAGGTGAGCAGTAAGTGCCCTACATCCAAACTTTTCCCAGAGGATTAAGCAGAAGAGGAGCTGCAGGAACTGCCTCCTAGTTACCAAACAACAGGTTAGAGGCTAGGGTAAGTCAGGAATGGAGACCTGGATTCTTGTTTTCTTCATGTACAGGAGATTCTGGATGAGGAAGATACACCATCCTCCAAGAATTAAAAGAAGGGGTTGACAGTAACCCTTTATGGAGGTGAGAATGCTGTAAAATACAAGATTTGTGAAGCCGAAAAAAACCTTGCAAAAAAGAGCTGCTTGATTCCAATGACTTTGTATGCAAAACACATCAGCATATCAAGGAAGTAACAGCAACTCCAGAATTGTTCCTTGCAGCTATAGCTTTTGCTCCTCTCCTTGCACTTTCCTGCTTCTCCCACCTGGATTGCATCTCCAGGATGCTGCACATCCCTGTAAGGTCACTCCCTGTGTTATTATTAAGTTTCAATATGTACTTATATTTAGTACATTTAGTAACCCAGTCTGATACGGGATTGATTCCCAGAAATGGTTTGCATTATTGTGCAATTGTATCTTGAGCTCTCATAAACTTAAAGTTTCTTCTGCTCATTGCCTTTGGTGTAGTTTTACTCTCTGTATTTTAAGTGGCTTCATAGGTAGGTGCCTTCCAAGCCCAAGGAGGACAAAGTTCCTGACTTTAAAGGCTGACACACTGTTTCCTAGTTGACACCAGTGACACCACAGTGATATCTATAAGGTCCCTACAGCCTGGAATTTTTTCCTTCCTCTCTGGCCCTACTTACTCTGCTGCATGTAGGGTGTTTTGTTAACTGATTGTCTTAAAGAAATTCCTTGGTGTATGATATTCCTTGCCCTGTTTTTCCTCGTTTGTTATATGATGTCTTCTATTCAAGCAGCCAAACCAGAGCTGGCAAACAGTCTCTCTCTAGGTTTTTTACACATTGCTGCAAGGCAAAATAAACAGTTGTTTCCAGTTTGCATTGTCGGGGCTACAGATGTATGCTAATTAACCTTTCAATCTGCTGATGGAAAGCTGAAAGAGATTTAAATATACTTTTCTAAGGCAGAGACCAAAGTCTATGGACACCTGTACTTTCTAATGTTGGGCTCTGTGTGGCCCAGAGCAGAGCACATCATCTCCTCCCTTTATGTTGACTCTGAAGGCAATTTCAGATTTCAGCAGGGCTTTACAAAAGGCCAGGAGGCAGAGATAAAATTCTTCTGAAATTCAAGGACATTATGTGTCTTTTTGGAGAAGCACTGATGCCAAGGATAATATTTGCGTTGACCTGAGACCACTTGAAGGATAGGGAACTTCAGACTGGGGCAATAGGAACTAGTTCATAACATGGGAAGTTCATTGTTTTGTTAACATGCTGCAGTATTTACTCAAATTTTGTACCTTCCTTTTGTTTTCTAGAACCAAAAAGCCCCAAACAAACAAACAAAATCCCAAACCCAGGTCTCATATACCCTTCAGGCAAAAGTATTATCAAGCCTGTCATGTCAAACAGTCTGAGTAGAAGAAAGGAAAACTGGAAATGAATCTGCAGTTTATATCCAATTTCAGTATCAGGTTTAGAACTGGCTGCTACACAACTGAATGAAACAATCTCATATGTGCAAAGCCAGTACTGCAGAGACCTTCCCAAGAGGAGGAAGCAAGGATCTGTTTCCTTCTTTAAGTTCTAAAAGCTTTACCTCATGATACTGTCTTGTTTGCCAAATATTTCTTGGAATCTTTCAAATAACGGTTCATTCTCGTTGCTCCTATTGTGCTTCAGCCAAACTGCTGGCTGTTGATGCTGCCTCTGCTGGTGTCCTGAGCCAGCTGATGTCCTGCCCATGTGCTACACCTGTGTTTGAAGCATCTAATCTTTTCCATGTGTACCTGTGCACAGGACAGGTGGGTCTGTACACACAGGGACACATCCATGGGAGGCAGGGATCAGAGATGGATGGCACAGGAGCAGCCTTGAAAAGTACCAAGGTACCTAAGGAAACAGCAAAGTATTGATGTTCTAACTCCTAACACCTTTAAAAAGCCATCTCCACAACCTCTTCCTGCTTGCTCCACACAGACTACTTCCCAGTGTTTGTTGCTATATTTATCACTCAAATTACAGTATTACTGAGAGGCCTCAGGCAGGCTCATTCTCCTTATGCCTCTCAAGTACACAGTGGAAAGGTTTTTACTGCTCAGACACCACCATTTCAAACAGTTAAAATGTCCAACCTCTCCCCATTGTTCTCACTTCTTCAGCATTATCAGGAAGACCTTTCATCTATCCTCAAATGACAATTGTATATACTTACTGTCAACAATCACTTGCTTACAAGATTTTTATTACCCTAAATGCAGGAAGACCTGTTAATGTGTTATTATGACAGGAAAATCAGGAAATGAAGAGTTAAGCCTGAAAACTCTGTCTTCATTTTGCTGTCTACAAAAAAGTTCATTCCAGTTGGGGCTCCTAAAAGGTTCTTTACCCAATTAAAAAAAAGAGATCTGTCAATTAATGAGGGGAAACTAATATTTCTCTTATCTTTTTGTAGTAGCAACATACAGATTTCAATGAAAGGGGCACTATTCCTTCACCCAAAACATATATCCAACAATTTCCATGAGATCGGTTGATGAAAATTATTCAGTGGCTTCAAAGTAACAAGGAACAGGATCTAACAAAAAGTCTGTAGAGTATGGGTGTGAAAAACTTCAGCTGCTTATTGCCTCAAAGGTTCTGAGACAACGATCTTATTCTGCATTAGCTTCATTTGGACTTAAAATTGTGACACTGCAGGAGAAAATGTATTCATCTATTGTGATCTACACAAAAAGTTCAGACTTGCACATTTGGTGCTAATTATTTAAACTAATTAAAGAGAAAAAAAAACAATAGAGAGATTTAAAGAACTGAATTTTAAAGATGTTTCCCCATATACTCCTACCATGCTAACAACAAACATGGAACATCTTGCCCCCAAAATTATTTGTTTGCTGAACAAGAGCAAGGTTTTACTATAAGCTGTGGTTCGACTTCATGTATAAAAATGATGGCATTTTATGCTACAATCTTCAGATGAAATCTTTTAAATTAAAAAACTGATCAGTTTTAAACTTAAAACCGATTGCAGGAGGACAGAGAAAGACCATTAGCTACTCAAGCTCCCTACTTTCCAAATATTAGGAGAATTTATGCTCTAGTCCTTGTTATTTTTGTTTTAGGAAGTGAAGGAATCAGTACTCAATGAACTGATTAACTCACTGAAAATGCATTCACCCCTACTCTAGGATATGACCAGGTATCTGCAAATAAGTTTAAATACTGTCTAAGAAACATGTGTCAACGTGGTGCAGAAGAATTAGAAAGTAGAAACAATTCCACAACGGACTTGTTGCCTTAAATGTGCTCTATTCTGATGCACCACGGCAGAACTCATGGAAGTGCTGCCTGAAGAAGCCACGACCTCACCATCAGTTCCTAGGATAAGCCAGACCTTTGCAGTGATCAGCAAATCATGTCTCATCTCAGAAAGGAACAAACAGAGACCTGCCAGGAAAAACTGCTTGCAGATCTCCAGGGACTGATGTATGAGCGAGGTACATAATTAAAAAGGGAGAGAGACTGAAGAAGCTCTGAGTTGGTAAAGGAGAAGTCACAGGGGACTCATATTTAGTAACATGGCAAAAGTGAGGTCATAAACCAGAGCAACCAAAAGGAGGAAGGGAGAAAAGCACATGGTGAAGGACTGGACAGGTCCCAAATGGCCAAGGAGAAAAGCTCAAAAGGCTGCAGACCAAGTTTTGGCAGAAAAACACAGAGAAAGATCTGTTGTCTATTTCGATGGACCCTTTGAAGTTTTCTGGATCTAATCTGATTTTTGTCTGTCATTCTTTGCCAAAAAGATATATCCTGCCAGGGAAAAACCCACCTTCCCTTATATTAATACAAAAACAAATGGTCTGTTTTAAATATCAAACACTTAAAATGCAGAACCTTTCTTCTATGATGTGTTGGAGAGTTCAATATTTGCAAGCTGTCACACTGGCCATTACCACAGACTAAAGCTGTTTCTGTACCTTGTACTTTATCAAATGATGTCAGAACATAGGCTTTGGTCCTACACCCACAGCTGCACCACAACCAACCCACTGGCTCCATCCATACTTCACTGAACTGGATATCAGAGGCTTATTTACTAAAATATCTGCATAGGGGTCTCCAAAATATATTTTCAAAATTTTTTTACTGATACTGAAAGTCTTCTGTCACTCTGTTGTAGTCATCTCTTTTAATAGTGCCTAACATTATATTACATTACGATACCACAGCGTTGTGAGCCTTTCTAGGCTGTCATCTCACACAGTCTTTAGGCACAAGCTTACCTTCAAACCCTTCCCCTGAATTATTTTAGTTCATACTTGCAGGTGCCTTACTTTCATGCCTTGTTGGAGGGGGGACACAGTCAACAATACTGCAAATATACACTGGGCTAAAAACTACCATCACTACACTATGATGTTCAGCCTGCCACTGACACTAGTTCCCATTAAGGTGACAGCATTTACTATGCATTACTCTAAGCAATATCCTGAAAATTTCACATCCATTTGCAACTCTTAATACATTGAAGTGCCCCAAATCCCATTCTGCCATTGCTATTAGCAGGTGCTTTTCAACAGAGGCAGTCAAAGGAGGATTGTTAGCTAAGCAGCAAATGTGGAGTTAAAGTGGGAGTTAATTCAGAGTAGCAATAAAGTAACTGGACAAGACAAACAGGAGCCCAGGAAATAGGAACTTCGCCCTGACAAGACAGTAAATGCACCCTCATAATGGTGTGACACCAACACTTTAAAGGCTGTGTTCTCCTCCCAACACAGTGTGTTCTAAACAGCTTTAAGCATCCATGTGTTTTACACTAAGATACATTGTCTTACCTTCTTGGGTCTCTTGTATAATCCCAAATAAATTTTACCATCCCTACACAAACTCCTGGTGCTTATCCAGATAGAGTTCTTGTCTCCCCACCTGCACAATCCTAGACTTCTGCTCAATAATGGCATCAGCCATTTATTTAGGCATGTTCTTATTTCATTGAGGTCATTCCAGACTTTTTCTCTGCTCTCTACAGTTGCATTAACAGCTCCCTTCCTATTTTTAAATCAGCAGCTAATTTCAGCAACTAAGTGCCTATTGTTTCTTCAGGGTCACTCATAAAACAAACACCATTATCGATCTTTCTGAATCTACCACTAGTTTTTCTCTTTTATCTCATCTGAGTGACTATTCAAGGGACAATTTCTCAGTAAACCAGGACATTTATCCTAGATAAACTAGGGTGTCTGAAGAAAGAGATTTTTCTGTCTCCATGTGCTAATACAGCTCCTATCACAGTAGTATCAAAGAAACTCATAAACATTACTGATTTTGTCTCCACAACACCTTTTTAAAGGGAAAAGTGTTGTTAACTGTCTTACAAACAAGGCAGTAAGACACAGGGGGATTTAGTGCTTCAAGGGCAAAGACCACTCATGAAATATACAATGAATTAAATTCTTATTTTCTACCTTTTAACCACAATGGCATCTTCCCTCTATTTTTGCATACTGTCTGGATACACAATTGTTATTTGTTGGATTACAGCAACTGATGACCTGGCCAGCTGGTATTTATTCTGCATTTTTGATGAGCATCTGAAGACAACAGACATCACGGACAAACATAAAAACCACGTTAAACCAAACTGTATTTCCTTTACCATTATTATTAAACTTCAGTTCAATTCCAAACCTATTTGTTGTCCTCCAGTCAAGCCAAAGGAAATTTTGGCTTTGCACAAGAAAATGTAATACCAAAACTCAAAGCAGCCTTTTCAGGTAATAAGACCTAAGTGACCTCTTTCAGCCGTCAGGTATCTGACCATTATTGCATTGGCCAAGTGTGGCAAATTCCGTCCTTCTCAAATGAATTCTGGACCAATCCACAAAGAAACATTAAATGCAGTTTGACTGGTAGAGCACTCCATCCGTTATAAGACACAATTTTCCAGTGGTGCCCTGGTGTATCATCACTGTTCAGCCACTTTCTGCACATTTTTTCTCTCTTTACTCACACGGATGGAAGTCAGGTTTGTCAGGCTTGTTCTTGCTGATCTCTGGATCAACATAGCTCCAAAGAGAGAGGGTGGGAAGCTAATGTAGGAATTGAGAGGGCTGCCTGTGCTGGGTTTGTCTGTGATGCTGTGCCATGTGGAGCTGGCTGAGCCCACAAGCACCGTCCCTCTGAGAGACAGGAGTCACTGAGCTGGGGGCACGCCTGCACTCCTGCTGCTGGAGCCTCTGGGATCTGAGGTACCTCCTCTGCATGACACTACCCATGTGCACAAAAATACACGGCTGATTCTGAGCCAGGTCAGTTACGTCTGTGTGCTCCATTAAAGGGCAGGCAGATCCCTTCTGTCCTGTTCTAACACTTCGCAGGTTTATTAAACACAGTTTAAGAAGTTTGTCCCTAGACAGGAAATTCATGCCAAAGGTCTCACTGATGCCAAACACCACTTGGTAGGGGCAATAACACTGCCATTTAAATGTATTGTTACTCGTATTATTAAGCTACTATATTAGCATGAAATATATAAGTTTTTTATGAGAATACAAAGATCAAACATGCTAATTGCATAATGAATAGAGAAGTAGCTAGCAACCACTCAAGGATCTGGGAACAAGTGAATCCCCTGGATAAAGGGCATTCAGTTAATCAGAAGTATCTGAGTTGCATTCTCAACTCAAATATTTCTTTTCCCCTTATTTGTATGCAATGACGTTTTCTGGGAAGCAAAATAAAGACTAATGTCCTCACTAGGTTTTTCCTTAACTGAGAAAGTGCACATCAGGAAAACTTGGCAAAGAAGATGAAGAAAAGTCCTGGCAAAGATGGCATGAACTGTAATTTTAACAAGGTTCAGGTAGACATCAGCCTGATCTACCATGAAGTTGTATGTAATGGCACCACAAGTTACAGGAGCACACTCTGTGCCTCTAGACACTCTGCTGAACTAACACCCAGTACTAATGCTCCCCTCTCCTGACAGCTCTCTTCCTACCTGATGGTAGTCTCTGGGCTCTCTACAGGTTCTGCCTCTACTTGCTAAGTCATGTTAAAGCTAGACACTGCTTTGTCTTCACTTGAACTTCACATCCGGTTAGTCTGCACAAAGGAAGTGAGTTATGTGAACAGCATACCTATTTTTTCCTAGTCAGGATGTACTTTGTTGGGTATTATTGCCATTCAGGTGCCTACTTAGTAACCCAGTCAAAAGCTTTGACCAGCTGCATAGCATATAATGATTTTTTGAAAGGAAAGAAAATGCCATTAAACCAAAAGGCCCTGTTCTGCTTCTGAGTAAACAAATGGGAGTTTTACAAAGGCTCAAAAAGGAAAGGGATTAACATGCTTCAACGTGGTAATGGTCTCAACTGTTCACATTAAAATTTTCACAGTAAATTAAACCATGACAGAGGTAGGAAAGAAGTCAATTTTCAGTGGCTCGTGCTGTTTTGCTGACATAAATTGCCATTTTTTAGGTAGTATATCCACCAACCTGTGTAATGATAGAATTATAAAACCACAACCCGTTGTTGATTATGTTCGGCCTTTTGCATGCTAATTTTAGCCTGCTCTGCCAAAATAATTGCATGTACCACCTCATTACCAGGCTTCTGGATATTTAGAACCCTGTCGCTATTCTTTTTTCACCAACCTTTGCTTCAGCCTGCTGTGTTGGCCTTCCCTCCTTGTACAGTGTCTGCTGTTCAACAACACTTCTTCTGCTTCCCAGTTCTGCTCAGGACACCCTTCCAGCACTTACATCCATCCTTTTCCTGGACTGTCTTGACAAGGGTAATGCTAAATGCCAGTTCATCTCTACCCTGCTCATGTTTCCCAGCAAGTTGCATACAACTCTTCACTATCTTCATGCTCCTTACAGTCTATAAAGAACAGCAACTTTCCTTGACTAGTGAATGATGGCATGAAGCACTACCCAATCATCCCAGCAAGGCCGGGGAAGACAAGTAAATACAGACTCACTGGTTGATGCCTGCCAAGAGTTCCCACAACACGTGTTACTTAGTGAGTTTACACAACAGTGACCAAAGAGTAGAGAAGGGACAGGCCATATAAGTGTGCCAGTACCAGACCCCCCAGGGAAAGCTCTGCCCGGCGTTATTGTAGCAGCACCAGAAATGGATGTTCAAGTACAATCAGCGCTTAGCTGACCGCCAAATGACCACGATGCCTTTGCACCTCAGTTGTATCATGGCAGTGTTAAACAAAAAATGACAAAGGCCTGTGAAAGAAAGTCAACCCAGGAAAGGGCAAGGTGCGGCGGGAGGTGTGAGAGACCCAAAAAGCTTGGGTGCAGCGGCGTGTCCCCAGGGCTGGGGAGCTGCCACAGAGACAGACCCCGCTTCAGTCCACCCAACCTCCGCGCCCCGAGCCGAGCGGAGCCCCCCGCGCCCGCCGCCCGGGGACACCCACAGCCTGACCCCGGGCCTCGCCCCCTCCAGACCTGTCCCTGCCCCGGGCCGTGCCCGTTCCCCGAAGGTCCCCGGGCCCGGCCCGCAGCGCTGTCCCGGCCGGTCCCTGGGCCGCGCTGGCCCGGAGGCGGCGGCCGCCCTGCCCTGCCCTGCCTTACCCTGCCCCGGGCCGCGGGGGGCGGCGGGGGCCCCTGAGTCTCCCGGGGGAGCCGGGGGCCGGGGCGAGGGAGGGCGCATAATAAACAGCATCGTTGTCATGCAGGCAGGGCTGCCGGCTCCCCAAGCCTCCTCCCCGCGATAACAACCCAGGTACAGCCCGCGCTCGCCCCCCTCCCTCCCCCTTCCTCCTCCTCCTCCTCCTCCACCTCCTCCTCCTCCTCCTCCCGGGGGGCCGGGGAGAAATCTACAGATCAAAGAAAAGATGCACAATAATAGCGGGGTGGGCGCGCACCGCGGCCCCCCGTCCGGCGGGGCCGGAGCCGGGGCCTCCGGCGGCTCCTGGCCGCGGCCCGGCCGCTGCCCGCCCGGCCGCGGGGCGAGGGGGGCGGCGGCGCGGGGCCGGGCGCCCCCGCCTCGGTACTCACCCGGGCCGGCCAGTGCGGGTACCCCTTCATTTTGGCGAACACCAGGTCTCCAGCCTTGTATTCTCGGGGCCGCGGACGAGCCATCGGGAGCCGCCGCGGGAGCCGCCGTGTGTCCCCCCGCCCTCCCGCACCCCCCGCCCCGCGCACGCCGCCCCGGGGGCAGCCGGGCGAGCCCGCGCGGGGTGCGATGCGCCCGGGCACGGGGCGCAGCCGGGAGCGGGGCCGGGCCGCGGGCGATCCCCGATATCTCCGGCGGCGGCGGCGGCGGCGGCGGCGGCGGCAGCGGCAGGAGGAGATGGGGTGTGTGTGTGTGAGTGTGAGTGTGTGTGCGTGTGTCTGTGTGTGAGTGTGTACGCGGGGGAGGGGGAGGCCTTGGACACAACCCCAGCAGCCCCCGGTACCAGGGAGCGGGCTGGCCGGGCGGGGGCGGCCGGGGAGCCCTCGCCCCGCGGCGGCGGCGGGCGCGGCGCTGCCCGCGGCCCCCCCGTGCGCGCTGGGCTACGCCGCCCGCGCCGCCCGCTCCATCCCCGCCGCAGCCGCCGCGGCCCCGGGAATATGGAGCCGTCTCCGACGAATTACTCCTCGGGCAGCGACCGAAAACAGGATCTTCTTATCCCCCCCCCCCCACCCCGCTCGCGCCTCCCCCCGCGCTTTCCCTTCCTGTTATTTTCTAGGTACACAGATCGGTTTCTATGAAAATAGGAGAGCAGAGAGCGCTCCAGTCCCGCCCGGCCCTCCCTTCCCCGCTGAAGCATGACATGGTTCTTTATGCGCGCCCGACATGGAAGCTGGGCGGCGAGGAGAAGCCGGCCGGTGTTGGCAGCACGGCGCCCGCGTCCCCCGGCCAAAGGCGCCCGGCCCTTGGGCCTGCGAGTGCCCGGGCCCCCGTCATGGAGGCCCAGGCCCAGCACGGACCGGCTCCTCCGGCTGCCTGCACACCCCTCCTGAGCCCTCCCCGTGCCAAGGAGCCTGAGCAGACCCTAGGCAACGGCCTGGCTCCTAAGCACAAGGCTGTCCCAATTCTGTACCCAGCCTCTTCTCCACTGCCAGACTCTCCACCTGCCTTCTCAGCTTAAAACTAAAACCCACATCCACCAAGCCATGGACCTCGGAGCTGCACAAGGGGGACTTCCTCTCACAGGGTGTTTGGGGTCTGTTGCTTGCCAAGTGATGCCAGTTTTTCCCTGTGGAAGGGAAGCAGTGGTAACTCACAAATCCCAGATATTGCTGCTTTTACCATAATGTTATCAGTTCAGCTGTAATATTCAAACATCAATTATTACTGACATTTATTATACTCAAGTATTATCTAGTGGAGCAAAACTAGAAAGGTAGGTCACAAGCAGCAAAGTTTAGGAAAGGTTTTTCTGCAGGTCTGGCTGAAACTGTAGCAATAGGTTGTCCAACCACTCCCATATTTAAGATGGCAGCTGTTCTCTTTGGGTTTAGGGAGAAATACCAGCTCTGGCTGGCACTTCTCTGATTCCCAAGGAAAGCACCTGGCCACAGGCAGTTCCTGCTGATGAAGGAAATAGATGGCTGAAGACAGTAGGGTCACATTTCTGCAAGGGAGTAGATGGACCACAGAGAGCCCTTCCAGTCTGCAAGGGCTGGTAATGGCAGAAAAATAAGATAAATAAGTGCTTCTTCTAGCACCTGTTCCTGGGCTGGCACAGGACCAAGAAGACTTGCTGTTTATGGTGCCCCCAGATGTGGCTCTGGAGCACAAATGCTGCTGTTGCTAGTACGTAAGTCAAGAAAGTTTTCACTCTGGGTCATAAAAAAGGATAAGCACTTCCCCGCTGGTAGAAGCACTGCTGTAAAATCATTAGCTCAGGTATCAGTAGCAGACTAATAACAGAAAAAGAATTCCAAAAAGCTGGATAAACATTTAGATGATTAGCCTGCACTGTGCTCAGTGCTGTTACCTGTTCTGAAGTACTGATCAGTGACAGGGTTGCCACTGCAGCCATCTGCAGTATATACATCTGGCCCAACAGCTCACTTTCACATCAAATAGGATTTTGCATCCTTTTAAACTGATACCTAATTTCAGTTTAAATTCCCTTCAGAAAAATGTAATATAAAATCTCTGAGTATAGGAACTGGGGAGTCTGATCTGACTCTGTCCAGAATAATCCTATGTGCTGTCTTACCTCCTACACCTCTGCTACCTCCCCAAACCAGAATACTTACTAGAGAGGTGGAGCTGACTTTTTTTTTTAATGCATTGTTTGCTTTTCATCTCAGATATATGAATAGCTCTTTCTAGTAACTTATTTAGTGACCTTAAAGAGGAAGGAGCAGGCTGTGTGCCAATTTCTTGCTAAAGGAAACTGTACGCTTTATATACACACCCAAACAACAATGCATCGCTAATGTCAAAATAGCAACATTCGAAGTGACTAGAAACAGAACTGAAACATCTCATTGCAATGTGCACATTTTTATTGCCTTTTGCCCCACACTGGTGTCTGCAGAGAATGCAGTGAATGAATAATGTTTCTAGTCCGCAGTGAAGATAATCATATACTAGAGCTCCAAAGAGAACTCATCCCATGGACATGCAAGGATGCAGCTCTTTTCCTCGTGTCTGTAGATGGCAAAGCATAAATGAGTTGCTACGGTAAGAACTGTTCAGGTTTGGCCAGTTGAAAACTCTTGAACACTCTGCAGATAGTTCTTCCACCAAGCTACAGCTGAGATGCTGGGAAGAGACGGAGAAGGGAAAGCAGATTTCCTTGCTGACGAATGAAAAACCAAATAAATGTTCCACACATTAACAGCACAGAAAAGAACCTTGGCACAAAATGCAGAGGAGTTTCGTAGTGTGCATTACCCCCTCAGTCACTCATCACAGCATACAAAGCTTGAGATCTCCTGCTAGGTCACCTGTATTCCGTTCCTTTCTCTTCTCTTACAAAGGAGAGTTCATCTATTCCTCCCATACAGAAGTGGAAAAGAGGAGTGAAGAGAGTTTCTTCCAAACACTTCAAGAGCAGTCTCAGATCCTAACAGTGAGTGCAGGGGTGCAGAGGCTTGCTAATATATGCACTGCATGTACATAGGCCAGGTCCTAAGCCTACAGAAGCCAAGAGCTGGGGCTGCTTTGGGCACAAAGATCAGCAGGTCACAGATGCAGCTACAGCCATGTCCTTATGGAGCAAGGGAGACCTGCAGCAGGGATGGGTCTCTCCTTCCCCCTAAACTCCCCAGAATGATAATACCAAGTTCTCTCTCACTTCTCCCCCTGCCAGACAGGGGTTCTATTCCCAGAGAAGGCAGTATACACAAGTATCAGCAGGGGAGACAGTAATGACAGAGGCTCAGCAGGCCCGAGAGGGAGGTGGCAGGACCAGCAGTGTGGTCAGGAGTGAAACCCTGAGTCACCCAGGACAGATGGAGTCTGAGGTAACTGCTTTGAAGTCACTACCACGCTACTGAATTTTGCTTTCCCAATAATTCCCAGGAAACAGTGTTCTTAAGCTGTTGAGAAGCTTTCAGCTAGTTCTGATCACTTCTCCACAGTTCATATGAGGAAAAAAATAGCTACACATTCCTGGTTGAAAACTTTCATAGTGAAAGGATTTAATTGATTTCAAAGTGTAGATCAATCTTTAAGAAGAGAGGATGAGGACAAAGAAGGCCTAATTTCAAAAGAACCTTCCAAAGTCATGAACAAATTTTTAAACATACCTAAGTTTTGCATTAAATACTCCCCAGTCATGGTTTTGCACACACTTATTTGCATGCAGACAGTCTGGTACGTGAATCCTATTCATGCTGGTATCTTGCACTTGCCATTTTGTGACAAGCTGCCTATATTGTGTCTGTGGAAGCCACATGGATTATTATACTTGCCTCTAACATTCTGTCCCTGGCCACCTTACAATTTTTGCTTTCCCTGCTCCAGTCTCTTCTGACATCAGACTGCAAATGCTCTGCAGAATAGCCACCTGTACAATCAACTTTACTGTCAGATACTGAAGTAAAAGTATTTATTTACCTAACTATGGCTGATATAATTTTCTTTCCTTCTGCATTTCCTTTTCCTGTATGTAAAAATGTGTCAGTAATGATTACCATGATCAGTATTTTGCCTATGACCACAGTAAGGTAGTGCTTCTCTGTTAAATATTTTAATAGGAAATGGTTCTGAATCACAACTGAGCCATTCCCCTGTGCAAGACATGTCTGAGAGCACTGTCTGAAATCACAGAGCTACTTCATGTCAGGCAGAAAGAGGCCATGATGGTTTATGTCCATTCCAACATGCATAGAAAGGCACTTACCATGGCCATTAGGATATTCTTAATTACTGGAGATAAGAAGCTCACCAGGGGATCTCAAGCTTTCTCTTTAATAAGCTTAGAAGGGAGAAGGGTGTGTATCATAGCTGGAGCAAGTTATCTATCCTCAGTTTCATGGATCTTCTTATGTTATACACTCCTAATCATATTAAATTAGACAATCTTTAAGGTGATTGCTTTACATGTTGCAGAGGTGTGAACATGTATCCTAGAGGCAGAAGAGATAGAAGCGCTTCAGTTAAAATTAACTTTCTGTTTGGGAGCTTTCCACTATAAGCTGGAAAGGTTTGTATGGGATGGAAATGTTATTAGCAAGTATGCATTGCTGCCATTCCTTGTTCTCTACAGGCATTTCAGCTAAAGCTACAGAAGGCAAAAGATGCCTACAGTCAGTGCTGCTTAACAAGTTCCAATTCAAACCTCTGGTTTTAGTTGCTTGCATATCTTTCATAATTTAACCATTAGAATTGAAATTTTCAATGATGACTCAAAACTCTTCTGACAATGACAGTAAAAGAAATAATTGTAAAATTACCAAATTTCCAGGTACCATATAAATGTAGCTGAGTTGCAAGAGTCTGAAAAGCATTTGTACACACTCAACAGGGATTAATAAACAAGACTCTTGTTCTGTCTGGACTAAACATGCTCCAGGCTAAAGTGAATGCAATTCAGTTCATGACTCGAGATGACTGAGGAAGCAAAGCTCATGAGAGGAAAAAATGGCTCCCTGTGAGAACACTGGGGAAAGCTGGAAGGCAAGCAGAAGTTAAAGCCTGGAAAGGATGTGAGAAAAGCAGAAGGGGATTAAGAAAGAGAGGTAAAAGCAGGTATGTGTATAAGAAGACAAAGATTTCAGAGTATCTTAGAATAAATCAAGAAAAACTGCACATTATCTTAACAAAATGCTGTAGCCCAGTACACCTCATTCTCTTGCTCTGCTGGCAAGTTCTCCATACAAGGACTGATGACCTGTCACTGTGCTGCCAGTTAGCTCATCAGCTGATGTGGAAATCCACATGGCATTCAAAGGTGTTGGACTCTATGACCTACCAGTCTCTAAGTGCTAACCAGCCTGAGATTTTCTATGGGGGGGAAAAAAACCAAATCAGAAGATTATGTTAAAGATTGTATCAAAAACCTTTCAGAAATCGGAGTATTTCAGAACATTAACTATCTGACTTTGCAACTTCACTGTTTGAATTTTCTCTTGTGGCATGTGAGATGTTTTAGCAGCCTTTTATTGAGAAACACTCATCAAAACCTCGTACTTCTATAAACATTACACATGATATGAAGATGATCTTGATGGACAGAAGTTGCACAATTTACTTTGCTGTTCCCATAATTTTAAGTGTTTGTTACAGACATAATTCATTACAATGAAACTAGTGATTCTCGTTTCCATTTGATACGCTAATCTATAAAATGCTGCTTCAAATGGCCAGGTGAGAAACTCCACCTCTAAAGCTATAAAGCCATAATACCTACGAAAGAAAACCTGCAACAGATATTTCTCCTCTGGAGAAATATTTTAGATGTGTCATCTAAAGTCTCAGAGATTTATTGGGTGAGAAGTATGTTGAGAGTTGACAAGAACAATAAATTTAGTGCCAGATTTGTGACACTTACCCCATCATAGTTTCCCCTCATAAATACTGGAGAAAAGGATTTCTCTGGTATGCCAGAGAAAAGGATGCCCTCTGGTACATTCATCAAAATGCCTTTTGAAATGTGATTTAATGAATAATTACATCCCAACATAGACAACAGAACATATTTATTTAAGGGGATTTGTAACTTCACTTTTGTATCACCTGAACGACAGTGTCAGAAGCCAGGAAACAGAAAGAAATAATGCAGCTAGCATTCAGCTTCTGGAGATTGCTGCTGCTTTGTACCATAAAACCCCTCTCAAGAGCAGCAGTTTGATGATGGGATGTACCTCTTGCTCAAGAATTCACACTTCTGGAACCCAAGCCCTGAATCTCATCTGTTGTACTGCAGTCTAATGTGTAAGTGTTATTGCAGGAAAAAAAAAAAAAAAATTCTGTGGGGAGTTTCTTCCTAGATAGGTTGGCATCAGCAAGAGTTTAACAGAATGCAAACTAAATGACAAGAATGTAATCCCAACTTTGATGAAATCAGCAGAAAAACTCTCAGCATGTCACCTCTGAAAGTTTCTCCAGATCATCCTTCTCTATTCCAGGGGCAACATCCCCAAACTCTCAGTGACTCAAATCAATAAACTGGGTCTTACGCCCATCTCCCTTCATGCCTTTCACCCAGGCCACATCCAAATCTCACTATCTTCCTTCTTCCATGAGCTTTTTTCATCTCTGTGAAGGCACTTTTCTCCACATTTGACCTCTGTAGATCTTTCTTGACCTCTCCCATCCACATGCCCTCTTTCTCCAGTTCATGTGAAGTAGTGCCTTCGATGATATGGCCATTTTTTACAAGCCCTTGCTTTGCTCAAGAGTCACTTGGAAACATCCTCTTCCTGTCTTACCTGTGTTTTACACCTTGGCTTCCCTGGACTGAGCATCCTGCTGCTTCTTTGTTGTGGGTTAACTCCAATAGGCAGCCAAGTCCCACACATCCCTGTCTTGTCAACACCACTTTAGTCACAAATCCGAAACACAGCAGCATATGAGTGACTGTAAAGAAAATTAACTATATCCCAGCCAAAACCAGATTTTTTTTTCTCACCTTACTACCCCCATCCTGCCCAGACTTACTCCGTCATTCCCTGGCTCCTGGATGATGAGTCCTCAAAGGGACCTTGAGGTAAGGACTGAGATACTACTGGGTTTGAAGCACTGAGGAGAGTCCTCAGGCTCAGTGGTTGTGGTGATGCGGAGGGTGATGACCATGTTGGGTGCCAGGATGAAAACGGGCATGAAGAAGTGCCTGGGGAAGTGGATATGGATGACATTACAGCTGATGGGTTGCAGGGGAAGTAAGTCATGGCTGATCAGGCAGGAAACAGGGCAGGTTACCTTCTCTCCCTCCATCATTCTCAACAAATAAGGACTCAGCTCTCTGGGCAGCCATTCCTTTCCTCTCCAGGGCATGACAGGAAGCCAGGATGGAGGGACTGAAGTTGCTGCACCCACCACCACCACACTTGGTCAGACATGCTATTGTTTAACCCTCCTGGTGTACTCTGAAAGATCAGCACACCACCCTGCAAAATGCAAGAAGTGGTTCCAGCTGCCTCCCGTGAGAACTTCTTAAAAGCACGTTTCTTCACACATTCCACATACCCTCTACCTCCAGATCATATTTCTTGTGATGGCCTGCAAGTCTGCCCCTTCCTATTTACATCTTGTCATGTGGCAGCCACATGTTGATTGTTTCTCCATTAACCAAACCTCATATCCTGCTCACCTATTTGTCTCTCAGAGATCTGCAGCCTGTACTCCTGCTCATGACACGTCCTTCTAAGAATTGTAACCTCATTTATTTTGAATTCCTTTCTCAAACCTCCATCCCTCGCAGAAAACCTGGGGCAGCTGATTAGGTCTACCACACCTCTAATGAGTGAGGGTTAGCATAGGAGCCTGGAATTAAAGTGGTATAGAAGTTGAAAAGAAAATGTCATGAGTAGGATGTGGAGGAGGAAAGGAAGTTGGCATGCTTAATAACAATTAAGATTAAAATGTATAATTAATACTACCTTGCCCACTGTTTCAGTGAGCCTTTGTTGTATAATGTATCTTTTTCCCCACAGTCTGACTTTGTTTTTCTCAACACTGCCCTCTTCAAAGAAGGCATGTTTTTTTTTCTTCTGAGTTTGAAAAGTTACATGTTTATAAATAATAAATATTACATTGAAAAATCAGGGCTACTGCATTTGCTACCAAACAGCCAATATGCACTAGGTCTCTTAGAAGTCAGAGGTCTGTTTCTGCTACTGTTTGTGCCACTTTATCTACTTTGATGCAGTGAAGTAGCTCCTGATTCCTATCACTGAAAAACTGAGTAGCTAAAATGTAAAATCGCAGTAAGATACAAAACCAATGTAAATATTACAAAGCAATATACATCCTAGCAAATGTGCATTATTTGCAGAGACTTGCAGAGACATCCTCATAAGCCAGGAAACATACATTTTTCTAGAGAAGCGACAGCATTACTATGTAATTAAAACATAGCAGCTTCATAAGGAAATGGCTTGTTTCTGTCCACTTGTTTATTTTCTTTTTTAGCTGCCACATTTAAGTGGATGCTATCTTACTGAACACGAACCCCAGTTCAAACCTTCCCACTGCAGCTCAGGGAACTACAATGTTTCAGAAGAGAATGTTTTCAGAAGAAAAATTATAACCTATCTTCACAGAGTAGTAGCAGCAAAGGGCTTAGTATACTGCTGGAAGACAAGCATAAAATATTTAGGCTGGTTAGTATTAAGAAAGTCAAAGAGAGTATTACGAGATGAAGCAGCCAAACAGAATTGGCAATGATAGTCTTATAATGGAGAGGTATTAATAGACTGCTGCTCCCCCTGGACACGATGCTCCTGTCTTACTCAGGCAAACCTCCCACTAAAACTTTCAAAGGGCATAATGCCAATCTAGAGCTGAGCAGGAACTTTGGGACCAAAAGCAATTCTCAAATCTTCTGTCCATTCATGTAATGCCTCTGTTAATTGCTTGTACCTCATCCTCTGTCTGCAACTTCACAGGGCCTGGCAGCTGGAGGGCCTGGCAGCTTGCTCTACTGGGCACAGGCTGGCCCTCGGAAGATACAAGTCAGTGTTTGTTGCCATGTGGGCCATGGTGCCTAAAGAGAAGAAATAGTATGAACATTCACAGCTGCTTTTTGTCAGCCAGTGCTCAACAGTGAATTTCTGGAGCATGGCTAGCAGAAGATCAGCAGAAAGGCAAGAACTGGTACAACTGGTTAGGCACCACAGACCTTTAGTTAAATTGTGCTGTCCCACAGGCCTCAGGTTAAGCAGAGCTCTGAACCTACATGTTATTTTGGACCTGCCACAGGAAAAGATCTACTTTTCCATACTTCTGTGTGAAGGACAAATCTCAGGCAGCAATAGTAAGAAATTGAAATGAGCTGCAGTTTGCTTTCCCATGCAGTATCCTCTGCTCACTCCCAGTCTTCCAGGACAGTTTTTACTTTGCAGTGGTAGCTTAGGGAACTCACAGGATGTAGACTTCAGCATCCAATATAGGATTCAAACTGATATAAACTATTTACACAGACGTCAGTAATGTCCACATAACATAAAATTAACATTGTTAACAGAGGATAAGAAGAATTGAGATGCAGGGCAGTAATACAGACAAGTAACAGCAGGTTGTTCTATAACCACAAGCTGTAAGTTCTTTTACATCTAGTACTGGCCATTATATAAACTTTGTGCAATTTGTTTGTCTGTTTGTTTCAGCAATGGGACTTTAAATGAACAGGCAAAAGACAGTTCTATTTTGTGTTCATTTCCCCAAGTTAATAAAGTGTCAAATTAAAGCAAGGAATTAATTTCTCAGCAAATATGTAGTTTACAATAATTGTAGATGTAACAAAGGTCAGTAGACCAAATGGCCCTGCCTTGGTGCAAATTTGCTGACAGCAATACAAGAAATAATTTGGCCACGTGTATCTGGTGTTCTCTGCTGCACAAGGCAATGAAAGGAAGCACACTCACACGAGCCTGCCAAGGGTAAAGCTCCCATTAATGCTCACTGTGCTCTTGCATGACCAGCAAGATCCTGCTTTTGAGTTCTCTGGGCAGAATTTCAGTCTTAAAAATACTACATAGTTCTGCACATTTATGGACTACTAACGAAAAACTGGTAGGTTAAATTTATACTACATGTTGCTTAAACTGTATACATGTATCATGTAAAATTGTATGCAGCAAAGTATACACACAAATTTAAACTCTCAGGCATCAGACTTTCCTTTATTTTACTGAATATGAACTCATTTTGTCTCTCACACACTGTAAGGAACCTACTGGTTCTCACTGGTCCCGAGCATTCCTGGGGGGCTGGTGAGGTCCAAAGAGCTGTCTCATAGTAGATCACTCTGGCATGTGTTTGCCTTTCCACACAAACATTGCCAGAAAATCTATCACTGTCAATGCAGCACCATCATGTGACATGACAATAAGAATGTTTATGTGCAGTCTCTCTCAGTGTTTTGCAGACAGGGAAGTGTCTGTAGGAATGAGGATACTGCTGTACCCTCTCTTTTAACTACCCCCTTTTTTTTTTTTTTTTTTTTTTTTGGCAATAGCCTTGATCCTTTACCAGTGTCCTTCTGTCAGTAACCACTCTGGTTTGGATTAAGGACAAATGGTCCATTTCCCTCATTTTTTTAGTGAAGTGCTCCTGCAAGCTCCTTCATTTGAAGTTTGTGCTTCAAACACTTAAAAACTAGGACTTTGAGCCCCTAAATGTTTGCCTTCAGATTCATGGGATGTAGTTCTTGCCAGGCATATCAAAGGCTGCTGCTCTGCCACACAGCGTGGTCAGCTCCACTCTTCCATGGAATGGGCAGTGGCATTTGGAGATGCTGCTGCAGAAATGAGCAGAAGCCAAGTCAGAACACGTACAGTTATTAACTGCAATTGATGGGAATCTGGGTTATGTTGTGATGCTCCTCCAGCCTAGAGCTGTATTATTACTGTCTACCCATATACTGCCTGAATCACTCAGATGTCCTACAGGAAACTCCAGGAATAAATGAGTAGAACGAGTGTTGTAGTAGAGACATCTCCATATGGAACAGCCCATGGAGGCAAACCAGACATTCTTACTTCAAAAGACTGAAGATGTCATCTCTTGACTTTGCATCACCATGCACTGGGATATGCTTGGGCAATGTCCAAGCTGAATCTCCACTGGATTCAGTGGAGTCTTCCCTTCCCTGGCTAACAAAACTGCTGGGGATGGGTTTGCTTTTAAAATGTTAATTTATTCCATTTTAAAGGCTGATTAGTCCCAGTGCTGGGCTTTTGGTTTTGGGATGGTCTGAATTCTTCACCTAGGAGAAGGTGTCAATATGGTGACAAAACTGGCCTGATTTCTAATCTGTAAAATCGACACAAATCACACAACTCTGTCCTTAATTATGGCACACACACATGCACTCTTGACCCATGGCTCTTGCTATTTAGAGGGAAAGGTTTTTCTGCTTTTTGGTGGGTTTTGCACTACAAGTCAGGGAGGCCCAGCTGGGGGCTCCTGCACTATTTAAAAGGATACCGCAGGGCTGTTTTAGTGTAAAAGTAAAAACAGATGACCCTATGTGGAAAGGGCTTCTAACTTGCTTGCCAAAACCTCTACAATTTCAAAATTCAGCTATGTATCTTCTAATATTCACTTCTGTGATCATTTGTAACATACAAATGCTTTTAAAGTGGCCTCCAAAACAGACTTTCTGAACATTCTTGCTTTCCGTTGTACTTCTAATCCTCTTATTTGTAGGGTGGAAGGAAGATAATTCTGGCTTTCTCTAAAGCTGGCTTAGTTTCAGAAATATATGTACTATGACTCTTGCTCTTCTTACAAAGCTAATGAATTGCCTAACAGTTAAAATACAAATAAAAACAATGGGTATCTTTGAGGATTTGATGGGCTACATGTTCCTTCCATCTGCAAACTCAATAATTTCATCAGAGTTGAGCACAATAATGTAAGTAAACTTTTGCCTAGTGTTTGATCCTCTGTAAAATAATGGAGTCAGTTTGCAGCTTTGTACTGACCATCCTAAGCTGGCCACATGTTTCTTTATGAACATTGACTGTAATGCCAAAAAAATATTCAAATTATTTTCAGTTTGAATTACTAGACCTTTAAGAATATTTTTGAGGATGATATGGAAACCAAACACTCAGAACATCTTATATATCCTAATTTTTCTCCTTTGACACTAAAATGGCCACCAGGGTGCTTAAGTTACCTAAAATGTTAATGCAGATCAGAATGCTCACAGGAATAAGCAACATAAAACTCAGTAAAGACACGGTTTTGAAAATGTTATGGTGGAGTGTATAAAAAATTCAGAAACTTGGTTTGTTCTGCACATGTCTAACACACAGCCCAGTGTAGCCTGTATCTGTGACAAATGTTTGTCACAAAATCTAAGTACAGACAGGTAACAAAAACTGCTGGCATCTGGAGAAATGAACAACATTCAGGCCCAATAGCACAGCAAGGATTATCACAGTGTGAATTTTATTTATGACTAGTAGGAAATAATGTAAAATAGTTTTGAGTGGTTTATTCTGGCATGACAGGGAAACTGATCTGTATGAATGCAACTCTGCATTTTAGGGAATACATTGTTTATATTTTAAATATTCCAGGTTGCATACTCCATCTACCACAGAAAACTGGTGTTAGTGTAGTTCCAAGAAGAGTCAATTTTTTAGGAAGAAGGTATTAGAGGCTATAATTAAACATCAGTGACTGGGTCAATGTGATCTTTGTGTAAGACAAAAGTTTTAAGACCCACAGTTTCTTCTGAAAATCAAAAGCCAAGCAGCCCAGGAATTCCTAAGATACATCTAGGATTTATGTGAGAAGTGGTTTGTCAAATAATGAGGCAGAACTGAAGCCTGAAAACTGACTGAGAAGGAATTTTGAACAAGCAGTTACATATAGAGGCTGGGCTTTGGGGTTGGCTGCCGGATGAGAGAGCTTTAGGCCAAGATTATCTGATTTTTTCTTTAAACAGAAAATCTGTGACTCTGGCTATTCTTTTAAATGAAGAGATGTGTGTGAACTGAATTAGTTCACAAGTATTCAGTATTGACTGTTTGTGTCGGTAGGAGCAAGAACATTTGTGTATGAAAATTAACTTGACAGAAACTTCAACCAAGAGAACTATAAAATACTACAAAGTTGGGATTTCTAAACTGGGCTTTGGTCTGAAGATAAGACAAAAATTTTGCAGATTTTTTTTTGGAAGAAAAATGGGAATTCCACCGGGAAGCTTAATGCTGCAAACTAATGTCCCAACCCCTACAAGATGTCTGTCAAACTGTCACTCACACTGAAAAGTTCACTCCCATTCCTTGTACACGTGGCCACCAGCTACACTCTGCTGAGTTTAAAGCAGAGAAAACTGCAGTTGTAAATGTCCAGAGAAACTGCTGAAATGCATCTACAATGTATGTGTACTATGCAGCTGGTGGAGATGCTCTCTTTGAGCATAATCAAAAACCTGAAGGCAGTAGAAACCTTTCCATTAACTTCTAAACTTTGCACAGGGGCCATGTTATAGCATAATTTACTCCAAACTGCACTGATTATACTGCTTGTAGCTCTGTACCATACCAGACCAATGGACTGACTGATCAGCCTATCTTTCTACACATTTTGGTGTGAATTCTTTTAAGGATTAGATGAAAATTAAAAAACATGCTCAGGAGTTGCAATTTTCAGAAGTGTTCTTTTATTTTTAGGCTTGAATCCTGTTGTCAGGAGATGAAAATTCAAAACTGTGTGTGGTAGAGAATTGTTGAACCTTGGGGGCTTTGCTGGTTTTTTTGCTCTGCTGCTGTACCAGAGCAAAACCAGTTTCCTTTTCAGACATGGGAAGCCAATAATTTGGACAGCTACCAAATTTTACTGGGAAAAACTATTGGGTAAAGTCCTGCTTTAGCTTTATTCAACCTGCTGTGAGCTGAGGCACTGGCAGTGTACTGCAAGCTGTCCATTGTGTCCAAAAGCACCACAACTATTAATAAAAGAAAATATCCATGAGGGAGCATCTGCAGGACAGACTAGCACAGGGATTGTGGCTTCACCATCTCACTGATGGCTCTCTCTGAAGCTCCTTAGCACATGCTGGTGCTATTACCATGGTGTAGATGCCAGAAGGACTTGTCCACCTGGACTTTCTCTTCTCCCTGGGGTCCCCTGTGTAAGCCAGAGGTGCATCTCCAGCACAGCTGCTGCCAACACCATGGACACACTGCAGTCTGCCAAGACACTGCTGGGTCAAATGGACTGCTGCTTCCCAGTGACAGCTTGAAGGGTTGCTGTTGTTGTACTTGTGTACAGATCCAAGTTAGATTGTTTATTTTCTTTAAAGAGAGTCATTCATCTCTCCTAGAAAGGACAGAGAAAAAAGCCACATAAAGAACATCTATGCTGCTGTTAATGCAGTCCTTCTCAGGCCTCTGACCTGTCTCACCAGGAGGGTTTTCCAAGCCTTGTTCCAAAATAGATCTGTATTTAGCTGAAGTACTGAACAATTTCCACCAGAGGTCTCTGCCTACTAATAATTCCAGTTTGGTAGGCTTGCTTTTGCACTGCAGGGTTCGAAAGTAAGTATTAGGCTTTGTCTCTTCACAGGAGTAAGAAACAAACCCAAGATTTCCCAAATCTGAGTGCCTGGGAAATCATCATCTACTTTACAGGGCAGTAATACCCATCTGTTACATATGGAGATTCTCAAGAAAGGTTTCCTTACATAAGTTATTTAAATAACTCTCTTGAGGTTTGCACAGCATGCGTAGCCTATCTACCAAAACCAACGTTTCAATGAATTTAGGAATTAAGAGCCCTTCATCAGAGAATTTTTAAACTGTAAATATCATGCTTTTGCATGCAAAACAGGTAAGTTCATTTGAAACAAGGAAAAGAAACTTCTGTCTTCTCAGAGTGCACTGTGATCCCTAACTTGAGACCTAACTATGCTCGGGGGAACTACTCCAAGAGACATTTAGCTTTCAGGCTACAACCTCTTTGTATCATCTGGCTTTAATACAGGTGTACCATCTGCTTATGACAAAATTATTTATTTTTATGCCTACATTCCCCTTTCTTTATTTTATTTACTAATCTACTTCACTGTATGGGATGCATTCAAAAAATGCAAGGTGCTAAAAATAAGGATTAAACATTTCTACCTTGAGGTCTGGTCTCTAATTGCTCTGTGCAGCATCTCAATTTACCAAAAAACATTCAGAAGTCTCAAACAGAGGCTCTTTTGAAGCTCAGACAATATCATCAGGGTGGGGCAAGTTCCCTTCCCTCACCTGAGGAAAGAACCTTACCCTCCTCTGTGCCAAGCCATTTGCTGGTGTTTTGGCATGGCAGAGGATGGTGTGACATGAGAACCTTGCAGCAGAGCCACCACGATTTCCCCAGCTCACAGTACAGCCACACCACCTGCTTGTGTGGCACATTACAGTGAACATGGTACAACAACAAAATGCTGCTAATGGCTGCTCACCCTGAAATCCTCTCAATAAACATATCCTGGTGTGGCCTCTCAACTGAGATATGAAAGGTGTACATTCCTTTCATCTCCAGCTGTTCAAAAGCCACAGTTCCATACCTGAAATTGAAGCAAGGCCAGTGCCCAGTCCAGCACATCTGTGTCACCACCAGCAGCTTCTCTGAAGAGAGGACCACTGGACAAATACCATGGGAGCATGTGCAAGGTCTGATCCTACCCATCTCACACGGGTGACTCACAGAACTTTTTTTGGGGAATGCCTGAAGAGTTACAAGCCAATTTCTTAGCAGCTCTTACTCACGTCATAAAATCTAGCATTATTACATGCTAACTCTGTAAACACACATACATGCTCTCAGCCCCTTCCTTTCCACAAAATATTACAAGCTGAGGCATTGAGGCAGTACTGGAAGCTGCAAATACTGCACTGAAAAAAATACTGAAAACAAATTAGCCTTAGAACACAGTGAAACAACAGTTGCAAGATGAGAACAGGTATTAATGCTCTTTGCAACACCTGGCACAAGGCCTACAACTTACCTTAGCCAAGAAGCAAAATTTACTCCAACCTACAACAGAATCCTACTGGAGTTAAGGTGGCATTATATGGATGTGATTGCAGGCTGAATTCCAAGAGCACTGCAATTCTTTGTTCAGCTTTGATTCACTCCCTTCTGTTCATGCACAGATAGCAGAAGGGGTATTTATTGAATGAACAGACTGATAATGTGCTCACTTACTCAGTGTCCACTGCTGTAACAATCCCTTTGGGATTAAGCATTAGAGGAGGAACTGCTTGTGATTTAGGACAAGGAATTTTAACCAAACAGCAGAAAGTTTCACTGTGTCTCAACCTGAATATTTTAGTCAAATCAATGCCTGCACCTGTCTTCTGCTTATAATTCACCCTGAGACAGAAGTCCCTTGGTAACCTGGTGGAAATTCTTGCAGCCTTTTGAAAAGATCACTTGTACTTCAGCAGTTCTTTGATTTGCAAACTCTGGGTAGAATTTGATTCACGTTTCATTCCCTCTTTTCCAGCAAATACCCACATTCCAGCTAAAGCTGATCCTTGTTTTGTTAGCATTGTCTCTGACTTAAGATGGTATGTTCATTTTTTTTTGGGAATGCACCATAATCTAACCTCTCCTTCTACCTTGCATTTAGCTGAAGAAACATATTGTGATTATGATAATGGTGAGATGACAGGCAGACCTGGCTATCAGGGTTCAATTCCAGTTCCTGTACTTTGCAGTTTGACTCTTTCCTCCTACACAGCTGTCGCAGGCCTGGATGACATTGAATATACAACTCCCTCCTCCTTCTACTCTGCCAGATCATGTTATAACTGAAAGGCCCTGGAAGAAGCTACAGTGGGAGAGGGGATTGTCTGGGAACAACACAGAGATTTAATTTGAAGCTATGGATGTTAAGAATCTCTGAAAATTATCTAAAAGTCACAACATTATCAGAGACTCCATCTGAGGAGACTGTCCTTCCCTCCTCTAAAGCCAAGGGCAGCAATATTCTCCTTTAGGCCAGAAATGACAAACACTGTTTCATTATGGATTGGAAGCTCTGCAGCTGCAACACAAGTATCCCAGTGGCCTGGAAGAGTAAACACAATTAACCATATCCCTCCTCCTTACTGCTTTTTTCTTAGTTTCCCATGAACATTCTATTTTGTCTCAAAATGCTTCCCTGAGCCAAGATCTTCTGACCAAGACCATTCAAAAACCTTAATTTGGAAGAAATGAAACAAATGGCAAGGAAAATGAACTCATGCTACAAGATCAAAGGCACATTTGTCACATTTCATACCTGAAGAACCTCGAAGCAAGTCTATCTGACCACAGATTAAAGGTCTGCCTTGAGCTCAGCTATTAACGGAGTTCTGATCCCTATGATGGACCAGAATAAAGAAATGTATCAGCTCAAAGATGCTTTGGTCCTGTTTTGTGTCCAAAAGGGACTCTTATGTTCACTTCATGTGAAAGAAGCAGAGAGATGGAGGAACTTTATGTCCTTGTTTAGTCTCTAAATAAGGGTCACGTCCCTCCTTTCCTGCTGCTCTAAAATTTACGGCCTCTCAGTAGCCTACAGCTACCTTCAAGAAAACAAAATAGGGCAAGAATGGACCAGGGACCCAGCAGAATATGAGGCATAATCCACAACCACTAGAAAGGGTTTGTGAGTATTTTTTTTCTTGGCATCTATCTTTTTAGAAAAATTCTATCATAGCAGAGAGGTTCAGAGCCATCTTACCACACATCTTCCCCCAACATCTATCCTTTTGCTTTACATTTGCTACAGAAAAGCATTTAAAAGTGTCCTTCTATTGAGAGAGATTGCTATTGGCCTGGAGAAAAGATTTTTTTTTCCTCTAGATATTAACTTCAGCAGAAATACACACTTATGTGAGAGCAGAATCTGAGAATAACAGAAGACAGAAGCAGAAGTGCACAATTATCCAAGATCTTCACTTCTAAACTTGGAATGTGGTCCAGCTTTTAACAAAGTACAAGAAAACAAGAGAAAAAAGCTCAACAATAGCAAGAACATTGTCAAACAATTTGGAGAAATGTGTGAGTGATGAGATTAAAATTCTTAACTCTCAGTTTTTGGAGCCACAGACATTAAGACCTCAGCAAATATTTCAATACTTTCAGAAGATGAGAACTCATGTTTATTCCACCTGTCAGATATTAGGCATAATGCTGCCATTGTTTAACTGTTTTACAAAGCTGAGTTCCATTAATTCAGTTACCTGCTGGTGTGAATTCAAGGCTTTTGACTGATGAGGCACTGTAATTCCAGCAGTCCCTGTTAATTCATGCATGATGACATTGCACAGACAGTATCCATTTTTAAAAATTAAAAAATAATGTACATTTGCTGTGTGCTGCTACTCAAAGTTAGCACTCTACAAGTGAGAGTCACCTTTTCAGCGCAAAAGGCCTGAGGAAACAGGAAGGCCATGATTTGATTACGTGAGTAATCTTTCCTTCTGTCACAGTCCACGTGAGAAAGATGTTGCAACATGGTCCTTGAGTAAGGATGCAACACTGGGCTTGGTGTTCACACTGTAAACAACAGATAAAAATGGAATACTAACAACACTTGGAATTATAATCTATTATGTTTTGGGCTGGCTGGTTGGAAGAATACAGTGATGAATATCTGAGCTTTCCCAAACTGCATTTACTGTAATGTGCTGGTGGAACTAATTTCTCTATGCTTGGGTCCTTTTTCTCACATTTCTAATTCCCACTTAGCTTTAGACTCTATAAGAATTCTCAGGACTAAAAAGAAAAGCCCTTTTTCTTCATTTAATCAAAGTATAGTTTTGAAGTTTTGCATCCGTGCAAAGAAGCCACACAGCTGCTAGGAAGAGTACAGCACTTTGTGCCAGGACCCTAGGTGGGAAAAGGGGGGTGAAAAAGTCACTGTATCACACAGAAAAAACTCAAAGCACACCCAACCCAATTATACTGTGAGTGCATTTTAAGCCCTGAAGTTAGCAATGAAAACAACCCTGGGTGTGTGCCTTTGTGTGCATTAAGGCACTAGTCCTTGAGACACAACGAGGCTGGGAGTTGAAACTTGCTCCAGGATGGACACAGGGTCACACCCCTGGATCCAAAACCTTGGACTATCCTCCAGGTCAAACAGAGCTCCTATAAAGCTTACAACTCTCTTGAATATCCACTTAGCCCTAGCTGCTTCTTCCATATGGTAACCTCCTCCTGCTAACATGGCAGCATATAATTATTTTAACAAGAACAGCAACAAAACAGCATTCAAGCTGTACTTGGGACTCAGTCCTGGGCCTTTAGAGAGGTTGCAAAGCCAAAACTCTGGGGAGGCAGCATTCTCTTTGCAATGTATGCTTCACTTGAAAGCATTTTCTGTATGCAGAATTAAACATTTTTATCTTCATTTGAAATGCCCTGAGACTCTCCTTTGATGTTAAGTTAGGAAAAAGGTGCACTTTTTACTGTTCACAGAATTTGTGCAATTTTGGGATTTTCTACTTACATCCATGTTAAAGGACAAGAGAAATACATCCAAGAAAGAGCTGTAATTTAGTATGAGCATAGAAACTATAAATACAAAATGAGACATTGGAAATCAGAAATCTTCCCTTCTGGAAAAGCATCACTACTCATAAGGTACTCTAAATTTCAGAAGCAGGGTGCCAAGTAGGGTGACATTGCTGGTCTGCTCTGCTAAACCATGTTCTGTAGAGATTTCTGGGATAGAGTGTGCTCACTTTAGTTTGCAGGATTCTTTGTGGTATTTATATTAGTGCAAAATTTGTTGATGTAATGTCATGATGGTGGTCTTCTGCCCAAATCCAACATGTAATTAATGTGATTAAAACCACAACTTTTCAAAGAAATTTTGGCATGCTTTTCTAGAAGGATATGCAGACTTCTTGAGTTTGTAGTACATATCTGAATGCAAATATGTGTGTTTGATTTCCCCTGAGTGCTGTGTGAACAGTTATTATTACTGACCTGGAAATTATTCTACTTTCCCTATTTGACTATTGTTTTTGTCTGGGTTAATGCATCCCTGAAACCAGATGTGCAACACTGGATATATTTCCATTACTTAACATGATCATGTGTGTTTATTATCCCGATGTTTGAAGCAGTAACAGTTGGTTTGTGCTGCACACTCCATGATCTTGGTCTGGTACAACGACCTGCAGGCCTCACAGGACAAAACACAGGGTGCTCTAAGGAATCCATGCCAATGAGGCATTGCCTGGGGTATTATTGCTATGAACCACTTGAAACAAGAGGAAAGAAAATCTAGATTGTAGTTTTCTAAAGCATGCCTCTGTTAGATTTTACACAGTCATCTAACCATGTGGCAGAACCAGCATCACCTCCTGCTGTTAGCAATGAAAAGGCTGCTCTGGCCAGTTCTAATTCCAGCCAGGAAGTGCAGCAGGATATACCTGTGCTGAACATGTCCTCACAGGGCAGACCTAGAAAATGGCCAAAAAATTTTTAAAAATGATCCACTCCCTACAATAATATCCTGACATGTAAAAGAAAATAAATGCCAGTTAAGAACAAATTGATTTCTTTCAGTCACAGAGAAGGGCAACAGAAAGGAGAGGATAGTTGATCAAACAGTGGCTATTGCTTCTTAGCTCTAAACCCAGTAATTTACATTGCTGTAAACAAAAGACTAGTAATGGAGGAAGTGATTATTCATGAATACTGAAGATTTTTTAAAATAAATTACAGACTGGGGGAACATAATGTCATGCAAAAACTACATTTGCAATAATCTTCCATAGGGACACAAAAAGGATTTCATGGAACCAGATTCTTAAATGTTCTGCAGTATCACAGGGCACACCCAAGCCTTTGTGTTACTCTCACAATTTTCTTATGAGGTCAAAAACTACTGCTCTGAGTGTGCAATAAAATACATCTGCAGCTCTTTGCTTAATTTTAAACAGAAAGATAAGAGTTGCCTGTAGATAGCCTTCCCCTCCTCTGCATGAAGAGCACGCACCAGACTCATCTTACATCTGCTCAAGGGCACTAGCGAGAGAGCAGAGTGTGTGTAATGTAGTGTTGGCAGCTCCATGTGAGAACAGGCACTGTTTTTGGGGGTTTTGTTTCCAGCTGAACTGCATGGTCTGAATAAGGGGGAAATGCCCATCCCTTAATCATAAAAAGTGTTACAAAGATACAGGTGAGGAACTGAGACTGCTTTCCAACTGTACCCTTAAAGAGGTTTCTTCACACAATCATAGCAGAATACAGGAAAAAGAAGCGAGAGTAGCATTCCCAAATGACACAGGAAAAAGAGCAGGAATAGAAAAAAAAAAAAAGAGATATTCCCATTCATTTCAACATGCAGATATTCCTCCATTCCTGCTTCATCTCCCACACGCTGGCACTGGCAGCATCCACTCACTGGCAGTAGCTGCTCATGCCTGCATAGCTTCCAAAATGGGTGCTTCTCCATTCAGTTCCTACTTTTTTTCTTCAACAAGAAAGAGTTCCCCCCTTTCTGCCACAAATAATATTCAAGAAGGAACTCTTCATCAGAGATTCTGTCTCTGTGGATGGTGGTAACACACAAATGCCACCTGCATTAGTAACTGTGCTCCATGCACTCCTTGCCCCTTAGGAACCACCCTGTGGCTGCTCTCCAAATTACAGTCCTCCAGTTTCATTCTCAGCTACTGCTCTTCTTCATTCTTGTTTGTGCAAGGTAAAACAGACAAAAAGAAACACAGAGCCTGGACATTTTCGTCAAACCCCACAGAAGGGAGAAAAACCTAGGTACACCACCAACCCCCCACCTGCCTTGGAAAGGCAGGAGATGAAACAGCTGAAGTATCATAAGGACAGGCACAGCAGAAGCCCTAGCTACGCTGTCCTTTGTATTCAGAAGGTGAAGGCATTTTTTGTTAAAGCAGGGGGAGGCAGAGTGCTGGGAAAGCGAAGTAGATGGTTTCACTCAAAAGGATTTTTTCCTGGATATGCTGAGGAAGGCAAAGAGGCTCACAATCTACAGGCCATTAGCAAAAAAGTGGAAGCTCTGCACGCTGACTTTCTGAAGAGGGAGAAGCCCCCATTTTTGTACATCTCATTACCCAGCCCTGCATGAGTTTGCATAGGATAGCATTAGGCAAGTTGCTAGGTTGGAGCACACTCCTTCGAGCTGCTCACAGCCCGAGAAGCCTGCGTGTACCTCTCGCTTGCACATGGCCTCTCTGTGCTCAGGAATCCAGCGTAAGGTTTATATCATCCCACACAGAGGTGCAGATGTTGGCTTCCCAGAGCAGCAATAACATGTCTCCTCTCTAGTAAGTTATGTTGTTTTCCCAGCGTCTCCTCTGAAGTCACTCTGGCTGCTCCTGGTTCTTCCACATCTCTATACACCGTACACTCACACATTTTGTTCTCTTTGAGAAATTTTGGCTGGAGACTGTAGGAATGTCATAAGGCATATCTGTCCAGATTTTGAACTTGCCTAAACTGGCCAAGCTCACTCAGAGTTAGCATTTTCTATCTGAGCAGGATCTGTTTCATGATCTCTTACCAGCAAAGATAACACTAGTACAGTTGTTACATTGGTCATGTAGAAATATTGCCGCAAACGAGTCGTTTATAGTAGAGATGGGGGTGTAGAAATGAGTAAAAACTTATTTTTCTTTCATAGTATTGTATTTTGACCTGTTTTAGTAAGTTAGCAGTTACAAAGCACTGTAAGCAGCCAACATGGGCCTATGTACTCACACATGTAAGTAATGATCCTTGTTGAGACATGATTCCAGTATTATAAACCCTGTTCTACTGAATTCATTAAATTGCTCCCAACTTCTATTACCATAAATGAGAACAGAATTAGGTTTAACATGAATATGCAGCCCTATGCATATGCAGTTTTGCTATGTATTGATATATATGTGTGCATAAATCAGCTATGCATGGAGTGCATATACATATTGTCATGCTTATAAATCAGCAGATTCAAATAAGATATTTTCCTAGAAAACAGCTTGTATAATGACTATAGTTAGAAATAATAATTTTGGAATTAAAATGAGAACTCAGATTGAAATCTTTTTGTCTGCTCAGTTTTACTGCAGTACAAGTTGCTCAGTACAGACCTTAACAGTAATTTATTACTTGCAACTGTAGGATCCTCTTTTTTTAAAAATTAGGAAGCCATTGCAGTTTATTGTGGTGACTGAACAAATGTTAGGACTAGCTGTTTCTGAATTTGAATGGCTACAAAGAGGAGGTAGAACAATCCAGGATAATTCAGTTCATGCTTGACAGTCACCTCACTGGCTTTAGGCTTCAGTGAGAAGGGCAGACCGGGCTTCTGGTCTTAAGAAACACTGGTCTGTGGTAGGAGATATACAGACAGGGAGTGAACAGGAAATGTGTTACACATCTTAAGAACTTACAGTGTGACTCAAAGACTGAAGAAGTCAGGGCTGGGAAGCTTCTAAGTACAGAGCTCTCTCTCTCATACCATCATGTGACAGGGAAGGCTTGAGATTTTTCTAGTACATGGTGTGTCCATCTAGGACCTTTTTTCAAGCAGCCATCAATATGCTTTTCCAAAAAGTGGTAACTAATTCCACAGTCCAACCCTGACAGTTTCTCAGATTTGAAATGACCTACAGAGCATACAGTCTTCAGTGACTGCCTCTACCTCAATTAGCAAGCTTCTAAAGAGTGGCAGATGCAGGAGTTAAGGACAGCAGCAATATTACAAAAGTAACACATACTGGAAATCCCTACACGGAGCGAGCAGAAACAACAGAACAAGAAGACTAGTGACCAAAGACTAAAAAGACTGAAGCAAAGGATCAACTCGCACCTAAGGCATGTTTGGATTGGCCTTAATTTATTGAAAAAGAAAAAAAAAATTCAAAAACTTGTAGAATGATGCTGATATATGGTGCTCCTCACAGTTCAAACTAATGAGAGTTTTGCTGGAGACTTTGGCAAGCACGAGTTTGACAAACTCTTTCAGGGCTGCACTCAGCAGTCAAAGCAACTTCTCTGCTTATTAAACACAAGCATCTGCAGTCCATAATGGATAGTAATTCCCAGTCAGTTTTACCAATTTAGACACAATATAAAAAGCTACAAATGCTCCCATGAAGCTTTAAACCAGCGCAGAATTAGATGGAAGTGCTCACCAGAGAGGGACTGTCACTTCATGGTGTTACTTTCCTTTGCCTTGTTATAGACCACACATAAAAGTGGAGGGTGCTCACAGGGAACAGAGCAGAGAGAGCTGCAGTTTAACAGGGTGATCTTTCAACAGTACATTTCCAAGTTAGCAACCTCGAATAATCCAAGGAATGCTAAAAGGGAAGGGGAGCCAGGGGGTGAGGGGTGAAGGCAAGAGGAAATTAAAAGCCAGTTACCTTTAGAAACATGTTTGCTGAGGTTATGTGGAAATCTCTCAAGCCAGCAAGCTGTTCAAGAGTTTTCCAAAAGTTTTCCAAGTCATTCAAAGCTGACTCGATCATGCTATGCATACTTAATTCAACTTCAAACCTTGTCTTGCCCTCCCCTCAGATCAGGGGGACTGGCAGTAAATGCTGCTCTGAACAAAACCTCTGATCCAACCTACCTTCACTTACTGCACTGTTGTCTCCTTCCCAGTTTGAACTCTCATTTCAGCTTGGAAATGAATGCTCACTTGCAGGCTGAATGGAATCCTTATGGGCTGTATCTCAAACTCTGAAGGTGTTTTTAGTTTAGCTGCTTTTCTTAAATCTGTGCTCACTGATTAATCAGAAATTGCTCGTGAACCCTTTTCAAGGAGGACCTGGCACCCTATTTAAAAATCCCTGGATTAAGTCCAAGTAGTTTAGCTGTTTTTTAGGCTTCCCTAGTCAATGCAGGGCATCAGACAGGTATTTTCAGAACTTGTTTCTCCACTTTGCTGGGTTTTGCAGTGTATAACTTCAGCCAAGATTCATTAGAAACAACCGCCTCTGGTTTTGCAAAAGTTCTTTTCAAAGTACTGAGAAAACTGGGGCTATAAAAACAGATTCCTTACACTCAATTCAAAATAGATTTCTGCAAATACTCCTGTAAGCACCAGGACACTCGCTGTTCCAGAGGGACACAGATTTGCTACCACAAACTATTCAAAATACCTGTGTTCTGAAACTGGATGCTCAAACACAGTGGCTACCCCGCAGTGTGCATCTGTGCCTTCTCCTTTGGAGTCACAGAAAGATGACAGGATCTAGTTTTTGAGGCTCTTGTTTTCTAAGGAAGAAGAAAAAAAGATACAAATAATAAAAAAAGGTGCAACATAATTTGAGTAGCAAGGGTGGGCATATCCAGGCCCAGTTCATATCTTAGGCAAAGATTTGAGCCCCCAACTGTACATACTCACAGATCACAGATGTGAACATCTCTGGAACTGAGCCTCAGCCAGGGGAAGCTGCTTCAGCTTTCCAGACCAACTCTGAAAAGCTCCAAAAATAATGGTACTACTATTCTGAAGTGAGGTTACTTCCTTCAACATCTGTGGTGAATATGTGATACGGGCTGCTATAAGCATCACACGTATTTAAAACTAACAGGAGATGTCAAGGCTTGGTCCAGCCACATTGTGGTCATTAGGAGGAGGGAGCTACACAAATGCTTCATGAGATACATATGCTGCTCTAGGGGTACTAAGGGGTAGCCTATTCTGAGAAATCTCCTATCCTGTCCAGATTTTGGAGAAATAACACCCCCCCCCCCACCCCACCAAACCCTTCCAAAATAGAAAGAATAAAGAGGGCACAAAACATCTTTCAGTGTAGTTCTCCATGATGAGGTATTTACCTTCTATTTAGCTGACAGCTTCTAAATGAATCGCTACCCTTGCCTACTGCCCAAAGGAAAAAAAAAAAAAATCAATAACATATCTGACAACATTTATTACATTATTTCTAATGGCTCATTAAAATAATGACACTTCCTTATTATGGAACAAGTCAGTACCATTGTCAAACCAGTGCTCTCTACAGACAGAATGTGTTTTCACTAACTGCTTTTTTTAAAATAAAAATTAAGAACAGCAGTATTTTCAAGCAAAAAAAGCCTACTTTTCTGAATCAACCAGAGGCATTATCATTGGATTTTATTAACACATACAAAATTATTAGGGTATACAAATGTGTTTCTTTTTGACACAGTGAAAACTAAATAAATGGGCATTACAACATTAGTTTACATCACATTTTGTTTCAAAAAACCAGATAATGATTAAACAAAGAGGTTTATATATATATATATGTGTATATATATATATATGTATAAAAAAAGAGAGCTTGAAATAGCTGGAAAACAAATAATTGATTTATACTATCAAAAGGCTGGGAGCAATTGTGTCTCCTGTGATTGTGCCCTTAGCTTTCAAACTATGACCCCCACTGATACGAGTTTCTATTAAAAATCCAAAGAAAACAACAATAAAAAACCTCAACAAAACAAACACCACCCTACTCCCCCCAAAAAACCAAAATACCAACTCCCCCCAGAACACAAAACCTCAAAGCAATGGCACAACTTTCCGCAGGCTAGTATTTTTTCCTGACGGCTTCAAGCACGAATGGATTATTTTAAATATCACATAAACCTACAGTAAATTAAAAAAATAGAAGATTACTTTACACGATGCATGGAAACCATTTCTAGTGAGCACAAACATTTACAACTGTGTCATGTTTTTTCCTTGCATAACCCATACTCACACACAAACCAGTTTTCAAAAGAATTGGTGAAATATTCAGTCCACATTTGTTTCTTTTATACAATATGAAATGGTTACAATACCATAGTATTTTTTAGAATAAATTAAACATCAAGACATATGGCAATAGCATTGTACTATTCTTTCTACATACATATGAAATCCTGAATTTCAGTCTATTTTTATTCAGTCACAAAAAATGAATAAAGACTAAGATCCAGTTATACTGGAAAACTAGACTAGTTCTAGAAACCACAAATACTGTAAGCACTTTGGTATAATATGTACAGATTGTGCTGTCAATGTCATGCTTGCATACTAGAACTGATCAACAGATTTCCACTGGTGGAATAAAGTAAAAAAGGTACTGTAAAGACTTGCTTTCTTATTTCTTTTCCTCTTTGCAAATGATTAAAAGAGGACAACACAACTACACACACAGCATTTGTGTGATGTGACTACAAATTAAATATTAAAGTGTTTTTTAAATACAATGCAAGGCCAGTCTTCTTAAGTGCATAGAACATAATGCAGAATACTGTTAATTACAGGGGCAAGTACAAAGATATGAAACATTTTAACAGATATTGAAAAAAGTTCTTATAAAAAAGAGGTGTTAATGAGAATAAGCATTCTTCTATTGTTACAAAGATCAACACGTTTTATCCCCCAAGGGTAAGAGAAACTAACTGCTGCATCCATAGATATCTACTGCATCCATTTTATCTCTTTTTCTCAGAGGCTTAGAATTGCACCCTCAAACTCTTAAGCAGTTTGGATACTTGTACTTGGCTGGGATTTTTTCTCCTTCCCTCCCCCCCCCCCCCATTTTAAACAAAACTTTTCTCTTCCTGAAAGTAGAACTCCAAAAGTGCATTTTAAATTAAAGGGCTTACTTCCTCCCCCCTATTTTATGGATGCATTTTTTGTAGTTTAGAAATTTTAGCTTAACCTATTCATTCTTTCTACCACTACGGTTTATCAGAATGCCTTAGATTTATTCAGGCTATTCTGCCAACAAGTTAAGTAGCCCCTTTTCCTGCAAAGCAAATGGTATTAAATTCTAAGAAATCCAAAATACTGTAATCTTTTGTAATCTTTACTCAAGTGAAATGCAAACTTAAAGACTAAGGACTGCAGGATTTTCAGAAGATTTGGGCTGTATGCAAAGTTTTCTCAAATTTGTATTTTCTCTTTTGGATTTTGGGATATAGTTATGTACAAATATTCTGTTCTACTAATACTGTAAGTCAGCTTCAGACTAAGGTCTCAGGAATGAAATGGTAGCCTCAAAACTCTCAACCCATCCAGAGGAAACTCAGTCCAATCATTACTCATTTCTTACACAACACAACAACTCATTTAACATGTAAACACAAGCAATGATGGTTCTCATTTGAAGCTCCTATTGTGGCAAGTAATACTTCACAGGTATCAGAAACTTTAGTTAATGTCTCCATATTTCCCCCATTTCTAAGATGCTTTCTTTTCCTTACAGAAGTTTTAGCTGTTCAACATCAAACCAAACGATTGCACAAAAACTACAGCACCAAGCTTTGCTAACAAACTGCTGGAGAGCACACACAGTAGAAAAGAATTTGACTGTGGTCGTTGAGTGGGCTACAAATCAAATGAGCTTAAATAAAAGTAATGTTAACACATTCCTTAATTGAAATGATTAATTCTTAGCAGAAATAAATTAAGATCAGTCTGATCTTACTGTAAGCTCGTTGGTGACCCAGCCAGACTTTTGTGCAGATTGGGGTTTTGACTGTGCCTGTTCCGACTGCGAACAGAGGAAAACATTGTGTTGCAACCTGGGACTTTGCATTTGTGGAGCTGGCGGAGATGCACAGTTTTGTAATGAGCCCTGAAAGTTCCTTTATTACTGTATGTTTTTTGACATATATGACAAGTTATTGGCAAACTGGAAGGTGAATTTGTAAAGTTTTGATTAGCTTTCTCAATTAAACTACAGTCTTGGTAGAGTTCATCACTGGGCATTAGGCTGGGTCCTTCACAGCTTTCATCACTATCATCCAAGGGCATGGTGCATATTTCACTTCCTCCGTCAGAATCCCAGGAAGAATGAGCACTGCTCTCAGATTTAACGCTGGATGTAGTGCTTAGATCCAGAACAGCTCCATCATTTAATGGATCGTATCCATAACTCTCAGAACAGGGTTCTGTAATTTTGCTCATTGGAAAAACATAGCTGCCTGTTCTGTTCATTCCTTTGAAGATTACAGAAGTATGTCCAACGTGTTGTTTTAAAGAGACATCTTGGCAAAACTCCTTAGCCATGTCTTTCAAGAGGTATGTTGCATTGAAATGGTTGCTGAATTCCAGTGTATCTTTAGTCAGAAGCTTATGATGAAGATTTAGGTTTGAACTATGTCTAGAAGAACAAAGACAAGCTTAGCAAGAAAGTGTTTCGCCTCACTTAACAGCTGTTTCATAATGATCATAAACAAAGAAAAGGAAAATCAGTATTTAGTAGCATGCATGAATTGTATACTTCAGATCTGACCAACTGCCACACTGGGAGTGCACATGGACAATTTACACATGTGACGGTGTCTGAACTTGCTTGCACTGGGATATACCAGAATTAACTCTACAGCAATCAATGTTTCAGATGCTCTCCTGCATTAGGGATAGCTTTCTGCTCTGCTAGATCTAGTGCTGAGCCTAAAAGAGGTGGGGGACAGACTAAAAACCTGTAAATGGAACTGAGATCAGAGAATTGACTGAGGTGGGTAAGAAACAAGATTCTTTCCCAATGGACAAAGCAGGAAAGGAATGACACCTGAGTCTGCAAAAAATGTTGATGATCTCAAGTACTGTAACCATGTCCAGGATGCAGCTGTACACATCAGTACAGAGCTTCTTCATGACAGGAGTTTCCTTGAAAAAGGAATATTGAATTATATGCAACTTTCAGTTATCACATGGGCATCTCTGGATTCAGTTTAAAACCACCAAAACACAAAATCACCGTTCCTCACTGAATACTATCAATCAGCTCATTGGGAACTTACAGGCTCTGTCTAGAAGGCTGAGTTTATTGTAATACTGGCTAAACATTAGTCTTTCTCCTTGCCATCATGGTTTAATCAGAACCATGAATTGTTCAAAAAGGCACAGAAATATTTAGCACTTGTGGTCACAGTACTCTATGTTAAAGTCTAGGAACTTCTGCAAAGTTGTTCCAAATAACTATTGTTTTGCACAAAGCTGTGAAATGTCTTCTGAGCTGGCTTGCCTATATATATATATTTTTTTTAACATAGGTGCTTTTGGAAGATGGGTTAAAACTTATCTCCACATACTGGTGTGGGAAGGAATTTGTGGCATGTGAATGCAAATCTTACTGCTGGCCTTCTTTGCTGTGACCCATATCGCAATTACAGTGGAGAGGAATTCACATCTGGGAAGATGCAGGCAGCAGGGTATGAAGCCCTGCCAGCAGCAGATGAATCTGCACATCTCAGATGCAGTGGCCAGTCCTCAGAGACCAGCTCATCCTCTCTCTGGATTGCATCAGCTGGCTCCAGCACTCCTAGCAGATTACAGACAATCTAAACCTTGTGTCACTCTGAACTACTATCCAGGCACGCTTCCTGCAGCCAAGAGCTGCTCTAACACCGTTAGGGAGTTGGAAAACTTGTAATGCTTCGTTGAGGTTTGTTACCTATCACTGACCGATTCAGATACATCACTGATGGTCAACAAAAAAGCTTCAGTTCTTGTTTCTCAATTTTTGTTCATAATAGGCTGAAATAAAATGAATTACAGCAATACAGTACTGAAATTAACATTAAACTGAATCAAGCTCATGCTATAGCTTAGAAATTAGTATTTAGTATCACAGAAAAGCACTACTGATGTGGATACACACCAGATAGTGTCAGTTTGACTACCACTGCATGATGTTAATTTTGTGCTGACAAAGACTAATCTTGCTTTTCTTACAGGCTTTTTCTCACCAGTCTGTTCCAAATCCTTGAGTAAAGAAAGGACCAGTGAAGATTTCCCAAACTGACCTCATTGCTTTTTCATTAAAAAACACTGTATATATTAAAATACACATGAAAGTGCATATCAAACATGTAAGTCCACACATGCATCTACTGGAAAATTGCTGAATTCATACCCTTGTGGCTTTCCCTTTATGTACTGAAGTATTCTTTCAACTACTCCAGTCTTTATCTGTTATGAAATTTTCATGGTTTTATTTAATACCTTGTAGTCTAGTGGAAAGGAAATGTTTCTTTCAATGGATTTTCATTTCAAGAATGTTCTGATAAGTTATCATACCTGTTATACGAGGATACACAGAAAATATTTGTAGGCTCCATTCCTCAAACACTCATTTTAATTTCAAATTAGGCTCCATTGTGATGGTAAAATAAGTACGATTTTGTTTATAATTTTCTTACCTGTCTCGACTTCTACGAGAAGGGAAAGCAGCATTACAGCCCTCAACTGTGCAAATATGCATTTCTTTGAGATGTACATTTTTGAAATGCATTTTTACACTGTAAGGGTTTTTAAAAGTCTTCTTACAGATGTCGCAATGAAAGCGGCTTTCTTCCTTCTGAATCCCTAGTGCATGTTGACTGACATGATCCATATCTTTAGAGTCTTCAAAACAAGGAATGGCAGCACCCCTGTTTGACAAAGTGCTGAAAAAGCCCCCAGTCAGCAAGTGGTGTTGCAATTCAGGGCAGTCATTTTTAGGAATCCTGTGCTTTGACTGCTCTTTAATATACATGGGGGGTTCAGTCATTGGTTTTATAACATCACTGTGGTGGTGTTTTGGATCTTCATATATTATCTCATTGGAAACTATTTTTAAGGGTTGGTTTTCTTCTGGTTTAACCTCTTTCTCACAGTGTTGCAATTCATTCTCAGAGATATCCTCGATGTATTTGTTATTTGGCGCAAAGACAGATTCAAAATACTTTGGGCCCTCTACCCCAGAGAGAGATTTCCATGAATTACCTGAATGGGGGTGCTTTTCCACCCTGTCGGTCACCCGCTTCTGTATCTTATGCTCACAGGTCTCAAGCTCTCCATCGCTTACCACCTGCAGACGTGAATCATCTTCAGAACTGGCAACATCACTACTTTCATTGGGTGTCTCAACAGCTTCTTTCTCTATCTTAATGGGCATACTCGACTTACGAGATTTCTTCTTGGGGAGCATGTCAAATGGCAATTCATTGGAAACAAGCTGCTCTGGTATTGAGGAAGAAACAAGAGGCAGAGAAGGAAGAGTACCTGGAGTATTGGCAAGCTCAGCTGGTGTGACTGGACTACGGTAAAAAGGAAGAACAGGCTGTACTGTCTTCAGGTTTGGAAAGAGGACACCATTGTGTCCAATACTGGAAAATCCAGCCTGGCCTTTTGAATCTGTACAAGAGCTGGCATAGCTGGAAATAGTTCTGCTATCCGGAGTTAAAATTGTAAATTCTGTCCTTTTACTATCTCCAGGTCCAGCAATGGTCAAACCATTTCTTAGGTCTTTATCCCTGTTATTTCTGTTCATTGGCATATGGAGTCTGGGGTTAGGATTTGCACTATGACGATTTCGACTACGCAATGAGCTAAACACCATGTTGCAGCCCTCAATGGTGCATTTGTGCTTTATCTTCAGATGAACAGCATTGTAATGTATTTTCAAAGTACCTTTGTCGTAAAACGTTTTTTCACATGCAGTGCAGAAGACACGCCCTTTCCTTGGCCCAGCATTTTTTTCAACAGATTTAATTTTGTTTTCTGGAGATAGTGCTGTCATTTCAAGCTTTGCTGCTGTATTATGTGAACTGGAATCACTTAAAAGGGCATCATCTTCTGTTTTAGTGACATCTGGACCATTTATGCTCCTCTCATTTTCAACTTGAAATGGTGCAGAACTAGAAGTTAAGAAGCTGCTTTCAGAAAATGGTATCTGAAGATCTTGTTTGGTTTCATTGCTATGGTCTTGACCTTGCTCAATCAAATGTCTTTCTGGTGGTGAGCCTATCAAAGGTGGAGGCACTGGACTGAAAAACTGAAACGGCAGCATGAAAGCCATGTTATTTACAATATTCTCAAAGGGATGAATGTTGGTGGGACTCATTTTGTCCAAGGAAGCAGAAAAATTAGGACTGTGTGGATTGCAGCTCTCAATGAATGCCCTAATATCCAAATTGGCAGTTGGTGGTGGTATTATGATTGATTGCCCTTCTTTCTCTTGAATTGCCATTAACTCTACAATGGACTTAGTTTCTCCAAAGCGAAGAAACTGCTGCAAAGTAGCCAGTTCTTCTTCAGTGGTCATTATGCTCCAGTGATCCAGCACCTTTCCTGAAGCATCCTAAAGCCAAAAATATTTAAATGAGTTAGACATTAGTTAAGGCAAACAAAAAACACCTCCCCCTCAAATGTCTCATTTTTTTCAGGGACTAAAATTTCTTCTCTAGCAAAACAATACAAACATTGAATTTAATGGGATTAATGTGAAGTCTGTGATAATTTCTTCCAAATGTTACCACGTTGGTGATATTATTTCTTCATGAACTAACAGTAATACTTTCCAATAAACTATTTTTTTTTCCACAGAAATTAAGACAGGTTATTTGAAAAACAGATAGTATCTTGTAAGCACAGACAGCAGAGATGGAGCAATCAGACCAAGATTTAGCTCCTCATTTAAGTCAAGTATTCTTTCATTGCAAGTTTAATAATCTTCCAAGCAACTAAGATCAGAGAACAAATGAACCTGTATTGATCTATTGCCAGTTTTCACAGAGCACAGCTGTAATTACACTAGTGTTGGAGTTCTTTCAAACTCTAGCTATGCCTAACTTTTCCCAATAACTACAATAAATATTTTATCACAGAACATGTATTTGATGGCCTACTGAGATTTTTCACAGTGCATGTAAGAGTTTCTAAGATGATGAAGAACGTAACATTATAAATTTTTCATGTGATAGAGGTTCAAGGTAATTGATTCCATATTTTTAATCCTAACACTAAAAAGCAAGATTATCAAGACCATTAAATATTGATTCATGTCATAATGTAAGATCATAATGTTACTTTACATAAAAGGTAACTTCCACAGCAGCAAGGACTAACATCAGTGGAAGCACATAGGGCCAAATACACTCTGGCTGCAGCTCCAGTAAGGTCAGTAGCACTATACCAGAGATTAATATTGTCCCTAGTGTTTTCAATAATGGTAAGTTTATTTCTTGATGCATTATTCTGCTGTATAAAAGCAAACTCACTGTTTAAATAATACTGGAGCAAATTCTAAAGCCTTTACTTTGATACATTACCAGTAACTGTTGATTTTTATTTTTGCTTACCTTTGTTAGATTTGAGCAAGTGGAAAGATTTCAAGTAAGTCCAACTAAAAAAAAGAGACCAATCACCAGAAATTCACCCCTTCTTTTCTGGCATTAAGCTCATACAGGTCTATTACTGCCTTTCAGATGCGCCACACTGTTAACACATTGTGAACCACTGAGAAGATTAAACTAGAAAACTACTTAACTGTCATATTTCTATTTTAAAAAGCCCCTCTAAATACCTGTAGCACATATCCACGTATATAATCCTGCAGTGTCCAATCCAGAGCATGAAGAATCTGTATCACCTCTTCCTGCTTCAGAACACTGAAAAGCCGATCGAGCAGAATTTTAAGGCGCACAGGAATGGCTTGGGTTCCATACAACATGAGGCTACTGATATCAAAGACAACATTGGATTGAACTATTTCTACTTGGCTTGATGGGTAGAGGTTTGGAATCCTTAGTTTGCTCAGGGCTGAAAACAAAAATCACAAAATGTAAATAAACTTGAGTCCCGAGAGAGAGAAAATTGAATGCAACTAATATTGGTGTGGGGGTTGAGGGGTGACACAAAAAGCATGTAATAGTTATGAGGATCCTAAACGGTTTTCTATAGATTGTAGAAACAAATATTACCATGTGCTACCCATCCATGCCGGCACTGGTCACATTGTCGCTGATTTATTTTCCCAGGCTTGAAACACTGACAACTACAGTTCATGAGAGTGCACCGGATAGCCTGGAGATCAATGAGAAGCATGATAGGTGATATATAAGCACCGTTCAGTGTGCAGATTATACATCTACAGTACCCCCATAAAACCCCCATGAAGACAGAGTTAACACACCAGCACACACCTATCCATGTGCAATATAAGTAATCCAGGCAAAGCCTGAGTTATACAAAGCTACCTCTGCCTGAAAGAGTCAAGTCACCAGAAGAAACACTACAGTAATATGGAAGCAGGATATTTAACAATATACATAGCAACACTTCTGTGGATCTATTTAGGCTGAAGCACCTTCATAACCATTATCAAGTGTTACAAGCTGTGATCCTCATGTATGATCACTTTCTCAGGAAGGTTTGAAAACAGATGTACAGATCAAAGACCCGCTCTCTTGCAGTTCTGCTGGAACTCCACACTGCAATGTAGGAAGTTCTAATGAGCACTGCAATAGCTCTGCACAGATGCCATGCCCTACACACACGGAATTCACATGGAATATATGTATTCTGTCAAAGACACAGGAGTTCCCTAATGCTTCTCAGTAACAAAGTTCACCAAAAAGTACTCCAATTCCTCAAAGACTAAACAATCACATTTTGTAAGGGAAATGCTTGAAAGCAAAATAGAGCACACAGAGAGCAACCAGTTGCACAGTTCCAATTTGTACATCACTTTACTCTCACCAAGGTCATCTATAATGCAAATCAAATTAGTATTCAGATGTCCCTAATCAATGGGGTGATACAAACATGCTTCCTGGAATACATGATTTCTTCTGTATGTGCCCATCTGCTGCAGAAGGCAAACAGACAACTTGGAGGTCCTAGTTAAAGCTCCAGAGGGACTGCTACAGAGCAAAGCTTTTGCAGGATTCTGCACTGCTTGGATCTGATACTGAGAATAGTTCCTGCATAAACAGAATATTTATTGAGGGAGGGGAAGCAAAGAAATTGATGTGCAGGAGATCTTCACTGGAATAATAAAGAAAAAGAGTTAGATCATGCAATTGTAAAATGTCTGCATTTTTCTGCTTTTAAATTAATGTTCCCTCTCCTCAGGTCTTATGCAAATTGGGGACTTCCACTCCTCAAAATACCCATAAGAAAGTAAGATAAGATTCAAAGAAAAAAGGAAACATGGCATTCCCACACTGGCACTTCAGAAAACATACAAGGAAGCCTGATTGTCCAAAAACTTGTTAAGAAAGATGGATGCAAGAAACATTTAAACTCAAAAGTACATGGCAGAAAGATTGTTCCACTGAGATTTGCAATCGGCATTTCTTTAGACTTAATCTGATGGAGGGCAGAAGAGGACACTTCATACAAATGCTTTCTACAAACAAGCATGTTCATGACATTTAGATGCCTAGTGCTTCACAGTAATGGATTTGGAGTGAGCTTTTAAAACCTCAGTGTCTGGCTTATCCAGGAGTTACGTGACATGCACATCTCCAAACTGCAGTGACTTGATGTTGAGATTTGCCAAAATTTGAAGAATCGGAACAAGTGGCAACAGGGCTTTTGAAATCTCTGAATCACTTTACCTTTAATCTTTTAAAGGAGCCATTGCAAAATCCTGTGTTCTTGAGAAAAGCTCTGTGCTCCCCATGAAGTCATAAAATACACATCAATACCCTACACCGTGTCAATTGCTTCATTTTAATGGAGGATATATTTTCACTTAGATGCTAAAATACTTCCACATAACAATAAAAAGCCATAAATTTCTGATGGAAAGGCTGGGGGAAGAAAATGTGCAGTTGACTGTGGATTCATTTCTACCACAAGATATCAAACAATAATGCAGTTCAAATCTTCTGCCTCTCTACATATATAATATTCTGTGACTTGCCTGGACTGAAGCCCTTCCACAGGCAACCCTGCTAGGTTCAGAAAGGTACAGTGCATTCCAAAAATGCATCTTTTACATTCCCTTCAGACAAAATTACAAAAGAGTACTTCCTTTTTCTGCAAGAAGTAACAGAAATCTGCACAATGAAAAAAGCTGTCACGATGATAAGTTAATTGAGATTTCAAAATTTTTTTCATTCCTTTTCCTTTGGACATGTTCCACAAACCACTGACCTTTAAAACTATTTTTTCTACTTAATTTGTGTACTTGGACAAGAAAGATATGCCACACCAAATTTTGCATTTCATAGCTTTCTATAAGAGCTTTCTTCTATATGGTACATGTATTTATTTTGCTTTCCTGTGTATGTGTAGAAGACCGCACATGCCAAAACAGGAACAAGTAAAAGGAGGACATTTTGTTTTACATATATGAAAGCAGCTGTTACAAAGGGAGTAGAGCTCCCCTTCTATTCTAAATATTGAACTGATCCCCTCTCAAGTCACATTATTGCTTCTGGAAACTAGAAGCAGTTACCATGCATCCTGCTAACACATCAAAAGGTGCAGCCTCGAATCTGGGATCTGTTGCTGTCTTTAAAAAATGACTTGAAAGAATCCCTAAGAAGAAACAACGGATTTTTCAGGTTTTTAGCATTTCCCTTCATTTATGCTTTTCACAGTCTGTGTCTCCTAAAACTTTTCTAGCAACATTTATAATAATATAATATATATAATATAGTCACAGACAATATATAACAGAGCAAAATCAACTTTTGAAATAATCAGTGAGTCACAATTTTAAATTGTCACTGTTCAACTTTAAAAGGTACTTGTAAAAGATGCACTTTATCTCCCAAATTAACAAATATCAGAGTTTAATGAATAGAAATTTAGCAAAACTTCATGAAAATAATACCCTTGTCTTTTGCCTGTTAATCCTACTATCCTTAATATGCCTATTCTGAGGTACTGTTAATTATATTAAGTCTTTTAATAAGCTTTATTTTCCCAACAAGTGGAATGTACACACAATTTCATTCTGCAGAACAAAGGAATAACTTTCTGTATTGCATAGATGTAAAGCTTGAAAATTATAATTAAAGGATTGGGAATGTAGAAGGAAATTACAGTAGAATTTTTTTCAAGTACAGTCCTTTCATTCACATCATTATTTAATTTCATTTTCTAGAAACAGAAGGCAGATGGTCTAAAAAAATCAAATCTTATGCTATCATCAAGGATCTTGGTATTGCTTTCCAGTCACTCTCTCCTTCACAAATGGATCTTTCCAAATCCATTATCAGCCACACTTTCTTAATTCTTTTAGAAAATAGAGTTGAAAGAACTGATCAAAATTTTCTGTGGTTTTACCAGCATGACCATGGGAATCTGAATGCTGAACTTTAAATAAAAATGATCCCTCACTACAAGACAGACATTAACCTATAAACTGGTCACTGAAAAACATCTAACTACTAATCACTGAATCTTAACATCTGCTGCCTGAAAGTCACACCAGCTCACCTCCTTTTCATCGCCAGATATTGACGTGGCTTCAATTATGCTTCAAAAGTTACTGAATGTTTCTTTGCAACCCATTCACAGCCCTCACAGCTAAGGAAAAGCCCAGGCTAATGGGATGTACTCATGCTGATTCTGAGTATATAATCAGGCTTCATTCCACAAAGTAAGTTTGAGGTCATCCACGCTCTGCTGACGTCTTCTGGGACCTATGCTCACTTGCAGCATACAACGGGTTTGAAAAAATGCCGCAAGAGAAGAAGAGCACTACAAGTGTATCCAGTCTCTTTCAGTGTTAAGTGTGTTCTGGTTTGACAGCACTTTGGCTTGGGAAATAAATGAAGAAGCAAGGAAATATCGAAGACCTTGTCAGGACTGAGTTGGAGATCTCTGCTCGTGCTGGAAAGCTGGTCTGGGTCTCTGCACACAGTGAGGGCTGCAAGTGCAGACTGCGGTAAAATGGAACAGCAAGTCCCAGGCTACCCAGGTGCTATTTACCAACAGAAATACACAGGTCAGCACCCTCACTTCTGGCACTTTCTGGCATTTAAGAAAAACCCTTTGCTTTTTTGCACAAAGCTTCTCCCCACTTTAAATAATGCTGCTTTTTTTCAAGCTACTGCCATCACATGAAGAGCTTGAGAGCTTCCCTGCTCTGCTGTGAGGATTACTGACAAAATGGTGTCATTGATGCCAGGTTACAGGAATATATTTTACAGGCAGGGCTTAGAAATTTCTATCCATTTAAAAGGCAAGTTTGAAGAAGGAATAGGAATTACATGAAACAAATATGAGAGAAACTTTCATTAGATGAGCTATAGCAGATCCTGCTCTCCATGCCCTCTATTGAGGGTTTCTAGCAACAAGCCCTATCTCCTATGGCCATCTCATCATCAGTGGTAATCCCACTGAATATATGTAACCCACAAAGATATGTGCCCTGGTGAGCACAAATCCTATAAGGAAAGAACTGGGAGATGTCCCATATTTGCAGAATACACCCACAGTGGCTCCACAGTAACAACACTTGTGGAGGAAGAGGCATGATTTACAGCGGGGCAAGAAATAAAATTAAAAATAGGACATATATCTGGTTATTTGGAAGTATTTTCTTGCTTGCTCCTTTTAAAATATTTGCAAGGTAAGTAAAGGGATAGATCCCTTTACCACCTCTTAAATTAGAAGTACACTTACAGCTAAATCAAATGCCAAAAATCTGTGTGCACCTTTCACAGAGAACAGCAACTATAAATGAGTCTGAAGTTGCCCTTCTGGTCCATTTTTTTTTTCTTTCCTGTTTTTATTATAATCCATCAGGTTTCTTGTGTTTGCAGAATTTAAATAAGTTTTCCTTTTTCCTCACCCAGCTACATTTGATTACTGTTGTGTTTGAATCCTTTGCACAACCACTGAAAGCAGAGACAAATCAAAAACCCCTTATCATAAGCATCTCAGTGCCATACTTTCCCACATGATACAATGAGCAAAGCTTAGCTTTGTCCATTGTTTGTCAGGCAACTTTTGCCACTTTCCCTAGGGATATATTCTGCTAATAAATAACACTGCCTGTCAGTTTTGTCATGATTTAAAACAAGTTTGCAATTTACATTTTGTTCACCTTACTTTCACTGTATCACAATCCACCTTACCCATATCAGACTAATATCTGGGGTTTTATCCATCCCACATGTATTTGTATTCTCCCCTGTCCACTCTCTAGTGCATATTTAGCCACTGTGTCTGTTCTTCCTGAAGACAGACTTCAGTTTTTGATACACTGTTGAGCTCTCTGTAGTTTACTGGAAGTAATATATATGCCAGCATATTCCAAGTACAATCACAAAACATGCTGGGCTGCTCTAGATGGTGTAAGCACTTGTTGAAGACACAGCCCAACAATTAGGCATGAAATGCAAATTGATATTAAATCTGTTAGATTAAGCACCTTGTACCTCTAATTGTTCCTTGAAAATTTCAATGTATTCCCAGCTTAGTAAGGCTCTGAATCCCATCTGCCTGTGGAGACCATTAGCAAGGCCCCTGCAGCATCTTCAAGGAAAGGCTCTGGGCCATTTTCTTCTTCCTGACATGCTCACTTCAAAGAGGTAACAAGATGCCTGGAGGATGGACAGAATATGGAAGCCCTTTGCTGCCAGTAAGTGGAGCTGGGAAGACACACTGGGAATGGGAAAAAGGGAGGAATAGTGCACTGCAGCGCACTGACGCGTGCACAGGTCTGACAGCAAGGCCCATTTGAGTTACTCTGCACAGAGACTTGGCCCATGCTACAACTTGCATGGTGTATTGTGGTGGTTCCTTCTGTCACATATTTAAGGTCCTGGAAAGTTCCCCACCACCACAGCAGAGAAACACTGCCTGCCTTTCAGAGCCTGAGCCCCTGGAACAACGGCATTTCCATTCAAGTACATTTCCACCTTATCCACTACACTTGGTGGCTGCAAGTTCTCTTATTTCTACACTAAAGTTTAGAAATATTTAAGACCAAAATAAATAATTACACAAAATTATTAAAGTAAGAAAAATGTCCTTGTAAGATTTCTAATTATACTGGACTGAATGCACACATTATTTCCAGTCTTATATCAAAACCCCTGTTTCTTACAAAGTAACAGCTGCTGTTAATAGTTATTTAATAAACCTAAGTAACGACAAACAATTTTCCTAAAAAGCAAACCAGCTTTGCAGCTTGTCATATCCAGAAAACAGTCTGATATCTTCTGTATTTTGAACTTTTAATTAAGTAGAGAAAAGTTTTACACAGATGTGATAGAGTAAACAGTGACCAAATAGCTCCAACCTTCACCATTCAGACACATTAAAAACACTGGCCCGAGACAATGAATATGAAAAACTTCTTATTAATAAAATAATTTAGCAAAATTATTGTCTCCTGCTTAAGAGACCAATTAGGAGACAGATGGGAAAGGTAGAGGTGGGCCACAATTTGCTTTTTACAGTGCCACTAAACACAAAGTTACAGCTCAGTTCCCAAACTGACGATGGCTCCTCAGTAACCTGGCTGGTTTTCATTCACACCAACCATCTACTCCTACCAAGCTTAGGTGCAAGAACCTTTGAAAAGTTCAGAGAAATTGAACTTAATACCTATTCTACTGAAAATTTTGGCTAGTGCAGATACCACTCAACTCCCACTTACCCCTGTTCTGTGGGAGAATTACGTTTTTTCTTCTAGAAGTACACAAAGGCCACAAGTTGAATACATTTTCTAGATAAGACCATGGAACACAACCCATTAATTATCTGGATCCTTATGTATATATCCATACTGTTTATTTGGGGTCAGATACCAAAACCTGACCTCCTTTTAAACATCCACAGCCTAAAAATACACATAATCAGGATATATACAACCCAGGTCCTGCAGCAAGTTTCGTTACCCCATTACCCTTCTCCCTCAGCGGGGCTGAACAAAGTAAATTTTGGCCTAGAATTTCACCAAATCTCTCTCTTGTAGGTGCAACTGAGCACCTTGAGCTGAAAATGTTTAATTGTCCTTGTAATAATTGACTAAAATGTCCTCAAAACAGAAAGAAAAGAAAAGAGATGAGGGGAATGAGTAAGTCAGTAAGATAGAATTGAAACTAGGTAATACCTTCACAGGATGGCACCACTCCGTCAAATCAACCCTTCTTGTGGATTTAAAAGACAGTCCACATGTCAGCACTTTTTTAAAAAAGTTTTTCTAGAGTGAGAAGAGTCCTAGGAGTGAGGAGCTGAGCTAAGAGACTGAGCTAAACACAGCCTCACAACCCGGAGCTGGTTTGGGCCCCGTGGCAGCTCTCGCGGCCGAGGGAGAGGAGCTCGGGGCAGTCTCGGGCACTGCAGCGGGCGAGGAAGCACAAGGAGCTGTTTCCGAGCAAGGCAGCCATGCTACAAGGCCAAACTTTAATCACAGCATAACTTGTGGGATGAAAATCACTCCTCATGCATGTCACTTACCCTAAAGGGCCCCTTAGGGCAACTCTTGTTAATGGCACTGTCAAAATAATTATAAAGACAGAAGAACGTGTGTGTGTTTGTGTGTGAGCACAGACACTCGGGCTGCTGCTCTAAACACAAAGCACTGGACAGTAAAACTTAATTCTGCCATTCAGCAGCATGGCTGTAGATAGACTGGCTTATGCAGCAATTAATCTCACTTGTTAACAACAGGTGAGTGCTGACAGACAGCTCAGTCCACCTCAGGGACATAAGTCAGAGCCTCTTTTACAGTTTGGTTTGGAAATGAAAACAAGAAATACAAATTGAGGAAGGAAAAACATCACGTTATCATTATCTTAGAGTGATTTACTTTTGATTCTGAAACAGACTGCGATGCTGCAGTTTCCACAGCACACCTGCCCTAGCCTGTGTAGGTCAGAAACATTTTGCTGGTAATTTAACAGTGTATCTATCACAAGATAGTAAAGTAATGTCCCTTTTAAATAAATTTACAGGAAAAATCGTTCTTATTAGTGCATTTCAAAAATGAGTAACAGATTGCTGCATATTGATGAGAAAAACTGCTCAGACTCTAGGGGTAAAGATAAGTCACTGGACAGAAATGGTGTGAAATTTCATACGATAAAGCACTAGATGCTATTTAATCTAACGAATAAACTGTGCACATACTACTTATCCACACTGACATGCTAAGCATGCTACACTAAATGCTGAAGCTACAGATCTAGCCATGAACTGAAGCTGAATTAAATATTTAACTCCAAGCCCTATGCTAGCAAGAAATAAGTGTTATTAACACAAATGCACAAGTATCAGAGAAATGAGAACTATTAGTATATATCAATTGCACAGCCTTTAAAATACGTCTTTGACTCTTTTACCTACTTTATAAAATGGTGCATGTGTGCAATATGGATGAGTTAATGTTTCAAAGACAATCCTAAATTTTTCAGCTTCTCACACCGCTGGCTTAAGTCTCAAAGCCATAAAATATGCATGCTTAAAATCTCTTCCTTTTTCCTGCTACAGAGCGACGACATGGATTAAAGAATACAAGTAAAATAAGAACTCTCTGAAATATTTAGTGTTACACAATTCCATTTAATGCAATTTCATAAATTTTAAACCCAAACACTATTTGTACACATACACATGATACTATCTATGGTGCTACAGTTATGCAATATTTTACGCAACCGTGTAGCTCCATTGGTAATTTCACAATTTAAAACTCAGTATTCCTTTTTATTGAACACAGGTGAGGAAATTTTTACCTGGCTTTCAGACATCAGCTACTCTCACATGAAAAAACATCCATTTCTCACTGAAACTTTTATATTTGAAATTAGAAGTAAAAAATAGCATTTTTCTTTTTTCTCCTGTCTTCCCCCCCCCCCTCCCAATTCTATAATGGTTTTAAACTGTGGAATGAAATATTGTTCTTTATACTAAAATGACTGAAGTCTGTTAAACACTGCCACTTTTCCTCATTCCCTCAATAATATTTTTTTTGAGTCTGAATATTGAGATTTCAATCTCTGTGATTTTCTAAATGACAGCAATAAACTAATAAGAAATAAAAACTAAAAAGAAGACAGGCAATGACACTTGCTGTAAAACTGCAAATGTAGCATCTGCTAGGACAAAACCTGCTGGCTTCCAGCACACAGGAACTGTGAGAGTTCCTGCACCACTGAAACCTGAAAGGGCAGGAGATGACCCAGAGGGCAAAACCAGTTTTTCTTCCTTACATTTGGTGGATATTTTATGGAATAATGAATTCAAGAGCCATACTTAAACTTTAGCTTAAATCTTCATGAAAAATGTTTACTAAATGCCAAATCATCCCAAAATGCTTTAAAACCACATATCTGTAACAAAAGCTGCAATCTAAAACAAAACGAGAACAATTTCTGTTTTTATCAGAGGTATATTTAGTGTCATTGTAATGAAGTCTATATTACTGCAAACCAAATAAATCACTGGCTTGTTGGATTGGAAATGGAATGACATGCTCAATATGTAGGAACAGATCTTTTAACAGTATTATGAACAGACATGGAAGCTGGAAGTCAAGACATTTGGTATCAAAAGGCCAAACCTCGCGGCACCCCAGGAGGCAGAAATTCAAGTAAAAGCCCGTGAAGTGACCCAATATTCGTGATAATTTCTGTGAAGATTGAGCTCTCCTGAATGTTTGGATATGTTTGCACATACCATTATTCTTAAGGTTCTGAATAGGTTGTAGATGGTTCAGCAGTTCAAAGAATAAACAGAATAACTATTTTTAAGAAATCAATCGACAAAAAAATCCATATAAAATATGACAAAAATGTATTTTTCATAAGATCCGTTATTTTTCACATGTTCACTTATTGCTATTAGTCTGATTAAGCTGTAAACTTCTCAAAATTCCAGCGCTTAATTCAAACTGAATTGCACAAGTATACAGATTATTAAAAAAAACCTCTATCAGCACCATACACAGAATGGTAAATAATCTAGTTGAATATCCAATATACTCTTCAAAAATCCGTATTTTTCCCTTTTCTTAGAAATTAGAAAGGTATTCTTCAGTGTATATTGTTCTAATACTAGAACAAAGCAAACCAACACACGCTGTTGTCAGCAGTTAAAATAATGGGGGACCCACTTTGCCCCGTGACCTGGAGTGGAGTGAGACTCCCCTACCTCCCACTCCTCCAGCCCTCAGAGCTGAGCCACAATTTCACTGTTTTAAAACCAAAGGACAGAAACAGAGACTCTTGTCTAACATACCGTTTGCATATCTTACAACAAACTGCACTTATTTTCCAAAAGGATGTTAAAAATAGAAGCATATGATCTTTTCCCACCTAGAATTGTATCCTTACAATTAAAGGCTATTAGCTGGCATGCCTTTTAACCGTCAAACTCAGACAGTGGCAGTTCTATAGCCACAAAGAGAAGCAGTAAATGAGAAGAACATGTTACTACACTGCATTTGAGAAAGTTTGGCTCCAAGCTATGCACTGATTAATATCAGATCTCCTTCTTTACTTGCCTCTTGACAATCTTGTCACATCTGGCTGACAAATCCTTACAAGCTTATCCAAACCAAGGCAGCCCAGATCATGCTCCAGGAGTAGCTTGAAGGAAGCGGCAACACCAGCCATGCACTGATGTGCCATCATGAAACTAATGAAGCTGACTTCACTTGCAGACTGCAGGAACACGAAGAAACACAACATGCCCCAAGGTTTTGCAACATAACGCAGAGTTAGCTCACCAAAAGATAAGACAAACAATCAGCTCCCGAGGTTCAAGAAGCCAAGTAGTTACGTGAATTACAAAAATTTATATGGAATTGCTTGAACAACAATCTCAACGAAATGAGCACAATAAAATCCAACTTCAGATCAGATGTGAAAATTTACTGTTAAATGCCTTTCAAACAATAGTTTGATTTAAATTAAAACAAAACCAGTCTATTTTATTTTCTCTCTCCCACATCCCCAAAATATCAGAATGTTGCCTGGCTGCCAGGTTATTCAGACTGAAAAATATCTAAAAAAGAAGAAAGAAACAGGAAAAAAAGAGAAAAGAAAAAGAAAGAGGTAAAAAAATAGTGTCACTTTTTATCCGTAGGATTTTACGGAAGGATAAACCACAGCCTGTGTATATCAGTAGTCCTCCCCTGGGTTAGTGATCTGCCCTCTCCTCATTTTTAAACCAAGAATTTGTTACACGGAGGACTAGAAGTATTTGACCAATTAATAAACCAGAAAGTAAAATGCTGTATCTTAAACACATCTAGCAAAACCTCATTATGTATGAGCTGATAATTAAACCATGTTTATTTTTCTATGTGATGAAAAAAATCCAAATAAATAAGTTAAATGCATCACAATACAAGACACTTAATTAGCACAATATATTTAAAATCCCAAACCCCCCCATACACACACACTCATACTCAAACCCACCCACCTCCCCCTGCCCCCCCTCGTGCCCCCCCCTTCCCCCCAAATACAAACAGACTGATCCTAAGAAAATAATTACTGGCCTTATTTTCTGGATGCTAAATAGTCAAAAATAAATTGTATATAAAGGGTATACATTACACTCCACTTTAGTGGTAATTTCTAAAGAACTTCGTAGTGAAATTACATTGTTGTCTGCTCTCTAGTGCATTTATACGTCATGGTAATGATAATGTATCTGGTTAAAGCACTTGACTCAAAACACATCTGAGTCACAAATCACAGATTTTACTGCTATTAATGTATATTGAGGACTTGTACAATTAAATATTGTCACGTATTTATGATTTACATGCTACTACTTCAACTGGAAAACAATTACACAAGTGATGGCTCTGCTTATCATCAGCCTGCAATTCTGCATTACTTACTGTAGAACAGGAAAGTCATACAGTTGTTTACAGTGCACAGCAGAGAGAAAAAACAGATTTTTTTACAGAAACTAGTTTTCTACTTTTACAGTATCTTTTCATAATTAAGAAATGGAGAGCACAGCTTCCTACAGCTCTCATCTCCATTGTTCATTACCCAAAACAACACCATTGCAACATTTTTTATATCTCCACAGTGCCTAGCCACAAGTAAAAGTTGCACAGTAAAAACATACATTCATATAGAACTGCAAAGAACTTTCCTTACCTCAGACATTCTTACTGTGCTTATGTTTCCAGAGCTATAAAACAGTTTCCCATTCCCTCAGTGAGTTGTACAAAGAAGTACTGGAAACACTCCTGCCTGTACAAGTACTAAGGCAGAACCATCACACGCCTCTTTACTCTTGTCTGACTCTGAGCACCTCAAGGTCTGATGTATGCTCAGGCTGTGCACAGGGGAGTGAAATAAGATCCTCCCCCTTGGTGTTCTCCAGACCTACAGTACGAAGTTGTGTCTGCCTCTCACCTCTGCAGCCAGCTCTCACCTCGCTGCCCCGGAGTGCTGTGCTCCAGCACGCTCCTCCAGTCGCAGGGCAGTCCCCTCACAGCTGGCTTGAAGAGGGCATGACACTCATCTTTCACAGAGATTTGATCAAAAGGAGTCACGGAGGCTTGAGGCGCTCCTAATGCAGTGCGAGGAGATTCTACCTCTGCTCTGGCAGCCTAAGTAATGCATTAAATCAATGCAGCTGACCTAAGGCCTATTACAATTTTTTTTTTCTTCTTCTCAGAGTGTACAACTATCTGCAAATAAGCTATGAGATACTTATGAGTAAAATTACTTATTTTTAGCGTCTGTGTTGTTTTTCAAATTGCAGCTGCTGCAGGTTTTTTTTTTTCTTTTTAAACATTTGCAGGTCTCAAAGGTTCAGTGAGAGGGGTGTGTTATTTTTTAAAGTTAAAAAATTTCCCCTTATCAACTTACTTTTGAGTTAGGGCTGAATTTTATTCCTTTTTATGAAGTTGAAGCTTCCTATTAACAGCAGTACAGGTCATAAAGACAGGAGAAGAATTACTTTCTAGTAATTGGGCCAAAATCTGTTTTTAGTTATTCAGGTGTTGGGTTGCATTCATGAGTTAGAGCAGGATTTTTGTCATAGTCCTTTCTCACCTATTTAAAAAACCAAAACAACCCCCCAGGACAAAACACTTCTCTCCCCTCCACTTTTAACTCCTGTATATAATTTCTTTGCATACAGTAATACACTGTAGTATACCAGAGAGAGACATGAACAAGTTGCATTGAACTCAGAGGGAATCCTTGCAGGAACATACCAGAATATTTGACCAGATGAATACCTTTAATCCTGTAGGAAAGGCAGCAGGAAATAAGATGGCTGCAGGGAGAAGACAGCTAACATATTATTATTGTTGGTTTATTAGTTGTCTTCTACTAATCCTGTTTACTATTCACTAGATAAATGCACAATGCTTAAGGAGAACCTGATTTACATTTAGCTAAATACTGGAGTACAGTTAATGTTAAGTGCATGGCAGTAATTGGAATCAGACCAGGATAAGGCCAACATGATCCCAGAATCTGGTCCTACAGAGCTTTCCTAAATCCTTACGTTTCTCCACTCTATACCTTATTTCTCCTGCTAAGCTACTGAACAAGATAGAAAAACAGAGAGGGGGATTTAGTTTCCTAGAATGGTCTGCCAGATACTTTCAGTGCCACCTCTGGGCCCTGCAAGATGCCCCAGGAACTTCTCTCCTGGGGACACAAGGCAGGACATGGGGATTTATCACCGGTCTTGTATACTGTGGGAAAAAGTGCCCAAGAAGTCATGGCCAAAAACATGTTATTTGAACTGATTCTTAACAGCAGTCTTTTAAAAGCATCTGCTCTGTGATGAGCACAAAATCTAGCTGCTCTCTCAAGATGTTAACTCAAAGCCAAAGGCACACCTTGTTGCTAAAATTGTACTTCCTTCTTAATGAAATAAGCAATGATGTAACTAAAAAGGACTCAACATGATTGAGAATTCTACAACAAAGGTGAGAAGAGAGGCTTAAGATTACATAAACTGCCAGAAGCTCTGAATTGACTTCAAAATGATAAGCGACTAAAACTTAGATGTGTGGAGAGCTGCTCTCCCCTCTAGCGAGTTCCCAGGAAAAACCTATTTACTAGCTATCTGCCATTTACCCGGAAGATGATAATTCTTATTAAATGGGCTAACTATCCATAGCAAACAATTTAAGACCAATTTACTGTTTTCTAATTAATTATCTACTAACAGTCTTTTATTCTAAGCATTGTTTTCATTATTCAAGCTTTTTCAATGAATATTTAATGGAGCATATTCATGCTGTTTTTAAATTGTCCACTATTTCTGATTAGCAACTTCTCAGTGTTTTACTACCTCTGCACCTTTTAGCAAAATCCAATGATCCCTAGCATAATGTGATATGGACAAGGCATGGTTTGTAACAAAGTGAACTTCTAAAGGAGTACTGGTACATTAACAGTGGTTTTTTTTTGTAATTTCAGATGATTCATAGTCCAAGCTTACTTGTACAGAGCAGTTACCAAGATGTATCTTAAGAATGACCAAAATGGAAAGCAGAGGGTGACTTCCCTAAATCTTCTTCCAGCTTCCTAGAAAACCAGCTTCTTGTGAAAAGAAGTAGACATTGGGACAGGACACCAGCCTTGAGACAGAGGTCCTGGACTTCACTTGGAGCTCTGCCACTGAATTGCTATTTGACCTCAGGCAAGTTATTTAAACTGATTTATATTTCCTTGCTTCTGAATTACTATTTTTTTGTTTTAAATCTATGTAAATGGCAAGCTCTTTGAGGAAACTGCAGCACCTCATTATGTTCTCAGGGACAGTGCTGAGGGCAAAGGAAAAGGGTCCGCAGGTCTGAACTCCATGTTATGTCATAACAAATACCTAAAATCACAGTGTAACAATGCAGCCCAAGGAAAGCAGCTTTCTTCTCCCACCTGCCCCAGCCTGTTCCTTCTCTGTGTCTCAGCCTGTGTGCTCAGAGCAGCACAAAGGTAGGGGGATGTAGGGCAGATCGTGAAGTGCTAAAACTTCTTAACCAAATGCAAGAGTATTCATGGTTTTCAGAAGAGCTCCAACACATGGAACTGACTATAAACAAAAAAATCAGTTGCTCTTAACTGATTTCATTATCTAGGGTACTTTAAAAATGGGTATTAACTGCAGGGAATCACTACGAACAAAACTGAGTCATACAGCACAAAGTGCAATACAATCCCCAGGAAAAGATTTCTCCTGACTCTTATTTCAATCATGACCTGAATTTTGGTGTTGGATTTAAAAAAAAAAAAAAAAAAAGTATCATTCTGAAGAGAGTATCAGGAAAATAACCAAGCACTGACTAAACACTGGGAGTAGGTTTGGTCTGTCACTGTGTTCTCTAGGCAAATGGGCATGTAAATTCTACATTCCCCAACCACATGCTGCTGCCTCACGCTGTTTCTCCCAGAGTTCGCTGCACAACAGTGTTAACCTCCGTGTCCTGCCTGCTTGGCCTAAATTCCAATCACATAATACACGATGTCCCTCTTACTTAAATCAGTGCTGGCAAAGATCTTAGCACTAATTTAATGCTTTGCTCACTTATTGCCTTGGAGAGATGTGTGGATTAAACATTTCACCTCTCAGAAGAAATGTGAAGCAATGGTCAGCCCCATGATCGTACCACTGGGCCCTGGGTCACCTTTCAGGGAGAAAAGCCAACAGAGTAGGAATGGCTGTTCAGGACTGCAGGGACACAACATTTTGGGGAAGTAGAAGGGGAAAGAAAACAGACTTTGAAAATGTGGAGAACTGATAACCTGTCAGCAAGACAAAGACAGTTGTGGGTTTCAAACAACTTGGAAGTTCAAGGTTTTTTAAAATCTAACAAACCCGTGCACATGAAGATGAAAACAGAGTTAAAGTTAGTGTGCTGCAGCACAGGTTTTGAGCACTATTCAAACTACAAACAGGCCTGCTAAAGGCACAGAGTACTTGATAAAGTTTTCTAAGATCTGTGGAAGGACAGTCAGGGCACTCCAGTGCTCACTAAGCAACAGAGAAACTCAATTTTCTTGTTCAGTATTTCCACATAGGCTGATTTTGTAAGGTAGTCTGAGCTATAAAGCATCCAAAACTGTTTTCTACTAAAGGTTTACCCAGAGTCTAAATTTTCATCCCTGTCTTGCTGCTTACATCCCCTTTAGGGTAATTAGACAAATTGAATCCAACAAAAATAAGTTTATTGAATACTCTTTGCATTTGCACCCCTGCTTCAGCACTATTTTTCATCTAACTGTTCACTGCATTACTTTTCTGTAGCTCAAACCAGTAGTGAGGTCATTACAAAATGCTAACATTTAAAATAGTGTGTCTGGCAAACCCAGAGACACATCACCAACACCAGTACCACCAACCCACCCCTGTGAAATGGTGCCTCTACACTGACTGCCACTAAGATCAAGAAACTGCAATTAACAATTAGGATTGGCCTGGACAGCAAGATTCTTTTTAACACTTACTGATGGTTGCTATATGTCACAGTGTATTTGTCTCCAAAAAATTTGATTATGTAATACTTTTGCATCTAATAATGTTTGGAGTTTTTTAAGTTACAGCCTTTTTCAAGGCAAATCTCTCAGCATGAATAGTAGCATATTTATACAACGTGGAATAATTATGCTTTCAATGGTTTCTGTAGTTGTGTATTTTGGTCCTCCAATTTGGATTCTTCATTCTTTATGTAAGTCTTTTTGGAGGTATCTTAGGATCACCAGAATTATACACTGCCCTGCTTGACCTGTTAATAGCATTAACTTTCTTGAAGTACTACTCTAGTCCACTCTTTCACTTTCTAGTGTTTTAGTTTCTTCCCTTCAATGCTACTTTGCACTGAACAAAAGAGACAAAAGACATTTAGCATGTACTTGATGACAAACAAGTACAGCATTTTATCTCTCCTAATGAGAGCATATTCACATATGCCACAGTGGTGAGTCCACCCAATTCTGTAATAACTGGCCTTTCTGTTGAATGCTTACAATTTCATTCTAGGACCTGAGAGCATTTAAAAAAATGTCCAAATTGGGTTTATGAGATCCTTTTGGAGAGTCTACACTTAAAGGACTCTTTTTGCTCCTTCCTCCCACTGCCCCCCACTGTGGGCTGAGACAGAACACTGGCTTAACTATTGGTTCTGGTCTCTACCTTTCTAAACATTTTTTACCTGCAATGAAGCATGCAACTTCTGCCTAAATGGATGGCAAAAGATGGCATCATTCTTTCATATAGAAGTGTCATATACATGTATGAGGTACCCACCCAGCTAGAGATGGGCTATAGAGTGAGATGGGAATGCTGCAGCAAGAACAACAACCCCAAAGGTTCTTGGCAGCTCTGCCCATCTTTCTTTGCATGGTCAGTCTAGTTTGGGGTGAGCTAGCATGAAAGTCCTAGCAAAGAAAGAGACTTTGTGACATTGAGTTCTTTGAGAGCTTCCCAAAGGTGAGAAAGGCATTATCAAGTGAAATGCAATTTTCTCATTTTATCTAATAACCAAACAATAATGGGAGTTGAAGTCTTTCACTGTCAGGGATTAAGGTGGGTGCACATGTCCCTTTCTGTACAAGTTTACCAACTGCCCTCTAATCTTGCAAGTCCTGTGAGGAGTTTAAAACATTTAATTGCCAACTCTGTTATTAAGGAATCTATCCTGTCAGACCACAGCTCCTAACAATGTTAAGTCTCTTAGAGCAAATCAGTTTTGATACTGATGTTTCTCAGAGGTGCAGCATTTAATCCTCAAATTACAACACAAGTTTTAACAGGCAGTTTCTGCCTGTCACCAAGATTTAGTAATTGACAAAAAAATTCAAACCCCTTTCTAACACTAATGGTTTATCAAAAGAATACCAGTAATTTCAGTCAAGCCATTCTGATGAACCAGGCAGAAATACAATGGGGAGACAGACGTGTTTATGCTATCTGATTGAAAGGGCTGAGACAGAATTCCAGAGACTTGGTGGTGTCATAAGAGGAACAGTCAGGAACCACGACTGTGCCCCGGGGCCAAAGGGTGTGACATCAGGCCAGAGGTGTGTCAAAGTCAGAATAAAATGCCTGCCATAAAACTGGTAGCCACTCATATTCACATGGTTAAAGAAAGGAGAGTTGGCAATATGACACCTGAAACAGTAATGCTCTTTGTTCTTTTTTCCCCAAAGATGATGAATCCTACCAATACAGGAAACCCTTCACCTACTCTATGGAGCTTTGTATTTATTTTCACAGCCTCCAGCCTCTTCCTTCCTTTTGGTTATGGCTTTGTTTTTTATTTTCTCCTCTTTTTTCTGTCCTTCCTGTTCTGTAATACCAGGTAGTGGTTTTCAACCGTTTAAACCATGGCATATAATAACTGATGAGTAACATAGCAGTAATACCAGTGGTGGCAATTTTGCTTTGTTTCATGGGAGTGTTAGAGCATTAGAGAGATGACTAGGACATGTCTCAGTGGCAGACTGATAAAATGAAAGATGAATTTTCCCTGCCTACAACTGTTGCCAAGTTTTAATCATAAACATCAAACAAGTTACAGGACACCTTTTTCCCAGGCAATGAAATAAAAAGAAAACAGTCTGTAATTTTAAAGCAAATTTTTGGATGAAGAATTATTGCCAAAAAAATTACAAATTTATCTACTGAAGATTCTTTTGCAAGCTCATCAGCTACAAATTTATGACCAAATGCTTGAGTTTAACAACGACACTTGAAGTACTGTCACTCCTATGAGAATCAATGCTTGTTATAGAGGCTTATTTACCAGGTCTCCCACTCCACTGAAGACTTTTCTTAACATTTTATGCTTTAACCAAAACCTTAATTCTCAGTTAATCTCTTCCCATCCGCATACTCTTCTAACAGATTGGGAGAAAATTTCCGTTCCTATTTTACAGTGACATTCCAATAAAACTTCCTTGAAAGGGTCACCCATCCTCCGTTAGTAGATTTTCTCTAAAATTAGTAGATTTCTCTGCCTCTTTTAACTAACTTACTCCAGATATGTGCCTGTTCTTTTTATGTCTGAAATACGTGTTAAACTTGGAAAGTTTACCCAGGAGTGAAAGCAGAAGGCATAGCAATGTCCTGGAGTAGCATCTGACTACCCCCTCCAACCGGGATAGCACATCGATACCAGGACGGTTTGCAGTGAGCTGTTTTTAATGGACAGCTCCCAGGTGACACCAGACACTGCAGCAGCAGCAGCCGCAATATCATACATCCTTGATTGAACTTTGATTAATTTTCCAGACTTTCAGAGCCTGTGGCAAAAGGATCCACAGCGGTAGCCGCAGCCATTAACTCCATCTTTTGTGATTTCTCCTTCTTCATTATGTTTGGGTCTTGATTGAACTTTGTTCCAAGTTAGTAGCTTTTGGCTATGGACAAGGGAGATAAGACTTTAGAAATGGAGTGCAGAAGGATAATATGTGAGAAACTTGCAGTGAAAGCTGCCTGGCTACTTGGTGGTAGTTTTGGATATACCTTGATGATGTGAGTGGCATTAACAAAAATGTTGGCACTCCAGCTAACACAAACCATCACTTTATGCAGTCATAGTCCAAATGTCTTCCAACATTCGTGTGTAGCAGATGCTATTTTATTATGCTGAACAAATTCAAAGTTACTGCATTCACATAATGAATAAAATTACCATTCCTGGTGAAAGCTATTACTTTACAGAAACACTTGTTAAAATAAATTAATAGTCTTAGTGGCCGCCAAAGATTATTTACAGAGTTTGATGCTAAATTGTGCAAGCAACTCTCCCACTATTGGTATGCTCAACAGGACAACTTTGCACTGCACAGTCAACCTACTGTCTGTTATATTATCATATCCAAAAAAGCAGCTTAGCAGCAGCTAGGACAAATCCTACTGTTACTGGGGAGAAAATAAAACTGACAATACTGAACTGAAAGCGTTACATCGAGTTTTTCCAAAAGATCTTTCAATGTTTTCACTACATTTCTGCCTCCTTCGTTTTTGGTCACAATGTCTGAATACTTTGCTAGCAAAGGGACATTTCAATTCTAAGAATACTTCACAAAAAAAAGAAAAATCTCGTTTTTCGACTCTTAACAGTTAGTGTTCAAATCTACCACTGTGATACATTCTCAGTATCACTTGTATCTAGTTTTACTGCCTATTGTTGGTATTTGCAATGGTGGTATATAGAAATTGTGTGCAGAGGTAGCTGTAGTGATCTGTAGAAATTTTTGCCCGAACCTAGAAAAGCCCTTTCAAAGCCCCTTTCAAAGCCTGAAAACTGAAACTTACCGATGGGAAAAAATATTAAACTATTAAGGGTGATTCAAAATCCACCATAAATCAAAGATATACATGATGTTTCCATAACATCTGACACAATGGGGCTTTGTCCCTACAAGAGGCCTCTGGGCATTCCTGTGATATAAGCTATAATAGATTTGTCTCTGTGAAGCTTTGAGTTATTGTGGCACCTTCAATAGAGGCAGCGTCTGAAATAATTTAAAACCTGGAAATAAGGGAAACCTTTTGAAAATAAAATATATACATACATATACATACACACACATATATAAATAAATACAACTTTGCCTTGCTTTAACCTTTGTATTCATTGCCAAGAATAGCTGGCTGAGGAATTGGCATCTGCCGTGAGCTCTCATTTATTTTCCGATGCTGCCTTGCCCCATTGCCCAGGCAGCCTCCACAGTTCCCCTCCTCTCATCTCCTCACCACTTTGCCTTCCTCTGAACCCAGGATACAGAGCAGACTTCCAGCACAGAGCCCTTCTCTGCTTACAGGCTTTCCAGCCCCTTTCCTCCTTCTGCCAATCCCTGTCTCAGCTTTCTGACAGGAGAATGTATAGAAAAAACAGAACCTCTCCTACCCAGTATTTAGGCAGCACTAACAACAGACTTGCATACTAGAAATTATCAGCTTAAATGTGTCCAGACCAGAGCTAAACTGTCAGCTCAAGCTGTATCTCTCTGGGTGATCGGGACACTAGACTTGGTTAAAGTGGCTGGGATGCCACAGACAGCTAGCAACTTTGGGAAGTAAGTAACTTGTGTGAATATTTGAGTGTTTCAACAGATAGAAGCAATTCAAGAAACACTAAGTTAATGTGAATTAAGTATTGTATTGGCTACTGAGTGCCTTAAACTTTATCACTGATGCTTCTTGAAATGCACTTGAACAAGCACAAGCCTATTTTAGGGTGAAACCAGAGCTGACCTGTTAATAACTTTGAAGCCCTGGACTGGTTACCTGGGCCTTCCCTCCATTAATACCGTGGTTTACAATAATAGGGAAGTATGCATAGCATGAAAAGTGGAAAAGAAGAAAAGTGCTCCAAGACCAACCACTTTTTAGTGCACGTTTGGGAACTGCTTGGAGGAGTGCCAGGGCTAGAACAAGGTGTGAAATCATACAATTATAAGAAGGGTGGCAGGTGTAAAACAGAAGTCTCTTATGGAGCAGTGGTTTGGGGTATAATATCTGCAGGAAGCTGACTGCCAGACCGACATAGAAGCGATTGAAGGAGGAGGCCTGGCAGGATTACCACAAGGAAGTAATGAGCCTTCAGGTATACTAAACACACACACTGTTTGTGTGACTTTTCACAAACCTCCTTTTCTCTTTTATGTCGTCCTAGTGTTAAAATAAACCATACAGTGGTGGTAAGAAGGAGCCTGGGGCTCCTAGAGAGAAGAGCTGAATGCTCACTGCCCTATAGGATGTAAAGGCCACTACGCTGCAACAGCTCGTACTGGAGCAGCATGGGGTTAATGGCAGCTCAGGATTACTTTTGATGCCTTTTTCAATGGCTGGGACAGGTGTCCCCTCCTGCTGAGGGTGTCCACAAGCTGAAAGACTTTATCCTGCCTTGCACAGCCAACGTGACTTGTGTCGCTTGCTGGAAGGGAAGCAGGATCAAGCCCTGCAGCAGTAACTGTGAGACATTTTTTATTAGTCCGGCCACATGCTTTGCTCCAAAGCCCAGCTTGTCATAAATTTTTCTGCGTTAAACTCTTCACCCAGATATGGCTCTACCATACGCTCCTTGTCCAACAGATTATTAAGAAAATATTCTTTTTGAACTGCCTCTTCCACACACAGGAGATGCAGCTGGCATCCAGCCCCTGCAACTTCTGATTAAAGGAGCACTAAAACTCCACACTCGTTAGACAAAAACCTGAAGAGGGAAGAAACACTAAATTCAGCCTGATTATTTAGTGCTATCTTCCTCTGAAATCACTCATGCTAAAATAAGGCTGTGGTATTGTCAGCAGAATCTCTATTAAAAAACTGTTGCAATTTCAAATAGGTATTAAATACTTGGTGTAATCTTTAATTTTCCCTATACTAAAGAAGGACTACTAAAAGAGGCACCCTTTCATACTCTGAATACATTAAAATCCTCATTGCTATAAATCTGTTTAGTTCCCAGAAATACAATTTATATCAGATCTGTAATAAACTCCATATACCTCTGACACCATTCTTTTCAAGTAATTTCAACACATTTTATTAAAAAAACCCCCACTAATAAAACATCTCAACGCCCATTGTAAGCATTACCTCCCTTTAACAATTTGGTAAATTTGTGATTTATCCAAAATCATACAATAAACCTGGGACAGAGCCTGTCATTCAGTCAGTTTTGTGGCTTCATCCTCTTCCCAAGATTAGCACTTTCTCCTGAGCTCCATTTTAGGAAGTGAGTGGCAACTGCTGCTTATAAAGCCAGCAGAGCACAGGTACAGTCCCAATTGCCTTTACAAACTCTTCCTCTATACACTTTGAAAAAGAGGTCTTTGTGCTGAACCATCACATTATACTGGCCACTGAAGAGAAAAAGCACAGCCTTTGCAATACGTTTATTTTAAAAAAAAAAGGCTTCTTCAGAAAGCTCTAAAACCTCATTTCTAGCCATAGAAATTTCATATTCTGTTTATCAAGATGCTTTCTCCAAACTACCATTACCTGCATGACATTCATTGTGAAGCATCTGCCTCACAGAATGAGAAACATGTGTTTACAAGGAAAGGGGGATGCAAGCTACTTTCATATACAGTGATGTAAATAAGTTTCTGGAAAGCCAGTTTGTGACAATGCCAGTATCTGCAGCTTCTTTAGTCTAATTAAAAACTACTTTATACAGTCCAGCCACTAGCAGTGGAACACACTGCTTATTTTATGTGCCAATTAAAGTCTTGCATCACACCTAGCCAGTTATAATCAGAAAAACTGGCCCAAGGAGCACAAGTAAACAACACTTGTGACCAGGAATACAGCAGATACCTGCTTTGTTATCTCTTTACTAAATAAATGCAGTTTGAAACAAGAGTTTACCCAAGACATGCAGTTTGTAAATCTCAGGTGACTAACAACCATATCCAGGACTGGAAATTACCAAGCTCTGAACACCCAGCTGGACTTTGAAACACCACTGACAAATAAATGAGCCAATGAAGTAATAGTAATCTTGGGAAAAGAAAGACATCCATATTAAAGAGTATTTGCTCCTCCTCTCTGAAATCAAACAGCTCTTTCCCAGGAAGCACAAGCATCACTCAAGCACACACAGAGGGAACATGGAGGGGACACCAGGTCCAGCATCCTGCTGTGCTGCCTTAGGCAGAAATGCACCCAATTAGCAATGCCAGTACCTGGCCCCAGGCAGCTATGGCAGAGAATGGTCTGGGCACTGATCTCCTTTTAACTTGCCTATCAGTATTTCAGATTTAAAAAAAAAAAAGCATAATAATTGCATTTTTAAGAATAATGAACTAGACTTTTACTTAATATTAACAGCAAAAGGATAGGCAAGTAATTTTATAATTACAGTTTGGAAAAAGTATTTGAGCAGCTCTTCATAATTTATTTTGGATCAAACTGCTTAGTCTTTGTCAAAAATACTTCATTTCTGATTCACATGGTGTCTTTAAATTTAAGCATAAACAGATTGTCAACATTTTTTTAAATACTTAAGTGACCAGTGTCACTTTTAAATTTTCACTTTAGAGATGAAGCTGCACAAAGGATGCCACTGAACCTGCAATTAAAACACAACTGAACAAACCTGAACCATATGAAAAAAGTTTTTCTCTATTTCTTCCAAAAAATTCTCTGGCTATTCATACAACAAAATCCACAGGGCCTATGATAGCACAAGCAGACATTTAAAATTATGTCTTATTTTAGCTATTGAGGAAACAGACATTTGAGGGGCCTGCAGACAATGCATGCTTTCCCACCCTGCCCCATCTACCACCCAAATCTAGCCCTGGAGACACCAACTGTAGAAAAACGTGTTTTCTTTTCACAGCTCACGCAAATCCTTGCTTTCCCTGATCCTGTTGAATACGATTTCATTTATCAGGAAAAAAAAAATTCAGGAAAAAAGATGCCAGTTTTAGCAATGTGTACACCTTCCCTTGTGAGAACTAAACTGAATCCATATGGGAACTGATCTGAGACCAGTCATCGTTACTGAGGTTAAAGCAAGACAGTAATCCATCCCATTGTAGAGTTACCTGCACTATGTTTTGTGAAATTCATTCTGCTGTGCAATGATCTCATGTAGAAGAGTGATGAGCCACAGGTTATCTCTGTGGAACAATGATGGTTTTTATTTGAAGAAGATATATTTCATCTCTGTATTGCAACACCAATACACTATTGGAACAAATGTCTCATGTTTCTTTGTACACTTATATAGCCATGCAAGTGATTTTAGGCACTTCTTTCTATTACACCTGGATTGCCAAAGATCTGTTAAAAATAGGTGAGAACCATTTAAATACCTTTGTGCTTATGCTCACTCATTTTACCATCAGTGAAATACTTCCATCAGTAACATGGTGAGGACACCAGCTTTTTAATGTCTGGAGACAACAACTGACACTGAGTAGAGAAGCGCACTGGAAAAGGGACACAAAGCACTGAAGGAAAGGAATTACATCAGTGATGCATTTGACTTGTAGGTTTGCTTCATTTATTTATTAGGGGGTTTATTTTTGGGTTTTTTTTTTTTTTTTTTTTGGTAGTTCACTTCCTGAATGCCTCAGCCTAAGTTCTTTTTGGTTTTATATATGTGCTAAAACACACACACACACACACACACACACACTCTCCCCTTTTAAAATGGATGTATATGCTCCACACACCCTTGGGCAGCTGTTTGTACCCCAGAAGAGCCTGCATTCCTCTGACCTCCCCACTGCACAGTTAAAGGCTGCTGGTAGGGATGGGCACCTATTTTGATCTGCAGTGTCACATTAACAAGCGGATAATGTGCAACCATAGATCCATTCCTCAGTGCCTGACAAAGACAGGGGACTTTATGAAACAAGCTGGCTGTGACTCATTTCAGGTTAGCTAGAAGAGATTGGGGTTTTTGGCTGGAGAAGTATTTGGAGGATGAGCAGGAACAGCGCCTGCTATACATACGCACTGCCTGTTCTTGGCTTGAGGGTTTATATACAGCAGTGCTCATCTAGAGAGCTGCCTGTTCATGGCTGGGGAAGAGACCCTGCCGACTCACCTTGCCTTGGTCACCTCTGTACAAGATTAATGCAGTGCATTCCTCTGAGCTGGGCTGAAAGTAGAGCAGGTGCAGAAAAGCATCTGTTTTCCCCCGGAGCACAGAGAACCTCTGTGAGCAAGCAACACCTGCACACTGCCCATTTGCTGGGCTCGGGTGGCTTCCTGGAGCCACTCACTGCGTTAAAAAAGTTTCTTCCAAGCCCTGTGTAGTTCTAGACTCACTCCTAAGTGATATCCTCGCACTCAAAGTACTGTCACAGCTATTAAGATCTGCCAGGAAGCTCTTGCTCTAAGACTGAGGTAAGACCTCCTGGGACTGGCAGGCTCTCAGCTAATAGTCTCAGTCTTTGAAATTCATTCCCTTTGGCAGCTTCCCAAAGCCAGATGCTAATGACCTTAGGCATGATGCAAGACCTTTTTATTGGTGTAAGTTTAATTTTTTTTCTTTTTTCCTTTAGTTTCTGAAGTAGCAATGAAACCAGACATGTCTTCACTTTTGAGCAAGTGTCCATTTTAGCATTCCAAGTAACCACCTAACTTTTGCAGAAACATTGTCTGAATCAATCTTACACGTGAAAAGGTAACTCACCTCAGTAGCAGTCAACAACAGAAGTTTTGGAATGGTTCGCTACATAACAAAGGAAGACTTTTAAATTCAAGTTTTAAGCTCAAATATCTTTGAGCTTATATCAGGTATATATAAGGTATTTTACCTCAAATACCTTGTATCTATTTATTAGACAGTTTTCCAGAGAATTTGGCCTAATGGGCTGAATGCTGACTTTGGACCACGTTCCCAACCTTCTGCCAAGCACTTGTGTGACTACAGGCAGGGATACCTCTCTCTCCACCCTACTGCCTGTGCAGGGACCTGCCCTATTGCAGAAGCAAGAAACACCTTGGGCTATTTCAGAGCCAGCCAGCCTTGTGCTATTGTGCCATTACTTAACTGCTTGTAAAGTTTTGAAAACCTTACACTCAAATGAATGAAACTTGAGTAAGCTTTTTTAGGACAACAGTTTACTGACTTCTTTAACAATTAGTAAGCATCAGCAGAGGATATTCTGAAAGTTTATTCTGTCCAGGCTTCCTCTATCTTCAGGGCAGAGGGAGAGGCTCCTTCTGTGGGTGTTACAAAGCAGGAGCCTAAAGCAGATACTCTGCCTAGCACTGCACAGACTCTACAGAAATGTTGATACATGGGGCCTAGGAAGATTAGCTTCAGTAAGCATCATCTTTTCTCCCTTCCTTCTCTCTTGCCTCCAGCGATACTGAAGAAAACACTACCAAATCAAGATAATAGCATAAAACTCCAGATTTCTTAGTTTAAATTCCCTTTCAAACTTATTTAAAATGAGCTCCTAGTATGTTATCAGTGATAAAAGCAGCAAGAGTGACTGTGCACCTGCACAAAGACACAGTAAGTAATAACAAACCAGTGTTATTCTGTGGTAAATAAATTTTAATTTGAGACTTAAATCTTGACAATTTTCTTGGATGGGTATTTTATAACAAGTCCACAAATGCTACAAACCTTCTCAGAAATGAGTTCTTGCTCCACTTTTCAATCAACTGCCATAAATGTAACAAAAGCACACGTGACTCGCTTTCACAAGAAAACAGACATACTAAACAGGTTTTTTCTCCTGTTGCAGGAAACTTCAGCTTCTAAACAGACCAACCACCAAGCTCATACAGAATAGACAATGGAAGACTCACCTATGTATAAAACAGCTCTGCAATTCTAATCAGAAACAAATTCAGACATTTTCTTTTAAGCTGAAAATGGCAGAAAAGCAAATTGTTATTCTGGGGGTCTTTGCTTAGGTTTAACATCTCAGCATTAGGTCACGAGTGCACAAACCCTCAGTGGCAGAGTTACAAAGATGCTGTCATGCTATCAGGGGAGCACAGAAGGAAGGAGTACTGCACACCACTCCTACAATCAGGAAATCACTTCCAAGACCAAAGTGAGGGAGTAAAATATGTTTACAAAGCTTCATCTCTAGAGATTTGCACCTGTTGACAAATCTGAATTTTTTTGAATGGGCAAATAATTCATTCAGCAACTTCACTCTATAATTCCGTAGGCTGCATCCGTTTACCTCCTCCAGGAACCTACACAGGTATCAACACGGAGCTCAGTTAAAGGTTTGGAAAAACAGCCACCACATCAGCCAGTATCTGGAAGTGAGGTAAGCTCAGGAGCTCTGCAGCTGGAGCCAAAGGATGGAGCCTCATGCTACATTCCAGTGGCAGGCTCCTGATCTCCGTGCATTAAAGAAATGTAACCTCAGCACTGGGGTTATACTGGACTTCCTGTACTTGACTATGAGAAGTACCCGGCACAGTTTGCCACACTAATGGTATTTAAGCTCTTTGCAGAAGTTGGTCCCCAAAGACGTGACCGGGGACTTTTCCCACCTGCTTTTATGCTGGCTGCAGGAGCTGATGTTGCAGAGGAAGGCAAGCACTCACTGATAAATATTCTCTCCCTGACAGGCACTGCTGCAACACTCAGTAGGATTCTGATCAGCCACACCGCTTTTACAGTTCAATTGTGGATACTTTCAGAGTATTTCTAATGATCTATTATTAATTGCCAAGAATTACATTCCAGTCTTAAATTCAGAGAATGTGAACTTTCAGCTGTCAAGGACAGAAATTCGGTACTTAAATTGTAGGTGTCAAAAGCTGTAAGTGGACTGATTTATACTAATTTGAACAACCTTGTTCATCTAGATGAAATAATGAAACAAAAGCAGGGAAAAGGCATTTGAGTAACTGGTGTCACTAAACCAGCATACAAGTGATTAACTCAAATGAAGTGTGCTGGTGTTAGTATTTCAGCGAGAAGTGAGGACTACAAGCTGACCACAAAGTGTAAGGAAAATGTATTTAGAAAAGGTCAAATAAAGGGAAAAATTCAGATGTACATGCCAGATCCTTAGTACACCTCAGAGCAGTATAACACCACTGAAGTCAGTTAAACCATGCCATTTCCCCCTGACTGGAGGTTTTGTCCTGTGTTTGTGTAAAAGAAAATGACAATGTTAACTAATTTGTAAAGTAAAAACCTGGCACATCTGCAAAACAGTCTGCTGCTTGACTCTTTGGCTAGGGTATGTATTCCATGGCTGTATAAAGAAAAGGGGGGAAAAAAGGAAAGAAAAAAAAAAAAGAAAAAGAAAAAAGAGGACTGGAAACTCCACCTGGATGCTATCAGTCTTGCCCAAGTAAACAGTACTGACATTAGTGCTAGCCTGCTGAGTGGTACAGGTTAGGAAGGGTCACAAAGGCAAAATGGTGACCAAACATGCCTTGAGGTAGAGATGCTCTGGAATCTGTCAGAAAAGGAGAGAGCTGAAAGCTCATTTTATCTAGAAGTCATTTCATTTTAGAGTTCAAAACAATTAAAAGACATTGAAAGAATTGTACAAACATGGATTATAGCAAGACAGAAACAATCTCCTTTTTCATATAAACATGCCCTCAACTACATGCATACAGTGTGATGTGTATTGTTCTTGAGATAACAGTGCAGCACACCATAAAATGACAAGGGAATGTGTAAGAGGAATAGCAAAAAAAAAGTTTTCCTCATAATATTAAACAAATACCCATAATATAACTAAAAAAATTTGTCTAAAGGAAAGAAAAGAAAGCAAGTAAAAGCCAAAGAATTTAGTTATGTCTCAATACCTACATGAAGTTTTTTGCTGAAGTCCCTTGAGACAAACTTTCTTTTGACACTCAACTTGTTCAGTTGCACCCAAATTTGCAAACCAGAGAAATATCTATTAGCATATAGTAATCCCTGGGTTGCAATAACTATTTCATGAGGATTTTTTTCATGTGGCTTTAAATTCACTTGAAAACATTAAGGGAAACAACCTACAATAATTGCTCACTTGAATTTTCTAGTTTTCTTTCTCTTTTGTCTACAAAAGCAACCCTGAAACCACACCTGGAAGCCCCAACTCCTGAAAAATAAATTTTACCAGTAATATTTTTGTAAGAAAAGCTACATAAATGAAGGATTTTTTTTTTACGATCACTTCCAGTTAACTCCCAAAGTTTTAGTCCATACCAAGGAAACAGAACCAAGCATGAGAGACACTTGCAGGTGGCATTAAGCAGCAAGACTCCGTGTTCACAGATTTTGACAACTGTCCAAGTCTACAACCAGGCTGAGAGGCTATGGCCCGCTCAGAAATGAAATGGTTAATACATCTTAAACACTGATCCTGTTCCAGGCATGTTCAAATAACACAGGAAAAAAAAAGCCACAACAGTAAAGTGAAGTTCTGAACTAATTTTACTTCTCCTACAGCATGCCAGGAAGTGTATTACCATGCCATTGGCAAGATACCAAACCTGTGACTCCGGGGGGATGACTGAAGGAATCCTCACAATTCTACATCTTGGAAATAAATTCTGTGCTAGAAGGAAAAGCTCTGTAACACATGCCATCTGGTACCCTTTGCCTTCTTTTTATGAAAAGGAAGAGAAGAGAGGGAGGCTGCTTCCTCATGTATAGACCAAGACACAGTGGGCCAAAACCAGCTTGTAGTAAGAGCAGCAGAATCAGCACCTCAGCTGGTGCTTTTCTCTCCCTGTTGCATCTCTGCAGAACAGGGCATTTCCTTAAGTCTCAGTATCAATCTGAGTTATCTCAGATTCATATCAGGAAGCTTATTATAGTAAGTGGGAGTGTCATTTGGCCCATTAATTGCAGGGGAATAGCACCTAATTGCATTGTAAATGCAAAGGCTTATGATTGCACTGAACTCAGCTCTCAGCTATTGCATGATTTTCCCTTTAAAATATAATTTGTAATGTGTCTTAAGCAAATCTCAAAGCTATGCCCAAAAATTAAAACTGACTATTTTATGTAACATTAAAATAAGTAAATAAAAGCTCAACTGAAATCCACATTATATCATATTCTGAGAATCCAGATGAGAAGCAATTACTACTTCTGATTAGATTACCAAGAGGATAGTTCAGTAATTCTTTGAGAAACACTTTCTTTAAGCAGCAGAGAAAAATTCAAATACAGATAAGACTCATATCCAGACAGGTAAAGAACTGTCTACCACTCATTTCCAGTGCCCCAATAAGCTGTCCTAACTCTTCTTTATCCTGCTAGGAGTTAAAGTAGAAATGGCTACGAGCCAGCGTGAGTTAGCCCCAAGGAAATTCCTGCAGAGTAGCAGGAGGCATATTGGGGACTGGCTTGAGCATTTCTGCATTCCAGCTCTCTCCAGTGGCTGTAATGACCCAGCGGGGCCATCTGCAGCCACATTTCAGTTTGGGCAACACCCCACCCAGGCTGCTCTAACCTGGGGAATGGGCTGAAGTACCTCATCTGGCTGAGGAAACAGGCACTGAAGTGATACAATGCTCCTCTCCATGTGTATTAACTCTGTACTGATACAGTGATTTATCTGGGTCATTCATTAAACTGTTGTAGGACTTGTCCCATATAAGTTAAAGTTAGTATTCAAATCTCACAAGACAAAGAACATGATAGGAAATCACCAGCATAATAAAAATCAGTTTATATCATAAGACCTTGCAACACTATTGTAACAGTTTGTTCCATAATAACACACCAAGAGCTATTAAACAAGCAGTGCTTATTTATATTATGTAATATAAGCACAGTATGTATAGTATCTGGGGTCTATACTCCTCTGAGTGCAAATATTTAACTCCTATTAATGTTAACAAGAGGTTACCTAGCATGTACTTTGGCGAGAGAATAAAACCTGAATTTTAACATTAATCTTAAGCAAGCTTTCAACTTGGAAGATTCTTGAGAGTACCTTGTATTAACACTATCTTAATTGTCCTGAAATCTGGATTTAGTGAGAAGCATATACACAGATAAAACTAACTTGTGTTAACTTTAAATTGCACATGGGAAATAACTGTGTGTCACCTTTCTGTAAACTGCATAGCTTGCACTGTGAAGGCACTGTTAGCAGAGACAGCGATAACATCTTGGAAGAATTCTCTCAATTTCTAAGAACACACTTTCCCTAGCTTTGCTTCCCAGCAGAAAATTAACTCACTATTTTTCACAGTTAGAATAGTGGGGGAAATTCCTACTACATTTGAAAATGAAATAGCTTTTTGGCATTCTCTACAGTTTGGGGAATCTCCTTGTTCACATTCACACACTCAGTGAGGACAGTGAGGTAGCAGAGATACATAGCGCAAGTAGAATCTGGCCCTTTTCATTTTGTGAAACTGCTTTGATCATGATTCTCTCAAGACATTATTTTAAACTCGAATGCAATTGACCGCTATTGCACCATATGTTCCTTATGTGTGAGCTCTGTCTTGTTCATTAATTTTTATGCCACTACTGTTGGAATTCAGCCAGTGTAATGTGGAGGCAATTAGCAATGTCAGAGTGTTCATGCCAGCATATAATGAGAGAGAGAGAAGGAGAGAGAAAGAGAGAAACGTGGAGATTATGCTTCGTGCTACAGGCAAGGGTCCTTTTCAGAGGCTTTTTAAAAAAAATGTTAAATGAAAACTGAAAAATCTAATAAAAACATAAAGGTGACAAGAAATAAAAGTCTTGTTACAGAAGTCAAACTTACTTATAAAAACTCTCCCATAGCTTTTTAGTATGTTCACTTATTTTCAGAGGATGAAATTGAAGGTGCCCTGCGGCCTTGATGACCTTGTCTTTTAATCTTACAACACTGTGGTCTGCTCAAGCTCTGTATCAAAATGCTTAATTTTAGCCTGCAAAAAAAATGCATGCATATACTAGAACAGATATGTGTATTAAATGTGTTCCAATGACATGACCAAATCCATGGTTTCTCGTTTTCTTACAAAAACCCTACTACTGCAAATCTTGCCGTCTGAGATTTACGCCATTTGCCATTCTTGTTGCTATTTGTGCTCTTTAAGTTTGCAAGATAAAAAAAGTACAACATATGCCTGGAGTTCCAGGGAGTACTGGAGACCTTACTAAAATCTCCACCTCTTCCTATTCTCAGTGTCACATGCAGACACCCCACCCTTCTTTCCAGTGGGCCAGTTTCAGAATACAGTTTTTGCCTGATCTCTGAATACAAATGCAGCTAACATAAAACCTGCAAAAACTCTGCAGTATTAGAAATCTTTTGCCCATAAATCCAGAAGTAGGACTTCACTTAGAATTCTCTCTCTCACAGTATCTTCCAATTGAACTCCATATTGTTCTCCCATGGAAGCAAAGATAAAAACCACTATAGACACAGAAATCCCTTCCTAATGCAAGACTTGATGGAGTTTTGTTGTTCTTGTGTAAACATCTACAGGTATGTTTATAAAGCAGATACTCAGAAAAACCTGACTCATCAGGAGAAGGGCTCAAGCTGAAAAATCTAGATCCATATTCTCCAATGGTTCCTTCCAGTCCACATTGTGATTCAGAGCCAGGCTTGGCTTTCACAGTCCATTAAGAAGACAGACAACATTGAAGTTCACTGGGGACATCACCTTCAGTTCTATAGTGTTTAATGGTTTAATTATCTATTTGCCTGTGAAGTCATTAAGCAACTCTGTACTAATATGGGTATTAAGAGATACCTCCCACTGCAATAATTTAAATAACAGTTACAGTAGCATGGTGCTGCTTGTGGTAAGGGTCTTGTGGCTTAGTGGCAGCCTTTCACTTTTGAACGCTTGGCAACTATATAAAGGTAGTTTGACTAATCCACCTTAATTCCTCCCAGATATTTACTCTTAACACAAAAATCACAGCATCTGTAGTGTACAACCATCTTTACAGAACCCCACTTAGGTTTGTAAAGGCATTGCTGCCCTGAATTAACACACAAAGAGCCTGCTCCAAAGCCCACTGAGGTCCAAGTCACGGCTTATTGGGCTCAGAAGACATTTATGCACTTTGGCAGCATGGCCTGCCTAGGATCCAGCTACTGTCATTTGTTCAAACTTCATGAGCAATGGAATTCTGTAATTCAGAATTACAGAAACTTTTCAGTAAGTTTCTAGAGCAGGTCACAGAAGTATCAAAAACTTTCTAAACTGCAAGAGTTTTAGTGGAACTTAGTAGCATGACATTAGACAGCCTTATTGAAAAGTTGGAATTAATCACTTAGCTTGAATTGAAATTTTGTTTTGAAAGCACCTTTTTTTCCAATTAATTTGGACTTTTATGTTATATATTATATTTAGTACTGAGAAATAATTGTGGCAGAAAGCTGGGAACTTCCAGAAAGGACAGATTTCTGTAGCTTAGCAATTTCCACATACCTGTTTGTGTCTTCTTCAGTAGATGCAGCTGTGAGACCTGCATGGCTACTTAAAGCAAGAGCAAACCCCATCTTTATGTCAGTGACAAACAACTAGATCTATTTATTACTGCACATTTACTTAATCTACTAGTAAGGGGGGAAAAAAAATCATGTGCTGTCATAAGTCCAATGAAGTCAACTAAATTATCAAAGCAATACATTTTAACGAACAGGAGTGAGCAAAGCAGTGACATTTGAAAATTCACGTTCTTCTCCTACTTGCAAATTATTTACAGTAATAATACAGGAGAGTTTCATTTTAATTGCATGTTAGGAATAGAAAAAGGAAGGGGAAAGCTTAGAGAACAGTCACGAGGTGATTGGATTAAGGAACAAACCCAAGCACTACTGAATAGCAGGGTAATTCTTCAGACAAATGTTACTAGAACAACTAATAGAGTCCCTACACTGCAAATTAATCCAGTGATTTCAGTTTCCTCTGTTAAGATTTTTTTAAGTTGGTATGCTTGTGTGTTGCATGCAAGACCAATTTAGACAAAAACTTTTATAGCTTCACAGAAAATCTCACATTAGTAGCTAGATTTTACCCGTAGATCGTATTTGCCAACGATGTCTCTCAGACACGTCCACCACAGTTTTAGCAAAGTGTTCTCCAAGAGGAGCAACAGCAAACTCTGCTTGCTGAGGCTGTGTGGTTGTGTGCCCGTGGCTCACCCCCTCTGGCACTCACTGCCAAGGCCTTCCTCCCCACAGTGCTCCTAATGTGCTCAGACACCCAGGATGGAGGGAGAGGCTGTGCATTCAGCACAAGGCATGACAGAAATGCCAGCTACAGTCACAAACTTGCCCCAACCAATTCTGCTTCCGATAGAAATTGTGTGTCAGACGCAGAGTTGGCAGGAAGCAGTTCCATAGGGAAACAGCAACAGGGACAGCAGAATTTTATTTCTGAAGCAAATCTCTATTTTCTCCTGTCTTTGTCTAAAGCTATCTCCAAAGACAAAGTATTCACACAGTATGAAAGAAACTCCAGTTTTTCTGCCTCAAAATCTAAGGAATGTGCTGCATGCTGCAAAACTGCAAGTGAGCAGAAACTGTGCAAGGAGTCTCCGCTTCTGTAGAGACGCAGGCAGAGATAACGTTTGGTTGCTGAAAAGACACCTCCTAACATGAAATGTATAATCCTCCAAAATGCCAAAACATGCATACGACGTGACCCTATCACCTACTTGGGACAGCACAAGTCTTCCCAAGCTTGTACTTGGGTACTTGATACTTAACTGAGGATTCTCTTCCAGCTGTAGGTTTGGCAGCAGGGGTTCCTTTGCCCTTTCTGAGACCCCCAACTAACACACACACAGCAGATACAGGGTGTCTGCTCAGACAGGCTGGCTGAACTCCAACTGCTTCTTCCCACTGCTGGATTTTGTGGATCAAGCCCTCAGTACCACTGGACACTGCCAGCAGCACACTGAGCAGTGCAGGTATGTTCCAGAGTTACTACCTAGGAATCGCTGCTATGGAAACTACTGTACCTTCCAAATCTATACTCAGGACACATTTTCAAGCTTTCCCCCTCAAAGCAGAGACAAGAAGGACATGCAATTCAGAATATGAGCTGAAATTCAGAGATAATCAATCAATTTCAAAAGACATCCAAGGCACAAACTGATCTAGTTGCACCTTAATGTGATCCACAGAAGGAGCTGGCAGAAGAAAAGAAATCCAGAGATCATCCTTTTGCCCATGGATTTCAGAGGAAGGAACTGTGGTATTTACCTTCCATCTTAGTTCTGAAATTCATCTGCTATACACTTTTGAGCACACCACCTAGGACTTCCATTCTTTCCTTTTCTCATATAAAAAATAATGGATATTACCTATCAGCTGGCCCGCTGACCAGCTTGAATTTGTTTTTTGAGAAGAACTTGAGATTCTTTGGGATAAGGTGCTGTATAGGTGAAAACTATCACTACTCTATTCTTGCAGTAACTCCAGGACAGCCCAGGGAGTCAAACAGCAAGGCTCCCCCACTAAACACAAAAAGAAGCCTTAAAAGAAGTAAAAATTAAAATAATAAAATCTGGACATTCAGGAGAATTAAATAAGAGACCAGCTTGTAGTTTTCAAGTGCAGTCATCTGAGTCAGCTCTCTAAGGAGTGCCAAGGGCTAAATTCATCCCTGAGCTATGCTGGCTTCTGCCAATGTAAACCAGGACACGCGGCCTCTGCCAGCAAAGCAGGGAGAGGCAGCAGCAGTGGAAAGCACCCACTGCCTTCCTCTTTGTTGGGGGTCTAAAAGCAGCGGCAGCAGCACTAAGAGAGGCCCGGCAAGGCAGGTTCACAGCTGTGGCACCCCGAGGTGTCATGGTGTGCACATGGGAACATCTTTTACTCTGGGCTCTGTTACAGAGGTTTAAGGAGATTTTAAAGCAGTCTGTGGCAGAGCCTACTGTAATGAGGAATAATGGTGACCAAACCGCTTTCAAATCCAGGCAGGGGCTTATAACAGAAGTGTCACTGACAAAGAGTAAACCCTTGAGAGGAATGGGATTTTGTCCATCTTCAGATTTTTCTGTGCAGTTTGTATCAGTGGACAAGTTTGCCAGCCTGTGTTGCATAACACAACTTAATGTACAGTCAGATTGAGTCTGATTTAACTGGGAAACAGCTGTGTGACTCAGATGTTTTAAGGGGAAGGCAGAATACTGTGTACAGAAAACTGTCCTCATTCCCCTGTGAACAAAGAGTGGCAAAAACACAGGCACCTCCACTATGCCAGCTGCAGTGTAGCAGTCCTCACTTGGCAAGATATAAAAAAGAAGATTAACAAGTATAATAGCATTTTACTGTGCTCTTTAGAGTGAAAAATCATTTGTATGTTACCACTACTGATGGTCCAAAACCACAATGCTGAAACTAAACAGAGAATACAGATCTGAACCTTCATCCAAACCCCACCCTCAGTTCTTTGTTAGATCCAAGACTGGAAGGTACCTATTTTCTCTCTTCTGGGAGGCTGGTGTTTTGCAAGGCCCCAAATTCATATGCTTCACAGCTGAAAACCTTGAGAGAAGCTCAATCTTGACTGCCACAAACCAGACTTGCCAATCTAACTGGTAAGCCCCAAACAAAGCCTCAACCCAAAGCATACACCACTGCTTGGTCTCTCCCAGGCTGGAGCTCTGCCAGCAGATGAGGCCAGAAGCCACACAGGTATACCTTACATTATGAAGATGGCTCCAAGTATAATCCAGGGGAATACACAAAGATTTGGCTTTATGTAAAGGCTAAGTTGTGACTGAGTGTCTCATCTCGGTCCCCCTTGGAGCAGAGCCCAAAACCACCACACGCTTTGGCACTGTTTGTTGTACTTGGCAATCCTCGCTCAAGCTAGGTGGGTGCATTGGCAGCACTTGTGAGGAACCCCTCCTCTTTAATTGGTGGGAATGTACCTGTAAGGCTGAGCAGTGTTTGGTAAGGCTAAGTGTTCCCGCAAGGGAAAACGACTCGAGACAATGCAGTTGGTGTTTAGAGTAACAAGACAGAGGATGACTGAGGCACTCTTTCATGTTACCTGGAGGGCCCTGTTAAGCCCTTACTGCTTTCTGTTGTTTCACCACGAAACTGTGTCCCTTGCTTTAGTTAAAGGGAAAGCTGATGAAATAGTGAGACAGCCCAAGTTTTTCCCCAGAAACTGAGAGAAGCCTGGACCATATTTAGCTTCAGTCACTAACTATTTTGTTCCATGTCAGAGGTTAAAAAAACACCTCAAATACAATTTTTTCCTTGAACTGTCTAAAGCAAAGACATGAAAAGCTGCTTTTTAAAATTTATTAAAATAGTTTCTTACAAACTGGAAGATTACATGAAAATTAAACTTTGTTCTACTTACAGGCTGCCTAGTGCTTTGTTTTGGGTTTTTTATGTAGCAAGAGTTGGTGACATTTCCTAAAGCTAGGCATACATTGCATGCTTTGACTTGAGAGCTATTAATTCTACATGTAAGGGGTTTAAATGGTGTTGTGACTTGAACATTAGTAGGAGTGTTTTCTCCAAGCTCCGTGCCTTTGCATTACGTGACAGAAGGCTGTATATCACTTCCTGCAAAAAATTAAAGATGTCCAGAAGTATGTGACCTCTATTGTCTGTTCTAATGGAGCCTCAGACACCTCAAGACTGAAATTATTACAAAAACAGATAGCTGAAAAATCATCTCTCATATTCGCTTCAGTAGAGGGCAGTGGCAGATAAAAGCCGCACACACCTATTAACCTGTGTAAAGTCCTGTCTCCAAGCTGGTTGGCTGCCATGAACTAATGGCAGCAAACACACCAGGCAAACAAAGAAAATGGTGGATTCAGTGCTCTTGGTCATGTTCCTTCACTCACTCTCTCCCATCTCCCTTCCTACCCTCATCCCCCCCACTGTTTTTTTTTCCTTCTGCGATGAGTGTTATCATCAAGGCCAAATGCCTTCTACAAGGTATTCCCCCTGAGAAACCGGCAGGAAATAAAAATGCTCAGAACCTTATGGGATCAAGTTCTTAATGGCTCTAAATGAGAGTAAAATAAACACACGCACATGTGCATGCATGCACACACACACCCAGCACCTATTTGTCAGGCCTTTTTACCAGACAAGGAGAACACAAGCTGGAAAAAGACTGTTGCCTAGTGGCAAAGGCACTCAGAGCCATGGGGGAGTAAGTTTTAGCACAGTCCTTGCACTTAGCAAATTAATCAATTCATTGTTATGGTTACAATTAAATAAAAGTGCCAAGAAATACAGCAAGAATGTTACATTTTGCTCCATTACCTCACAATTACACATGCAGTGTCACTTCACAAATACTCATTTCTCAACCTGTGCAGCTGAGTAAGAAAAAGAAGCATACATTCACTGTTAATAGCATGTAGTGTTGGACATCTAAATTTACACACATTAATATATATGAACAACTGTATATATCCCAACTTTTCCTGGTTGAAAATACCTTACCTTGACAATCTTAAAGCATACAAGAAAAGAAGGAAACCCCTGTTGAATAACAGAGGTTCCAAGTTTGAGCGTAAAACCAAAAAACCAGAAGCCAGGCCAGGAACACTGGAAACAGAAATTCTGAAACAACTCTATTTGTTTTCAGAGGAAAAAAAGTGTAGTTTCACTTCTTTTATTACAGTTGAGGAACAATTCTGCCACAATGGAGTATATCTTTATGACTTATTACAATGATCTCAAAGAGAATTACTGTTGAATATAAGAAGCATGGTGCTTGTATGGCTTTACATTCTTGCGTATGCTGCTAAATGCTGACCAGCAAGAAATACTGATTCATTAAAAAAAAAAATCCCCTGCACCATAACTGGTGGGGGGGAAAAAAAGGCAATGACTACTACACGCACAGATTGCCAAAAGTGCAAGTCAGTGCAGCGTTTCTAAGGATCAGACAGTTTTACCTGCCTGGCTGCAGAGTGGACAAGACAGGCAAGTGGCACTCGGGTCTGACTGACGAGTGCTGTCCTGTCAGGCTCTGCCTCAGCACGCCTCCACCTGCAGCCCCTCCTTGAGTCCCTCTGCCCTACAGCTTTTGCACAGACCTATCTGCAACTGCCAGCCTTTATAAGTGCCGAATGACACTTCCTATCAGCAGCTACTTAATGAAAGAGGCTTTCCAAGAGAAGGATCAAGTGTCAGCCAACTTTGTCCTTCTCTTCCAGAAAACCATACCGGTTCAAATGAGAGCCTATTTACCTGCTCTGCCACAGCGGTTTAAACGTGGCCCAGTTTCATCACTGGGCTGTTATCTCTTCAGCTGGAGTGGATTTGCTGGGGGAAAGTGCAACAGCCTTTCCTCCCACCCCACAGCACTGCTGAGGGCACTGCTTGTGGTTTTTTGGCTCATGGGGAAAAGTCACAGCTAAGTAGCTCTGCCAAGCCATATCCAAATGATGGCTGCATCTAGCCCTGCTCTTCAGAGCTCCATCCCAATGCCTTCACCAGAGTTCATGAACCAGAAACATGTTTGGGAAAAATCCCAAGTGTGAAAAAAAAAAAAAAAAAAAAAAAAAAAAAAAAAAAAAAAAAAGTGCTTCATTATCCAAACAGTGAAATACAGCTCAATTCTGCTCTCATTTCAAGTATTCAATACTTTGAGCTAAATTTAGCTGGAGAACTTTATTTGCATTGAGGAAAAAACCCCGTATTACTATGCTAGATGATGCCATTCTGCTTACGTATGTACTTGTATATAAGCAATAACGTCATTCACTTTTTATCTCCAATGGGCTTGGGGGGGGGGGGAGGGGGGAAATAAAAATCACAGAATGAACAAATGCACCCTTGTGCAATCTACTGAAGCATACCCTGAAATAAAGTACCTATTACAGAAGTAAAGGGATAAAAAGGCATGAAAACAACACTGAACAGGTAAAAATTAAACCTTTGGTTTTTAGCAAGGTATGACCATCAGAGCACTGAAGAAGCTTCTTATTAGCAAGTTGCCAGGATTTGAAGTATTATTTCCTGATTAAGTTGATAGCTGGTATTCATTGCAATCATTTGAGGGTATCTTAGAATCCTGTGCAATTTTAAGTCCTCCATTAAAATATCTGTAAAGAAGCCTTGCAGGCTATCTAACATTGACTCAGCTACTTTGTGATCAGCTGCTTTGCTGTGGTAGCAGTAAACTGCAAAGTCCAGTACTTACAGAACACACTAAACACCAAACCTTTGTTAAGTACAGAAACAACACACTCAGCAGCTATTTATTTGCTGCCTTGTCTCTCTGGGAAAAGCCCTGCAACTTTCTCATAGCCTGCCTAGCAAAAGCCCTGCATGGATTTTCTTCTACGTGACACATGGGAACCTACTGCTTTCTCAGGAAGAGCCGTAACTTGTAATCTTTGCCCAGATTTGTCCATCCACACATGGGGCTGGAGCTTGGCAGTGGTCAGTATGCAAAATGCTCCCACACACCTAACCTCAGAGGGAAAATTCATAGAGAATCCACGCAATGTAGCCAGCAGAGGCACAGCACAGCTGTCTGCAGCCATCCAAATGTCTCAGCCTTGGTCATCTTGATCTTTTTAATGACCCCGCATATCAGCGGAACACAGGCATCTGTTCAAAAGAACCTCGCAGCTCCTGACAGAGCAGAGCACACATCAAAGCCGACTGGGTCAGATTCTGCCCTCACTAGATACACTAATTGTGAATAACTCAAATGAAATCAACAGAATTACCCATCATTAACACAACAGTAACCAAGAACTAAATTTGCATAGTTGTCTTTGCACTGTAACTTGCACAGATGTGCTAGTTTTTGTACTTCAAAATAACGATATGCTTTTTAGCCTAAGTGTTTTTCATTTTCCTCTGGCAAAATAAAGGGAATTTTCTAAAGAAGGCAAGAGACTGACTGTATTTCTATAAGAACTTTTTCTCACTGGCAATACTGAAATGGCAGCAAATGCAACAGATCTGTAACACATCTCAGGGTACAAAGAGTTAATCTCCTTTCTTACAGATCATCTGTATCAGTCCAGATGCTTGGTTGGAAGGAAATATAACCCAAGTGCCTGGTCTAGTGCAGCAGACTAAAGAATAAAAATATTTTTATGTACTGTGCTTATTAAATATTCTATTTGCTGTGTAGCACCAGCTATGTTTAGAACCTTCCTTCAAAGATTTTCTTTTCGTATTGAGAAAAATAGATCCATACACTCCTTGTTAAAAAACACCTCTGCCTAAATGTCTGACCTCCCCTGTGAAAACTGATCCTTTGCTGTTGGTCTGCATCTTTATTGTGCCTTCAAACTTAAACGTTAAAATAAAACCAAGACAATAGAAATCACTGTAAAGTGCCACTTAAAGTCAATGTAAAGTTCATAATCCTTTGCAGTCCATTCTTCTATTATGCTGATGACAAGTTAATTTGGCTGATAAAAGGGAAACAAAAAGCAAGGAAGTAATCCTGTTTTACAGAATATTATTTAAACAATAATAACTTCCTTTGCATAACACTTATTTCATTCCATCATTACTACTATTATTACTACTATCTTAAGCTATGACAGATTGTGAAGGGTCAGAGATAATTTTTATCAATCAGCCTCCCTTTGTCTTTGGCAGGTTTAATCATGTCACTTGGAATGTAGCATGAGGGGCCTGATGAAATTGGAAAAGCATGTGAAGATAAAAATCACTCTCAGATGAATTCAGACACTTCCTGCCACTCTGCAGATGCCACAGTGCTGCAAGCCACCCTCCCAGGAGAGATGATTCACCTGGAAGGAGGGCCAGGCTCTGCCAGATGTGTAGGAGGCTGCCTGAGACCCACATGCTAACACTGTCTCAATTGTATGAAGCATATGCTTTCAGTCAAGGGTGAAAAATGCAGGCACCAGCACATGCCAAAAGTCTTTCAAGCATGGCCCACCAGTCAGCCTGAAGCTTAATGCACTGATCCATCGAGTCAGCAGATGTGTGTCACCACAGTACAAGTTGAAGCTGGTTAAAGCTATAAAAGAGTGAAGTGACCTAATCCAGACATTCAAATCTCACAAAGAAAACCATATTGTTGTCACTTTGGGGGCCTTAATGTGGGACTTTAAGCACAAACACTGAAAGCCTTCTTGGAGTAAAAAGGTATGCTGCTGCAAAAACATAAATCCCAACCCTAAGCTACACTTGTACTGATTTCAAGTTGATCTGATAAAAGCATAGCACGGCTTTCCTTTTTAGTACTGCACATACAAAAAAGAACATCTGCAGAATTTTATTGCTAGAGCCATAAATGTTCCTTATCCGTTTGGTTTGAGGCAGAAGTCCAAAAATACCTTGATACAAAGTTTATTTGCAGAGTACCACTATGTACTTGGTAGAGCCAGTGAGTTATACAACATATTCTTCCACTCCTGGCTAAGTGCTGTCTGTGTCAGCTCAAAGTCCAGCTGTAGAACCTGGCTCCATAGTGCCTGGGAACTCCTCCCTCCTTTCCATTTAATAATCATTTAGTGGGTACAGTATTTCCTGACACACTCAAAGTCAAAGCACACTTTACAATGAAAATATTCACCTTGTTCACATGCAGAACGATTTGTTTAAAGAAACCAGATCTCCCTAGCACTCAAAGATCAACCCAACACTGGACGTGTGCAAAACCCACTTCACTGTCAACACAGTTGCTTCAAACAGCTTGTTCATAGGTGGGTGATAAGATGTAGTTCTCACTGGGCAAACACAATTAGGCAGACTAAGATTTTTCTTGAAGTCTTTTCTGTCTATCATCTGCAATCCAGTCTACAAATCTTTCTTAAGTATTCCTGTCTGTAACAGCCAGGTCTCTGGAAGAATACTGATGTTTCACAATGACCTCATTGTGCTTTGACATAGCTTTCCTGAGCTGTGGCCTGTGGCAAACACACACCTGCTCTACTTATGCCCAAGAGACCAAAAAAACCACCAAAAACCAACCCAACTTCAAATAATATTCAAGTTCAAACAACAAGCATGGGTTCTTCTGCCTTAAGAAAAGTCCATCCTGCAATTCACTTTGCAAGACATGATAGCTGGTCATTTAAAAGTTAACTCTTGGGAACAACCATAGGTAAGAGCTAAGAAAACTCATTCCAGCTTAAAGGGGGAAAACACCCACAGTGCATCTGAAGCTTTGTCATGTCCCCGCTCCGTTTCTCCATTTACAGGGGTTGATTATTACCACTGATTCATAGCTGGGGCTTCCCGTAGCCTAAGATCAGGACTACACCTGAGACTGCACCAGGAATCAAACATCTGCACCACAAAAAAGAAGGTCACAAAACCAAGATCTGTGTCAGTACAGGATGAAAGGCAACAGAGACACAGGACACAGATGGCAGTGCCAGTAACAGAATTAAAAAGCAGAAAAAGTGTGAACATAAACACACAGACATACATACTTGTGCCCCCTGTATTGATCCTCTCCAGATAATGAATAATGTTTATGTTTATAAAAAAGGTTTTTAATTAATTGGGTTGGATTTTGGGGTTCTTTCTTTTTCAGTTTTCTCCTGATTTTTTCATTGCTGCGCTTCCCTGGAAGTTACACCAGGCTAAAAAAGACCTCTGGCAACTACCCTTATACCAAATACCTTCTGCATGTCAGCTATGTGATACTTTGCATCATCCATAGTCTTCATTAGCAAATTTGCCCTTTCACCTCAATAGCACCCATCTGACGTTTCCACAGCTTCAGAGGCTTTTCTTCCTTCACCAAAGCATGTTTTGGAGTGGTTTCAGGGCAAACTCTTTGATTCTGGTGCTGGAACATTAGTGAGCAAAAAAAAAAAAAAGAAAATAGGAGAGAACGGTTGAATGTTCCAAGAGAAAATGAGTAAGACAATAGTAGAGCTCCAGAACCACGGTTTTTCACAACTCCTTTTCTCACATCTTTTGTGAAAAAACTGATGAATGCTACTTTCCCTACTCAAAAAGCTTTTATTCTTCAGAGGAATAAATAATGTGTTGTGACTCAAATGGAAGAGTAACTAGAGACTAATAGAGGAATGAAAGTGAAGGGTGCTCAAGACATCCCTGGTGATGCTTGAAGATTTTGTCTTCGGCTGTCAGGGTAAAACTGGATTCCACAGGAGCCAAAATAACAGTATCAATACCTGTGCAACCTAACAAAAGTGTAAACAGACAGGGAGGAAAAGACAGCAGTGAAACAACAGAACACAAAGAAATAGTATGTATCAAGTTGAGTTTTCTTATAGTCCAAGACAAACTATACCTTTGCACTACCTAAATACCACTGAAAGCTCACATGGTAGCATTTGTTTTCATGGTTTGTATAAAACCATACATGCTGCCTCATATAAACCATATGAAACCATATTAAAACCCCATATAAAACCATGTTAAAAAAACCCACATGAACCCATATAAAACCATACACTACCTTCAGTATTAGCTAAGGCAAAATTAATTTATTCTTCATTCATAAGATACTCATTTTTTTGTATTATGTGCTGTAGAAGCATTCACTGCTCATTTATTTTTTGACTAATAGGGAGAGAATAAACTTGAGCTCTACATGCTTTACCACTTCTTCCTCCCCAAGTGAGTGGACATGAGTGAGCACCACAGATGTACTGCTATGACCCTGCTATCAGCTCATGCTCCTGAAGAGCTTAAGAAAATAAGAAATTCTGCAGAACAACTGAAGTGTATTGACTGAGATGTGTTCATGCATTTTTTACAAAAATAACTGTTATTAAAGAGTTAAGCCACTGTATGTGTGGGCGAAGCACTTTTTGTAATTGCTATCTATCTACAGATCTTGAGAGAGATGTTGATCTTCTGAAATGAAGGGTGCAGACGCAAGTCTTTTTAAACCAATAAAAATACCAACATTTAAGTGGGGTTTTTTGCCATAGATCCTTTGTATGCAAATCACTCAGATCAGATAGATAGAAAATTAAAGACTTCTCCTTGGACAAAACATTGTCATTTGAACTTGGGAAAATACATGGCTGCTAACAGAAATCTAAACTGTATTTGACAAAGTTCTCCACTTTCCCATCACAGTCTCACTATATGATTTTTATTTGCAATGTACACATATTAATATAAAAAATAATCATGGCTGTCATTTTCCTACTTCTTTGGAATAAGCCATTCTGGAGGACTCTGTGTGTTCTATCCAAGACCAAAATCCTCTAGCTTTGCACTGCAAGACATCTCTCGCCATCTATCAAAAAAAAAAAAAAAAAAAAAAAAGTCTTTCTAAAACTTGTCCCTCTTGCCTCCCAGTCAAAACATGGTGAAGTGTGTACACAACTCTGCATTATTTTAGATAGCTCTGAAATATCCCAAATAAATATTTTTAAGGGCCTGACCTACTTGTGGATGTAAAACAGTATTTCTACATTGCAATGGAACAGCCACGTAGAAAGAGGTTAAAGACTGAAATCTAGACCCAAGTGCTGCCAGTGTTGGAACCTCTCATTGCTGTTTTCTAGTTTTCCTTCTGTAATGCCATCTTCAATACAACTTTAGTGTAATACATACACACTTTATAGCTTAAATTCAGTGTGACCACACATTTTCCTGACTTTGGGCTTGATCCTGCCAAATGTTTTCTTCCATGAGTCACTTCTGCTCACAAAAGGTATATCATGGAGGTCTGCACTCACATAGAAAAAAATATTTCTGAGGATGGAATTAGAGCACGAGTGCCAAGCAAACAACTGGTGGGATTACCCCTGCAAAATAGCTCCTAGCCCATGGACTCCACATAAACGTTGGCTCATGTCAAAAGTGCATAGCAGTGCATGGGGCAGGGTGCTGACTCACACAGCAAGATTTCACAGAGCTCTGCAGACCTTTCTGCAGGTACCAGTTGAAGCCTGGAAGCAGTAAAGTCACATTTGCATTGAGTTTTCCTCATAGGGTTTAAGCCAGGACAAAACTACGCAAGGGTAGCTATGCCACTTCCCCAAAGCAAATCAGCCCCAAACTGGTTCAGGCAGTGCCAAATATCAAGGAGCAGTATATTGGTATTCAAATTTAGATTTTATCTGTGTATAACTGTGCAGAATTTTGTAACTTTGCTGCAAGTGGTCCTTCTACACGCCAGAACATAAAGTAGATTTGGCATCTTTGGATTACAGACTGGTGCCTGCAGCTTGCAATTCCAGGGTTTGCTTTGAAGCCTCAGCTTCTTCCCTTGCAGTGGTTTGACAACGATCATGATTCAGCATATTCAACATGCTTAGATCAAGATGGCTTTTCCTTTATCATTTGGAACTGAAAGAAAACAACAAGGACTTTTTTTAGCCCTTTCTGTCACATTAGTGGACCAGTTAGATTTTACAGCCCTTGCACTCTTCAGAGGACACAAAATAATTCCTGTTCCTTCCTTGCACCCCAAGAGAAGTGTTACAATCAGATATAAACACATCTAATTTTTCATCCCACCAGAACTATGAGAGTAGACAGAAGATGGAGCAACACTTGTGCTTCTCAGGAATGTCAGACAGTATTCAAACAACACTCAGCAGAACCACCCTGAGGTGCTTTGCTCCATATTGTTCCCAGCACCAGACAGGCCCCCAAATTAACTGTGATCCATTATTTCATTGAATCTGACCATGAGGTCAGTGGCAGTTGTCAGGACCCTACATTTATGGAAGGAAATATTTCCTTTTCTTTAATACTTCTTATCTAGCCTATCTGTATACATAACATTTGTAACAGGTTCAATCAATTAATTTGAGTATTTCTCTTAAAACCCACATTAACTCACTGACTAGAATCTACTAGTTTTCCAAATACTTTACATGTTACTCTTTAGATTTAGCATGTGTTACTCTTTAGATGATTTTTTTATTCCTGCCCAATGATCTGGATGTGTTTTGCAGTTTTCTGACAATAATTCACTCCACACAGGGCACACTCTCTCCAAGTGTGATTAATGACAACTTGATTTGTGTGCAAATAGCCTAGTACAGACCATTGGATTCTTTCACTTCAAACAGTCACAACTGCAAAGAAGATGAATATAATGCATATTTCAGAAAGGACCATTTATGCCACAGCACATAAGTTGCACTAATTCCTATGAAGGAAGCTGTGACCTCACAGGGTTATTTTAAGGGAACCTTCTACACATTTGAATGCTAGGGCTGCACTTAGGCCCAATACATATTCTAGTATTGCTAATAAATTGTTTGTCTCCTTATATACACACACTGCTCCCTCAAAATGTCAAAACTGCATTTTGGGCAACAAGAAACTGTCCTGCTGCCTTAGACATACTCTTGTAACTAGAAAGAATCTGTGGAAGGAAACCATTCAGGGAGCAGATAATGATTTGGGGGCTTTTACAGTGGTCTTAGGGATCAGTGTTCCAGTTTGACTTGCATTTCACTGGAGCCTTTGCAATGTCCTTCATGACCCAAGTGCAAAGAGTCCTCACAGCTATGCTGGTCCCTCAGCCAAGCAAGCTATCCCAGCTTTGATAGAAAAGTCATTTTTTTCCTGTTTTGAAGTTTTGAAGTCAAAGCATTATTAGAGAAATGCCAAAACTGACTTCACCCCCTGCTGAATGCCGACCCTCCAGGTACATTCAGCAACTGCTACAACTAAATGCAACTGGCCATGGTTGGCATGCCCTGATACTGCATTTGTTCCAACAGATATTCCATGTAGACTGATGCCAGAACTCACGCACGTTCCCACAGTGAAGGCTGTGAAACATCAGGTTGTGACAGCTGGCTTTAAAATAAAAGCTGTCCAATGAAATATACAAAAACATAAACAAGAGGACTCTTGTTAGCCCAGGGAATTCAGTCATTTTCTCAAGGCTAGTTTTAAGTTTGCTACATTTATCAAAGGTACACCTTTAATGCATACATAGTTCCACCTACCTATAAAGGGAATGACTGAGTACAAATTGAGGAGTACCTCCTGTGCAGAAAAATAAAAGCATCTCCCATCTTCCTCATTACTTTAATCACTATAACCTGCAGAAAGCAAGTAAGAGGTCATCAAAATGCTGTGGCAGTGCTCCATTTCTATGTTGCAAATTCAGAATCAGGAACTTCAAGGTCAAAGTGTTCACTGTATTTCTGCTTTTCTCACAAATATCTCCTTGCACAAACCAGATAAAGTACATGACATGCAGTCACCTGCAATTTTAGAATTACAAGACACTAAGACAGTAATGAAGAGCTCTGATTTCTAGAAGCAATTCACCTGCAGACAATCTAGAATACAACTGCTCCTCTGATGCAGAAGGACCCACAAGTCCAGTTGCTTTCACTCTAGAAAGCTCTTTTATTTACTAATCAGAAGAAAGCAGATAGGCTGAAAGTTCCTACCAGAGCAATCATGACTACAGCTGGGAAACCCATGACGTTCCTACAAGGCTGTTTAGGAAAAAGGGCTCCACTTTTCCAAGGATCTCCAGGTCAGCCTGTGACATGAATCAGGTTATTCCAGGGAATACCTACACACCATGTCTTCAATTTGAAGTACCTTCCTTGGTATTTAGTAATTCAGAATCACTTTAAAAGTAAGGCTCTAATTTCCATTAGATACCAAAATTAGTTTTAAATATTTCTCTGTAACTTAGTATTTTCTGTGCACCTTATAAACCATTGAGTGCTGTAAAAATCCCCAACCAGGCTCTTCCCCTGGGGTGTAAAAGACCAAAGGAAATAACCCACCAAATATCCTTTCCTCTCAGAATGAATAATAATTGCAAAAGGACACGCTTAGGTTTATGAAGAACAGTAGATTCAAGGCATAATTTTATATAAATTACAGTCTTTTCATGATTATTTTTATCTAAAGGTGGAGCTCCTCTAGCAAGGAGGGTGATCATTAAAAGAAGAACTGAGAGACAATTCTGCATAACTACTTTTCTGTCTTATAAGCCCCTTTAGTACTCATTTCTTCAGTCATGAAATGTCTATTTGATCTTTTTTTTTCATGTGACATGCAAGAGTGCTTTTTCTTGCCTTACAGCATCATTCTAAATAAACCACCAAGCACTATTTGATTCTTTACCTTAAACAAGAAACATCTGCATCTCAGACTTCTTCAGCCCACAAAAAAAACCTCATTACACAGGATCTTGCTAAACTTGATCCAGAGAAATAGATAAAAGTCATTATCTCCTGTCTGTCCCATGCCAGTTGTCGCTATTTCCCTACTGCTATCTCCTCCACTTACATTCTGAAAACAAATATCTACTGTAGAAGCATTACTTTTCTTTTTTGAAAATGAAAGGGAATCTTGAGAGAAAACTTCACAAGGAATCTAAAAGGAAAACCTATTGCTTGTGAGTTTTAATAAGGGTAAATCACAGAAACTCTGTTTTAAGCATATAAATGGTTTAGATTTTTGGAAGGAAATAAACCCGCTATGTCCTAGCTAACAGTTTTCTAAATGAATTGATCCAAAATGATCTTTTCATTAAGTGTTACAATTTCTTCAAATATAAATCAAATTAGATTGCAAGCTCTGTTTTGTACACACAGTCAAGTATTATGCCTGTATCCTGTAGGTAAAACAATATTCTACTGGAAAAGGTGCAGGCTACGGTTTAGAGGCTATGGTTAGAAGTGAAAAGAATGCCTTCCCAGAGGAAAATGCACCTGCAACTCAAGACTGTATTAGGGTATGAATAGGGTAAATGGTCTGGTTTAGCTTATCCACTTAACAGGCTTGAGGGCAAATGTCTTCTGTTTGATCCAAGTCCACAACAGGTATTTTCACTGGCAAAGTGAACTTCTCTGGACCTGCTGTAAGAGGGACTCGGGCAGGCTGGGGCTAAGCTGCTCTCCCCTTTTGGGTGCTAAAGTCACCTGGAAAGGCACACAGCAGAGGATGGATGCAGTGCTCCCCAAGGAGCACAGCAGCCCTTAGAAAGCCCTGTGTGAGGCTCCCAGGTGGTAAGAGAGCTGTCTACAGAGTCCCCATTACATCTGCAAAAGATTTAGTCCATGTCTGAAAAGCCTTCACTGCAATAAAGCATGGGACACAGCAATTCCTATCCCTGATTTACATCAGTACAGCTTTGATGACAGTGGAGATACCTGGACTTCAAAAGTGCATGCTTTGACACAAGACCTCTGCTAGAAGCAGTAAGATAGACTTCTTGTATATTTTATGCTCTACTGTACAGCACATTCACTAAACAGTACACTTAGAAAACCTAGTTAAAAAATGGCTTTTCTAACTCTGTAGTAGTACCAATTACACTGTAAAAATGCACTTATGAGAGCTGTTACAAACTGTAATAGTTTTTTAGACAATATTTGTTAATACATATTTCAGAATAGCCAATATTTTTATAAATATTTGAATCACATCAAACATCACACAGTCCTTATATTTTAAGCTTTGAACTGCATAGCCATGGCATGCTTTTGTCCTTGTTACAGCAAAGTGAGTCTGGTATTTCAGATCAAACATGGTATGTAGTCCAGATGTGTTAGCTGTCACTCTGAGTAAACATTTCTGATGGACAGTGTGTTAACAACAGATTATTACTCATGATGTTGCATGATGGTTACAAAAAGTTAGCCTGAGTGTCAGAGATAACACCAGTGAGAACTGCTGGTGGAAGCAATGCAGATTGGTATGTTTACAGTCATTTCTGTCATGTGCTTCCCCCATTTACTCTTCAAGGGAGAACCAAATATGATCTGAACAACTCCCCATGGGGACTATGGTGGAAATACGGAGCTATTTGATCTGACAGGCAGGACTCTCACTGCATAACTATCAAGCATGTTAAGCACTGCAATATTAAATTCACAACTGTGCAGTTAAACTACTAAATACATGCAGGTTTGACTGAAGTGCTAAGCACATTAATTTATATCGTCATTTATGTGCCCTTCTAAGAGGATACTTGTGGGGTGTCTCAGATTAACAGATGTTAAGTGACAAAATGTTTGTCAGTCCCTACAACAAAGGCAGTACAAGCAACAGTATCTGCAATTTAAGTTTCTCTTTACACAGGCAGACCTCAGTCTTGGCCAGAAGAGACTCTTCCAAGACAGGGTCACCATTTATCTGCTATAAACACTCACCCATCAGCTTCCCTTCTGTCACAGGGAGAAGGGGTATCCAACTGCTAACACGGTATTATGTCTTTGTGTCCCTGGCACATCCCTGGAAAAACAGGATGGAGGGATGGCACGTGGCATGCAGAACTGCAAATTCCAGCAACGGTGCAGTGGGCACCTGCCATGAACATACAGCCCAAACAAAACCAGCTCTGCTGGACCTGTGCTGGCTTCACGTGGGGCCAGGCTGGGAGCACCTGCACCCTGCTCCTTACACTGAACCAGCAGCAGCAGCAGCTTAGCTGGCAGTGGCAAAGAAGGTTTATAGTGACAGAAGTGCAAGGCAAAGGTCACTAGTCCTGGCAAGGTGTAAAAGGTGTGGTTTTTTTTAGCCTGGTTAGATCTCAGCTAATTGAGAAGTGTTAGCAGAGATCCCTAAATTGCCCTCATGGCCGTGACTTCTGGCTGTTGAGCTGAATACAAGCCATTTCAAAGTATTTGTTCTTCCCCCCACTTGCTAAAATATGACTGTTTTGATACTCTGCTCCACTTGTCACTCCTGACAAGTGAAAATAACAGGCAGTATCTAATGTGCCTGCCAAGGACCTGGAGTCCCAAGCCTAGATGTGTTACACCACAGAGAATTACAGGTGATTATATAAAGAATTGCACATTCTAACATTGCTAACAAGCATCATGAGACATGCACAAGAAGAGGACACTGGTCTATTTTCCTCATCCATATCTGTTTACTATACAATGCAAAATCTGCCTGGCAGGATATCATGTTCTTGGGACCACCCAGGAGCTCAGGCCACTTAGGTCTAATGTAAGATTACAGAGCATTTTTATTTTTCTTCAAAAACCATCAGAAAGGATAAGTTGTGCATGAAATGTGGTTAAGGAAGCTGCTCCGTTTTTTTTTTTTTAACTGAAAAGATGTTTTCTAGTACAAAATGTGACTGGAAACTTCAAGACACTTTCAGTATTATTGTACACAAAAAACCCCCAAAACACAGCAAACTTACCCAGTTATTACACCTGAGAAAACACAAGCTCCCTACACGTTACAAACATGCTTTTAAAATTTATTATGCCACTCTGTCACCTCAGGCTAATCTGCACAGTATCACTGCCTCCAACTGAATCACACTGCTTTATGGCAATTGTAGATAGTCCATCCTCAATGGAAGAAATTTTAATTTTCAGATTTGTCTAAAATTGCAGAAAACTACAGGAAGCATAAAGTCTACTGCCTAGCATACTAGGGCTTAATTTTCTTCTTAAAAATGGCAGCAATGTATGTTTCTGGTTAGGGAGGTGTGCCAGTAGTGCTACAATTAGGGTTGTGCTGTCACTTCAATTATAAACCTGTTTTTTTGAGGGTTTACTAAAACTCCAGATTAAAAAGAAAAGCTTGCTGCAGGCTGAAATGTTTTGTGTAAGATCTCAGCCAGGGGATAACATGTTTCCAACATTCTGAAAAAATTAATCAGGTGCTTCAAATGTTAGAATTTAAATGTGCTTGAAGAGGCAAAATACTATAAAAGAACATTGAGTTATGAGTTCTCAGTGCAGAGCAAGTTGCTTCCCAGTTCCTGTCAGAAATACTATGCAGAAGCATGGCTGCAGATTAGGCAAGTAGAGAAGAGGAATACAGAGAACAAAACCCCAAATGTTCGGGGGTGTTTTGTGCTGTTTGGGTTTTTTCTTCTTTTCTTTTAAAAAAAAGCAACAAGCAACTGGGATTGGTGTGATCAAAAAGAGACTGATCTATGTAATTTTGGAGGAACAAACTACCTTTTTAGAAATGAGAAGTAGGGCAAGGACCACAAGGACAAAACAGGCTTCCCTCAGTGGAGTGAGGGATGAGGCAGAGGTGTGACAGTTCTCACACGTGCACACTGTATTCCACGGGACTGGCAGCGAGTGTCAACACTCCTCAAACTAAGCTTAAACCAAAAATAACATAGTGGAAGATGCACAAGGCTGAGTGTGGGCTGCAAAACTCAAGGGAGCGGGCAGATTTATAGTGACAAGATTATCTTGCCGTGACTGTCTGAAAATGCTGGATCTGAATAATGGAGTTCTTTAAAACCATCCTGGTTGAATTTGCATCCCCACTCCTGACTGCAGTGAGGGCACACTGTCCCAGGCTGAAGGCCATTAGTTAAACACAGAAATGGTATCACACATTGCATAGTCGTGGTTTCTCCATGCTGCCTTTGCTCTCTTCTACAAACACTTCTTACAGAGAAGGGATACCTTTTGCCCTGAAAATTTATTCCTTGATCTCTTATGCTGGCAGGCTGGTGACACTGACACCTCTTTGCTATTGAAAGTACCATAAAACACATCCATGCAATACAAACAGGCCCTTGTTTCTGCATCTCCTGCAGTTTAGAAAGTTCCAGGTCCCACACATTCATTTTTGCCAAATTGGCAGTTGCTAGGAAGCAAAAGAAAAATGCTGGCAATGGTTCTGTGGAACTGGGGAACATGCAGGCAGTTTTCCTGCAGCACAGGAAAACACGCAGGAATTCTCTTCTTAGGCTTGAGACATCCAGGGACGTCTACTAATAAGAAAAGCAAAGCAACTTCAAGGGGATGATAGGAACGAATTAAACAATAGTAATTCAGCTTTTGCAATGAATTTAAATCGAACACTTGGATTTACTTACCCATTGTAGTTGAAGTCTCTACAGAGGCGGAGAAGTTACTTAAATACTAGCAGCCTGCACATCAGAAACAAGTTTTTAAATAGAAAGTAGTCAGCCTGAGCTGAAATACAAAGAGATAAATTGCAACTGCTACCTTTAATTAGACTCCCTTAATACACGAGAAACAGTTTAAAAACTGTTCAGAAAATAAACATTGCACTGCTGCTACACTAACAGTAATTTCTCTTTTTACAGAGAGGAAAGTGGGACCAAGCAGAAACTGTTAGAAACCTGCAAGGTTAAAGGGTATACCAATAAATGGAGAGGTCAAAAGCCTATTTTTACAGAGCACCATGCCTAGCTATTTATTGCTTTGTACTTTTGGGAGAGGGGGTTGTGGGAAAAACAAACAAAAAAATCTGATACCAAGGCACAAGATCAAGCAACTGTATTGACTGCTTTTCCGAAATATTCTTCTCATACAACAATGAAAAATTGCATGGGCAACTGCACTGGGGAGCAAATGAAGCGCAATGGGATTCTGCCCATTGAAGATCATTGCAGTGTATTACCGAGGTGAATTCTTGTAATTTAAAATATATGGCTTAAACATCGAAAAAATATTCTAAGTTCACATTACATATGCTGTACATAATGTACTTTTATCTTTGATCAGATCATACAGCAATTGATTATACCCAGCCTCCACCAGCAGAAGCCCTCATTCCAGCTGCTTGATTCTTGCAAGAAGGTCCATCAGGGCTCTCAAAAGCAACCATAAGCTTCACACTCTGCAACAGCTGAGATTTTGCTCAGGGTGTTTAAGGTCTGCAGAATTTTTTTCCCCCTGCTTCACTTCCTCCACAGTGCTCATTTATAGTAAAATAGGGAAAATGCTGTTGGCAAGAAGATATAAGAATGATTTCCTTCTCCTGCTACTTTGATGATTCCCCCTAGGGAATACAGAACAAAGAAAATCAACATTGGCGGTAGCGGAGAAGATCCAAAAGTCTTTTAGGGCAAAGGACACAGGTTGTGAAACAGCTCCCTTCTTCTGGATCTATTCAATACAATTCAATTGTCAACTCCATGCAACTTCTTTTGTGTTGCTACAGTGCCTGATGCCTCATGCAACAGGGCACCACATAACCCCTACTTCTGACAAACAACACAAGAGAAAATAAAGAATAATTCCCCCCACGCCCAGTGGAGAGTTAACTACAGAAGATGGGAATTTTCTTCCTTCAACAAATACCAATATTTTCCCAAATTCAGGGATGTTTTTGTAGAAATTGATGAAGAATTGCTGCCTCTAGCGAAACTTTACATTTTAACACTGCAAATATTGAATATCTTTCTTAATCCAGGCTTAAGCTGACAAAGTATACACAAGTAATACAGGTCATTTTGCAAAAAGCAGCAAATATCTGAAGTGCACATTGTTTTCCTGTTAGTTCTTGACTAGAAGACACTGTCTAACATGTAACACATGGCAAGCTCATCAGGAAAGCAGAGTGATTCATGGGACCTCCAATCTCAGAGTTCTGCATTTGCCACACTTCAGGAAAACTAAAGCCTGGAAGTTCAGGAAGACTGCCTGCTGGACTTTCAGCTCTGTGACCTGTAAAAAGAAATACTGTACCACAGCTGACTTCTGAAAACTGTGGTAATTTACTAGATAGACTACACAGCAACAAGTCCCTTCCAAAAATATAAGAAAAAATTGGTTTGGTAATTGTCAGCTTTTTAATTTTGAGCACCAACACAACTCTCAATCAACCAGCTGCACCAGGAAAGGCCAGGCTGGGGTGGATTATGCTGCACAGTTCCTGATTCTTTTTGGTCCTCTGTGAGATACCCTGGTGTAATTTAAATTAGGTCTTCATAAGGTCACAAATGGGCAAAATATTTCTTACCAATTTTCAAAATCAAAGATGACTGATCCAAGACTTTTCACAAGTTTTGAGATGAAGCAAAGCTAACTGAAAAGCTGATCGATACAACAGTGTTGAGTCAGACACCCCACTTCATTTAGAGTGCTATAAACGCAGAATGAATAATTTAACTGGGAAACTCATGCCCTCATGTCTGTTTGTGTGCACACACATACACACAAGCATGTTTACACACATCAAAAATGAGTCCAAGACATAGGGCTACTTGACAAACAAAAGAATATTCATGTTTTGGCAAAATACTACTTTGCTTTTACTGGCATGTAAGCCCAGGCTGCACTAGGCATATTTTAGCAATAATGATCAAAGCAAAGGCTTTCCCTGAAGATTAATGACTGGCTAAGAGGATAGTTTGAGGTCTGTTTACCCCAGCTGGTCCTTAATTCCCAGGAAAAGCATCTGCAAGGCTTATTATTGCTATAAACTTAAGATGGAGGGAGGGGTTACGCTGTTTCAAATGATACATACAATGACTTTTTAGAGACTTAATATCTTGCATATTAGCCAGAACGTTTAACCCATCTCTTAAAGAACTATTCATCTTGAAAGTAAATAACTTCAAACTTCCGTAGCCACACACTTCATGTAAGCACTGCAAACTCCTTTACAAGCAATTCATTACCCACCCCCAACCAGCCTCTACAGCAAGTGAGGAAAGAGATATACAAGGATCGTTTCCCTCTTCATTGAAATACAGCTACACCTGGGTGAAGAATGAAAGCTCTTTAACAGCAGACACAACTCCTACGTAATATTTAGGACAGAAAGCAAAGAATATCGTCTTTACTTCAAACCAAGGAGGATTTAGCTACACAGAGAGCAACTGCTTGACCAAACAGAAGCTGATGTGTAACACTCCTGGAAAATATGCATGTGGTTTTTCAGACAGATTGTGAATCTCTTATCCACACTGCTGAACAGCTACTCAAAGGAATAATTTCCCTGATTTAATGGGGGAACAGTTCCAATTTGAGTAAGTAGTTTCCAACCTGAATCTTATTCATCACAGTGATCACGAACATCATGGCTCACCAGAAGATCCCAAAAGCCTGCACTTAAGTTCCAAGTCTTACTGCTTGAAATGTTATTCACTAAAATGTGGAATTCTCAGTTATGGTGAAGTTGCATCTTAAAATACAAAGGACCCTAAAAAACAAAGTTAATATGCTCAGCTTAAATTCACACCAAATTCTGGATTATTAATAGTAACTGGCCCAAGGAAGGTCTATGGATTTTAGATTATTGTAATGTGGCAACTGACGGACAGGTTAGATTCAAATCTTGAATGTGTTTCATTTCACTGTATATACGTTAGCAGTCATGTTTAGACTTGAAGTAGGCTATATACTATACTTTCCTGTATACTTTCCCACAGACATACTCTAAACAACAACAAAACAAGTTGTTTTTAGCATCATTATGAAAAAATAAAAAAAACCAACTGGATGTTCCAAATTAAGCATGTGACTCAAAGAGTCTCTTTATAAAGAAAGTATGAATAAACCCAATAGGACTAATTTCTTAAGACTCCAATGATCGAAAGCCTATTCACAGCCAGCAAAAATATTCATGGTCTTGAATGGGATTTGCATGAGAAAAACCTGTGTTCTAAAAAAATTTTACCTTTCCTTGCACAAATAAAGCTGCTTTGCTAAGTAGAGCAAGATTCAGAGAAGTGTGGAATAGTTTTGCAAATGAAAACGTCTTCTCAGCTTTCATCCTTCTGAACTTTCTACATCTGTATGAAGATAGGTGTAAGAATTAAGACACCCTCACTTTAGTCTCTACATTCTTCATTATCAGTTTGTAAGGTAGTGAGTAAACTAAGTAAATGAAAACAACTCAGTGAAAGATGATGCAAAAATGTATTTCTCATAATCTGAAAAAAAGCTTTAAAAAAATGCATTAAACTTTATTAAGTGGTGTACTCACTTTGGAAATATGTGATTTTGAAAAGATCCAAAGACTTTTGGGAAACCAACTTCCAATATGTTTGAATTTCTGTGTGTACCTAGATCCTTTCCTATAATTAAAAAGGCCTTTCAAACCGTGAGCCCATGGGGTTTCTGTACCTGTTAGGAACAATCCTTCTCTCTATGACAACTTTTAGCTTGTTTCAACATACCTCCTAAAGGAAGGCATCCCTAAGTGGAAAAGCAGCTGATCTCATTTTTGCAGGGAGGTGTGATGCAAAACAGCTGAGAAGCCTGGTTGTTAGACACCCATAACCTATATTTACCAGGAAAACTCTTTGGACATTAAAAAGGGCAACTGACTGATCATGACAAGACACGAGTAACAACTTGTGTATAATACACAGTAGTGCCACTCATACAGCTGTGGAGACACCAAAGGAAGCAGAACAACTCTGCTGGTACACCGTTTCCCAAACCTCTAACTTTCATGCAGACATCAGGATAAAAAAAACTAACGCTTTTGTTCCTGAAAAATGCTGATCTTTATGTTTTCATAAACATACCATGTTTATGAGAGATGCTGGGTAGGCTGACATTATTTATTAGCACATTGTTGTCTGATCTTTCAGCTCATCACTTTGTTTATTTCCTGGTTTATGCACATATAATGAATCCATGTAGTTGCCTTTTTATTTTCATTTAGCCTTGTATAGCTGAGCCATTTTCCCTGGCTTCAAACTCCCTCCAGATGTCCTGACTAGTCCAAAGATACGTTATTTTGGGAGAGGATACCTACAATATTGTGATCCTACTTTTTCTGTTAGGTTTTTTTTACTACTGGTACATTGTTTTAATAAAATCTTACTGGCTCCACATTCCAGACTTCTTCAGACAGTTACAGCAGATGAGCTCAGATGGTACTACATGACAACACAAGACAGCAAAGATAAGATTATACAAAGATCCCAACAATATAACCAAAATGAAAGGACCTGGCAATCCAAACAAGATTCAGACTGCAAAGATATTCAGAAAGATAATCCACTGAGTAACACATATTTGATACCTAAGTCTTCACTGCCCCTCAGCTTCTATTGCATCAGGTGTATCACCTAGATCTGGGCAAAGTTAATATAAAGCAACAGCAAGACAGACTCCAGTGTACAAAGGTATCAGAAAAGCAGCTACTTCCTGCTTTGAAGCAGGTTAATGTGGAATCCCAATACAATTCTAGCTGCAGAATTTCTTAGGGAACATGATAATGGCAGCAACATTTCAAAACAAAATCCTACTCCAAACTTCAGAAAATACAGCAAATTTCTTAATGAATTTGATAAAGCACTGAAGTCTAAAACCAGTAGTTTCACCGATATTCCTGAGAGTATAAACTGATCTGCAGCAGTTCTCATACATCCGGGTGCATTACAATGAAAACAACTTCCCAGCTGTCAGTGTGAGGAACTGTCTCTGGCAAAAACCCAACCAATTAAAAACATATCTCATTAACAGCACAACACTACTTCTATCCTTTACAATAACTGCAAACTCAACAAATCAGATGGCCAAAAAAAAAAAAAAAAAACCAAAAAAAACCAAACAGGAAAAAAACCTCACATGAATACGGCTTCAAACAACATATTGTTTTATATGTTACATGCACTATTTTTAAAACCTAATTTCATTTTTTCCTCAATAGAAATTTAGCCCTGCTTTTGCTCCTCAGCACAAATACCCTTTATTCCTTTGGTCATTCATACCTGAAACCAACAAAATGCATTTCCCAATCTGGAACTTATTTATGATGAATTTCTGCATCAACTGGCTAAATTACAGCTTATTCAAGCATATATATTAAGCTCTTAAGTATTTTTGAAGAAAGTGCTGGTTTAGAAGCTGAATTGTAGAGAACAGTTTAATTCAAAACACACCACTTTTATTGGCAATAATAGAATTATCATCCAACCAAATAATATATATATATCCAAAAGAATAGAACTTTACCCATGAGACTTTATCTACATCATGCTGTATCAGAAAATGTTTTACATACTAGATATGATTCGTTGATACCTGTAAGTTGATACTTAAGTACTAACAGCTTCTATGACTACAACATCTGTATTTTACCATCATGAAAGCAAAGTCCTATTCATCATTATGCTTTAAAACAAGAAAAGTGAAACGAGAAAAACAATTTTATGCAATGAACTCATTTCAGTTAGTTAACATTTATTACATGGGGATACTTTGACTAAAGTCCACAGTACTCATTTTGATCCAACTATTGTAATTATAGAATATTTAACTGTGTCAGGATAGAAGTAAAGAATAAAATCAATTTCATTATCAAAAAATTGCATGTAAACTTATACTAAAACTTAGCTTCTTATCGATGTCAGATTCAAAAAGATGCCAAACCATGAACACAAAGTTATTATATTTGAGCACTGTTAATTTATCAGTTTTTTATCAAAACTGTCATTAGTGAAGACAGTTAATTCCCTATTTTTTTCATCTACTTTACCTGTTATATTTATTTGCAAGTGAAGGACCAGGAAGTACATTTATTTAAATGTTATTTACAAGCACCTTCAATGTGCTTCCAATGTAATATATCATCAGCGCAGTCTTTGATTTAATTGTTGCTGTCACTCATTTTTGTGCACTAACACATGTATGAGTTCCAAACGCCAAAATACTCTTGCCTTTTTTTTCTGCTACATACCAGATTTTGTAACCTGTGTCAAGCTACCTCCAATGCTTACAACTTGTGAACAGAGGCCAACAATGAGGCTCCCCAGACACTAAATCATAATCTTCATGTTTTTCGTATTTCACATTCTAGCCACAGTTTCAACATCCATACCCCGTGACATTAGGGAAAGATAAATCAAGGAGGATGACAGCTCCCTTGTAGAGACTGGTACGGCCCTGGGATCTGCCACACCCAACACCCACAGCTTCTGCCAGATGTCTCCAAGAGGTTTGCTGTATTAACCCCTTCAGGAGTAACTGAGGGGTTTGTGCTGAACCTTTTTTAAGTAATTGCCTTTTTTTTTTTTTTTTTTTTTTTGGTAGAAGGAGAGAAAAAATACAACACGCTCTTCCAGAAACTCTGATTGACTGAAGCACAGACAGAAGGCTATCAGTGACAATTAGCAAATCAGTCCTCGTATTTCCTTGAAGACAGGAATTAGAAGTTAAGGGTTAGTATCAGACAACATTCCTTCTTTTATACCATGCTGTGGTGCCACATGGTTACCTAAAACGACACTGTAAAGATTTCTAAACAGTTTAATGTTCATGTCTTCAGACCCAGGACACTGCTTTACCCTCTTGGAATCAGAATGCCCATTAAGTGCCCTTCAGCCAAACAGACTATTCAGGCCTTAAATCAACAGGATTTCTAATCCAAAAGCCGTATGACAAACTCTACAACTCTTTCTCTGGGTCTGATCTGGCTCCAGGGACATAAATTTGCATGCAACTTCTGTGAATAGTCCCTGGGCTTGAAGTTGCACATGTGCTTAAGTACTTTGTTCAGTCTGGGTCTAAACCAGCTACTTCAAAATAAAAACAGAAGCCATGCAAAGAATAACACTGTTAAAAATATTTTTCCTCTGTAAATATCGTGCTAAAGGAAAAAAATGCAACAAAATAAACATACTGATTCCTAGAAGCACATACTGACCTACCAGCAGGTAAACAGCAGCTAAAAAGCCATCAGCAAATATCAATGCATGCCACTTCACATGAAAAGGCAAAGTCAATTTTACTTAAAAAATAACAACGGTAGATGTGAATTGTATCAGAGATTCTTTGTCCACTATCGCAGGTAAAAGCATCTCTGGCTATAAACAGAAAGCAAATGATCACAGCTCTTAAGAGCGAGACTGGCCCCTATTCTTCGCCAGGTTTATTTTGTGGATTTGAAGGCAGATATCCAGGCAATTTCATTTGTTTCTCCTGGGCAAAATGCGTTCAAATTGCTAGTTTGTATGTGGCTTTTCATAAAAAAGTAAAGCAGTAAAAAATAATGCAAGGCTTGCACTATCAACAAATGTACTTATGAATATTGCACTTCCTAAAACTACTTCCAGTTTCCTTTGCAGTAGGTTAGGATTCAAGTTGAACATCAGTATTTCTTTAAACAGTTTAAAGAACACACTAAGTCTCCATCTGTGGAAGAAATCATATGAAGTAATACAGTTATTGCAGCTCTTGTTGAAAACAAACATACAATGATCAGGGTTGGACTTAGGCAGAAAGACATTAACATGCCTGCAACTACTTTTCATTTGGGGAACATGCCACTAATAATGTTAAAAACACTTGAAATAACTATCCAAATTTCACAAGAAACAAATTCAGATGCAGTTTCTATCATTTAAATGAATTGCTCATAAAAACTAGCAGTGATGGGCTGAGGGCTTGTTCTCATTTACAAACATTTCAAGACAGAATTACTATTTCTTCTTGAGAAGGATTTTTTTTCCTCCAGTTATCTCTTCATACACATGCTCAACGAGTTAAAGGGTTAAGTAACCATTATATTCTAAAGAGCAAACTGTTTGCCTTAGGGCCATCTCCTCCTTACTCCTGATGAATTGCCTGACACTTCATGTATCATACACTACTTTTCACTAGGAAGCAGCATTTGTTTCCAGTCATGGTGTAAGAACTGACTTTGGAAGTATGAAGCAATATGGGACAGAAAAAAACCCTGAACTACATCACCAGCTACTAAATAGTCTATACCAAAATAGTGATACATCTGCTTTATTTACAAATATGCTTGTACTTAGAAAATAGGCACAGAAGTATATATATATAAAATTCTATGCCTACTAAGATGAATAAAAGACCAACTGTGAGGATCAATATTCTGAGTGACAAGACACTCTTCTGGACTAGAATGAAAGAAATGCAAATGTAATTGAGGGCTTTGCACAAAAACTGTTTGTTAGATGTAAGCTGAACATATGCATCCAAGGCCCTGGCCCAATTCCCTCTGTGATCTTAGAAAAACTTGTTTGTAAGACACCAGGGGTTTCATGTGCAGCTCCTCCCAGTGCTTCACACCTCTGCATCATCAGTGCAGCTTCCTCCCTCTCTTCCCTGTATGGGAAATGAATACTTCCTTACCACAATGGTACAGCAAGGGTTAAGTCATAAACATTTATAAAGGAGTAGAGACTGCAGAAGCTCTGGACTGCAGGGTATGCAAGGACTGAACATAAATTTTAATCAAAATACTTCTATTAGGTGAAGGAAGTGGCCAGTGTAACAACAGGTATCAGAACAGTGAGGAGAATGAATGCCTTTACACAACATATTCAAAACATTCAGATGGTGTAGAAGAAGAAAAATAAAATCCCTCCTGCAAGTTACCCCCTTCCCTGGGGAACAGAGGACAAGAAACATACTTAGGTGACAGATTTGAAGGGAGATAGGAAAGACAAGAGCAGATAGGGGCCAATGCAAAAGCATAAAGAGCTCAAGAATAGAGTTTTCTCAAACAAGTTGTCAGCAAACAGCTACAAAATCCATTCACAAAACAGAAGTCTGTTCTCTGCCCAGTTATCCTTTTAATAGTCTGGTTTTTGTTACCAATAAGCCCAGTAAGATGAAAATCCAATGTGTGATGTTCCTTCAACAGGCTCTGCCCTTTGAATCCTATCATACTGCCAATGAACACGGTTCTATGAGATCCACTGTAGTTTTTTGCTTAAGTGAAAAGTAACATTAAATACATATTCCAACTCTCCCAACAAAACAGGTTGCAAAGTTGAAACTTCCCATTAAGAAATGCCAAAGGACTTGCACGTGTGTGCACCACAATTCAGTTTTATGTCTTACAGTATGACTACCTGATTATCCCATTACAGAGAGCAAAAGATAAACCAAAGATCCCCAGTAAGTCAGCCTTATCCTTTTATGTAAGATGAGCCAACCATGTGCCTGGAAAGATTAAATGAGTTCCATAATATAGAAGGTAACAGACTCCAGAGTGTCCAGGCAAACACCATTTCTAACTTGAGAACCTGGTTTTGCAGCCTTTTTGTTTTGCCTTCCCTCAAACAAAACTTTCTGTGTTAGCAAGACAGGCGCATTCACAAAACGCTCAAAACTTACATCCAGTCTTCTTTCCCACCTAAGAATTCCCTTCACTGAAGGCTTCCAAAGCTATCTTTGGCATCCTGACTTTGAACAATGGAGTTTGGTGATTTACCTCTCATAGGTTCTTGCCCAGCTGTAAGTTTGCACATGTGACTGTCAGACTGCTACGTTACATAAAATCATTAAAGCCTTTGCATGTTTGTATTTTTTGTTTGCTAGGAATTAACACCAGCTCTTTATCTAATTACAATGATTTTAAAATAATACAGGATGAAAAAAACTAGAACAAGGACAGCCATTATACACACAAACAGCTGATTAAGTATCTTTTACCCACTCCTTTATTCACATGAGACCATAAAGGAGTTGGAGGAGTGGGTTTTTTTCCTTTTTTTTTTGTTAATAGAACCATCCAGCATCCCTGAAAGACTAAAAAAACCAGTCACTATTTCAAAAATGTCCTTCAAAGCAAACATAACAGCAACTGAAGAAGTATCCAACTGAAGCACACATGAAATGAAATGGTATAATTAAGACAATCTATTTTGCAGACAATTTTTTGAAGGTAACACGTTACCCTCAGTTTGGCCACAAGAAGAATCACATAGAACATTCTAAGAGCAAATGCATTAGGATGTAAAGGAAAAAAAGGGATTAAAGAATTTTTGCACATTGTTTAGAGCTGCCTTTTTGGTTTGTAGAAATCTTTATACATGGGGGAAAATCACATTCACCTGTAAGTAATAAGCGTTAGCAGAATGCTTGCCCTCAAGAGCTCAACCATGTTCCAGCATCCTGGTAGTTGAAAAATAAAAGGCACTACCAAAACACAAGACGGTATGTTTGAATGGAGGAGGAAATCTACCTTAAAACGTTAATTCATAACACAAAAACACACTGTTTGTGTAACTCATTGGAAACTCAAGCATCAAAGCTAAATCTGAGCATTTACCCTAAATAGACGAATGAGTAAAATGAAACCAGAGGGTCTTCCAGGAGGCTCCGGATGGCATTGTGATACTGCTGTCAATTTCTCGGTGATCTTGTAAACATACATGTATATTTCAATAGGTTCTTACGACCACAAAAACACTTCCCCTACTGCTATCAAAGGCTTTACAAGGCAGCAATTAACCATCACCCAAACGCGCAACGCCCAAGCTTGCTAATAGAAAGGGCAAAATATCGTGCCCTCCGGCAGTTATCATAAAAAGAAAAAACACATACGCACACAACCAAGTCAAAAAGCTAAGGCCAAAAGCCGTCCCGTCCTTCCTGGGGCTCGGGCAGCGGCGGTTCCCCGTGAGGCGCCACTCCCCGCGGCCCTTCGCGCTCCGGGGCCGCTCCGTCCCCGCCGCCCCACGGAGCCTCCTCGGCGTCGCGGCGCAGCCACGTGCGGCCGGCGGGGAGCGGCGAGGCCTCGGCCCGGGGCAGCCCCGCCGCACGGCCAGCTCAAAGCGCCCTTCCAGCCCGGAGGCTGCAGCGGGGCTTCCCCCCCATCCCAACACCACGTAACCCCGAGTGCCCGAAGCCGCCCGCCGGGAAGGTACTCACAGGTTCCATGTCCGACGGGACCACAAGGCACTTGACGCTGGGGCCAGTCCTGAGGCGACCCGCGACGGCGACAGCACCCCCTGTGCCCCGGGGTGGGTGGCTCTGCCCCCTCGCTATTTAACACTCGCTGCCCCGGGCCGGGGGCAGGTGGCAGGTGGGCTGTCCCAGGTGGGCTGTCACCTGCCGGCTGTGACCCCGCTCCGCCCCGCCGCACCTGAGCGGGCTTTGCAGCGCCCCGCGTCCGCCCCGTCCCTCGGTGCCGCCCGCGCCCCGCATGAGGGGCTGGGGCTGGGGCTGGAGCTGGGGCAGGGGCTGGGGCTGGTGCTGGTGCTGGTGCTGGGGCTGGAGCTGGGGCTGGGGCTGGGGCTGGGGCAGGGGCTGGGGCAGGGGCTGGGGCAGGGGCTGGTGCTGGGCTGGGCTCGGCTCGGCTCGGCGTGCCCCGCCAGGCTGTGGGAGCCGCTCCGCACGTGGAGGCAGCGCTCCCGGCTTGGAGGAGGCCGCTGCTCGGACACGGTGAGGAGCACAGTCCTTGACTGCTCCAAGAAGTCAAGAGGTGGCATTTGCTGTCAGCCAGCATACCGAGAGCTCGATGGAAAGTCTGAATTGGACTTCTAACACGGTGAGCAGGGGAAGTGATCCCACAGCAATGTGCAAAGCTACATCAGTGTAAAACTTAGGCAAGTGACAAGAGAATTAACGTTTTCCTTCTCTTTTTTTAAAAGCTTCCACAGCTAAGATCCACCTGTTTCAGAAAATTGAATAGTTGTCTGAATTCGATTTATCTTCCCAAGAAGATACACTCATTTAAAAATAGTGACTCAAAGGTATGGATCCTATGAATTACTCTGTATAAAAAAGAGACTGTTGTGTATTCATTGTGTGACATGCACAAACTATATTTGTACAGATTGTATACATAAAACACAGGGAAAAATATCGTAGCACCTTTTTGCCAAAATAACGAATATCTTTTTACCCAGGCTAAAAGGTTGTTACACAGTTCTGGAAGATCAGTTTGAATAGATCTGGTTACAACTTTACAGTTCTATTATTATCATTGTATATGATTTCATATAGCAACAAGCAAATATAATTAGATGCTTATATGATGTATAGAACTTGAACCCTTTAATCACTTTATCCCCCTTGCAATCTCATTGAGTCTTAGTGGAAACAGTAACTAATGTCAACTAACTCTCTACAGTTGATCGCATAAAAAACTTTATATAAATAAGAACTTACTAATCAGACAAAAACGTTTGAATAATTAAGTAAATGAAGCATATTACAGCAGGCCATCTGAGGACATAATACGAAGTTTTTGATAAGTATAATGTCTGTATTGAAATTATTTAATGCCATATGTTGTTGTAACTATTCAGAAAGGAAGCAGCTTTGGGGGAAAAAATCATATTGATTTAATGCTACACGTGAACTTATTACTGCTACTCGTTATTTGGTCTTGCAATAAAAATGTGGGAAATACAAACAGAAAGTCTCTTAAATGAATCTTTGTAAATGTGTAGCATATGCTTACCAAAATATTGAAGTTCACTAAGCTGCTTCAAGTAAATGAATCTTTTCAAATTCAGGTTTAAAATGCATGTGGATAATAGAGATCTTACAGACAACTCATTTTACACACAGCTCCCCTGTTTTATGTCATGATCATCATGATTTTGAAACAGAATCAAAGAATCTTGAATTCTATAAACAGGAATTTAAAGACACATTGCTTTCTTTGAAATGTGTCGATGCTGTAAAAGCATAGTGCTGAAAGGCTGCCAAGCTAATAGGCCAGTGAGCACTAGGAAGAGATTAATTTTATACCTGGAATGAGTGTACACAGTTTCCATGCTATTTAGTGAAAGGCTGGAATGTGCACTAGAGTTTCCTTCATGGTGTAGTGTTATGTTAAACCCTGGAGTTATGAGCCAGCCTCTACAACAGAGAGTCTCAATTCAGCTGTGGGACCACCTATGGATGTTAGTCCACAAGAAAGTAAATCAAAATGGGATGTTTGAGATGCTTGCATTTTTTTTCCCCCCAGTGTTTTGTTGAATGCTGGTGCTGGTACGCCAAAGTCAATGTGAATATTTGGGAATGCAAGTATGTTAGGAGCATTTCTGTTTATTTTGAAACATGCATATATTAAAATGGAGAGGTGTGTGCTAGCAACCACAATCCCCTCACTAGAGTGCCCTGCCTGAGGTGTAGCCAAGTTGTAATCTCCAGGTGTGTTCTTTCTATTTTTCAAAGGAGCCTGATCAATAAAAAGAGACAGAATGAAGGCAAGGCAATGGAATCTACTTCCACAAGTTTCGTTAGCCAGCAGTGATTTGGAGAGGCCATTCAGAGTTCCAGACCAGTTTTGGAAACTGCTTCTTTAAAGGTTTCCAGAAAAATTGTATTGTATTTGCTTTCGTTTTCCTGTAGCTCACTGTTGCCTTTTAGAATGGATTTTTGGAAAAGTAAAAAAAAAGAAAAAAGAAACCAACCAAGCAAACAAAACCAGGCCTTTTTTTATTATCGATCACCTTAAGGTATTTGGTTCAGTATATTGGATCATACTACCAGGGTCTGTAGATTGGGTCATCCTACTGTGATAATTCCAATTTGTCATTCATTGTGAGGAGGATGACACCTCCATACCTTTTCTAGGGCAGCTGGAAAAGAAGCCAAACACTTCTGGTGTGCCAACTTCAGTCTAGATGACTGAGTAGGAAGAACAATGCTGAAGGAGGAATCTTTCCCTAAGCAAAACCGTGAGTGAATTGTATTCCTGAAAAATTATCACTTCCTGACATTCTTAGTCAGAAGTAGCTGGACATTGTGAATATTTGGAATGTTAAAGAATGGTCAGAAAGAGCAAAAAGCATTATACAAGTTGTTCTTTCATGGTGCATGTCATGCGAGGTTACTATTCCAGACAGAGACACGCTGAAGCAGGTGACCACACCTTGAATTCATGTGAGAAGAGGCAGAGTCATCCATTTTGTCCAAGAAAATACCCACAGGCAACAGTTACAGCTGTTGATATAACATAGTCATACACCTACAGACGTGCACAAGTAAAAAAAGTTAACTGCTAAATCAGTAACTTGTTAAGCCAAAGAAAGCCCATTTAAAAGTATTTGAGAGAATAGCTGGGCCTAGTGGAGTGCTTAATATAACACTCAATATCAAATAAATAACCAAACTTCACGGTCCATTTTTACATTTGGCTGAGGAAGAAATGTGAGGAGCTATACTCACAAAAAGTTTCATCAGTAATCACTTGGAACTTTTCTCAGTCATTTAGAGATTCAAATTACACATTAGTAAATACAATCCTGGATAAAGTATTCTTTATTTTTCGGGTTCTTTGAACTCTTAAGTATGACTAAACTACTTTTTTGAGGTAAAAACCATGTAGATATGTAAAACCTAAGGCCAGAAGTTTCATTGGCTTGTATTGTTCAGCTTCAAGGGCGTTGCCTTTTATGCTCGCTCTTGTGTTTCATTCATTCATACACTGCCACTGCAGACCCCAGCAGCCAAGGAGACCTTCTGGACCCTGGAACAGATTTTTTTCTGACTCCCTTCACCCTCAGGTTATTTCCTGTTCTCCAGCTGTGATGATTTCACTCAATCATAGTCACTCAGATGCTGTTGCATACTACATATGGGAGAAGCAACATTTATCCATAATTTGTTTAGAACTGCTTCAGAAAAAGGAAGAGTTGTACTTATCAGAAGAATAGAAGGTACAGGGGTGGTTCTGTTGGGAATCAGTTAGCCTTGTCATGTTGTAATTACTGTATTTTAACTTTATAATAAACTTTAGCTATAGTATTTGATAAGCAAAGCTTGTAAATTACTTGCATTCTAGAATCTTTGCAAAATGCATTTAAGAGTAATCACAGCTCTAACCACTAGGGGAAAAAATCATGTGATATGTGCCAGCTGTACATTTCTGTTTAGCCACTGAAGAGACTCCTGCAGGAATCTTGGTCGAGGTTGGATTTTTATCATGTGTCAGTATATAAATTCAATAGAATGAACAGCATGTCTTTCTTTTTCTTTAGTAAAAAAATTGACTAATGCCACGGTGACCTCATACAGCTATGTTTTATGCTTTTGGCATTTTGGCTCAGCACAGTGAGTAGATAAGCAGGATACACGTCCAGCTGTAAAGAAATAAGCAATCTAATCATACTGCTGAAAATGATATGGTTCTGTTTCACTTCTGGTTCATCTTGTTTCCTCTTGTACCTCTGTTAAGGAGTGAACACGTCAGGCTATGCTATCATTCATTAGGAAGGCCATGCCAGCTACAGAGTCTCTGTCTTGAGCCAGCTGAGAGATTCTTCTTGTGGAGAACTCACTCATTAAAGTGAGTGGCAATAGTGAAACTGGAATTGCAGGAACACAAATTTTTAGTTTGTCATTCAGTGGCTGGCGGATGGAATACTGCATCATACAGTGGACTGTATAAAATGCAGAGAAAAGGTGGCATAGCAAGAAGGTATGAATGAATGGTACTTTTCATTAAGGTGTATGGATATAATGCTCCTCAAGGGTTTTAATTTGATTTGGATAATGTCAGTGGTGTATCAATCCAGAGGAAGCAGAAGGCATTTTGGATTTAAGCTGCTGACTGTAGTGCTTAGTTCTGTGGGGAACAGGTCCATGGCCCTTTTCCTTTCTGATGGCTATCTCTGTAACTAATGTAGCGAAAAAGAGTACTCTGGAATATTGCCTTCTTCAGGCTGCATAAAACAATTGAGACTCCTTGTGGGCTCCTCTCTGCCCAGGCAGGCAGAGGGCTCCTTTATAGGTGGCCAGGAGTCATTGTAGCTCCAGTGTTTAAAAAGACAAAAGAAAGTTTGAGTCATCATGGCATGATAACGCAGGTAACACTTTCTGAGGCAAATGAGGACTTTTCTGATGATTACAGCTCCACGAGCAGTGTATGTCAAGCCCTCACAAATTATATGCTCTTCTCTATCATTATTTTCTTTCACTTTGAGCTTTCTTTAATAAAAATCTTACCACGTGGAATTAGACCAGTTAGGCTAATTTCATCTGTAGGAATGACATTTGAAAGAATTTTAACAGATTAGGGGAAGGAGTATCTTGTAAAAGCATCCTTCAGCCTGATTAGTTGTATACACATGGTTTAGGAAAAAAAAAAAAGTCATGCTTCACTAGCCTTCTGGAACTCTTTGAAGATAACACTGCCAAGATAGGCTGTAGCATGGACATTATATTTTTAGATTTTTAAGAGTCATTTGACAATGTTTTACCCAAGAGATTAATGCTTAAAGAGAGGGGAGTGAGGGGGCAAGAGGAAAGTTTGCTCATTAAATTGAAAAGTAGCTCTAAGCAAGAGCAGTGAGGAGCTAGAAGTGTCATTTTTACAGACGGGGGAAGTAGAATTTGTAAGGCTGCAGCACTTCTGTGTATCAAGTTAACTTATTTACATAAATGGCTTGGATGGATGTATTCTTCTGAAACTAGAACAGGCTCATTATTATTCATTTATTGCACTAAGAAACTGTAACACTGTTCGTAATCCCAGTACACTGAACATGGTAATTTTTGAGACTGTCCCAGCGCCCTTCTAGACACTGTGGAACGAAAGCAGAAGGCAAGTGTTGTTTTCCTGATTACACAGAGGAGGTTCTGAGGCCTGGACAGACTTGATCCAAGCCACCGAGGAAAATCAGTAGATCTGATGAGTGAATGTGTTTTCTTAGTCATGAGATGGGATTTCTGATTGGGAGATGTTCCTGTTTCACAGGAAACAACAGCAAATTCCAAAAAACAGTGAAGTGCTGAAAAGCAAATATTGCCAGGTCAACAAATCTGAAATGCGTCTCCAAATAAATGTACAGTGTAATTAGAAAATAAATTTAAAGTTTGTTGTAAAAGCCTGTCTTTTAGCATAACTTATGCATCTGTAAGAAATAAAATTTTATATGGAAATTACTTTGAAGAGCATATAAGAGTTCTCCATGATGTATAAAAAAACACCCTTAAAAAAATAGTGCAACATTGCTAATTAAAAGTTGCTTAGTTCAAATACAACTTTCTAAATAAAACCTATTATCTAAATTGTTTCTATGTATTACAGAAAAAGAACTAAGCAGAAAGGAACACTTATTTTGGCCCACAGCATATATATAATGGTACAGCAGTGACAAATTGAGTGTGACCACCGCTGTGTCTACAACTTGGGTTTGAAATATTAAGCTTAGCAAGATGTGAACATGACCGCACACATCAAAAGGATGTTCCAAGATGCTGCCCACCTCTTTCTGTGCATCCACTTCCCAGGATACTAAGCTTAAAATTGTAAGTGGCAGATGAAATTTTCAAAGGAACTACCTATACGGTAAAAAAAATTTCTCTTATTGGATTAGAAATGTGTCTTGCATTTCTATGTGTCTTTTCTCTAGTTTAAATACCCTCTTTCAAAAAACCAAGACCTTACCCTTCTGCTTTGTTTTTGAGTTCCTGGGAATCCTGCCTAACTACACTTCCAATACAGGGTCTGAATTTACTCTTGCAAAGGAGACTTCGTAAGACTCCAGCAGAGATAATACTGATTTACCCAGCTGTGAAATGGAGCAGATTGAGATACTTCAACTTAAAACTATCTCATCTCTCTCCCCATTCTGCTTATCTCCTTCAAACTTTGCTGAGAGTTCTTGGAACTACTCAGTGCTTCTCTCTGCCTGTTTATAGTCCCTTGCTTTGTGCATATAGACTCCTAGCTGGAATGTAGCTGTAGGAACAAATTCCTGTGAGGCAAGTTAGGGTGGTAGTTTTGTAGTACTTGATACTTCGTGGTTAATAATTAGGGTATGTGCTTTTACATCTTGGTAAACATAAGGTAACCTTAGGTAGTTTGATGGTCAATGAGAATGGGCTAATCAACCTTGTACCCACCACAGGAAAACAATGTGTGCATGAATAGCTGCCATGGATTACATAATGCACTGTAATTTTTACCTTCTCTTACTTCACAGTTTATGCCTGGAAATAACTTGTTCTGGTAGCTATAGCTGACTTGTTGAATGACTGAGTGATTGTAGGAACTAATCCATGCATTACCTAAAAAAGCTCTTCTTTAGCTGCAGTTGTGCATGCTAAGGATTTTTTATCTAAAGGACAAAGGCTCAAGTCCCAGTTCTTTATTGATGTGGTTAATATAATTATGTATGTTTGAGACCACCATATTCTTCATGCAAGGTGGCTGTGGTAGGGTCTTTTATGCTAAAGCTCCAATAAAGACCTTACCCATGCCTAGGTTGGAATTGCCACACCTCTTATATGGCATAAAGAGGTATCTAAGTTAGAAAAGCTGCTCGGTGTGCTGTTATTGCTTGTGTTATGTCCTAAAGGAACATGAGTCAATCAATAATTAAGCCACAAAGTACTGCCTGTTGACATGGCAACATGTTCACAGATGTGACGTGAACTTAATGTCCTTCTTTCATGTCTCCTGTGAAAGTAAGAGTCTCCTAAACTCAGTAACAAAGAATTGGAGCAGACATTGCGGGGGAAAAGGAGAAAATACAAAAATTAGATTATTTCTTTTATAAATATGGATGCCTTGGAACCCTTTTTCTCTCAATTCTCCTGTAATAAATGGTCTCTCTCACTTTTTTAAGTACAAGGACCTTCCCCTAATCAAAAAATCCCCAATTGCTTATTGCCAAACCCTTTTAGAAGCATGAAATGAACTTCCTTATGGATCGCTTTCATGATTGCTTCTTTCCCATGTATTTCACCCCACCCACATTTTTTAATGGAGCTGAAGTGAACACGCTCTTTTAGGTTACTGCTGTTTAGGCAAGAGTCTGCCTAGCTCCAAGAATAACATTAGCTGCTGCACCACAGATTAAGGGTTGGCATGAAGGTCCAAATATGAATTTGTCATCATCGGTTGGTGCCTGTTGTTCTGAAGACGAAAGAAGCACGAGTTTGTGTGACATCAACTTCCGTACGTTGGGATCGTTTCTCCTGGCTGTTTCTGCAGTTTCCCTGCACGTGCTCCCACTCTCACACTCTCTCTGCTTGCCAGTTACCCTGTTCTTCTCTTGGCTTGCATGTCTTTCTTCCAAGCTTTCTGCAGCAGATGTTAATGGGTCTCTCCAACACGTTTTGTTTGCCACATGTGTTGCTGCCTGTGTCACAGTGGGTGAGGTTAATTTTTCTTTTTTTTTTCCAGGGCATCTTTTTGCTCTGCCTCAGTCGTTCTCTTGATCTTTCACACATTAAAAGTTTACTACACGTTCTTTCCTTTGGGAGCTTGGTGTCCTCCATGCAAAGGACATGTCCAGTCCAGCAGAAATACGCTTTTATAAGATTGCTTCAACAGTGTTTGTGCAACCACTTTGCAGAACTTTGTTATTCATGATTTTATCTTGCCACTTGATATGCATAATAGCTTGAAGGTGCCGTTGATTAAATTTTTCCAATGCTTTGATGTACCAGTACTAGCGTTTCCATGTTTCTCAGCTCTAGAGTGAGGTAAAATTTAGAGCACTACAGAAATGCCAGGGTTTGGTCTTATGTCTAATAATGTAGTAATTCCATATTTGTTGGATGTAATTGTCCATCTCAATATACAAAAATGAATTGATGTATAAAAGCCAGCTGTTTTGAAATTCACGTGAGGGAGAGACATTAGATGCAGGGTTTAAAATCCTCATGTGTATTCCTTGCCCTTTAAGAAGCCAGGTAGCCTAAATTTTATAAAAGTACATATCTCAGCTGCAGACTACCGTGCAGCTGGGCAGTCTGAATGTTTGGTGGACTCTATACCCCTCAGCAAGTATTAATCCTAGCCTTCCAGACATAAAATGTGTGGAAAAGTAATACCTAAGTACAGTGATAAAAAGAGACAGACAAGATTGCTGAGACAGCAGGGTGACCTCATACTTTATGAAATACATCCCTTCATTTCTTCTTGGCTGCTTTCTTTTTAATGCTTTTCTTCAGCATCCTATGTGAGTTCAGATCTCTGAGCAGATGAAATTTTATTTTTCAACAAGAAACTTCTTTCTGCTTATATCACTTTTCAGATCAATTTTGATAAAAAAGTGTACTCTAGCAATATATTTTGATGAGGAGCAATTCAAGAATTTAAGATCCTCAACAGCATCTTTGGGTTCAGATTTGGGTAAAGTGTACAGCTGAATGACATGTTTGCTGTGCCCTTAATAAATAAATTGCTCACTGGCTGTGCTGCTTGCAAACAGGCAGCCTTTAGGCAATGCCCAGTTGTCCTTTGTAATATTTGAAAGGCAGGTTCTGTTGAGCTGGAGAAAAGGGCCCAAATCTCCATTCTAAAATACTGACATGCTATTTTAATTTACTGAAAAATAATACTCTAAGGCTCTTCACTTGGAATTCTTCTGCGAATTTTTAACACGCAAATCAGTTCATAAACCTTACGATACATATAATTTACAAACAAAAGCTAGACATTTAATGGGATTTCTGCAGGCACATTATAATTATACCTGAACAATAGTCAACAGGGAAGGGAGTGATGGTAGCACCATTAGGAAAAGAGAAGCATGACTGCTACCTCTGCAAGACCTAACTTGATGGGAACTCAGCTATTCCCATGGCAATTCAAAACACTGAAATTATGCTGATTTAGTACTTGGTGTGCATTTATGACACGTTTTTGTTTTTTTTTTTTTTTTAGATCTTACTTGAAAAGTGTCGCATTGATACAACTGGGCCTCATCACACGCAATAAAATTCCACCCATACAAAATAAATTAATATGTGCAATACCTTTGGTTCACTCTCCAGCACATATACATTCAGAAAAAAATACAGTAAATTATTGTACCATTGAATGCATTCAGATCTCTTCTAAGCTGTAAAGTATACTTTGTTCTGGCCTTTAGTACTTAGAGATTTTCCTTAATTTTGCTAATTAAGCCGTTTCTCTCTTTCATTCCTGTGACTTTAATAGCCCCATCTGCTGGCTGAGCACCAGGTACGAGAACTAGCACGTACCTTTGGAAGCCTCTTGTTGGAACAGGGCTTCCATAAACTTGCTACTAAAATGTTCTGTAAGTGAACATTTCTCTAAGTGAGACAAAAGAGAGAAAATTGGAAAACTGCATTTTATAGATGCATATTATCTCACAATGCTGTGGAGTTCATTTTGTGTTTACAAAGTTCTTGGTTTCTGCCAGTGTCAAGTCTGCTTTGCTGATGATAAAAATGCACTTTTGTTGTTGTAGGGACTTAATTTCCTAAAACAATTTACAGTTTTCTAAAGTGAGAAGCTGTGAAACTGTAGGAAGTGGAAGAAAATGTAAGATTAAATGTTAGTGGCAATGCTCAGTGACAAAGGAACTAAGCAAAGATTTGCCTTCAGATGCAGTACATCAGTAGCAGTGGGACTGTGTTGTGTTCTGGAGTTTGTTACTACTCTTCCCTAGGCATCCATCTGTGTAGAGGGTAGGATACAGGGCCAGAGAGATGCTTGGTGTGACTCAGTGGGCTCATTTTCATGTTCTAGTGTTCTTTTAATGGAAATAGGTGTGACAAATCTTCCAGAAATAATGAGGGAGGCTTGATTCATCCCCTCATTTTTAAATGGAACTACTCTGTCCTGCTTTTTGAGGGAGAGCTTTTGATGTTACATGTATGGCCATGGTACTACTTGTTCTACATGGATATAAAGAAAGTAGCTTAAAAGATAGCTAAAGAATATGAGCACGTGTTTCTTGTACATCACTGAAAAACTGAACACAAATTTGATGTTGCATCTGCAGATTGTCCTAAATAAGTATTGCTACTATAAACCTGTGATTTATCAATCTATTAATACAGAAAAATCAAACATTTAATAGATTTCAATGATATTTAAAAATATCTTGCATATAAAAATATATTCTCTACAAAACCTGTCAAATGGCCTGGGAAAGGAAAATCCTGATATAAACAATGTTGGGGGAGGATGTATGTTGGAGGAGTATACCAGACATCTGATTGTGGTCACTATGAAGAAACAAAAACTTGAGGAGGAAGGGAAAAGTACTAATGAATGTACGGTGAATAAGAGCCTAAACTGTATTATAATTTTTGATGCAGTCCATTGCAATAAAGATCACCTTAATTCTTTTGCAAGGTGCAGTAAAGAAAACTATGCTGAATAAGAGCAATTTGTCTTTTTCCAGAGTTTAATCCGGTGACTGAACACAGAGAGAATGATTTAACAGAGCTTAAACCAGCACTAACAGAAAAATAAGTTACCACAGCCATCCTATTAATCAGTGGATTCTGGTCTGATAAGATACTTGAGTGTTTTTTAGGGCAGTGAAATGTACAAGTCAAGTCAAAATCGCTTATGATGGTCTCACCAATATAGCAATCCACACTTTCTTATGACTGTGATGATGTTCAGTAAGTCCTTACAAGAAAATCACAGTGAAACTATTACTCTGTTAGTAAATGAATGTTTACAAATCCTTGTGAACTAAAATTGGTGAGTGAAAGTTATCTTTGCTTATAGCCTGGTCTAAAATACAGAGGGATTGAGTACCAAAAATAAATAAAAGATTTATTTCATAAAGATTATGTGCAGGATTGTGCTCATGCTCTTTTAAAAGTTCGTTCAAAACTCAGTTGCTGAAATTTTCAAAATATTTAAATGTTTCGGGTGAGTTTTACTGAAAGTCAGAAGGGCTCGTGGTCCCCATTCACATAATTGCTTGGGAAAATATCAGCTCCTATCCTAGTTCTATAATAAATAGCACATGGCTTAGAAGACCAAAGGAGAGCTTCCTGCTGAAGATCATGCACAAATACTAGCATACCACAGAAAACTTTCTGGTGGCGTCAGTGCGGAAGATACAACACAGGATGCCTTTAAGTGCATTAAAAGAACACAGATGATTTTAGACGGAAACCTGGGAAATACATTGATCATATGTTCAAGATCAACGTTTTCCAGTTGGTAGGAGTGTTCCTGTAATACCTTTCTACTTGCACTCTTTTGCCTTCCAAATGCATTTAACACAGTGATCCAAGGAAATCCACCCTGCTGCAGCTTTCCCAGCCTCTGTGCTGTTCCTCTCCTGCAGAGGTGTTCTTTAATGAGCACATGTTTCTCGGTCACAGGTAGTCCACGTTATGCCTGACTGCATTTCTTTACAGGCTTTAAAACCCTAAGCCTGAAGGCACAAGTGCCATATGTACACTGGATGGAAGCCTGATCCTTCAGTGGACAGCTCAAGTGATTATGAATTACTCACTTGTGAAATCCTGAAGTGATATAAACAAAAGGACTGGTGAATCATTAAAAAAACCTGATTTCTGTTTTAAAAACAATTTAGTTCATTTAATGATAAAGTTTTAAAGTTAGCTGAAAGTTTTCTAACAAATTATCCTGTATACCTTGAGGAAAAAAAAAGTATATTAAGATCTTACATAAATAATTGTTACCTTTTAACTATCGCTTAAAGACATGTGGAGAGGTAACCGTCAAAGAAAATGTTACAAACAGCAGACCCTAAACTTTGTTTTGGTAGGATTGGCAGCTAACACTGACCATTTCTGCTCAGCAAATATCTGGATTTGTCTTTTCCTAAAACCAGCTAATCCATGCTCTCTTCTTCAGGAACTACACTCACATCTTTTTGTATTCACTTGAAGGAACAGGTGGCTCAGATCAGCCAAACCTTAATCCTAGCAGACCTTGAACTTACTGGAACACTATTGCTCTTCCAGTGGGCTTAGAAGTTTTCTTTTTTTCCCCTGCCATTACGATGATTAATAATGATCTTGATGCACAGACACAGATGCACTTATACATACACTAATAAACACAAATAGGAAACATAATAGGCTAAGATATTTAAACCAGGAATCAGTCAGGAAGGCTGACCAGCAGGTTTTTTTAATGTGGTAGGCAAAAAAAATCATATTTTTGCTAAACAAAGACAGAGTTAGTATTTAAGATAGTCTTACAAGTAAGAGACAAATGCTCTTCATTATCTACTGATTAAAGGAAAGGTGGTTTTCTATTCTACATTAGTTTACTGAACAGCTGAACAAATCTCCAAAATTTAAAAAAGATTATTACCAAATGTTCTGTGCTTTGCCTGTCTTAAATCTGAATGTTGTACAATTTGATGATCTGAGATAACCAATTTGTACTCAGACTAGCACAGAGCCCATGACAGCACACCTCTTGTGATTGTCTGTGCTTAGTAACCGTTTCTAAAATCCTAAACTGTCCACTATGAGCTTGGAGTAGTGAGACCACTTACAGATGCTTTTCCAAATTATGACTCATTATGTTAAGCCTTCTTTTCATGAAACTCTGCTTAACTGTGCATGTGCTGATTGTTTTCTTTGTCATCTGACTTTCAGACTGGTTACTGATCTCCTTTGATATACTGTACATGACATCCTAACAAAACCAAGTCTTTAATCAAAATGATGAGGATTCAAATGTGTGCCACTGTCAGACAGCAGGGTAAGGCTAACATGCAGCAGATGTGCAGGTCAGATGGAATGAATGGATTTAAGACATACAGTTGGTACAATCTTTAGTTTAACCCTAGATCTGATTTTAAAATCCGGGCAAAACATTTTCACAATGAGCTATGTTGGTTTGAACTGCCAGCTGGCAAATGACTGGCACAAATATTTTATACCTGGGATAGTCCTGACAAGCCCTGATAGTCACAATCTAGAGAGCAACGGGAATTCATTGCAGAGAAAGAGATCGATGGCTCTTGAGGACAAAAATAACTTTATGACAAAAATCACTTGCATTAGTAGTTCTGTGTCAATATTTTCTCTTGCATGCTGCTAATCTGCAAGATCAAGATGTAGAAAAGCAAAAGGCAGGTGGTTGCTTCTAACAGATTTCATTAATGCAAACCCAAAACACTGAGGTTGCATAAATGAAATCTGCAGCTGTGAATCAAAAATAACACTCAAGGATCAGGAAGCACCAAGAGCAAATATGTCAGAATTTGATCTCCTTTAATATAGTTTAGAAAAGAGCCTGCAAATTTAAACATTTATTTGTGTGAGCTGAACTTTTCTTAAGAAAACAATATATAAACTGTGGGTGGGATAGGCTGATCTATTTTTCTCCTACACATACACAAAAGTTTTAAGACAGTGCCAGCCTTACTGAGCTCAGTGGGACTTGTGGTGCTCCATACTTTCAAGGAGATGCTTTTCCTGCAAACCAGTTCTGACGTGACTGATGCCACTAGTGTTTAAAGCACACCATGATTAATTTTCCTAAGTTCGTTACAGGCATTGAATTTATGGTAGTAAAGACTGTTAAGGGCATTGCTATTTATTAGGGGAAGTGTTACAAGATAGTATTTTCCCTATAGGGAAGTACAGTTGATAGAACTTAATGGACTATAAAAATAAACAGGTAAGTTATGTTTTTTATTCTGCTCTGGGAAAATATAGATTTTTATGCACTGTAGTGATATTTGTTTAATGTTGTTGATTTTGAACTGAAGAGTCCTGTCCCCCATTGCTATTGGTACATGCCAAGATTTTGTGGATTCAAGCTGTGCACTGGTTAATTGTAAATTCACTGAAAGATCCACGAGAAATGCTGATGGCAATAATAACACTCAACTGAATAAGCAGTTAAGCACTTCTTAACAAGTTATCTTGTTGATGAGCCCAGTAGAAATACTGAGATGGATAAATTAATCAGTGGCTAATTCCTGCTCAAGAAGTCTGAGCAGAATGTGCTGTTCCAGGGATACAAAGGAACCAGGGAGTTTGTAGGTACCTCCAGATGTTGATTCCTCTTGTATAAGAATTTTTCCTATCCAGCATTTCCAGCAGTGTCACTGGTGTGTATGGCTGTTGATGTCCAGCTGGAGCATCAGTCCTTTGATGGTTATAGGTAGAGGGATTGAATACACAGCAGCCCTAACGGCACTCTAATATATACCAGACAATGATATGGCTTTTGTCAGCCACGAGTTTGGGGAAATGTTACCATTTGTAGACTAATCTTTCACTGAGAATAGTTTTTACTCTGAAAACAGAGGTGAATGAGTCCACTGAGGTTAATGAATTCATGAACATGAGTCAGAGATGTAGATCAAAACTCCTGCCTTCATTTTCTTACTGTATACTGAAGTATTTGTACAGTCATTGCTTTTCTTTTACATGGAGAAAATAGCATGATCATAACTTTTTAAAGTCATCATAAGAAAAGTATCCCTGTTGTGTAGTCATGTGGTATAAAGGGTCTACCAAAGCATGACGTGTATCAAAAGTGTTTTTCAAGAGCACTCAGAGACTGCAGCACCCAGTTTTGTACTTGAGTGCCCCACTCAAAATCAGTAGAACTATTTTCAGAAGAAACCCCATGCATGACCATTTCCTTTATGATGGCACTGCTCCTTACATTGCAATTCATCTGCACCCTGGCATCTTTGGGCAAAGAAAAGAACCCAGTTCTATATTTTTTTGTATTAACACAGTCACATACTGCTGAGGAGCTATTAAGCTCCACAGTGTTAGCATACATATTGTTGTGGAGCATTGTGGCTCTTATGATCATCAGGTTGTCTCTGTTTGATTCTCTTAAAATACCCTGATAGGTGATGTACTGTAGCTTCAAGCATCTGTTTAACCTAGAAGGTAACTTATGCCACCTGTGCATATGATGTCCAACACGGCGAATGCCAGTGGAAAGTCCCTATTTTGCAGTCACAAAATGTTCTAAACCCCAGTCCTGGTCTTGGTGACATCTTTGCAATGTTCAGTTTGTAGCAGGGTTGACATAGCACGGTCAGTGCAGGATTTGCCTTTGAAGTGCTCTGCAGAAGATCTCTGGTTTAGGCTATAAATATTCTGTGGACACTATTGTGTCAGCTCTCACTCGTGCCATCTTTGGTTTCTACAGTTGGGTGCAGATGCACTGGCTTCTGATTGAGCATCTAACTTAGATCAGGTTCTCAGATACACATTCTTGTCTTAAAAAGGAAGAGTTGCACATTATTGATAACTGCCAACTACACACCTTCCTGGTGATGAAGAATGGTGTCATTAAGTCAACGCCTACGCTTTTGTCTTTTATGTCTCTGTAAGGCTCCACCATAGTAATATCATCTGCTTCCTCTCATGTACCTTATGATTCTTCTATCCAGGACCTCAAATATTCCACCTGTGCTTTCTTGTCCTCTCTTGCTGTCCATACACAGTATCCTGAGGTCTCATTGCTATACCTAATTACTAGCTGGGCAAGAGGCAGCATGTCCTGTGGCTGCCTGTGTGTTGACTGTCCAGCTGGTGAGCCAGACAAAACAGAACTTTTAAGTTCACGTTGCAGTTTTTCTCTTAATGAGGCCAGTCATCTATCTAGTCATCAGTTTTCATGTAGCTGGGTAGAACTTAATATCTTTGAGATCGCTGCTCTTCTATCGAATTTATTTGAGATTGGCCAATAGATTCAAAAGTTAGTGGGAAAGACAGAAAACACAGTTGCATAAGCTTGGGATGATCAGGTTAGGAACACAGTAATGCTTTCTGAGTGCCAGACTAGACTAGTGCACTATTTAGGTGTGTACTCACTAGACTGAATGAGACAAACAGATTCAGAGATCAGATAGTTTCCTAAACACTGTAAATAATGCTATCCCAGGAATGGGTCAAGGAGACCTGCTTGTGTCAGCATATTCACATGGCCTCTCCTTCCACATTTTGCATCATGGAAATCACTTTAAATCTAGAACAGTCTCTAGGGCTAATTACACCAGCATCCAGGGGAAAGTTTTGACATTGTGGAGATGTGCAATGGAATCCCCATAGGCAGATCACAAACTTGAATGTGTGTATATTGAACTCATGTGGTCTCTGAGATTTCATGCATCTATTCCTTCAGCTTAGTTTATGTAGAGGCCAAATCATTCAAATTTGTGAAATTTAGATTCAGAGTTCACAGACTGTCCTTTGCAGAAGAAATAAAATGAAATCTCCGAATAACCCAAGTAATCACACTTCTTATAATTATGTTATCTATTATTATGTTATAATAATCCAAATAATCACACTAGATTGAGGATGGTGTGCTACTGCTACTGGATTCCTGCAGGACCACACTTACTGGGCCATTAATTTCCATTTGCATCACTTCCTCAACACAAAGCAGCCTTGATGTTCTCAGTGTGCTGTAACTGGCAGCCCAGAGGTTCACAGCGTGCTGGACAGTCCAGGTGGTGCAGCTCTGGTGAAATGGTTTGTGTAGTCCCTTCCTCACAGTTCCAGTGTAGATGCTGAGCAATAGAGGGTGGGCAAAAGCAGGAGCAGATGAAGTTCTCAGTGTAATTTTCTTCTTTAACTCACAGCTTCCAAAATTCTGCGGTTAAGTAAGAATCTCCGCTTTCATTTAAAAATTAAATCTCAGAAGACATAAAGTAAATCAAAAGAAAAACAAACAGATATTAATCTTGTGATGTTTGATCCAATTTTGTGTTTTGGGAACTGTCTTCTGGATTTTGAACACCTGGATTTGGCAGGGCTGCTATCATGCCTGGAACAACACACACAAAGAGTTTTCTTACTATCACTATTCCTCTCCCACTCCCTTTCAGGCAAATGAACTAATTTGGACGTAATATTTCAACACATTTTTTGCATTGAAGGTGGCTAATAGCCTGCTACAGAAGGAATATATCTAAAAGCCCAAATAAATAGCTAAATAATGTGCTCTTCATGAACCAAATGATCCAAGTCTATAGTAAAACAAAATAATAAAAATTAATTTCTCTACTTTCATACCAAGCCTGAGTTTAGGATTTAGTATTTCAAAAAATACAAGGGTGGCATAACTGCTATGCTAGGGGCTATGAGTTCTCCTACTTTAATGAGTATCTTGACAACTTTAGGACATTTAAATAAGAAATATTTTATATGGTAGTACAGGTAACGTGGGAAAGAACCTAGAGTTCATGATTTTTTACTATTTATCATCTAAGGAAAGTAAAATGCTGAGTGTATACATTTATTTAAATTAGTTAGGCTTTAAAGACCTCAAATTCCTAGATCTGTTGGAACTATATCCTAAAATGTGTTCTGGCAATCAGCAGTTTAACTGAACTGAAGCATGCATTTGTAATTTTTTTGCTGGATCACATTAAAGGTATCCTGCAGCTTTGAGTCCTTTCTGTCTAAATATCCTGAAACTTTACAAAAGTTACGTACAATCCCAAAATAGAAAACAAAAATACTGCATAAGAACCTGAAATGGGGGAAAAGAATTTGAAATCCCATTTTTGAATAATGGCATCCTATTTTGATATTTGCAAATGCACTTCATTAATGTCTTAGGATTTAAGAAAAAGAAATGTTTTTTTAAACTTTACAGTTTATCTTGGTATGACTTTAAAAGACTTTGAAATCCCTTTTTGTCTGTTAAAATGCACTTGAGGGGCTTCTGTGAATCTTTTTATTTACTGAGCACACCAGAGTGACTCACTCAGAAAAGTTTGGGACTATCAAGTAAAAGAAGTATTTCGTTTTTTCTCTAAATGTCTGGTATTCACTCGACGGACTAGAGGTGCTTCTCTATCATACTCATTCCTAGGATATTAGTTGATGGTTTTGTAGCTGTTTTGTTTAAGGAGGTATCTGTATGCTGAGAATGCATGATCAGATTGTGAGTGGAAGAATTTCACTCTCTCTGGATGCTGTTTAATGTGGTCATGTACTGCACATACATTTTACTGAAATATCTGGTTTCGTTTCCTGATTTTTTTTTTTTTTTTTTTTTTTTTTTTTTACTTAAAAGACCTGAATGCAGTGGTCAGGGGGACTGGAGAGCTCAGAATGTTAGTAATGAGATATGGAGCCCTTTCCTTCTAGGTCACTGGCATGAATTTGACCCTGGTTAGTAATAACTGAGAGTCGTTATCAGCTGGTGGCTGTTTGGTGGCCTACGACACAAGCTGGTGGTTCCACTTTGTGTAGTGACCCATGGCTGCATACACATACACACAGTCTTCAGTTAAAACATGTGCAAATAGCCTGGGAAATACCATATATCTCATGATTGAACTTCAAAACTCAGGCTGAAAGGTCATCTGTGGTAGCAATTAAGAGTGACGGGCTTTATACCCTGTCAGCCACAGAGAACAAGGTGCTCGCCAGCATTCACACAGGTCATTTGCTCCTGCTTGGACAGTGGAACTCACACATTTAAAGCAGAATAATGCAAAATAATGGATAAGTACGAAATTAATTCTGTACAAGACAAAGTTACGAAGCAAGTCCTTAGAGATCTGGAGTCTGCAAGCAAAAGGAGAGAAGCAGAAAATAAAGGGGAAGGAAACCTGGGAAAAAAAAAAATGGAAAAGGGAAAATGTGGAATGGTAAAATAGAGAATGTAGAGAAATGACAGCAAATACAGTGATGGCCTATACTTCCCAGAACACCTGACTCCTCTTCTTGCCTCCTTTACATTAATCTACTTCCTGTGAAAAAGCGGCTTGTTATACAAGATGGAAAATACAGCAGAGTATTTAGGCACATTCTTCACTTCCAGCATGTGAAACATCCTGCTTGTTTCAGCAGAGGGACTGTTGTTCCTTACAGTAGGTATTTGCTTATCTACCTTACCAAAGTGACGTTTTACAATCAAGCTGTGTGGACTCAGCTGAAGGGTTTGGTTATGATGATGGATGTGGTTTTGCTACATCATCAGCAAGCAGCACGATGACCAGGAAATTAGCAAGGAGTAACAAAGAAATAAGATCTCCGCTGATGTGAAAGGAACTTTAGAGAGGGTTGGGAGGGCTTTTGGAGCAAATGCATGCTGGGTCAGGATTTTCCACAAACTCGTTCATCCATCTCTACAGTTACTGTTAAATATCTGTGACACGTGTGTTGATTCAATGGTGAAAGGCTTAAAGATCAGGCTGGGTTGACATTTTTTTTGTAAGGCTCAATATCATGAAAACATTTGAAGTGTAAAGAGCTGTAGAACTGGCTAGTTTCACATGTCATACTGATGCTGTGTGGCTTTGTAAAAGAACTGATACACTTTGACGCTCTAGGCCTGAAGCAAATACAAAGCATAGGACTTCTGAGCATGGCAAGAGACCGTGAAGCAGCAGCACAGAGCACCAGGTAAGATCAAATTCCTGGCTATCTTCCATTTTCCTGTCACACTGTGTATGCTTAATAAACTGCTTTTACAACAGTGATAGGATATGACTGCCACCTGCATGCTATGTAATGTGTATCCTCTACGGAAAGAGCATTTAGCAGCTGCAAGATGTAAGTACTTCAAGCCTAGAATACCTGGATGTTCTAAGGTGAGCTCACTGCTTTCTAAGCTGTAAAAATGCTTAATCCCTGTGTCACTTTATATTATTTTGTAGTTAATGTTGTCAGTGGGTTGACAAAGGCACATAACCAGGGGCAGGATCTGGCCTATCATATTTAGTAGGATGTGATTCCTCAAGTAGACACTACAGCCTCGTAAGGGCACATACTCTGCTTTGATTTTACATCTGAAATGTGAGGTAGTAGACCTTGTCTTGTAAAGCTGTAATTGCCAAGTCTGTGACAATTATATGTGAGCTCAGTGCTGGTACATGATAACCTGCAGATGCTAAGACCAGAGTTTGGTTTAAGATCTTTAAAGAAATACCCAACTGACCACTTAGCAATTTATTTTTGTCTGACTCTTTTGACTGACACTTAGATAGAAAGCTCTTTGGAGCAGGAAATCATCTCTTATTTGATAATTATATGAGGCCCTGTTCCTAACCAAAGATCTACTGAAAAATTACTATATAGTTTAATGATTTTTTTTCAACTTAGAGTAGTGCAAACACTGTACATAGCTTATATTAAGTTCTGAGGCTTATTAATAATTCTTGTGTGTAAATACCTTTCTTGTCTCTAATTCTCCTCTGCAGTCACTTTTCTTTAATATTAATTAAATTATTAAATTAATATTAATTAATATTTTCTTTATATTACCTCATCAACTTTTTCTTGTTTTGCAGAAGCAGTAGATTCTGCTCTGCTCAAAGGCAAATCTTTATGCAGCAGTTAGCAGGGGACTGTTCATATGTAGGTCTTCACTTCCTGCTCATTGTGTCTTTTGGTGCTTCTTGCAATAAGATAAGGGTTATTATATTATTTAGTCAACTTTGGTTTTGTCTTTTGCAGTCCTTCATTGCTAAGTAAGAAAGCCAAGCTTCTTTCACAAACTCAAGCAGCATATTGCTGCTTTCCAATAGGTAACCACAGATACTTCATACGTAACCATTGATTTTCTATCCAGGGATATGTAGGAAGTCTTACAAAGAGCATGAGTAAGGACGCATCTAATAACATGTCAGACTTTTCCTGTTTCCACACTTGAATGCTCAGTCCAGAATACTGATCCCTGCACCAGAGAACAACCACAGTTTACAAAGTCAATATATACTGTATGAAGTAGCTGTATAGTTATGATAGTTACCACAGGGAATGAAACCTAAAATTTTTAGATGCAAGCAGAGGGCATAGGCAGGATCTGACTTTTCTCTGAAGTAGGCTCAGCTAGAGGAAAAATATTGATTTTCACCACAGCCATCCTTCCTTCAGAAGTTATTTCATGTTTGAAAGGAATGCATGAGGCTATAGAGAAAAAGAAAAAGGGTGGTATTTTATCTTAATTTATAATTTTATTTTATTTACAGTGTTCAGTTATTTTATGTGTTCTCTTCCTTAAATAAAAGCAAATAAACCAGAAGATTTTCTTTAACTGCAGTGTTTGATGTATACTGCATTGGAAGTTATTAATTAGTATCAATGCTCAGTCGTGGCAGTCCCGATTTCTTCCAAGCAGGTATTATGGAAATCAAACAAAAAAAATAAAAATAAATTAAACTTGAGACTTTTATTTGTGTAAAGCATCCAAACGTTAACAAATTGCTCTGAACCAACTGCTATGTCTTAAATCTCTGAAGTCTGAAACCAGCTTTTCTGAGACTGCATGGAAACTGCCAGCTTCAGTTCAGGAGGTCTTTGCAGACTGAAATCAATTGCTTGGCTTCAAAACCCTGTAGTCAATACTGGCTCTTTCTGGGAGGAGGGCTGCTGGGCTTGGAGGGACACCGATCAGATGCACAGCGAAGTTGCTGTTGGGCTTGGGTGGGTTTTGGTAGAACACATTGATGCTGAAATGCAGGTGCTCCTTTCAGATGGGTCAAAGGAAAAGTGGAAGAGGGCATTGGGGAAGTAGACATGCAGATTACATTCTATAAACCCCCTGGAAAATCTAGTTTTGTCTGTGTTCTCACACTCGTTTTTTCAAAGAGCACAATTGACGGCTTGATAAGCATGAGAAGTATGAAAAAAAAGAATCAAAATCAGTTCTAAACCAGTATCCTGTGTAACTCTCATGTTATGGCATTTATTTGAGAGAATTTTAATAAAAGCAGCTTTGTGCAGTGTACTCAAATGAAATATATTTCCATGGCAGTATATATGTATAAGAACTCCAGTATTATTTCTGTCCCTTTAAAAAGAAAAAAAAGTAACTCCTTTTTAAAAAATTTAAGCAGTTCCACTTCGTGTTCTTTTTCCTCATTCTTCTGAAGAATTTCTGCCTGAAGCACAGCTACATTACACTCATAAAACATATCAAGGTATCAGCATTCTTCGGTACTCCAACCACTCCAATCACTGCTGTGTGAACAGCTGTGAGTGCATTTTTTTAATATTTGCAACTAAAAATACTTCTGTGCTTAAAAGTGTCCAGTTCTGCAAGCCTTCCTGGGCCAGGACACTTCTCAAATATTCAGTGAAATTCTGAACCCAGTAGGACTCCAGATTGAAAATCAAAATCTGGGAATGCACTTCTGGGGGTAAAAAGCCAAAGCAATAAATAAACTTTGAGGAAAAAAAAATCCTTTTTGATTAAGAAAACAAAAAACAAATTCTTAAAAATACTGACTCTCAAAACACAGCTCTGTATTTCTGAGAGAGCAATTCCTTGTGCAGGAAAAACCTGTGCAATTAACATTTACTAAAGCAAAAGCTCAAACCTGCTTTCTGCCCATTCCAAACTTCTGCTGGCTTCATGCAAGCATAGGTGTTCTAGAAGTGTCCTACTTTCTTATGAAGCACAAATGTAGATTTTATAGTAGTGTAAGGAAGCATAAACCTTACTAATACAGTACCCATATAAAATTACTAATAATTGTGTTAGCATGGATAGTATGAAATAAGCAACAAAAGATCTTAGATATAACCAGAAATTCAGATGGGATTTCAGTGATGGACCGTGGCACATTTTGCTAAAGATGTCTGGCTGCAAAGCCAGGGAGTCCAGCAGAGGCAATTAGGAGAACTAAAGATGAGGTTATTCATTCCTCAGTTGACTCTGATGTGAAATAATTCTGCATGAACTGAATGTACCAGGGTTTTCAGTCACTGATACTTAGAAGACTTAATATTTAAAATATTAAATATTTGCATGTTATAGGTGGGTGAATAGTTTTTTGCTTATTCAGCTGTTAGTAGTAACTACAGACCATTAGAAACAATTATGCCACACCTATCAATAGAGGAATATATACTGAGACTGCTTCACAAAGCACTGTCACAGTATGAGGTACATAAATAGTGATTTGGTACCTCAGTAGTAATTTTAAGCATGGCAGTTCGTTAATCCTAAAATTGAGTAAAAATGAACGCAACAGTAAAGAGAATATATAGACATTTAATTAACTCATAATTTGAAATGCTTTTTGTTATTATTAGTTCAATCTATAAAAGCACCACGTTTAAATTAAGTGGGTTTATGTGTAGTTCTTCTCTACTTACTATACCTACTTAGCAACACAAGAGATTTTTAGCAGATCAAGGGAAAAAGGTTTTTCCCTTCATTCTCAGCTGATTTTGTTTTGTGATTGCCACGGCAGTCTCATTTGAACTGACGGATTCATAGGTTGTAAGGTATGAGGTATAGAATGAGATTTTATATTTTCTACATCACCCAACAGCCAATTAAAGTACTAAATCAATTTATGAAAGAAAAGAACTGTTACTCTTCTCACAGTACACAAGGTAAAAAATGGGTCCAAAATTTTTAGATCTTTTTTTTTTTTTTCAGCTCTTGAGGCAATTAATCTGGCCAGGTGCAAAAATGACAGGGGAACGAGCCTTCAAATGGAACTCTTAATTCTTTGGAGAAGTTCATTACTGGAACAATGTTGTGATACATCAGCAATAGAGCCCACGTGTGTATTAGTTCTTGTCTACTCAGTTATTCATTCCTCCCACAAATCTAAGCCATGTCACTTGTTTCGGTAGCTTCTGAATTTAAGACAGACCAAAAGATGTAGATGTTCAGGGGTTTACAGTTCCTTCTTAAAAATGGCTCACAAAACACCTCTGACTATGTCTCATCCATCAAATAACAAACAATGAAAATCCACAGCATGAAATTGCACCTTGTGGAGCTCCTTGTTGAAGGCCAAGAACTATTAAAGGAGGGGAAACCAGCAGTTTCGTTATTGAAACAATTGCAGTAACAAGTCTAAAGATACTCAATCGAGTCTTAAATACTCTTTCTATTCCAACACAGAATGTAAAACCCCCACTGCTCTACGAGTAAATCTGTTCCAGATTCACATGGCAAGCAGTGCCGTGTTCAGTTGTAGAGTAGGTTCCTAAGCCACAATAATTTCAATGCCACAAGGAACATAGACTATTAAGTAAGTAGTAGAACCTGGCTAATTCACATCAGTAGTTCAAAGCACCAATGTCTATTACTAAAATTTGTAAATTAGTAAGTTATCAACCAGCATAGCCCATTTTCACGGTTTTCCCATGAGCGTTAATGATATTTGATGTTTTCTTAAAGTCTGCTCCTGCAGGCTAGTGAGTAGATGCAAACTTCAGCTTCCATCAAAAAAGAGTTCTCCTCTTTATGGTTAGAGATAAAACATGAAAACATGAGCCAGCTGAACCCTGGAGTATCAAAAACCAGGAGGCAAATAAGCAGAGCCCCAAATTTATTTATTTATTTTTTAAAGATCTGGCAAGCATAAAGCTAATCTTTTGATATTTGATGGACCACTTTATGCTTTTTAAACACCTGTAGTTAGCAATATTGAACTGGCACAGTATGAAACAGAAGTGCTCTCCAAATACCATTGTACCAGATCCTGATTTTGCAAGTCGATAAACACCATCCAGTGGGAGCTTACGGCACTGTGCAAGTTTGAACCTTTATTTAATAGACACAGGTTAATATTAATTATTTATTAAAATATAGTGTAAAATATTCTTTTTTTCCTGTGTCGAATTAAAGTAATCCTTGTAATATGAAACCTGAGCACAACTCTCTAATTTAGCACAGCACATAATTATGGAGTTAAGCACGTGTGAAAACGCTGATTCAGCTTTTTTCTTCTGTGTGTGTGTGTGTGTGTGTGTGTGTGTGTGTGTGCTGAGAACTAGGGAAGAATCTCCAAATTATTTAAAGTTTTATTTTGTTATTCATTTAAGAGCAAAACGTGACAAAAAATTAAAAGGACACTGGAAGTATTGGAGGCACAAATCTTGTGGCTTTCTTTCATGTGAGAGATCGTCAAGCTCCTCAGAATGCATTCATGAACAAAATTATAAAATAAGTTTCTGTATGTAGATTCCAGTTTCTGCAAACGATGAAGTAATGTTTGTAACAGATTTGGCTTTCTGAGTCTTGTTGACCTAGTGGAATATGGCTCTTTTTCCTTCAGGATCATTGCAGGAATCTCAGCTAAAACCTTACATCTGCCAGAATAGAGGATTAGACAAATTGGCAGGTGGTAATAGATTCAGAAGTTGAAAGGAAACAAACTGAGCAGTGGGATAAAATCAGGGCAAGGTAATTAACATTCTGTTTATATTTTCAAAGAAGAAACAACAGGAAAAGAACAGATGCCGGTTCAGATTTGTGGACACTCCCAGGAATTTTTTGCTTTAGGTAAAACAGTAAGAACTGCCCAGAACCTGTGGGACTCAACTGGCCACTCTGGTGAAAGAGTGCACTGAGACACAAGTCACACAGCAGGGTGTCATTTAATACACATGGTTGCTTCCTGCACAGAACTGCCTCTCAGCTCCAGATGCACTTGTGGGGAAAAAAAAAAAAAATCACAAGGGAGCAACTAGAATTTAGAAATTATAATATAAATTAAAAGTGATATCAGAGCTATTGGGAGTTTGTTTAAGGCAAACTTTAGTCTGGCATCGTACCATGGTACCTTAACACACCTGAAGATATATAGCCCAAGAGCTACAGGGGAAAACAGAACAATCATGCAGCAATCAGTAATTTCTAAAATACCACATGGGGCATATGGCAGAGAACAAAGATTATTCTGTGCACAGTACCTACTGCCAATGAAGTGTTCTTTGAGGGGCTGATTCAGAAGTCAGAGGATGCAGAAGGGACTGGGTTTATATCAAAATATGTAAGGTTTTGGGGAACTTACCAAAGAAAAGAGAAATCATATAAAATGCTGGCCCTGGTGAGGGCTACTACAAAATTCTCGGCTGCCCAAGGTGGACCAGATCATTCATTAGTGATTAAGTGTCCCTGCAGCTTTGTGGAAGTTGAATACCTTCAGTTTCACCCTGTTGGCCACAGGCTTGATCTAGTGACTGCTGAAATCTTTGTAAGTTTTTTTTTCAATAATCTCAGCGAGCTTTAAAACAAACATCTGCAGCCTTTCCCCTGTAGTGAGCAGAGCTACCTGTGCATCTGATTTTCGTGTCTATACAAGCAACATTAAAATAACTTTACCAGTTTGTTTAAAATATACCAGTAGTTTTATTTAGGCCTGTAAGTATATAGCAGTTGTATCTGAATAACCAAGCAGAGGTGATTTCATGCAGAGAGAAAGAGAAACTATTGCTTTTCTCCTGTGTAGCAATTTGTACTGAAGTAGGATTGTCTTCTGCTCTAGGGAAAAGATAAAGAAGTTTAAATGTCAGTGAAAGGATTTTTGAGGCAAAATGCCTTACAAAATTGTCTCTGCAGACTCAAAAATTTTACCTCTAATTTCACATGTATTTAGGGTGAAACTCTGGATAAAAGACTACTGTGACACCCTGTCAGTGAGGTGTGGTCTGAACACCAGGTAGGGGCAGAGCATTTGGCTAAGGCACAGCTGTGGAACCTGAGAGAGATGTTCAGTACCTGTTTCTGAAGAATTTTCTAGGTCAAACCCTTTAACCAGTCTGTATCTCAGTCCCTTCACTGGTAAAATATGGATCATATTCCCCAGCTGCATGCTGAGTTAAATATCACATCATCCTTACTACTTATGAATGCTCGTAATCATTCACCGTGAGATCACAGAGTCTTGCAAGGTAAAGCATAATCCAAATACAAGGTAATCAAAGCCTTCCATGCAGTGGGAGTACCCAGTAGTACTCATTGGGAATAAACTGCCATTCCAGCCTATTTCAAATGTCCATGCAATGCTACTCTTATGCCATCTGAAGTTTCTTATGGCAGTATTAATTTCCTTGCAATGGGTTGTAGCATGGAGCTACAAGGGATTCTTGCCTAGAAGAGGGAACTTGTTGATTTTCATGTCTGTTAATCCAGTGTAGCATTCATGGCACGGGTTTATTTTACAGGGACAGATTTGGTTGTTAAGGCAGCAGAGTGTTTGCTGCTGTCTTTCTATGTTGTTTTATGTTAGGTGGTGAACCGTAAAATATTTCAGGACTTCTAGCTGTATATTTTAAAGTTTAACTGAGTCTTTCATAGTAAGCTGATTTTTCTCTTAAGATGTCATTACATTATTTTTTGAAGTTGTCAAATTTTACTTTTTTTTTTTTTTTTTTAGTAAGAAACATGGAGATTAAAAGCAAATTGAATATGTACTTTTAAAATTTATTGTTTCTGTGTAGTGCTCTTGCAGAGACTATATATATACATTTTGTGTATTATGTCCTTGCAGAGTTCCCCCTGTGTGGTACATAGGCAGAAGAAGTGGGTCATAGAGGATGGATTTACATTTCTCCTCCTTTATTTGTTAAGAATTTAACTTGTTTTTAGCTGCAGTGTGCATAACTCCATGCATTATAATATTGGAAACATTTTGTTGAAATCAAGTTCCCCTAATTGTTTAGCATACTGAATTAGAAAGACAATAATCTTTCTTTTGCTAACACAATTCTTTCTAACCCAGTGACCCAGATGCCAGCAAGTTTCCTTAAGCTTAGAAATATGGTTTCACAGAACAGTCTGTACTTTGGTGCTAGTTCTACCTTTTAAAAATTGTTTTCCTTATGGATGGTATTTTCATCTGTTTGGTTGCATATTCTTTCTGTTTGTTTCAAAGCAAAGCTAAGATAATAATAATTCCTAATTCATCAACATGGCCCTAATTGATTTCTCGTTGTCCTTCTACTAAACTTTTCAAGGGAATTTTAAAATAAATTTGGTATTGGAAAATGATTTCAGGGCATCATCCTACAGCACAAGAACTAGATTTAAAGGGCATTTACCCAACTTAAATAAGCAGCATAACAACAGGCAGAAGATACTTCGCTGTAAATTGGAAGGAAATCAGTAGAAGCTAATTGATTTATAAAAGAAATGATTGGAATGATTTTTTAAATAAATTATGAGCAGGTATACTAGAGCTTATAAATAAACCCCATAGCCCTCTAGATAGTTCCAACAGGCTAATCTTAGGAAACTAAGTATCAGTAAACCAGAGCAAGGATGCTGTAACATTGCATGGATAGACATCCCCTGATATTCTTGGCATTTACCAGGTGTTATTTAATTTATGGAAACTAAATTTCAGCACAGACACCACTGCACTTCACATAGTAATGAAATGCTCAATGTGCCATTCCAAAAAAAGATGCATTTTTAGACATCCAGGGAAACTGCAATAAGCCTCCCACTCGCTGGAGGTCAGGAAATCTGAAGCTCATGGAAGTACTACAAGTTTTGTATTGGATCAGCTTTTCCAGAAAAGTTGAAACAGTAGGAGGTATCAGGGAGATTTGAATAACCCTTTTAAATCCTATTCTACTGGATACATTTGCTGAACCAATTTTCACCAGTTTATCTGGAATTCTGTGTATTGATTTAAGTCATGCTCCAGTAGATGTTCAACATGACTTCAATGGATGAGTGAGTTTACATTTAGGGTTGCTCAGTTTAGTAGCAGGCAGTGCTTCTAATCCCTGTGGAGCTGCTATTAGCCATTGGCTGACCTGAAATTCACATGAGTTGGCTTTAATTCAGAGCCTGGTTTGCTCTGCTTGGTTTGCTGCTTTGGGTAGGTTTTGTTTAAATTTGGACCAGTCAGTAAAGCCAGATTTTCTTGAGTTTTTCTTCTTACTCCTGAGAAAATCTGTTTTTAACAGTACTTTCAAGCACTCCTCCATGATCATGCTATTCCTTGTGCTGATTGTCTTTAGGGTTTGACCAGAGGGGTAGGGAGGGCCAGGGCAAGAGGATGGGCAGGGGGAAGCAGGGGTGAGCTTTCAGCGTGGCCTCTAACATCAGCATGTTTTGTTCCTTGCCTATGAGGAATACTTGGAGTGTCCAGACAGTGTGCAATTAAATTCCAAAGGTACTGGAGGGAACATTCCATATGTTTTTAATAATGACCCTTAGAAATTTAATGTGAACTTTTTTTTTAGTATCATTTGGGATCTGGCAGTCTAACTTTTGATTAGATTACAGAAGGGTTACGTTTCGTATCAGAAAAAAATTTATGTCTGTATTTGGCTTGCAGAAAAGTGTTTGAAAGCTGTGTGCAATCTTCAGCAAAGAAAAGTTTTCTTTTATGAATGCAAAGTTTAACAAGCAAATACTTTTCATCTGCTTTTTTAACAAGGAATATTGCTGTGATTTAAAAGTCTGAGATATTTTCTGGGGGTATTTCTCTATGTTCCGACTACAGATTTCTTTGTATTTATCTTTCTGGGAACTACTGGTTGATGGGACAAAATGTGATTGCAGGATCTTTTAGCTCTAGAAGGTCCTATTCAGTATTCCCCATGTGTGAAAATCTCACTAGCTGGCATTACAAGGGCAGAATCTTAATGCACTTCTTTGGGTTTGTTCTGTAGAGCGTTGGTTTGATGTGGCCTATGCCTTTTTACTGGCTCATCAAGGTCCACTGGGACTGGAGATGGGTAAGTAGCTATTTCACTTATCTTGTACATGTCCATATACAAAGATACATGGTTACTTACCACGGAGATGGACAGGAAATAACAGTGAGGGGGGAGATCTTTACCTCATTAGTAACATTACATTTCCTGTAGTGCATATTTTTCATATATTAAAAGTTAATAAGATGGTGTTAGCTTACAAGACTTAAAGAGAGACATGATCATAGTAAATGTGTCTAGAGGTTCAGAAAATATTACTAAGGTATTTCAAAGCATTTCCAGGACTCTTTCCTTCATATTCTTTATATGTCAAACAGTAGTATTTTTTTATTCCTTGTTTAAAGTCTTAATGCCTGCAGCTACCATAATAAAATTAATGTTTCATATTATATTGGATATAACAGTTACAGTTTGAGCCCCCAGTCTTGACTAGGGCTATGGAGTAGCAGGGGTGGAGCAACACCCATAGCAGGATAGCTCCTCTCAGAAGACTGTGAAATGTGCCTGGACAAGACTCACAGAAGTCCTGATGCATCCCTTTTATAGATAAGGAATTGATAGATTAAATTATACACTAAATTAATAACTAAGTTACAACAGAAGTGAATAAAATCTTCTTTGGAGAAAGCTCTGTTTATCATTCCTATAGGTATTGTGTATGTTTTGCAGTGGGCACACTGTCAACCAAAGCTAAGTTTAACACACACATAAAAGGTACTTTGCTGGCATCTTTTCATTGCCATTATATCAAAATTACTGTAGCTCAGATGCTGTGGCTTCAAATTGCTTCTTCCATATAAGAACAGAGTGCTGCTTGTAAGAACAGATAAGAACCAAGAATATGGTTGGCACTAAATAAATAATACTTAATATTTTCATCTTTTTATAAATAACTCTCTTGCATTCTTCTCTCAAGTTTACACACATACCTGGATGGGGTTCTGTTTAACATAGATAGTTTTTCCATTGCTTAGAGAAAATATATCAAGAGGAGAGCTTTTCAATTAACTGCACGTACTCCAAGAGTTATAAAGGTCAGTCACTTCTCAGGAAGCTTTGGAACTCCTGTAAAATGCTTCCATGTATTTATGTATCTGAAACTATGAAGCAAAAAATAGAATAACAAAAATGTTGAGAAAGAGGATTGCTCAGAGAGTAAAAATAGGAGGAAAAACCCCCATCATGGAAGTAACTGGCATTGTCTCAAGCCTAACTCGGTGTGAGAGACTCCCAGCCTTTGCACACTGACTGCATTGCTGACTTCCTTTGTGCAAAAGGTAATTTTTGGGGAAGTTTTGCAGGAAAATCCAGTAAGGTGTAATAGCCTTTGTGTTATATTCGGAGTATGATCAGCTAATGTGGTTTATTTTTGTTAGTGCTTAGCATTAAACACACTTCTTGAAACTAGCTGGACTGAGCTCCTTGCACAGCAGCTGTAATTGCTGTGAGGGTGGAGATGACACTACTCTCCTTACTGTCTCTCTTGCATAAAACATTGAACAGAGACTAAAATACGTCTCTAGTTTTGTGGGTGACTTTAGGCAGTTGGGCATAGAGGTGATAGAGCCAATTTCTGCAAAATTTCGGCACACAGATTAAGTCCCTGATGAGATTTCTGAAAAGATGTAAAATGTCTTTTGTAGCCTGTAGAAATGCTACTTTCACAATTTCGTGATAGATCTAGAAACTTTTGATTTTGCTGCAATGTTTTTAATACTGAACAGAAAATAGCACTTAACTGATTTACTGAAAAAAAGGCTTTCTTATGCAATACCCATCAAATTTACAAGGACTGTAACTTAACCTTTTCTTCTTAGTGTTGACATTGTATCTTGCCTTATTTTTACACAGTTCAGTGGAAGTTATGCTTGCAGCAGAATGCAGGATCTTTGTGCACGTCAGTTTTGAAACATTTTCACTAGGCAAAGCAATTTGAATCCCGAGAACAGGAGATATGGGCTCACTACCAGAATAGTTTTACACAAACATTTAATTTGTTGCTTTTCTGTTCTTTCTCTTTTTTAAAAAACTTCATTTATGGTGACCTATTTGGTCTGCAGAAAAGTGCAGAAGTAATCAGAATGTTTATTTAATCACCAAGTTTGTAGGATAACATTTGCTATAAACCAATTTTTTTTTAAGGTTCCAAGAGAGTACAATTGATTAGGTGCATATTTTCTGCCTTATACAACAGATCACACCCAGCTGCACAGCTTTTCTCAGGTAAGTGAGCTATTATATATTCCCCTTTTTCTTCCCTTCCCCATCTCCCTTAATTGATAAGAAAAACCAGACATCTATCTGCATGAGGCTTGTTTTAAAGTCAGTACATATATCCATGTAAAATAAATATCTAGTTACTAGGATTTATCCACTGGGGCCAGCTCTAATGATGAATTTGAAATAGGATTTTCTTACTACAGTGAAAAAAAAAAAAATTCCTCAGACTCAAAGATAAATCAAAGGAAAGTGGCACCCCGGTGGACCAGACAACCCATTGGCAGCACAGTCACATGAAAGCCTCAGAGGTCACTACCTCAGTATCAGCAAAGCTATTTGTAGAGCTCACTGTGGAGTTTCACATCGTGGCTAAATCAGAATACTTAATAACCTGGCACCCAAATTTCACATGTTGCCAGCCTCAGTCCTTATGTGAGCCTTCCTTTCACTGCTTTGGAAGCTTCCCCTTTGAGTTGTAAAACATTGATACACCATCCTATGTTTTGATAACTCAAAAAAAATTAATTTAGAACCAGCATTAAGAGACTTACTGTGTGGATGTACAGGTAGGTGAATTTTATTGCAAAAAAGCATGCTGGCTACATCTACAGCAGATACTCTGAAATGAGAAGGAAAAGATAACTCTAATGAAATCTTAGTTATGTGCTTTTTCTTCCACTCTATAATACAACTAGGGCCATTACAGAATTTTCTTCAGAAGCCAACATTTTTAGATCATTAACTGTTTGTGAGAAAAATATCTGCTTTGCATGATTTTTTTTTTCTTTTTCTTTATATTAGGATGCTTTGGTTTCTTTTGGGGGAATGGAAATGTAGGTCAGATACTTGAACCCATTCCCACACACATTCTCTTTTCTACCCATCCATTAATTTTGATTTTGAAAAGTCACAATGGGGTTTTCTGAAATTTCTGAATTTTTGTCTCATGTCCCTGTTCTAATGTAAGAAGAGCCTCCCCAGCCGATTGGTATCTCCCAGAAGCCAAAAATGCTGGAATGATGGCCTGTCCTCACTTTGAGAAGAGACTGTGGTGCACTGCAGGAGATGTAGTTCGACAGGAATGTTCAATCTATACAGCAGATCAGGAGCCAAGAAATACTTGAATAGAGCTCCCACGGCTAAGCAGGGCTCTGAGCACCTCACTTAATCCACAGTGTGACCACTCCCCACCTGTAAATTGACACACACTTCCTTGTTTCACAAAGGCTTCAAGAGGATAAAAATCTGTGAAAGTTATGAGATTCTCAGATACTGTGATAAGTCCCAGGATAAACAAATGTTGAATGCAAAACAGCAGCTTGCATGGTACATATTCAAGGACATGTGGAATGAATTAGAAAGATGAAGAGAGGGAGCAAAAGAATGAGAAAGGGAAGAAGCAGAAGGGAGGAAGGATAGACAGGGACACTGCAAGTCAGGCAGTATCACTGGAAGCTATGGGAGAGTTATACAGAGTCCTGCACACTTTGAGTTCAAGCTGCAAATAATCTTGGAAGTGTATCTAAAACAAACTGGGCCAACAGCTTACTAAATGAGGTTTTTTTGCAAAATTCCAATGGTGACATTTTTGTGAAGTGACCAAAAGTAACTCCCAAAGAAGGGATCTTATTGTGTGCATTTCGAGCATGAGTGGAGATATTAAACCTAGGTTTTATTTCATATCTCACAATAGTCTTTTTTGGAACAATATAAGATGGTTAAGAAAATGAATTTTCTGTACTGTGCCCTGCCTGTGGTATGAGGGAAAAGGCAAGTCTGGATATAGACATCTGTGATCTGTAAATTACAGGCAATAAGGCCATGCACAATTCCTTAGCTGCCCTTTCCCTTCCTTTTGGTGTTTTTTTTTTTTTTTTTTTTTTTTTTGCCTTTAGTTGAGAGTGCATACTATGAAACTGCATACTGGGAACAGATTAATGGATTATTTTTCTGACAATGGAATACGAAGATTAACCATTCACTCATTAAAAAAGTTCATTTTTAGAACTGCAGGTTAAGCAGTATGACAGATCAGTTAGAGAAACTGCTGCTGCTTTTCAAGGAACTGAAGAGTGTGGTCAGTAAAGAGGAAGAAAAGCTATTTGGTATGGCAAGAAAGAGGTGACAAAATTCAGAGGAGAAAATGTAGGATTCATGTATAGAAAGCTCTAAATAGAGTGAAGCCAGGTAGATGGCTTTACCTTACTACTGGAATGTGTGGAAAGCCTACTGTTGGGAAGAAGAGGGTGTATGTCCTTTTTGCTCCAGAACATCCTGGATGTGACACATTCCTGGGCACAAGGGCAAAACTCCCAGCTAGGCTTTCCAAAAGGGATTTAGGCACAGTAGTTTATGGTGGCTTTCTGCACTAGAGGCCAAAATTGCCACTGGTCATACTAATGACAAACCTCTGCTCGACTGCAGTGAAACAACAGTGGCTGCAGATTGGGTGTGCTGATATTGCAAAACCTCTTTCAGCAGCAAGGAAAGGAATGGCTTAATGTTAAATAGAAGGACCTGAAGCAGATAGTTGCTCATGATTTGCTGAGGAATGTCTCAGTGCCACTCTAAGGTATCTAATGCTCATACCATCTACACTAGGCTGGGCTGCCTTAGAAGCAGATGAATAATTTTGTTTTTTTTTCTCTTTGCAGTGAGACACTTTCTACTAAAAACAATGGCTCTTAAGAAATAACTGGCTTAGGTACTTCTCTGTGTCCACTTTGCATATACATGCATTGTAGGCATCTTCATCCCCACAATACCCAAAATCTCCTTGATATTTATAAGCTTCAGAAGGAAATTTTTAAATGCTATTTAGACGATGTTTGAAATCCTATTAGGCACCTCATCTGCATTTTTGTGTCTAGATTCCATTTAAAATCTGATGCTAGGAGCCCATGTGACACATGAAATAGAACTTCAAAAATGTAGTTTTTATAGTCTGATCTTCATAAAAAGTATTATATTTTGAAATTCTTCAGGCAGAAACACTAAGATAAAAACAATCCACAACTGAAATAGTGCCTTTATGTTATATTTTGAAAAGTCTATCTGCCGGTCACCAAGCAAGGTAGATTTTGGGAGGCATGATCATAACCCTACTGAAATGAATAAGAACTCATTGCTTTCAGTGAGCTTCACATCACACCCTTCACTGAAGTACACCCAGATGGACTTATACACTGTTTACTGCATTTTATTTGAATGAAAGTGAAAACTAATGCAAGTGTCAACAGAAAAACAGCTAAAAATTAAACAGGGTAATAGACCTGCTGAGCAACTGATGAAGGAGGTAGCTAAGTACCCAGAGGGGTTTGGAAGGAAAACAGCAGGTATTATTTGAATAAACATGTTTAAAATAACAAAATGTGTCTAAGGTGCGTACAAGAAGTGCAGAAAGCCAACAAAGGGTTTTAATCATAGATAAATTTCCAAACGCAATATTCTGGAATTTGGCATCAAAATCCTTTGGTACAGAAATTTATAGATTCTAGATGGCCTGACACATCTTCTCATCACACGAATGAAATACTGTAAAGCATATGCCTTCCCATACCTTATGACTTCTCTTCCCCACATCTGTTTTGCACAGTGGTTTTAATTTTAGTATTTCATTGCCACCATCATTCCCCCTTTCCTCCTGAAGCAGGCAGTGGGAGATCACTGCCATCTACAGATAGAAGATAGTATCACTAATATTAGAGCAAATTGTTGGAACAGGTTCATGCTGGAACATTTTTCTCTTTTTCTCTTGAGCAGTTGTCTCCTCAACCCTGCCTTCCTCTTAAAAACCCTACAAAATCACCTAACACACGCTATCATTTCTTTGGCACCCTCATCATAATCGCCCTCATTAAGAAAAAGCATAGTACTTTAAGAATCCTAGAAGCCCTGTAAAATTTTAAGTCAAAATTGAAAAAAAAAAAAAAAAAAGCAGGATTCACAAATGTGTTTTCCATTACTTATTATATATGTCAAAATTTAGTGTACATGTCGAGAGCATGCAGCTGAGAGAAAGAACAAACTCTGTGGACATTTGTACCGATGGATTGAGTAAGTGGGTACCTGCTTTCCATGTATCAGTGCCTGGGTCATAGTTTCAAGATGACACATCAGGAAAGACAAGCAAGCATGGCACTGTAGGAACAGCAGAGAGACAGCTTAATCTCAATTTAATCCCTGTTTTTTAATTTCTTCCTCCAAAGAAGGGAATAAGAAAAGTGAAGTGTTAAAACTTCATGCTATTTTTATTTATTGTAGAAAAACCACACATCTGCAGCCTATCAAAACTCATTAAAATTAATATAACTTTAAAAAGGAAAAAGAATAAAATTCCTAATTTCCCTCCAGTATCTTCTGTATTTAGATAGAAATTTTTTAATTGTAAGGAGAATGTTTATCACACATGACAGATATGTGTTATTAAGATACAATAGCATTCACCATTTTTTAGTCTCTTCCAATAGACACTGTTCCACGGAATCCTTGAAATGACTGCCTATTAACAACGTTAAAAAATATTAGAATCACAGATTTGGCAAATTAAAAGCAGTCCAGTGTCCCCATTAAGGGTAAGTGATTTGTCAGCTTGCATTACCATTTCTGTCTGCCCAAATAATCTTCTTCATGCACTGGAGAAATGCTTCTTACTTGCTTTCCAGGTGGGAGAAAATCCCTGGCTTGTTTACCCTGCTGTCTGTATATCATTCTAGCAGCCAGAGTATACTTCTGCTTTGATTTGGAAGTCCATTGCAGCGTGATTATATGCTTGCTTCAAGGAACATATTCCTGCACTAGCAGCACCAAACAGCTCTAAGGCTATTTTTGGAGAAGTTCAAGCAACAAAAGCAACAGCTAATCTGATCTGATCATAGGGAGGGAGAGATCTCTGACTCTGAAAACCTTTACTGTCATTGTTTTGCACAACCAGTTTCCCCTTTATAAGCCTGTGCCCACTGAATTGCAGAAGAATATATGTCTGTTTTCCTTTAACACTTCTGACAATTCAAGCCCACTTCATAGGAGCAGCTTTCAAAAACTACAGGCTGAAAGTTTAGGCCCCACTGAAGTCAGTGGCAAAAGTCCTGTCAGCTTCAGTAAGGTCAGATTTTCATTTACCATATTGATTCAGCTGCTACCTTTAAATACAACAGCTTTAAGATTGTTTCTACAGAAAGTCAATGTCAGGTGTGTTTATTATTTTAAACCACCCAATTTCTTTAGAAAAGTAAATATCTGAGTACCTTTACATTTCAACGAGCAAGATAGGAAGTGTGACAGGAGGCATGTCTGTATTTCACATATTTTTAACATCTATTTAACTGAAATGGTTTTATGGGAACTACGGAATGAAAGCGGTTTTTTCCCCTCTCCCTCTCAAAGGGCGTTTCTGTACATAGCCAGGAGGTGGCATTCCTGGGTAACAGTTAAAGGAATTCATATACACTATTTCTCTTTTGCATATGAGAGAGAAAAAGGTTTCTTACTATAGTGGCAGTTAGTCAATTAACAGAGGCTTAAACTAATGCAATAAATTTGCTTTATATATTATTTGTTTTACGAGAAGTGGCAGAGTTATCCAGTAGTAGACATTAATCTTCACGATGAGACAGCAGGGATCTGGCAAGTTGTATTCATCTTCCTGTAGAGTATTTGATAGTAAAAGTCCTTGTCTTCAGTTACGTTGTTTTGTTCCTCCAAATAAGCCAGTTTGCAATAATTCATTGACCACAATAATACCCACTATAATACTGTTATAAGACCAGTTAGGAAATTTGAGGGAAATAAAAACCCAGTTGAATTTTATCCAGTCAATGAATCTTAATCAGATTTTTCAAAGTCTGATCATTCCCATTTGTGATCCAGTTGGTCTATGGAGTATTGCCATATTTAACATCTGTGTCACATCATGCCTTTCCTGTTGCCTCATTGATCAACAGACAACATATGATGTTTCCCAGATGTTCAAACACGGCAGATCCCAAAAGACCTATTAAATTACACTGAAAGCAAAACAACATCTATGTTGTAAAAGTTTTGTTAAATTCAGGTATGCCTGAATATTCACAAACTTGCTACAAGATACTTACTGATATTCAAATTGCTTTTAAAAATCAGTCAAACTCTTTGAAATGTCCACATTGTGTATTATATAAGGACTCTGTGTCACAGAGTTGCTAAAATTTTCTGTTCTGCAAGTTAAAATAGAATTAGGCATCTATTTACACATGGAGAAGATAAACCACTGGATTTTTTACTTCATTTTACTATTTGTCTCCTTTCACTACATGCAATCTGTGTCCTTGCAGATTTTTACTCAGATTTCTTGCTGATTATATATTTATTTCTCTGATAAAGCTGAATAAATCATGATTTTTAAAAGCTTGTGCATTGCATTCTCTAAGCAAGGCAAGGCAGTATGTGCTGGTTTTCAGTGTGGCCTTTTTCCACTGAAAAACATCATTATAAAGATCAAGACTTGCTAAGATGTTACTTAAACCTTTGTTCTGTACCTGAATAACAGTTATATGAAATTCTAGATCGGGTTTCAGACAGTGAACGTGATCCAGTTTACACAACATTCTGCTTTGAAACAGAATGATACAGTAGTTTACGGTACAGTAATTTTAACATGACCGTGAATATCCTTCACACCTTTCTGAAGCTAGTGCTACTCTCCTAGCAACATTTTGACTTCAAATTTCTGCTGGCATTGTCAGCAATGAGAGTCTCAGCATTTTCTGATGAACACAGGCAACTGCGTGCAGACAATCAGTACTTTTATTTTGTCACCTGTGAATCAGCAGCACAGAACTCGGGTATAATCTATTTAAATCAAAGCAACATTTCTCCACATTACCGCCATGACTCATCAAAAGTTAAGAGTTTATTTTGCCTTACTCTTTAATCAGAAGGAACATAGCTATTTCAGAAAGGCCACCACAAAGAGAGATGTTCCTTCTGTGGTTATTGCTGATCCATCAACATTTGTTTTTCTCTTAAATCACATAGGGTTTTACAATAGGTTGCTTTTTCTTCCCAAGAAAAGAGGCTAAGACATTTCAGCTCAGAAATGGCCACATATTTCTTTTTGGTATTTTCCAATAGCAAAAGGGTTTTTTTCCCAACCCAGCCTTTCCTGGTGGATTTGTTACCTTGCTGTACCTCCACGGAGCAGCTCCCGCTGGTACCCAGGCGCTCGGTTCCCGTTGCTGGCCGTGCTGTGCTCAGACCGCAGCTCCCACCGCTGCTCCCAGAGCAGCCCCACGCAGGGATCTGCACTCGGGGGGATGCAGTCCCTGGAGGGAGCACATCCACGGAGGGATGAAGCAGGCAGACCAGCTGCTCGTGTGAAGTAATGCTGCTGCACTGACAATGATGAGATTCAAAGTTTAAGTGATGTTTTTTTCCGATTTGGTCAGAAAACGGAAATGTTTCCATTTAGGGCAATAGATCTATCCAAAAGGAAACATCTTACAGGTTTCTTCCAATGGTTTAGCAAGTTGAAAACTGCAAGTGAGGAGGAAATAAAAATGCTCTGGGTATACTGGATTAGTAATATTCCAGTATTTTCAGGTTTGTTTCCTCTGTGGAGTAATTTTGGGCAGTCACATCTTTGTTTTAATTTACACACATAACTAATTTTCTTCTGAGCAATCTAGAGTTTTCTGAGAGCACTGAGTACCCAGGTAATACATTAATTGCAAAACCTATTTTTTTAGTGATACCAGGAGCAACATAGACACCTAAAAGTTACAATATCTCCAAGCTGGAACTGTCCAGGAATCCATCCACATGGTATAATTTGCAAGATTAGGATTACTAATTTTTACAAGCTTCAGAATGACAGAGCTCTATACACAAAAAAGTAGGTTGTTGAGTTTTCAAAATTAGAGTATCTCCTTATAGTATGGACATATGTAACTTAAAAAAAACCCCTCTATCTAGATTTTGAACTCACCTAAATTGTTTATATGTCTTTTTAAAAGAAATACATAATTAGAACCATCTTTATTATTTAATGGCATAAGACCTAACAAACTTTTGTTTTGTTATTGATACTTGCAGAGCAACAGCCAGAGATTTAGCAAAGTGAGGACAGAAGGTAGGTGCAGTATCATGGAGAAGCATGTGGAATACAAACACAGGAAGGAGACAAGAGAAGCAAAGATCTGGATAATGGTAAAGCAACGCATATGGAAAGTCAGCTTGAGAAGAGCAGTCACATATGCCAAAAATAATTCACGAGCTACATTTAGTTAGAAGATCTGGGGAGCAAACATAAGCATCCTAAACAACTGCAGTAGGTTAGCCAGAGTGTCTGCTGGCCCCAGGGTCACATATTCCTGCTCTAACTGCCAGAAGCGTCCGTTTGGAATGGGGAGCTTTCCAAGTTCTGGCCAGTGCTGGCTGTGCAGAGAAAACTGTCTGTTCTTTTCCGTTCCTTATGATTTCTTATGAAATGTATACTGCAATGTAAAGCCCTGTCAAAAATACCTGAGCCAGTTTATCTGTGCAGAATGTGCTGACCTGCAGAATTGCTTGGTAGCGTTGGAGAAACAGAAACGCTGTGTTGGCCTGCTCGTGCGCATGAACGTGTCTTCGTATGACCAACTTTTTTTGTTTAATTATAAATAATTCTTTCATTTAAGTATATAGAAAGGGTGCTGAAACAGGTACATGAGATGTCCTTACTGTCTTGGGCATTTTTTGCAGAAGGATTATCTTCTGTTCTTGTTCTTGGGGTAATTTGCTGCTGGCATTGCTTTTGCAGTGTCAGCTCCCAAGTGACACCTGTAAAATAATGAAATGGATGACATTTGGGACCAATTTCACCAAGTGTTCTAGTCCTTTGGATTTCACTCTGGAACACTATGTTATATATTACTTCATTTGCTTGAGTCAAAACTTAAGTGTGTCAATTCAGTTTAGTAATCCCCTCTTTATTCTAGAATTGTCAAATTGGATGAATCTGAGCCTCCTTTATTTTGAAGGCTTTCTACAAGTTTGCTCTTGTAGAATGGGTTATTGGCTAATTGTTCTTTCAAAGGGCATATTTTTCCTAGAGGATCATCTTTTCCAAATGCTTGTTTTCTACACAATAAGTTTCTAATATATTCTCTTCCTGTGACCAAAAAACACAGCCTATTGCCACAATTTTGACAACTAACATGAAAACTAACCAGGTAATCTGCCCTGTCATTACATACAGAGAATCCTTACAGACCATTAATGGATATCACATCATGTCTGAGAGTCTTGCTCACTGTATTTGCTCTTGTCCTGGATCAGGTGAGTACATCCAAAGTCTCCTAATGCCTTGTGTTGAAATGTATTGCATGATAAGCTGATGCACAGTAATTTATCTTTTCCTTAAGGCTTAAATATTTTTTAAAAAGTGCTTTAATAAAGTAGTCAGCGTGGCCCAGAATCAAATACAATAGAATTTCATCACAAACTCATCTTTCCTCCCCTTTTTGATGTTTTCTTTTAAGGCAGTAACCACTAAAGACCCAGATTGTATTTCAATGACAGTTTTCATTATTTTTAAGACATTCAAACGAATGTGGATGTAGTTGGCTTCAAATTCCAAGTAATTTCAAATGCTAAGGTGCCTCTAGATAATTTAAACAATATTTCTAGTTTATGATTTGTTCATAGTAAGATGATTTGTTCATTGAAAACCAAACACCTTAGAGATTGTTTGCCATATCCTTAGATGGAGTTTCTGCTGACAGTGTTTTTTCCATAGTATTAGCCATACTGAAATGCAAGTGAATTATAAATTTAACCATTTATCCACGAGTCTATCTTGTTTGAATTTCACAGGACCCGTTTTCAAGCACAGTTCTCCCATGTAAGCAGGCAGTGCATATTTTCTAGTCACTACCTTGATCTGAATCCAGTTAGGAGTTCTCAGTTTGCACAAATTTCATTGTCCATTTTAGCACACCTGATTCAGTAAAATATTGGAGCCATTATGGATTCCTCTCATGCACTTAATGTTTCCTGAGTAGTGGAGCTGTAATTGTTGTTTAAATACACAGACATCTGGAACTTTTGCCCTGAAGGCCCCCTTTGTGAAGTATTTTTCACTCTGCCCTTGTGTTACTATGCCCTGACCTCTTCTACTTGTAACAGTTACCTTTAAGAGAAGCTTTTTTACCATCACATCAGCATTTATCTGAACCACTTCCCATTTTTTGGTAGGATTTCTCATTTCCCTAATTTTGCAGACTAAATCACTAACTTTGCATAAAACTTAAGGATTATCACCCAGCAAATTCCAATCCTTTTTTTCCATGAGATCTAACTATGTGATTATAAAGCCTTCCAACATTCCTTAGCCACTTTCTATTACTGACTCCAAGCTATAACTTTGACTTGTATCTGAACTGAATACCTGCGTCTTTCAGGGTGCCTCCACCAAGTCATTAACACCTGGACTATTCAAGCTGGCTCGTTAATTAGGTTTTCACCTTGTCTGTGTCATTGAGCAATTAGGCTTTGAAGTGAAATTTCCACAGGGCATTTCCCACTTGCAAATTCTTGTATCACTTCAGCAGAGACAACATGGCTGCTATCCTTGGGCTACAAGCAGGATTAAAAAAAAAAAGTTGTAGGCATACAGCCTTACTAAAGTTCTTTATCTAATCCAATTTTACAGCTAAGAGCAACAGCAACTCCCTAATCCATTCATTCCCCTCCACAGCGATTTATTTCAAACCCCTTCCTTCTTTGCTCTGGTCCAGCCATTCTTAAAGGCGAAGATTAGCCAAAGCTGCCTTCTCTCCCTAATTCCATAGTACAGTAAGAGCTTGCTTTAGTTCCTTTTATGGAGCTCCAATATCTTCGTTTAGACCTTATTTCCTCACCTGAGGTGTCTACAAATGTGTCGCTAATTTAAGCCATACCTAATTTGGCCCTGGCAGTTAACATCTTGCTGCCAGTTTCAATTAGGGAGGAGAAACAACTACTGAAATCAGGTGTCTGAGGTGTAATCATATTTACTTGTAAGGAGGCCGAAAAAGCTCTTTCCCTAGACACAGGTGGCACCAGATAGCATGGTGGTTGCAAGCTTCTTTCAAACATTTCCAAAAACCTTCCAGAGCAAATGCTGACTGGTGCTCTCCTCTTTGCTTTCTCTTCTGCCTCTTCTACAGAGAGTCCTTTGTCAAGTAATATCCAGATCCTTAACTCATTAATGTGTTTGTCTTCACACTTAATTTCTTAGTGGTATAATAACTCTTTCTAAAAAGTGCAAACAGCGATTCCTTTCTCCCAATTTACAATGTGAAAATCACTCTCAAAGTTCTTACATTTTTTTCTTCTTTGCTATTCTAAAGAAGTAACTATAACACACTCTGGAAATGCCTTTCTTTTTCTTCTTTGCTATTCTAAAGAAGTAATTATAACACACTCTGGAAATGCCTTTCTCTCCCAACCCAATCAAAATGCAGTGAGCATGGCAGTGAGTAACAGAGAGCCCTGCTGCAGCCAGCAAAGCTTATCTCTGAACTGCTCCCCAGGTCTCTGCATAAGTTTCAGCTGAATCATAACTCCCAAGTATCCTTACAGCCAGGATCAAGCAGCATTATCGCAGAGCTTATCTTCCCCAGAATCTAAGCGTCGCCTGAAAGTGCTTTTCCATGAAGGCAGAACCACATCTCCAATTTATATCAGCACATTCCTGATACACAGTCGTATTTCAGTATATAACCAATCAATCCCACATATAACAACCAACTAACCAACTAAAACATCCTTTCAGCAGAGCTCTTTCTAGTCCATCTGCTCCTCTGAGTGAGAGACTGTGCCCTTTGGAACCCTGAGCAGCATCGCTGCAGGTTTGGAATCACACTACTAAGTGGATTTTGTTCTGGTGCACAGCACCAACCAGGTGTGTTCTGGACTACTACAAGAGCTTTCATGTTTTAAGAGCTATAATTAAATTACTACCTACAATAATAGACCTGAGGTTAATGAGCTCAGCTAGAGATGCTACGTTGAACCACAAGAAATGAGACAGACCCATTATGAGACGTTTTCAGCCTTATTAGACATAAGACAGATGGAACCAGGCAGCTGACTGGCCTTTTGGTGCTCGGGCAGCGTTCCCTGCCAGCGGGATGCCCCGTGGGTGCCCGGGCGGTGCTCCCCGCAGGGGCGGTGCCCCGTGGGTGCCCCGTGGGTGCCCCGGCGGTGCTCCCCGTGGGTGCGGTGCCCCGTGGGTGCTCCCCGTGGGTGCTCTCCGTGGGTGCGGTGCCCCGTGGGTGCTCCCCGTGGGTGCCCCGTGGGTGCTCTCCGTGGGTGCAGTGCCCCGTTGGTGCCCCGTTGGTGCCCCGTGGGTGCTCCCCGTGGGTGCGGTGCCCCGTGGGTGCTCCTTGGGTGCTCCCCGTGGGTGCGGTGCCCCGTGGGTGCCCCGTGGGTGCCCCGTGGGTGCGGTGCCCCGTGGGTGCTCCCCGTGGGTGCGGTGCTCCGTGGGTGCTCCCCGTGGGTGCCCCCCGTGGGTGCGGTGCCCCGTGGGTGCTCCCCGTGGGTGCCCCGTGGGTGCGGTGCCCCGTGGGTGCCCCCCGTGGGTGCGGTGCCCCGTGGGTGCTCCCCGTGGGTGCTCCCCGTGGGTGCTCCCCGTGGGTGCGGTGCCCCGTGGGTGCTCCCCGTGGGTTCCCGTCCCCCCGCCCGGCTCCCGCCGCTGTCTCCATGCGACAGCGCACCGTGGGCGTCTTCCAGCGCTTCATTTGCATAACCGCGCGAGTGGCCAATGGGCGGGCGCCGCTGCCGCTGTCATTTGCATGCGGCCGGGCGGTGGCCAATGGGGCGGCGGCGGCCGGGCGCGCGGAGGGCGATGCTCCCGGCGGCGCGCGGAGGGCGCAGCGAGAGGCCGGGCCGGGCGCGGGGACCTGCCGGGACCTGGCGGCCCTGGGCCCGGGCGGCCGCGGGGCAGCGGCGGCTCGAACATGTCGGTGGCGGGGCTCAAGAAGCAGTTTCACAAAGCCAGCCAGGTACGGGGAGCGGCGGGGCCCGGGCGGGCTTTGCTGTTGATGGGCGGTTCGCCCAGCGTTCGCTCCCGCACGGCGCGGCGGATGCCTCCTCCGTCTGTGGCAGCATCACCCTGGCATCTCCGGGGAGTGTTTCCTTCAGCTTTACCTCCGGGTCCTTTGCCTGTGTTTTTGCCTGTCAGCTTCTTGTGTTGTTCTCACAAGAGAAGGTTGCCCGTTCCATTCTTTTGCTTGGGGCTTCATGTCTTGCCTTTACTGATTAACAATTGTTATTTAATGGTGGGTTCGTGTTCGTGTTTTGAGGCCTCCGTTAAAGCTACAGCCTGTAGGGTAGCAGCTTCCCCTTAAAGAGTTCATTGTTTTAATCTTCCACAAATTGCTGGTTTATTATCCTACCTGGAATGCCATGTATTTGTCCTGCAGAGGGTATCAGATGTTTCTAGAGTTTTCCCTCCTTTTCTAGATGCTGTACCCTTATCTTCTCTAGAATGAATCTTCATCTTCTCCCGATCCCTTTATCTCTTTTCTCTGTTAAATGTGCTTTGCTTTAATAGTTTAGCTGGTTTCTTTTAAGAGAGAAACGCCTTTCTGCCAAGCAGGTAGACTGGTTGCATTCCACGGCAGGATGGTGCCAGCGCAAAAGCCCGCATTGATGCGGGGCTTCAGGATGTGGCTGCGGTGGGATTCTTCCACTGAAGGTTTTTGGAAGTCTCAGCTGCTTTGCTTGCTCATTCCAAGTCAAAGAGATCTGTATTTGTGTTGGCTGTCATTAATGATAATGATAATATCGAAATTAACCTGTAACCTATTCAGTCAAATCCGACAGCTGCTCGTCTTGGTGAGAGTGAAGAAAATAAAGGTTCATTGAATGCTTGGCTGTCCTCTTTCTAGGTCTTCCTTCAGCTCTGTAGCTTGTCAGCAGCCCAAGTGCAGAATCTGCACTTCGTTTGGATACAGAGATGCTAAATATTTGTATCTAATGTTTCAGTAGTGTGCTCTCTTTCGTGGAATGTACTGATCCTGAAAAATGTTGTGAATTGGTATCTTTTAGTTAACTTTCACTGTTCTTTTGAGAAAATGCTCGATCTGCAGGGCAAACAAATCCAAGGACAAGTTATTAAAGATTTTTGGCTTGTTTTGCATTTGACATGCTGGTAAGTGATGCAGCCTTTGCTGTGGTAAGCTTGTAACTCGAGATGCAGAAGATACTTAACTGAGGAAGTTTGAGAGGTAACCACAAGAGTCATCTTGTCTTGCAACTAGTAACAGTGCAGGTTACTTAATCCTGCTCAGATGTTAGGTAAACAAACAAACAAAAAAGGTTGGATGAGATCTGATAAAGGTAGTAATAATGGCAGAAAGGAGCTGTAGGATATATTGAATTTGACCACATTTATTGGAAAGTTGTGGTATGACTTCCAGTATTCAATACAGTGAGGAACTGCAATGCATAAGAATATTCTTCTTCTCAGGGTCAAAAGTAACGTTTTGACTCATTTTCAAATGTAGAACTCAGCAAGAAATTTTTTATCAGTTGATTGAAAAAGTCTGCTGTTATGGACAGAAATACTGCTTACTAGGAAATTCAAGTCCAGGAATAAGATAATTTTTTTTTTTTTTTTTTTTTTTTTTTTCTGCTACATGAGGTAACATAAGACACTTCTTAGGAGCTCATTCGGTAAGAATTCAGATAAGATGTTGGGCAAAATAGTAGTGGAAAATAACAGAAGAAATAACATATATGTATAGTGGATCAAAACACCCATGTCTAAACAATGAAACTGCTTATCTCTGACACACAGAGGCACAGTCATGCCTAGATGTGTAAAGTTGTTGAACTGACAAAAGTAAGGTGGAACATGAAAAGTGGAAATACTGGGATTCCATCTTTTAGAAGAATTCTTTTACAAAGTGCTAAAGCAAGCAAATGCAGAGCATGAGAGGTATTTCTCTACAGAAGATTTGTTAAATTTCCAAGTACTGTGGGATCACTTAAGGAGACACAGACCTTTGTGTATTGAGTGGCTGAGAGATGCCAATGGTAACTGTTAACAGCAGAGACAGGCATTGCTTGGGGAAAGAATGAAATTAATTCCTTTAGTGTTCCCAAAGGAGAATGGGGGCAGATGACAAAGACTGGCAAATGTCCCAGAGGACATTGAGGAATACTGGAGGGAATGAGACTTGTGCCAGGGCATGTGATTAAGGAATAATATTTGAAAGCTGACAGAACCTAAGGACAAAAAATTTGAAGGCTGAAGCAAGTGTATTAAGACAGTCTGTATTTAACAGTTCATTCAGAAATGTGAATAAATATCAAAAAAGTGACAAGATCCATATATATATACTGTGTCCATGTTAAAATAGACTTCTGTTCCATAAATAAACTACAGTTCTAAAGGAAATGTAGAGTAGTATTGATGTAGAGTATAAAAAGATTAAGTAAAATAAAATAAATGGAGTTATGGAATAATTCTGCTTACTCTTACTGAACCACTGAACTTTTTTGCAAAAGAGCTGCATTTCAGTTTTGTTGTTGTAGAAGGCCTGCCTCTTCTGTGTGTCTTTGTGTACAGGTTTTGCATTGACTGGTGGTGATCACCTTTGTGTGTAGGCTTAAATTCTAAGTGCAGGAGTCCAGGAAAAAAGCAAAAATTTTGATTTTATACATGCAGTTGAGGTTTCTGGAATGTTTGTCTGGTGCTTGTCAGCTTGGTTTGTCTGAAGTTACAGTTAAGTAAATGAGTGTTTGCTTTATGAAAGGTCAGCAGCTAACTTTTATGGTCACTAACGCCCTTGCCAAAATCAGGCATGACACGCTATTGCAAACTTGGTTGGTGTAGTAAAAAGTCACCATGGGTCTGTCTGTTTGCAATCCAGTAATTCACAAGAAGTGTTCTGATGGTTTTCCCCTAGAATTTTTTACCCAATTGTATTTTTTTTCCCATTGAAAATTGCATGTGTTTGTTGTTCTTCACTGAAGTGTCTGGTAGTGAGATCTAGAAAAGAACTCTTGTGTTACAGTATCTGTTGAAATTCCTGCAGGGAGGTCTGCACCCCAGGGGCAGTAGGGTCTTAGCTGTTTTTCTGTACATTCCTATATATAAAGCTGCAGTGCTACTCCCTTGTCTGTCCCCTAATGATTGCTTCCCCTGGTGTCACAGAATGGATAGACCCAAAGCTTGGATGTGTCTCAAAGTTTCTGTGTCTGTTATGTAGTGATAATACCCTTCACGCTATTAGAATTTTCTTTACTATGCTTTCTGCTTACTGGGTTATAAGTTTAAATTGAAGTTCTTTAATTGAAAGTGGACTGCAATGAGGATCACTTCCATTCTCTCCATTAAATATCAGTGGTGATTCCTGGAGTATAACTCATTTGACTAATGAAATACCAAGCAGAACCCATGAAGTGTCTTAGCACCTCTCACTGGCTGATAAGCAAGGCCAGGCTGTTTCTCAAAGCTGATTAACTAATGTGCAACTCCCATGAAATCCAGCTTTTTTTTTTTTAAATATATTTTCAAATATAATTTTTTAAATTAACTTTCGTGGAGTTGTGTTTGCAATGAGAGTTTGTGTCCTGTTGCTTTCAGCCTCTGCCAGATCTGATCTGTTTTCCTGTTTTCGATTTGAAAGCGTTTGATGTAGGTGTGTGTATCTCTGCCTGCTGGTTCTGCAGCCCTTGTTCTCGTGGTGGCTGTGCATGTGGGATAACCCAGGTGGTGGGAGGACTGCATCTTCTGGTGCATACTGGGAGTATTTTTAGAGTTTAGAAAAGCAGGAGGCACAGAGAGTGAATAAGAAAGCCTTAATAGGTGTCAGACGCATTTCTGATTTCTGCTGTGCTCTAAAACCACAGCCAGGTGAGGATCTCTGTGTAAAGATGTGGGATTTTTCGAAGTACTTGGAGGCTGGTGAGCTCAGAACCTCACTCCCCTCGGCTGTTTTGAAAGCTCAGCCACGATACTGGCATAGGAAATCTGCTGTTGAGTTTGAATTCACACTTATAAAATATTTTTTTAATTAATTGTAGCTGAAGGCTGTGTGTAGAAGCAGTTTCACTCTCAACAGCTTATTCATATTGTATTTCTTGGGCTTAGTTTCTCAGAGCTAGTGGAAAGTAAGGCTTTTCTGAGGAAACACAACTACCAATATTCACAACTATTGTGAATACCTTATTTGTAATGGGATCATCAACAGCTACTGTAGCCTCTGCAGGCTGGGTTCTTAAACCTTCTCCTATTGTCAGTGGAGAAAGAAAGGCTCCAAGAGAATGTGAATCAGGAGCTGGTTCTATTGTCTATAGATAGAGCTTAAGGGGGAACAGATTTTCTAACCAAAACAACCAAAACCTGTTACTACTTTTTTTTGCTTTCTGAAAATGATTTAGCCTAGTGTAATAAATGTATCAATAATACGCTCTGTGTTTTAATTTCTTATGTATCCTGAGTGGCATTTCTCTTTTCAAGTGCTGCAATTTTTTTAGCATTTTTAAAAAAGCCTTTTACTGTTTTTTAAGAGTTTTTAAACTTTCAGCTATCACTAACAGTTGCAGGGATGCTGCTTCATACCTCCCAGATTTCTGCTTTTGCTCCTTTAATTTATGTGGCATTTTGATCCAGTCTGTTGGAGTGAAAACCAGCTCAGAATCAAGACCACCTTGTTCCCCAGACATAATAAGTTGTGTGATTGGATTTTGTTGTTAGGTTATTTGGGGTGATAGTGGTGTTTTTCGTTTTTTTTGTTCTCTTGACTATTTTTCTTCTCTGTTATGTTGTAGATACTAGCCCAGACATAATATTTAAGCCTTTTTAAAGTCTGTGTTGACACTGAGTTAATACACAAAAGCTTCAGTTACACAAGTGCTTGATAGCAAAGGAAGTACTTTGGTAAACTTTATACTAAGAGAACCTGATCCTGACAGTAAGACATGAAAGGAAACTTTATTGCCTACACGCAGCTATATTTATTTCCCAGGACTATAAGCTGTTACCATACAGTCTGTTAGAGATACTGTCCTTTAACAGCCAGTGTGAACTGGGCATGATAAATCCATGACAGTAGTAGAGAGAAAGCTTCTGTCCTATTCCTACATTTTATTAGATAATTGGATTTACTTTTCTTCAAATCTTACAGAATTGTGGAAGAAGAACGGGTGAAAAGGACATTAGAATTTAGTTTCTATTCTGATATGTTTTGAAATAAATGATTATACTACTTCTGCTTCTTATCAGCTGCTAAGGTAGCCTGCCAGTAAGGCAGAAGTGTAGCAAAACGAAACTATGAGTGTTTCAGTCAGCATATGTACAAGTTAGCAGAAGGTAGAGGTCATGTGCTCTGCAGCCTTTAACAATGCAGCTCTCAGAGCCTGCAATAGAGGGATCATAATGCAGTAAATTGGAAACCTAGCAGAGATGCAGCTGCAATTTGGAAGGAGGTTATTTATATTTTACACATAAAATATTTATATATGAAAGTCTGAATGGCATTGCAATAGAGAGTGGCATAATAGAGTGGGAGCTGAACTTTCTCCTTGAATTCATCTCCTTTTATAGCTTCTTGGCTTTGCTGTAGAGTTTTGCACAGGCATCCTGAAAGTCGAGTGAGAGCTGGCACTCCATCCCAAGCTCCTGCTGTTGCCTGAGTCACTGCGGCACATGCTGGGTAATACATTGCAGTGCAGGCTCCTGAGAATCCTGCAATGCTGAAAAACAAACAGCCAAGTGAAGCACAGCAGCAGCACTGCATTGAGATTTTTTCAGCAGCACTTGGTGTTACCTGAAGTTGCAGTGCAACCACTTTCTCTAAACACATACGTAATTCAAATATAAAATGCATCCCATTCTCCACAGCTTCTGTAAAAACCATATAAACCCCAGACTTGGTCTTATAATGATATTGTTAAGGACAAGTTCTTCTGTTTACGTTAATGTCACTTTCACCCTGGTTTATTGCCACGCTCTAGTTCTGTATTGTGCTGAGTTCTCACTGTTGGTCTCTTTTCTGTTCATGAAAGGCACTGCTGGAGTTTTATGACTAGTTGAGAATTGAAGATGCAGGTTTTAACAATGCTTTTCACAAGTCCACTTAGAAAAGGGCTATTCAAATTTCAGGTTACACCTTCAATTTGATTTTCGAGAGCCCCAGTGTCCTATCACTGTGTACATGTTTCTGTTACTAAAGTTATTAAGAGTTATATGCCTTGATGGGAGGATATACCAGTTAATTTCCTGCAGCATCTCAGATAGCAGCAGCTGTGCATGTGAAACACAAAAATAACTTGGCCTTACATACTTTCTATTCAAAGGACAATGCCAAGCCTCTGAGGAGAATCAATTCTGTTTCTTTGCTAGCCTAATTAAGGTGCATTTTTGATACTGTACTTGTTTTTAATGAACTGTAATGACTACAGTGAAATTAGTCAACTGAACATGACTTAAGAATCCAGGACTCAAAGGAAATCAGGGGGTTCTAAAATTCTGTTTTTTAAGAGTACCATTGTTTCTGTTTTTGTGCAGTCAGGTTACAGATCGAAGGTGAAAAAGTGGGGAAAATATTTTTTAATTATTTTCTTAACCAAGCTAAAAAGAAATATAAAAACCAAGTATTAGTGGTCCTAGGTAGTAACAGCCCCTTTATTCCCTGTGTGTTGCAAATGCTAGTAGGTCTTAGTGCTCTCACTCTTTTTCTTGCAGATGCAAATGAATATGGTACTAGAAAGTGACCTGAGTTCAAGGATAAGGAGCTAGTCAGTGGCAGAACCAAAAGTAGATTATGTGCTTCCAGACTATTGATGCAATGTCCAGTTGCTGTGGGTTTTTTAAAAAAAAATATTGTTTTTGAAATTTATTTTGCATATGTATCAATAAATGCAAAATGTAGATATGAGTTCGGATTGAAGTTTTCGAATAAATGTGATGTAATTTCACTGACTCAAAGTTCAGCAAGGTTGAACATGGTATTTTCAGTTACCTTTACTGTATTTAATACCCCTCTGGAATGAACAAGCAGTCTTTTAGAAACTGGGATTTTCAGGTGATGGTATCTCCTCAGCAGAAAACAGTGGGGGCGTGTGTGTCTGTGTGTGTGTGTGAAATGTACTTGGTGCCATAAACAAAATGTTGGATTGGGGGTCAAAAAGTCAGTGTTCTGCTTCAAAATTATGATTTTGCCTTTTGCAATCCTGTTGAGAGAGCTAGAAAGTGAAATATGGTGCCTGTGCCATCTGTATGGGCAGGGAATGTCACAAACGTGGGAACGCTTTGTCTTTCATTCCCGCAGAGAGTGTAGCACCTGCCAGCTTGGCATCTGGGTCACAAAAGATGTGTGCAGGGTGAGGGGGGAAGGAGACCCATTAAATGAGGAAATAGGTAATCAAAGACTGTAACCTTTCATCAATTCAGAACCAGCAGTTCCAGTCTGCTCTTTTGAAATTTCTTCCAAAGAAAGTAATATTTTTAAAGATGTTAGGATGAATTCCGTGTGTGGTGTGATCTGCTTGGATGACTGCCTGAGGCACTGGAACATAGCAACTGTTACTTACCTTTAACTGTTTATCATTTTATGGCTTAAGCTTCTGAATAACCCCTACTTGTTCTTTCCCCTGTACATTGTAGTAACCACCTAGGATTCAAAGGGCCATATCCACTGCTTTGTTTTGTATGGAGAATGCAAGAATCATGGCATTTTCATTCTGAATTTGATGATTAAGAGTTTCCCTTCAGTGATCTCTTCAGCTGTGATTAAAGGTTCCTGTTTCATGGGACTAGGCATGTCTTGCTACTGATGGATGTACTGCCTTCTTTGTAGGAATTTCTTGCTGCAGAGCCCTGTGCCCCCACAGAGGGGGACAGAGCCCTTTGACCTCATTTGCACCAGTGCTTTATAGCTCATTGGGGAATTCTGCAGAGGTCTGTGTTCTGTGTGTAAATTATACTTGGAAATTATTTCAGTTTTCTCTGTCATATGTTTAATTTGATAACAATAGAAGTCAATTCTGTGTGCATGCTGAGGGAAGTTTCTGTCCCCATGGATGAAGTCAGCGGTGCATTTCTGCACTGCTGCTCTTACTACTAGAAAGAATTGTGCTTTGTGGAGATGTCTTTCCAGTGTGTGTCTTTCTTAGAAATGGAGCTGAGGAGACCTGTTATCCCCAGTTGTATTGGAGTTTGTGGTGTTGTGTGTAACAGTGTCTTCCTTCCTAAAACCACTGGCATATTTTGAAATGGAGTTACGAAAATAAGGCAAAAATGTACAGTGACTTCCTCTCCAAACTAGTCATGGTGAACAAAGTGATGAAATAATGGTTGTGAGGGGTTTTTTCTTCACTTTTCACTCTGATACATGGAGGTTTTCTAGTAAGTGAGTGAAAGGAGCAGGGATTATTACAAACTTTCAGATACATTAAAGTGCTTGAGACTTGTTTGTTCCATTTAGGTTTTCCAACTCTTGATGAGCACAGATTGCATTAGCAAAGAGCGAGCTATCTTAAGTCCTTTCTTTTTTCCCATGGGTAGTATTTCTAAGGGCCTCCATGGATTCTAGCTAAGTCAGCAGTGCTGCTGGAAGCACGTTGATGGATTTTTCAAAATATTTGAGGAATGAGACTTTTAAGGCCATTAAAAATTCAGTTGCATTTGTAGCAGACCCAGGAACTGGAAGCACGTTGCTTCACAGTGCTCTGATGCTGGGTGTGAACTTCGACTTGGGAAAACTGTGAACTAAAATGCCTTAAAAAAAAAGAAAAAGAAAGAAACAAATAAACGAGAAGCCTCTCAAAGAGTGCAGACAATATGCTTGTTGATTCAAAGGGAAAGTGCACAATCCACGTACAGCAGAACCAGGTGGATTGCTTTGAGTAGCAAGTAATGGGGGCTGACTGTGTGGCAGAAGAATGTGGGTGTTTCACACTGTACCAAAAGCACAGGAAACTACAGGACTGGCAGCTTAGATAAGTAGGAATGATGCCATTTAAATCAAAATAATGTGCAGTAAAAAGTAAGGATATGAGAAGGAGTTCTCAGTCTGTTTTATATTGATTTAAAATTCACACAGCTTGTCTAAGTGCTAAAACATGTAAGCAGCAGTTTAATAATATTGAAGGACAAATTTCTAACTTGAATATGTGGAATGGAATTGTGTAAGAATTACTGTCTGGAAAGTAGTTTCTGAAAGGGCAATAAACAGATTATTTGTCATTTTTCATGCATAAAAAGTAGACTTGCTGATAAACATGCAGAAGTGATGATGAGAAATAGCATGCTAATGTGAGGAGAAGTTAATTCCAAAGCGAATCAACTAAAAATTACAGTTTTGACTGTCAGTGTATCTGGCTGTGTACAGCTTCTGTTGAGAGTCTTGTTCTGCTTCCTCTGCACAGCTGTAGTGGATGATCTTGACCACATTTTTGCTGGTAATGGATTCACTAAAACTATCACTTTAAACTATGGCACTGCCAAGGAAGTTTTTACTTTAGATAAATAGTTGTATAGTAACTTTTAAAACTAATACTTCTAAATATTTGCAACGTATCTTTTAGTGTTAGCAGCTCTTGAACTTCGACAGATTTAAAAATATTTGGCCCAAATACATAAGCTTTGGGCTTAAAGCTGTAAGTCACTGTTAAAAATGCCCTCATCTTGTCTATGTTATTTCTCCTGTAGCTGGTCCACGCTGGTGCTTAAAACTGTTTGCCAAGTAATTACTGAGACTCAGATAAACTGCTTTGGTGTTGAATGTATAATGAATAGGTCTGACTTAAGGAAAGGTGATGTGAGTATATTCTGGCTTTACAGAAATCAGAATTAGGTTATCCATTACTTTTTCCTGCTCTTTGACAGGGCTCTTTGACATCAGTTGTGTCAAGTGATCCTGCTAATCGTGCATGTGGGCACTGAGGATGTGTAGTGCTTGGTGTCCTGATAACGTGGTCCAGTGTATTCAGCCTTTAAAAAAAAAACCTCGAACTTTTAGATCAACTGATTTGTGTTTAAATGGATTTTCAGTAAAGTCATGGAATAAGCAGAAATCTCTGGTGGTGGAAATGCAGGAGGGCAATTGGGTAGTCATGAATTATGCAGAACATTACCCATGTTTTAAGAAGTAAATAATATTTACATGTTTTAAGGATTTTGATTTCCTGTTCTGCATATGCAGGCTATGATTGATGTGTTGCTTGATCTCTCCTATTTGACAAACTAGGATTTATTTCTTTGTTTCAAATGGTGTAAAAGAAATACCAACAATAGCATGTTACTCTAGTGGGAAAATGGTGCAATTGGCTATTCTATAGCAACTCTAACAAAGTCAGACTTCATGCAGGATCCAGCTACAGGGTACCACACTAATCCATTAAGTTGTAAAATACTTGCACAGCTTTACATCCATGGATAGTTCTGTGACTGTTGATGTGCTGAAAGCTGACTAGACCCTCCTGAGTTCAGGACTGTGCTGCAATCAGTGATGTATTTAATGTTAACTTTTGCAAGAGGATGTGGAAGCCATCTTCCTGAATAAGATAGGGTAGTTTAACCTGAGAAAAGAGTGAAGGATCCAGTTTCTGGGTTTAATTCCAGGGCATTGTGCTGGAACTGGTCACATAATGTTCTGGGAACATGAAGTGTATTCAATTCCTCTTAGGAGCTATGAATCAGAGTAGTGCTCTCTTCCAGAACTATGACTGACAATATGCCAACATTCTCTAGAACAGAGCATAGATTTTCACTAGACTGAGTGGCAATGGTAGCTGTCATATGAAGAGAGCAGAAATGAATTGACCAGTACTGAATGGGCAAGGTGATGTAAAGCTTACTGATTTAGGGCATAGAGGTCATTAAAGAGGTCAGAGCATCTCACTGTACACACACCTTTCCACTGCCTGTGCAGGTACAATGTTTCTGCAGTCAGCTTTAACAGCTGGATGCCATCAGATGCAGGATAAAGTTGCATGGTAGCTTGCATCACCCTACATCTAGGCTGTGGTAGCCTTGCTCTACCTTCAGGGTAAAGTCCTGTCCACCTGCTTGAGTTAGCTCTAGTCTTGTGTGATCACACACACTAAGCTGTTAGAGGCAGCTTATCTGTCTCAGAATCAACCCAGCTCCAGTGTGTGAGCAGCTTTCAGGTGGATTAACCCACTGAAGAGCTCACAGCACGCAAGAGTCACTACTACCAGTACAAGGGAAATGGAGGGAATGTCTCAACAGGGATGAAAAGGATTTAGAGAAGGCTAAGCAGCTGTGGAAAAGTACCTTAATGATTATTAGAATGTTTTGTTCGCAGAGTAGAATAAACTATGCTTTGCAAGGGATTTGTATCTCATTGACATTCTGAGTGATGAGCCAACAAGGAATCTCTGCTACCAGCTCACCCTGGGTTAATGGTGACTGTTGTGAAAATGATAATATATCATGTGAGGGCAAAAAGATCTATCCATAATCCTGCAGGCCTGGAATCCAAACAGGATGGCTGAGTGGTTTAAGTGAAACGGTGATCAACCTGGATGTGGGTAAAAGGAGTGTTCCTGGTGAAAGCAGCACCTCAAGCCACAGTGAGATCTGAGAGTCTTCAGCCTGACTTCAGTGAAAGACTGAGAATGCTGTTGAAGGAGAGAGGAAACACATTTCTTCAGTGGAGGAAAGAGTGCCTTTATTTCAACCAAGAGGAGTGTCTGGGGAAGGAAGTTCTGCTCAGCTGGAGTAAGCACTAGTGTGACAAATGATGTACAACAGAGACACAAGTCAGGGTGAAGTTGTCAAAGGATGTTAAAGGTAGCAAGAGGCAAGCTAATCAGTAAAAAATAAGTGTGGTGTAACTTCTCATGTTCTCTCAATACTCTGGACAAAACAGAACGTTTTGAGGGACTTCCTTGACAATTACTTATTAGCATCTGTAAAAGCAATTTTTAAATACAGTCATGAGAGACATCCAGTATAGAAACATCTTAAATGACAGAGGAGTGAGGAGTAAGAAGATAATATGAAAGGTTCTCATATTACTTGTAAAGGGAGTGTGTAAAGGGGTTGTTTAAATCTCTGTTTTTAAGGGTTTTGGTTTATAGTATAATCACCCTTTCCCATCTTTGCAGTGGGTATATATGAGTGTATCAAAAGGAAGCCACACCTTCCTTACAAGCACAGAGAACAACTTTAGAAAGGGGGATTGTTTTAAGGCCAAATGAGAATGGTATTGCTGCCAAGTGAAATTTTGCACTGGGAACCTGTGGAGGGAGGAAGAAGTGTTAATGTGGTAACAGCCAGTGGAATGCATGCAGTGTGTAACTTGTCATTCACAGCTCCAGCTCCTCTCCATGCAGAGGAAACAGGATGAAATATTGCCCAGTTGTACCTGAAACAAGATGCTGAAAGAGAGGCAGAAAATGGTTCTGACAGGCACTGAGGTGCTGCTTGTCCTGGTCACCCTGGGAAGGACGAGCTGTCTCTGTGGGATGCACCCACTACTTCTACTTGTCTGCAGTGCTCATGCACATTCTGTCTCTATATTGGCTGGACGAGCAACTGCCAAACAGACCATAGTTTAGAATAAAAATCCCCAAAATTTGCTTTTCAAAGAAATTCAGAATGTTTTTTTTTTTTTTTTTAAAGAAGAGTTTGGAACTGAGTGAAAAGTCAGTGAAATTGAAAAATGAGGAAGGATAATCACTAAAGCTATATTTTTATGGCCCTTTGATGGCTTTACATTTCTCTTTTTAGTGTATGCTCACTTTCACAAACAAGATTTTAAACAGATTAGGGAACAGTATTTTAGATTTGCAAAATGAAATATGGAAGTAAAAGTGTGATTCTGTGAGCATGGAGATTCATGGTTTCAGGTATGTCATTGTTCTTGGCTATTTGAGCTCTCACATCAATTAATTTAAATTACTGTCAGAGACATTGGTGTAATCAGGTTTTCTCATTAAAAGTACTTGTATCTTCTCTTCTGAGAAGTGGACAGTCTTGAGTCTGACACTGTTACATTTTTTTGAGTAGGCTTGCAGAACAAATAATGTGTCTGTGTCCTAGATAGGTTAGTTTATTACATTTGAATTCTTACAAAGATGTTTTCCCTTAGAGATGGGTACAATAATGGTGACTTTGAATTTCCTGATCTATAAATGCGTGTGTCAACATCAGTGTTGAGTTCTTTAGGAAACAGTGGAGGTTTGTCAGGAAGAGTTCAAGGTTTTGCAGTACAAAGTAGTTTTTGTTGTACAATGTGTGTGCTGAAGAATAGCTGCAGCAGACAAGTCGGACTAAAATGCTCAGTAATAGCGTGACGTGTCACCGCCTGGTGCGAAATGAGTCACTCTCTATAGAGATGCAAAATCACATTATAGAGTCTAGAGTCTTGTACTTTATTCATATATGGACAAGACTGTCCTTTGTCCCTGATAATGGTTTTCTTCAATATCTGTGTGTGTCTAATTTAAGCCCACAGACAGCATTGCATTGGTGTATGTACCATCTCCTGCTGACGATCTGTTTGATTCGTGCCATTTGCCTCCATTTTCTCAGGGTTCTGTATCTTACTCTCCTTTTTCTATACTTTTTCAGATTTGATTAAAGACTAAGTATAGTTGTCAAACTGGAGTGACTATTTTGTCATATGTAGAAATACTGGCCTCAGAGCTGTATTTGTTTGGGCTTGCTTCAGAACAATTGTTTATGTTCTGACTGAACAGTTGCAATAAGTAGGAAAGATCATTCGGTGCTGCTTGGAAAGATCACATTTGAAGTCATCAAAGGGCAGTGGGAAATGTTTCTGTGCAGAGAATTGGAATAAGTCTGGAGAAAGCATGAGAGAGTTACTGGAGCTCTGTGGTTTATGCAATGGCATAGAGATGAAGGCTTTGTTTAGGAATATGATTTTTCTTGTTGAAATGTGTCTGGATTTTGCCACAAATTGGATTTATAGGCAAGGAGGAGTAGGCAGTGTGTAGGTAACTGGAAAAACTGCCATGAGATGGATGCAGTTTCTGGAACATACTTCTCAGTGTTTTTGTTGCTTCCAAAGTTCAGTAACTGCCAAGGGCATCAAGTGTAAAAGCACAGTGGTTTAGAAGGGCCTATGTGAACCCTGTGTTTCTTACTTTTTCATCCCACTGGTGTGGTCAAACAGAGTGAAAATTGCAATGTTACTGGGTGTACTCAGCCTGTGTAGGTACCTGGGAAGGATGCCAAGTCTGATAGGGATTTCAAGTTTAAAGCACTTAAGACTAGATCACAATCACAATGTGTCTCAGAATTACAGAACTAGAAGCAGCAGCTGTGCCCAAGTTCAGCTGGTTTAAGAGCCTGTAGGACCTGGAGGTAAAAGTCCAAATTCAGGATAATGATATTACTGCAGTAGATTGTCTGGGTAAGCTAATAACAAGTTCCATTAATCACTGGGTGGTCCAGCTCATTTGTGAGAGGCTATGGGGGAGCAGAGGGGGAAGAATTGTGTTTGAATTGTTCTTTATTGGAGTTCAAGTCCTTTGGCCAGAATGGCCTGGAATAGCAGGGGCTGGGCCACTGCTGTTGAGATGCTGTTCTAGGTCTCTGTGGCTGGAATCAAGCTTCTGCTTTGTGACAGCTGCTCTTCTTCCCTTCAAATGTACAACTCATTTCCTTTCACATTGTTCAGGGGCTCATGTTTAAACTGTGCTAATGGTTAAAAAGAATGAGGAATGCCTGTAAATAGGAAGGGGAGAAAGCTGCTCTATGTTATGGGGAAGAAATAAAAGGCACATTTTACAGCTACAGTTGAGGGTCCCTCCATAATGATCTGTATGTGATTACTGATTGCTTAGTATTTTTCTGTCAAAAAACTTAGTAAAGAAAATTATCTCAAATACTGTATGCATTGTAAGAGAAAGGACTTAGCCTTTTAGGTTTATTAAGTGGTGGAATACATTCCTTTAAACATTTCTGCTAGAATTACATTAAACATTCTGTATGCTTCTAACTCATGGGTTTAATGTTACCTGGTAGAGCTGTAGGTCTCACTTGAAGCTTAAATCAAAAAGTGTTTTGCTGCTGAAGGCAGGAGGAGACTCAAGTCCCATTTAAAAAATGAAGGGTTTAATACATGCTGATGACATTTTGTCTAAGTGACAGATTTCTAATCAAAAGCCTCTACTCTTGCAGGTGGTTTAGAACCAAGGTGTGTTGCATTTTCTGAGCCTGGCAGTCAGTGTGCTTCATAAGCCATTTGATGAGTAGTTGTTCACAGTCAGTGCAAGTGGTGATGCTTATCTGGTGTGTTCTTAAATGTCCCTGCATCTGTGGGAAAGTGCTTTTGCAATTTAAAGGCAGAAGGTTAAATTTAATGAAATGTGGAGTCATAAAGGGTGCATATTAATGTGATAGAAAACAAACCTGATAGAAGGTGGCTTTTCAAGGAAAGGTTTATTGCAAGTCTCTTTGAAAGCAAAGGTAGCTTTTATCTCTTTCTGGCTGTTTTCTCCCTGCTCCTTTTGTTATTTTCTGTTTCTCAAAATAACAGCAAGAACATGATCTTGTCTGGGATGTTCTTTACAGTATTTCTGTCCTAGGACTCTATTCTTTTAACCTTGAGTTGAAATCATAAATTACCAGGATAAACCAGTCCTGTACTTCGATAAAAGAGCATGAGAGTGTACCAATAAATGACTCCTGAACAGAGCACTGAAGAGAACAAAAGTATATGCATGTCTTGATGGGAACAGAAAAGACACACTAGCAGGGAAAAAGGAAGGAGGGGCTGGCTTGTGAGAGAGATTATTTAGGATGGAAGGTTGAATGATTTTTATCATCTGTAGATGCACAAAGTAACTGGTCTTTCTGAAGTGTTTCATTTCCTGCCCAAGTATAATTTCTCTGCACAATTTATCAAGCCACTGCTCCTAGATGTGGGAACATTTTTTTTTTTACACTTATGCAGCAAAAAATGGAACAATAGCTAGACAATTCTTGGTCCCTCTGAGTTGGGCTTAGCATTGGAACTGTCACGATTAGACCTTTTTCTGGAAAAAGTGTGTGTGTGTGTGTATGAGATTTGCTCAGGTTTTGGGCAGGCCATACATCCAGCAGAGGTGGAGAGAAGTTATGTTAGAACAAAACTATGGAAACTGAAAGAAACATAAGGCAAAGAGGGGCAAGTGGTAATGAGGGGTGATGCAACTGAGAGAAAAACAAACTAAATGGTAGTGGAAAGAGACTAAAATAGAAGAAAAAAAGGTGCCAACGTTACCAGTGATTAGTAAATGAGGAGAAAACAACATTTCTTAGGATGCATGGCTTTCTTAACGTGTCTGTGAGAGAGAAAACATACAAATCTTAGTAGAAGTACTCAAGGGATGGGCGAGAGTGACAGCTCTGCACTCCTGGGCTGCAAGGTGAGGTGAGCACCCCCAGGGCACTGCCAGGAAAACCTGATGCAGGAGGTGAGTGCCTTAACAGAGCTGACTGCCCCTGGCACAGGGCTGGGGGTAATACAGTCAGTGGTAAAGTGATTTCCTTGCTTTACCCTTCCCTGCTTGTTTCAGTTTTTGAGCACTGAGCCAAACTCTTCTATTTCTCAGTCTCAAAGACGATGATACCCTAACAAAGAGCAGGCTTTGTCCTGGTGTTTGAACCTGTGGCATTGATTTAACCTTGATGGGATAGAGGAGCATCGGTTTCGCTGTCTCTCTCCCAGGAAGGCAAGCAGTGTTTGTACTTCAGCCTTGCACAGGAGCTTCAGCAGTCTTTAAATTGTCACTGGGACCCTGGGAACCCAGCTGCTAGTGGCTGCTTAGGGATTGCTTTGAATTGCTACATCCCTTGTGGGGATATATTCCATTCCTGCACCTCTTCTCCACTGTCTGAACTGTGATGGTTGGTACAGCTTCAGGCCACGTCTCACCAGAGGCTCTGAAACTGGGATCCTCAGGCTCAAAGAAGAAATTGTAGCAAAATTCTTTGAAAATAGAGCTAAATTCAAATAGGCTCACAAATGAAATGTAGGAATAGAAAGTGCTAATGTTTTAAATAGGACTCGGAATTAAGTTATTATGGAGCATTAAATGTGCTACTCTTTCAAAAGCAGTGATTTCTGCCGTGGTTTCCTTTAAAACTTCATTTTTGCAAACTCTGGCACTGATCATATGCGTGAGAGAAGTGCCAGCTTGAGCTAACTTTGCAAGTGCAGAGGACTGGGATTTGAGAAGTAAAAGGAGGCATGTAGTGGACTCCTGGCAGAAATCAGTGCATTCATTGCAGGAAAAAGAAAAAATGTAAAAAGTAAAAATGGAACTTTTTTCCCAGTAAAAAATGGGACTTCTGTGTATAATTTAATACTATTACATGTGCTTTTTGGGTAGGTAGGATTGCCTTTGCTTTGCAAATAATCATGCAGCGTTTCTTTGCAAAAGTGTATCTTTTCATTTGCTCTGACAGAGTGCTGCCAAGCCAGGAGCCTTCAATCTGAGCTTTGTTGTGCAAATCTGCCTTCTTTCTAGAGCACTCAAGTTTCTTTGTACTTTTTAAGCATCTAGCTCATTTTTGTGAAAAAAGTATTTGCTGATTGTCAGAATTCTTAATGCTGTTTGAAATGTGTTAGGCCACAGTGCTGTGGATCTTGCTGTGCACCTTGTAGTTTGCAAGGAAGTGATGGGTCCAAACGTGCACAGGTAACTCCACAGTCAAGCAATGGTTTAAATGTTGGCAATTTCTGTAGTGTTTTCTTTGTGGTAATTGGAGACCATACACAGAAGCTGCTCTAAACTCCATGTACCCTAAGGTTCTGTGTTTCGGATGTATAGACTGATGAAGAACATAGATCTATTATAGATCTATTGGATGTATAGACTGATTAAGAAAATACCCACAACCTATCTGGCAATTATATTTGAATATAAATAACAGAAGCCTTTGCTGTGCCAGAAGAAACTCGAGGACAAAATATTTATTGAAAAGAAGACATTAAGTAATAGTAATGCAGTAGTAGTAGTTTAGCTGCTCTCAGCTGTTTATGACTAGAATCTGAAATGAAACAGAGCTTGTATCCTGGCAGTGTTGAGTCCTCTGTGCTTCTCTGATGAGTCTCTTGGGTTAGAATCTTAAGAAGTATTTACATGCCTAGAGATTTAGATAAGCACTTGGTGGGGTGTTCAAAAGCATCCAGGTCCCTAATACCTCTTGGCTTACTTAAGGGAATATGGGAGTGTGTATATGCACATGTGCATGTGTATAAAAGCTGTTGATTAATTCTATTATTTTGAAGAAAAATCATATCAAATTCAATAGGAAATAACATTCCATCCCAGTCTGCTGAGCCACTGAGTTACTTCACAAATACTGCTATGCTTATATCTTCTTTTCCTTTATATATATTTTTTGTTTTATTCTTGGTTTTCATTACTTGCTTGTATTTGTTGAAGCAAAGGGAAAAGTTGTTAATCTTTGGGCCTTCTGACCTGCATGGAAAAGAATGTCATTTGACTCATCATTTTTCAGAATTTAAGTGTTACCACTCAAATTTTGAAAAACTGGAGCCATCTAGTCATATCTGTTTTAACTTGGAAAATAGATATGAACACTTTTCACTTTTCCACAGACTGTACAATAAAATCTTTCTTGCTTAGATTGTACACTCATCTTTTAATTTTTTGTGACAAAATCTGAAATTACATTCTCACAATAAATAATTTGCATTCTCATTATAAATAAATAGTGCAACTCAAAAATTGTGTCCCATAAACATAACTTTCCCTTGTTTTGCCTACTTAGTAGTATAGATAGAATATTTTATTTAAGACTGCATTCCTCAGGGCAAAAAGTGGAGATCTGGGACCCTAGCATTTTCATTTCAGAGGTAGCAGTTGTTTGCTGTGTGGCCAAGGACAAGTCAGTTTAACCCAAATTCAAGTATTTAGTCTTCCAGTTCCTCTTCTACATTAATGTTGTATTAGGAGCTTGGATGTGTGGTTTCAGCCTGTATGCATTTGTTCCCCATGTTTCCTGAAGCATCCAAAGCTATAGCAGTGGCTAAAAAATAGTTCTTGCTGAGAGCAAAAAGTCTGGAATCCAGACAGGTGGAAAAGCAGCACAAGTAGCATGGGCTTGCTTTTAATGAGACACTTGAGACCTTTGGAGCGTCACAGACAGGGTGAAGCTGTCCATTACATCATGAGGATAAAATATTCTGAATATGCTACGACCTTTCTCTTGCTTAGAGCAAGAGACAGCACCCTTCTCAATGTGCAGACTTCTTTGTAAGGCTAGATTACACAGTCTGTATTTACACATACTTTGGCTGGATTTGGTTAATAAGCTTATTTTAAAAGGCTGCATGATTGTGTGCAGACGAGATCAGCTGGGTACAGGATTTTGAGTGTTGACTAAGCAACAGCAAGTGCCCAGCATTCCTGACCCTACTTAAAATTCTCTTGCTGGCATGGACTTACTTGTAGAACAACTTTAAGCGATATCAGAGCTAGAATTCAATGTCTGATGTTTCTGTTACTGAATTAATAAAAAAAACCCTCCAAACCAAGCCATATGTAATTTTGTGCCTAATTCTGGCAGAAAATTACATACAAGAAATACACTAGGAAGAGCACAGGAATCATGGGGTAAATTCTCAGTATTGCTGTCAAAGAAAGGAGATTAATTTTTTTTTTTAAAACAGATCTAGCAAATATCAAATTGATTAATAAATAATCTTTTGGTAGGTGTTATTATTGACTTTCATAAAATGCAGGACCATGTCTGGCATATTGGCCTGTTTTTACAGGTTCCTTAGTTGTTTAATGCCAAGTGCTTCATCTTACCTAATCAATTGTAGACCTTTTCTGAGAGCAAGAGGTGTTACTATGTCTTTTGCTGCTTTCCTGAGATGATGAGTTTCTAAAGTACATCCACAGAATTTTTCAATCTGTCAAGATCTTTAATATACTCATGTCTGTTTCCTTTTTGTTTTCTTTCTTTTTCTTGAAAGAGCAGGAATCAAAAACTATTTAATGCATCCTGGCGTTCCTGTCAGCAGAAAGAATTGCAAGGATGCTGGGAATTAGAGCTGTGGTCAAACACCCACATCACAGACACTGCGTGGCAGATGTTTCTGTAAAGTCCTCATTAGCTTTGTTAAAATGGCCACTCTTCTCTTTTGAAAAATTTCTATTGTGATAGTCCTCCCACATGGCAGAATCTTTTGTTTAGACTACGTAAAATCAGGCAGTTCAACTCGTAACACTCTAAACTACTTTCTTCCATCTATATTTTTGGATTATGTAAGTCCTTCCTCAAGAAAAGACACATTCCTCAACCAGCAACCACGTTTGTCATGTTCTTGGGCTCTGTGCCTTTTCCTTTTTCTTTGATGGGGTTTCCCAAGCAAAGGCTGTTGATTAAATACATTGGCATGTACCCAGGTGTCTTCAGGAGTCTTTATTCATACAAGTTGTTCTAAGTTAGGAGAGTTCACACTAAATGATACAGCACAAAAGAGTTGAAAGCAGCAGAAATTCTTGTCTGCCTTGTTGTGAGTGTCTCACTCAATCAGTGGAAAAGCAGAACCTCTGGCTGATGGGTTGGTGAGGGGATTTTGCTGAAAGACGTCTTGGCTTGTCTGAGAGGTGTATGTGGATTGCCTGCTGAAACTCCTCCATCAGTGGGGAGTGCTGTCATTGCTCAGTTGTCCTGTAGGTACCAGTGCTTGTAAGAGCTTTCTGGATCCCAGAATACAAGGACTGTGCTATTGGAGCTTCCTTTCTGAGTAGAACTGAGCTGCCGCTTCTGAGCCTATGCCAGAGCTGTGCTGCAGCTGTTCATTGATTCTGTGTGGGAGCTGCAGGCCTTGCGTTCCCTGTGTCAATGGGCATTCTCATCTGCAGGAGCATATGGGCACTTTTGATGGAGTGGCTCCAGTCCTGTTGATGCTGGCAGCTGTAGAGGTCTCAGCTGATTGCCTGGCTGGGCTTCTCTACACTTTGGGTCATGCTCAGCTGTGAAGAATTTGCTCCATGTTAGAGAGTAGATTGAATAATGCTTGGCACAGATCTGCATGTGACCCTTTAACAGTGACGTGCTCCATGCTGAGCTCATGTTACCCTGGCAGCTCACAGAACATCTCCATGTGGGAAAGATGTGTTTGGGGACACCCTGGGATCTCCCTTCCCATGCAAGCCACATTGCAAACACCTTTCTCTTCTATTCCTCTCCAGCTGCCATATCCTTGTGCTACTCAGTTCATCTAAAACTATCTATCATCTATTCCTAAAAATAGTCTGTGATCTTGTTGCTCCTGTTTGCCTGAGAAGTTACAAATAATAAAGGGCTCATAAATATTAGTGCGATAGGAATGTTCTTTGTGAATATAAACACTCTGGCAGTACTCTCATGCATTTCTTTAACTTTGTTTGTATGATTCAGAGATCTCTTGGTGGAAAAAGTATGTTTTGCTTCTTGGGAAACAGGCCCTTGAGATTCCTGATGTCCTTTAGATGGCCTGGGTTGTGGTGGTTTTTTTGGTTATATAAAAGAATTTCCTACCGAAAACTGGGCTCTGAAAAATGAGATGGGACTCAGGTTTTATATTTTGTAAGTTGTATGAAGTTTTTAACATGAGAAAGCATGTAAGAAATATTTTAATATTGATCTTGGTGTGTCTTTAAATGTAACACATTTCTCTACATATACTTAAAATCCTTCCTATTTTACAAAAATAGTAATATTTTTGGTATTTTAATTTTGTTGGCTGCTGGGACAAGATTTGCTATTGGGTCCATCAGAAATCCCTAAGGAAGTTGATAGTGTGAGCATAGTCATGAGCTGTCTTTGAAGTACAAGCATGTCCTACAGTTCTTACTTTATGTTTCTACTTTAAATGTCTGAGAATAGAAATCTTCAGTGGAACACTAGGATGTGAATTCTCTGGCCATGGATGTAGTTTTCTGGAGTTCTTGTTCAGCTGCTTGTGGTAGGTAATGAATTGTGGGTGAATCATCCAATTTTATGCAACACTTCTTTGTTTCCCTGAATTTTTATAGAAATGTACTCTGCCATGGGTACTGACAGAATGCTGCTTGAATTTTGTATCTTCAATATGATTATAATTTTTAATGTGTTCATGTCTCACAGAAATTCTAAAATACTATTACATTTTATAATTATGTATGAACTGTTACCAAAACAGAAACCTGCACTTTCTTAAATACCCATGTACAAGCATTGTTAAATTGTTAAATTTTATGGCACTTATGCAGCCATGGGAGCAATAACAAGTCTTTGACTTCTAGGGCACAGCTTCTTGCACACCATAATTTTTATTAATAGCAGTAGGACCCAATTCAGCTGCTTGATTCATTTTTTTAAAAAAACAACCCAGTTCCCTCTGCTGCTGTCAGAAATCTTTTCTACCATTTTACTTTGGTGCTTTGGGGAAATCTGTGCCACTGTTAGCTGAAAGTTTAGTAGAAGAAAAAGTTACAGAATACTTTCATGTGAAGGTGGTGGCTCTCTGAGCTTGACACTGTGAGGTGCTGAGCACTCGGGGCTTCATGCAGCAAAGCACTTCAGCACCTACTGAGGATGAACTTAAATGATTTGCTGGAGGTGAGCCAGAGTGCTCTGTATTTGTGTGACTGAAACATTTGCACTTTGTAGTAGACCCTCTATTTATTTTGGAGGGCAGAATAAATCTTTTTTTCTTTAAAGTACATCAGAGCAAGAGAATTTTTGTTTTCTTTGGAAACACAACGTACTGAGGTGACTCAAGAGCTCCTGCCATCCTTTAGTGCTTAACCTCTAAAATGAGGGATTTGTATTTTCTCCGAAGCATTAGGATAGAATGAGCTGTGTCAGTGTAATTAAAAGAACAGGTCCAAGCACCAGTACACTTCTATAGTTTGGGTTTTTTCTTTATTGTTGTAGGGTATTCTAGGAGGAAATACCTGTTTAGGTATATATTACCCATTTTCATTTGCAGATGATTTTGTACCCAAGGGCCAAGTACTGTGTTTCTTTAGGTTTTTTGTTTAGATCTGTATTTGAAAATGTGCATCTTAGGTTAGTTTCTCAGTGTGGGGCGCTTCTTCTGAGCATCCAGACCTTTAGAAAATCTCTAAAGTCAATCACAGATGTGCCTATTAGCTGCCCATTCACCTAGTCAGTAAAGCAGAATATTTTATTCCTTTTTTTAAAGTATATTTTTCTATCATGGTGGCAAACTTTGTGCCAGCATGCACTCCTTTAAAGGTGTACTAAGATGCAAGACTTTAAGTAAGCTGTGCTGTAGGTACAAGTTCTTGGTCTGCACCACATGAGCTAGTAGTAACCTTCTTTTTGAGCGTGGCAGTTAGCAATTTATATGAAATATAGCAATCAGGAAGGAAGTAAAACAAGTAATATACATAGCACTGTAGTAGAACTTGAAAGCACATAACAGGGAATTACAGATATTTGAGGTTAAACTCCTTTTAATCTAGAAAAGAGGCTGAAATCTTGGTCTCTAATCTGATAGAGCATTCTGGAAGAGAACAAAGAGGAAAATCTCTCCCTTCCCTCAGGAGGTTGGACACTGCAAGGAGATTCAACTTTGCCTTGCCAGCCACCTTATTCTTCCCTTTGTTTGTTACAGGCTTAAATAAGATTCTTGAGAAGGCTGTTAGTATTGTCACATTGCATTAAAGCAAATCAAGCACTTACATGGCTGCAGGGAAATCGCTGGAACTTTTAATGATTTATTAAGAGAAGCGTAACTATTATGTGTTAACCATGCTGGAATGTAGTATTTTGTACTAAGTACTGTATTTAAGATGTATTTAATGCATTTGTGCAGCTTGGCCCAGTTCTGTTTCTATGGGAAATGGAGGCATACAGTTACATTATTTCCTGGCTCTCTGTGTGTTAACTTTGGGATGAATCTATTTGTTTTCCCAGTTGATTGCTTGCTTCCTTTTTAGAGAGAGAGGGAAATAAATTTAAAATCTTTTCATAGCCTTGGCTTTTCTGTTAGAATAAAAAAAAATCTAGGTTTTGCCTCATGGGTTTTACAGCGTGCATATTTATGACAAATGTAGGAATTTTCTATCCCATTAAAGTTTTGACAGATAATTTCAGCAGATAGTCCTTCAGAACAAAATAAATGCTATAACTTTTTACAAAGTCATTAAAAGCTCTTAAGTCTTTAATAGAATATGATACCTTTCAGCCTTTAAATAGCATGGGCTGATTTCCTGGCCAGGTACGTACAAGAGAGTTTTGCTGGCCAGCCCCCTTCAATGGTAGCTGAACAACAACAAAAGTCCTGTGATGGTTCAATCCTAGTTACTGAGTGCAAAAGAAAGGCAAAACAAGTGAAACAGAAGGTCAGAGCATGTGTGCAAGTATTGGCTGGCAAAAATCCCATTGAGTTGCATTATAAAATACCCAGTGGATATATTAAAAAAAAAAATAGGGTAATTGTTTTGAGAGTTTTATCAGCTCTCTGTTGATCTGGGATATTTTTGGCAGTTAAGTCTTATATTCAGTAACCTTCCATAGTGAAATATGAAAAAGTAATGTAATTCAGTCGATATGATGTACAAAACATGAGTAAAATATGGCATTTTTCTGAAGCTTGTTTGTTATAATCCATATAACAATGGGGAAATGTACTATTCTTGTGCAATAGGGATAAATCTTAATATTCTTAACGTGATTTTTCAGTATTTTTATTTTAAATCTTGAGACTTTTTTTAGTTTAGAGTTTTGGTGAGATGTAGATTTTACTTTAAAGTATGGACAGCTCATGTGCTGTGCTCATGGGATCATAGAATGCTAAGGAGCTGGAATGGACCTTAAAGGTCATCTATTCCCTACCCCTCCTGCCATGGGCAGGGACACCTCCCACTAAACCAGATTACTCAAGGCCTTCTCCAACCAGGTTTTGAACACTGCCAGGGTTGGGGCAATGCTTCGTCATAACAAAACACATCAAAAGAAAATTTTATTATCTGGAAACAAATAGAACAACAGAGAACTATCACGAGAACAAAATTCCAATATTAGGTTTATAGAAAAATCTTTTCTCAGAGAATTTCTTGTAATATAAATGCCTTAGCAGATAAATATCTAGTCTTTTAAGGCTGTAGCAAAATTGCAGATTGCATTTTGAACTGTAGCTGGATATACAGAACTAAAATAGAAATAATATCTGGAGGGGTTCCTTTCAAAGCCTATTTGTTCTATTCCAGATTTTTCTTCATATAAAATTCTACATACACACAGCAGAGACTTTCAGATTGTTTGTAATACAGCGTCATATTTAATTTTTCAATATTAAAAAGAACAGTAGGATCTAGCAAGAAATAACAAGCAAGGAGCATTTGTGTACAAACTGCAGTGTTTCTTCAGGCAAAAAGGTCTTCATCATATAGAGCATGCAAGTTTTACAGTCAAAGGTAGTTTGCCATCACGTGTAGTTTCAAATGAGAGGTGATAATACAAATGGCTGACTGGAAAGTGTTTTCATGTTCATAATTTAACTTTGTTGCTTTTTTCTTTCTCCCCACTAACTCTAATATTTCTAGTGTGATAGAGGGAGTTGTACAGACACCTGAGAGGAAGAAATCTTTCCTGTTGCAGAGCTGTTCTCTGGGTGTAGGTTTTGATCTAGAGGAAACCTAGTTAGCTTCACCAGAAATAGGACTAATGAAAGGCTTTAGCTTCTGACCTGCAGTGGAATAGTAAAGAAGTGGTGACCCCCCTCCTGGGACCTGTTTTTTTTTTCACAGCCACGAATTGTGGCCCTTTCTGGTCAAATGGTGCTGAATCCACGGTGCTCAGGTTCTGAATTTGGAGCTGAAGGATTCTTCCTGTACGAGAAATTCCAGGCCCCCTCGGAGTGCGTGCCTTGTGTGATGGCAGCAGTTTTGTCTTTGATTAGGTGACTCGTAAAGCCTGATAGATATTGCCGTGTAATTACATAGCCCCTCAGCTGGGTATCTTCTGTTTATGTTCGAAGCATTTTGCAGCTTGATATAATGCATGTAAATGATGCTCAGCAAATAGTCAGGGAACTAAAAGTCAGCAGCTGTCTCCTTTGTGCACCCATTTTCAATAATTAATTGGGTATCCTGTGACTTTTAATTGTGAGAAGGGTGGTGCTGGTTTTACAACTCCTAAATTCAGTATGATCAGAACAAAAGCTTTTTTGTTCCTAAATGCATGACTAGTACAGCTATTTCCAATTACACCAATATGAAATAAACTGTAGAGGTGTAAAATTTAATTATAACCATTAGAACTTTATACCAATTTTTACTGTTGGTAGCTCAGACAACTTACAGACTTTAAGGAATCATTCTTTATGGGCGTCATTTTCCAAAGGACATTAGAGCTCAGAGTAAATACCATTGAAGAAGTGTGTCCTTGGGCTAGGAGCTGCAGTGTCATTAATGGTTGCATAGAACCAGGAAAGCATGTTAACAAAATTCTTTTTGTTATGATCAGTGCTTTTTTTCCCAGGTGTAGGTGTGTGTTAGGTTGTCTTCAGAGTCTGTAGGAAACAGTATCTGCAGATCCTGTGGCTGGCTCTGTGGATTTGCATTCACAAGTCACTGTTAAATAAATTTAGAATTTTATTATTGATTATGGTTTCACAGTCAAGCAATCATGTTACTTCATTATGTTTATTTTTCACCAGCATATAAGTGGATTATCTGTAATGGGACAGCTGTGGGCTGCTATTGAATGTGGGTTTTGCACCTTAAGCCTGAGAGGGGTAATTCCCCCACTGCCCTCAGCCTTCGAAAAGGTTTTGGGAAACCACGAATCTCTTCCTTGCCTGCTGGAGAAAGAAGACATGTGTGAGGCTGTGGAAAATGGCATTGATTATTTTTGGAATTAACAGTGCACAGAAAGGAGACAGAAGCTGCTGTTGTAGAGGAGCTGCAGAATTCCTGATAGGATTTCCTGCTTTTCGTGCAGCCTTGTCATGTACCTTTCTCTGTCTGCCCAAGGACTCCTCAGACATTCCTGCAGAGAGCAGGGCAGCGTCCCGCTCCACGTGTGACCCCAGGTCACTTCTCTGCTGTCATGTCTTACAGCAGCAAGATGATGACCCGCAGGAACTCACTGGTACTTGGGCTTCTCCATCTGTTTTATCTGCTTTTCTGCTCGTTCTGTCAGTGCTCTGGAAGAGAAATGATCCTGACAAGTGTGTGTGCTGCTTGGCATATTAAACATGAAGATTGGGAGCGTGCTGTAAAGGCAATAGAAATAATTAGCTGTGTGTCTCTCTTTGAACTCACATTTTCCCTTAAGCAGGACTGTTCTCTGGCTGTGTGGTAGCAGTGATATTGATGCAAGGTCAGCCACTGCTGAGCTCCCAGCTCTGCTTCATCAGCTCCTCGCTGGTTTTGGCAGGGCAGTGTACTCCCCCCTCACCTGTGCCGTGCAGGCAGCGACTGAGAACAGGGAACCTTTGCAGTGCTGAGAGCCCTGACCCATTTTCAGGTTATGCAAGTCCCCAAGGGCCTTCGAATTCAGTGAGATTAATTCCCTTTTAGAAAGTGCTGAGGACAAACAAAACACTTTACTGGGGACAGGTCTGGGGAGCACCAGCACTCAGTGAGCTAGGCCTGGATTTCACACTACGCTGTTACAGTTTCAGTGATAAAAATCAATTAAAACAGAGAAATATTAGGCAGAAGGAATTTAATGTTTGTTGAATATATGTTAAATCACTGTCATAGTGGAGTGATGCTTTCAAAGGCTGTTTCACACTGGGTGAGGACCTGGCTTTCTTTTCATGTTGTCACTGTGCAGGTACCATGCCCTGCAAGAAGCAGATGGCTGAGTTCTGCCCATGGCTTATTCCTGGCCATGATTTACTCAGTGAGGACCATGGCTTATTCCTGGCCATGATTTACTCATTGAGGACCACAGGTCTGACAGCCTGGAGTTTTCACACAAAAGGTGGATAACTTTTAGCCTTTTCAGAAGGTTTACTGAAATCTTCTCTCTGAAATGGGTGCTTTGAGTTTTTGAAGAACACCTGGCATCCTTGTTTTGATCATAAAGGTGCTCAGTCTCACAGGTGAGAGCATTTTTCACGAGTCTGTTCCCTTCCACAGAATTGCACACACAAGTCCCAGCAGCAGGAACAGGAGTTCCTGAACCTACTGGCACACAGGGCCAGAGGGTACTCAGAAGTACAGAGCTGCAGGGACATACTTGAAAAGGTGACTCTGGATTTACCTGCAGTCTGACTGTGGTCCCTGTGCTGAAATTTGCAGTAGGTCATGCCAGTAGAGTACAAACACTGCAAGCATGAGAAATCATTTTTTGTTCACTTGTTCTAAATTTGTATCAGGTATCCTTGTCTCTCTTGAAGGGAGTGCTTCACTTCCAAGACTGTTTACTCTTGTCCTGCATGTTACCTCAAATGGATGCTGGCTATTTTCTGATCTGGAGTCAGATCCTGTAACTCTCAGAGATATTTATTCTGTAATTAAATAATAATACCTTTTTTGTGTGTGTTAAATTTATCTTTTTACAGTTATTCAGTGAAAAAATAAGCGGAGCAGAAGGAACAAAGTTAGATGAGGAATTTCAAGAGATGGAAAGGGTAAGAAAAGTCACATTATGTTTTGCAATATTAAGCTATAGCAGAATCAAAAATATTTCATATTTCAAGTGACTGGATGGTATTGTAGATTTACCTGAGGGAGGAAACCCTATAATGTGCTTCCAAACAGAAAGATAAAAGGATAAATGTGAATTTAACCTTGAGCCTCTTCAGCTCAGCCAAGGAAGAGGAGATGTCCACAAAGGCTGTTTGAGCAGAGGATCAGGTTCCACTGACACCTCTCGACAGTGAAGAGAAATTCCTCCAAGAAGGATGCAGAGCATCAGGAGGAACCTTCTTCCTCTGGCTATGTGGGAGTTTAGAGAAGTCCACAGTGTTAGTGAGGCTTTGTAAATATCACAAAGCCTTTGTGTCTGATAAAATGAATGATAAAAACCTAACTACTTGGGCTGGATTTTCTCCTGAGAAAAGGTTATATTTTTTAGTTTAAATCCATGTTCAGAAATTTACATGAAATTGATATGTTTGCTATCCAAACATGATGAGTTGTGTTGCAAATTAAACAATGTTACTGCCAGTTTCTGCTTTTACAGTTATGTGCTTTTTTTTAATTCCCCTTGCCTTTCTGTATATTTTTTAATGTTCATAGTAGACTTTTCTTTTTCAGAAAATTGATGTTACTAATAAAGCAGTAACAGAGCTTCTGTCCAAATCCACAGAGTATCTTCAGCCAAATCCAGGTAGGATAAGAACAATAGGTGCTGGATTTTGATGAATATTGCTTTATTACTTGGAAATTAATTCTAGGTAAATAAAATCTAATTAGGTCATCATTGTGAGGTTTCTGTCTGGAGTTCTGCAAAGTTGTTCTAAGCAAGAAGAGAGAGAGCAGGAAGTTGGCTTTGGCTGTGCTTGTATCTATTCTGCATTTGCTTTCTGCAATATTTCTAATCAGGGAGCTCCCAAGCCAGGACTGTTCAGAGGAATGTGAGTGTTGGTGAATATTTGCCTGGAGAAATGATGCTTTTTCAGTTGGGAATAAAAACCAGTTTCATATGACCCATATTGTTGAATGGCATATTTCAGCTTTGGACTATGAGGTACTGACAACAAAAAATTTACCAGTCTGAGCTGAGCTTAGTGACTTGCTTCATTATTTTGCTTGTGAAATGATTTATTGCTTTAAATAGATTAGTTTTAAAACTGGTTTTATGACTTTTTTGTTTCTTTTTCTGTGTCCCTCTTAGCATACAGAGCCAAGCTGGGGATGCTGAACACTATGTCAAAGATCAGAGGACAAGTTAAAACCACAGGCTACCCCCAGACAGAGGGACTCCTGGGAGACTGCATGATACGGTATGGCAGAGAGCTGGGCGATGATTCTATGTTTGGTGAGTTTGTGCATCTCCTCTGCCAATATTTCAGCATAAAGTTCTTTGCAAAATATTACTCACTGACATAACCTGTGTAGTTGGCCACTGCAGGTAAGAGGGAAGGTTAAGTGCAGGGAGCAGGGGATGATGGATACAGCTCAGAAACAGGATGCTCCTGCACATTTGTCCTCCTCTGTTGCAGGTGAGCCTGTCTGATCATCCCTGTTATTAACCATTTTAGTTTCCAAGTTGCCAAATCTAAGTAATTTAGGGTGATTCTTAAATGCAGTTTATTTCTTTTAACCTTTATATAAAAATGGTTATACTCAATTTGAGAAGCAAACTAAGGGAAAAAATTATTGTAGAAAGAAATAAGCAACAACACTGGATGACTTCTGTTTAATAATGACCTATGCAAAAACAGTAGGGAGAACAATTTTTTTTCCCCTGGTATCTGTCAGGGAAAAAAACCTGCATTGTAATTCAGAACAAAAATTTTCTATTTCTAGTTTTCTATAGGGAACAAGCATAACTTGCATTATTTTCTTTTTTACTCTTCAAGGGACTGCAACAGATACAAAGATACCTGTTTGAAATGACTGTTTTAAAAGACAAATTTTCTGCTTTTACATATCTTGAGATATAAGAGCCTATTCTTTACCACAGGCCTTGCACTACTGGATGCTGGTGAGAGCATGAAGCAAATGGCAGAAGTGAAGGACTCGCTTGACATTAATGTCAAACAAAATTTTATTGATCCTCTACAGTTGTTGCAGGACAAAGATTTAAAAGAGATTGGGGTAAGTTTTCCAGGGTAAAGCTTCACTTACAAACAATCAGAGTCAAATCAAACTCTAGTTCCCTGAGATATTTTTCTTGAAAGCAATAAGGTAAATAAATTTTGTTGTAATAGATTTTCTCTCTAGCAAAACAGTGACAAAATCTGCTTAGAATCACTGTGTGGCTATTTCTCCCTTGTCTAACTTATTCAATTTGCTGTATTGCTTGGACAGTCAGTACAAGGATACTGAAGAGAATTCTATTCTTTATTTTTCTGCTGTTTTATTTTAATGAACATTTTTATTAATGCTTATGAACATGTGAGTGGGCTGTGATTTACTGCTAGTGATTATCCTATCTTATCATCTCTGTCAGCCTAAAGCTGTTTATAATGGAGAATGAATATAACTGTTAAAAAAGGCTTTTCAGGGCAAACACAGAATGATGTGAATAGTGTCATAAAATGTTGAAGTGCCATATGCCACTATAGGAAAAATATAGGACACTAAGGAACACATTTTTAACCTTTAGAGTTAAGTTTTTCAGTGTTTTTGTTTACAATGTGACAATTCAACGAAGGCCAGGCAGTCTTTGAGTCTGTTGATTCCAATGGATTTGGGTAATAAGCAAGTTAAAACCCTGATGAAATGCAGAAATGAAAGTTATTTTATTTGTTTTCACATAAATGAATGTGGAAAGCATAGCAAAAAGATAGCAATAATGTCTGTAGCTGTCTCCTTTGATGCATAACTGTTTTCTGTTGTGTTCTTCTGAGCTGATGAAAGGAAATCGTTTGATGTTAGCTTTAATGAGCATTTTGTACTGTCACTTTGAGTCCATTGTGTGTGTCTGTCAGTCCCATGATTTTTGGCAACAGAAAAGCTTGTGTAGTTGTATCAGATAGAAGTGTCAAGTTGATACCTAACAAGGACAGCAAGAATACAAGATTTGCTGGAGCACTGCTTTATGAGGGGAATATAGCCCTTAAACTTTTAGTTGTCATATTGCAGATAATTCAAGACATAAAATTGAATTACATGTACAATACGGTGACACGCAAATGTTCAGGTTGGATCCCACTTCTCTCAACAGCTCAGAGAATCTGAGCTGTTGCACATTTAGTGAAGTCCATGAGGTGGATGTCTACGATTGGCAAATCAAGGTAGCCAGTACCCCAGGTGCTACCAAAGGGCTCTTTATTTAAAATTTCATTCATGTGTGTGGCCCTACACTTACCTGATGCTGCCTTGGGTCAGAGGGATGGACTGTACAAATCTCTGAGCTTTGTATTTCTTTAAGTCTGCATGTATTTCCACCACCACTGATGTTTCCTTAAATTGCAGTGTGTGTGTTTGGGCCATATCCCATTTGGTCCTTCCCATGAACGTTGTGTCTCTTTTAGCACCACTTGAAGAAACTGGAAGGACGCCGCTTGGATTATGATTATAAAAAGAAGCGTTTTGGAAAGATACCGGATGAAGAAGTTAAACAAGCCGTAGAAAAATTTGAAGAGTCAAAGGAACTGGCTGAAAGAAGCATGTTCAATTTCTTAGAAAATGATGTAAGTCTGTGCTGCTTCTTTGTTTGCTGCACTGCATCCTGGAGGGGCAAATGTGTGGGATTGGTTAAAGCCAGTCCCATCCTTCACAGGAGACAAGGTCTGGAAGCAGAAACTCTGCCTCCTCCCACTTTTAAATCCTCTGTCAGAGAAGAACACAATGCACAGCAGGGAATGGGAGAACTCAAGAACTCAGGAATTTCTTGTGGAGATACTGTGACTCAGACAAGATGGTCACAGAGGCCTCAAGTAGGACTAGCTGAGAGTAAAATGCAGTTTGGTCAGTGAGAGGGTGAAGGTCGGGAAATTGGTATAGTCAAGACCTGCTGCTGAAAGTATAAGCAAGGGCATGTACCCTCTGTGCTTTCTGAATTTTAGCTCACTTATAGTCAAAACTTTGCTGCTGATGTGGAGTCTCTGAATGATTTTACCTCTGACAATCATTACTATTGCTCTTTGGCTCTGCAATGTCCATAGAGTGAGTTTGTAGCTTGAGCTCAGGTATGTGGACTTTGGCTCAAAGTCCAAGTCCATCATGAAATTCTGTCTAAATAAGGAGCAGCTGTGGCCATTCAGGATAATCCTCTCTTCTGTCCACACACAGAGGAATAGCAGGATGTGCTTTCTCCTGAGTAATTATGGAATTGTAGGAAAAGAGAGCTGGACCTATTTGAGCTTATTCCAAAGCTTTCTCACCTCCTGTAGATGCAGCATCACAGACAACACACTTCCAAAGTAAGAAGTGTGCTATCTTTTTTCTGTGAGCAAACTGCAACAGGGAGGAGCTATGAAGTGGGAATATTTTAATTGCAAGCAACTTCTCCCTCTATGCACACCCAGTTATAAACCAGCCTGTAGCTCCTGGACTGTTTGTAAGTGGGACACATTTGTTACAGCAGTGTACAGTGTAAGGCAGTTAAGCCTCTTGCTGTTTTACCAGGGCAGGTTAATGAGGGCAGCAAAATCTGGAACATGCTCTTATCAACAATTTCAGCACTGTTCCACTGTAGGCTCTTCCAGTTGCCTGGTTCCAGTGGATGTGTGTTTTATAATTCTGCCTTTCATAAGCAGCTGAGAAATGTTTCAGGTACTGTTTATCATTAGTCAAAGCACCAAACTGAGGACAAAACAGTGCAGGGATTCAACTGGTTTAGCTCAGCCACTAGAAAACAAATGAGTTATGCATTCTAGTATAGCTAATTCTGCCTTTGGGAGGGGATGAACTGAATATCCCTCTGAAGTTTTTTCCATACCCATTTCCTATTGTTTCTGTTTAAAGAAAACTCTGTGCTCTTTCCCTTCCATTTTCATGCTGACCCAGTTGTCTGTCCTCCTGAAACTTCTCATTACAGCCTCGTTGTCTAACCCCAAATGGTCTCACTATGTTTGCAGAGATCTTAACTGCAATCACTTCCTTCTGATCCTTTCCAGTTGCCCAAGTGTCTCCCTCTCTTGGTCTTCTTGCCCTGAAGTCTATTTTCTGGGCTCTGGTTCCCAGCCATCTTGCCAGGTGCCTTTCCCAGGCTCAGTCCTGATCCCCATCTTTCTCAGGTTTCTGCACAGCCAGTTCCAGACCTCCCACGTCGACACTGTTGCATGCACTTCTTATCAGCTCCATCTTCCTGCCATTCCCACACAGCCAGTCCCAGCTTCATCTTCCTAAGTAGGTTTTAGTCCCCCAAGTTTCTCTGGCTCTTTCCCAGTCTCTCTCTTCTCCTAATGCACAACTCTATATTTCTCCTGGCTCTTAGTCGGCTTGTTTGGATCGTCCTTCATCCATTTTCTCTGACCACCAATCCAAACCCCAGGCACGTTGTGTGTTGTCCTCAGCTGTTTATATTACTTTCTTCTGACTGTGATGGAATTGTATCAGCTGTTGGTTTGGTTCTGTGCATTTCATTTCTTTGTGCTGTGTGAGAGTGTTTGGCTCTCTTGGAGTCCTGGCAGTATTTTTAATGATCTTTTTAACTGAGTAAAAGCAGACAAAGTATAACACAAAATTGCCATGGGTCCATAAAACATTTGTAGAAAGTTTACTCAGATATTTTCTTATGATCCAATGTCTGAAGACATCATGATGGAATGGAAAGATGTCAGACTTCTTGGGGTCTGTCTTCTTAACGTTGTCTTGAAGAAGACAAATATCTGTTACTGCTCCATACCCCATACAGCTTGAACTTTTCAGCTTGTGTTAGGGGAATGAGATTATGTGTTACCTCGTGAATAAAAATATTTTGGTTTTTCCATCTCCTTCACATTCTCCCTTTCCTCATCGTTCATATTTTTGAATGATTGGCTAATACATTTTAAATCCAAGTAGATAAATTATGTTTCGTTTATCAGTTTATAAATGCTGCCATCTAGTGAGGTAAGTCCAGATCCTTTCAGAACTGCAATTTGTAAACATTGATAATAAACTGCAATGAGTCTGAGTCATAAGAGCTGTCACAGTGTAATTTCTTCCAGCATTGATCAGAAAAGCTCCACTTTCACCTGCTAAGGGGTCATGTCCTATTATATGGTTTGGGCTTGGGTGTTGACAGACAGCTGGCTTGGAAGTTGAAAGCAGAAGGGATTTGCACATTGTGAAAGGAAATGACTCAAGGACCCTGCCCTGAGTTAGTGACCTAGAAGTTACACCTCAGTTTTGTTCAGTTTCCAACTGCCAGTTTCTTTGATAGAATCACATGTGCTCTTTCCCAATAACCTCTACAAGGTACTGTGGTCTTTTGAGATACGAGGTCTGTTTTAAATGATCTGTTTGTTTATCCTTCAGCTGAATGCACTGCAGTGCCCTTACAACTATTTTCCTCTCCGTCTTTCAGGTAGAACAAGTCAGCCAGTTGGCTGTGTTTGTAGAAGCAGCACTAGATTACCATAAACAATCCACAGAAATTTTGGAGGATCTGCAGAGCAAGCTGCAAAACCGGTAAGACTGAACCCCTCAGAAAATGTTGAACCTCTTTTGCAGCCGAGGTTTGCAACGTTGGAAAGTCACTGAAGCAAGAGATCTTGTAGCACCACCTCCCAGATGCTGTTTGCTGTGCTTTGTGCCAGACTGTGCTTTAAACCCCTGCCACCTGGCAGCTTCTTGCTGTGCTGGGAGACTTTAATGTAACACAGGATCTGCCCAGGGAGCTCAGAGTGTGTGCAGAGTCTCTCCCATCTGTGGAGGTTAATGAGGACAGCCTCCCTTTGTTTGGAGGTTTATTCCAACTTGCATACTTTGAGTTGTGTTTTGGAGGCTTTGCTTGGAAGTTGGCCTGTTTTTATTGAGATTAAGGGGTATAACAAAATTCTGCAGCACAGTAAGGAACCAGCCAGCTGGCCAGGAACAGAGCTGTGCTGTAACACAGGTATGAAAGGCCCAGGTACTTTGTGTCGTCCTAAGAGAAGGGAGAAATGCTGCTGTTGTTAATGTCACTCAGAGAACCAGAGACCTGAGTGTCACTGCGGTGTAGGCAGAGTCAAGGAAACTGCCTGGGGCTTTCAGCTCAGGGTGGCTGTGGGGGCTGTGAGTGTGGGCATGAGGGCAGCTGTGTCTGCAGACACCCTGTGCCATCCCAGCTGGAAGGGCCAGGGCACAAGGAGCTCTCAGCTGGGGCATACACAGCAAGAGGTACTAGACAATTTTGCTGGCTAAATGGTTGTTTCCTATTTCCCCTGATAAAAGGGCCATGTGGGAGATGCAGTCCCTGGGCCTCTGTCCTGGATGTGTTTCTCCATGTGTCATTTGCAGCTGAGTTTTCCAGAGAGCTCATTCCTGCAGCGTGTGCTGAGCTCAGTGGCAGCTGTGGGTGCTCATCACTTCTCAAACTCAGGCTGTTAAGCTTTATGCCTCTGTCAGCAGGACCAAAGTATTAAATAAATTAGGGGCTTGTTGAAATTCAAGTATTGCACGAGAATTGAGCAGCTTTTAGTCAAAACACACACTCCCCCCCAAAAAAATGAAAACCAAGCCAACCAACCAAAAGAACCAACACCATAAAACAGAAACACAAACCCACCAAAAGAAACCTAAAACCAAAACCAGCAGAAGATTTTCTTACTCCACTTTTCCAACAGCAAAGCACTTAACCTGAGCTTAAGTTCTGGAAGTATTTCTTCTTTCTTTCTTCCTAAATAAATCTCTGTCTGCTCTTCTCTGTGTTACAGAATAAATGTAGCATCTAGTCGGCCTAAGCGTGAATTTAAGCCAAAGCCTGTAATAACTACAACTCTGGAAATTGGTGATAATCAGCAGCACAATGGGATTGCCTATAGTTCTTCCATAAAATCGTCAGGTAAGTCTGTCACCACAGAATGAATGTGTCTCTAGATGTTTTGCCAGATTGTTGCTTGAGGTATTTCTTGCACCGTGAGAACAGTGGATCCATCAGGCACCAGTATCTGTGCATCTGACTCCGGATTGTTTCCAAGATTTCAAAACAGAATTGTGAAGCAGGGTTCCTCTCAACAGACTCTCACCTCTCTGAGGTTTAGGTGTAGCACTGTCCTTGTCTCTTAGGTCTCTGAATTGCCACTGAGGGTGGGAGGAGAGAGAAGGAGAGGCACTTGCAGAAAACAGTTCATTTCTTGCAGACGGATGCCTGCAGTGGGTGTGTTTGAGCACAGTCTGGAGTATCTCCAGGTGCTATTTTTTCTCCACAGTCTGAGAGCATAAATGATCTGTACAGGATATCAAATATTAGCTGTGTAAAATTCAGAGAGATGACTCCCACCCTTACTGATTTTAACATCTTTTGCCTTTACTGTCCCTATATTATGCACCAAAGTGTGTGCATTAATGAACTGAAGTACTTAGGTACCTGTTGGTGTGAGTTTAGGACCCTTTCCTTTGATTAGACCCTGATTTCACAAAAAAAAGAAGGTCAACTTTTGAAAGTTGTGTGAATAGTAATAATCAGTAAGGTTACACTGCTCATTGAAATAGCTTTTCCTTGTCTCAGAATTAAACTATTTTGCCCTATCTGCTTAATGACTACACTGTATGATTAGCTGAGCCCAGGTAAAAAACCAAACCAATTAACCCCCCAAGCAAACAAAAAACCCCAAACAAAACCCAAATGACAATGTGCAAAGAATAGAGAATGAAAAAACCTGAGATTTTTCCATAAACATTATTTGGAAGGAAAATCGAGGAGAAGTAGTGAGCCAAAGGTTCCCTTCTGTATTTGGCATGGAATCTAGGATCTTTTCCTGAAGGTTTGTTGGCTTTTTTTTCTCATAACTCTCCGGTTTCTTCTTCCCTCCAGTCTTGTTTCTTTTTAAAGGTTGTTGGGAGAGAAATGAGAGAACTATAAATGAAGGAATAAAGCTTGGAGCTGTAACTTTATGCATCTTCTAATGTCTCTTTAATTTTCTTGCACTGTGCTACAAGAGGAAACCATTATACAATCCATACTGAAGGGCACTTGCAGCAGTTTGGCAGCACAAATCCACCCAGCAAGATCTGATTCCTTGATTTATTTGAAACTCCTCATGCTGCCTGAACACTGAGTTTTTGTGTTGCTGTCTAATGTGAGATGGAGGGAGACAACCCCCTCTGCACATTCTCTCAGGTCACACCAGTGGTTCCTAAGATTTGTGACACAAGGACACATTTCATCCAAAGCACTGGAGGTGTTTGCAGGGATCAGTGACTTCCTTGGTATTTTCACAGCACATGTGGATGAAAGAGCAAAAACATAGCAACTTTATTAAAAATTGCCATAAAATTTCTTGGCCCTATCAGCTACTTATCAAATTATAGGCTTTTTTCCCCCATTTTGCATGTGCAGTGGAGAAAGGAGATTCAGATTCTGCATTTGTGTATAAACTAGTGTGTCAAACCACATTACAGTGGTTTATCATTGCCATCCAGCAGTTGTTCCAAGATGTACTTTAAGGATAATCAATCCTGCCTTTGGGAGAAAGAAAGATGAAGACTTTTCAAGGTTGCTTCCAGCAATCTTAGTTAAAGAAAAATCTCAGTTTTAATTAGCTAAAAGTCAGTGAAAACTGAAAAATAAATGACCACTGATCACTAAGATAGGGAAGGAGTGAGGCACTTCCATTCATTGGCTCCATTCTTGGACTGTAACACCAACCATTTACATATCACTGAATGAGGGGTTGTCACTGCTTCACTCCCTTACTGCTGTCAGAATGGAAAAGAAATAAAACCACCATAAAAGAGATGAAAAGGAGAAATAGGATATACGTAATAATTGTTGCCATACTTAAGTGTTGCTAATAACATTAGAAAGACCATGTGTCCTGTTTTTTTCCTCCTGAAGAAGCTGTGGATGCTGTGCTTACCTCCCCAGCAGGTACAAATCATCACTGAAATCACTGTTCATTCTCTTTTGTTTTCCTATTCCTAGTCAAACATTGTCCATATGGATTTCTGTGAACTGCAGTGGGCTCAATATGCCCTGCTCATAAATGGGGAAACCTCTCTGTCCCTTTTTAAAATTGGAATAATGAAACAGATTCGATTTTTTTATGGTCTGTGATTTAGAAATGAGAACCAGGCAGTTCTAAGCAAAATTGCTAAACGTCTTAAAGTCTCCATGAGATGGGGAGATAGCATTATAATCACCTTCTTTTTGTTTAAAAAGCTGACCTCCCCATCCTACCCAAAAAAGTACTTTCATGCTTCATTTTCCCTGCTTCCATATTGACCCTATCAAAATACAGATCTTTAATTTCTCCAATACTGTCCCTCAAGGTAAGTAGTGTCTTGGTATTCAGCAAACCCTTGGAGATCTGCAGGACAGTTCAAAGCAAGATGTGACACATTCAGCACAACTGCCATGGTACAGTTCTGAGCATGGAAATTACTTTTCCCATGTTTCACAATAGTTTTTCAAGTTCAGCATCAGCTTCTTGGAGCAGAAATGGTATTTTCCTTTGCATGGTCTCTAACATGTGAGGATTATTTACTACTTATGACTTGCACACATTTGCAGGGCTAGATTCACATAAACCTAATTTTTATGCTGTTGGGAGTTATTAGACTGCTTTGAGTAAGTGCAGATAAAAAAATCTCTAGTTCTAATTCATTGTTATCCTCATTAATGAGCTGCAGCTGTGAGCATCGTCTGGCTCAGTTTAGAACTCTTTAATTGCTGTATTACATCATGCCTTTCACTCAGTTTGTTTGTCAGGTTTGACTGTGATATGAAATATATGTATCTGGTTGCCACATGCTGGAATTTAACATAAGCATCTAAGTGTTTACTCACTTCAGCTATGAGGGAGACTGGGATTAATTATCTTAGCAAGCTTCCAGTTTGTGATTATTAAGATCTTGCTACCTTATGTATATAGCATGGTATAGAAGAGTAGATGCAGGTACAGGCAGTTACTCCTTCCCTTTGGGGAAAACAAACAAAAACCCCAAACCATCGTTGAATGGCATTCTGGTTCCATCCTGTAACACTCCAGGAATCACAGAGGGCTTCTTGGTTACCCTCATTTTGTGCTGCCTAGATCTGAGTGGTCTGGAAAATAACGACAGTTCTTTTTTGACTGTGACAGGGAAGTAAACTAGAGAAATGAAAGAGGTGCATATGGAGTTGCACATTAACATAAACCCTGTTTGCAGAAATAGAAGAGTGCAATTGATTCAGCTGAAACCTCTGCAACAAATGTGCAAGTATTTAATGGACAGCAAAAGGTGGGAGTGGTGCCAGCAGTTCTGTGATGTTAAGCAGTGTGTGTTGCACACTGTCAGGCAGTGCTGCCCCCTTACCTTTGTCAGGGAAGCTGTGTCTCATTGGATTATACAGTAGCAGCAGCTGCCTGACTCTAATGAAGACTTTGACTGATCCTACAGCCTGGAGTGAAACCGGTTGTGCTGGCTGTGACCATTATTTAACAACCTTTCCAGGCTGCCAGACGTTTCTTTGCAGTTCTTTGGAGCTTAAAATGAACCAAATGTGATCCATCTCCTATCAGGTACTTCAGTGTCAGAAATTAACTGGCTTGCAGTAACAAATTAGCCCCATCGGAGCAGCTGGGGAAGGCGAGGAACTCTGTCAATTATTCTGATCACCACTGTCTGCTCTTGACAGTTCCAGAGAGCTGGTACCAGTTCTACCTTGGCAAAGGCTGAGAATAACTCAGCTATTTATAAACACAATCAGTCCATTTTCAGTTTTAAACATGATCAGTCCATTTTTGCTGGGCAACTGGCTCATCATCTCTTTTTCTGCTTGGAGTATTTCAGCAAATATATGACAGCCAAGCTTTCACCTGTACCAGGCTATTAGGGTAGCTGTGATTCAGTTGGTTCTTGTAAGACTTTGTCACTACCCTGAGCCTTCCACAGGGAGAGGATGAGTCTGGCATTGACAGTGCTGCTCTGGGGAGGTTTGCTGAGTCTCTTGTTGGCACTTCTCTTCAATTGTTATAAATAAAAGCTGTCTTCTGTTGCTGTCAAGGGTAAAATATACCCACAAAAGAGAAAAGTAATTCCTACTTTCCAGTTTTGACACCAGATATTGCTCCCAATTGTATTATTGTCAGTTTAAAAGATGCTTTCACGTGACTGTTCTCACTGAGTAAGTACCACTAGTTGTTAGCTGGTTTCCTTAAGAGATTTCTCCTAATTCCTCTATCTAGAAAATGCCCAAACAGTTACTTTTTAGTAGTTTCCTATGCATTACCATGATTAACAGCTTAGAATGCATTTTGCCATTTTAGCTATTATATCTGTATTGCATTACCAGCTGCTTGCAGGTTTACCCAGTAAAAAATGACGGCTGGGAGAGTCAAGACTGGAATATTTGAGTATTGCTGCAATGTTCCCAATAAGACAACCTGAATAATTTAAAATAAGTTCTAGTGTTCTAGAGGTGTCGTGCTACAAGGTGTAGTACTCCCCTTTGCAAGGCAGCAGCATTAAGTTTTTTTCCCTATTCTTCATTTATAAATGTATTTCAAATTACCAGATTTCTACTTGGATACATTGCATATGTTATTGAAAAATCTGTTATGGCTGAACTACTGTTGAACCATGGGCTAGTCCTTGACCACAGAGCTGAGCTTTACAATGTGAACATAAATTATTCTGATAAAATGTATTCTAATTACTCATAAATATGAATGTTACATATATAGTGGTACCAAAAATCCAAGCTAATTAACACTCCTCCATGAGAATATCTTTATAAAAGGTATTTACTGCATTTATAAGGGAAACTTTTTTTTTTTTAATGTTTAAGGGTGATTTGGAGTTAAGATCTTTATAGGGTAAACAATGTAAATCACAAGAACAGCCAGATATTGTATCAGAAAACTCTTTTCATCCCTAAAATAATTTGACAGGTACCTTTGTTCCCACCATAGCCTTTGCCTTAGCTCAGATGGAGGATGTGTAAAACAAAGGACTTGAGCACACGAGCTCAGCAAGCAGTAACCCAGAAGTGTCACAGGTGAGGATGGAAGCCTTAACACAGGCTGGAACCCTGGCTCCTTCCAGGCACGTGTGCTGTGAAAATGCAGGTGCCTGCCTCAGGCAGCAGGGCTGTGTTTGTAGGACAGGCCACGAGCCCCTGCCTCTGGTAGGTATTCCCACAGGATAAATTGAAAGGATTCCTTGTCATTTCCCCTGTTGATTCTTCCATTTCCTCAACTCCTGCCCTTCCGATTTCCTCTGGCAGCTGCTCCAGACGGAGCACAGGGGTTTTGACAACTGATTACTCAAACCCTCAGTTTGAGATAAACATCCTTTTGAAAGGGAAGGCAACTGGGAATGAAAGAGGAGTAGCATCTGAACTTAAGGGACAAACAGAATTATTTTTTAAACTTATAACTTATACTAATCTTGTATTTTACATGTAGAAGCACCAGATGTTAATGAGTAAAAGCCATGGGAAAGCTGTTGCTGGTGACATGACAGCAGGGTTACTTTTTTGAGCCCTTGTTTTGTGCTTGGTGGCTGATGGGATGCTGTGAAGCTCAATTAATGTGGTTGTTTTTTCTGTCACTGGGGCAGGTTCTTCAGTGCACATGGATCAGCCTTGCTGCCAAGCTCTCTATGACTTTGAGCCAGAAAATGAAGGCGAGCTTGGGTTTAAGGAAGGGGACATCATAACTTTGACCAATCAGATTGATGAGAATTGGTATGAGGGGATGTTAAATGGAGAGTCTGGCTTCTTCCCCATTAATTATGTTGAAGTGATAGTTCCCTTGCCTCAGTGATTGTGTCATTTGAGCTGTGAACATGATTTCATGACTGAAATGGATTCACAAATGTTCTGTCAGTGTGGCATTCTGTGAAAGCCTTGCTATTTGACTGACTTACTGACTTTTGTATGCGTCTTTTTAAAATTTATTTATTTTATATTCAAAAAAATTTCACCTTCCCTGATTTGTCAACCTGCAAAAAAACCCATACCCAGTTTTTTTGCTTTGTGCCTTGAAGATCACTGTATGAAGTGTTTACTGGTAGCTCACTGTTGCTCCAAAAATGCATTTCCTTGCTATTATTGTATGTGGGTTTTTTTTATCTTTGGCTGCAATGATTTTACTATTGAAAACCATTTCTAAAAATACTGTTAGTGAAGCTAACTGTAACCAGTTCCTAAGTTACTGATGTCATTGAGCTCTTTTCATCTATCACACTGTAATTTATTGTGAACAAGTTAATACATCTTTTGCATTGTATGTTGACAAAAGGCAAAGTGGTTGTTGTCAATATTAAGATGATGTTGTACTAAGTACAAGTCCTCAGCATTGAAAATTCCTATAATTTACTGACCAAACTGAATAAATATTTCTGTGGGATAAGAACAGTGGTTGCTGCATCTGTACTTATGGTTCTGGCACTTGTTTGAGCTGGAGTCCACTTTTGCTGAATAGATCAGCTTTCAGTGACAAAACCAATGCTACATTAAAAAAATGCATTAATAAAGAAAGTATTAGTTTTATGACACCTCTGCACTGCAGTTTTAATAATCTTGCTACTTCTCTATTGACTGTTTAGCATTTGTCTGTTAACATTTTTTTCTAGCAGAAGGAAAGAGACATATTCCTTGGAACTAAGTACAAACAGCTCCTAGTTCCATAGGGTTTGTATAAAACTCCAGTGAGAGAGGGGTGAGCAGCACTGGTGCCTACTACAAATAAATGAAAAGTCAACACACTTCTATTTTTTTATATTTAGTTGAAAGGGATGGAAAGGAGGAGAAAGAGAAGACTATGTGGTGATGGAAACATGCAATAACTAAAAATATACCAAAAAAGCCTCAACACGAAGATGGAATCACTTTGTTTTTCTGTTTACCATCTGCTGCTTTGCTTAGTAATGTAGTAGTGACCAAACAAAGTGAGCAGCCCTGCAGGAACATGCTCTCCATACAAGACAAATTGATGAGATTTTATGGGCAAGCTGTCTACTGAAGATTCCTCTTAAGCTCATAGCAGCTCAGCTCTGGTTGAAGTAAGTGATAAATATAAACAGGAGAGCACAGTGCAGTTCTGAAGGTTTCTTCACTCTGCAGTCCCTAAAGTCAGCAGTTTTATTACTTCAAAGTCTTTTGAACCACTCAAGAGAAATCATTGAACAGATAGACCTTTATTATTTAATCTGCAAATATTTAAATCCAAGACTGCTTTTATATACATGAAAAATATCTTTAATAGTTAAAAAAGTTTAAGAAACCAAGATAAATACAGCAAAGTTAGAGCAGCAGCTATTTCTGTTGTTTGAGATGGAACAAGAATTTGGATCTGCTACAATCCAAGTCTTAAACCAGCATGTACTCTTGATGTCTCAAAATTAGAAAGCACTTTTAAATAATATAGGAGTTAAACTAGCATAAGGAAAGCCTCACCTTAACACCTGCATCCTAACACAAAGCAGGTCTTGAATTTGGAACTGAACACTTTGGCAAGGTAAAAGACAGTCAAAACACTATTCCAGCATTGAGAGAAATCTGCAGGCTCAGCTGCTGCCCTCCCCTCCTGCTCTGAGGTGGAAGTTTACTTCATGTGGCTCAAAGCCCTTCCTTTCCCCCAGGGGCAGCAGGGGAGCAGAGTGACTGCAGTGCCCCTGAGGCTGCCTGTCCCCTCCTGAGGGTCCAGGACAGGCTTTCCATGGAGCACAGAGCTACAGCATGACAGGGAATTGCACACTGGCCCCTGAACAGTGTTCCCCCAGCTGTCCAGTTGGACATAGACACAGCTGCAGCCTGCATGGAGATTCAGCACAGGAGGGTTCCAAGTGCAGCCATTTTGATGCATTTTTCACTACATTTAGTGCTTTCTAGTTTTGATTTTTGACTTAGAATATTTTTCTCTCTAGCTCCTTAGAAAGCTGTTCAAACAGTGCCAGCAGCACTGGTCACAGTACCTGCTCTGTCAGAATGAGATGCTTTTTCACATTTATAGGATACATTTGTCCAAGTTAAGGCTGGCACAGCTCTGCTGTGATACAGTGTATCTAGGAATATACAATACTGAAATGGGGATTTCCAGCTGCTAGACTATAGAAACAGTACATTTAATAACAAGCAGGAATATTTTTGACAACTTTCTTTTAATTCTAAAGTGTTTCACTCTAGGAAATGATCTAGACCAGTTTTATGTATTTCTGCACCAGGATGTGAGCAGGAAACATTTCAGACACTCATCACTCTTCAGGAGAATGTTTTACTTCAGACTTGCTCAAGGTGCAAGGGTGTGATCAGTCCCACGTTTCCCACTCAGGCTTGAAAGAGAAGTTACCTTTGGAGGAACACCATGTCAGAATATTGAGAAAGCTGAGGCAGCCTCCTGTTCATTGTCAAATATTTAACATCCTTCTAGGGCACATGTTTAGAAGCTTTGTAAACTCTGTACCCTCCTCTGTTTCAGCAGGTCACAGAAACCAGATCCTTGTGTAGAAGTAAAAATAAAAATAACTTCACATGGAGCTTGTATTCTACTGCTCTTTGTACCAGTAAATCCAAGGCCAGGGTCCAGTATGAGAAGGTAGGAAATTCCATCATGTTATGGACAATGCTTCTCACAAAGACATCAGATGGAATATGTGAATTCCAAGTTCCAGATATTACAGAAGATATCTACACACATAGTCTATGTCACCTGGGACTGAGAGGTGTTTTCAGATGATTGTCCACATCACATGACAGAACAGCTGGGATCTTCATTTTGCTGCAGAGAGAAAACATGAAAACATTAGGCTAATTAGCATGTGTACAAGCTTATTATGTCTTGCTGGTTACCTACTTGATCCTCATATAGGCAGGTAGGGTTTTTAGCACTTTGTAGATTTAGTTACTTATTAATAAAGCAAAGCAGATTTTCAAGAGGCAGAACATGAACTGTACTACACAAGTCTTTAAGTCCATGCAATGCATGAGCCTGTGCCTTCCTTAATGAAAGGCCATCAAGCTACCCATGACTACCTTGGTTCCTAAGCATCAGAACCTAAGTGGCATGCAGATACATGCTGCCCTCATTAGGAGGGTAAAAAGCAGAAGCAAAAAAGCATGGAAACCCTGCCTTCCTTTAAAGCCCAGCATGCATTCTTTCCATTATTTTACTGCATGCAACAAAGTTAACTTTTGTTTACTAAGCAGCCATTTCAGTACTACCAATGCAGCAGAAGCATATAGCTACTAATGTCAAAAGTTTGATAGGAATTCAGCAAACAGGAATGGCATTAAAATTTGATTGGAAGTATTAGAATTGATTCTTACCATAAATGGCACACAACTGTATTGTAAAGTTGCTGATAAAACAGATTAGAAGTGTAAGGAAAAAAGTTACTTTTGCTTTCCATCATTGATTACCAAACAAGTCATATTAGTGAACTCAAAAAAAAATGCCTTTTAAAATAGAAAGAAGCCACCCTTGAGGAGAGGCCCTATACTGAATATGAAAAGAAGCTTGTGTCACTGAGAGCCCAAAGGGCAGAACAGCATCATAGACTTCCTCAGTAGCTTCTTTAACAGGGTCTCACCATCCCTCAGTGAGACTGAAAATATTACAAAAATGTGCATGCAAGTCAGAAGACTGATAAACATCCTTTAAGCCACATGGTATTATAGTAACAGATATTTACCCAGATTTTCTGTTTGAAAGGACCAAAAAGTAAAATAAAAAACCAGCAGGCAGTTTAGCTACTTTTTTTTCCCCAGAAAGACAGTACTAAGTTACTTTTAAGTTAGTTTTTAGACAGATACATTATGAAAATATCTAGGAAATGGTAGTGGGAGCTTTGACCTAGTGCAGTAAGATGCAACTCCTCCTTGTAACTGTGTAGGATCAGTTTTAGGAAGAGCTGTGGTAGCTTAACATGTGAGCAGGAAGGAGAGAGTTTTTAGCTAAGCATCCCCTTGCTCTCAGGCTTTGGACCTTGTACCATAGTACTGTTTCAGGTAAAGATACAAACAAACTTGAGTCAAGAACAGTCTATAACTCTTCAGTTATGACCAACTTAAAACCTCATATTAGTTGATTTAGACTACTTCAGCAATTAAAGCTAGCTAATAGTATATCAAAGTACAGTAGGAGCATCCAAAATGCATCAGTTCAGAGTTATATTGTGGCCAGTCAAAAGCCATTTGAAGGGGCTGGAGAGTCTTGCACAGGATGCAAGTTTGTAGCCAAAAGTTTGTAAGTCTATTGACCTTAAGTTCACACTGAAGTAATCTTAAAAGCAAGTCAGGGACACCGGAGTGTCAAGTAAGTCACTTCATCCCACAGAAGCAGGTAGTGTTTGCACAGTGTTCTGTTCTCAGGCTAACAGCTTTTAAGTTAATTCATAATCAGGTATTTAGGTGAAATGGACATTAAAGGCTGTAATTTTCAGTGTGTCAGTAATAAGATATCAAATAATTAATGCTGCTGTTTGATCGTACTCAACCAGAGAATAAGCAAAACTTCAGTTGCATTTCTGATGCGAAGCCATGCAAGCTACATCCTACGTGGGACAAGAGACTGCAGCACTACTGATGAAGCAAGTTTTCTATGAGGTGACAAGCATGGATCTCACCATCTCACCTGCTTAAGGATGCTCACAGGAACCACTATCATGAAACCAAACAACATTTCTTTTTTCTTCTTCTTTTGGTCTGACATCAAGAAAAACATTAAGAGTTGCGGGATATGAATAGTACTTGAAGAAGTATTTTCATTTAGTAAGGACAAGAAATGGCCATTGAATGACTCTGCTGATAGTATGTATTTAAACTTCAGGCAGCTTACCTGAGGTGCAAATGCCACTTCACTTCCAGTTATTTCTTCATAATCATCATCTTGCTCACTTTCTTCTCCTCTGGGTACAAGCATTATCTTCCTCTCTGCGAGTTCCTAGAATACAATTGAATTGCCACCAAGACCCCTCAGGAATTAAGCACTAACAAGTTTAGCATTAGGACAGTAGAAGTGTTTTATTATTTCACTTACCTCCCCATCATCTGTAATGAGTGTAACACCAATATTGTCCCCAGCTCCCCAAGACTTCTGAGACTTCCAGACCAGATCACTAGGACCTGGGCTTACACCAGCAGCTGCACCCCAGATCTGCAACAGAGTTAGTGTGAGCTTCTGAAGAATCTTTTTCTGTGGTTAGATTACAATTCACTCATATATATTTTATATATAATAATATAATTATTAAGTATTTTAATGCCAAAGACACCCAGTAGGAGAAACAGAACCACTATAATCCCTGGCAAATTAGTTCTTTTCAGGACTACCAAGAATGGAGGTAAAGATTTTCTAGCTGAAGACTGTAAAACAGTGCATAAAAGGCTGTTAACAGCTTCTACCCAATGGAGAGGTAGCCCTGCTTGGCCATACAGAACATTTGAGTCACAGAGCCAGGCCATAGTCCCAGACATGCTCAGGGCTGCAATTTGTGTGGGCAAGAGCCTCTCACCTGGGGTCACTCTCAGATCTATTGAACAAGCTCCTCCACAGTTTGGAGCAGCAAGTGTAGAGTTCAGCTCTTTGATCACCATGTACATGTACTTAAGAGTATGATTTTAGAGCCAATATTTAGCTTAGTACTACAAATCATGAGCTCAGCATTGCTGACCTGGAGTAGGCTAAAGATTTTAGTAACAGTCTCTGCACAACTTTTATCAAGTCACAGGAGTATGGGAAACCCTAAGAAAAAACTAGAATACAATGATTCTGTTAGAGCACACTCCTGTCTGGGATGACCCAAGTTCAGTTCAAGCTTTAAAGAAAATTTAATTTCAGATCAAGGTGCTGCAATGATTTTTCCCATATCCATCTCCACATAAAATAAGAACTTTAGTTCTTTAGACACTTGCAGTACCTGTCTAGATATTTTCCATATTACAGGAATCTCTACTGACATCTAACATCAGAGCAGAGATCTGAGGAAGTTTTGCAAACCCAGTACCTACTGTAACTACTTGGCCTGCCTGAAGAGTGAACTGTGAAGGAAACTTGTAAGTAACATCTGCCACACTTCCAATACGTCGTCTCAACACCCAGCCATGTAGAGGTTGATCCTGTGGGACAAGAGATTTCTCTGAGCATTACAGACCAACACCATATAATTCAACCACAAGGTTCTTTCCAGACTCATGGGCCAGTTTTAATCCCCCTCCTGTAGCATACAAGTATCTGACAATTTTGAGGAAGCATCCATGTTTCCATTAAAACTTCCCAATGTTTTCTCCCTGTACTTTAGGATTAATCTTAGTCAAGCCATACCTATTCTTACCTTCCATTAAAGGGGGGGGGTCATGATGCTCTTTGCCAGGGAGAGTCTGATAAATGAAGTTTGCCATGGCCACCTACTAACTCTATATATGTATATATACACACATGCATAAAAAACACCTTAAAACTTCATGGGTCACTGTGTATTTCAGGCTGAAATTACTAAACTACAAGTCACATGTTTTGAAGTCCTGATGATGAATTCTAATAGTGCTGGATTTGCAAACTAAACTAGTCAAAGAATTAGCTTATTGGCTAGATAAACTCTCTGCATGGATTAGATATCATCAACTCTATTCAACCTTTTAGCTGTTTTAAGTGTTTTTGACTAAGATGAAGCCATCTTTATCTAATTTACTGAAGCACACTATTTAGTTCATCAAGGGTCAGTAGTACTTCTGATAGTGCTTGCCTAAATCTGATGACAAACAGCTGAAGGTGTTAGATTTCTGCATAAGAAAACCCCCTGCACCCAAAAGCACCTCCCAGACAGCCCTGGGAGCAGAACACCTGCAGTACCAAAGGGTCAGTCTCTGATCTGTCACCAAGCTAAAGCCATCCCCAAGCAGTCACACATTGCAATGCAGACTTGGAAATGAAAGTACCTCATCAGAGTGGTTTTTAAGCCTCACAAATTTCCCATCTGCATCGATCTCTTCAATAGATATATTTCCAGTAGCTGAAACATGCTGAATAGTCTTAAATGCAGCACTATGTTCCCTCTTTTTGGTTTCTTTGATTTTCCTTTTCTTCCCGTGCAGGAACCGTCGCCCCTGACTTGCTGCTTGAGTTGCTGTGCTGTGTGAAGATGGACTGGGTGACAGCTTTAGCCTAGAAAAGAGTCAGATAACGTTCACCTGAATATCAGATGTGCTTTTTTTCTTCTCACAACTACCCTCCCACTATATCCAAGCCTAATAGCTTCCTATATACAAGCTTTCCATAGGGTCTTGAATACAAAATTTTACTTTTATTGGCAAGAGTAGCTAAATGGTTTGTCAAGTTTGGAAGACAGCCCCAAAGTTCAGAGCAAGCTTATATTGATAAGAGAAGATTGACAACTGCACTAAATATTCACTTAAAGTATCAACAGACAAAGTCTTCAGTGAAAGTTATTTTAAGTTTTTGACCCTTCTTAGCGTGAATTGAGAGTCCATGTTCTCACCACACATACAAGATACCATGTCTGCATAGACAGGAGTGGGTCCAAGTCCCCAGCTTCATTCATGGAACTTGAGTGTTCTTTGATAGATCTCTGAGATGCAGCACAAAACTCAGAGAGCTGAGGAATGTTTAATGGACCTTTGCATTTAATCAGCTGGGTTTATGAAGTTACTTCACCTTACTATACCATGTGGTAGATGTGGGCTATAAATACCATTTACAGAAGATTACACTTCAGTAACTGAATTACTAATGACGTGCTTAGCGCTTGTTTCTTGTCTCCTCATTCTGAAGGACAAACAGTGTGGAGGTCTTGGATGAAGCAAGTTCTCATAATGAAGATCTCATCATAGCCTACCTCTGTTCCTCTCCTTCCAGCATCTTCCTGTATGCATTTATTTCCAAATCTAGAGCCAGTTTCACATCTAAGAGATGCTCATACTCTTCCAGCTGTGCTTGTGCCTGCTTCTGAGCTTGTGCCATTTCTTCCTCCTTTTCAGCCATGCGCCTTCGATGGAGATCACGATCATAATCCAGCAAGTTCTGTAGCTCCTTTACTCTGCTCTCCAAAGCAACATTCTAAAATTATGGGGATCAGGGGAAAAAGTAAATCAAATCATAAGTGAAGATTAGAGAGAAGAGGCCAATGTTTTGAATCGAGAGTAAACTGAATTAATTATAAGGTTATACAAATAAAGACAGCACCTGGGTTTGATATTGATTAACTTGAGATACCAGAGTATCAACTCTCTTCTGTGTTTCCATCAGTTCCTCCCGAGCAGCATTGGCAAACTCAGTATTTCTTGCTGCAGTTAGCTGGGCATTCTCCATCTGTGGATAAGTCACTGTTAGTTACGAGTTGCATATTACCATGTATTATAAATAAGGAAGGAGAACCAAATAATTTTCACCTGTCACACCTGGAAATAGTTATGTTTTACTAAAGTGTACAGATACCAGTAAAGTTCAGGTCAGGAAGTTCTATATTGCTTTTGGGGGGGGTTACACAAGTTTGACATTTATGTCAGAAAAAGTAATAATCAGGTTGTGAAAAATTGCTGGATTAGGGTATTTCAGTTAGTGGACATTGTATAGATATTAAGTAAATTGATTCTCCAGAAGACTAATGGAGAATATGTTTAGAAGCTGCTTGTCAAAGCATAGGGCTGCAGGATATTGGGTGTACAAATCAAACTATTATCACTCTTCCCCAGAAGGTCTATTATTAAAGAGTTCCTGCATCATTACAAGCAGCATTGAGTTCCTCTAAAAATAGCTCAATCTTGAGATGTCCCAAGAAAGGATAAAGTGCTCCTACAAGAGGCACTTATCGACTTTTCAGTGGAAACAGAAACACAAGCATCCAAAGGAATTCCCTGAGTTGGTATGCAAGCTGGTATGTAGGAAAAGTTAGGTTTTATTCAAGACTGAAATTGCTTAATACAAACAACACGCCTTGGTCCTGAATCTGTCAGAAGTCTGAAATATGATCAACTTTTCCTAATCACTCCCTGTATTTATGCTTGAACCAGTTTGTTAGGGATCAAATGTTTGCAGAAATCCTCTGTCAAATTTGACACTGCTTTGAAATTCCGTGACAACTTATGCCAAGAAGCTCTGCAGTGAATGCAGGGGCTCCATCAGTCAGCTGTCTGTGCCATTATGACCTTAATTATGTCAAGGTGCAGAGAACTTCAGCTTTGTTTTACTGTCACCTTTTACAAACTCACCTTTGCACTGAATGTTCGCTCCATCTCCTCTTTGTAACCTTGAATTTGTTCTTCATGTTGTTTTCTGAGCCCCTGCAGAGCATCTGAGAGCTTACTCTCAAATTCTCTTTGACGGCCAGATTCTACTTCTGCTATCCTGCTCTCATGGGCTCTTTTTGTCTCCTTGAGCTCCTAGGAGAAGAAATTTCTCAGAGAATAAACAAGCAATACAGTTTGAAACTGGATTTAGTGTACCAGGTTCACAAGTCCTATTGAAGCAGATTTATCATTGAGTACCCAGTAATTTATATTTATGCAGATCTTATTCATCCATTAAGTCTGGCACATCCACCTTGCTGCCTCGCTATTGTTTTTCCACCTCACTGCCAACATTGCTTAAACTAATAAATGTAGTAAATATTTGATTTGTAAGACTAATTCTTTGAACTAGGTAGATTCTGTTTGTTTTTTTAACTTAGAACACATGCACATACACTTCAGTTTCTTTAAGCACTGTTACTTCACCTATTCTTGTTTTATTCAAGAAGTTAGAGAAATTAGAATTCTCTGTCACTTAAACCACACTTTGAGATTCCTACCAGTGAGAAGGAAGCTGGTTTACATTCATATGTAAGCCATTCATTTAGTTGTATGTACTGCCCTCTCTCACAAAGTTGGGAACACAAGTTGCTTAGAGGAGATTTAACTTCTACAATTACTTTAGACTTCAGGCAAACACCTGGAATAATTTAACAGTAACTAATATATGCACTTGCACAAAGTGATATATTGGGATTTCAGTTGAAAATTCTCATATTCCAGATACCTATTGCTACTATCCCAGTTAACATGAGGTTGTGTACTTTCCTGAGCCGTCCTAGCTAGGTGGATTTTATGAGCTGATGGGCTGCCATAGGTTGCTAGTTACCTTTTAAGAGATAAAAGCAATGTTAAGATGGGCTTTAAGTGCATCCAGGGATCATGGACACCTAAAAAGATGCCTTGTTAATAAGCTAAAACATACATCTTCATGAAGGCGCTTCTGGAACGTCATTTCTTCCTGCAAAGTTTTCATATGGTTTTCTAGGTCCACCCTCCTCAACATCTCACTGTGGAGATGCTTTTTAGTATCCTCCAGTGACAGATTCAGCTAGAAAAGACAGACAACAGGGTTATCAGAATTAAGAGGTATTTTTTCAAATTAAGGCAGCCAATTTGTTACAGGCCATTCAACTTCATTCCCACAGCAATCAAAACACGCTGGGTGAGTGAAGTGGGTTGCTCTGTGTAAGTTCTTTTTTCAGTGGGATCCAGAATATCAGCAACAGAGAGAATCCTATTTAATTGTCATGTCGACCAGATTTCCCACAAGGCAAATATAGAACAGCCTTTAATCTCACCAGCTGAATTTGACTCCTCAAAGTAGACTTCTGATGAATCAATTGTACTATCCATATATATTCCTCCCCTTTACCAGTATTATTATTCCAAACTTCTTTTTAACTTCTAACACAATTTTTTGACACTTAATGAATAAACCCCTCCAAATATAGTCTATGTTGACAAACTATTATACCCTTCCAGTACTAGACACTTCCCTGATGTATTAGAGAATGCTACAAGGACTATAGCAGTACATTTCATCTTGCTTTGACTTTAGAACAAGAAACATTACATCCTATGGTCATAGAATTAAAAGTACCTACAACAGAGGAAGTTTTAAGGAAACCACCATTAGTAGCATTTGCTTTCAGCAAGATTGTGGAAATCTTTTTGTCTACCTGTCACTGTCATAGTTAACAGGCTTTCTCTGCTTTTAAATATCAATAACTAAAACCAAGCAAAAACTGCAGGGGTGAAAGCAAAGTTTAGATTCGAGTATCAAGCCTTACACTGAGTACTTGATCCTTTAATTCACGGAGCTCATTCTCCAAAGTCCGGTTCTCATTCAGGGCTGTTGCTAAATCAGCTTCCTTCGCGTTTAGCTGTGCATCGAGGTCTCTCACACGGGCCTGGGCCACGTTTAAATCAGTTTCTTTTTTTGAATTCCTACAAGGAAGAATTTTATGCTGTTAAGTGCAGCTGGTGAGGGAGGGTTTGTTCTCAATGTATTTCCCTTCAGAGGGGTCCGTGGTTAAACACCGGAGAGCTTAGCCAGGCTCACGGTGAGAGCACAAAACAAACCAGACAGGGCCCTCCGACAAGCATCATTTGTTACACCAGAGAGATTCCTGACCCATTTTCCAGCTCGTTCTGTGCGAAGCCCATGCGGAAGCCAGCTATTTTCCACGGCATTCCCAGCCAGAGAGAGAAGGGACGGCACAGGCCCTCCGGCTCCACGGGGAGGGCTGGGCACGCTCAGCGACCGGAGCGGGACCCGCCTTCACGGACAGCCCCGCGGAGGCCGGGCCGGGCCCTGAGGGCAGCCCGGGGCCGGCAGCGCTGGTCCCTCACGGGGCGGGGTAGCTGAGGCCGCCGGCGGTGCCGCTCCGCCTCCCCCGGGATGTCCTGCCCGCAGCACACAGGGAGCTTTGTGCCCCGGAGGCCACCGGCCCGCCCGGGAGCTTTGCCTCCTGCAGCCCCTCAGCCACCGCCGCGAGTGACTCCCTGCCCTCCCTCACGCCGCAGCGGAGTTACAGGGCGAGGGGAGCTTTAGTGCAGAGAAGAGACCATCTGCAGACCAGTGCCCAGGTACCACCTGCATGGCCAGCACACTTCACTTGCCATTGGCACCACAGGGGAGGAGTGCGAGAAGGGCCCACAACGAGTTCCTCTCAGGGAAGAACGCACTGATAATTCCCCAGACTGCTCTAACTTTTAAAATCCCTGCAGTTGCCTGCCCACTGTCCAGAGCCCCTGCTCAAAACTCGTATTTGAGGTTACAAAGAGTAAAGGAAGTTCTCAATTTATTTTGGCAACATCTGTTCTGCCAAGTGGCAAAGTTGTGTCAATTCGTACAATGAGTTTTCCAGTGGATAACTGAAACCGGCTGGCAAAAGTCCAAAGTAATTCCACAGGATTGATCAGCTCTAGAAAGCTTGAGCTGCAAGGAAAGATTGGAAAAAACTAAGGGTTGTTTAGTCTAGAGAAAAGTGACAGGAGACAGAACAGTTTTTAAATACATGAAGGACTGCTACATAGAGTTAGGGAATCTGTTTTCCATGTCTATTGTGGAGAAGACAGGGAGCTCCAAGCTTAAATTGCAGGGAGGAATACGTGGGTTAGATGTTAGGGAGAGGAAACTAACAGTTCACCACTGAAACACACTGCCTGGGGGGGGGATATTCTGGAATCTCCATCATCTGGAATTTAAAATAAGGGTTACACAAAATCTGCTGGAAGGGATGCAGGCATGGCCAGTTCCAGCACATGCCTGGGGCATGGGGCTACATCAGGTGCTTGCTGAAGGCCTTTTCTAGCCCTGCTCTTCAGAGACATTTACTCTTTACTCAGACTAGGAAAACCATAACTCTACTAACAGTGAAAAACAAGATAACATGCTGTAGTTTTAGTATTTACAGGTTTCTTTCTTTTCTAGGTATTAATTATTCACCCTCCTTTTGGAGTCTCTGCTATCACTACCACTTACTGTATTAGATATAGTATTAAGTATGCCAATAACACTACTTAATATTGACTGTTTCATCCTACAATAATATAAATTTCATTCTGCAATCAAAGTGTTTGCAAAACTGAAATTCCATTAGTGTCTGTTTTAACAGTCCACTTTCCAATGTAAGCATCTGACAGCCAGGCTCAGGTTTCCTGGATATTCTTTCCCAAAAAATACTATTTTCAAAAAGCCCTGCAGAAAGACATTTCATCTTTAAGAACAACAATTTAAGAAGTCTCCCTTTGACAAGAGCATTTACTACCCTTTTAATCCAAGTTTGGGGTTCAGAACACCACTTTACAGCCCTGTGCAGCAAGCAGTGACAGTTACAGTACTCTGCAACATTCCATATACCAACCATTCCAGAGCTAAGAGTGGCCTACAGACTATCAATTACAAGCAACAACTTTGAGGCACTGCCAATCACATTCCTTGTAAATCAGGATGTCACATATGCTTGATCTGGAGAACTTAAATAATTTTACCAAAAGATTTCAGGTATGTTTGAAACAGACTCCAGTTTGTCAAGACCAGAGGATGTCAGCAGCACGTACAGAATTCATTCACGACATCAGTTGCTACACTGTGTTTGGCAGGTTCAGGAGCAAAATGCACATCCATACTCCCTGGTGCAGAAAGGAACTGGTCTTGTCTTTCTCTGCTGTGTTACTGCAGTTGCTTTGACCTTCCCGAGGCTCTGAATTCCACCAATACACTTATCTACAGCTCCTCCTCCCCAAACATCTTTGGCCTACTTCCAGTCACCAGTTTCAGTAGCAAGAAAAAACCAAATGCAATCAGTTTATTGTTGTCAAAAACTTTGAGTCTCTTAATCAGGGATTAATAAGAGCCAAGAGTTAATGCTGTTGGGAAATTATCTGGTGACATTTCATTCTATAAGAGTTAAACAGCCACCAGGTTATTTAAAGGGTGTATATATAAGGACACGATAGCCTCAAAGTTTGTTCCAAGTCATCTGAGACATTTGCAGTAAGGCAGCCCAGATACAACACACATTAATATTAGGACTTCAGTCTAGTCCTTTCAGAAACCAATAGGTACCAGGTATCATTTCCCACGGGCTGTACATTTAACCACTTCTAAGAAGTAGTTACTGTAAAGGAAAAAAACCCAACCCAACAGTCTAGAGGACTGCATAGCTGCCAAGTCTAAAGCTTTATAAACAAAGCCAGAGTTACACAAACACAAAGAGCAGCAGAAAAGTCTTAGAACAGGCATTACCCCTCTCCTCACTGTCCACTCAAAGTGGCTGGTTAGATTTACAAAACAGGTCTGTGAGCCAAAATCCAGCATGACTGAGACAAGCCCAACAACTATGCAGCTGAAAACAGAAGCTTACAATAAAAACATGTTATTCCTAACTAGAACAGCTACTTGAGTCCGACTGAGTCTATGAAGGGGCAATACTTCCTCCAGGCATTAGAAGAAGCTGGTGCCTAAATTTGCTCTGACACAGGTTTATAACAAGACGTAAGGGGCCTGTGGACATCCAAATTATTACAAGTCCATAACTGATGTAGGGGTACAATGGGGCATTACAGTAACTAGCAGTGCTAGCAGGGTGTATATTTCTATGAAGGAAGCTTGTTGGGATTGGACGCTTGTTCACACACCTCTTCCTCCTTCAAGACAATGGGATAGCACTTACATTGCCTTTGTTCCAGGCTTGGCAAGCCTAGACAAATAATGATTCCAGGCTCAGGATACACATCTTACAAGAAAGTCAAGCTAGAACAGCAGGCAGCTCATCTGAGACTTAAAAGCAACTAGGAAAACTTCTGAGCAGTACCAACCTGCACCAGGTCAAGCCATACTGCTCCCAGAACTATCTTCTCTCTGTATTCCCCTCTGGGCAAAGTCTGAGCTAAACAGCCCAAAAAAGATGCATGCTGACTCCATACAAACACTCCTTCCACTGCTCCATAACTTTCTAGAACCTTTCCAGCATCTTGAGTGTTTGTAAACACGGGTGTGGTGCCAAACCCATGCCGCTATGAATTCATAGCCCAGAAGGACACCCAGCACCCCACATTCTGCAGGAGCCCCATGCCCATCTCAGGCAGGTGCTGATGTGACCCCATAGCATCGGAGGTACTCGGCAGCGTGCCCCCAGCACACCTTCAGAACAGGCAGCCGGACGTCTCCTAACCCAAGACGCTCCAACCCCAGAGGGCAACACCTTCGGGGTTATCACGCCTGCACGACCCGGACACGCAACATCACCGCGCACTCCTCCCACAACCCACGGGCTCCTGCCAGAAGCATCCCCTTCCCCTCGCCCTGCAGACACCCCAAAAGAGGCGGCTCCCCGGGGCGTCCCCGGGCAGGGAGGCCTGCTCGGGGCCGGGGCACCGACCTGACGTGCAGCTGCCGGTGCTCCTCGCCGATCTTGCCCAGCTCCACCTGCAGCGTGGCCCGCTCGATGGCGATGTCGTCCAGCGCCCGGCGGGCGTCGGCCAGCTCCGCCTCGTAGCGGAGCCGCAGGCAGCCCAGCTCCCGGTCGCTGCCCGCCTGCTGCTCGTTCAGCCGCTGCTGCAGCACCGACTTGTCGGCCTCCAGCGCCCGCACCCGCTCGATGTAGGCGGCCAGGCGGTCATTGAGCTGCCGCAGCTCCTCCTTCTCCTGCAGCCGGCTGAGCCGCGCCGGGCTCAGCGGGGACTCGGCGGCGCGGCTGGCGGAGCGGCTCCCGCTGGCCGGCGTGGGGGGCAGCGCCGTGGCCATGGCAGCCTCCGCTCGGGCCCCGCCGCCGCCGCCGGGACCGCCCCGCGCAGGACACCCAGCGCCCGCCGCCGCCCCGGTATAAATAGCCGCCAGCTGCCGCCGGCCCGCAGCGAGAGTGGGCAGCTTAAAGGGCTCGGGCTGTGCCCCGCGGCCGCCCAGGCCCAGCCGAGCCCTGTAGAAAACACTTTTTTTTTTTTTTTTTTTTTTTAATTTGTTTTTTTTTCTGCTTTATCTTTCACATGTGCCTTGCTGCATCTTATCAGTCCAATGGTGCTGCCCGGAGAGGGCGGGGAAGGACAAACCTACCGCAGCCCTGCGTTCTCACAGACCGGTGCAAGGGGTCGGGGCGAAACCAAAATCCCAGTTTAAGGAAAATACACGGCAGCTGCAGTGATGCTCACACTCCAGCATGCTGCTGCGTCAGTGCTCTGCCTGTTGTGTTTGGGATTTTTTTTGCAAATTGTTCAGCTGATGAAAATAGCCCTTTTTGTTCTGCTCTTTGTGGGCCTTTTAAGCTTTCCTGTCAGCCATCCCACTTATATAGTGTTCTGGTTAAAAGCTGATGTTGTGTGAGCAAAAGGACGAACAGAGGTGGAAAGAGAAGCTGCATGAAGACAAATGTGTGAAGCAGTCTGTAAAGCCTTACACTAATTACATCTAATAAAAATCAGTGTTTAGTAAAAAGGTTGCTTCAGCACTTCTTTAGTAGTGATATGAATGGTGATAGTTGTCAGTTTTCTCCAGCAGCTAATTAATTTACTCTTTTTACTTACATTTTTGAGAGCAGATGCTGTAGGAAACTCATTCAGCGTGAGCATAAAAATCTCTGAACGTTACTGTAACTGTTAATTACGCTGTTTGTTGTAGCAGTTACAGGAAACATCAATTAAGATCTTAGCTTATTATTATACACAGAAAAATAATCTTGGCATAATCTTAGAGTTCTTTAAATGTAAATACAGATTTTTATGAAGATTGTAGTCATAAAGTCAAGCTTCTTTTTATAGGTGGACAGGCAGGTAACCTAGGAGAACAACATAGCTGGCCCCAAGAGTTTAGCTGGGGAGTTTAGAATTAAGTCATTTATACCTCTGGATACAAAGTTACAGAGTAGAGAAGGATATAGAAGAAAGTATGGATCCACATCAAAGATTTTTTTTCTGACCATCTTTACACATTTTGTATAAAAACCCAGGATATAATTTCAAGATTCTAAAGCTATGTGCAGCATGGGAGTGACACAGAGCCAGACTGAGCTCCTCTGGTTCTTGTCCGAGCAACACCACCAGGAAATTCTTTCCTGCAGAGCTGTTCCAGTGTTTTATTTTGATATAATGAGTACTTGTTTGTCCTTCATTGCCAATAGAAATCTCAATTCAAGAAAAATAAAAAGTGCAGTTTAAATCTGAACATGTACCTCTAAGACCAAGATGTGTACATCTGAGGGCTTCTTTCAGCTTTGATACCTCAGTCCTCTACAAAGAACACTGTGATCCTATGCCACTGCCATGCTTGATCATTGCATGTTACTGGCCAGCTGTTCAAATACGTGGTATGGTTTTGGAACAGATGCAGAACAAAGCAAGAAATCTGCTATTCTAAGAATATTTTTCTAGCCTGCCAAGGCTTTGTAATAATGCAAACAAAAACAGCTGAAAGAAATAGTCCAAAAATAGTCTGAGCTAGTTTTATCTTTTGTGTTCTTTACCTACTCTCCCTGTGAGAGAACAGAAGGAGGCAACTTAAGAAAAGCATAATGGAAGTCTGTTGCTGATTCTTTTCTTTGTGACATTTTTTTCTGACTTCTTCTTTGATAGTCTGTATTGCTTAGACCATAAATATAGCTGAGGAATTCCTGCAGAGATAAGCTTGTGCCATCCTTTCCTACTGTTTCAAGTTTAAAGATACTAAGAATATTCCAGGATTAAGAGATAGGGAGGAAAAAAATGTGGGAAAAAGTACATATCCCAGACTAAATCACAGTAAAAACTATTCTACAAATAGTCCTTTTACAGTAAAATATAGATATGGGAGATTTAGAAGCTATTAGCAGATGCCACAAAGTTGGCATAAAAAAACCTGTGGATTTTTTCAAGTATCTTAATGAGCCCTTGATCCTGAGTTGGTGAAATTAGGTGAAAAAAAGAATACAGCAATGAAGTAATACAATAAAAAGCAGGAAAAAGTCAGGTAAAATTTCGTTATCCTTTTCCATAGGTATCTTCTAACTAATTGCAGCCAGGTGTAAGCAATGTGTCCCTATTGGTCCCAAAATATTATCAGGGCTCCCAGTGCACCAACAGCCTTCACAACCTTGACCAGCCTCAGCTGAGGCTTCTGCCCACGCTGCTTCCCAGGGCTGCTGGAGCTCCATTTAAGCTCTGCCCTGGGCCTTAATTCTCCTCCTTTAACCTCCTTTGTGGTTTGCTGAGCTGTGGGCTCTAGTGGCTCATGAACTGATTTTTTGGCTTGCTTTGGACCAGCCTGGTTACTGTACCTTTGCCAGGGCTCTTTGCACCCCTGGCTGTCCCCTCTAGCCCCCTGTGTGTCTTACCTAGGAGCAGTGGGACAGGGCCACAGCTTGTGTCTCCTCCCTCCTGCCTACCTAACTGGGCTTTCTGTCCATTGGGAAACAGCTGGACTTCACCACTCCTTGGATGACAGTTTGTTAGAGCAATGACTGCTAAATACTTAGGTGAGTGAAATTTCTAGACTTCTTTTTTTTTTTTGGTGACCCAATACAAAATGCTTGAATTCACGTTTACTTTTCAAGGGTTAAATGCAGTTGAGTCTGTATATAGTAAGCAGTCAGGCTTGGCTATTGTGACATTTTTTTTTGCTGACAAACATAGGCATAGATGCAGAATCAGCATAAACAACAGAAAGTTTTGTAGCAATTTAATGTTTTTCGCTGGATGTTAATCTGCTGCGTAAGTCCTGAGGGTCTCTTTCTAAATACCCATTGGAAGTAAATTATGGTATCACTGGGCAGTATAACACTTTGAGGAGTCACTATATATAGCAGTAATATTGTTTCAAACTATATTACTCTAAGGCATTGGAATGTATCAATAAACACATTCTAAGCAGCCTCTTTACAGATAGCTGTTAGTGACTCACACACAACCAGAGCTAAGGAGGACAAATTGAGTTCTGTTGGCCTGATAATGGTTGCCACAGTACCAGAGTAGGTACTTCTCCATGAGAAAATTAGAGTTCACCCACCAGAAAGGTTAAAGGGCAGTTTCTGTGTCATTGGTGGTAGTACACAGAGATGGGAAAGGCCTTTGCAGAACATGTCACTACACAAATGACCCTCCTCTGCAGTACTGCAGCCTATGCCTCTATTTGCCTGGTTAAATTAAGCAGTACAAGTCAGTTGGCTTATAGTGGCTTTTGTCTGCTTTGGAACAGCAGATAGTTCCTTCTATAAGTTGGTAACAGAGGAAAAAATTAATCTATTTGTGGCCTTACGAGATGCAAACGTAAATAACAGATTTTGTTTAGTAGAATATGAAATGTAGAGAATACACCAGATAATAGTATTTTGTAGGTGACACTGGGCAAGTCTCTGGCTTAGGCTGTCCTGGTTTCCAGCTGCCAGTGCCCAAATTCTGCTCTCAGCTACAAACACAGCAGCTGTTGCTATGCCTATTGGTATTGCTGTGCCCAGCACCTGGCTCGCTGTGGGAAGGTGCATGGTGGAGTGTGCATTCATCCTCTCTTCATAACCTCACTGTGTGTGTCACTAGTATTCATCCCAATGATGTATCATGCATTTCTTCCAACTTTTTAAATTTTGATTCCTTCTCCCTGTTTGCTGCTTATGTTCTCTTCCATTTCCATCTTGGTGGATGCTCGTGTAGTGACATGTCACATGTAGTGACTCATCTTGTCACACACAGTCCACCTACTTTGCTTTTGCTCTTCCCCAGTGAGCCATTACAGAGAGGGCAGGTCCTGCTGACCTCCGTTGCTCATGACTTGCAATAGAATTGATTTCCTCAGAGCCCCTGTTAATTCACCAAATGTTGCCTCTTTCACATAGCACTCAATAACATTTTATTTTTAACAATCACAGAAGTGAGTGCCATCCCAGAATGAGGACAATGGGTCATTGTCACTGTTGCATGAGAAGAAAATGGCAGATGAGTTCAAGAATCCAATATGCCATATCCATCGTCTCAGTGGGGTTATGTTGTTTTGCAAGCTAGAAAGAATATCTGTTAACACATAGCTACGTGTAGATAAACTGAAACTATTTTACCTCTGCAATGAATTTTTCATTTTGCTTTATCTGCATTCAACCTTTATCTATACAAATCCATAATTTCTAATTATGCCCAACATAATCACCTAAATCTTTTTGAGAGTATATTTTGGAAACCCACAAAATGATCGTGTAAGTGTGTTGTAAGTTTATCTCAAAATGTTGACTCTAACTTTTCAGTTAAGGCTGTGAACTAGAACAAAAAGTAAGTTTGTGCCATTTGAAGGTGTGTTTGTTTTGCTCCTACTGTATAGGATCATAAATATGCAAATGAGCCACAAGTTGCTTTGCTTAAGCACCAAAGGAATTTGACAGACATGAAGGGACAAATATTTATTCAAATACTTGAAATAGTGACCATTTGAATATATTGTTTTGGTTAATTCTAGAGTCATTTGAACACAAACTTAGAGGAAGACAGTAGTTTTCTTCTGTAGTGTTTAGGTCTATACATAAGTAGTTTTTCTTTCTGTAAGCCTCAAGAATTTTTTTCTGCTTACTATATTGATGGAGCTGGTTTCAAAGCCCTGGGCAAGGATCTACATGGAATGCAATGGGTTCCATAACACCAAGAAATGAAAGACAGGGTGCTGGGGCTGAACTTTATACTGATAGAGGCTTTACTCTTTATAGGGTATAACATACTTGTGAAGGGCGACAGTGTGTGATTGCTCTCTGCCCTGGAGGGCTTGTTATTTCAGGGTAAACAAGCACCCTATGCACATACAATGCAGGGCCAAAGAACTGATCAGACTGTGCCAGGGTTCTCAATTACTCTAGTTAGAGGAAATTTAACATTTTGCTTTCATTAATCAATTGGGAGCAGCTCTATTACTGATAACTTTGAGATGTTGAACCAAAATGCAGTTTCTGTGTGGGGCCTCTGCAGGATACTTCCAATTTTGCTATACGTTAGTCAGAATGCTGATTTATGAGCTTAAAGCTGTTCTGCACCGTTTCAGTGGATGTTAAGTTTGTAGTTTAGCCAAACATATTTTCTCTTGAGTAGTAAAGACTTTTGTTGTGATGAAAGAATGGCCTTCGTGATCATCTGATTTCCTTAGCTGAACTTGTTTCAGGGAAATAATATATATAAAGTGGAATCTGTTGAAGTGGTATGTCTACCTGCATTTCAGGACAAAGCTAAATAGAGAAGTATGGGGTTTCTCTTTTAAATATGAATGTTTTCTATTAATGTTCAAGGGGTGAAATTTGGTGGTTATCATGTGATTTAACAGAGGGGTTTTTCTGCCAGACCAGAGATTTAATTTTTTTTCAGTTTGGCCCTTTGGCAGCTATATCTTGCAGAGTCTTTTTTCTCTGGCACTTCTGCCTGTGCTGTTGAGTGCAAGTTGAAATTTTCTGTTACAATTGGACATAAATCAAGAAATTACAAAATATTTCATGGTTATGTTTGATAGTGATGACACATGGTTTTCACTTAAGTCTGTGTAAAGCAAAGGATAAGACCATCATATTTCCAATCTTCTTCCTCATGAGAGCCTGTGCCAGCTGTACAGATAGATGACATTGCCATTATGTGCTCAATGAAATTATGCGTGCAAACGTCCGTATTTCACAATTTTATGAACAGTAAGGGCTTTAGAGTTGTCATTTTAAATGTAATTTAAATTATGCATACTTTAGAGACCAGCAAAAACAAAGCACGTGTGGAATAAAAACACCTTGCTAAAAGCAAGAGACAAATACATCTGAACTGAGTGTTAAAAGTATTACTATAGTTTGTTATTCAAAAATTGTATACTGACTCTGCTGGGCTAATGTGGCATGAGTGGGAATTAAAAGACTGTGTGGTAAAAACTGCTACTAAGGTAATATCTAAGGCACTTGACACTGGACCAGGGATGTGCAAACATAATGTAATAGGCAAAGAACAGAAATTCTGCCTTGAAGAGTTTATAATCCACATGGACAAGATGGAGTAAGCAAAAAGGAAGTCAAATATTTCTTTAGAAAATGATGTTTTATTTTAAACTTGAATGGTCAGTTATTTTTTTGCAGAACTGCTGACAAACTTCTCCAGGTATGAAAATTAAGCAAACAGAACCTCTAAGTTTGTGGCCCTTTTAACTTTAGGGTGTGTGCTAAGGAGTCTTCTGTGGAGCTGCAGGTGCTGTGAATTTTGAAGTGCTTGTTTTCAATCACATCTTGCTTGGACACCTGAGCGTCATTCAGTTTTTTCTTGGCTCAGCAGAAGGGGTTATGGAGACCTCCAACAGGACTCAATATTTCAAAGCTTCCAGATTCACTGGAAGTCTAGAGAGAAAAGAGTGAAGTGGCAGGAGCATAACGTGAGGCTGAGGTGAAAAAGTTAAATTGGATAAAGGAGAACACGAATCAGCATTCAATGAGAATGAGATTCACATAGGAAAATGCCCTGTTTTCACATAGGAAAGTGCTGTCCAAAACCCTGTGTAATTTCTGGTAGCAGGCTAAAGCTGTTTTTGTGCTCCAAATACTGTTATTTTCTGGGAGCTCATCTCCCTTGCGAAAAGGATGATTTCAGTGTAACAAAAACAGACCATGGATTGTGGGAGAGAATGGTATTAACAACACTTAAGTAATTTCAGCAGCTGGGGTAAGACCTTCCTGTTCTCTACTTTCCGAGGTAGGTACCACAAGGTACTTGTGTTGTTTACTGTAATGCTGCTTTCTGAAATCTCCCTGGGGGCTAATGCTTGTGGCTGCTTATCTCCATTTTCTTATGCGCTGTAAAAAGTCAGACATAGAATCTCTAACCTGGGACCAGGATCACATGAGGAATTAAGTGTGTGTGTGTAAACAGTAGCCTCGCTTGAGTTGCTGAATTGGATGTCAGCCAGGCTGCTTTCTAGTACACAATTTTTCTACACTCAAATTTATTGGAGATGAACACACGTTTCTAACACGTGCATATATTAATTATAAGAGAAGAAATATTCTGAGTAAGGATGGTGCCAGCTGTGTACATTCCTAAGATGACAGGTTTTGAGGGTCAGCTTCATCACCATGGTTTTGGGACAGGAAAATGTTTTTCTACATTAGATGGTCTAATGGCTAAATTATAGCTTTAAAACCATCTGTGATCAAGTCTGAAGTATATGCTATCTGCATGGATATGCCATTTTGGAAGATAACAATTACAGGGTTATAACTGATGTCACAGTGAAAGGACTGTTTGAGTAACTGTGGCAACTGAAATGGATGGGAAGCCAAGCTTTACAGAAAGTTGATACACTTTCAGCTGAGAGGGATTAGAAAAACAGAGGATCGGATCCTTAGCAGCGCTCTAGCCTGTTACACAACCTATTATCATAATGTACACACTGGGAGGAACAGCTTGCCTCAGGTGTCAGAGCGCACCTGAGACAGAGCAGCCCGTGAGTTCCAGAGGCACGGAGGAGGCAGCCCGGGCAGCGCAGGTGTCTCTGCGAGGTCGCAGCCAACCTCAGCGCTGCTCCCGGCCGGGCGTGCGGCTCTCTCGGGGCTGCCGGTGCCGGGCTCTGCAGGCTGGTTTCAGCAGAGGGCACTCTGTTCCTAACGATAGAGGAGGCGCCTTCCCGTGCTGGTGAGAAACCTAAACAGATTGGAAAAGTTTCCAGTGCAACATATTTGAACAAACTCTTCATCGGTTATGTTTAGTTCACTGGAGCATATTTTTAACTTCAGTGGCAGGGATCAGAGCCCTTTCTCTACGTGCTGCTCTTAGCGGACTCGACGAAAGTTTGGAACATCAGTGGAAGCCGTGGTGCAAAGGTAGAGGATTTTGGCGGTCCTGTTTAGCAGCTCGAAGCTCAGAGGGAGAACGAGAGCAAAGCTATCGTACGAGACATACTCGTCAGATTTACAGTAGGAAACCTAAAAATATTGTAGAGGGCAGCATGACTGAAGACCTCCTCGGTGCGAGCAGACTTGCAGCTGTACTGTGAGAGTTACTTGCAGATGAGACAGAGGATGGTTGTGGTTTTGGAAGCTGCTTCGCATCAGAATCAGGGGCTGACTTCACGGTAGCTTTTGCCCCTCGGGGAAAGACGAACCACTCGGTCCGGGGCTGCCGGGGTCCCGGCCCCCGACATCGGAGCGTCGCCAGTGCCTCCGCAGCCGGGGGTGGGGGGGACGGGCCCGCTTGGCCGCCCGCCCGCTCTTGCTGGCCGGGGAGGCAGAGGCTGCGCGGGGGGTGCCGAGCGAGCGGCGGAGCGGGAGCCGGGCCGGGCCGTGGCCCCGCGCCGCAGGTGGAGGCGCCCGGGCGGCTCCGGCCGGGGCCGGGCTGCGGCGGGCGGGGGCGGCCCGCTGCCAGCAGCCTGTAGGACCTTGGCTGAGGCGCGGCGGTGGGCTGGAGCCTGGCGTGAGGGAGGGGCCGCCGCTCGCGGGGCAGGATGCTGCATCCCCGGTGCCGTGACAGACGAGGCTCTCCCGTGCGCCGGCGGTGCCCGGCCCGCTCCCCGCCGCCCTCCCGGCCCCGCTGCGCGCTCCCCGCCGCGCCGCTCCAGGTGGGTGAGCTCGGCGGCAGCCCCGGGGCAGGGCAGGGCAGCCCCCGGCCCTCTGCCCGGAGGGGGCGGCAGCGGTGCTGGGCGAGGGTCGCTCTAGGGGAGGCTCCGGCAGGGCACGGGGCGCTGGTGCTTGTCCGGTACTCAGGCCAGGCACCCGCAGCTGGGAAATAGCGGAGCCCGGTGCCTTTGGCCACTTGGGTTTCTCGGCAATGCCTGGACAAGGGGGGGGGGGGGGAAATAAGAAGTCATCATTCTTTTATTGCAGAGTTGATACTTTTGAATGACAAAAGCATCCAGGAGCGCTAAAGATTTTGGGAGGGAGGGGAACTCCAGGATGTTTTTGGAGGGAGAGAATAAAATGTTTCTTTCGTAAGGAATCTTAATTATGTTCAGTTGACAGGTGCAAGAACTGTTTGGATAGATGGTTTTCCTTTGGGATGCTTGATTTTTTAGAAAGGAGTACTTTATTTGAAGGAGTATTTTGCATTTACTGTGGGGCTTGGCTAACTCGTGGGGTGGTGGCTGAGGGGAGGGAGGGCTGTTTGTGTGTGTGTCGGGGGTGCATGAAACTTGCAGGGTTTTGAGATCACTCTGGTAAAGTATAGTCTAATAAGGTGCGTTGACACAAGGAATTAACAGAATTAGTAGTATTATTACATGATGGGGTTTTTTGGCAATTTTAAATTGGCAAGTCCATGTTGGCTTTGTAATTTTGATGATCGCTAAATTGATTTTTTTTTTTCTAAACTCTGATTAAGCCCTGATTGTTTAGTCTCTGAGCTGTTATGATCAGAGTTTTCAAAGGCAGTGCAAATGACTGCTGAAATCCCAGGGCTGGGCTCTCATCTTTGAGTGGGTGAAAGTGCTGGAAAGTACATCAGAAATTCTATGCTCCTTGGATTTTACATTCTAGAGGTCAAGATGGGAGGGATTCCCAATTTGATAAATTCTCCTACATTCAGGAGATAATCAAGCTTGTTCCCTATAGCCAGCTTCCCCAAACCTCTCGTTTTGGTCCTTTTCTGTTCCCTAATTGGAGCTGCCTCACCCTGCAGGCTGTGCTCATGGCATGCGCTGCACGCCTGCTGCTCTGGCCAGCACAGCTCTCCGGTGTTTGCATTGCACTGCTTCCAGCAGCCGGCCCAGTTTGCTTTAGTCATTGAAATTCTGGCGGAGCCCACTTGATTTTGTTTGTAACTTGAAACAATTTCTCTCAGCAGAGCCCCAAGGCATGAGGATGGCCAGCCCCAAAGCCACTGGGCTCTCCTGGGAGATCACTTGGCTTGCTTTTGCTCTCTGTGCTCATCTACAGGTAGGTAATGAACTTGTTGCTGTTGTCATTCCTGGTCCTCTCAGGTGATATTGCTGCACACTTTGCATGGCTGTTTTTAAATAGAAAACTGCTGAAGGGGCTGCACTGTAATTAAAAGGCTCCCAATGAGAAGATTTTCCTTTCACCAAACCTTCAAAGACATCAGTGTGGGAAGTGAACATTCTCTCTCTTGCTCAGTATGTTGTACCTGACTTTACCAAAGGGTGGTGACCAAAGGGAGATCTTGCCAGATGTGTAATGCCATGGGTCTTTCTAGGCAGCACAGCTGTTCTTTGCCCCTGGGAGTTCAAGCACCTGATAAATGTTAAGGTGTACTGTAAGTGACAAACATTATGGAAATACCTGGGTAGAAACATCTAAAGCATTTGGAAGTGGGAAGGCAGGGAAGGTGGCCCAGAAAGGTCTTTGCTCCAAGTGTTCAGTGAATACAGGAACCACGGAGGAAAAACCATAGATGCCATCTGATCTATTGCCTGACACATGAGCCTAATCAGTTCCAAGAAGTGAGTATTTCAAGAAATATGGTGTGCTGGCGTGCCGCAGAGATGTTGTTATAGTATGTCATTCTCCATACGGATAGTTCCCACAGCACAAAATGTTTCAAGGATTCTTCAGTCTTAAATACACACAAATCCAGAAATCCTTAGAAAAAGACGGCTAAATAAACTGAGTTTTATTTTTTAAAAAATAAGTAGGAAACTTTTTTTGAAGCACTGCAGTAGTTTTCAACAAAAAAGTGAAGACTTTAAATAAAATCAGTGTTGATGTGTTGCACTGTTTGTTCTATTGCAATGTGGAAAAAGGGAGCCTGGTGTGCTGGGCAGTATACAAATGTACATCCTGATGAATTTTGAATTGAAGAACAGTACAGCAGGCAAAAGTGAAGTCTGAAGGAGTATGAAGAACTGAGGAGGCTGCACTAGACAGCTGAGTAAGCTGTGATCAATTTAGGGTGGACTTTGAGGTTCGAGGTGGTGGGAATGGGGCTCCAAGGCATCCTTAGTAGCACAGCTGAGTGCTCTGTGTGCTGTGAGTGATTTGGCAGATGATGAACACCTCCTCTCGGTGGATTATGGTTACAGCTAACCAGTACACTGGTTACTTGAGTAAAGAACTTGCCGTTACAGTAAAAATTCACCTCTGTATTAATTGTGCAGTAAAACACAGTGCATTCAATGCATGTCTGAGCAGACAGGGCCACAGTGGGATCTGCTTTTTGCCTGCATGTTTCTTGTGTGAGGACAAAAATGTTACAGATTTGCTCTGCCTGTTCAGCTTGTGTTTTTGTGTGCAAGCAGTTGAGTGGTGCTGTAATAACCAGCCCTATAAAACACTCAGAAAATAGTTTATGAAGTTCCCTTAATAGTTCTGTTCAAGAAGAGAATAGAAGCTCGGAGAAGGGAAATGTCAATTTCGTTTTTGGGCCTTTTGGTTATGAAGGGACCATTTTTTTGCCTTTACAGTATTTTTCTTGTATTTTTTTCTTTCATATTTTTCTTATTGCAGAGCTGGAACCAGTAGTGGCATAGTTTCCTCTTCTCCACGAATGGTTTGGCATAGCTTCACTTGTCTCTTTATAATAAAAACAACCCAAACACATTGTAGTAATCAATTGGCTATTGTGAATAGCTTTATGAACATTTCAATCCAGGTCAAATTTTATGGTCTTGATTGTCCTTTAAAATACTGTAATCTGTTTGTCATATTTGAGTCATTAGCACTTAACCCCAATCTTGTAGGCGGCCTTTTTGCTCCTAAGGTTTAGGTGTTTTATCACAATTTTAGGCACATTAAAGATATTTTATATTATTTAACATAACATTTTTGGTATCCAATAACCATTAATTCTTTAATTGGTTGCTTGGGGCCATACTGTATGGACCACACACAGCCATTTTACCCTAATATTGTACGGTAACTTCCACTTCTGTTGTTTTTGGCTATTAAAGTGCTTATGTCTGGAGCTAATCAATTAGAAACAATTGGATGCTGGGCAAGGTCACAAGTCTATGTCATATCACTTATGTGCAATTGATTAATTTCATCCTGCTTGAGGCAGGTACAGAATAAAATAATGACCATTTAAAAAGAATGTGGTGGGAATGTGGTATGAATGTAATGCAAAGAAAACTTTAACATGAGAAGTTGTGAAAAAGAGGTAGCTGTTCCTGAGAAGCAATGGAACTTAACTTTGGTTATAGGGGTCCCTTCTGATTCTTCACAGAATGGTAGCAAGCAGTGTGGTGTTTAGCTGGGCTCCAAAATTATCTCTGCCCTTGCAGATGTGCTGTGTCTCAAATTTGACAAAATTATTTTGTCAGTGGCAAATTAGTAGCTATACTAGTAGCAAATAAAACTAGTAAATTAGGTTTCCTAGGACAACCCAGGGAACAGTTTACCCCTGAGCATTGCTGAGCTGCCTGATTGGTAAATCTGCTCTGTGACCAAGAGCAGAGACATAAATCACTCAGGAAGAGATCACTGATGGGTAAGCCTTGGCCAAGTGTAGAGGTGACCTTTTCTCCTATGTGCCAATATAAATGAAACTAATGGAACTGAATTAGTCTAAAGCCAGTGGTAATACAAGCAAATTTGTATGTTTTTCTTGAAAACAAAAAAGATACTCCTCTATCAAATGATAGCAGCAACATGGAATAATTAATTGTTTCTAAAGATTTAAATGATGACTCTATTCAAAGAAGTTACTGTAGTCTACAGATTATATGTATTTGGGAATGTTAACTATATCCCTAGACTTGAATTTATTGTTAAATATTGTGTAAAAGGCTCCTAATTTCTCCTCACGTTGTAGCAGGAGAGCTATTAATTCCACAGATTTTAGGGGATGGTTAAGCTAACAAAGTAGAAGTGTCCAAGTCCAGTTCTGCTATTCTGAAGTGATCTCTTGAGTACATGTTGTTTCATATTGGTAATTGAAAAGGCAGGATGTTCAGCCTGGTAACCAATCTTTCTTAACCTTGTTGATGGTATTTTATTACACCATTCAGCTAGATGCTGTTAAATTTGTTATGAAATGTATGCAGGACTGTATATCTTTATGGTCTTACTAATGGATTACTGGCAGGAAGAAATGATGGCTAGCAGATTTGTATGGGCAAATATATATCAAGAATTTTACACATGGATTCATTTTAGATTTATTCTCTGGTATGTTGTTTTCAAATCAGGAATATGCTGATATTTTTGTAGGTTCCTACAATCCAAATGAAACCCTCTACAAGTCAGTACATTTTGTCTCCAAAGACCATGGCTTTGGTAATGTGTGCAGAGGGAATAACAGCAAAGACACCATGTCTGGATATTTAAGAAGCATTAGGTCTTGGTTTCTGTGGAAGGGAAAGTTTCATAGGTCATATATTCATTCAATAAACTGTTGGTTGCTTCCATGATTTATGTTCCTGCAATTCCTGCCTGTATTATGGTCTTTTCTAACTATCTGTGATATTTTGGAAATGCAGGATATACATGCTGAAAACATTATTGTCTTCAAAATGATTCTGCCATAACCAATCTGCCAAAAACTACCAACATAGTAAATGTCTTTAAGGCTGAGCTTTGCAAGGCCAAAAATCTGATGTCCATTATAAGACCTAGCGGACTTGGAGACCATCTTCATGGAAAACCTTTGGATTATTGTTTTACAGTCACTGAATGTATTGCTCACTGATGTCCAGATCAGCTACGTGCTGATGAGCTTTATTATGAGCTACGTGCCCTACCACATCCTTAAGTCTCCAGAAACCTTGATCAGAAATATCAGGATGAGATTGGCAAGTCCTGAGTTAAATCTGAAGCAGTTTTCTCTTTCTGTAGGCAGGTGGCAATTCTGCACCCATCTGGAGTTTTGCCATCAGCCTCAAAAGGCCTGTGGTTTCATTCTTAGTGTGAAGATTGAGTTGCTGCTTCTAAAGACAAATAACACATCTGAAACTGTGTGCAAGTATTCTGATTTAAAATATTCATTGCTATTGACAAGGTTGCAACTCAGTGACTGCATTACCAGAAAACTTATGTTTAAGTTTCTGAACGTGCTTTAAATTTATGACTGGTAATGATTGCTCAGCCAGTGCTCATAGAATCTGAACTGCTGTTACCCTCAGTTTACAATCCAAGAGTGGAATTGCCTGAAAAATTGATGCATGTGTCTTGTGACTTGAGACACAAACTATGTATGAATACTTTTTAAAATGTAGTCATAAAAAATTAAAGTCAGCTATGGGAGGTGACCAAGAGTACAGATGTCATCAATGAAGGCATCCCTTTACTCTCCAAGTTATTTGTTACTATGATAATTTCTCATGAAGTTACACTGAAAGTTGGACAGAAATTCTCAGATCAGTTGTATGTAGAGCTGCAAATTGTTGTTTCCAAGACCAGATATCCAAGATTCTGGCACATTTAGAGAAGCCTTAAGAACAGGAATAATATCTAACAACTGCCAGTGGCTTCTAATTTCTCTTGAAAGAGTAGTCAAGAAATGAAGGAATGGCTCTAGGATGATCTTTGGTTTCAGAAGATACTGGAATGCTTAGTCACTGATAATTACTCATTCAGGTCTGCTTTGTGCAGCTGGGTCCTTCATATTCCTTACCAAATTGGGGCATAAACAGCTCTGAGGTGGCAGTTCTGCACGGTGCACCAAATTCCGTTCCTGCCATTGCATCACAAAAAATGTACATGATTTGTTGTACTGATATTAAAGCTCTTACTTTTCATCCAAAATTCAAGATTTAGCCATCCAAAAGAATGCATTTTGCTTCAAAAGTATATACATTTTAAAATCTGAGTCCTTTTTATTTGCTGTTACTTCTAGAGCCTGTAGGGTTCACATATTTGTCTTTACCTTCGGTTTTTGGACTTGAAGCTTTTCTTTAAACAGTTCACCTGAATCCCCAGGAGCTCTAATGTGGCTTGCAATGAAGTAGTAAAGTATATTAATTTCAGTGATACTAGGAGCAGAGTCTTAATTGTGCCTCTATAGTTGTTTGTACTGTAAGTCTCTCCAAGGTAGATCATATTGTGCAAATGTTGTACTTTAGTCAAGTCTGTGTGTCATCACAGTTTTATGCAGCTGATAATACTGATGGTAATTTTGTGGCCATGAACAGTCCAACACAGTCACATTTGAACAATTCCAGTGTAGTTCTTATTAGGCAAAATCTCTGCAAAACAGAGCCGGTTTGTGCATGGTGAAAGAATGGGTTTGTTTTTGAAGTACAGTTTGATAGTGAGCACAACATTCCGGAAAGGACATTGGATATAGCCATGGCAGCTCTGGAGAGGCTACTGAGACCCACATGGGAGCTCTTCAGCACTGCAGTTCTGATATGCTCTGTGCACTCACTTCATTGTCAGTGATAGACAATAACTCCTTTAGGTTTTGACATCATGCACATACCTTTCCTTCCCATAAGGGGAGCACTTGATATTAGCTGAAGGCTGTAATCTGTCAAGTGCTCTTGCATTTAAGGGTCAGATTTTCAAAATGCCCTCACTCCAACTTGTAGGAGGAAGGACAGTTCTGTGAGCTCCCTTTTGGATGATGACAGGCACACAAGAGTGCTAAATTAATACAGATAGAGAAGGGTTTTCAGAAGGGTTTGTGGAGTCTTTGTTTTGATGACTTTCAGTAAGACTTGAGACATTAAATGCAAACACTGTTAAGTACTCAATTGCATTGGTAAGTGCTTAGCTGGATTTTTCAAAACAAGGTAAATTTCAATTAATCTAATGGGAGCCAGGCATTAGGTGCCTTAGGCACTTCTGAAAACTCTGGCTAAGTATTTTTCATCATATTTAGCTAATTAAACCAGAGCTTCCACCCTTAAAATTCTTTTGAAATAATAGGTTTCTGGTGTGTAGATTCTAGTATTTGAGTGCGTATTTGATAATATTTAAGAAGTGCAAGTACAACTGTCACATGTTTATAAAGGGAGGGCAGTTTTTGAGAACTTGGCCTAATAAATCCCTTCCAGGCAGCATATTACATAAAGTGTTTAGCAACAATGTTATTTCTGTTTCTAATTTTGTATTTATTAGATTTAACATCATTATGGAGGGAAAATGGAAACAGTATTTTCAGTCTGTTTTGAGAAATGTGGTTTCCAAGAATTGTCAGTTTGTCATGCTTCTGGATGCACTAGAAACACAGTGAATGCAAGGCAGCTCGACAAAATTGTGAAACAATATTAAAACAGCATTTATGATTGCAGTTACTAGATTGTTGTTGTATGCTAACTGTTGTCATTGGTGTCCTGGTGGGAGGTCCCAGCTGGTTAATGAGGCTGATTTGTAGCATTAAATAAGTGGAAATTTTGTTTATATGTAGAATCATGTATTTCTGTGTTTATGTAATGGCGGTTTTTTCTGTCATCAGGTGCTTTGCCAAAAATTGAAGCTGCTTAAAATTTACAGGATGCATCCTGTTAGTGCATGCAAGTAAAGCAGGGTAACATTTACAGTGTGTATGCGTGAAAGGACCTGTAGAGGCTCACTGCATAGTAAATCAAGGTGTAAAGAGGAGAGTTTTAGCTGCCTGATCTCCTGCCTTTCAGAATCATAGAAAAAAGATGGGCATGGACACACCTGCACTGCTACAGAATGTGAAGAGTGAGGCATTATGTTTTCTCAGTCTCTGGCAATAAGTGTTTCCTGGCCTGCACCTTGCTGAAGCTCTGAGAAGATTGCAGGAACTGGCTTTATTCCCAGCTGGCTGATTCAGCAAGAAATTAACTTAACTCCAACCCCCCTGGTTTTGTTGCAATTTCCCTGCTGGTATACGTGGCTGTTTGAGGCCATCTGCTGGGATGGAGAAATGGGAAAGGATGGGTTCTGGTTCTGATAAATTCAGATTTGCCTCTTCTGATGGACATTTTCTTTGCTTTCTGAGTTACTGCAGCCTCTTGTGGTGTAGCAGTGGAAGCAGAAGGCTGAACATCTGTAGACATATAACAAATGAAATGTGCTAATATATGATTTGGCTTCCTCTCCTGAGAGTCTTCTCTTATTAGATGTTTTCAAGGTCTCATTACTCATTTGGTGTTTTGTTTTCTGGGGTCTTCAAATACTTTTAAACTGTTCCCTGGTTGAGTAACATGGATGTTGGCTGAAAAACCCAATAGCATGGTAGTGTCTTCAGTATTGTCTGCTTGCTAGGTGATATCCTAGTTGTAAACTGCCAGGTACATGTGACATATTATGGATTCTTTCAGCTGATCTCATCAACATTTCTTTTGAAAGCAGGACGGAGAATACATCTATCCCTGGAGAGATGGGCTGTGTGTGCTGTATGCTATGTCGGGGATTTTGCTAAAGCCACTAACTGATGAGACTGCTTGAACAGGCTCTGGTTTTGTCCCCTGATTTTATAACTTTATTTATATAAATATAAGGTGCTATATGTGACTAACAAATTACATGTTTCCTCTAGACTGGTGACTCTCAGGTAAGTCTTTTCATAGAACAGCAATGTTAACAATGTTAATTGAACGTTAGGAAATTACACAAAAGGAAGGTGTAAGACAAAGCAAAGAGTTTCATCCTTTCACTGTATGAATTCCTGGTTTGCCTGTGCTGTGCACTGTATACAGTTCAGATCCCTTTATGAATGGGGGGGGAAAGGTTAGGCAGGAATCAGCTGGTAACTTCTTTCTTTCAGTGTAAGAACTGAGTGCCTTTAAGTAAAACTGCTACAGAGAGATTGAAACAATTAAAGGTGGCTTTCTTCTGTGTAATGGTATTTGGCACTCCTTCCCATACTTTTTGAATAGAAGGTTACATGGATTTCAGGGAAGATCCACTCCATAACACTATACAGATGAACCCCAGCAGGCTGGGAAGAGTGAGGCCAGGAAAGGATTGCACCATTCTTGCTCTGGACATGGTTTTCTGGTCCAGTTGTTGGCTGCTGTTGGAAGCTGATAGACTGCATTGTTCCTTGGTCTGAACCAGTTCAGCTGTTTTTAGGTCATTTTGGTGTTTCTTGGGGCTACACTTGAGGATCATTGAGCTAGAACCAATTCTAGATGTACTGTCAGTTATGACTCATAATTTAAAAATTAACAAAGAAATGCGTTCTCCAAGCTCCAGGAGTATCTGGAGGATTGTCCTGGATGTAAGAACTTGCTCTAAACTGAAATGGGTGCCTGCATTCGGAGCTTTTTTGTGTCTGCCTGAAATATTTTTTTATTTTTATATCGTTATTAATTTTTTTCATGAAAAAACTTTTAGGATGCTTCTGGTATATTTTCAAATGCTAGAATTTTAGAATGATTTTTAAAGTATGCAAGGAAATTCAGGCTTAATTGCTGGAATAGCTGCTTGTTTTTAAACAAACACTAGTATTTCCTTGAGGAAGATAAACAGAGAAACAGCTTCTGATGTTTTACTAAATATGGCTTGTCTTAAGTTCCACTTTCATGATGTGATTAGTCCTTCTGTAAAACACAAATATTCCAGATATTTTCCCTGCACGAGAGAGCACTTGCCTTCCCCTCAGTGTGAAGCTGCACACCCAAATGCTTTTCCCGTTTCCTTTTCCTCCTTCTTTCAGTTAAATTTGGAACACAATAGGTTTGTTAAAACTGTAAGGAAAATCTCCAGAATGCTATCTCAGTGTAGGGGGTTTTACCATGCAGCTCTTTATCTTCTGCTAGGAGGGAACTATAAATGTACTTTTGATGCCAGGAGTTGGGCTTAAAATGCTGTTAGTTATCTGGTGGGAATAGATTTGAAAATTAGTAAGCAATTAGGTCAGTGGGCAAATACACTTTACTTAATGTTGTAAGTCTCATGGGCCTTTCCAATATCCTGTTAGCATCACCTGTTCTTAACACTCAACCTTTTAAAGCTTTTCCCTTATGCAGTGTGACAATGAAAGGGAAAATTTTGTTTAACTCATAAATGAAAATTAATAATAAAATGTTAATTAAAAAACCCCCAACTTGCATGGTTTCTCCAAGGGAAACAGAGATGTTCTCAGAACACTAAGCTTTTCTTGGAGAAAATTTCTTCCTGTAGATAACCATCTTGAGAAGGGCCTTAGTTGGGATAACAAAACATGTGGGTTTTGTTCTGATCTTTTGAACTTGCTTGAATTATGTCCTTAGCAGACATCAATGATGTATTTGTTTGTAATTGCTTATTTTTCTTGCTGAATTTAGACCTCTGTAAGCCATCTGTAATGTGTCACATAAATGCCACCATTTAGAAATGGGGGAAATGTAGGAATTGTAAACTTTCTTTTTCACTATTTCAAATGTTAAGGCCAATCCTTGAGAGCACTGAAGAAAAGACCTAGTCCTCTTCAGCCGTACTGTTGAGTATCTCATCATGCCTTGCCTGCCAAAAGCTCACTTTAAATCAGTGATAGTATGAGAGCTCTTGTACTCCAGAGGCACAAAATCCTTCATGAGGTTGCTGTGCCACAAGTGAGACCTTATTCTGTAAAATTCAGGCTTTCTGCTTCAACAGTACAACATTCTGCACTTGAGTACCAAGTGAAGTCTGCAGGCACTTTGCCTGAGACATCAGTGGGAGTTTTTCTGGAGTAAGACCTGCCTATAGGAAGCAAACTGAGGCTGAATTTAATTAGTGCTAAATAGCTGGCTATCATATTTCCTGTTGTGTTGTGTGAATCAGTCCATCTCTTCATCATAGAACTGCTAAGGACAGATGGCATTTAAAGTGTTGCCTGCAGCTGTTTTCTTGAAAAATGGCTGTATTTGTCTCTCTGGGAAAGAAAAAAGAAAAAGTAGATTTAATAAAGATAATTTTCCTGTTGCTTATAAACCTTGCAAAAGTTGAAGTGCATTCCATTTTTTTGCATGTCACTTTTTTACTTTGTGTGTCACTGAAGACCTTTTTATCAGGGGTTACAGTCCATCCCTGCTGGCAGGAATTCCTCTGAGCTGCTGTAGAGGGAAACATCAAAACTGGTCCTTAGAGCACGTGCATTGTTTTTCAGGAGAACTGAAGAAGAACATGGAAACTCACTTTTTAAAGATCAATATGTGGCTTTTTGCCAGAATTATTATATTCAGAAGATGTCTCTGAACCTTTTGAGGGGTTGCACTCTCCTGCTGCATGGTACAGTTCTGAGAGTGAAGAGAGGGAGACACGAGCTCACCACCAGTGAGGAAGACAGAGCTGATTTCTACATGTTAGCAGCATTTTGTCTGTGCATATGAAAATTGACATCATGGTGTAGGAATGTTGACCGTGTTTTGCATTTTGCTAGCTGCACTTACTGGAAAGCATGTGTTTCAAAGGGAGTTTTCAATTTTTATGTCTTTGCTTCCATAATAGCCCAGTCTTATTTTGAATGTAGACTTGAGCTATGAATAAAATTTAACTCATGGAGTAAGATTCCTCTGGCACAAAATGTGAATGAGTTATGCAAACATTAACCAGTAATGTACATTATTGTACATCAGAATAGTCAAAGCCACTTTAAGTTCCACTGTTACCACTCAAACTTGTCTTACTCTGTTTGAGAATGCCTTACTCTGAGAGTAAGGATGCTGAGATTGGCTTTTCTCTCAAGAAAAGCTGCAGTAAGTGTGGAGAAAGCTTAGCTGGCTGCACAAAACCAACCCTTTGGTTGTGGGAAATTTCCATGAATCTGATTTCTTAGTTCCCGATGGGTCTGTGAAGGAAGGGAGCTGAGAAGTGAAGAAAAAAGACTAGCAGCAAAGAAAAAGTGGCACTAGCTCTTCATCTGGAGAGTAATCATTCAGATAAAATTGGCAAAATTCAATTAGATTATCTTTCAATAACGTGCTGGCTTCTCTCTTCGACCTTCATAATCCAATTAATTTTCCCAGAGTTATACACTGTAGAAAGTTGGCAACCCAAGTTTCCCATGTCATCAACTCTATCCAGTCTCCTGAGAAAGAGTTTTCTGACTGCAACATCCTTGCACCTGCTAGTTCTTCCCCAGCTCTTCCCAAAATCAGACTGCTCTGAACACCTTCATGTATTTATTCCATGTTACTGAAGCAATTTATTGACTTTAGTAATGGGATTCCCCAGCTGACAGGAGACAGGCCCAGTTCCATTAACCTGTTCTTGTGATGAAGGACCCAATTCTTTTTTTCAGTGTCTTGGATAGATTTGAAAGAGTTAGACACAGATGTAATTTCTCACAATATAGATGTCTTTTAATGAAATTCAAAGTACCTAGTACCTGTTAAACAGTCTATGCCTTTGCCTGCAGAGAAAAGTTATCCCATTTTCTCACAAGGAGCATTTAACAATCCCAGAAAAATGTAACTCTCTTCTTCAGTGGTGCTGTGCAATATCTCAGTCCACTGCTGAAATGTTAAACTTTGTTCCTATGTGCATGCTGTGTGGAAATACCTGCATGTGTAGCATATGTGATTGCACTAATGAAGTCTCAGGCAAACTGAGATTGTCTTTAGTTGAGTTTTAGTCTGAATTAAGTTTTAGACAGCTGCAGGTTCCTGATGGAATCTGCCCTACATACGAGTTAAAGGGCTGCTGCATAAAACAATGATTTGCCCCAGCACTACTTTTAGTTGACAAATTAGACACAATCAGAGCTTTTTTCACAGCTAAATAAGGATATGGGTCGATTGAAAAAAATGAGGAATGATTCATGTTGAAGGGTGATGCATTTTGCTAGGCTGAATACCTGCTCCGGGGCTTGCAGTGGCATGATTGGTTTTGTAAAATAGGGGCCTGTTTCAGGATCTCTTTTGTGTTGGAATTGACTCTTGGAATAAAGTAGCTTAGAAAAAAATCCTGTTCAGAGCTCCATGATTAATATCATTTAGGTCAGAAATAATATATGGAGCACCTGAATAGAAATAAAATCTCGATTTCTCAGGACATTCTTGATTCTAATGGATCTTGCTTTCAGAAATGCATTAATCTGTGCAGGTATTTGTGTTGAAACTTGTCAAGTTCTGTTCCTTGATACTTGTTCTATTCAGCTTTTTAAATGCTGGCGTGGCTCATCTGTGTCCATTCCTCATGCTGGAGGGCTGCCCTAGCCAGTGCAGTTTCCATGGGCTGTCAGCACCAGAGATCTCTGCTGCAGAAGGGATTTTTCCCTCTGTGGATTTGTGGGTGAGGTACTCAGCTCTTCCCCAAGGCTCTGGAGCTGCAGGGGCCTCTCAGTGGGATCAGTGCTGGCTGCTGTGAAGGGCACATAAGAGCTTGTGTTTTTCAGAGTCATGTAAGCTGAATGGCAAGGCTCTCACCTAGCTGTTATTTTCCTACATCTTGGTAATGTTTATTTTTTTATTTGCCAACTGCAAAAAATTTAATGATTATTCTTAATATTTCGTCAGAACATTTCCCCATAAACAGCTGTACTTCAGATATATCTCAAATATTCAACTATTAATTGTCATGATACCTACCTGTGACTTTTATTGTGTATTTCTAGAATCTGATTTCAAGGATGGCAACAACTGTACAAGCTTTATTGTTAGGGGTGAAATTTAAACTTTATTGGGATTAAGTGTTTAATAGTATAATTTGCTGCATATGTTGCAGATACAAGCTGCTATGAATAGATCCTCTGTAAAAAAAAAAAGCATTTGATATGTTATGTATGGACTTAAATCCAATATGTTGTTATCCTTAACTAAAGGAAATTATAAGAAGAGATTTACAGGGAAGGGTTTATTCTATTAATTTTAATTTCTTTAAAACTTTTCTCATCTGAAGTTGAACTTGGTTTCTGTATTTTGACTTTGTTTAAAATGTGCTGTACATAACTTCCTCTGTTCCTTGAATATTATTCTGAAAATAGTACAAATTGGCTGTTTTTCATCTACATGAGAAGATGAAGATACAATTAGTAGCAGTAGGTGGATTATTTATTTAAGTGGGATGCCCTGATTTTCTATTTGTCCACTCACAGTAGACCTGAGGAGTTGAGCACAAGGTTTCCTGTTACATTACTAGATTTAAAAAAAAATGTCATTTCTATACCTTGTAAAGAACTGGGAGGGAGCCTCTCCCTTTCCTACATGGCTTTGACCCCCAGCCTCCCAGGAAGTAGTGGTACAGAGCACACTGATTTAGAGTAGGCACTGGTTTGGATTCTAATGGCTTTTAGGTAATAAAAATAGGAATGATTCTGTGTCTGTAAATGGCAGAAATGAAGAGTCTTGGTCTATTTTGAGATTTAGAGACCATATTAAATCTTCTTGGCATAGAACTTTTGACTGGGAGATTTAGTTATTGTCCCATACTTCCTTTTAAAGTGTGTATATGCTTCTTTGAGGGTTTTATATAAGTAGGTAATCAGGCTTTTTTTGGGGGAAATTGCTTGCATTTTTTTATAGGACAATTTGCAGTCAGTACCTTTGTTATTAAAGCTGGAGTGACTCAAAATGAGGGAAATTGCTGCATGCATTATCTTAACTCTAGGAAAGAAAAATCATATAGGGAAGGGATAAGTCTCACTGAGTAATTTTTGAATGGTTTTCTGCAAGAGGACAGAAAATTTTAGCCCTTGTGCAATGTGTAGGATTTCCTTCTGCCTTTCCACCAGGAACTATAAAAAGGTTGTATAAAGACACAGAATAATTACAGCCTGAGTCAGGCCAGCAAATTGGCTTTTTCACTATAATCATGATAAAAGAACATCTTTCTTGGCCAAAAGGACTGGGCTATGAAATAGAGATGTTCTGGACTGATAATTCCAAGTACAGCCAATCTTGCAGAGAAATACACAGGTTAAGATTAAATTTGGATCTTGTTATTTAAAATGGATGCTGTTTAGGCTTCTTATAATAGCATTTTACTCTGTGTAGGGTGCAGAGGAAACCAGGCCTGTAAAAAGTGCAAATGAAAAGAGGAATACTGCCACAGCTAACTCCAGCATGGCTTAACAGTGAGACTCTTATTGTTTGCAGTTTGCAAAGCAGCAGAGGATGTGAAGAAATGTATAATTATGCAGGATAAGAATAGATCAACTGAATCAGTAAGATCACAGTATTTCACACCACTGCAAGTTCACCAATGAAGGTTCCAGTTTCAGTAGTTTCTGGTGTCATGGTTGTCTTTAGGCTGAGATGTCATAGATGTATAGGGCAAAAGGAATCTTCTGCAATTAAATAAAAGGGCAGATGAATTTATTTCCCTCCCTTTGCACAGTCCATTGTTCTTGGATTCTGTCTGTATTTTGAAAAGTCTTAGAATGCTAAAGACAAACATATGAGAATCTGGAACCATGCTAAAGCTTTAGATACTGAGCTGTTAGGGTTGGCCTCCGAGCTCACATTAGCTTGTACTGGCAAACTAAGAGCTGACTGCGGATAAGAAAATTCAGGGGAGGTTATTGCCACAGATCCTTCCAAAAGTGCTCAGGAACAGTTGAAAAATATTCTGTAGGAATAGTGCCCCTCTGTAAATCTTTAAAATTAAACTGTGCTGTCGAGAATTCTGTTTAACCTTAAGTGCAAATGGTAGTGGTAAAAGAGCAGCTGCTAGATATAAGAGTGGATGATCTTGCACCACTGGTTAGACATGAGGCATGTACTGGGGACTCCACATTCCCCCTTGCCCTTGCTGGCTTTAGAAGTAGTGAGCAGAGTATCCCATGTCCTACAAGAGGCATGACAGTTTTTCAAAGGCAAGGTCAAAGGGAAAGGAACAAGATTATGTGTACTCTTTTAGAATTCAGTATATAAAAACTGCTTTCGAAAAGCTTTTCCTTAGTAGCCGTCCTACTTCTGAGAAAAATAGTGGTGTTTTCCACTTGGCTGGAGCAGGAGAGGCTGAAGGACTCACCTTCTAAAGGATGTCCATGGCACTTAGAGCTGGTGGCTCATTTTGCATGCAAGGCAGATGTGTGAAGAGATTTGATTGTACCAGCAGTAACAATAAATCAGTCCCTCCACAGCCTTTACTGGTCAAAGCAGGAGGGTTTTTCAGTAGCTTAACTACAGTCTCTGCTTTGTGTTCAGCTGTGGATCTCTAAGTTTCAGCTGCTGGTGGATTCAGTGAAATGCCAGGAACTTGGTACCTGCTGAAAAGTTATCACCTCCTCTAGTCAGCTTCTTCAAACTGCTGCTAAAGAGAAGGAGACAAGACCATTTATCCTACTATCCATCTGCTATGCCATCGTAAATCCAGCGTGATATTGTGGAGTAAAATTATTCTGTTAAATTTCCTGTAGAAAGATAATCACAATTGGAAAGCAGTGCATGACTTATGACATGTCTCAGCTTGTCTGTCCTGGGAACTATCCATTGTACGTACACATCTGCTTCTGTACACCCACACAGGATGGGAAGATATTCCTCCACAGGAAGGTCTTCCGTTCCCTCAGAATGCAGGTGGTATGAATTGGCAAATCATGGATTGTGGATGTGGGGGCCAAGTTCCCAGAGCAATGCACACAGAGTGAAGCAATTCACTCAGCTGCTCGGATGAGAATACAAGATGAGTGAGTAGGAATACAACCACGTGGCCCATCTTTCTGTGTTCCTTCTGTGATAGCTGTTTCACTCACTTATACTTGCTACTTGCTGCATTTGAAATCATGACCATTAGAAGACTAAAAATGCTATGTAATGAGATCAGTCACAAGAAAGACACCTGGTGCTTAAAATATTTAAAGAAAATGCAGAGCCTTTAATAGGGCATCATACATTTTTAAATTCCAAAACTCTAGACAATGTCTTGCCTTTGAATTACAGATGTTCCTAAGTGCTGTCCATTTTTTATCCTTTTTTTTTTTGTTCATTGAATGCTGTTCTGTAATCACCTGGATAATTTTAAAGTTGCTTAATGAAATTTCTTTGCTGGACGTGGAAGATGGGTGACCAAGTTGTAGTATTGAAACTATCCTGATTAGAGCAAGCACCCTGTTCTGAATTAGCAGTTTCTATTTTCATTTTATGTCTGACTGGCTCAGCTGTGTCTTTTAACATTTCAGCAATTCTGGTTCATTCAGAGGATTTATTTCATTCTTTCCAGCAGCAGGGCCTGTGTTTATCTTTTCTCACCTCAGTAAGAGCCCTTTCTCCTTCACCATATCAGTCCTCCAACATTACTGTACACACTGTATAGAAGAACAAAAATGAGTCATTAAACTAATGATCATTAGTCTTAACAGTTGTCAGTGAACAGATGCCTGCAGTGCCTGTCATGTGAGCTTTTAATTGCTCTGGGGTTTGCTGCTAAAGCAGAGTAATCTAAGTAGTGGCTTATTAGTGAGTGTACATGTGAAATGCTGTCAGTTAATGCTGGCAAATGAGTTGTGACCAGGAAGGGAACAATCTTCAGATTAATGGTATGTCCTCTTACACAGTTGCACTATTTGCTTTTTGTTCAGTTATTGAACCTTTGTCTAGTTAGTGTTTAATTTTTAATGCTGGATAGTGTGTCTGGCTCAGTGCAATGCACAGTTAAAATTTTGCCCTGCTTGAGATGCTTTCACTGGCAAGAGAGAACGATGAAATACATTTGAACAACCACCCTTTCTCTCCTGCAGAAAGTGAGAGGAAACTGAAAAATGGATGGATGATAAATATCAAGACTGGCATCACTGGATTGAGGGAATAGTTAAGCTGAGGTTTAAAGGTAGCTGAATTAGAGTGCTTGGAGAGCGAGTCATGGTGTTTGAACAGTGGACCTCAGTCTGGGAAACCATTTCAGCAGCAGCACCTCAGGTGGGAATGATGGTACTGGAAGTTACTGTCAATAATCTCAAAGTGGCAGATGAATGATAAGACAAAAGTAATTTCTTAGGGAAAAATGGCTTACTGTGAAGTAGCATGCTTTGCCTCATTGTTGGTGTATCAGAATTCCTGACACCAGTAAAGCACAAAAAGCTTAAAACCTCTAGAATATTTGCAGAAATGCATTTGAGACTTAGAGGCTGCGTGCCACGAACAGTTTCTTTCGGGAATTTCTCTTTAAAGTCGTGCTGAAACAGGTGTGCACACGTGGAGGGCGCTTGGCTGAAAGGCATTCACCTCATGTGCCTTATTAATAACCTTAAACCAACATTCCTACAGCAGAACCGTGACCATTTAACTGCTTCCTTATTGTGAAAATGTGCCTGACCAACTCAATGTGCAAGGCTGCTCAGTCCATAAACCCTGCAAAGGGACTTACTGCAGTGGAGAAAGAAGAGTAGACAAAGAACTGGGTTAATATCACTAAAATTATCAGAAGTAGTGGAAAACTAACAGTGGAAAAATCACGTTTTCCTCACCATGTGTTAAATGCATTCGTGTGCTGAGCTGTTGGAAATCCTGAGTGAGCTGGGAGTGAACATCTGGCTGGGGCATTTCTCTACAGTCTGGTTTCTTCCAGGTGAGAGAGGTTTTGTCAGCTAAAGGTAACAGGGAGGAGAACTATTTTGACTATTTACACTCTTATTCAGGGTGGTCTGTCTTCTGTAAGTAGAATTTGGGGATACACCCCCCTCCCCAGCCCCTCTTTAGAGAAATGTTGACAAGATGGTAGCAGGCACTCTCAGTGCTCAGCTGAGAAAGGTGGCTGAAGAGCAGTGTTAGCCTAAGCTCTCCTGTGGTCCTTACAGGCCTATTTGATCATTGAGAATCTTTCTGATGGTAGATACTGATTATCAGAAGCTTTCTGTCTTCCTGATCTGTCCAAGTTGCTTAGTTGCATGCCCTTTGGGTTCTCCTACTCGAGTTTGGGCTATTTTATCTTCAAAAGAGTTGTGCCAAAGATGTATTTTCCTGCTGAGAAATATTATTTGAGTTCTTGGTGGCTGAGACTTTGCCTGTTTCCAGGTCAATTTCTATGAGGAGAATTTGTAGTCATTTACAGTAGCAGAGCAATTCCATCCATTTCTTCTACCTGTTTAGTTTATGATAAACACCACACTGTTGCTGATGACAATATTGTATAAACAGTGTGCAATGAAGAAAAATTACTAGTGCTAGGGCAGCCTTTTTGGGGGCTGACTCTTTGCCAATTTTCCCCTGCCACCTGAACCAGAAGCAGATGTACAGAGATTGAGGGCAGGGAGAAAACTCCCTGTTATCAGCAATGAAAGGCATGGCAGTGCCCTGCCATATATGATAGAGTCACTGTTCAGGTTTCCTCACGTGACAAAATCTTTGGTTTTAATTGCACTCCTGAACAACTTTAATATCAAAATCTCCAGCATTTAGCTCTGAAGTGTATAGTGGTTTAGGATTCTTTTTTTTCCCCTAAGTGCCGTGGTTTTAATACCATTCCATCACCCCACACATTTCCCTTCTTTGTGTTTTCATTATGCAACAGGAATTCTCTTAAAAATCTGGATCTGCCACTAGTTCTAGCAGGTGTTTGGCTTCTGAGTGCCAGAGTTTTTTTCTTCACGCAGCTTATGGATGAGAATTTCACTGCCCTTAGGCACAATTTCAACTGAAGTATATGAAAAGCATGTTACTGTGTCAGTTCAAATTATATCACTATTAAAGAAAAAACTCAAAAGGAAATTAAATATAAATAATCATACTAACATAACATAGCATTAATAACATTAAGGTTATAATTTAAATTAAAAAGAATTGGGAAAATATGAGTCAGAAGTCCCAGACTCTCCTGAGAGCAGCCATTGTAAATGAGGATATTGACAACTTTGAGTCACACAATATGTCTTGATGAATAGTACTACAACACTGGAGACTATAAGAACTAACTGTTATGTTTTAGTTCTGTATAATATATTGTGTGGGAGCTAAGTATTGTGTGAAGTCTTGTATCCTACTTTCCCTCATCCATATCCTGTTTATCTGATGGTGGCTAACACTCTTTTGAGGTACCCCGCAGTGTCCTGGGTCCCATTTTGCTCAAATATAAATATACAAATTGCTACCACCTGTGTTGCCTTCCTTGGGCTGCTTAGACCTGCACGTAGAGAAGCTGGTCATATGGAATGGAGGGTGTTTTTCCTTAAATCCTGGGTCCTGCTGTCACACCAGTGTGGGCATGTCACTGTGGCCAGATGAGAGCAAAGAAGCATTTTACAAGTATTGTGCAGAATTGTTAACAACATGGTGCCATCACGTCTCAGCTGCCCAGAATTTTTTCTTTGTTAGTTTTTAGGAGGATTTTTTTTAGCTGCAACTTTTGGTTACCTGAGAGCACTCATACCTTTCTTGTAACCTTTCTTCAGCAGAATTATAGTTATCCAGTCTGGATACTGGGAAAGGGGATGAGAAGGAAGTAATTTATTAGAAGAGGGCGATGTTGGCCTTGCAAGCCAACTGCATGCTGTTTATCTCACCAGGAAAGGATTAGGCTGCTACAGCTTCTTTTTCTTCTCATAAGGCCTCTATTCATCAATTTTTTGTGGTGTTATTGGGTAATCCTAAGGTCTATGTTAATGCATGGCCTGCCAGAGCTAGGGGGTGTCTTGGCCCTTCATGGTGGAGGCTTCTTCCAGCCACTAAAGGAATGACCCTGTATCCTTCCTCATTTCATTTTGCTCTTTCCTTTGCTCCTTAAGCAGTCTGAGTCTTCATTCAATGCATGTGTTGATTTGTTGGGCTTTATAATCCAGCTGCCTCTGACAGTGATCCTACATAGCCTTAAACTCTGCCTCTTTCTTGCCTTTTGTAAAGAAATCTGCAGTTCCTCAATGATTATGCTTCCAGTCTCCTCCAGTATGTAACTGGACCTGCAATCATGGTCCTAGACAAGCAGGATTGTCTGTTCCCTGCAAAGGAGTGCAGTTGTCAGCAGCTTGTCACTTCAACAACAACAGCAAAAAAATCCTTCACCACATGGTGTTCATGATAAAGGACACTAACAAATTGTCCTGGATTTTGCTGCGTGGAGTTAATTTTCTGCCTGGTAGCTGGTATAGTGGTGTATTCTGGATTTAGGATGAGAATGATGGTGTTTTGGTTGTTGCTGAGCAGTGCTTTCACTAAGCTGAGGATTTCCATCTTACACTGTCCGGGAGGCTGGGGGTGCACAAGAAGTTGGGAGGGGGCACAGCCAGGACAGGTGAGTCCAAGTGGCCAGTGGGAGGGATGTCCCCATACTGTATGGGATCACACTGGACAACAAAACTGTGGGAAGCTGGCCAGGGGTGTGTGGCTGATGCTCAGGGACTGGCTGGGTGGCAGTGAGCAAATACAGAGCATTTCCACTAGGCATCACTTGTTTTATACATTCTTTTATCATCATTGTTTTCCTTATTTTATTTTCCTTTTTTTGTCCTATTAAACTGTCTTTATCTCAGGCCGAGAGTTTTACCTTTTTCCTGATTCTCTCCCCCATCTCACCGTGGGGGTGAGGGAATGTCTGTGTGGTGTTTAGCTGTTAGGTTAAACTGCAACAAAAAACTGTAAAAAAGTATTGCAGATTATCCTGGTTTCTTTGCTAAGGATGCCCATAGTACTCTTGTATCATACTGTTTTTCTGTGGTGATTATGAGAACCCTTAGAAACTGTCAATGAATAAAAGATAGAATTCCATGAGAATATGCTCCAATAATACTGAAAGGACTTTATTTATGACAAGAATTTTACCAATTTTTAGGTTACTATGTAAGGAATAAAAGGAAGGTTTTGTCTGGAATAGTGGAACATACAGTGAAAGAAGTGAGGTAAAAAAAAATCTTTTTAGACTTATGTCTGTCTTACAAGATTTTAAAAAGAGGTTTAAATTAGGTATTTTCTCAGAGGTATTTTCTGTCTCATTTCCAGCTATTCCTTCCTTTTACTGTTTCCTCACAGAGAAGAGTTGATAAAGGGCATTCAATCTTAAAAAAAGAGTGAAAACATCCCCCAACCACTCCTGTGCCCCCAAAGCACAAGCTTTGGGGAACAGGCAGGTAGAAGCTTCCCTCAGCAGAATAGATTTATCTACGTGCATAAAATCGCTTTTATGTTGGATCTAAACATGGCTGAGCCCCTTGCCCATTCCCCAAGGCTAAGCTAAAGACTTGGGGAAGTAATTGGGTATTGTATTATTTTGAAAGCAGGATCTGATCCACAGTCACTAACTTTCTGACAATAACTGGAAGCGAACTGCTCTGGGGTTATCTTGTCTGGGTGCTGAATTTTTCCCCTTGGCTCTTATTTGTACAAAACTAGAGAGAATTGAGTAAGCAGTGTTACTCACAGACCTAACAGTGGTGGTGTATTGCAAGGGATGTCATCCTGCTGCAGATGGATTTGGGCCCTGGTTCTGTAAGGATGGCACTGGCAGCTTTGCCACTGATACCACTGGGAGAAGCTTCAGTCTGCTAGTGCTGCTTGTTTTAGAGCAAATATTAGGTCGAGTCTGCCTAACACAGAGTTTAGGAGAAGCTTCACTGGAAGAAGGAAAACTTCAGGGTTCATATTTCTTTTATTACACTGGGGTTTGAAAGTAAATGAAGTTTTGGCTAAATACTGCTGCAGCCTTTCAGTGAAATGTTTAATCTTTTAGCCAGACAATAGCAAGAGAAAACATAAGTAACTGTTGATAAATATCCAAAAGCTTAATCACTAGTATAAATTTTAGAAGGTGCAGAAAAAGATTTCAAAATGTGTTGATCTCAGTCTGCAGCCCAAGCTATGCCAAAGAAAATGTATTTACATTTAATCAAGAAAAATGGTGGAAGAAATGTCCTTTTGAAAAGACTGAAAGATAGGATCTGAATTAAAAAACGAAATGATCTCCATTATTTTTTGTTTCAGTGTTGGCTTAAAGTTGTACAAACCAACAGCCTGAAGAAAGGTTTAGGCTGAGCACTTTTGTTCTGGTGACGTGATCTTAAGCACATTCCAGTCACTGGAATGACTCCTAGTGCTTGAATGGGCACAGGATGGTTTGAGCAGCAGAGATGATGTAGGCAGTTGCTTTCTAGCAGCTGTGAATATGATTATAGTTACAGCTTAGATTCAGTTTTCAGTGATAGACATTTGAAACAATAGCTGAACTATCAGTTTCTAAGTTGCTTGCTGGCAGCATTTTCCTGTTCTGGAAAAAGGTGGCTTCTCCAAAATGTTTAAGAATTGTCTTTTGCTTATCTTTGTATGTATCTTCAACTCAGAGGCACGTTTTTCCAAGCTTGTTTTGTTTCTTCATGTTCAAACAGGCCTAGAATGAGAGATGAGAGGAAAAAATCATTAGATCTGGGCTTAAATCAGACATGTCTTAAGTCTGCTTTTAACTAATACAGAGCATGCAACATGGAAGAACAATCCTTGAGTCTCCCACTAATTCTGTCCCCGGCACAGCTTTTGACTCAGTCTTTCAGATTGTCTCAGCTGTGACTTCCCTGATGAAATCTGACAGCCAAGTTCTTTTCAGAGTTATTCTATGAAGAAGTGCTTGACTTCAGTTCAGCCAAGTCCTCTTTCATTTTTCTAGGAGAAATGACATTTATATTTTAATTCTGATTTGGAATGCTGGCCTCTTAGTTTAATATTAATAATTAAATAATTGGCCTAGTCTGCAGAAATGCTAAGCTGCTGGCAGCTTCTGTGGAAACTCGGTTCACTAGCAGGGTCTTTAAATGTTTCAGAGTGTCTAGCATTAGGAAGCTGTTTTTGTAGATCTTGGCCATGACAAAAGCTAATCTGACTCTTACTAGATATTTCTTCATCACGATTGCTTGCTCTGGAGACATCTGAAGTTCTGAACTGTTGATGTGACATTGTCTATCTGCAAATACACTTTCTCATGTTGTGATGAAGCTGGAGTGCTGTGCTCTATCTAATATTTTTGTGTTGCAGTCCTTGAAAATCCATTAAACTAAACTGCTACTTAGCTGCTGTATTACTTCCCTGGGGCATAAATCAAATGCTGCAGCAGCTTAGGAGACAGATATTTAACTTGAATTAAATGGGAATACACACATTTTGGTATATGATTGGACTTGCTGTGCATGTTAATCTGGCAAACATGTATTTACAAGTCATTAAGAATGCAGATAGTTTTTCTCTTCTTGGTTTTCCCGTCTTTTTTCCCCTAAAATAACAATTATGGAAATGAATGCTGCCCATTTTCTGCTTCCAACAAGAACTAATAAAAGAGCCACAAAACAATGGAAAGCAAACTGCCTTTGCTGATTTGTCTTTATAGAATTTACTTTGGGCAGGGTAGTGCAGTTGTGCATAACTGTAAAGCTTTAGTTGATTGGACCTTTTATCTTTTGTCTGTGTTTCTTTTTAAAAGGAAGATATTGAGGCAGGTTCAAGAAGAACATGGTATTTGTCATTTTCAGCGTTTGAAATAAATCATTTTGAAGCTTTCATCTGCATTACTCCAGTTTGCTCTCATTATGCTCCCAAGTTTAGCAGGGGCACAGGCTTAGTTAGGGAATGACTGATTTAAGTCTAGGTAATGTTTGTGTCTCAAGTGTACATAACAGCAGAGTTCTTACTTTTCTCTGTATGTGCCTGTTGGTGCAAAGAAACTAAAATTAAAAAGTCCTCTGTACCTGAAATAGTAATGTTTTACTTCTAATTATGTTCAAGTCATTTCTTTGAGATATTAAATCTCTGTTTTCTCGCCTTCTTGACCTTCACAGCTCAGATTTAGTAGAAATCTCTCTTTCTAAAGCTGTTGCTGTCTATATATAAATATGGAACAATTACTTTCAAGTCTCCTGGTGGCTATGATTAAGTAGAATAGTAGCATGCTATAATGAGGTTTGGTTGAGCTTTGTCTTGGCCTTAGTATCAAATTACCTCCAGGAACTGTAGACTAAACGAGATCTTTAATTTATCTGAAATTACAATAGCAGTTTAAGTCCTTGGATGAAATTGCTACTCTCTAACTTGGAAGGAATGACCAATGATTAATATTTATAATTTTTCAGTAATAGGAAAACTCTACAGTTTCGTGATTGCCCTGATTTGGTAATTGTGGGTGAGCTGGATGGTGATAGTTAACATGAATCCTGGACATCAAGGAAAAAAAAGAGCAGTTAAAGTACTTTGCATTGTGTGGTGGTTTCAGAGTATGTCCCTGGGATTCCTTTTGGGTCAAATGCAACCAGAAGTTGTGCCCCAGCAGCACCTACTGTTCTCAGTCACTGGGAGATGCTCAGCTGTGTGTGGGCATTCAGTCCTCAGCTGTGCTACTTGCTAATGGCAGTATTGGCTGGAAAGCACTCACTGACCATTCCTCTTACTCTCAATAATAAAATAAAATCCTCAAATCCAACAACTCAGGCAGATGCTTCTAGTCAGTGTTATATGGAGAAATGAAACTGGGCAGCAGTAAAAACAACATGCAGCTCTTGGTGGAAGGAGATCTAAAAACCAGAGGCTTGGATACAGGCAATACTTTGTGTCTTCTGCAGTTGAAAGTGGAAGAGTAATGTGGTCTCTCAGCACTCAGGTGGGGAGTGGTGAGTGAGGAAGCAATGACAGCCTGAGATCAAAGCTGTGCCTCCAGCACAAGGCTTGAATAAAACCAGTGCCATTTCCCACTTCCCACTTATGCTGATAGCTCTCCTTGATCACATAGGCAGAAAGATGTAGCAGGGAAGACTTTGTTTTTTTCAGTTTCTGACTAATAAGTTACATGTCCTGATCAGCTAGAAAGATTTTCAAGCACTGATCTGTTTCCAATTTTTGTATTTTCATTTTTGTCAGTAGGTAATATATACTTTCTTGTTACAGGATATATTCATTTCAATGAATTTTATGTGATTAGTATTATATCTGCTTTGGGTACGTTATCACCTTCTACTGTCTTCATATGCTTAAGATCATAAAAGCTGGTTTAAAATGCCTTTTCTAAATCTTAAGTGTACTTGTAACTTGAAACATTTAATTTAAAGCTATTGAGATTAAACTGGCCATTAAACAGACCGAAAACACTAGCATGAAAGGTAATTGTTTTCTGAAACTTGTACTTACAGTTTTTGCTTTAAAACATGAATTTATATCAGATTAGCTAAGTCATTCAGAGATGATCTCAAATATACTGTAAGCCCACAGACTGTTGAAATTTGAATTATGTTTAAACCAAAGTGCCCATAGAAATATAAAAAGCCTCATAAGAAGCATTGGTAGATTCCTCAGTGGGGAATAAAATGGACTAAGTAGAAACATTTTATTTCGTGTTCAGTACAATGTATGAATGAAAGTGCATTGGGAACATGCAGCTTACTTGAAGGTATCTGGATCTAGAGGGTAAAAATGTTTTTTCTGCTACTTTGGTGAGTGAATACAAAAGAGTTCTTTGAACATTTGAAGATTTGATTTTTAAAAAATTCTCAGTTTGGGTTGTTTATCAGATGTAATTCCTTGGTTTCAACGTTGGTTGCCATGACAGCTCATAGCGTGTTCTTAGTGTTTTTTTTGTTTGTTTGTTTTAATTAATTGCTTTGCTGCATTCTTCCTTACTTGAATTATACTAGACAGGTAGCAGTACCTATTGCTGCAGCTGCCAGATCAGTTTCCATTGTAACCTCCTGTGTAACCTTATAAAATATCTGCCTTTTACACTGAATTTTTCCATGCTTGGAAGCCAGATGTTGCTTGCTTGAATCTAGCAAGCATTTCTCTGCTTCTTGAGTGCCTAGCTGCTCATTAGCTTTTAACAACAAAATGGAATGTGTGTTAGAAGCCCCTAATTTTTCTTGTTATGTTTATCAAATTGGTATTTCAGCTTCAAATATTGGCATGTTTTATATTCAAAGCATAATACTGATTAATGTCCAAAGACTTTATATTTAAAATGTTTAACTTACAAAGATGAGAAATAAAAGCAAGTTTATTGCTACATATCCTACTGAAAAATTTGTTTGTGAGAAATTAGGCAACAACATGATATATACAATTAGCTAAAAGTATGGTGGGGTAATTTTGATTCTCTTCTGCCTGTAAATTAGGCAGCTCTTCCAAAAATATTGTTACAAATCACTAGCACTTAACAGTGTTCTTTTCCAAAGTATTCTACAAATACAAAATAAACTTAGCAATACACCATTAATATAGGTCAGTAGGTGCTCTAATTGTTTTACACCTGGTGAAATCGAGGTAGAAATGATAAGTACTTGAACCCAGGCCACCTGAGATTTCGAATGCATATCTCTTAGCCATTAGTCCTGTGCTGAAATCATAGGATTACATCATTGCCATATTCCCTCACACAGGATCTATCGATAGCCCATTGAAACCAGTGGGGAAGGATGCCAGATTATGTCAGCCCGTTTCATGTCTGGGTTATGCTTCACATGTCAAGGCTTGCATCAGCTGCAGCCAGCTCGGATTCAGAGGGAAGCATAACTGTGGCCCTCTTTTGGTGGCCTTATGGGGAAACTGTTGTAAAATGTAGATTTGTTCTCCACATTTTGTTACTTAATTATGCATAAATAAAATCAGTTGGCTGAAGTGTAACAGTGAGAGCTCTGCTGCAATAAGCTTTAGAAATGTCACGATAACACGGTGAGAATGGGAATTACTCTTTTGTAGGCCTGATGAAAAAATCCTCTTTACAATCCTGTTCAGTCTTGCATGCTGAAATATGACCTTTACCCTAGTCTAGACATGTCCTTTGCAAGCTATTTCTAGTTTATATGAAGACTCCTTGATTTAAACCAAGTATGTTAATCTGATGCTGTCATGACTGATGGGGTTTGCAGTCTGAGAAGCTGACAGCTCACAACAGAGTAAGCAAAAGACCGTAAGCCTCTCCAGACCCTCCTGCAAATGACATGCCATCTGCTTTTTATGAGATAAATTGTGAGCTTCAGAGAGTGAACTTACTGCAAGAGAGAAAGTGCAGTAGGTCTTACCTTCCTTTTCCACCACAAGCTGGTTAAATTATGTTGATTACTTTTGAAAACTCTAGTTAGCTGGCACCTATATGTGATACAGTTCTAGCCAAGAGTCTAGAAACTGGGTGATGGCAACTGCCAGCTTTCATATAAAATTGCTGTGTAAATGTCAAAATATCCAGTTTAATTACACCCCTATTTATTAAGTTTATTCATTATTAAACATCCAGCAGCAATGTGTACATTTCAGGCCTTTTTTTCTTCCCTGAAAGATTTCAACTTTTTGGAAGGTAATGTTCATCTCTTTGCCCTGTCCTCACTACCACAGCTGGACTAAATATTCTGCATTCAAAAGGTGATTGCTTATTTTCTCTAGTATGCAAACCAGTTGGCTTCTCAGGGCAGTGTGGAATGCAGGAGGAATAAGGGCAGAAAAGTCTGTGCAGAACATTTGCTACGTATCTGAGGTTGCTTGAGACCTACAGTGCAGTGAGATGGTGTTGGCCCAGCGTGTGCTCGGTGTGTTGAGCAAATTTCAGGTGTGTTGTGATTGCTGACCAGGCACTGATCCTCTGAGGAAAAGCTGTTTCTCTAATCAGGACCCAGGTGTCAGACAGCCCAGCTGGAGGTACCAACTATGATTCTCACAGAATTAGTTCCCCTGCAGCTTGAAATGAGCCCTTTTCTTTCCCAGCGTGTTCTCAAGTGCTCTTCCCCAGTTCTGAATAGCATCCTGAACTAATATGGAGCTCTGTGTTCACTCCAGTCATTCCCACTCCCTATTTCTTCTTTGCAGTGTATCTTCCTGCAAGATAGGAAGGTAATTCATAATGTCATGGCTTCATAGGTAACCCTGTTGGACTACATGAGCCCTCAAGATATCTTCTAAGCTGTGTTATTCTGTGATTCTGTCTTTGTTTCTTCCTGTAAAAATATATGTATTATGTTTACCCAAAAGCCTGTTACCTGCAGTAGCCACTTCTCTGTGTTTGAGGACAAAGGATGTCTTTGAGCACTGATGGTTGATAAGACAGAGATGGTCTCCTTTGGTTTAGTAGATTATTCTGCTATTGGGGTATCTTGTTTTGGTTTGAACCCCTGTAGGCATTTAGCATGTCTTCATCAAAGCAAAACTTCCACCCAGAAATACCGTGCCTGAAAGCACAACACTTTTCTTTTTTTTTCTCCAGAAGTTCATGTCTAGATTTTGTAGTTATATGCATAGTTTTAAAAAAAAATTACTTGTGTATGTAGGAGGTGTAACGTGACCTTTCTGAATTTCTTACAGACAAGAGCAGAGCAATCCCAAGGTGCATACTTCTTGCCTGAGTTTGCACTTTCTCCACAGGGGAGTTTTCTTGAGGACACCACGGGGGAACAGTTCCTCACGTACCGTTATGATGACCAGGTCAGTGTGCCCTGTGTGAAAATTACAGAGATTGTCACATTCGTGTAACCCTGAGATACAGATTGCTGTGAAACAGATTAAAGACACAGAGCATGTGTTATCTTTTGAAGGCACATCAAATTTATAGCAAGCTGAATGATAACACGCTATGCAAAATCAAACTTAAAGCACTTAGTTGCATAAATAATAAGTAAAACCACTTTTGGAAGATACTAATAGGATGTAATGGAGACAAAAGCAGCAATATTTTAGTGATGTGTTAATAGATGTTTATAGTTACATCTGCAAAATGCGTAGAATTAGGATCGTCCTTTCTGTGAATTGTTTGACTTAACCCTAATTTGCTTTATTTAATGGAAAAATCAGTGTTAGGCAGACCTTGCATTTTCCAGCATGTTGTATTAGTTAATGAAGTTTTTGTAAGGGAAGGTTGGGTGAATAATAAAGAAACAAATGGGAAGTGGAGTAATGGATGGAGCAGTATTTAGAAAGAAACAATTTTTTTTTTTTTTTTAAGGTAAAAATCTTTAATGCTTTCTCCAGACCCATAGAAACATTGTTAAACATGGAATATAGATATAAATGTAAAGAAAGCAACATGAAAGAAATGCTGTTAATCTTGGCAAAAGATCTGAAGTAAACCTAGGAAATGTGTGGCGTGCTGTGGAAATTTACTCATAACACAATGTGTTCCAGGAGTCAGTTGAATTTCACATCAAAACTGTTTGAATTACATTCATAGACACTTACAGTACGTTTCTTAATGTAAGAGGAGGGAATTTGTTAGGAAAAAGTCCCTGAAGAAGTGAAAGAAGAGCCAAAATTTCCCCGCATCACAAGGTATGGATCTGTCTGTGAGGGGTAGCTGTATTTTGAAAGATGGTCACCTCGCAGGAACTACTTGAAGAAAATAATTTACTCATCACTACCCTAAAAGAGAGAACTGAGGTGAGGTTATTTAAGCTTTAAACTGACAATCTTTTTAGACAGACAAAAGGAAGCAGAAAAGATACAATAGAAAGCATGCTGAGCCACTGTGAACTGCTTGAATTTAGTTTAAATGTTTACAATAATTCATACTTTTGCTTCCCTAGAGGGTCTTGATTATCAACACAAAAGGTACTTGGATAAGACCTTCCTTGGACCAAACACCTGGGAAAGCAATAACTTATAGGACAGTAAAATGCAGCTGCAACTCAGGCTGCATTTAATGACAGTAGTTGAAAAACACTGTAAAGGTTGTACACTTTGATCAAAATAGTTTCCATTTAATGGAGCACATTTTAGAGAAGATGATAAATCAAATATAACAGAGGCTTAGTCTGAGTCTTTGACTAGACTGTTTGGATTATGTGAATAATATAGCTGATTAAAAAACAAACAAAATGAATCCCCTCGAAAAACCCTCAAATACCAGCATAGCTCTATACAGAAGCTGGTTCCAAGCTCAATTCCATTTGATGGAAAGAATTCCATTTGATGGAAAGTTTTCCATTAATTCCATTGAGATCTGAATTGGATCTAGGATATGGCCAGCTTCTCTTCTTTCATAAATGTGATTTAGTTTTGAAGCCTGCTCTTCCCAGGCACTTAGCAGTATGAAATTAAGTTTGAATTCCTGGAACTGAAAGTGGTGCTGAAACATCAAAATGTTGAAAGTAAAAGCAACTGTATTAGCAGTAGTTTCTTTTGAAAGGAAATTCAGTCCATAAGCATTATTTATTAAAAGTTATGAATACATTGAATGCAGATGGGAGCTGATCTGTATCTCTAGCTTTACCTTCCTGCAAGTAAACCAGGATTTCTTTCATGAATAGAAAGATTTTCCTTGATTTTCTAGGAAATTGATCATAAGTTTGTATAACATACAGTTATAATTATACTTTTGCTGAAATGTTAATACAAAACTCAATTGTATTGTGGTCGAACTGGGTCAGAAAACTAGATATTTTTCTTGTTTTCTGTGTTTCATTCAACTCTTTCTTTTGATGTTTACTGGTATGAATGGATGGAAGTCTTAAAACCAGAGGGTGAAAATCCTTCATTGGATAATTTCTTGAATTTTTTCAAACTGGGATGGATAGGTTTGATACATGATAAATGTGATAAGAATGGACAGGTGAATAAAAAGAGGAATCTATGTCCATTGAAAGTCCATTTTAACCTATCCATCACAGAAATGGAACCGGTACAGGAAGGTTGCCACATGAATAAAGAACGCAGCAGCATCTTCTCACCCACCTTCATTCCTTAACTTAGTTGTAGCAATTCACTTTCTATCTTGTCCTACTGTGAAGGGCTGCTGGCCTGTGGGAAATACATTTCTTCCTTTCCCCTGATCTCTAGAACTGTCCTGTGGGCAATCCTACAAAATCTTGGTGTTCTGGTACATCCCAAATTACACTGGAAAATTGGAAAAGTGAAATAACTCTGTGCACTTGACTCCAGCAAAACAAGAGATCAGTCTGATCTGGTCTCCCCTGGAGATCATTGCTCCTTCTGTGTCCATGGCAGGGAGCAGAATAGGTAAAGGGGTGAGAGGTTCCTAGGGCTGTGGTATGGAGGTGCAGAAGAGGGCGGCTCACAACCTCTATTCTTTTGGCTAACCAATGTTGAGACACTTGCAGGAAAACCACCTACCCCTGTCTTCCCAAGTGTGCCCGTTCCCCCCTTGCACTGTTCCTTCTATCCAGGCCAGTAAAATTTCCAGGGATAGATGGATAATATTTTTATATAGCAGCATCATCATCGTCATGATCCAAGATTAGTTTCCTTACATCCTCCAAACACAGGAATGTTTCAAAGGGGTTTTCTTTGGCTGTTGTGTGTGATATTTTTCAAGCAGGGAGCCAGTTTAATCAGAATCATTCATTCCTTTGTTAGTAAGTAATCTCAGTAAAATAGAACTAGCTGTTACTTAAATATTCAAAAGTATTTGCTATCTGAAATGACAAGCTTACAGCTTGAGATGAAAGATGAGTAAATATTAATAGGAACACACTGTACTCTGCTCTAGCCCAGCAGAATTACATATGGATTCATGTTGTACATGCAAGATAGTACATTTTGTTCTGGTTTAATCTGGCAGGACTGTGCTCTCATTTTTGTACAGGACTGCACTAACCTCTTTGCATATTTTGTTGCTGTATGTGTTTTTAAGAATTGCATGCAGCTGAAATTCTTTGGCTAGATATTTTGAAAATTCAGTGAGTATCTTTTTTTACTGCTTCTATGACTAGAGAAGAAAATACCTTTTAAGATCTGATTAAATACTGCCAGCCTGATTCATTGGGGTGACATCTGCATAGAGTGGGACACTATAGTTTTGACACATTTATTGCTGTATCTTCAGGGAAAAGCAGTGATTCAAAGCAAATACTTTTGAGGGATCCCAAAGGACAGAAATGTAGAAATGTTTAAACTGAACATTTTCTAAAGGCTCCTGTGTTGTTCACCAAGTGATGTCTTGTGTCAGTGCGTTGCATCCTGCATTTCTGGAATTCTACTGAGTCAATGCAATTTAAAACTTGGTACCAAATAGATTTTGATGCATAGCCAAAGACTTCAACTCTTGTTAGAAATTTGAGATTGAAAAAAAATATGCCCCTCTCCTACCATTCATGAAAAAAGCAATAACAGAATAAATATATGAAAATAAATGAAATTATGAAATAAATATACAAGTAATAGCCCTTTCTCCAACTTTGAGATACATGTTGAACCTTGCCATATGGAATAGTTTCCTAGTTTTCTTTCTGATTTCTTTTGGCTTTTCACCTTTTAATCTACTACAAGGAATTTTTTTTCTTTTCCAAAATACTAGTAGTACTGGAAAGGTTTCTTGCAGAAATAAAATGTTCTTGTTTTCTGACACTTAAGGTATTGCTTCCAAGTATTAAAACCATTCCATATGACGGACCACCAAGAAGGACAGCAGTGAAAACTTGGTTGAGCTGAATGTGTTTGAAGTACATTTCCACTTTGATTGGCTGGCTGAAAGAGAGTTCTCTTGGGGGTGTGGGTAAAACAAAGGAAAGAAAAAAGAAAATAAGTTTATCTTTCAAGTGAGAAAATGTTTGCTTGACCAGTTAGCTTTCTAGTTGACCTTGCTGCTTCTAAATTTTATGGTGTTTACCAGTTTAAACTCCCAACAAGGATAGCCTGATTCTGGAATTAGATATATGTCTCTAAGTAGCCCAGTCTTGGCAAAGAAATCTATTTCTAAACAAATATTAATGAAAATATGCACTATCAGACTTGTGAGTGTTTGGCTATGCAAGGTAAGGTAGAAACCAGTCAGTCTGTTTTCAACTAGATGTGCAAGTTGTAACACACAGGCTGCAGCTGCTACACTTCATTTAATCACTACTCTTTCTTTGGGTTTGCTAGAAAAAGCGACCTGCTATAAAGTGAAGAACAAAATCGAGAAAATAAATATTCTCATTTAAGCCTTGTCTTCCACAAATAGAAATAATCTGTCTTGGCTTCTGCTTTTTCAGGGGGAAAAGGAGCATGGTATTTAAAGTATTAATTAAAAAAAAAAAGGCAGTGGAACCCAGTGTCTGAATTACTTAAAAAATTAACATTGAAACAAACTGGTGGAAGCTATTGTTCCACCTTTTTATTTGTAGTCTGGCAGCAATAACTGTTTGTGTTTGCTCTGAAAGTTTTTTATATTACACCGAGGAAACTCTTGGGTGGACAGAAGTTGTCTTAAGGGTCCTGCTGGGCTGACAGCCATTTTCCCACAATTTCCTTCATGTCTTTCCCTGTTCCACCTGCTGCTGATTGCCATCCTCCATGCTCTGCCCCTGAACGGTACCTGAGTCACAGCCTGGTTCTGAGTATCAGCTGCTTGCTGGCTCCTGCTCCCAGTTTGAGCCTTTTTATTCCATTGCCAGCCAGTTTGCATCTAAATCACCAGAGAAATGGAGGCACACGTTTTCAGGCTTGCAGATGAATCATGTAAGGGACATTACTGCAAATTAACACATCAGTGAGGACAAGCTCTAATCCTGAGAAGGGAGGAAGATTTGTAGTCAGTGGCTTGCTCGCTACCCAAGTACATAAAGCTCCAGTACTCTTGATTTGAGGAGGAGCCTGAAACTTGTGTTATTCTCTGATGAGCCATTTTTGTTGATACCCTGAAAAAGCACTCAGAACTATTAAAAAGGCTTAACGTCTTGAATCTTAATGTCTAGCTCTTCATTTAGAGATTCTTTTTTTGAATAAGCAAACTGTTTTCAAGTGGCCGCAAACTATTTCAGGCATTCTTCTATAATGGAAACATTCCACTATGGAACACTTGGTGGTTTCATTTGTGTATTCAGAGAATGAACCGATAAACTTAATTTTATCCAAGCACCAGAAGTGCAGCTGCTAATACGTGGCTGTGGGAATTTCAGCACTGTGTTAGAAATACTGCTCCTCTGCTGTGTAGAGGACTGACTTTGCAGTCTGCTGATGTTAGAGTAACACTGATTTCAGTGACTTGAATCCTCCAAGTCATTACATCCTCTTGGCTGGGTCATCTTGTGTAAGGAAGAAATTACTAGGTCAGGTTTGTGGTACTCCATACTAATCCTACAGATGTTCGTAACAAGTTTTAAATCACAGTTAAGGAGTTTACAGCCATGTGTTTGTAAGGCTGAAGATAAAAAAAGCATTGTTTGGTGTTTCTCTGAAAATTTAACTGAAGGTGATGTTAGGTGCTCCCTAATATTTTTAATTCTATTCCTTTTTCTCCCCCAATATATACCTTTATTTTCTTGTTTGCAGGTTTAATTTTGGCCTCTTTATATTTAAGGGTATGTTCTTTGGTTGGGTTTTTTTTTGGGTAAGGGAATTAGCTCCATAATCAAGGGAAATGTGTTTTTGATTTGGAGTGGAAGGGAGGAAAAGGAGGCAAGGATTAAGAGAAAATGAAAACCACTTACAATTTCAGGCAAAACTACTCTTACAGAGACTGGTACTGCATAAGTCAGGCATGATCCTATTCAAACAATACTTTTGTTTAGGCTAATTTCTGGCTGGCAGTGTGTGAGTAGCATATGCACAAGTAATTATATCATTACTTGTGTGTGATAGGTTGTTTAGTGAGCTGAAAACTGTTTTTAAATACTTTTGTTTGTTGGCAAACGGAATGGGGAACTGGCACTTTTTAAAGCACCAACTACCATTTTAAGCTCAGGGTTTTGTTGTTCAGAGAAAATAGTGGAACTGCTGCGTGCAGTCCACGTTTCACTGAGAATTACAGACTTTCTTGTTTTCTATTACAACCTTAGTCCCAACCCTGCCAAACGTCTCTGTGTGTAAATCATACTCACAGAAGCCAGTAGGTCCTCACCTTGTGCAGTGTAACAGCCTTCACATATAATAATACAGTTTCTGCAGAAAACACATTTTATATCATTTCAATTTGGATCAAATACGTTCTACGAGGCTGTAATCCTATTCCACCAAATTCTGTGGTGAAACTCACTGGCCTGGGTCCTTAGTCCTTCTGTGGCTGTGATGATACTGACCTCAGCAGCTGGTAGAGGATTCCTGGGTAGCAGAAGTGACCCCTCATTTGCAAGGTCATCCCCAAGAATGATTTCTCAAGGGAGAAAAGAGAATGGACCTAAACTTTCAGTTGTTTCTCTTATTCTTGCTCCCCTGGGTGCTGGACAGATACTGAGGCTGCTCCAGTGGATGATAAAAGGCCATGCAGGGGATATTGATCTTCTTCCTTTTTTGTTAGATGTATCTTTGGGGCCACAAATTCATGTTTATTCAGTTTGAGATTGAGCAATATATAAAAAACCCCCACTTTAATACAAAGTGCCTTGCTTTTCTAGCATCTCTACCATGCACATTTTTCATAAAAGACTGAATTTTTTCAACTCACATTCAGTATTTCATGTTCTAATGTTTGCAAGTCCAGGTTTTCCCAAATACATTTTTCAGTTTCTAGCAAAAGGTTTAAAGTATTTTTCTTTTTTTAACCTTTCATTCTCCAAGGAACAGACAGAAGGATGTGTACTTGGGAAAATATTCTACTGTAAAGTCTTTAACTCAATTCTGCTACACTGGGTTAGTAACAAGACACCTGATGAAATGAATTGACATTTTACAGACTAGGTGGTCATTTGTCTTACTTTAGAGGAGACCAACGATTAAATCATGAGAGATTGATACAATACAATGTGAATTTCCCACTGACCTCCTCATGCCCCCAGTGAACCTCCAGAAGTTGGCACATGTTCTTATCCAAGAATTTTGACATTGATAAAGGCTTAGGTTCAGCCTTCTAAATTAAGACTGAAAGGTCTGGAGGTAACAGAAATAATCCCGTGCTTACACAGCTCTGACGTAGTGCTGCTATCATCTATCAATAAGAGTTCATTGAGATACAGCGGAGAAGTGCTTCTAAATCAAAAAGATATATTTCAAGTACTGTGGGAAATGAGGTGCTTGGAACTGGAAAGTCATTCTTCAGATATACAGGGATGAGAGGATGTCTTAGGCTGATAAAGCCTAATGGTGCATTAGTCACTTTGCTCACACAGCACAAACATTTTGAAACCATCTCTTCTCACTGGTTTTAGTCAAGGGTAGAGCAGATTGTGTTTAGTTTTTTGATAATTCAGCTGCATTTATTGAACTTCTTGAGCTGTTTAAGCTCCTGTTGAGTTTTGCACAAATGAGAAGATAGAATTGTGTTGCAGAATTTTTCATGAAGGATGAATGTGATCAATTTGGTTATTTTTTTCTTTCTGTGTTGTTTCTGCCACAGATAACATTTAAAGACCATTAAAAGCTTCCCCCTTTTAACATGGAAAGCCTTAGTGAAAAAAAAAAAAAAGAAGTTTCAGTTTATACTGTCCGTGGAATAATGATTAGCAAAACTGCTTGCTAGATAAAATGGTTCATCCTGTGTGTTTCTGAAAGAATTACATTGTTTTGCAAGGCACTGGGTAATTTAAATGGAATTTATATTGTTGATCATGTGGATAATATCCCTCACATCCCTAACAGTCAGGCCCATCCAGCATGGGAAAATTATTTATAGGAGAGACTGGATGTCACACTGACCCTTTTAGTAGATATGCACTTGAACCTAAATTTCTTCCAATTTGTATGCCACTACTGTGGAAGATGAAGTGAAAAAATCTTCTTTTAAAAATCTGCATATTTTGGCTTTGTTTCTAGAAATAGTTAAAATGGTTCTTGATGTCATTAACACTTGCATAATGAACCAGCCTTGAGACAACTAAAGTACAATCTCTTTACAACTTCCAACAGTTATTTAGCTCTGTACTGTTTCAAAATAATTGTCACTATTGCCACTTAAACCTAATTTATTTCTACTAACTATTTAGACTTCAAAAGCTTTTTAATTATGAGCAAGGAAATTGCAAGCATTAATTATTAATTTTGGCAGTAACAGCAAAAATGGTAAATGTAGGTTCACTGGGAGGATCACTGCTGACAAATGTACTTTTCATTTTCAGAGCTTAGAATGTGTTCCAGGTTGTGGTACTGCAGGATCTGAGGCATTTTAATCCTCCTAATGTGAAACATCCTGGTGCTGTGTGTGTCAGGTGCAGGTGTAGCTTCCAGCCAGCACTGATGCTGAGCCTTGCCTTGGAGGCTTAGGGGTACAGAGGGTGTCTATGATTTTCAGAAACAGAGCTGGGAGACTTTGTTGTTAAAAAAAAAAAAAAAAAAAAAAGAAAAGTATGTGGAAATTGTTACTAATTTTTTCATGTTCTGGAAGCTCTGATTTTTTTCTTTTCCCTTTCTTCTTCTTTTTTCTATAAAGCAGTTTCCTCCTTTTCTGTTTGAACCATCACCTATTGCTATTTTCTAATCCCTTTAAACCATTACCCCCAAGAAAACACTGAAACTTTGGGTGCAGCTTCCAGCATGCAGGATGTCCTGCAAATGTCCATAGATTTTTTTTTTGCATGTCTGAAATGGTTTACAGAAATAAATGCTTGCACGTGATTTGAGGCAATAGTTGAAGGTGCTCAGTGCTTGGTTGAGTGTTTAGCATGGTCTTTGGTAAAGCAATGCTGTATTTGAACATTAGCTTTAAGTACTTCAATGCACTTGTCACAAATTTTAGGTTCCACGTTTTGTGGAATTACTGGCAAATCAAACATTCCTTTTTATTCTCTGTGGTTTTTCCCCCCCACTTTCCTATAGACAGGCAACTGTTATGCTGATTCTTGGTCTGGAAGGAAAGGCAGTCAGACCTCTGAGAACTGGAAACAATCTGGACTTTTTTTAATACTCTTTAAGACTATAAAACCTGACCTCTTTCCACTCGAGCCTACGTGATCTAGCTTTATAAAATTATCTCATTGGTAGTAAATTTTTCTGTTTGTTTGTGTTATCATGCTTTAAGATATTTTTGTGCTTTGATGGTGTAAGCCTTTATTCCTTTAACATTTTTATGTTGCGTAAGAGCAAAAGGACTTTTAAAATGGCACCAAACGTTTAAGTGATTTACAGGTTCATGAAGCAGACTAGAGTATTTGCACATGGGTGAGAAAAATTAGTGCTAATAGGCTGCTGTATGATGTGGGATGTTTTTGTAGTTTTTAAAATAGCCCTTGGGAGATGGTTGCAATTGTAAATACAAGATATGTTCTCCTTTACCTGATTATTTAGGCTTCGGTCCAAAAATCATAGTAATTTCAAAAGACTTTGGATCAGCCCTTCATTTTTTAATGCAAGAGGAGATTTGCCATTGATTTCAGCCAGATTGCATTCTGGTACCCCAAAAGAAATACTGCAGACTCTTTTGTCAGGGAACTACTGGAAAATGGGATAGATGCTGCAAAGCACCAGCATCACTGCAGCCTCAGCATTCTGCAAACAGACAAGTGCAGTGGTGTTTGCTCGGTGCTTTCAAATCTGGTGTCCAAATGATGTGTGAAGGGTGAACTTTGTTAATTTGATCCAGCTACTGGATTTGGTGAGGATCACAGAATTTTCTGTGATTTATACAAGCAAACCTATGAAGGCTGCACTGAATCCTGTGTTCAAAGTATTTGAGCTGTTTCAGTAATTATGTTGTACTCTAATCACCTAAAAAAAATGCTGACAAAATGTAGTTTACTACTCCATTCTCATGCACAGTCTTTGCTAAAAATACACATATTTGCTGATATGTGTAGCATGTAGGTCCTTGATCTTGCTTTGTCTAAGTAATATAGTTGTATAAGGTATAAATCTGAAGGAACCAGCTCACATGTCTCATGACATCTACACAACATATGGCAAAATAAATTTTTTTCCTATTTGCAAAAAAAAGACTCAGAATGCATCAGTTTTACTTAAAAGAAATATAGTGCATTGGCTTGAATTTTTTTTGATATTATTAATAAATGACAAAATATGTTGAAATATCAGACTATAAACCATGAAATTTTATCACCTTTGAGTGCTGGCTCCAGTAGTAACTATTCAGGGCAATATTGCAGTCTAATGTATGAATCAGAATTATATCCTAAGTCTCTTGTTAAAGTGCTAGGGCTAAGTTTTAAACTTGTCCTGCCCTTCTTATTCCATTCAAAATAGATTTTGTTCTTTTTTTTGCAGGTATTTTTATACTTTACAGTGAACTTGCCAGTTAATGTTCATTCTTCTCCTGCTTCTTCAATATTGAGGCTATAGGATAGTCTGTTTTTCTCATAATTTCAGCTCTGCATTCTAATGAATGTGAGGCAAAGAAAAGGAGGCTGAAAATATTTCTTAGAAATAGTCCTTTTTCAATGCAGTTAAGTGACTTCTTTAAATGAAGGCTATTGCCCCAAATTTAAGTTTAAAAAGGGTGTCTTTAGAGTGTCAAAAGAGATTATCATCCTTGTAAGGCATAATTACAATGGAAATGGTCTCCTGTGCTTTGCTGTATGAGACACCAAGGTCCTGCATGCTGAAGGGAGGCTCTGCTGGCAGCACCACGAGGACTTTCTGAGAATTGGTTCTGCATATGTTTGTTAATATTCTGGGGTGTGTGGACAGAAGATTTGGAACCCTGTCTAGAGCAGATAAAATAGATGACCTCTTGCACAGACCTTGGAGTCTACAGCCCAGGCACTTATGCACTCACATAACTTAATTCTTGTGAGGACTCCCATGTACGTCAGAACCACCTTCGTTAAGTAAAGATGCACATGTTCCAAAGTGTCAGCAGGATCAGGACCTCCTTTCCAGCCCTGATCTTTGAAATTCCATGTTTAAACTCCTGTAAGGACCCCAAAGAGAGACAGCATCTCTTGGGAAGATCTGAACATCTCCTGCTCATATTGTAGCGAGTGGAAGTTGAAATAATTTGTTGTAATCTGATGGGGCCAACAAGTCTTCCTCTTTCATAGCTCAGATGTGTACTGATTTAATAACTCCCATTACTCCAGCCTTGTCATAAAGCTTACCATGAATTGCAATCAATCTAGTTTACATTGTAACCATTATTTTTCTTAAATGAGGGACTTGAAACCATTTTTGCAGATTGACGACATCAGAAGATTTTCCAACTTAATGAAAAAATCCAAATGACCACATAATATTTTCAAGGAACAGACTGATGGAGACTGGCCTGTTGTCAGAAAAATAGTGTAAGAATTAACTCTGTTATGTTGTGATTTAATTTAAAATTAACTTATGGTTTGTTGACAACATTCATATTTCATAGAATAGGTGTAGGGTGCAAGTTTTCTGTATTTCCTACCGCGAAGAAAAAAAAGAAAAAACATTAACTCTGACATCTGTTTTTAGCACTTTCCTTCATATTTTTGGATGAATGCCTGGCAAACGCTGGAAAGCGACTAAGAGATCAACCAAAGATGGCCTAAGGGCCTGTTCCCAGCTGGTACGACATCTGGAATGTTATATATAGTGGATAAATTCAGAGTTGTAGTTTAATAAGATTGGTATTCAAGCATTCGGCCTACAGCAAAGGAAAGGACAGTGAAGCTGACAGCATGTATGGTGCAGAGTATGTCAAGGTGTCTGAAATATAATTTGCTGGGTTTTCACTTTCATTTTGGCAGATCCCTTACGCTTACATATAAACTTTCATCCAGTATTGTTTCGAACCCTTAAAAAATAAAAGGTGAAGTCATATTGGTATTATATCCAGAATCTTATCTTTTCACTAAGCTTAGAGTATGTCTGGGTTTCTTTCTTTCTTCTTAGGAAAAAAGTGCTAAAGACAGATTTTTATGAGCTGACTAGAAATAACTTAAGCTGCTACCTTTGCAAATTTCAAGTATATGCAGTCTTTTACAGTGAAGATTTTACAGAATAATAAACTATTCAGGAATCTGGACTTGTGCTCTATGGAACCTTATTTGCAAGATTTATGTCTCAGAAGGCCTGGGTTGTTTTTTTGTTTTTTTTTTTTTTCTATTTAGTGTTTAGTTAATCTTTGGACTGTCTAATCTCCAGACTGTAATTGAATGTGTTGCTGGACAGGCCCAACAAAGCTGCAGGCGGGGATCAGGACAGAGCCACCTGCTAGAGCAGCCCTGGGCATGGTGAAAAGGTCTGAAAATGAGCTGAAAACGAGCTCTGTTTGCAGCCCTGTGACTGCACCACTCACACACTTGCAAGTCCCTCTACTCTGGGGCTGCCTTTGTGTGTCCCAACCGGAGGTGAAACCTTGCATGTTTTGCAGTGCAGCCCAGAAGAGGATTGAGGCTGTGTGCCATGTCCTGCAGTGGGCAAACCAGCTCAGGTGGGAGGCTGCAGCTAGGAGAGAGTCTGCTGAAGCATCTCTGTGTGGGACTGTCCCATTCTGCACATGATCCCTTCCTGTTTTGTGATGCTGTGGGGCTTCTCTCTCTGGTCTGCTGCTTTCCTGTGGAGTGCTGGAGCAGGGGGAGTCTGTGAAACTGCACTTCTGATCTGGGAGTGACTAGATGGGCAAGGGAGTGTGCAGTGGATGGGGATGTAAGCTGTGAATTGTGACTGGGCTGTAATTGATGGAGAGGGGTGGAATCTAAGGTCTTATTTTGCTCCTTTTTTTTTTTTTTTTTAAGGACTTGGGAATTCCTCAGCACATTGTGGTCATTTCTATATTATTTATTGCTATGTGAGATCTTGTAGGTGAAGACAAGCAACTTGAATTTGACTTGGCAGGAGACCAACAGAGGAGATGGACCTAGAGCGGGAGGAGAGATGACTTTTGCAGCTGCACTTTGGTAGCACTTTGGATTTGGAAGTGGAAAGGCCAGATCTGAAATGACTGCAGCTGACAAGGAGAAAACTGATTTGTCTGCAGGGTAGTGTCACTAATTGTTGTTTACCTGGTGGAAATGACAACAAAATCTTATTATAAAGTTGTGTGTGTGGTGCAGGTGTCTGTGCATGTGGTGCAACTGAAGCTTAAGAGGATGATATCATACAGAACGAGAACAGCAATGAACCTGTTCATTCCTTGATAGCAGTAACAGTGTAGAAATATTTAATTGTTCTAAGTAGAAGAGAAAAAAAATAAGTGATTGCCTTGCAAATCTTATGACTATCTCCTTCTTACCCTTTCTTCTTAACCAAACTTGCTCTGTCTTAGTGAGCTTGGGGATAGCCAGTGAAATCCCTATTGATATCTGCTGCTTTACTCTGGTATGCAAAATAATAGCAAAAAATCTGATTCTAGGAAGTGCTTAAAAAGTTAACATTCTCAAAAAGAACAGGTATTCTTGTGAGAGGAACCTAGTACCTCCTGTCACAGGATGTGATTTTCTTCTGCTTTTTTCTTTTCCCTTTGGTTGGATTCCACTTCTGGGGTATCTGCCATTACAATACTTTCCATCTAGCAGCGGTCTGAAGAAATCCAGAGTCTCATGGGTTGTTAGCCAACCTGCTCCCTTTTCACTTCTCTCCCTATATATTGGTTATAGAATATTAACTGTTAACTCAGAGCTCTTCAGACTGAATTTCTTGAATACTGCTTTGCCTTTGGAGTTGCTGCCATTTTCTGGTTTGATCTTGTCTCTTCTCTGGTTCTTCTGCCCAGACCGTGCCGTGTGTTTCACAGGCAAGTCCCCAAGCACTCCAGTAGCCTACTGGGTCTCCCCAGTCACAGATAGCTGTTTTCCTACTAATAATTTTCACTCTTTCCAGGCTATAAGTAATGGATATTTAGAACAACAAAGTGTCCACCTAAAGCAAACATTATGTTAAGGTGAAACATGGTGCTAGCACCACAGTCTCGGGTGATTTGTACAGTAACACGTTGCCCAGTCTCGCATTGCTGTAAATTTAAAACTGGAATACGATGGAAACAAGCAAACAAAAATATAATGGGATTTGAAAAGGGAGAGGGGGGGTCTAACTGAAGCATCTTTAAATCTAAGACTGCTAGCTGTCTGTTTGCTTATTTGGGGTCTGATGCTGTGCTTGTACTGCAGACCAAACTTGCTGTGTCCCTGTTACCTGTACAGTTAGTGTGTGAATTCAGTTAAACCTTATGGAGTAGCTATTAGTTTACATAAATGGTGTAGATTTAGTTGAAGTATTTTCAGATTTAAATTCATTTTAAATGAATTTAAATGTGCTAGGTCCTTGGTTGGAATTTAATAGTCATGTTAAAACAGCTGTACGCTTTCTAGAAGAAACCTATGGTTACTGTCAGCTCTATTTATTCAAGACCATTTTGTATAAGATTTTGTAACATTTTATGCTTTGGGTATGAAATATTAGTACCAGAAACAGAAGGTTTTACTCTTCCACTCCCTATGTAACTTCCCTATGTATCTTTGGTAAATAAGTTACACTGTGCAGTATTACAATAATGTTTCTGGACCTAAATACTTTGTCCATACCATGATGAAATGTTTCTGTGTGCCATTTATATTCATTGCACACACTTACCCAGATGCTGTTATTTTGAAGTGAAATACTGTCTTACTTCTTCAGGAACACTTGTTTATTTTTAAATGAAACAATGCTCGTAACAATCATTTAAACCACTCTGTAAATGCAGTTTTACCAGGGTATAATGTGTACTGGTGTCTCTGGGAGCAAATTGTTATTTAGCATAATTCAGGAAGGTGGCAAAACTCCTAAAGCTTCAATGCAGTCATATTGGGGGAATCTGATAAGAATTTAGTATAGAATTTTGGAAGAACTGCACAAGAAATAGTGGCTCTGATAGCAGGAAGTTTTAACAAGTCTATCAAGACAAGGGTGGTCCCAAGTGGCTAGGGAATAACTAATGCAGTACTGAAATACAGAGGAGAGAAAGAGCCAGGAAACCGTGATGGTGTCTGTCTGATTTTAAGTGTATAAGGTTTTGGAATGCTTTTTGAGGAAGAAATAATTAATAACAGAAAGATAAATGAAAACTAAAGAAAACAGGTTTATCTCAAAGATCAAACCTACCCTAACTCATTTTATACCTTTGATCAGGTTTGGTTTTTTGATGTTTGTTTGTGGTGGGGTTTTTTTGTTTTTTTCTTTCTTTCCTTTGTTTTTTTCCCCTTCTTTCTTTGTTTAGTTTTGGTTTTCTGTTTTTTTTTTTTGGTTTTGTTTTCCTTAAATGAGGGGAATTGAGGCCTCATTTATCTAGACCTTGGTAAAGCTATTTAATATAATGCCGTAGTGAAAATTACCTTAGAGGAGATGTAGTATCATGTGTGAGTGGGATATGAATAAGGAAAGGGAGAGGAAGATGAAAACTGATGATGCCAAAAGAGGAGTATTAGCCTAGAAAAAGGTTACCCACGAGAGTTCCCTGGGACTAGAGTTTCATTAATGTGTGGGACAAAAAAAATTACGATTGGGCTCATGATGCTTCATATAAATGAAGGTAAGAAAAAGGTGGGAGGAACTGTCAGCAGAGATAAGAACAACGCAATAATAACTGGATGACCTGGAAGATGGGAGTAGTAAGATGAAGTGCATGGTCATGCACATAGGGACCATCAGCAAATATTTCTCTTTGGAGCTAATAAATGGAAATGAGATAATGTAGAACTTCATTTTATCTTACTGGTACTGCTGAGGTCTAGTACAGAAAATAACATTCAGAAAATAATGGAGAAAGTTTCTCAGACTGATTGGGGAATGAAAAGTTACTTTCTCAACAGGTTCCTTTTTTACAGTGGCTGAGCAAGTGCTGCTGACATGACTGCTGCCTGTCTCCGAGGCTGGGAAAGGAGAAGCAGTAGTATTTCAAGACACTGTGGGCACACCAGTGCTGTATTGGCCTTCAGTTAACCTTAGCATGGAAATTAGAGGGAGGGTTCTAGCCACAGTTTGAGTAAAGTTCTGGAGCTGCTGCCCAACAGCAGTATTGAGAGGGGCAACAAACTGATGTCCTTCATTATGATACACAGTCATTTATAGAAATTTGATGCTGTCACAGGTCTGTACCTGGAGCCTCAGGAGCTCCATTCCTGAACTGCATCTTTTGGAGTACCAGTTGTGGGGAAATACATGCCATGCTGCTCATGCACGTGTATTTGAGTTGTTTAACATTGGCAGTCAGAAATGGTGTCTCCAATGTTTAACTAGTTTGTGCATGCTAATTTGTGTGCTTTAATAAATATTTAGAAACTAATGTATGAAATTAACAGTAGTAGATTCAGGGACATCCCTAACCTGTATTGCTGAAGTATTTGTGCATTGCTCAATTGGATTTTTTTTTCCTTGTTACAATAATTTTTCTTTGCAATCCTTATCATTATTAACCTCTTTGTTTGAAATAAAATTCCTTCCATTGACCCAGCATTTCATGGTGACATGCATAGAGGAAGAAAATTTCCAGCCTTTTTTTGCCAGTGAGCTGGAATGCAAATGCATCCATAGACTGTTCAAGTCGGTTTGGCAATGGCTCTGTAACTTTATAGGTTTATATGCTTACACTAGGATGGCTCCTGCTGCTTTAAGTATTGTCCAGAGGATATAATTTCTTAAATGAAAATTGCTTGAAGCCATTCGTTTTTTGTGTGACAAGTGAAGGTATCAATTACTTTCTCTTATTCCCTGTATAGAATAGGAAATGTTAATAAAACTCAACTTCTGAACCTCCTGATCGGTAAATTTTTGACCACCATGTTGAAAGATCATTGTTGTGGATCAAGAAAATGCTTATTTTACTCTTTAGAGGTCACACACAGAACACAAAAATGGGTGAGCAATAAAAAGGAGAAGGTACTGAGAATACATAGAGTTTTAAAAAATTTGATTCTAGTTTTCATTAAGCATGGTATTATGCAGATCTACCCACTCCTCCTTTTTTCCATCTCTGTTCCTTTGGCTGGCCTTATGTTTTCCATCTAAGGATTTGGTCCCAAACTATTGAAAGCAAAAGCATTGGGATGTCACTGTGGAAATTCCTCTGCTAAATTCAGTGAGTCTCATTTTAAATCATGAAACAGTTTCCTCTTTTTTTACGTAGAGGTGTGGCATTTTATAACTCCCAGTTTGAAGGCTGTTGCACTGCAGCTTTGATATGTGCAGTGATTACAGGACTGTGACCTTAAAGGTCTAGAAAAGCAAAGGGTTGAGTGTAGCTCCATTTGGACTCAAGTCTGGCTCTGAGACTGGATGCTGAAGAGTGGGGTACTGCTGATTTCCAGTGCAATTAGATTCTATGTTACACATTACACTTTTTGAAGGCTCTGCTTGGTGTCATGAGAGGTTTAGATCAGGTATAAGCTGTGTACATTAAATCTTCTGCCCCCATATACTGTGTGTTTGAATTTCATGTTTCCCTTAGGCCTAGGGTTTTTATCCAGAGGGGTCTCCAGGCTTGTTTTTGTCTTTCTGAGGTGCAGTTAAACACCAGGTTTCAGACAGGAGGGTGACAGCTCACAGCCATGAGACTTTAAAGCTTAGCTGTGTGTCAGCTGAATCTGACTTTTGTGAAGAGTGATTAAAACTGTTCAAATATTTTTGCTGAGTTGAACTTGCTGGAGCATGGGCAATAGCTTTTTCTCCTAGAAAAAGCCTTTTTGTTCTTACTTTGGAGACAAATTTTGAACAGATTTTCTGAGGTGGAAGAGGTCCTTGATAACACTGCAGGGGGACAGCATTAGGCATTCACTCAGAATTACCAGACAGGTATGTCCTGTGCCTGAGTTGTTACCTCTACTTTACCTGGCAGTATTTTGGCCTAAAGTCTATAACTAAGATAAAAGGTAGCACAGAAGCATGGGAGCTAAAGACTTTTGTTTATCTTAGACATATTGCCAGTGAGTCGCCCTCATATAATTCTGACTAGTTATGGGAGTGATTTTAGTACTCCACATTTCTGCCAAGCAGAGAATCATATGAAAATAAACAATTTTTACTTTTCTTAATGCTTTAATATAACTTTATAGTTTTACTGGAAATATTTATATTTTTGTATCATTTATTAACCGACTCAGAAACTTACTGATAAGTGCAACATTCACCTTCAGAAGAAAAAGGGATGATCTACTTGGCACAAGTAGCAGAGCTCCTCTGCTTAGAAATCTTCACTTTGTAGATAAGGTCGTTTGAGGATATCCTGTGGTTGCTCACATTTGAGCAGAAATCACTATTAAGGCTGAATTGAGATAACAGTTTGCCAGCCATAAATTGGATGGCTTAAAAATTGGCCAGCTATTATGACTACTTTTTATCTGTGGCCTGAACAAGGACTATGTGTGATACATCCTCTGTGTGTTTTCAGATAAATGCCAGGACTCTCATAGGTGGTGGCTCTGAATGGACAGAGCAAATTAGCTGGGTGCCCCTTTGCTGTGTGGGTCTGGGTGACTTCTCTGGCTTTCAGTGTTCACTGCTTGATCCTTTTTGAGTCTGGTCTCTTACTAAGACTTAAGTTTCCCTCATGTATTCAGCATGACCCATCTCATGCATTGATGCAGAGCTGTGAGGGTTGGATCCTATGTTATGTGATAAATGCTAAGCTTTCCAAATTTAGACCCAGACAACTGTAAACTCTGCATGCTTTATCCCTACAGGACTTCAGGGTAGGGGAGGATTTCTTAATCCCTATCTCCTCTGTGTAATCAGATAGTGCTTTTGTAAAGTGCTGTGAGATCCTGGGCTGGGTGGTGCTTCACAGAGTTAATACATCTCTCACATTATTACAGAACACTTAAACCATTCTCTGAACACTGCCCTTTTTAATGGGTCTATGCCCCATTAAACAAAAATAAAGACAATGGAACTGGTTTCTGTATATTTGTTATTTTGGTATTATTTTAAGATTTTTAGTGGGCTATATCATGAGAGTAAAAACATTAGTATATATTGCTTATTATAAATCTGGAAGTGCTGTGGTTACTAAATGGCAGGGTAATGGATTTGGGAGGTCTTTAACTTTTCTGAAACTGATATTTTAAAAGCTTCATATGTATTTGGTTGTAAGTTTTAATGAAACATATCAGATTGGTACTAGATGTCAGTTGGAAACAGATGTGGCATTTAACACACCCCCTTCTGCCAAGGTATGGTGTGATAACCAAAGAGTAAAGGTAAAATTGAAAGGGATTGATGTCAATCTCCTTGGATGCTAAGTTCATTTCAGGCTTGTGTTAGGGGTCCTTGATGGAAGACCAGAAGCAACGTATATGTGCTCATGTGTTTTTAGGGATTTCCAGCAGTTTCAATGATAAATGTTTTTTACTGCTCTTTGAAAAGACCTTTTTTTAAGGCATGTCTAGAAATGTAACCCATTGACTGATGTGTAGGTAGCTCTTTAGAGCTACCTTCCTTTCTTGCCAGGTTATCAGTTCATGGCAAAATTAAATGGGGCTGTCTTTTGTTGGTACTGTGTTTTCATAGTAGCAGACCTTTATTGCATATCTGGGATTATTGGGTAAGCTTTTGGGCTTTTTTAATGCAGTGTTTTGAAGAGGAGAGTACATAATTGTTCATGATTTCTGTTTAAATAACACATTTCTCTTATCTCTGTAATTTATTTTTAAAACTATCACTTGGAGATTGTCTGGTTTCACTGAAAAATAAGAATGGACTTCAAGGCAATAGTTCTTCATATGTTTGTTCAAAACCACTCACTAATGGGCTTCAGTTTGATTTATAAACCAGCTCTCTCTTATCATACAAACTCTAATAGTTAGCTTTTGTTCATGGAGAACTGAGTGAGTGAAGTCAGTTTTCCCTGAGACAACACTACTGTAATAACAAAATGAACAAGCTATGACTGAAAAGAGCCTTAAATATAAATGTTGTGATTGTGACAGGGCTAATGTTTGAATTCATAAAAGAATTTAGATAAGCAATATGATGTAATGCTTTCAGAATTTAAAAGAAAATAATTTTCTTTTTAGACCGAAGGATTCTGAGTAATTGGTTTGAATATGTGAATAAGAACATACAAAGTTTATGTGTGAAAGAGCTGTAGAATGCAATGTGGCAGTTTTAAATGATTGGGGAAGTAGTATGTATAGGCTCAGGAACTCCATAGTTAAAGAATTTTGCAGCCTTTGGTGCTTTTATGATCATTGTGCATTTCTGGGTGTTATTTTCATGCTTGGTTTTCCCTTGCCAGCAGTGTTGCAATGGTTTTCAGGTGTACACATCCCCGTGCATGGATATGGAGTGCATGGAAGGTTCCAGGCTGACAGTTTTTTTCCTGGAATTTGAATTCTAAAGTCCACGTTCACAGGTTTGTGGGGGGAGGTTGCAGCAGGCATCAGCTCAGATCCAGCAGTTGAGATCAGCTGCAATGCTGCTGTGGGTTATACTGAACTTTGTGTCTTAAAGACCTGGGGCGTTCAGTGGAGAGTTCTCAATTGCTTTTTTGCTTTGAAATGTGGCTTAAAGCTTAGAGATAATCTCTATGTTAACTGGCTTGAGTGTGTTTCACTGGGTGATCCTATCAGCTTGAGCAGATGCATAGAATTTGCATATGTACATGGCATATTTAGGTATCAAACCCCCATAAATAACATCTAAGATAGTTGCTATTTTTCTGCCTTCTGTAAGGCACAACTGAACACTGAAGTCCTTGGTAGTAACCTTTGGAAAATCGCCTTTGGTTGATTGTGAAAGTACTTTAAATAGCTACATTGACACTCTAATAGTAGATGTTGTCATGATCAAGAAATTGGTCCTGGTATTTTTAGAGACAGCAAAATATTTCTGTGAATTTCTAATTCAGTCATAATTCCTCTGTGCAGAACAGGATTTTACCAAAGACTTTGGAGTGAAATGAAGGAGGCATGGATCTTTGAGCACTGAGGACTCTGTTTTTGGGATGATTAAAATTGTATGCAGTTACCCCCACTTGGTCCAAGAAGAGGTTGTGTTCTTGCTTTTTGCAAACTCAATGCTTTTATCTACACTTCTGCTTAAGTAGGTGCTGAAATAAAGGTTAATACAAGCAGGATGGAAATGTACTGTATGTGGCACCTCTTTCTGTGGAACAAGAACAGTGCTCCAGCAGTGGGACTAGGGACTGATACCAGGGTTGTCAGCCTAAAGGCCACGTGTTGCTGCTCCTGATAGCCCAAAAACAGCCACTGAAGTTAGTGGGAGCTTGTATTAAAGATTGTAGGATTAGAGATCTATATTTTTTGATTCAGAAGGGTGATAGGGTTTCCTGCAACACAATGTGAGAAGAAAGACAAAACTGTTTCTCTTCCAAAGTCCATTGACTGTGGAGCTTGGAGAGCTGCGGTGGTAGAACACCTATAAAAATGCATTGCAGGGAAATGAATCAAGATGTGGTTTTTAAAATATGAGTAGGTTTTCCGGTACCTTTCAAAGGGACAATGGAACAGACTGACAGGGAGAAAATCCAAACCATGTATTGCACCTAACTGCTGAAAAATGTGGGATGGGATGGCCCATAGTGAAAGGGATTAGAGGCTTTTATTCCAGAATTACTGGTTCAAAGTAAGTAGAGATCATGTACTTCCCTGAAAGAATTGGAGGAGAATGAGATAGTGATTCCTATCCCCTTAGGTATTAAAAAGAAGAATCAATACTAAATGCTTTATGTCATCTTAGAGTTTGTAGACTTCTAAGTTAAAAGAAATATACATAAATAAGTATTCTGTTTGAAACTTGAATTTGCCAAGTTTCTTTAGGACCCTTTGCTCTTTTTATGTTTTCCTTGTTTATGGTGAAGGGTGAGGTAACATAATTGACTTCAGCTTATGGCATCAAAATTTTCATCTTATCTTTCCCTTTGGAGAAGAGTTTATAGTTTGTGTCAGACTCACAGACATATAAAAGTGTAGTAACACTTTGGGCTCACTTCACAGAGCACATGCACTAATAGGCACACCCTTACTCTAGCAGATATCTGTAGCAGATTCCCACTCTGGCTGCTGATTCCCACTGGGCACAGGGATAACAGACCAGTGCACCCATAATGAGAATATGTAACAACAGAACAGAAAGAGGGCAAAAGAGCTCCTCCCATCAGGTGATTCTGTGCATAGTGTGGAAAATTCTTGAGTATTTTTATTGTACTGAGAAAGGGTCCTTTACTGCTATTCTGTCCTGGCTTACTGGAGTATCTCTGCTAGGAGGCCTGGCACTAGGCAGGGCTGAATGCCTTCTCCAAATTCAGAGATGAAATGCACTCATGTTTCACTCCTGCTTTATTTTTATATATGACGTTATATGGTTTCATAGGAGAAAACAAAGCAGGAACCATCCCCGAAAACCTTTTTTTAAAAATAAACTTAATCCATAATAATTAATAATTCTCTTCTTGGGGAGGGGGAAATTTAAAAATAAGACTACCCTCAAAATGCCTTTTCTCATGTGTGAGCAGTGATGTAATGAGAGCATAGGGGTTTTAAACTAATTTATCATGTAGTAATTGTCATCATTCCCATGCTGCGTTTTTCTCTATAAGATTAGGAAGCAATGGCATTCTTTATGCTTAATGGCACAAACAATTATAGTACTGACTTGGCACTGGTTTGCTGCTTTGGCTGGTTCTGATGCTGCTGGTTTTTAAATTGGCTGCAAAGCAGCCTGTGGGAGCGATGTATAATCAGCCGTCTGTTGGCGCGTGGCTCTGGATAGCGTTTTTCCTTTGACTCATCTCTGATTGCAGGGAATGTGCTATTGGCTGGAGCATATTGGAGAGTATGGCTGTATGCAAGTTCCTTATGAGCTATATGCAAAGTCCCTTTTATGGTCAAAGCAAATAGTTTCACATATAACAGGAAAATATGCACCATCCCGATTTACTGTTTCATTGCTCCTTGGGCTTTCTTTCTGGATTTAATATTATAAACTCTTTCTAATGTTCCAGGTTCAAAATCTGTGTGATTGGGTTTTGCCAAACAGTGCTTGTACTGTGCTTAGACATTATGCTGCAGAAGCTGAGGCTGAACCAAACTGAGCGTCCTTGAAGTATTCTTCTGTGGCTAAATGGCTTCAACCTCTCTAAGTGTTTCTTGGGGAAGATAGTAAGAGCCCAAACAAGGAAATAGGAGGAGACAGGCCAGATCATTAATCTTGTAGTGCCTTCCTTTGTACTATATTTATGGTTCCCCTTAGGCAGAGACCTTTGGGAGTTGGAGAGTCCATTAGTTTTGGGGATCACATTGACTTGAAAATGGAGATAGCTGCTGAAGGAGTTATAGAGAAGTTCAGTGTTCCTATTTGACCATCTCAGAATGTAAGTGCTGCTCCCTGAAGTGGGCATGGCTTTCTAAACTTCTGCTAGACCAACATTTATACCCTTGGACTGTCCATCATTACAAGCCACATCATGGCTTATCACACCTGTGCAAAGCATATTGCAAATAATAATGTGTAGTAATACTTAAAGCATAGTGAAAAATGCTATTTATTTCTGTACTGGGAGTATGGAGGGCTTACCTGTAAAATGTAGGGATTAAATCTGAGAATACTGCACCCTGGCTTGGAGAGCAGCATTCACATTGTGTATTTTCTAGGGAAAACTCAAAAATTTTGTGCAGACTTGGAAAAAAAACGAAGGAAAGATGCTAGTAGAGGCACAAATCGATCTGTACAGTCAGCATTCACAATGCGTTTTCACTTACAATTTTGTTACTGTGCACCTTGACTCCTCTGCCTTGACATCTCCTGCTCGAACATGTGTGAAACTGTCTGACTTCATCTGAGAAGCAAAGGCTATGCACACCTATGGATGTACCAGGAAAAGGCTCCTCCTCTTCTGTTTCTGTGATCAACTTCAGTCAAGTTTTTAAAACCTTTAAAGAGCTGTTAATATGGTGGGAAAGGTGGCCTTTTAGTTGTACTCACTAACTTATCAGCTTTTCCAAATATATACCCACTTTTCCCTTTGTGAATTTTTGTTTGCCCTCATAACAGTGCTCTACATCAGCACTGGGCTTACCAACGAGGCTGGTTGTGTTTTTTTTCTCTTGCTGTCTGACTTCTGCTGTATTTAAAAATATCTTTTCACCAGTTTTAGGCGTTGATTTCTGTCAGCTTAATCTTAATGAGTCTTGTGTCAATATATTGTGTCATTTTTTGAAGCTTGTGCAGGTTTTTGTAGTGAATGCTTAGTGCAGATACAGTTAAACCCCAAGCAAGCAAAAACCTTTCAAATTTGAAGGATTATGTACTATTAATTGTTTTCCAAGTTAATAACACTATATATTATTTTATGTTTGGAATAGCCTGACTGGTATTACAGAGCAAAAGTGGTTGAATTAATGATATATTGCAGTGTGTTTAGGCAACCACACAATGGCTGAGGAGGATCTGGGCAGTCTGCTACATCCAGAACTGTTTCGGCTCTTTGGACAGGAGTGGCTGTATTGAGCCATAATGATTCCAAAGCTGCAATTACTGCAGAATGAAAACATAGCCCTTGAAAGTTATTTGGGTAGATCCTTCTGGTAGATGCTCTGTGGGCTGAGCTGTTACTACAGCCTGGGAGTTGTAACAAGCACCAGTGTTTAAACCATGCTGCATATTAACCAGCTTGTTGTATCCATTTCTCCCAAGTGCAACAGAAGCCAAGAAAACTTTCATTAAAGAAATGATCCTACTAATTTAAGGTGGAACGAACTGGTGTGAGGTAATAATTTGGCTTCAGTTTGTTTTACAGTAGCCCCTCCTGGAATGACCTGCTGTCAGGTTGTGCAGGAGCTGCAGCTACTGGGAGACATGTGAGAAGTACTTCATTATAACTGAGTGGCAGTGATGGAAGAATCAGCGTTGCTAATGCATGCTCATTCTTTTAACTCTCTGAGTGCCATGGACTCTTTCTGGTGCTGTCACACTGCCCACTAGCAACAGCTCTTTAATGGTCTGAGCAGAAATCATTCTGCCAGCTCTGTGCCAGAGGAGATCCTGCTAAATACTGCTGTCTTCATCACTCTCTGATGTGGTGGAACAATGCTTCATCCCAGTCAGGGATGTTTAAGATTTGAATAAGGTCAGGAAATTCTTGAAAGAGAAATGCAGGAAACCTTAATTTTTGCTTTTGAGACCGGAGAGTAGATTTCAGGTTTCTCTTCTAAAACAAATGTGCCTGAAGCATGTTGTTGTAGTTCCTTTCATGCTAGTAAATGATGTATTTTTAGACCACAAAATACTGAGGATCCTGGAGGGGGGAGCCCTAGTTCACAGAAGATTTATTCCCAGTTAAGTGCCTCTTCCTACTCGCTGCTCCTAGCTCTGTCCCCAGGCTGGGGCACAAACTGCATGTGAGTGGAATAGCTGTGCCCCACATCTTTTCTGCAAACACGTCCTGTAACCCACTGGTAGCTGCTGAAATAGCTGGAGTAAAAGCTGCACCACTGCTGTGCTCAGGAAACCCCTGCTCCTTCCAGTGACCCCCATATTGCTCTTATTGTAGAACTGAGCCTGTATTTCTGTTTGTCCTTTCATCTGCACTGTTTTCATCTTCTATTGATGTCATGGGCTATAGCTGAAACTGTATTTCTGTCTGGAATGCTGTTTAATTAGAATAAATGATCCACTGTGTACGTAGGGTTATTTTTCTTTAATAAATCTTTTCTCCATGTGTATATTCAATGACAAAACTAATTAGGAATGACAAACATGTAATTCAATACATTAGAGGGAAAGATTTATAATGCCTCTTGTACTGCTTTTCATAGCCAAATTGTGGACACTGTGGGTTCTTTGTTTGCTCTGTCACCTTGAAGTTCAGCTTACCAAATTTAGCTCGGCATTCTTGTGTTTTTGTAATTTGTGCTGTTGGCCATCTCAGGGTTCTTATTTCAATTACATTTTTATCTCACTGATTCTTTTTTATTAAGTTACTCTCCTAATAAAAGTTAATTTTAATTAACTCAAGTAATAAAGAAGTTATGGAAGCTGTAACTGAGATATGGCAACATAAATTTTCACTAAAATGTCCATTTAAAAGAAGACTGGAAAGTTTATTTCTTTTGCTATTTAATTAAAAGTTAAGAATCAGTTATGCAAGCTGAGGGGGAAAAAATATAACATGCTTAATAGAGTTGAAATGAAATATTCTGTACTCTCTTCATAGATTTTTGGTTGGTGTGTTGTTTTTTTGGTTTTTTTTGCAAGTTATATAACTTTTGCCATCAGGTTTTTCATTCTTGTCTGTCTAAAGTGATGCATCACACCTGCTTCTGAAGTCCAGGGACAGCTGTTTCTCATTTTTTTCCTTTAAAGTAACAAATGTTGTTGTCATTGGAGTCAGTTGTGAAACTTGTAGGGACTTACTGGTATAGGTTTAGGCTTTTGGGTTTCTTAACCCAGCAACACCATCATTGTCCTGGGCCCTTCATTATTCCTGCAAGCTGTAACACTCACTGCCTTGCTGTGGCATACTCTGACCCAGACACTCCTCTGTCTCTTCTGCACAGAGTAAAGAGCTGGTCTTGTTTACTGCTTTAAACATCTGTGCTTTTTCCATCTTTTCACCACCCAAAACGGAAGATAGTTCAGCTTTTTATATAATACCCCTGATTTCCTTCTCTGTCCCCACATATCAGACACAGTTAACGATGAGAATGACACTGGAGTTGCCACTGCTGGCCCACATTTTCTAGCAGATAGATAGGGAGCAGTGGTGAATGAGCAGGAGGGGCCCAGTGTTATAAAGGATGCTCCTTCTGGTCTGAAAGCAGCATCAGGCCAGAAGAATTGCTTTGTCCTTGTGCCAGGACTGATAGGCTTCCCTCTCCTGGAGCTTCTTCAAGCCTTTGTGCCAAGAGCACCTTTGTACATTCCTCTGCAAGTGCAGTTGTTACGATGAGACCAGGATACCTTTCATGTTTGTGTCTAAGCTGGACCTACCTTAAAATCTCATGCAGGTAGTAAATCAGTTCAGCTACCCCAGTAAATTTCTCTGGAGATAAGCCAAGGGAAGGAATCAACATGGTTTATAAACTTTCAAAATACATATTAAGTACTTTTTCCCTTAACTTGGTGATTTACTTCTATTCACTGTTAATAAGTTAATATGGAGAAACATTGGGTTTGGTGCCAAAAGTCATCAGGAACATAACCCAGAGCAATTTTTAAGGGCACAGCTTTTAAACAAGCTTCTGGAAGAAGCATTATTTGACAGCACAAAAGTGAAATAACCCAGTTTGTTATTTTAATCTCATATCTCCACTTCTGGTGTTCTGTCTTGTAGATGATTTGCATTCAGCTGAGGCTTTGGCTGATGGGTTACCATAAATGGCTCAAAACCAGATTGTTCCACTTACATACAGCAATTTTTGTGTGTAATTAGAATAAAGCCAGGCAACTTTCTGAAATACCTCTTTTCACCTGATTAAACTTGGAGTCATTGTTCCTGAAATAAAACAGTTGGCTTTTTAGAAGTCGGTGAAAGATAGGAGTCACTGTTCTTTGCAAAAGGCATTTCTTGAGTAAGAATACTTTTTTTTAAATTTAGATAAACTCTTATATGTGGGAATTTGAAATTAACTGGTTTTGTATATATGTTTTTAAAATGTTTAATCCCAAAATATGCTTTGAAGAGCAGTGATGGTCTTTGTAAAACAGAAAAAAAAAAGGTTAGATTTTGCTCTTGCTTACTTTGATGAGTAGGGAGAGGCTTTGCAGGCAATTGTACGACTGATATTTCTTTGAAAACTGAATACCATACTTGTACAATTTGTCCTCTGAATGAAGAAAGATTAGTAACAACTGTGGTAATTGACTCACAAGTTCAGCTGGCGTTTGGGAAGACTAAGCTAATATATTCTGGGTGCATGAAGAATAAGAAAGCAAATAGATTCTGGAGTAGTTTACCCTTGTCAAATGAGAAGAATATGCAGCAGACTAACTCACCAACGTAGTTCCTGATGTGGGGCTCACAGCACAAGCACAGGAAGGATTATTAGAGGCTTTCCTCACTGAGCCTTTCCCAGTCAAAGTGTCACTAGGGTATTACAGCCCCTACCTCACACGTGGTGAAAACACTTGTTGTTTTCACCATCTTGCAAGACAGTTGTGGTGCTTTATTCTTTACCACTTTGGCCCAAAATGTGCTGCTTGCTGAAGGCCTCCAGACGGGTTAAGCACCATGGTCTAAGAGGCTGCAAATCTCTCTCACCTCATTATTATTGCAGAGGAAGATGTGGATGATGGAGAGCAGACATAGCTATCCTTTGAGCATGTTGTTTGAGAAATCTCCTTTTTTGGGCTGGGAGAGGGTCTTCTCCTGACCCAGCAGTGTGAGTTAGTTAAGACTGAAAACCAGAACAGACAGGACTTGTAAAAGGGTCTCTACTGTCTGCTTGTTTTCCTACCATTCTGGTGAGGCCTCACAACAAAGTTAGGGTCAACTGCTTGTGTGCCAACCCTCATTTATGGATAAACTGGTGTTGTATCACTGTAAAACTCTGAGAAGTGTCTTCACAGCCCGACAGCTCTGCTCTGGGGCTGTGTGAGTTTGCTCGTGGTGGCCATAGGGTAGCAGTCCATGATTGGAGTGCTGAAAAGTGAATGTCAGAATAATTCATTTTCAGAAAATGCAAATTTTCTGAATCAAAGTAAATCAGGTTCATGGAGCAGAAATCTAGGTAGCAGATAACTGATAGTAATTTCTTGTGTGATTCCCTCTCTGTGGGAGGTTGCTGTACATTGTAGAAATAGAAATGGGTTTTTTTGGTGTTTTTTTTTTTGTCCACAAAAGCACATAAAAAAGAAGGTTGAAAACAGTTTAAAGAAAATAAGAAACATCTGTTTTTCCCCCTCACCCTTTTTTGTGTTGGTTATTAGCCACTTCCGTGTTAAAACAGATTGTCATATTTTACTCTTGCTTTTTTTGTGTGTAGGTTAAATGTGGAAAAGCACTGGCCAACTGCAAGCTGCTCTTGCATTATGATTTTTGTGTGTGATAGCAGCATTTGGAGATAAAAAGTGAAGACAAGAAGCTTACTCTTTGAAGTTTATAACCAATCTCTGAATCTCTGACTAGGTTACTTTTGATAGCTTTCTTCAGATTTCTTCTCCAGCTACATTCTTATTGACCATTTCAGCTGCAGTTAAATATTTCCCTTTAGCTGATGGTCATCTTGGAACAGGCAGAGGATGTTGCTGGAACACATCTGAAGGCAAAAGAGAAGAGCAATGAGGCCATTCTACCCTGGGCAACTCTCCAAAGGAAGTATTACACACTTGGCTTTCATGCCCTGATATGTGAGACCTTGTGATTTGACTACTTGAAGTGGTAAAACTCAAAGTATAATTTGAAGTACAGTTGGTTTTGCACTGTGCAGTATGGACTGTCTGTGTTAGCTGTAAAGGGTATATTGCAGTGATATTATTTAGTGTCTAATTAGTATTTTCTCTCAAAGGTTACTAACTGGACTATCTCCAGCTGTCTCTTTACTTAGGTGAATGTTACATCCTCATTAACTTTTGAAACACAAACCTGCCTTGTGTGGGGTCAGGATTAGTTGCACATAATCCCACTTATTGTTTGGGAAACAGAGTCAGGAATTTATTTATCCAAACACTTGTAGCTGCTCCTCATGAGGCATCAAAGTAGGTGCCAGGTCTTCTGTCCTAAGCACTTATCCCTGCTGCCCGTGTGTTGTCACCTAAAGGCAGCTTCCCTTCCCGGGATATTTGAGCTTTACTATGCTTCGGTGCCCTCTGCTGCTCCCGTAAAATACTGCTGTCTCCTTGCTGTCAGAGGAACATGGATAATTTTGCTCTACTTCTTTTCTTTCATAAGTTAATTGGCCCAGTAGTTCCCTTGGTGAGGGGTTGCTTTCTTTGAATTATAAGTACTTTCTTTGAAGACATTTTTTTCACTTCTGAATTTCTGACATGATTCAGACTGAGATCATGGGGTTTTCTTGTTTTACGGCAAAGGTAGATTTTTATATATATATATATATATACACACACATATATATATACACACAAGTAGTTTTTATTGCTGTTTTCTTAAGTTTCTGCCTATACAACATACAGGATCTGCTATTCAAAAGTAGAGGGCCATTTCAGATTCCTGAAATCAGGAGCTGTAAATTTTGATTTGGGAGCTTGAAGTCATCTATGAATTACGTTGTAGATTCTTATTCATTTCTTGTGGTTTTGTCGGTTTTGATTTTTTTTGATGTGCCCCTCCTTTCCTCTAAAATGTTTTACTTTATACTGGTTGGTTTGGTAGATTCATTCACTGATTACTCCTGTTCTCTAGAAAGGAGCCTTAAATGTGTAAGCCATTGACTGACACATTTTGCTGTATTGGGAGCCTGTTGTTGCTGTATGGCTCCAGCTGCAGAGACCTTTGTGTTAAAAATCTATGGATTAAGATTCCTTCCTGCAGTTTCAGTTTCTGCAGTGGTTTTTTTCTAGCTCTCAGGAACACCCGTAGTCAAATGTTACATTAGACTTGGTTTTCCATATTATTAAGATATTCACAGAAGTTGAAAGGAGGAGTACTATTATGTGATGTTTGTGACCTTATGTATATTCAGTTAATCCAGTTTGCCTTTGCCTCAAGCCAAGCAGTTGTTCTTTGTGCTTTGTGCGAGAATTGTGTGCCCAGTGTCTCATTTGAATTTGTCCAATTTCATCTTCCAATGGCTGTATTTTTTATACCTTTCTACAAATTATTGATATAAATAGACTTCCAGTAACTGTGATTTGCTCATGGGAAGATTTCATTACTATAATCTTATGTTCTCTCTGTTCATGAAGGTTCATAGGTAAGACGTTGTCAGCCCTTAGGCCATTTTAATTATTACTTTTTGGACCCTCAGCTTTTCAACAATTCATAAAAATATAACAACCAAAATTGTGGAGGGTGTTTCAAAATCAGTTTCACCATTTTTAAGTGCAGTTGTCATGATTTTCTAATTCTTACTACTGAGTGCTCACCTTAGATGTTTCTATTTATTAATTAGTAATTGCATCTACTTCCTAGTTCCCTTTGTTGATTCCTTAAGGAGAGTTACTTGAAATCTGCCACTCTTTTACATTCATTTTTCATATGAATTATTCATTTTGTAAATACTGATTTTGAAGTTACTGCAAAAGTTAAACAGTTTTATAACTACCATTAACCCACCCAGCCACACCTGGTATCAGAGTGTGGCATCAGGTTTATTTAACAGGACTGCCCCTCTGTTGGTGTGCATAGCAAAGTTTTCTTGGTTCTCTGCTCATGCTCTTCTGTTGGTGAGAAGCACATGATTTCCCTTATCTGTATGGAACCATTACCTTGGCACAGAAAGTGAAGGCAATTTGTAATTCTGTTTTTAAGATAGGCTGTCAGCAAATCCTGTCCTGACCACTCTTGAGAGTATCTTATACAAAAAAATAATTGTTCCTAGATTGGTGATTGATGCAGCAGAGCTGATAAAAGTTACATTGTTTAAAGGTGTTTATAAATCACCCTGTCCATATGTTCATTTCCTGTAATCTGTCATTATGGGTTCAATCATAATTGTGAGGGACACAAAACTGGCTTCACAGCACTCTGGAATGAGGTTTGCTTCCATTTGGTCTATGTTGAAAGGTGGCTCAAAGCAAAAATTATAATCGTGGAATACCATGTATGTTACAACAGGATATCTTTGCTCCGTGGTTTTGAATTACTGAAGGGCGTAGTCAGTCTTCTGAGTTTTTCCCCTAGCATTGCTGGGATTTATGCAAAAAAACTGGGCCAGTTAAAGGGATTGCTTGGCAGAGAGGACCATTTTTTTTTTTAAATACAATTCTTTTTCTCAGTTGGGAGGTTAACATTATGACAAGCTGGGTTTACAGTCAGTGTTGAGGGGGGATTTTGGCTCCGTCCGACACAGATGGGCTACTAGAGCACTGTGTGGTATGATCACAGCACAGAGCTCTCTGCTCTGTTCCTGAAGATGCTTCCCAGCTTCTCAGCTAGGCCCAGAAGTTGAATGAGGGAGCAGTTACTGCAGCAAGAGTGAAATCTGAAACACCTCTTTATGCACAGGTTTTTGTGTTGCAAGTGATGGAAAAGTAGTTTTGGAGAAGCAGTCTAACTTTTACTATCTTTCAGTTTTGTCAAACTCAGCCAGGAGGATGAGGGAGGCAGTGGTTTACTCTGTTACAAAGTGCCTCTGCTCCAGGGTCTTGCTAAAATAGGAGAATAGGTAGAGCATAAGCATTTTCTAAACTCAGTTTGTCCCTTGGGTACCCAGCTGTGACTGGTGGCGAGATTACTGACCTTCAAACCATGCCCATTTTCTTCCTGTTGAAGATGATTCCTTTGAAGAGACAAAATAATGCACACAATATTGTCCTCTAAAGCTGCCATGCATTCTTCCAGATGTATTATTAACTGTCTGCACATCCCATCCAATTTTCCTTAGTCACAAGTCTTGTTAAGGAATCTGTCCTTTGCCCAGCTCCATCAAACTGTATGAGCCTCCTATCCTGCATAGTGGACAAGGACAACATTTGAGTTCAGTATGGTAAAAACAAGAAAGTTTTTTTTTTTTTTCTTTCTGCCTTTTTTTATTTGGTACTTCTCTGTTTTCTGGGTAAATTTTCAGCGCTCTCACTTTGTACAAAGGATTTTTACTGACAGACTGAGATCTTTGTCATCTGTGTCAGTTAAGTAAAACACTTCTTTATAGCCAACTTGTTTGTAAGGAGCAGATTTGAATGAGTTCACGACTGTAAATGCAAAAAATGTGGCGTTTAAGAGACACAAGAAAATTATATGTATTGAGAGATTTGATTTTAGTCAAGAACTATGGAACAGCTTGGGTTCTCAATTAGGATTTGGGGATATAATAAAAATTGTTAGCTATGCAATTGAAAAGTATCCCTTAAGTCCAACTCAGGATGTGCTTCTTTCTCTCCATCTGAAAAATTGGAAAGGAATAACATATTTGAGTTGTGTTGCTCAGTAAAGCAGGAAGAGTAAATTCTGTTGCTAGTGTTATAAGAGGTCAGAGTACATGGTCAGCCCATCCTTCTTCCCAAATCAGCCAATCAATGCTTTGTCCCTGTTTTCCAACAGAGAATGTATTGGCTGCTTCGGGTGTTATATTCATGCATTTTTATCAAAATATGGTTGGTGTGATTGTACATTTCAGTGCTCTTCTACTTATCAATACCTTCATTAGCATTTTATAGTTATAATTTTAGAAGAGGTTTCCTTTACAAACATGATCAGTTTTACTGTTAACTTGAGGGACTTTCTCTTACTTGGGTAAATTGTAGGTCTAAACAATTATATGCCAGCAAAATTGGATTTTTGTGTTTTCCCTCAATGCATCTCTGAATTAGATTGGTATTCACTTTGTGTGTGTGCAGACACACTTGAGATCTGCTTTTAATTACTGGATAGGATTTACAAATCAGAAATGCAAACACAAGCACACAGCTTTTTAATCATATGTAAGTCACCTTTCAAAAACTGTCAAGGAATCATATTTTTAGAAGCCTATTATTTGTATAGACACAAGTAATGCAATAGCTCAGCCTCTGAGATTATGAGCATGCTTATGATGAGAATATTCTTGGCATAAGTCAGGAGTATTATATAATAAGGAAACAATGTCTTTTTATACTTTTCTTCCAAAACATTCCCTAGTGAGAACTGGGCGAAAAAAACCCCCATAGGATTGCCTATGAATAGATCTTCTTGCAACATGATAACTTTAGCCAAATTACACAAAGTAGATTTAAAATCCTTCTCATGTTTTCATAGTTATGTTTTTAAAACCCTCTGTTGGCATCTAATACAAGTTCTGATTGTGTAACTGTAAGACCCAGACCAACAATGTATAGATGGTGTTAAACTGTCCCTCTAGCAGTATGGATGCCCAAAAGGCAGGAGACCCAGTTGTCAAAAGCAATAAACTATTTGAGTGAGAGAAAATAAAAGCATCTAATCCGGGTTTACCTGGTGCCCCAGAACGTACAGAAAGGCAGTGCTGAGGCTGAGGAAAATGCCTTTGGCTCAGTAGTGCTATAGGTTTTTGGTTGTGTACACCACAAATGGAAAGCCTAACTTAAGGTCAGATCCTCTGTAATGCAGCCTTCAGAAAGGTCAGCAACCTGCTGTAACGAGGTGTCAGGAAGGAAAGGGAGGGATTGGCCCCTACAACAGTTCAGATTTAGAAAATAGATGAGTGGTAGGTGGTTACCCCCTTCACTCCTTTTGCTTCCCCTGGGACTTGTGTAGCTCTGCAGTGTAACACAGAATACAGCCCAATACCTTCCCCCTGGCCACATGCAAATGCTGAGAGCTGAGGTGGAGCAAAGTGAAGATGAATGTGGATGTAGCAGCTGTTGTCTGTGTTAATGATGCTTTGTAGTGTTTCAGGAGTCGTTTCTAAAGAAAGCTGTTAATCCATGGTGGCCAAGAGAATGAGAAAGTATATCTGTACAATAGGTGGTATTTATAGCGCAAATGAGGATTTGGGAGTTAATTTAATGATCTAAATGGGGCAGGAACAGTTCACCAGCAAGCTCAAAAGCCCCAAAAGAGGAGTAGTTTTTGGGTGTGCAATATATTTGTTTCCAGACAGACCATCTGGGAATAGGTGGATATATAGCCAGCCTCCTGAAGACACTGGAATGGTTTTGATTCATCCAAGCTGCTTTTCTATTAAAAAAGAAACACAAAGTTGATTTGTGATGAAAGAGTAGAGCTAAACAGTAGTTAGATGATTTGAAGGATGCTGCCTGAAGTGGGAAATAAATTGTGAGATAGGGTGTTTTGGAAGAGATCTCCCTCTGGCAGGCATAAACCAGGACGCACATCTTGGAAAAAACAGACAGCTGAGAGATGGACCTTGTCTCCAAACCAAATATGAGCCATTGCAAGGCCTATGGATTAAAACAGTGGCAGGCCTTTCGTTACTTTTCTGTTCTGAATCCTGATTGCTTCTTCAGAGTAGCTCCACCTCAGCCCTTCTCCACTAGCACAGTCTCTGGTACAGACCGAAGGGGAATGGCTCTGGGTGCTCCACACCTTGGCTCCAAGGCAGCATCAAATCCAAGTGAACTTTTCCTGGTGGATATTTGTCTAGCTTGTTTTTAAATCTATTTGTTGACCAGGATTGCAAAGCCTTCCAAACCCAGCATTTCATTATTGTTGTAGTTAGCTTCCTTTATTGTTTCTCTTATCTAGCTGCTGCTGTGGCTTTGAACACACAAAGGGGAAAGGAGAATGAGATCACAAGCCAAATTTATACTTTTACCATTAGCTATTTTTCACCTCTACAAAGGCTGAGAAGTTTGTTCTTTATTTTTCAACCCATGAGTTGATAATTTTTAATAGAGTTGAATGATGTGCCTGGAAAAACCATGGAAGTTATGGATTCAGTGCATCAGTGAGGAAAAAATATGGGTGCTGATCTCCCTTTGTGCTCAGCAAGATAAAGATGATAAACTAATTATGTTGTGGTCTTTGAGTTGACTGATAAATGGCGAGCAAGATCTTTTCTTAAGGAAAAAAAAGCCTCTTTTGAGGATCTATTTTAAGAAGAAAAATAAGTAATGCCATAAAATATGGAACACTAAAAATTGTTTAAAATTTGACAGTGGATATATTCATATAAAATCTGTTAACTGTGTGTTGTAGACTGCCCAGCTCATTGATCTCCTAGCTCTTTGGAAAGCTTAACTTAATTAATTTAGGTTTATGTATTTCAGTGGAAAAAGATGTGTGCAACCAAGCAGGAAGTTTTTTCAGGGTTTCAAAATAAATTTGTATCTGGAATATGGGAAAAGACATAAGAGATCTCTCTTCCATGCCAAAAAAGGAACTATGCTATGCTAAAGATGTTGAAAAAAACACCATTTAAAATCTATGTGTGTGTGTAAAAATATATTCTTAAGTGGATCTTTTTTGAGGGTATTTGAAGCATAATTCTAGACTCTAAACAAATATTTTATAGCTGGGGGAGACTGATAAAAGAAAGGAAGTTGAGAAAAGTATGTAGGAGATTTTCCCCCTCTTCTTTGATCGTTATCTGCCCATATGTGTAAGAAAACACATCCACATCTGTAGTTTGACTGTATCTGAGATGGAATTCAGGGGTTCTTGTAGGTCCTATAAAAAACCCAACAAAGTGAGTTTCCATCAGTTTCAATGGCTTTTATATCGAGCTTTATTCACTAAGTGCCTGACAGTGATATTTTGGTTGTCTTTCATTTACCAGAGTATATGGCAGAATTAAAAACAAAAAGGGACTTTGCTGGTTGATTTATTTATACAAATTTTCCTTAAGTCTAAATGCCAATATCCCTTTTAATAATAAAACCCAGAACACACGAAACCCCCCAAAAACTCCTCCCCTCCAAACCTTTCAAATACAAGCAACCAGGGAATTTTATAAATAGATATTCTTACCTTTACTACAAAAAATTCATGCGGAAGTCCTATCTTGGAATAAGCTATTCATTAGTTGGCTTGGCAGAAGGAACATAATCCAAATGAATGAGCTGCCAAGAGTATTTTTAGTGGTTTTATATGTTGCCCATTCAAATCTTGGAAAATTTCTTCAGAAAATTGGACAAACTGACCAGTCATTTTTATGGGCTTTCACAAGATCTAAAAGTGAAAAACAACTATTGTATTTAGCATCTGTTAATGGAGGTTTCAGGCTACAGAACTTGAGAAGGTACTGCTGGGAAGCTCATACAATAACCATAAAATATTGGACTGATAATAGGAAACACTGGCACTGAACAGATATGGAAAGAGTCATGCTAATATTCCATATCCAGGCCTGCTGCCCTGTGCCGAGTGCTAAAGATACTGTGGTGAAACATCCACAGTAGTAGAGATCTGGAACGAAATCAGAGTCAAACCCAAGATAAATGAAATTGTCTTTTTCTCCCATGAATGCTATTTGTTGGGTAATTCTGTCTTTGGAGAATTAAAAGCCAGGAACTTGGACACAGAAGAGAAAGCAAGTTGTGCTAACATTTTTCCAAATGGGGAAATATATGTCTTTACCCCACATGTGTAATTAAGCCCTCATCTTCCTTTATTTGAAGTCAGTGGCTTTTTCTTTTTCTCTTGCTTCTTTGGGAATTGGATCTAGAGCTGTGCTGCCATTGTAACTGCTCCCTAGACAGGTTTTTTTCCCTCCCCAAGCTGGAAGCTAGAAAATCAATAAAAGGAAAACTATTCACCAGATATCAAATGAGTTTCAGTGGATTATATTTTATTTGACTCAAAGTGGAAAGGAATGACAAGAGAATATTACATTTTTAATCCCACATAAAATACGTTTCTGGGAAACTGTTCTCTGCACGTGGACCTTTTTTTCTCAGCAACAGTCTTTTTCTTACCCTGTACATAAGTTAGATCCAAAATCTGCCCTCAGAACTTCTGCATATCCTCTGCAAGATGAGATATAGGTAGGAGATTTTAATGTTGGTTTTTTTAAATTATTATCTAAAAAAACCCCAAAAAACCAAGAAACTTCCTGAAGAATTTAAGGGTGTTTTGGTGCCTGTGAGGGAACATAGCTGGAGGAAGCTTGAGAAGTCAGATTGGCGCAAGCTTTTGACTGTGAATTACCAGAGATCAAACAAAAGTTACCCCTCTGACAGAGGAGCAGCAGCTTTAGGACCCTTTTTAGCAGAGCAGGTGCCCACCAAGGAAGGTTCCCAACATCCTCCAGTCAGGCTGCCCTTGTGCAAAGCAACCCCTTCCAAACAATGAATGAAACTGTTCTTCAAGAGCAGGAAATCAGCTGGAGGCAGTGGAGCTGAGCAAACTCAAATATTAAATTTGTCTCTAATTTAAGCATGAGTAATAAAAAGAAACACTGAAATTATATTTTGATTTCGGATCAGTTATGCCATTGCTTAATATCACCCAAAGATCAGCTCATGGTTAAAGGGGCAAGAACTGTTTTCTCTGAGAAGAAAACTCATCTGGCTAAATTTGATTTATGCCACAGTAGAGGCACCATGATCAGGCTGACAAGTTTTAGAGTTACTTTGGGCAGAATTTCAGTCAGACTGCTTTTCAGTTACAGGCTTAGTAAATCCTCTCTTTCAATGTAATAATTTAAAACAGTTCTTCAAAAAGTGATATCTACCTTAAAAATCAGGGGTAACAAATACATTAGCATAAAACAATTCCTTTGAAATTCTAAATTTATAAACTTGTCTCCATTTACAGAAATACAGTTTAGGATTTGTATAATTGCTGCCATCTCACAATATGTATTTAATATTTTTCCTTTTGACATTTGTTCTGTTGCCAGGCTGTATCTGCTTATGGTCTGTGATCTGCTTTGCATTACTTTTATAGAAATATTACCATTAAAAGTGCTACATGTAGTATTAAATAGCAGGGTGAGGCAGGAGGCATGAGTAGAATCACTTGTTCACAAATGAGGAGTTTGGATGGCTCATCTCAGTGATGGGGTATAAATACCTATAATCAAATCATTGGTCTGGCACTATGGATAATCTTGGTATAAAATTGAGGCAGGCAGAAGTGCAATATCCCAATATCCAGGGTTATGAATATTGCAGATTATGTAGAGACAAAATGCACAAGAAAGACTTTCCTATACTGGCTGCTCTTGCTACAGTTTATTCTTCTGTCAGTATTTCCCCTATAAACTCCTTTTATTCATAGGCTTGGCAGTTAGCCATAAAATTTTGCTTTTAGCAGGAACTTGGCAGACAGTGTCTCAAGTCAGGAAAATTATTTTAAACAAATTTTTAAAATATATGTATTGGGGCTCTTTTAAAAGTTAGGGGTGCAGTAATTTTTTTCTGAGAAAAAGGATTGGTTTCAGTGGGGTTTTTTTCATTGTAAATTCTCTAAACATTTTCCTAAAAAAGGAAAAAAAATGTTGTAACCAAATAGTGAAAACATGACTTACCTTTCAAAAGCATGTGTGTGAAGGTACTGTACATAAGTGTCAATGACTTGTGTATTTTTAAGTGATGGTTTTTAGGGTATTGCTTTAAATCAAATACCTCATGTGTCACTGTGATGGAATAAAGCTTGTTATGATGTTATAAACTGTGAGGGGAAATAATATGCACCATAAGTAATTCTAAATGCCCACACTCCCTCTTTATTTACTTTTCCATAACCTGTCTGTAAGTTTTGTACATAAGAGCCTTGGAAAATCAGCCCTTCAACAAGTTTGGCATAATACAGTAATTAATAAGGTTGTGTGAGCAAGAGGTGCCATTATGTCAATCTTGTATGCTGGGAGTGTGCTCGGGTTGTGTGAGCATTCATGGGAGCAGAACAGCCTTTCTCATACTTCAGATTTTACAGTGGTAATTTGGGCAAATGCCACCTGGGCCACCACACATCAGCAGGAGAGAAGTTTGATGGTGATTGTGGTTCTTACAGTTCACCTGTAGGCTGAGAAGCAAGTCACTTTTCTCCTGCAGTCAACTGTAAGTTTGCTGCCTTGTTGATTTTCATGTAGATCTTCAGTGGTCGGCAGCATTCCTGTCATAGCTGTCCCTACCCTGGCATGACTTCCTCAGCTACTGTCAAGTGGGTTTCCATCAAATGAACACATCAAGAAGGACATGAGGAGTCCTGAACCAGCACAGGTGTTTTATCAAGGGGAGATGAGTCTGTGATAGGTACCCGACCATCAGGAGGATTTCTTTCTGTTTGTATTGTTCTTTTAAGGGGAAAGCATTATTTAAAAGCATTGAAAAATATGTGATCGCTGAAGTAGGAGTGCAATTTCATATGGCATCAGAATATGGGGGAAAAAAACTCCTGAAAAATAAACTTCAACAGGAAAGATTTTGCTTATTTGACAGTGGCACCTATGTGCCCCTATGTGATCTTTGAAAGCTGATGGTCTTTGTCTTTCAAAGACATAATGCCCATCCTTTCATTACTCTTGTTTTTCCACTGCATGTGCTGAAGTGAGACCAGTTTTTAAAATTGCATGGTAAAGTGTTTAAAAGAACCTTCATTTGGATGTTTGCAAATACATTTAATAAGTTAATTCAAAAAAATAATGCCAGATATACTTCCCAGAAATTGGAATCTCTTTTTCTATTATGCACCTGAGGCATTCTGCACGTTGGACTCTGGCTGACCTGTCACACTGTTTGTGCTGGATGGGGACCATGTGGTGTGCTGTGTGAAGGTGGAAAAATCCAGTGTATCCAGGTGCAAATTTTGAATATTGCATTCAGTAAAGCTTCCATGAATTACCACTATTTTATGGACTCCAGGAAATATATGGACTGATGTTAATGCAAATTTATAAGTAGGCCCAGAGATAATTAATGTGTCAAAATGTCTTGAAGATTGTCTTCCCCTTCACACTTTGTACCTACTGTAGATACCCATATTTGAAAGGGAAGTGTTTAGAGTTGCAAAACTGGAGGTGGGAGAGCTCTATAAAATGCATGAAAATGTGCCTTTGGGCACTAAGATAAAATTCTCAGCTGTGCTACTCTCACAATGCACTTCATCCCTCTTCCTGAGGTGAGATTCTCATCTGTAAAATGGACATAATGCATAACCTTAAAAGCTGCAAAGAGAAAGTTTAAAGACTTATTGTATTTGTACTGTGAAAATACTCTCATTATGTCTGTGCCAAGTTTTCTTTGCACAACTAAATGCAAGGACAGAGTATTTAAATACCATATTGTAGAGAACATTTTCTAGTGATTATAATTTATAAATTACTTTATTACATACTGGGATATAACTTTTAGGTTCTTCATTGGGGATGTTAGTATAATCAATGATATTTTTAAAAAGAATATCGTGTTTCTAATAAACTCTTTAAAGTCTGCCATTCCTTCTTTTTTGCCTATTTTGAAATTCTGCCTTTATCTCTCTTCCAAGCCCTGGCAAGTGTTTGCTTCAGGCTGGCTACTGAGAAAGTGGGCAGTGTGCTGAAAGTTATATTGGTTTCTTGGTTATGTTTCCTCTCAGAACCTCTGTGTGTTTCCCAGGTTCTGTGGCTTTTGAGCTGTTTGCCAGCTGCACGTGCAAATCTTCAAGTTATAATTCTCCAGACCACTTAGAAATGGAGGGAATTGGAGTGATGCTAAACATTTCTCAGTGTAGTTTCCATTTAAGATGGGGCACATTCAGAGGAATGGAGATGTATTGAAAGTTCAGATTTATATATTTCCATCTACGTAGTCACATGTACTTTTAAATCTTGGAAGACAGCTAAATACTGGAAACTCAGGGACAAGTTTTTCATATTTTTGGTCCTGGTCAGCTGTCCTGGATGATTGGACCAAAAAGCTCTTAAAATATGGTTAGAGACTTGGACTGCCTGCTTGCCTGAATATCACCCAAGTGAGTGCATAGCCTTCCTCCCTGTTCTCAGGACTGTATCTTCTCTATATTCTTATACTGGAGAATGTGGGACAATATCTGCCACTGCAGATAAGCAGATGCAGGGCTTGTATGGTTCTGGTTGAGCAAGCATGAATGAAAATCTGGGCAACTAAGTCTACATTTTCAGGTGCATTGCCAGTGATGTAATGCACCAGTGCTTGCAGGATGTGCTTATCAGGGTTTTAAAAGGGTTTCTCTCTTTGCTGGACATTTGTCTGTCAAAATAATAGTTTATGGAATATCACCCAAGAAAGTAAAACGGTTTGCTGTTGTTCAGAGGAGAGGCCAGAAGCAAGTGCTTCTGTTGTCAAAGTCAGCAATGGGATAAAAAGGTACCCTGGGACTCTGGTGTAGGCCATCAAAACCTGTTAGCAGGGAATAAAAGAGAATTTGTGTGGAGTTTTTGTAAAACCATCTGAACAATGTAATTAACTCAGAAATTGAAAAATAGCAACTTAATTATGCTTTAAGTACTTCAATGCTGATTCCTTTTAGCAGGAATGTAACGTGTAGGTGCTGTCCTTAGCAGTTAGATGCAGCAATAGCTGTAGGTGCCAGGTATTCTAATGCAGCTGCTTTCTGCTTGGAGTAGTTAGGGAGGGAACCACGATTTCTTCTCCATGCCCACAAATTCCATGTTCCCTCTGTTACTGCTCACAAAGAAGGAAGGAGGTGATACAGACTCTCTTCAGTGCCAAAAGCCTCAACTTAGCTCAGAGGTGCCAAATAGCCAAGCAACATTTCATCCCTTCCTGGATGCCAAAAGCCTCAAGTATCCCTGCTCCACCTGCCAAAACCTCCAGCTCTGTCCTGACAACTCCTGCAGTGCAGGCCTGTGCTGTCAATATGAAATTTTGCAACACTCTGACAATGGAAAAATCTGGATGCAGTATAATACTGAAAAACATGCTGAGATTTGCCTTTAGTTTAGTATGAAAATGAATTGTGCTGTAAATATTTCCTGTGTGTGACACTTGTGCATGCTTTATTTTCCAAAATTTGAATTTATTCAAAAATTCTGTAGAATGAAAATATATTGCAGAATAGAACACTGAGGTGTCTGAAGTCCATCTGAGCCCCCAGATGTATTTTTTCATGTAGCTCAGTAAGTCCATTTGCCTTTTGGCTGATTCCTTGCTGGTGATTCACCTTGTTACTGAGCTTTACCAGCTTGTGTTTCTGAAAAGCTCTTGTTATTCTGGGGCACGGGTTCCACTTTGCAGTGAGTTTGCAGTGCTGAGGCCAAGTGCAAGGAATAGGTAACTGAAATAATGTTAACAATTTAAAAACTAATTAGTTCTAAACATCTGCTTAAAATAGCTGCATTTACTCCCAGATGTTTTTTATCAGTCTAAAATAATGATGCATTGTCTTTTCTCCAGGATTTTAAAATTCCAGATATGTTCTTTTTAACATACAGAATAATACATAATTTACTTTGGTACATAGAAGTAAAAGATTTATCAAACTCAATGACATAAACAGTGCACAATTAGGTAATACATAATGCACTCAGCAATAGTAGAAATATATCAGGAAATATCTTGAAATCTGTTTTAAGGAAACAAGTGGAAGTTTTAAAGCTAAAACTAGGTAATGCAAGATCTTTTATTTATAATTCTTATTTGTCTGGAAATATGTTTTGACTGTTCTTCTATTTAGTTGCTGCCACAAGTGAAATAGTTTTTCCTAGATCTGTAATCTGCATTCTACACCTCACTTAGAGAGCAAAATACAGGTGTAAATCATTTTTGTATGTGACCTTAGCAGTGAAAGAGATTTCTAGTGTAGCTTGTTGCAAAGCTCTAGACATAACAGGCAGAGTTAAAAGTGAAGGGTACAGTTCTGAGGCTGAATGGCATATCCAGTGATTATCTGCAGGTAAATACTTGTTCTTTCCTGCTCGTGGATACAGTCATCAGTGCAATTTGATACCTCTTCCACCAAGTGTAGTGTCTGGAAAGAAGAATCTGGGAAATGCATCACAGAGCTACTCAGGCAGGATATTTTTCCCTTCAGTGCCATAATTCCTTGTGCTACCTCTGTTTGGAGCTGTTGTAGGCATGAGGAGGAGCAAATGGCACAGTGCAGCGCTGCACATGAAGATTAGTGAAGAGCAATGTACCCTTGTGCCTTGGAAGTCTCTGAAAGTCAGGATAGTGTTAATAGTATTTATGGGTTGTGAGAGTGGGAAGAAGCAATGAAAAGGAAATGCTTCATCTCCGTTCAAAACACCATCAAGGATGAAATTCGCTCCTGGGAGAAGGGCCAGCACTGAGCTTTGGGTGTTGCTTAATTTAGGCCTTTGGTGGTACTGAAGTGGTGTTTATACCCTTCAGCAGGTTCTCTCCCTTGGATGAATTTAATCTGAAGAACCTAAATTCTGTATTTAATTATAAGAAATGTAATTATAAGAAATGCATTATTAAGTAGTAATATGCTATAATTGTGCCAGTGTAACTCCTTTTGGTGATTCTCCTTCGGACTTTGGCAAGCCTTAGTGGATTAATACCAACCACTTCAGTAAGAAGCCATGAGAAAAACAAAAGCACAGCCACCCAGAGAGCTGAAGTGACACTGGCATAGTAGCAGGTGTATTGGTAAATATTCCTCCATGTCCAAGTCCTTACTTGAAACGTCAAAGACTTTATTTCGTGAGCCACATCACTTCAACCTGTTTGAATGGAGCATTCTCATGTATCTATCACGATCTCTGTCACATTGGGACATCTGCTGCCCAGAGGTTACACTGAAACTCTTCCAGAACCTGACAGAGCTGGGTACCTGGCCCTGGGGAGGTGCTCAGGGGCTGTCACAGGGCAGGATTTGTGTTGATATGTGCATGGCAGAGGGACTGTCACCTGGGGACTCTGGCAGATGGATCTGTGTGCCAGGTCTCGACATGCCATTGCACATACTGCTGCAGTAAATCTTGTGTCAAATACTGTGGACTTGCCTCATGTTTATTTGTGTTTAAAGAAAAATTGTATGCTATAAACGCTGTGAAACAAACATTTAAGGTTTCAGAGCATTTGCTCTTGAGAAGCTGAATCTTTGTTATGCTGAGTGCTAAACATTTACATATCCAAGCCTTATGTAATGGATGTCTGAATAATAATAAAACTGCATAAACTGACCTTCGTTCTCTGGCACCACTTCTCCTTTGAAGTCTGCATGACCAAATTCAAGACAATTATGTCATCCTTCATAACAGCCAAACAAAAGTTTGGCCAAATAATCTTTTTTCCTCCATCTGACAGCACTGTGTTTGATTTTTGTATTGTGTGTCAATGTAGCTGTTGTTATTTACTGGGTGTTACAAGTGACAGTAAAAATCCCCTTGTTTTGGAGCAATGATCAGCCCTGTTAACATCTGGATTTCATTTATGTTACCTCAGTGCCCACTTCTGCTATACTTGGTTACTTTGAGCAGTACGTTGCGAGTATGGCCTGAGAACACATACACAGGAATAATGTGCAGAACATGGTGTTACAGTGTGTGCCCATATGTGACAGAAGCAAAAACAGAGCCCTGGACAGGAGGGAAACTGGCACTAGCACTTTCCCCTCTGTTCAAATCTACCAGTGCCACACTTCAGTGAAGTTCTCTGTGGACAGGACTGTCTCTGTCAGTTAAGGGTTGTCAGCAGAGAACTCAGGTTGCACATTACTGGGCCTCAGACCCCGAGGACACCTTGGCAGACTGTCATCTCAGTCTTTCAGGTTCTGCCTATGTCACCAAGTGCTTCAAAACTCAGGAGTCTCTTTTCCCTTACCCCCTGATTCACGTGATCCTTGCCCAGGTCCATGTTTAGTGTTGTGACTTTTTTCCTTTCAAAAGGAGTTAGATTGGGATGAAATATTTTGAGTCTACCCTTACCATATAAACCATATTTCTGCAGAAACTTGGTACAGACCCTTAGCTATTGCTCTGGCTGCGATGTTTGCATCTAAACCTGTGTTCACATGGGGTACAACTCCTTCCAGCATGGCTGGGTCCAGTGGAAGTGTGACGTCTTTTCCCACCCAGCTTTATGTAAAGAGCAGCAAACCATCTAGGTTGTGTTTATAGCTGGTTTAAGTTATTTTTTCTGGATTCACTACAGCACTTGTGGCTTCGTTGTGTTACATCCTTGGGTGCACATGTGCATGTCCATGCACACATTTATGTTTGTGCTGGGACATAAATACTTCCACAATGAATATGCAAATTGTGTGTGTTGCACTTCGTCTGTTGTGAAATTAAGCCACTAAAGGAAAAACTATTCTAATATGGTCCAAAGTTTCACTGCTGAACTATGTTAGAATTATGACTGAAGACAATAAAAACATGAAAAACTGAAGTCAAGCAAGCTGTGAATAATAATACAATACGTACAATAATATCCTTTTGTGTCCAGTTGCAATTAGCTCTCAATTTAATTCCTAAATGAGTTTCCAAGGCTTTGTTGGTGTAAATCATGACGCTGGTGATCTTTTCTTTATCTTACTTCAGTTTGGTGCCATGGTGAAGACAACTGTAATGTGTACAGTTTATGAAACCAGACAGCTAGTAAATCAGTATTATTTTGTTAGTAAATTACTAAGGCAGTGCAAGCTCCTTTAACTCTTTCCCATGGGACAAATAGTTTGAACTAGCTGGAGCTTAAATCAACACTGTGGGCACTGAATTAGTCAATGATTCTGAAGAAGGCTTTGTTGGCATAAAGTTCTGCTTTGATCCTCATAGTATTTACAGCTTTTTAACTAGATACAGTTCAGAACAATGGCTTTTATCAAAGCAGTTTGGGAAGTGAACAACTGGACTTTGTTTAGGGCTTTAGATGACATTCTGTCTGTTAATATCATGTGGCTGGTTTTAATACAATGATAAAGTTAGGATTGTTTTAGGCATTGTCACTGCTTTGTCAAAAGAAACTAGCTATTCTAAAAAAGAGTGGCATGTGTTGCCTTTTTAATATCTCAAGTTTAATCATTTCTCAACATGTGAACACCCAATCATTTCCTTTGGGCTTGCAGAGGACAAACTAATTTTGCACCCATAAATTTGCAATAAGTGACTCTTTTGTTCATCTTGATTCATTTTCGTGTGCCGAGTGACTTGTTGGGAAGTGCTGAGATTTTTTTGTCAAGATTGAAGGCAGTTGGTTCCATTTTCAGTGTCAGACGTTTCAGAATTGGCTTCTGATATAAAGTAAACCTAACATCAGTGTGAAAATTCCTCGGGGATCTTGGCAGAGCTGGGCTCTATAACTTTTGGAATGGTAGATTGGCCTAAGAATGCTTTTAAAGCTTTACGGTAAGTGATTGTAAAATTTGTAAATTTATAAGAGCAAGAAAGTTAAGGAGCCACTGATGTTTTTAGACCAATTTCTGCAATTCAGTCTTCAAACAGAGATGCTAATCCTCTAATAAACAATTTACTTTTTTTTTTTTTTTTGACAAGTTGACCACTGAAGTCAATGGGAATAAAAAAATTGGCCGTAAATAGTTGTTTCATTAAAGCTTGGATCAAATCTTCATGTTCTCTCATTTGTGATGCTTTTGGGGCAGAGTAAATATTGGTCAATATTCTCTGTCACCTGAGAAAAATAACTCACTGCCTCACTTTTATCCACAGTCTGGCTTTCATAATGATGCCAAAAGCCATTACTTTATGTTAGCGGTATTTTTATGTGCAGACTATCACCACGGTGGTTAGAGAAATTGGTGTTTTAATCTTAAACTGGGTGTAATATAGGATTCTAAAAGTTCTGTTTCACTGTAACAAGCCCATCGTTTTGTTTGAACATGGTGCCTTGTCCACGTGCTTGAGATTGTTTGGCTCCTACACAGCGTGTTGGGCATAGAGGCGTTGGGAATGACAGTGTGTTTGGGCAAAGCAGTTCTTTGGCAGGAGGCAAAACTCATATACACTGGATCTTCAAAGACTCTGCTTTTTGCCCACATAATTATTATATATTAAAACAATAAATTTGAAATTTGGTAAATAAGCAGCAAAGGAACATAATTGGTACTGTTAATGCCAAGCAGTAAAACGTATACAGAACAATTTTTTTTTCCCCCCCTCTCTTTTCCTTTTTCCTTTTTTCCTTTAGAACTCCAGAACTACCCGCTCAGATGAAGATAAGGATGATTCCTGGGATGCCTGGGGGGCCTGGAGTGATTGCTCACGGACCTGTGGAGGGGGAGCCTCCTACTCTCTAAGGAGATGTTTAAATGGCAGGTAAGCCACGTGCTGATGTGTGTGAGTTCTTCTGCAGCTCTGCCACATTTCCAATCCTCTTCTGGTTGCTTCTGTTTCTGAGAGCAAGTGCTGTGTACAGATAAATCAAATGTTATAAAATACTGCTTTCAATGCATGTTTGTAATGGATAAATAACTTAGGCTTTCACTCTGAACTTTAACATGTTATGAAATACGACTGTGGAATAGCAGGAATGATTTATTTAGTATTTAGAGAGGGGAGTTCTCAAATGTTACTCATATGTGACTCAAATGGTGAGTTACCTGTGTACAAATTAGCCTGCACTTGGGCACGATTTGACATAACACTCAAGTGCCCGCTGCTCATGTGGATGTATCAAATGCTGCTTTCTGTTAGGAAAGGAGAGGACAAGAGGCCATAGTCTCAAATTGCACCGAGGGAGATTTGGGTTGGACATTAGGAGGAATTTCTTCACTGAAGGGGTAATTAGCCACTGGAATGGGCTCTCTAGGGAGGTGGTGCAGACACTGTCCCTGGCTGGGTGTGTTTAAGGAAAGACTGGAGCTGGCACTTGGTGCCATGGTCTAAATTGACATGGTGGTGGTGGCTCACAGGTTGGACTTAATGATCCCAGAGGTCTTTTCTAATTGATTTCCAATAGATTCTCCAATTCTTCCCTGCCAGTTCTTTCTCTGCCGTGGTCCTGGTAGCCATATGTTTTCATGGATGAGTCTTAGTGTGGCTTGAAGAGAACAGCACATGCAGTGAAAGCCTTTCACCTCAGTAGTAAAACTGGGCTAGTGTAGGATTTGTTGGGACAATCCTAAAAGTAGGAGTAATGCACGAGGCCTGTAGTCAAGCAAGAAGAGATCCCAGCCAGCTTTGAGGCATCTGTGCTGGCATCCATAATTGCTTGTTTTACTTGAACTATTTTTAAGCATTTTTAAAACCGATGGTTGTGTTGAAATTTTTATTTAGTTGAGATTTTTTAAGTTAAATGCAGTATCATCCAGGAAATCACTTTTTCTTAAAGAAGGTTTGGAGCGTGATGTGCTAGTTAAGGGCACACTGTGTGAAATACAGAGCTGAAGATGATTGATTAAAGCACTGCCTGTTTCTTTTAGTGAAAAATGCACAAAGATCTTTGAGAAAAGCAGCAGTTCCAGTAAGAAGCCTTGATACTCTACCAATGTATTAGGGACTGTGAAACAAGCTCAGTAAATTCTAGCAGTATAAATTCCACTGTGGTTTTATTAATATTTTTAATGTGTTCCCCTGTGAAAAACATGTGTTTTCCATACTTTGACAAATGTATAGTTTAAAAGGTTTTTTCTATGTTTGATTTTTGTAGTAATGTCCAGGAGACACACAATTGTGAAACAAAGTTTTCCTGTTTGTATATATCGTAAACATTTTTAACTTGCATGTTGTGATGCAGTGAGTCTTGCAAAAGATTGGAAATTTGAGATTTGTAATTTGAGCTGGTTGAATTCTTGCTTCAGGCATCCATTTTTTTTTCCTTTTCAAATGCTATTTTTCAATCTCTCTCACACATTATAAAAAAAATTATTTATTATCAATTTTCATGCAAGAAGCAGAAAATTTAGTCCAAGAGATATAAATTACCAGCTATATGTGCACTCATTCTTTAATGTAAGGCACATCCTTTTGGTATGAAGGGATTATTCCAAAACACTGCTCCTGATTTTAGAGAAATCACTAACTCTAATTGCTTGTCCAGTCATTTGAAATATGTTTTCACTTCTTTCAAAGGCTTGATTTTGCCATTTTTAACATAGAAGAATATCTTACACTGTGCAAAAGTGCTGGTTTCTTATTGAGAAGCTTGGCAGAGTGTATCTTTAAAAAAAGGTGTGAAACGCAACCTCCCCAGATTTATGAGACCACAATAAATATCCATGACTCTATTATATCCCTGTTATTTCTGCTACTAACAACAGAGGGTCTGAATTGCCTGGATTTCAGGATTCACATGCACTGGGCACATTATGCATGCAGTCCATGAGAATTCTGTTTAATTTAAAATTATGAACCACATATTCTAATCTTCTCCTCTAGGTTGCATCCCATTTATTAGAAATAACTTGGTTATAATCAGCAGAGATCAGGCTTAGAGAGACACTTTTCACAAAATAAATGTGTTTTTCATAAGGTTTGCAGTAAATTGGGCTTAAAGGAAAAGTCACACGTTCTTTGCTGAAGAGAGACAGCAGTGTAACGAGTTGAATCCCCAGATCCCCTTTGTATATAAACTTTGTATTTTGAGTCCAGATTATGGTAGGGCAGAAGCAATAAAAGCCTAATTTTCGAGAGAGTAACTAGCTGTGAAACAGGCAAGGTTGTGTTTTGCTGTTATACAGTGTAACCATTTTTACTCTTTTTTTTAGGAACTGTGAAGGTCGGAATATTCGATACAAAACCTGCAGTAGTAACGTGAGTCTGGCCTTTAATCCTGTTTTACTCATTCAAAAATGTGTTAAAGTTTAAGAAATGCTGCTTCTTATTTAAAACCTTATGGTGCATAATTTTCTTTCCATCATTATTACCATTTTTAAACATTTCAGTCTGCATGACACCATGAGGTCTCAAATTTAGACTTCCCAAATGGACATTTTCTTTTGAAATTATAGTGCCAATTGTGATTCAGAATGTTTTATATCACTTATTAGGAGAGTTACACATTTTGGAGGATTAACAAATCAGTTCTTGTCTTAAACTAGCAAGTGGTTTTCCTGGGGGTGCTGTCTTTTAGATGAAGCATTAAACTGAGCTCTGGATCATTTGTGATCATTAGTGATATAGTGGCACTCTTCATGTGAGCAGAGGGGTGCCTGGGTCCCTTTTAGATCTTAAATAGGATAATTACTCCTTATATTCCCTCTGTTTGCCTAAACCCATTTATATTGTTTTTTATGTTTATATGTCTGTATGCAAGCACATGCATATTTAGGTGTACTGGCACAGACAATTTCCATGAGTGAGTGTGAAGCTGGAGTTTTGACCATACAGTTGCTGTTGCTGCGATGCAATCACATTTTATTTTTATTTTATTTTTATGGACATGTTTTATAAAAACCATTCACAGCAAACTTCATGACTCGTGTTCCACTGATTTGTAGTCCTGATTTGTGCTGTTTAAACAACTACTGCCCTTCACCCCAGGTCTAGGCTGTCCAAGGTGAGCAGCTCAGGCAGGACTTTGTGGTGCTGTGTGTGCAAACAGAGTCATTCAGGGTGGTTTGTGGTCTGCACTCAGCCCCTTGCAGGGCTTACCTTGCAGTACAACGTGGCAGTCATGGGACCTATTCCAGCAGAGACACCAGGTAGATAAGTAATTAATAATAGTACTAAAAGGTGAGGCCTGAATTTCCTTTGGGTTTAATTATACCCAGACAAGAGCAGGGGATGCTCAGCCATTACCAATCCCGTGATTGTTGCCAGCAGCAGGCAGCTGTGGAGTGTGACATGTTCTCCTTAAGACACTGGAAGTTGCCCAGTAAATATATTGACTCAATGCATCTCCTAGGAGAACATGCTTCAGTTTGCCACACCGACAGTGTCTGGTGTGCCAGTTGGCTCCTGCCCTCCTTGAGAACAAGGCTTGCTCACACCTTGAGTTGCTCTACACTCTGCTCCTCAGGGTTGGATGGATTTTCCACCATGCAGCCGAAGTTCCTGCTGGCAGAGGCAAGGGGAAGTGATAAATGAATCAGTCCCAGGACATGCATAAATCAGATTCTGGAGACAAACCCTGTCCCTTGCCCTTTCAGAAGAAAAGGCCCAGCAGCTTGGTGCACGATGGCCTGCGCTCATAAATAAAAATGCTACCTGCAAAAAATACCATGATCTTTGAAAGCTGTGTGATAAGATAACGTGCAGCCAGTGAGGATGTAAGCAATGAGCAAACTGCCCCTGAGTGCTCCACTGCTTATCTAAATGTCTGCTTGTGTGCACTGTACACAGTAATACACCTCTGCCTGCTGGATCCTGTGCGCTGCAGCTTCCTGCAGGAGTGCAAAGAGGTCATCTTAGATTTAAGATTTATGCAGTAGAAAGCTGATGGAAATGAAGGCACTTTGTGCTTCAGCATTGAGAAAATTAAGACGATTTCCATATCCTCTTGGAACTCCCAGAGAGTTTATCTGAAGTCACTGGAGCCTGTTTTTTAACTTTAGGACTTATTTAAAAGCGATAAGTGGCAGGCGCCTTGTATGGGAATCTGTTTGAATTTATGATGATTCAAATGTTAATTTCCAGACAGGAAACTGCCTTTACAGTTCTGCTTTTGGGGCATGTCTGAAAGGGATCAGGTTTCCATTTCAGTTCAGATACAGTCAGAATCTCTCAGGAATGGTTTTTCCTAGATTATGGGTCAGATAATGAAGAACTCTTGAGAAAAATGTATTTAATGAGATTTCCACTGTTAATACAGTTGATCTTTGAAATTGGCATCGCTGAATTCCAGCCCCACATTAGATCTGAGTTAACCTTGAAACAGGACCTTACACCTAATGTAAATCTGAGACTACTAGGCCAGTTTAGTTTCAAATTATATAATTTTCCCAAAAGCATTATTTCTAATCAATGCTTCTCACTTTAGGAGTGAAACTGTAGTTTGAAAATTAAAGAGTTTATACTAGCTTCTTTCCATATTAATAGGTATTACTGGTAACCACATGAGACATTTGGTATAAATACCCAGTGTAAAGCTGTCTGCAAATGTAATTTTGCTACATGATACATTACACCACTAACATCTATATTGGGGAGCACAAATGAAGCACAACTTAATATGTGTGTCATTCTAATGAAAAGAACAAGAATCATTTTACCAGAAAATTGGTTTCATGTGGATTTGTAATGGAATAGTAGTAAGTTCATTGAACCCGAGCATAGTTCCAGAATAATATTAGTGATATTTCAATCAAAAAATTAATTCAAGGTCTTAGCAACAAAATAATTGCTAAGATTAAGGCATATGTGTAGCCTGCTTATCTTTCTATCATAACTGAGATGCCAGGTGCATGATTTCCTAAAACTGCATGTGTGCTTTCAGCCTTCCATATAGAAACTTTAGAGAAATAAACCATCTATTGTATGTTGTGCAATGAGATTTTCAGTCTTTCTTGCCCCCCTTTTTTTAAATTTCAATTTTTGTATATAGTGTTACATTCTAATGCTATGATGTGCACTATGTGGAAGTGTTTAAGTTAATCCTTTAGGGTCCTATTCACAGAACAAGTTATTTGGGCCATTTCCCCATAAATTTCACATTCTTGTGTGCCAAAAAGTTGGTTATATTTTTGCCTGAGTGATTTTTTTTACGGTCAGAAAAAGCACTATTTTGTAAAAGATAGCCCCATGTTTAATTCCATTATAAACTTTTATTATATGCAGAGAACACTCACACTTGTTCAGCACATTCATCTGTAATTGTCCCAGCATCCACTTAACCACCTAATTTATCCCATTCAGAAAATCTTGACTGTACTGTGTCTACTTTAGACTATAATATTTCACCTTGAGTTACGTAGTTTCTCTCTAATATGTTCATTTATTTATTTTATATTTATAATGCTGATGCATCATAAGGCTCCCTTGGCTGGAGTAGTTTCCAGCTCAGGTATCTTGATTCTACTTGGATGTGGCCTGAAAACTGTGTAGGAAAAACATAGAACCTGAAGCTAATTTCAGAAAGAAAACAAAACAATGACTTCATCAGTTTTGGCCGGGTTTCAACAAAATGAGATTCAAAGAATAAAACTAGACAAAGGGCTAGACTTTCTTTGGTGTCATCATTTTTACTGGGAATTTTCTTGCCTTCTCTTTTGTGCTTTTTTCAGTGGAGTAATTGTTGGCAAGAGTCACAGGGTCTGATGCAACCTTCATATTTTGCACATGAACATTGCCTCCAAAGATACAGATTTCCCAGGTCAGCTTTGTTTTCAAAGGCCGAGGGTGCTCATTGCCAAAACTCAGAGATACATTTCATAAGAAGCCAGCCTTTGGATGCAGTAGTTTTTAATCATCTGTCACAAAAAGAATGGGAATATATATATATATGTGTGTTTTTAATCTGCATGGTAGTCATGTCTAAAGCATCTTTTTCAGATCTGTCTAATATGTTCATAAATCATGTCATAAATACGCTTCATTCCACTGCAAGGTCTGGCTGTGATTATTTTTGCCAGCATTTTCATGTATTAGACCTCATAGATGTGTCTTCAGCTCCTTATGCAGTGTATGAACCTACAAATGGCCTGGCCATGCTTCGGTGGATTGAGCGTGAGACAAAAAACTCTTGCTGAAATTAAGAAATTGGAGAAATCCTGAAATTATTAATAATAATAATAATAAATAAATATTGATATATAATATATAATGAGAAGAAAATAATATTAAATAATATATAATAAGAAAAAAAAAGTGAAATATTGAGAGGAAAGAGGGAATGCTGGAATGAATTGATTGGTGTCTGAAATAGACTGAAAACAGAGATGCACAAACAAGATGAGGGCTGGGGCCCACGTATTGTTGTCTGATATGACCTTGCCCACTTCCCCAACATGGTTCACCCTTGTGTGCCCCTCACATCTTTGCCATGCCTTTTCCTTTCTGTTTTTTAAACTACCTTTCACTTTTCCAACCCAGTCTAATGAAATTAAACTGATGTTTACAAGTCCTCTTGTTTTCTTCATTGCATTCATTCTGTGCTTAGTTGTTGTCCTCTTTAAACTCCTTTCTTTACACAAATATTTATTCTTCCCTGAATCCCAATCTGGACTTGGTTGCCATCCAAATTCTTATATAATGCAAATGATAATAATTTCAGCTCTTTGATGCCCCTCTGTGATGCTCTTTTCGTGCTCCTGCTTTTGAACAGAGCTCAAACATAAAGCAGGTGGAGCTGGCATGTGAATCGAGCTGCCAGAATCACTTTGTGTTCTTTGAAGATGCCAAAAGACAATAGGGAGATGAGAATTCACTTGCTCTGAAGCAGCCAGGAGGGGAGTGGAAGGAAGGAGCTGCATTGTGTCGAATCAATGAGAAACATACAGTAACCAAGGGTTGACATCCTGACTTTGTGGTGTTTGTGTCTTGGCATCGCATCAACACCCAGTGATAATGGATTGTAACAACAGCCTGTCAGACCTCAGCTGAAGGCCATCACTCTGCCTGTTTTATGGCTTGCTCTTTAATTCTTTGTGATGAAAATGTAGCTGTGCATGGCTGAGTAACACTGCTCCCAAATATAACTTTACCTGAATCTAATGTCCACTTACTAGTATTTTGATCCTTAGCTGCTCCTCTGTTTACATCGGTGGAAGGGAACCATATGGTATCCATATGAACTCTGAAGTCCTCTCTGCTTTTTAGACCTGCTGTTGTGGAAAATGAGAGGTGACAGATTAGTCAGAGCTACAATTCTGCTCTCATTTACACCAGTGCAAACTTGGTGAATTTCTCGGGAGTGACACTGCAGTGAATATGTGTGGCTTCTCACAGTATTTACTTGACATTTGTAGAAGCTCTCACTTAAGGGATTTTGTAGAGGTAAAACACTCCCTGTATCTTATTCCATGATTGTATAGGTTAAAAAAGTATGGCTCAAACTAGCATTATCCCAGATTAAAAATAATACAAAATGTGTTAGTATCATTCTGAATTATTGTCACTGTAAGGTGTAGCACTAAACAGAGCTGAAAATTTTAGCTGGGAAAGCTCAGTGAATTGCTCAGTGCTCAGCTGCAAAAACTCCATGTGTTGGTCAGTAGATAGAATACTGATTTTTAAAGGCATTTTACATAGATCACAACCAATTCAGAGAGAGCTCTAGACTACTGTTTGCCACAGTGAAAAAAACCCCAAGCTGAGTCCAATATTGTTGGGGGCATTGGACCGAAATTCAAACCTTTCTCCTGTATATTTTACCCCCCATTCCTGTGTAGCACACTTGCTATTTTGTCAGCTTTATTTGGGGCAGGTTCAGTTCACTGATAAGGTTGAAGCTGTGTTTGGGATCAGTATTGTTAACTAATACTTAGTAATAAGTTCCATGAGTGCGGCTGACACATCACAATCTTTCAGTCTTCCATCCAATGAAAACAAAACTTTGTTAAAATCAGCCTCACATCTGGCTTATATGTGCAGTTGGAATTCTTGGAAGAATATCCTTTCAGTCTGGCATATGGGCTCTCTGACAGTGGACATACTTTCAAATGAAGTCTGTAGTGAGGAATTGTTTGACACAGTAACTCCTTTGCCAGTACTTTACCAAAGTTATTTTCAAATCAATCAGTATTCATCTCCATTGCTGTCACCATGGTTTAACATTAACATCATTGTTTGGGTGCAATGCTTTATGTAGAAAAAATATTTTAGAACATTTTATTTGAAGCAGTTCTCGTATTTGGTCTTTCAGCTGTGTGTGCTGAGGCTCTGTGTGGGAGAAGGTACGGAGCTGTCTCATTAGAACTGGAAATGCATGATCAATTGTTACCAGTTTGAAGTTTATTTTATTCCAACAAAATAAGCCTTACTGCTTCCATGAGGTGAGGGTGCTTTGTAATTAGACTACAGGACTAAGCACTGAAAGTTCCTCATAATGATCTTGTCCCTTTTGCAAGCAGAGCTGAACATTTAATTAGACAAATTTTATTTTTTTATTTTTCTGTAGCATTAATACCTCTTTCATTAGTCTGATATGTGAATTGATGAATGAGTATAGAGCCCTCCGAAATCCACTAGTGGGAAAAGCTACTGAAAAGAGGAATATAAAATATCACACATCTCCTTATAGTCACTTAAAATACATAGATTCCTTTTGAAGATAATTCTTACTATAGAACCAGACTTTAATTGTACTACCTGGTGTCATAAAAATTAGCATTTTTAATTATCCTCTCGTATCAGTTATGTTGTTATTGCTGGAATATGCATGATATTCTGTAATTGCACTCCAAGCAATGGATTAAGCAACGAATTGTTTTAACATACACAGTAAAACTTTGTAGTGTGGCATCTGTGTCAAAGCAGATCAGTTCTTGAACCAAGCCTGCCTGAAGAGCTTCTGTGTTATTCATCAGATAACTTTACTGCAAATGCAAAGTATTTCCTAGCTTAAAAAAAATATTTTTTGGTTTGTTCTCAGGACTGCCCTTCAGATGTTGGTGACTTTAGAGCACAACAGTGTTCAGCCTACAATGATGTCAAATACCAGGGACACTTTTACGAGTGGATCCCTGTGTATAATGATCCTACTGCACCGTGTGCCCTGAAATGTCAAGCTCTGGGAAAGAACTTGGTGGTGGAGCTTGCCCCAAAAGTGCTAGATGGAACTCGTTGCAATATTGAATCCTTGGATATGTGCATCAGTGGAATCTGCCAGGTATGTTCACGGTGTGAATCTAAATGGGGCCTTTTTTGTGAGGCACTTTGCTCTTGAGCGGGCGCTTTGAGATTGTTTTTCATTTTATTTATCGGCTTAGATGTATCTGCAAGTGCTGTCAAATGAATTGTAGATAACTCACCCTTTCAGGAAGACACAATTTCCTCACTGCTTTAGCCATGGATATTTTTCTATATAGATAAAAGGTCAATAAAATTCGTTCACTCTTCTATTTATGTGTGTAAAAATTAATGAACCTAGTTATTGTAGCTACAGCTTTCTTAACTTAAGTGTATCTTTGAGGACGTGATGAAATTGCAGAGCCTTCCATTTCATTTTATTCCTTTTCGGAGTCCCATATAATCTCTGTTAAGGAGAAAATTGGACATTTTATGGGATCCAGCCTGGAATGGCAGGTGTGAGTGTATAGGGTCTGTCTTGTTGTATGGGTGAGTACTGTGGTTGCATGAACTGATTTTTCGAATCTTTTACTGGCAATCTATGTTTTTAGATATATTTTTTATTTATTAGAGTTATGTAAAAGTAGAGACTTATAATATTTGAGGCTTGCCAGCCTTGCCCGTGTCTCGTTAGCAAAGCAATATTGCAAACTTGTTTTATGAACAGAGCAGTTTATAGAGAATGGATATGTTATTGCAATTAGTTTTCTTTCTCTGCAAGTGGTTGTTGCTCTGTTAAATGTCTAAAATGTGTGCGACTCAAAAATGCAGGATATGGCCCAGTGAGAAAAATAGCTCTATTATAGAGGAAAATCTGACACATTTGGCAGAAGACTGGTGCATGGATTATAGCAACATTAATATATGATCTGGACTTTGCTGTGGGTTTTATGTGACTTCTGTGTATGCCGCAGTTCCAATGCCAGTCGTGTCAACACAGAGTGCATCTGCTGCCTCTGAAACAGGAGAATTCCTCACAGAGAGACTGCATTTGTCAATAGGACTTCACTGTGGGATCCAGCAGTGTTTGTTACCCTCTCTTTGAAATAGGCTATACCTCTAGAAACTCTGGGAACACTTGCCAAATAAGATATTTCTTGTGCCATGTTCTTAGTGATGCTCCTACCCTAATAAAAAAGCTTTCACCCAGGAGGATTGCCCAGCCTTTCCTAGGAGGTGCCTTTACAGCAGCCTTTGCTGTCTGTGCCCACTGCAGCCCGAGGCTGGATCTGAGGGAGCCCTGGGCTTTTCAAGGGCTTGTGCTCAGGGTGCTGTGGGGTTGCCAGTGTCTCCCATTGTGACTTCGAACACCTTCTTCCATCTTTCATACGAGGCATGAAATTCTCTTTGCCCAGAGTGGATCGAATTTCATGAAGAACAGTTGGGAGGAATATTTAAAAGGGCTGCTTTCAGTGTTTCCTCTTAGCATTTTGTAGTATTCATGTGTATGTATGTTATAAAATGCTTGGAAATTTAAGTAATCCATTTTTAGAATAAATGAAGTAGTGGAGATGAAATTAATCATTCCAGAAGCAGGAACTGGAATTCTTACACTGTTGGCGAGAATCAATTTCTTTTCTCCATCTCCCATTTTTATTTTTTAATTATTTCTTCTAATTTCACAAAAATATTCTTCAGTGTGAGGTAACATCTCCCGGGAAAAAACCTGCAGCAAACATGTTTAGAATGTGTCCTGTGCTGTGATTTACTCAATTTTTAAAATTGATTGCTGAAACTGATAAACAGTTCAGTGTTTTCACTTTATTTTCTTGAAGTCACTGGCTATTCCTGAGGTATTTTTGCACAAATTGAAAATTTCTGTTTTTTAAAGTATATATTTGATAATTTAGTGTTGGATAATTTTATTGAGGTAAAAAATTGAATTAAAATTCAATTAAATTAAATGAAGATTCACTTAAGTAACCTTTCCTCTTTGCAAACTCTTTTGGGGGCCCACTGAAAGGTTTCTTACTTGTGAAAGGGACTGTGGGAGGTGGGGACCTCCTCAGAAACCAACACAGAGCTTTGTGCTACTCCTGTTTGAGCAGGAAAAGAAAACAAATTGACGTCTAATCTTTCCCAGAAAAACATGGTTATTTAGTCAACTGCTTTTAAGAGAGAGACAGCACAGTTGTGATCCTCCACAATTGTTGCTGTAAGATCAGTCTGGCGGGTTCTGACATGTAATTGGCACAGCCAGCAAATTACTTGGCAAGTGGTTTACAGCTAACTCCTGTAAATGAGCACATCACACTGCTGATGTGTGGGTATCTTCACTTCTATGCCTGGGAGCACCAAAAACTTGCCATAAGGAGACTGGTGCTGGTTTTGCTCATTGATGTCTCCAAGTTGACTCAGCTTTCCCTCCTCCCCAACATGATTTCACTTTTATCTGTGTTCTGGTTCCTGGTAAGGTAGAGCTGCATCACTACTTCTGCCTTTTGTTCAGATTCACCTTGGCAGCACATGAATTTACAAAGATGGTGAATTCTTGTTCTCCAGCTTCAGTTCTGATCCTTTGCACTTCCCTCATCAAGAAAATCAAGCTAAATAAGCTCTATCAAAGAAAATTGTGAGATGACAAAGCTGCACTCTGGATAGGAGGTGTGAGGCTTTACAGGAAGTGAAAACTAAAGATGGTCGAGCTGGGAAAAAGTCTATTGGGAAAGTTAGTAAGATATTTTGGGTTTGTTTGAGGCTTAACTCAGTCAAACCATTTGATCATGTTTTAGTCTGCTTCTGCCCTGCTTCTGTTACCAGCCCAGATATCTGGGGCTGTGGTGTTAGATGGGGACAGGTCAAAACTTCATGGCCAGGATTTTCACACATCTGATATTTTTTCTAGGCTCTGCACAACTCCCAAAACATTTTTTCATATAATGTGTTCCTGCTGTGCCCATCTGGATGTGGGTGGAGACATTTAAAAACATCTGCATGTCAGACACATATGCGGGCAACATTTACCCAGTTACTCCGCCTGCTTTGGGGCCCTGCCTCAACTTGGGTTTTGTTTTTAATTTGTGCAGACCTGCTTTTTTCTACCAGAGTGCAGAATGGGGTGTTACTTGTGCCAGCACCTGAAATGGTTACAGTGATAATTTTCCTAATATGGAGTAATATGTTTGGACAACAAATGCACGCATCACCCAAAAAATCTGGAGTCCTAAGGAGCAGCCTGAGTAGTTCTGTCCTAGGCTGTCACAATTAGGTCAAAGATGATGTAAATCCTGCCGTGAACTTTCCATTTAGTGTCAGCAGGTTGTTTGTGTTCCAAAAAAGGCAGACACTACACTGTGCTTTGTAGCATATGGCATAAATTTAGCTGACATCAGAACACATCCCACATGTCAAGTGGAGCGCCATCAACTTGTGCCACGCTAGTTCTCTTCTGTCACATGTCATCGTTTGGCCAGTGGGTATCACTCACCACCAAAGCACTCTTATGCTGGGTGTAAATAATATCTGTCAGTGTCTTCATTGAAAACAGTTTCTGTAAGCTCTTGGAATGCTCTTGCACTTTTTTTTTTAATAAGCTTTGTTTGTGCTTTGAACTTAATATTATAGCAGATTATTAATTTCTTCTGAATCTTGACTCCTCTTATCCTGAGAGTTGCTTTCTCAAACTGCTTGTTTGTGTACTTTCTCTTTTGGTTCCTGTAGATACATTTTTTGTCTTTCAATATGTTCAAGGACTGCCCAAGTTGCACAGGAGATTTGGTGTGCAGAGACGTAGAAAGGAAAGTTTCCTTTCCATGCTGTATTACTGCAGACATGTTACTAACACATGTTAGTCTGAGTAGTTAATTCTTGAAGAGCTGTTAAAAAAGCACCTTTTTTTCCAAAATGAACATTTACAATCTTTTTTTTTAATATTTAAAAATTAGAGAAAAACGCCTGTGTTGCCTTTTTCTCCTTTTTAGCCTTTGAGTGATTCATAAGAAGAACTGATTTTGAGGTAGCTCTGTGTCAAGCCAGCTGTTATACTAAACCTGGCATTCTTTCCTGGGTACTGCTAATTAACAAATGCACAGAGTAAAGTACACTTTGGAGCATGAAGGAGCACCTCTGTAGATGCCTGTACTCTGTCTACATGTTACTGCACCAGAGCTGGCAGGCTGGACCCTGTCCAGAAACACTGTGGGAGTTGCTCATGGAGATCCAACAAAACTTTCTGGCTCTCAGAGCTACGTATGAAAAACTTCATGTGACTGCACACGTGTGACATGGGTCATAAAACTGGGAGTGGGGAGCTCCAGCTGCAGCTCAGCTGGGAGATGGTGGTGGCTCCAGAGGTCCCACCAGAGGATGGGGCTGAGCTAAGCAGGGGCTGCCACCTCCTATGTGACCTGTCAGTGTCACCCTCCCTAGCCTCAGGGGGTTGGTTTTCCATCTGATGGAAGCTCTTGGCACTGCCCAGGCCTGTAGATCATGGAGCCACCCTTCAAAAGCTGCACTTGCTTCACTTTGAATGTCACTGCCCACTTTGGTGTAGTGATTCCCTTGCAGTGACATTGTTGGCAACTCAGCGGTGTGCTTTATAAATAAATAATAATAACAGGATACTCTCAGACACTAAAAAGGTCTTTTGGAATCACTTGTTTTTATTTTTTTGCAGCTTCCCACTGCTGCTAGAAACTGGTGTTTCTTTTCAGGTCTTATCTTATTCTCTCTCCTACTGTTTCTTATGGAAAATGCTCTCTATGGGGATTTCTTAGTGTGTAAGTTTATTCTTTCTTGTCAGATGAGTAGTGGATTTTTTCTGATCTCTGGTTTCTTATCTGTACTTCTTTGGTCATAAGGGATTCTCTCTGCCAAGTTTTGTTTTGTTTTAGTGAGCTGAGTGCAAATGTGACTTTACTTCCCAGCCTAGCAAGGACCTAAATCATGTGAGCAGTGATAGCAGAAAAGCTCATGACTTGGGTGTCATCTTGAAGAGGAGCCTTAGCAACCTTCAAATCCCCCAGTGCTAACTTCACCAAGCAAGGCAGGTTTGGCTGGACCCAGCCAGAAAAGGAGCAAAGAAATTTGATTTCATATACTGATTTAATTTTTGAAAGCATTCTCACAAACAAGAAGCCTGCTGGGAGTTTGTGTCCTATCCTCCAGTTGTGTGTGTGTTTTTTTAAATGGAGACCATGTGGGAAAGGGTACTTTCTCCTACTGGGTGGTCCTATAATCTCTCAGCTCCTCTAGCATGTGACAGATCCTGTAGTAAGAGTTAAAGGTTTTGGAAACACTTTGTTTTATTTGATGGAAGTGGATTTACAGAGTTGTGGAACACTCTTTAGCCTCTTGCCTTCAGATATAAAATGTCAGTAGAAATATGTGGAAAGTCTTTTTAGGAGCCCTTTAGTATGCAGTGAATTTTATGCACTGTATTTTTTTTATTTTCTGGGGGGTTTTTTTATTGCTTTACGTTCCTTTCCTCTGTATGGATGGCTCAGGAATTTGAACATCATGGAGCGTCTCCTTGTGCCCATCATTCTGATTTATTTTACACCTCCATTCTGAGGTTTGCATTTTGACACACTTTGCCTTTACTGCCTGATTCCTTACCTGTGAGGAACTGAAAACCCTTAAACAGAGGAAGTTTTCCTCCTCCCACCACGGCTGCTGGGATTGCAGCTTCGTTTGCTGGGAGGAGATGGGCTGCAAAGTTCACTGTTGGTCCAAAGTGCATGGACAAAGTCCCTGAAGGGGCTTTATTCTGTTAATTAGCACATGCTGAAGCCTGTGTCAGCTTTTCTGGGCTGCTACTGTCCTGTGCTGGTCTGATTCCAGAGATGTGAGAACCCCTGCCACAGTCAGGCCTTTGTTAGCTCAGACATAACTGAAGAGTTATGAGACAGGACCGTGTGAGAAGAAAATCATGGCTCAGACCAAGAAAAATCCTCAGAGAGGATAAACCAGAGATTGAAAGCTGTGCTTGAAAGCTAAGTTTCCACACTACTGTTAAAAGTAAATTTAAAAGAAAGAAAGAAAGAAGTAACTTACTTAATTGGAGGGATGTTCTGCTATCTCTCCCTCTGCTTGTCAGAATCAATTACTTGCGGATGATGAGCATGGGAAAGAGACAGTGGGAGCTTTTTTCTTTATGTTCTCTCTGAGGACACATTTTATCTGTGTAGGAATAAAGTGCAAGCTGAAGCTATCACAAAGTGAAGGATGTGAGCAGAGATTGCAAAGTCAGTGAATAGATGGGCTTTGAACGACAGCAAGGTTTTACAGCAGGGCAAAGAGACATGGAACACATCGACTAAGGGAGGGCAGGATTTTCACATGACAGGGTTTTTTTGTTCATGTTTTTATTACCATGAACTCCCATAGCTGTATTTAAAATTAGTTATTTGTTGTGTGGATACAATCAGTCCTGATATCTGCCTGTGCTGGATTCTGTGCTAAGACAAGTAGAGCAGGGGAAAGTGCAGCAAATAGCTGACATTGATGCAATGAGATCTGTGTACTGTGATAGCACATGCAACTGTGCAATGAAGCACCACCTTATTTTTTCTGAGTTTTGGATTCTGTGGTGTGTCTGTGTTTTTGGAAATAGGAATCCCTTTTCTCTGAGCTAGACCAGAGGATTTTAATTTTCCCTATTGAGTGATTCTAATAAACTGCAGTAGAGATTTGTCTTTTTCAGCACGTAAGGGTTTTTCACTGTTTTCTTCCTTTACTAGTAAATGCTGAAATAAAACCTGTCCTTTCTCAGTCAAGTCACAAGACTTGGAAAAGACATTATTCAGAATTAATTCTGAGGTTATCTTGTATTTTGTGCAATGCTGATAACCTTTAGAAATATGTAGATGTTTTTATTCCATTTTAATCTTAGTTCTCATCTCTTGTAAGGCTGAAATAAATAATTTGGTTTATAGCAGTCCAACTGCTGCTATCCTGGTGGCTGGGCAGTCAGATCACTTCATTGGATATGTTTGGTGTAATAGTCTACTTTCACACCATATTTTGCAAATTTTGACAAATTTTAAAGGTGGTGGAAGGCACTTGCACCTGGAGCACAAAGCTTTTGCCACCCTTCAGCAGATCAGTGCTCCAACCAAACACAGGATCCCCTTACTGAGGTACAGCTCCAACAGATCTACTGCTGGCCAGTTGTAAAATAAAAATCACTGGACAACATGTACTGGGATAATTACAGACTGTTCAGCCCTTGAGGGAAAGGATCTCCTGTGCAGTAACTTTATCCCATTCTTGCGAAGCACAATTATCATCTCCATTTGTGCATTCCTCAGTGCAGTTCCTTGCTCAGCAGAAATACATTACTTCTTTGACATTCTAAGCACATTTAAGCACATTATCCCCATAAATGATTTGCTGGGTTTTCTGCTTCATCTGAATTTCACTAAATGCCATCTGCAAGTTTGTGTTAAAATTCCACTTGCAGGTTATTCCTGGAGTACACATTTTGTGCATCCTTTGAACTAGCCAGGCCAATGGAAGCACATGAACAGAAATGTACCCAGAGTAGCCTTCAGGTGGGTTTTCCTGAGCACTGGGGGGGGTTTTCTCAGCAGCTGTAGGAGGATGGTAATTATGTCATTTTGAGATACTGTTGAATTGATTTTCTGTTTTCATTTTATTAAACCAAATCACATTAATGAAGGGCCTCACTCTCTGACACTGAGCTGCCAGTCCCTCAAGTAAACATAGAATGCTGCAAAACAGAAACTTAGCTAATCATTTTAATGGAATCACTGATAAATGAGAGTCTGTATCAATAATAAATTTATGGGTCAAAGTAGAAAATGATTTAGTATTTAACAAATACATTGCTGAATATCTAAATGGCGTGTCTGCTAAAGAGCTTAGGCTAAGACACAGTCGGTAGAAAAATAATGGCACCAGTGCAGCTTCAGTTTTAATGTTTCATAGAATTTATGTATCTGTCACAAATAAAAATAGCAGTGATTTATTCTTTTGTGGCCGCTTCTATTAGGAGAACTCAATCTATTTGTTTTTTCTGGCTATACCTGGACCTATGGCTCCAGAGGACCCTAGAAGGGGGAAAGCCCATTTTGAAAGAGAAATATTGTATGTAATTATCTATATTGCTGTATATAATTTCGTGCTTTTGATAGGAATAATGACACTTAACACTTACATGATCTTGTTATGCACAGATGTCTGGTTTTACTCATCTTTGAGATAAGTATTTTTATTTTATAAAGTGTAGGTGTATCTTCAACTTATTTATTTGAAGTATATAATCTTGAGTCATTGGCATTCCAGAACATTTTTTAATAATTGGAATGTAACATTTTTATAACTGACAACTCACTGCTGTAGAAAACTTTTTGCTGTCACAAAAAAAGTGGTGCTGTGCCTATTTTGGGAGTGCCTGCAGCTGGAGGTGAGTGGCCAGCTGAGGTAATGCCACAGCTCAGGAGGGCTGAAGCAATGATCTAACAAGCAAATGTTGAAATGTTAAAACCTGAGCCTGTGTTGGGCTCTGCACTGGCAATTCTAGTCCATGCTTGTACTTATATTTATTAAGAGAAGTCTGTGAAAGGAGGGAGGAGAGGGTAGGGCTGGAATTTGCCTTTTTTTCCACTATGATGGTTTTTTTACCATCTGTATTGGAATTTTAGTCAAAATTCTGTCACCTTGCAGTCCTGTCCATTTTCTTGTCTTACTTAATTATAAGTGTCTTAACAAAGGAAGATCCTTGAATTTAACAGATTATTCTTGGACCTTCACAAATCAAAATTAACATGCTACATTAATTTCCTAGTGCAAACCTAATTCCTCAGCTGAAACACTACTAATTGAATATGACCTAAAGAAACAGCTTTATATGAGCTTCTGAGTGATTTTTGGATTCATAATTGCAAAAATATTTGTAACGTTCCATAGTCACTTTTAACATATCAGCAGCAATTTCATTCTTCTCTTTCATCTATATTACTGTATTTTATACCCTGACCTTTTGCTCATCCTTTGCCTTTCTGAACCTACATGAGCTATTCCAAGCATGCTACAAAGTATTTAACACCCTTCAGTATTGTCTTTCACAGCAGCACTGCCATGCTAAGCTTTGTTGAAGCAGATGAGTGGTTTTTTTCACTGCTTAACCAGATGCTTTCTATCCGAGCTGCTTGTGAGGAAACAATATAATTCTTTTTCATATTTCTTTTTTTTTTTTCCTTTGTAGGAACAGACAAGTAACATATTCAGGTTCTGCCCAAAAATAGTAATGGATCAGGAACAGCAATAGCCTGTTTCTGAAAATAATCCTGCCATACCCAAATTAACAGATACCCCATCATGGCCATTAGTATAAATTCACAAAGTGCCCATTTTCATCAATACTCTTTTAAAATTAAATTTCTACTTATTGTTTGTTTTTTTACATATTTGTGAATGTTCTCCCCGCTGTCTGAGGAGCTCACTTACAACCTGGTCATTACAATACCTGTACCGTTTTTTGGGATGATGGTATTTATGATTACAGATTTCTTAAATTCACAGGGTCCCAATCCTTCCATTACACAGGCTGTGTTATCACTTGTTTCATTTACTCAGCCTATGTTAAAATTGCCTAACATTATTTCTGACTATGCCCTAAAAGCCTGCAGATGTTTTCCCAGTCTGCCTGTAATATTTATAGCTGATTCCTTTGCTCTGTAAACAGCAAGCAATGTGGGGTAAATTAATCCTACAAAATGCCTTAATTGTGAAAATCATCAGCCTCTTTGGCTGCCTGAGGTGGTGCGTGAGTGGAGGAAGGCTGTTGCCATTTATCATTTTCTTGTCCTTGTTGCAGATTTATTTGCAAATAACCAAATGTACTGCCTTCAACTATTTCATCAAACACTACTTTTTCCAATAGTTACTGGCTGAAATATGAATACCTTAAATTCATGATATTTGGTGTCACAATGCCAGATGTTTTTGAGACCCAGTTTCCAAAGCTATACCTTACAGCTTCCTTTTCTTTTGGTGAGGTCTGTGGCTGTTCAGCTCACCTGAGAAATACCCAACCAAGGGTTTAGAAATGGTTAAAAAAGGCTGGCTCTAGACTCTCAAGTTTGAAATATGTCCCATCCCAGTGTTTACTTATTAAAATTCCTTCATGAATTAGCTCCAAATTTGAGGCTTAAAAACCTGTGGAATTTTTGGGTGCTTCATGTTAAAATCTGGAATTCTGTGATCATTTCAGGTCAAAATTGTGATTATAATTTGAGTTGCTTTCTAAATTGTGTTCCAGGATATCATTGCTTGAAATTCATATTTTTAACAGTTGATGTAAACATAATCTGGGAAGGAAATCTGTAGAGGGTGAATGCATCTAGCTGAACACACCACCTTGGCTGTCAGGGGAGCTGTAAACCTTTTCCCACATCCAAGTCCCTTGCAGCTAGCACTCCTGTTTTATTTCTGTGGCATTTGTGTATTATTAAAAAATAAGCAATAATGCTGTATGAAACAGTCCTCTAAAGTATGCTGCTCTGCTGATTATCTTTTTTCTTACATTCCACGTTGGACACAATAATGCCTTGTGTTTGCACAGTTGTGTAATTTTTGTTACACGCACTGAGAGTTTGTTTTCACAGGGGCTGTGTGTAAGAGCTCAGTCTGGATGTTTGTTATTGTCATGTTGGGCTCTAAGGGGCTGGTCTTGCAAGTGCTCTGCTTGCTCAGTGCCCTCCTCCCACGAAAGACTTGCAGGATCTGTAGCCTACAAATATACAAGAGCTTAAACAAAGACAAACAGCACTTTTTCACATGGGATATCATGATGTACAGCTTATTTTTATCTTTGGAATTAATTGATGAGTGAATGAGCAGTTTTTTAATATTTAGAAAAGGAGATTGCAGTTTGCAATGGAGATGCCTTTGAGACATTTACGAGAGATTACACTTGCAGTAATACAATTTACCTCCACGTTCTAGCAGTATCTTTATGTGAATAAGGGCAGGAGAATCAGGGGAGAGCAGTAACTACTTCAAAATCTGCCCAGGAGAAATACAGACTCTCTCATCCACTGTTATGGTCTCCATCACTGCACCATCTGCATGCTTCAGAAACTTTAGGAGATTCATTCATGCGGCATCCCTGTCAGCTGGGGATGTCAGCTGCAGTTAGACCCCTTCCATGGATTGGAATGGAAAAGCACAGGAGTTTCCAAAGGTCAGAAAACAAAGTCTGTTGTGGAGCTGGGAACTGAAAGAGTTTTCAATGCTGAGGCAAATGTGTTGACCACTGTATTATTATATCCCATGAAATTTCATCTGCTTTCTGATTCACTGAGTGGCCCAGTCAGTTTCTGTTTCTTAAATGGTGTTTTCATTTATTTTCTCAATGTATTGTTAATTGGTTATAAAATGGGAAGATAGGCTTGTTTATAGTAATTTGTTTACAACCTTTTTGTTTTTGCAATTTTCTGGATGTCAATAATGAACCCAGAGGTGATGCTAGAAACACCTTCAAGTGGAAATATTTTAATTTGTAATCCAAGCCTAAATTATAGTAGAGTGTTCCCACATGGCTTCTGTGTGGTAAATAAGCACCTGTTGTGAGATGGTCTGAGTCCACATGTGTGTTAATTAGCTTCATTTCTACAACTAAGTTTTTGGTAAAACTGAAATGATTTAGTGTTAAGCAGCTTATTTCTTTTAAAAATGAATTCCTTGCTGGGCTACATAGGATTAAGATCACCTTCAGTTGCAGGAATAAAATAATTTCCTGCTCCTAATATAGGTTTCTCTGGTAAATCTGGAGCCCTTAGGAAGGAGATGCCTTCACTGCAGCAGGTCTCTCAACTGAAGCACTGTAAACTGTCCCCATTAATGCCCTCCTCTAAAGGGAATTCAGGCTGTAGGGAATTGGGAAAATAAGGGAAAGGAGCAGAGGGAGGAGGTGGGGCTGCTTTGTTTTCTTTTCCATAGACATGTGAAACTTTGAGATTACATTTCTCCGTGTTTGGCAGTGGATGTGTGTGATTTGTGTGTCTGTGTGTGTGTGTTAACTCAGACTGGAAGACCCAGCCCTGCCTCTTACGTGTGGAGTCGATCCTCACCTCTCCAAGGGGATCGTGTGTCAGTTTTGGCACAGCACAGATGCAGTGGATCTTGGCAGCCAAGGCTGCCCCTTCCAAGCATTTTTATATAGGAAGAGGCGTGTGCTGGCCAGTTTCAGAATTCTAGCACTGCTTTAACTGTGAATTTCCAGAGGGTTTTCTATCCATTTGTCAGTTTGGATTTTCATTAAGTATATACACCCATGACAAATTAGCTGCCCTTCTCAGGGATATGTGAATATAAGAGGCATATAGGCTGACTTGGGAAAGCTCAAAGCTGGAGATCAGCTTTTTACCACGTTGCTCAGCATTTGGTAGTCCCTGAAAAATTCTTCTATGAAATGGTGAAGAGTAAGATGGGTGAGGTCAAATATTTATTTTCCATTCAGCAGGAAAGTGCTTTTAGTCAATTTTGTCTATTCTTAGTCTTTCCATTCTCACTCCCATTCTTGTGGAGTTGACTGATATGAAGAAAAAGAAAAACCTGGAAAAATGTTTTCACTATAATTTGGAGGGCTTTCAGTTGACAGTTTTTTTAAAAAATTGCTTTTTTGAATTTTTGGCAGTGTTTAAGTTTAGGTGTTTTTATAATAATCGTTGGAAAGTTTTATGGAATGGGTCTTACATTCATAAACCAGAAAAAATCAAAAGGTGACAAGTGAATTGTCCAAATTTTTTAAAAGCTGGTTAGCAAATGTATATGTAATGACATTGATGTAAATGGCAAATAGATCTACACAAGTGCCAGTTAAATTCTGAATGGCCAAGACTCTAGAATATTAGCACTGCCCTCAACTCTTTGTCTATGAAGCTGAAGGCTGAGTGCCCTTTAAATTTTTAACTTGGATTATTTAATTGTATTTATCCTTTCTCAGACTTAATTAAACAGGTGGTGAAAACCAAATTGTAAATAACATAGTTATGCCTTGTGTTGGAAAGAATAATGCTCAATGGTATTCATTCACATAAGTAGTGGGAAATGAATTAATGTATTTCCTACGTTTGAATAGCTTAATATATCAGTTGTGGTTCATCATTAAAATCGTGGAAATGACAGTATGCTCTTAAAATCCTAAATGGCAAGATATGCTTTGATAGAATGAGGCCAACTCATAAAATCAAAAGGATAACATAATAAATAAAATTCCAGAAACCTGAGCATGTCTACTACAGCTTTGCCCTCCTTCTGACTGTGGTGTTGATGTTGGCAGGCAGTAGGCTGTGATCGACAACTTGGGAGCAATGCCAAGGAAGACAACTGTGGAATCTGTGCAGGAGATGGCTCAACATGCAGGCTTGTGAGGGGACAAGCTAAGGCACACGTCTCACCAGAAAAAAGTAGGTTGCACATTGATCCTATGATAATTTATCCTTGACTATGTTTCCTGCTCGTATATTAGCATGCACATTGCAGTGACCTTTTAACTGTATACTTGTTTGCAGTTTGACAAAGCTACTTAGTTCTAAAGTCTGTGCTAGATTAGTCTGTAGAAATTCCATGAGGGATACCACACGTTAGGGTATAGCTAGGAAAGAATTTGAGATATGTGGGGTTTTATATAGAGCTACTCAATTCATTCTATCAGGAATAACCATCAAGATGCACATCTTATTTTAGAGGGTATCCTCATGTTGCAGTATATGTGATGCTGCAGCAATGTTTTTAAATCATGGAAACATCTTATAGATGGTTTTATGGAAATAGTGGCCTGTGCTTGAAAGTCCCTGGTTTTCAAATTAACTTTGATTTTTCTTTTTTTTTTTTCTTGTGGTGTCTGAAGACAGTTGAATTTCAGGGGCAGGTTGCTAATTGTATGGTACAAAAAACACAAAGTGAAAGGGACTAATACTTCCGTGTCTTTTTTGTGTGCTTGGCTCAAATTTTGCTGTTCTTTCTCAAAATTAGCATCTTACTGGGAATAACTCTGTAGGTCTCAGTAGTATTGAAAATATGAAATACAAAAGAGGAAGGGTATTGGAATTAGACCCTTTCCTGGAGTCTGAAGAGTCTGGCTATTTTGATATGCAGGCAAGGTTTTCCATACAAAGACTCACCTCTGACACTGGTGCTCTCCACCCTCACAGATTATGCCCCCTGGAATCTCAGAGCATATGTGTGTCCCATGTGTCTCACAGTCCCATGTGTTTATCATAAGAATAGTTGCCTCACAGAATTTTTTCTTTTTCTGAACTCACAGTGTGTATTTTTCACAAGCATTTATCCCATGGAGATGGGGCCTTTGGGGTTAATTACCTTCCTGCAAAGTCACAAGAAAGAGGAGTGCTCTTAAAAGTCAGTCCTCAAAGTTCAAATGCAACCACTTTGTTTTTTTAAATGGATGAGGCAGCTGTCTCTGACAGCTGCCTGTATTTTAACACTGTTGTATTTCACTGCAAAGATTTCACTTGTGCCCTGATTTTGAAAAAGCTTTGTATATTGAATCATACTAAAATCTTATTGCAGTATGTAACTATTCCCACGGGTTTTTTAATGTCACTGTTTGCAGTATGCTTCAGTTTGGATGAAACTTGGAGTAGTTTATTTCTTATCTCAATGCCTATTGCAGTGTGATGTCTTGAACTGCCCTGCAAGGGTGTTGGGTACCACTGTGCAGGTGCATAATTTCTGTAATTCAATACACATGTATAGAAAAGACAATCTAAATTTAAAAGTGTCTGGTTTTGTGGCAGCAACTTCTAAAGCCACAAGATAATTTTGCACAAGTCAAAGAGCCTTTTTTACATATTAGAACATCTATCAGTGTTAGCCTTTGCCTTGCTTTGACTAGAGGTATTTTTTATTGATGGGAGAGTGTAGTTCAGTAATTCATAAAATTTTTCATCCTGAAAGACTGAGAAAATGTCTTGAATGTTTACAATGAGCTGAAAAAGTGTTTTTTTTATGGAGGGCCACTTTTTATTCATTTGCCGTATCAAATGCTCAGAGCTTCTGGTCAGCATAGAGCAAGCACTTGTAAAGCTGTGAAGATTGGAGAATATTTTTGTAGTGTCTCTAAGCTGTATTTATTTTGTGTTTCTAGATATGAATATGCACAAAATAGCTCTTTCCCTTTCTGATGTGAAGGTCAGCTGGAGTTGAAGGGAATTGCATTTTCTGCTCCAGTTTTACAGCAATAGAGATTCTTCCAGAGAAGGATGATTCTTGGGGACATCATAGCTAGTTCTAAGGCAACCCAAAATAAACTTGTTGGATTGGTGACTCTGGTTGGATAGTTCACAATAAGTGAAATAAAAAGTTTTGCATTCAATCGCTGCGTAGGATGGAAGGACAATAATGAGAGTGGTAAAAGGGATCTGGTTTTGAAACTGTCATTTTGTGACAGAAAATATTAATCTCACTTGTGGTATTCTGGTTCAGGTAAGAGCTGACTACAGCTGACATCACTTGGTGGAAGGTGTCCTGTTACCTTGAAGGTTATCAAGAATGCCCATGGTTCATTTTTTCCTCTGTCATAACTCAGTGTCTCTTTAAGAGTCCTTTAAAATTAAAGGCTGAGAAATACTATTCTGAGGAAAGATGCCAGTTTTGCCAACTTTTGGGTTTATCTTGTGCTGCAGCAGGCTGGATGATATGAATGAATTACCACTGGCATAAGCAAATGATACACACGCTACTAAATTCAGAACTGGATGTTTTTCTTGGTATTGTGATGGTGCCAAAATCTTTTTTAGGTCAAGTTTTTCAACACTACGCAATGAATTCCATATAACTATCCTGTGTGTGAATGAAATGTGGAAATAAAGCCATCCTTTCTTTGTGGTAAAAGATCAGTGAAGGGAGGCACATTATCTTCCGAGGAGTCATTTGGAAGCTTTCAGAACTAGCGTTGAGAAAATATCGACACATGACAGACATGTATTTAAGAGGAAGCCTAAGGCTGTGAGCAGGATGTAAATTTTACTGTTCAATGAAGCAAATTAAAGAACTGGAAGGAAAGCAAGAGCCAAAGATTTTAGTATAAAAAAAGAGGCATAAGGGAAAATAATAGTGCTTGGTTATCTTAGTCCTTACTTTAAAACAAAGACATTTAGGCACTGGTAACAAATGATTTCTCATGAAGGACTAATTTTGTTTTATATATTTTTTTATATGTTTTTACACTGAATTAATGCCTTTGATCAGAAAGTTAAACAGCATTGAAAGGCAGCTTACTGTTTTGCAAATATGAAATGAACAGTCATTTCAAAAGCTCTTTATTTTTTCCACTTACACTTAATTGCCTTTGAAAGACAAAGTAAGTTAAACTTCTGTCAGCAAGCCAGATTCCAACATTCTGGTAAAATGATTAAAGGTTTGACTAATGATATTCAAACAAAAAGTGTAATAGGTTGTAAAATGTACCATCCCATTGGGAACTGAGATATCATGGGCCTGATGTTTCTAGTACTATATGCATGGAACTCCCATTAACTCCACTGCACTCTGTGCACATGGAAAAATTGTGGGATTGAGCCCTCATATCTCCTTTCTGCACCATCACTGGCAAGAAATGGTAGGAAAGTGTTCTGATTCTGATACCAATGAAGAAGGAAAGATGCTGGTTCAGTGGGGGGGTGAGGTTGAAGGCACGAACTTGTCTTAATCTGGTTTTATTTGATTCCCAAACTGCAAGCTACTTGCAAGTTTCACCTTTTTTAATGTTTTACTAAAGAGCTTCTTATATAAAAGCTTTCACTGGCTATAGCTTTGTAACAGAATTTCCTTTTCCCCTGTCCTTTATTTCCTGTAGCACTTGCGTAATATCCATTGGTCACTTCTTTTCACTTGTTTGTATGTCATCATCCCCAGGCATGCCTAACCAAAAACCTAATTTCACTTTGGTCATTTATCTATCAGAGACCTTTGGCACAGCTCCGCCCTCTGTGTCATCAGCCAGCTCAACTTTGTGACAACTTCCTGCCTCACATTTTTTCCCCCTCTTTGAAATCAATATACAAGGAGCTAGAAACCCCATTTGTCGAGGTTGCCTGATACTTCACTTTATACGCAGGATTATTTGCCAAAATTCAACAGTTGTGTCAGAAACTTCTCATGCCAGGTGCTATGTGTTTTGGAGAAAATTCAGCCAAAACAACTCAGTGTATTCCAAGGACGCAGAGGAGAAAAACATGTTGTTTCCCACTGTCAAAACATTCTTGAAACATTTTCTTTAATATATCTTAACATCCCCCCATTGTTGGACTTGATCACAGATCAGGGATTTGAAATTTGGCAGGCAATGGTCTTCTGGTCATGGATAAGTCTTTTGCAATGTCTGTGAACATCAACACATTTTTTACTACAACCTTTACAAAAAACCCCCAACCTTTTCCTTCAGTTTCTGTGGACTCTTCTTGGATGTTAACAGCTGAAATTTCTGAAAACTTATCCTTTTAAGTGTTCTCTAGCTTGTTGCAAGTCCTAGCTGCAAACAGATCATATGTGTGCAGCCTCCTTAGAATACATTAACATGTTGCTCTTCCAGAAATAAGCTATTAAAATTTTTACTTGAGGTTGCTCTTGCTTTCTGGTTTACTGCAGTGTGGAACAGGTGCCATGGGATGAACTCCATGATGCCTCCTACCTAACATTCAGGCATTCAGAAGAGATTTTGTGGAGAGCTGCCAATCATGTGAGCTTCAGACCTATGACGGGGAGTGATGAGATCACATGAGAGGGAAAGATGAGATGAGCTGAACAGAAAAATTTGTCGTTAGTTTGTGCAGTGGAGGAAAGGCAGATATGAGAAGGTGGGTGGAGGATGTAGGACTGGCTGTACAGACACAGAGTCAAAGAAAAGAGGAAGAGAAGAAGACAGATTAGATAAGGAATCTGGGTGGGAGATGGAGTCAAAAACACATGGAGAGGAAGGGGAAAAATCAACCATGTGTAGAGCCAGAGGAGGGAATTGGGACTGGTTTGGCAGGAAAACTGTGTGGAGAGGGATAGAATGCAAAGCACTAGCATCTCAGTGTGGATAAGGAGCATGTTTTTTGAAGCAAATTTCATCGTGGCCCTAACATACATTCATCAGTTCACATCATAGCGATTGATACTCTTGGAGAGTATAAAATGGAATTTTTTGATGAAGCTAAACCAGAAGATGTGTCCCAGAAAAGCACCTGATGTTCTCCACCAGCTACAGAATATACAGTCCATGGGATCAGACTAGATTCAGTCCCAATGAGGCACCTGAAATTTTGTGGTGTGGATGCTGGGTCTTCAGCACCAGCTCTTTCAGCCTCACCATCCCTTTAGTTTGATTGGTTTACTTGGGGCTGCTATTGGTAGTATGAAGCCTCCTTCTTTACTTTCATGGTCTCTTTTGTCTTGAAGAAATTTCTTTGTAAGAGCATTGGCTCTTTCATTACTGACTTTGCACTGCATTTCCTGAAGATCCATTTTCTTGAGGGGCTGCTTGCTGTATGTCTTTTATGTTTTCTCCAGTGCATGTGTTTGGCTTTGCCCAGATTGCTTTCATTAGGCAGGTCAGCACTAAGTCCAGCAGCAGTGTCTTCTGAAATTATGCCTGATGCCAGAGTGGATGAGGGAAGCCACTGCAGTAAGACTCCAAATATTTTGAGATTTTTAGCTCTTGTGTTCTGCAGTTGTTCCTGGATTATCATTTGTACTTTGGGAGCACAAAGGCCTTCGATCAGAACCAGGGAACCAGCAAATAAGTTCTGAGCAAATACACAGAAAGAAACACTTTTTTATAGACCTGAAATAAACCCTCTGGCCTGCTATAAGAGGAGAGAGGGAAAAAGTCCCAACTGGCCCATATGTGAAGCAGTAAATGGGTCCACCATGGCCCACATGGAAAAATAAATAAAACCTGCTGAATTGGATTGAGTTTAGGAATGTGCTCCTTTATTTTGATCCTGGGGATTAGCTCCCAGTCTTACCATAGCAGGGAGTCTGATCTTGCTCTCATTGAGATCCAAAATCTAAATCCACATTAACACCATAGAAACAGGATCAAACCTTGCCATCTAAAGTAAAAGCAATCCGGGAGCTTAATCAGCAAGTGCTGTGTGTAGTGTGTGCACACATTTGCTGACAGAGTCCTTGGGTGAGAGTGGAGGCAGATGGCTCACATGCTGTTGGGAATCCCTGCCCTGGAAGCAGTGTTAGGACGGAGAGACAAAATCTCACCTGTTTCTCAGTTTTTAAGGTGAGCCTTAATCTGAGCTCAGATGTTAGACTCTAGTGCTTCTGCATGTTCCAGATGATTTTGAGGGTATTTGTTTTCAGCTTTAGACAAAGGTCAGCAATTAACTTTCAAAGACACAGAAATACTGTAAGGGGGGGAAAAAAGGTAATAAAAAATTCTCGGTATAGATTTCAGGGCAGCAATTTCCCCTTATGTTTTCATGAGAGTTCACTGTTTTAACAATGTGGATACTACTGATTTAATGGGAAATGTACAGCATAACCATTTAAAATGGATTTACAGAGCCTTGCATTTCTTTAAGAATATGAATTACATTCAGCCGAGAACTGGAGACCTTTGGAATATGTAGTTTTGGATGCCAGACCTGGCCAAACATAACTATTGTTTCAAAGCTGTCCTGAGGAGGAGGAGGAGGAATCCCTTATGGTCACTTCTGTCCCGTTTCTTCCAAATCCTCATCTCTGTTCAGAAGTCCAAAAATCTCACTTTTTTTTTTTCCTATAATTTACTTCATCTCAAGGAAAGACTGCCCTAGGTCATAACTATCTCAGTCAGGTTACAAAACTCCTGCTGTCAGACTTCTTGACAGGTCTGTGGGCTGCAGAGGTTGACTGCTGCTGTGGTGGTGAGCTTAGTCATCTCTAATGCAAATAAAACACTTTCTGGTAATATTGTCTCTGCCGCAGAGAAACACCAAATTTAGCACCCCCGTGAGAATTTTGGACCATATCAGAGAGTGCTTCGGTGAGGGTGGAATGTCTGTAGTACTGCTGAAGGAATGTGAAGCATCCTGAAAAGGGATCAGCAGGGTCTGCCGGGGGAGCAGAGCTGCCTGTGGGGAGGTGCAGGAAGCACAGCAGGACGGCCCTGGCTGTTCTGGAGAGGAGAGTCCTGCACATGTGTGCACATCTGCAGACCTGGGCTGTGCCCGTGGAGCACGGGCTGCCCTTGGTCCCCCTTCAGAGCAGCAGTTCCCGTATTCTGAACTGGTCATAATCGACTTGGACTCGAGGTTTTGTGCTGTGACTGATGGGTGTTATCAGGATGGGATACAGTTCCCAGCCAAGTAAGGATGGACGGCCCCTCAAACCTGCTTTCTCTCAAATACTGTTGAGCACATGTGAATTCAGTAGTTATTTCCTTACTTTAAAGATATACACACCCACTACCTCCTGGCTATCTTTAGCAATTCCTCTGATGAAAAACCAAGATGCAAAAAGATATTAAGTGCTCAGTAGTTAATGTTTTTTCCAGGACTCCTTAGTTGTATTATTGTTTTACTGTAGTATTTTTCACTCTGGTGGAATACCCAAGTATGAAATTAATAAAGCTCATATTTTATTACATCCAAAATAAATTGTTATATTTAAATGTCCTTCCTAGAAATTGACGATATAAAACCTGTAACATAAGAAGGTGTTTATTTCAGAAAAAATAATTGCAGTATTTGCTTGAAGTATTCTGAACATTTGGCAGGAAATCGAGCTTATGCTAAGGAGATGTAAACCAGAAGCTGATAATTTAGCATCTACTATAAAGGGGTCTGGTTTGAAGTGGAAAGAAACATTTTTCAACTATTCTTCAGTTAAAACTAAACTCAGCTATTCTTCCTCTAAACATTTTATGAGTAATTCCGGAGCCAGTGTATCACTGACCTTCAACACACATTACTTTTTAAATCTGCAAAAAGGAACTTCCTCTGCACAGCCACTGAAGTTACAGTAATTCCATCCCCAAACAGAGCAGGGGGTGCCTGCAGTGGGCACATGTGGCAGGTCCTGCCTCACAGAGGATGAACACTTGGGCCATGATGGAAGTGGGTGACAGCACAGTGATGCTGTCCTCCTTGGATGCTTCTCTCTTCCTTTTGTGGGTGTCCCTGTGGATGCCCTTTTCTGAGAGCACTGCTTTTGCTGGTGTGAGGGTCTCGAGTCTGTTGCTTTGACTGGTAACCCAGTTTGCTCGGGCAAATCACAGGCTTCCTACATTTGAAATGAAAAGTAATAACTTTCTGCCTTTGTAAAATGCACTGAAGTAAGTGTGTTGCACATTTATATATGAAGAGGCCTTTCAGGAAGCCAAAAGCTGTTTTGTATTGACATGTCCTGTTGGGGACTGGTTGGGTTTATAGTTCATTTTAAACTGAGCCTCTTACTGGAAGAAATGATCTTATATGGTAAGTTAGATGCAGACACTTATAACATATACCTTATAGCTATTATATATTTGCTCTTAACTGGTCTGTAATTGGTTAAGGGTTAGTGTTAAGTAGATGATTTATTTCCTGTAAGTCCTGCCACTTATTAAAGTTGTGACCTGCAGCAGGAAATGAGGTGTGGGCAAAATGAGACTGAACAGCTGCAGATTTTTGTAAGGGGGAAGGACTACTTAGCAGATTCCTTATGTCAATTCAGTTATTAGGAAATAAACCCAGGACAACAGAGTGTAAATATGTTCCTAATACATTACTGACATTTCAGTTCTTATTGTTAATAGCAAATTATTTTCCAAGAGCAAGCAAGATTTACAGGTCCATTCATAGAACAGTTGCATGACATAGCAAACAGACTCAGTACACTGTACTTAATAAAATAACATAATATTTTTAATAGAAAAATTGTGAAAGCTGTGCAATATTTTCTTAGACATATTTAACAGTTTTCAGTCTAATTGTGTGATGTACAAATTCCCTGATGAAAGATAACTTCTAAAACAGTTGTTTAATTTTCCTAGGGGAAGAAACTGTGATTGCTGTACCACATGGGAGTCGCAGTGTGAGAATTACCCTGAAAGGACCAGCACACCTTGGTATGACTGAGCTGTTTTATTTATTTATACATAGGCAGAAGATAAAAACAGAACCTTGTATCTGAACTCATCCAAACTTTGGTAATATGGGTAAGGTCATGACCTTGATACCTTGATTCCTCTTCCCATCTTTAATATCCAGCCTGGAGATAGTCCTAGAGAACACTGGAAAGTCTACTTGCTAAAAAGAAATAGAATACACAGTGGTGCTTTCTATTCCTTCTATTTAAACCAATATAAGGTGCCTCGCATACAGTGCACTCTTAAACAGCATGAAAAATAAAATACTTCCAGAGGATTATGTGTGGGATCAATAACCCTTGCATAACTCAGAACCAGATTTCTGCTGAAGCCTCTGACGAGTGATCTAGGTACAAATGAAGTAGGGTGAACAGCTATGGAGTTCCTGTTTCCTTGTCATTCTTTTGGCTGTTACATACCACCAGTGAGAAACAGTTTGCTTTTCTGTCAGACAGTTGGTTTCCAATATTTTCTTATAAGGCTGATGGCAGTGTTTATGGCAATTTCTTTATCCATAGGCCTAGTTTGTGTAAAGAATTAATGGTTTCAGTGGTGAGTGGTGCTGCCATACCAGGCAGTGAAATAAACTATTCACTTAACTTTGAACAATTTTTTATTTGTAGGAGAGGCAGATGTAGTCTGGATCATATAAATAAAAAGAACTTCAGCTCTGAGATATGTAAACAGAAGTAAAAAATGCATTTTGTTTGAAAACTGCCCATCAGTTTGTTTGTTTTCAGAAATATATTGTCGCGTTTTTTCAAAGAAAAAAACTGAAATAAAACTCCCACTTCAGAACAGCTCCAGAGTGACAATGACTTTTAGATATACCACTGATACAAAAAATATACAAAGCTGAGCTTACATTGAAATAAATAATATTCCTTTAAAACTGTTGCAGGGGATGTGTGAAGGAGTGATACTGACCAGTTCAGGTCAGGACTCTTGGACTTTCTTAAGTAGTTCTGCAGAAGGAAGTTGTTGTTTCAGCTTTGTATGAGGAAAAAGTACTAGATTGAGTGGCTCCTGGGGGATTTCTGGAAAGCTCCTGAGGAATGCAGCAGCAACTCAGTAACTAAGTACAGAGTGCTCCTGGCTTCCTACCCAGGGTGGTTCCGTAAAGAAGCTGTGGCTTGGCATTACCTTTGTTAGTTCACTCTCTGGCTGGATGAGAATTGTGAAATGTTCCTTTAACCACTTCCACCAGCACATCTGTTTGCAAATCTGTGAGGATTTAGACATTTTTTACCTAAAATTAAAATTGCAGAGGTGAAAAACAACTGAGAGCTGTTGTGGGGAGAGAGGTGGCAATCGCTTCTGGCTTCATAGCCAGCTCTCCAAGAGCCAATGCTCCAGGGTTGCTTCTCCACCATCCCCACTGTATGTGTTCGTGGGGGTTTGTCACTTAACAGGAGATACCAAACGATCCTTTGTCTGCAACTTCATTGACTTCAGTGTGAGTGTGCTGGTATAATTAAAGCCAGAATTTTAAAAATAATCACCTATTTTTACAGGTTCCATTTGTCAGAGATGTTTTTCCTGGCTTGCAAGAAGTTGAATTTAACAGGTGAAGCAGGGACTACTCATTGTTAAGATTTTATACTGCCTCCTGTTGCCAGTATATATTTGTCCTTCAAGTACAGTCAGCAGCAATAGCAAAAACTTGAAGAGCACTATGGAGTGTCTGGCACTTTTCCCTTCATCTTGTGTTCTGTGGTGCTTCATCCTGGGTTTATGATCTGGTCTTGTTCCAGGAAAGCACAGCTGCTGGACTAATCAAAAATGGAAATGTGGTTGGAGATGTAGCACATAACAGATTTGAAACAAATGCTCTGAGCATTGTTTTGCAACCAGTTTGAGTGAGGAGTGTGTTTCTCTGTAGCTGGTTAGATTAAGTACTTTGTTTGTGTCTATGGGCACTTTAAGACAGGTAACAGATTCATCAGAGAGCCAAGATGTTACTTCGGGTTTTTAACAAATAGGACCCCCCTGTACTTCTGCCTGCTTGGGTTTGGTGAAAGATTTGGTGGAAAATAACCAAGTAATTAGCACAAAAATGGGTCTGAATAAAATGTTTCATTGTGTTGGTTTTGTTTTTGATTTGGACTGTATTATGGCTTTTCTGGTAGTTGTTTTAAGAGCATTAAAATCAAAAGAAAGACGGAAAGTTCCCTGAAATTAATCCTCCAGCAGAAGAAACAGGAAAACCAGAAGCTAATATTTTTACAAGTGGCTAATGCTAGATAACTGAGTTCGTGAACTTAGGAAGGTTAGACGTTACTAAAAAGAGCTGAACCTTTTTTCCTTTTGTCAATTTTTTCTCTGTTCACAGTGATTTGCATTAGGTGACAGCACTTAGCTGGGGGTTTGTGCACTGCTCTTTGACAGATGCTCAGTGTTGCTTGTTGCTTTTTGAGAAGAATGCCTGTTTTGTTTTGTGCTACCTACAAAGGAATCTCACAGGAAAGAAGCAGCATTTGGGCAGCACCATGACTTGCTCTTTATTGCACTGGGAGCAGGAGCTGTTTCCCTGGGAACTCTTCATGCATTTCCCTACACAGTGAGGTACCTGCAGTGGGTTTCCTGTGCCACACTGCCCTTCTCCTTCCTGCCACCAAGAGTATGGGAGGCTTCAGCCACAGGGTTTTTATCCACAGATGGGCAAGGCATTTTCCATTTTTGTCAAGGCAGGGGAAGTAAGTAAACACGGACAGTTATAGGTCTTTGGCACTGGTGATTGTCCTGTTAGGCACAGAAACAGGTGAGCACTCAAGAGAATTCCCTGTCCATATGACTCTTCACATCTGGAGCCTCAAGGAAATGATTTAGGACGGGGAAGCTTACTCCTGAAGTCAAACATCCCAGGTCTTTAGTATAACAGGACCCTGAAAAACAAATAAGTATTGGGTGAATTCTTCTCTAAACCTTATCTGGAAACCAGTTGATCAAACCTTTGATTCCAGTTACTGCTCTGAAATCAATAAGTAAATAGTTTTTGGGGGAGGAATTGTTCCCTAATAAGCATAATTATGTTATGTGTGTGTTAAATACACTGAATGCTTGGTTTCACTCTGTTTTAGAAGCCTGTGATGACAAGCACGAGATACTACTGAGCAAGAAAGTATTGCAGAGGTTATCCACTGAGCTGTGGAATAGCTCCTCATCTCCCTGTGTGACACAGGGAAAATCTGAGCAACTGTTCTGAGCTTCAGTGGTGTGACCTCCAGAGGTACAGGCCATGGCTCTGTAGCAGGACCTTGCAAATAAACACATGATGTGCATCCACATCTAATGTAGCTCTAATGAAAACGTGTGTCAGCTCTCAGGGAGTCACTGTGTTGTTTATGCTGAATAATATTCTTGATTTCTGCTTAGAAGAACATAAAAAAAAATTTTTTTTAATTAAGAAAATTAGTAAAGAGAGTCTTCAGAAATGCAGCTCAGGTCACCAAATAAACGTTTTCATCATCTTTTTGCACCAGCTGGATGCTTTGCCTTGTAATCTTAAATGCTAATTTCAAAGGGGTCCTGTACTCCTGAGGATCTTACCGAATTTATTTGGAGTTGGAAGATTTCAGATGTGCTGATTTTGCACTTATTCAGCAAAATGAGACAATAACAGGCACCACGCTTTATTATTTACTGTTAAGCAGTGTAAGTTTGGGATCAAGGTGTGCAGAAGCTAAATCCAAGACTACTGAGTTCCATATATTTTACAGGGTTATTTTGTGATGCAATCAGGAAAGAAAACTTCCATAAATGTGACAAATATGTACTAATACGTACATATGTGTACATATTAGTAGATGTACTAATCATCTAAATAATTAGTAATTTCATTACTAATATGTACAAAACATCTAAACACTTGTTTTTTCTGGGATTAATTTATATCTCTTTGTTCCTAATAGAAATGTGTTGGACAGTGGGGCACATTGAATCCCGGAGATTTATGTTTTCTCTTTGACAGTGCATTTTATTCACCACTAGATTCATACCATGTGATTAACATAAAGTCATTTCCTAGAAACAAATCCTTCCTGAAACTTCTTTCCAGCCATGTATGTGATCTTTGTTATACCTATGAGCACAGTGGAACCTATGCTTAGAAGCTTGGGATAGTGGTGGTACATTTTCAAGGAGTTTAATACATTCTATAATTTCTTCATTCTCTTTGTTGGGGGTGCTCCAGAATGCATGTGTATTTAAAAAATATGAAGGAAGGAAATCATGGTGGATTGCAGCATTCAGAATATGTTTTCAGTGCAGGTAAAACCAGATGCTTTTAACTTAAATGGTCTAGCCTGACTTAGGTAACTTTTGTTTAAAGTACCAAAAAAGGCAAGGTAGTGGGAGAAAGAGGGTATTTATAGCTCATCAAAAGATTCCTTTTAGCTTGCTTTGAGCTCATCTGAGATTCATGCTTTTCCCATGCAGTGCTCTGGTAGATTGTAACCAGACCAGTGCATTTCAAGCCATGCATCTTGCTCTGCCTCTACGCTGTATTATACAGAGCCCAAAATTCTACCTTCGTTATGAATATTGTCCTTTAGCTTTGTCCACTTACAGTTCAGTCAGTTTGCTGGAAGTGATTTAATCTTAAAATGCTTCATCTGTCTTCTGGAGGTTGTGGGCCGTTAGTTTAATCTGTTTCCAAGGAGCAGAGAACAGTTCAGAAAGGGTTTTCATCACCACCTGTTGTGGGAAAGGGCCCTCCCTCCCCCCGGCAGGGCTGCAGCTGCCCAACTCCTGGCCCTGCTTTTTCCTCACATGGGAAATGCTCAGAGTCGAGTTAATGGGCTTGGTACAGTGATACAGGTATTGAGGTGAGTGTCAGGTGGGTTTGGCACCATTCAGGCTTCTCTGGAGACTGATTGCTCAGATTGCTTGGCTTTGGAATTGCATGGAAGTATGAGGTATTTTTCTCTATATTGATTCTGTCAGTTTTCAGTTTCTTTCAGCTTTTGCTGCTCGATCTATTGCTTATACCAAGTGTTACAGAGCACTTGGTGTAGGAAAAACTGTCTCAGAAGTGCTTCTGGTGTGCAAGAATAGTGTGTTCAGACAGATATTCCTGTGTTGACTTGTCTTGCAATTATCTATCAGCCTATAATCTGAAGCAGTTAATATTCTCACAGGCACTCTGGGTGTGTTTTTAATGCACATATGCAGCTGGTACTTGCAAGGCAAAGTTGTAAACGTTGCTTTCTGGCTTTCTTGAAAACCAAAACCTGTTTAAGTTTACTAATTGCATGTTTCTTCTTTAGTTATAGAGTCAAAAACACTACAAGGAGAAAAGGGAGAGCACAGTTTCAATGCTCCTGGAACATTTGTCATTGAAAATACAACTCTTGAATTTCAGAAGAGTACAGACAGGGAAATCATAAAGATCCAGGGACCTCTTGGAGCAGATTTCATTATCAAGGTGGGCTGTGTGAATGTACAAATATACAAAGTTATTGCAAGTACATGCAGCACAGTGGTGGCTGTCCCTCAGGTTGTAGCAATACAACAAAATATTTTAGCTAGCAAGTAAGAAATCCTGATTACAGTCCAGAGATCATTTATGCTAAGAAAATCCAAACAAATTAAAATGTTATGACATTAATGTCTTTTGTGTGGCAGAGAGTAGCACAAGATCTTTAATGGTAAAAATGGCCCGGATTTTTGTTTTAAATATTGCTGGAAGAGTAACAGTGACCCTGTTCAGTGGATTGAGCTAATCCAATTGCAGACTGCCACCTACTGAACCTGAGCACTGCTTCCAGCAGCACCCTACGATCTCCCTCAGACATTGCTAACCCAGCCACTGACCATTTCTAGTCCTTTTAAAATTCTCAGATCACTTACAGACTTCTTTCTGCAGCAAATGTTAAAATTTTTGCTAACAAAGAGATAAACCAAAAGAATACAGTTAGGAACTTTGCTATTCAAGGATAAACAATCAAATGGTCACATGAATACCTTGAATAATTTGAAAAACAAAGCAACATTCAAAACTTTGACTATTGGGAACTTAAATTTAATGGCTACTCTAGACTTTCTAGAGTTTTTATGTCTGTTATCATTTTACTCTGCACTGTTATTATGGATGAGCTGTGTTTTGAAATGCCATGAGCAGTTGAGTACAGTGTACACGTGTGTTGTAATGGAAATTTCTTCAGACCAGGTACTCTGGACCAAAAGAGAGTGTGGTTCAGTTCTTCTTCTATCAACCCATCAGTCATCAGTGGAGACAAACAGAGTTCTTCCCCTGCACAGTGACGTGTGGAGGAGGTAAGTAATGGCAATTCTTCAGGAGTGATAACAGCTGAAGATTAAAAGGGGCTGATTTACAACCTTTGTTCTGCATTTTTATTGATTAAATGTTTGTGTTTCTTTGCGCACTGGTAATTCCTCAGCAAAGTAAATGGCAGAGTAGCTGCTAAGTAGGTTGGCTAAGCTGGTATCAGCGTAGGGGTTTTTACATGTTGTTACTGGAAGTCCTATTTTTCCATAAAGGGTGGTGATTTGATAAGAGCATTGACTAAGAAATAAAAATATGACATTCAAAATGAAAAATTGAAACACATAATGGGTATTTGGGGAAAGTAAGCAAAGAAACACAATGAGATTTTAAAATAAGAATAATCAGGAGATGAAAGAAGCTATTTCTGGCCTCAGTAGTATACGTGAGGGAGAGTTTTAGAACATTTAGTTGAGAAATTAGTTATACTGAAAGCAGAATAAGTAAATAGAATTTAAAGGACATCTGCTATCAGTACCTTTGGCTGTTTGATCTTAGACATTCAGTCCTGGTGGTAGCTGGAGCAGCACATGGAGTGCTGTAGCATCTACTCCTGGTTTAAGCACTGCAGCTTAGATGAAGTGTAGCTCTGCTCTGCCACAGCTAGCCCAGCCCAGCCCACTGCTTGTCATGTCTGGTTCTGCAAAAGAAGAGTGAGCTCATGGTGGGAGGAGTGTTTGACAGTGCAGATAGAAGTTTCCCTTCAGCCAGCATTTCCCAGGTCACCTGGAAACCAGACCGGGATGCTGGTGATACCGATGCAGGGATTTTCTGGAGAGTGCAAATATGGTTTAAATAGTTACTTGGGACATGAATAAAGAGAGTGAGAGATGTTTAAAGTACAGGCAGAGTCTGGGGATCTCTTGACGGACCATCCGTTTTGGCACTAGTGCCTCCCTGTAATCTGAAATGCAGACAGTGTATGTGTGTGATAGGCAGTCCCACAGGAAACTACTGTATCTTACGAGATACTTGGCCTCATGAAGTGTGATTCTTGCTGGAACTGTGAGGGGCAATGCATATCCTCTGATGATTCCATCACACTGTGTTTATAATTTTTTTCCTTAACCTGTCTGACAAGGGAAGAAGTATAAAGCATCACAGTTACTTTTGAGGACTGCATGTAAACACTGGATAGCTCAAGGGATGTATTTACCTTCAAAGGTATTGGCGCAAATCCAGCCTTCTTCAGACTGCTGTTATGGTTTGAAAATTATAGCTACATGTCAGTCTCTTTGAAATTATCCAGGGTTTTCAAAGCCCTGCTTTGTAGCTGCTTGCCTATAATATAAAACTGGTACCTTTATCAGAGGGGCTTGGCACTCCTCAGGGAGGACAGGAACTGAAGAAGCACGAAAACTGAGCTGCTCAGTTGTGACAGCAGTAGTGTGAGGAATGGCATGCTACTGAGCATGCAGGGAAGTTGTATTGCAGCTGCCTGGCTTTAACCTGTTACCTTAAAGTGGATTTAGTGTCCAGATTGTCTGTTTGGCATCTGGTACTGGCAGTAAAAGAATGGATGCTGCTTCTGTCTTTAATTCTGTAATCTCCATGTGTTGGAAGGGGTATCTCAGAAAGCACAGTCAAGCTTGTATGAGTAGGATTGTTTAAAAACCGTTTCTCTTGTTTGCAAGTGACATATTTTCTGGGTCCTTTCAGTACTTACAAGAGCTGAAACACAGATGCTGTGAGCACTGGAACTGCTTAGTTCTTTATGGTTATCACTCTCATGCATGATGACACTTTGGATCAGCCAAGAGACACACAACTGAAGCCATTGATATATGATACTCAGCATTTTCAGTAGGCACTGGGACTTGTGCTATTAGTTTGTTGACTTGGTTTGATTTTAATTCTTGTGGTTTAAATCTTTTTTTTCTTTGCACATACCAGAACATCCTTCTTCTCTCTTCAGTTTAAGTCCAAGTAAGATTTTTTGAATGAGTCTTTTTTTCTTAGCCAAAAAATCAACCTAGTGGTTTATAAAACTCAGACCCCTTCTTGCAACGAGTCTCCACACATATTTTATTATTTGTTTTCCACCAAGTAGTTAGTTCAAGTTTTCTGTTGTTGGCTCTTCAACTAGGAATGTTCTTGAACCTATTTCTTGGTTTTCTACAGTTCCTTAGCAAAGTTTTTGGATCTCATCTTCAATTCCTCTGGCTTTCTGTCTCAAGTATTTATTTCTTTTAGCATGAATGACTGTGTAATATAGCTCTCCAACATACTGGTAACTCCTCCTTGGAGGAGGGCAGTTATAAGTTGTGGAACATGTACTGGAACCATATGGCTTCATAGTTTTGCCTTGTGACTGGTGAGCTGGTGCAGTACCAGTATTCCTGCATCATGAGGAAATATGTGTGACTTTACTTTTACACTTAGCATATTAGTAGAATAAAGTGCTGGAAGCTCATCTAGCGTTAAAACAGGTTAATATAATTATTATGCTGAATTGCCTTAAATGAAAGTCTGGTCATGCATTTCCTGCTTAATTAAGTTCCTGCTCAAGTTTCCTTGTTTAAAAGCAAACCAAAAAAGAGTAAGACAAAAAATTAAAGCTGTTTTAGTTTATCTCCATGACAAAAATTAACTTAGCTTCTGCCTTAGGTTATCAGCTCAATTCAGCTGAGTGCGTGGACATCCGTCTGAAGCGTGTTGTTCCTGACCACTACTGTCATTATCATCCAGAAAACAAGAAACCAAAGCCCAAGCTGAAAGAATGCAACATGGATCCCTGCCCATCTAGGTCTGTATGGCAAATAAATTTGTGTGTGACATAGGCAGTTACTAAGGAAGAAGCAACTGTGATTACTTAAATTTCAATTCTTTTTATCTATAAGGCTATTAGATCTGGTTTGGTTATTGCATGTGTTAAAGGCTGATACCTCTGCCAGTAGATTCATGGTGCTTCAGTGCTGCAGAATAGATGACTTTGCTTACACAGAGATATTGTAAATACCAATTTGTTCAAGGGCTAATTCTGCTTTGTCTATTGCTGAGTAGTACAGCACTAATATGAGGATCTTGTGAGGATGTGTGAGGAGGACAGAGGGTTTGCCTTCTTTTGGATTTATTGATGCTGCCATTCAGAATGTCTCAACAGCCAGACAGAAGCTCTGGTCAGTGCAAGTTTTGCACAGGCTTTAACTTGGTTCATTCATTTGCCCACCATAAAAGTTTGATTCTTCATTGGTACTGTAGTGTTGACAATTTAATAATTAAAGCTTGGGTCTATTTGATTGGGTTTTTTAAAACTAGGAATTAAAAATAAAAATCATTCAAAGTAAATATCGTTGTGGTACAAATGCCACAGGATATTAGTGCCAAATTGTAAAGGCTACAGTACACATAAATTGTATTGAGTTGCACTACAGTATTTTAAACTAACTTTTGGATTGTCTGGTGAGGTTTCCTGGCTGTGCTAAAGAATCTTAAAATAACATCACAGTATCAAGTCCCAGAACCTCACATTAATATGCCAGCTGGCTGAGCTAGAGTTATATGCAAGAAAAGGAAACACTCTCAATGGATTTCATTTCCTATAGCTAAACTGTCCATTTCCTTTCATTCCTGCTGAACGTAATCGTTGATAGTGACCTCTAACAGTTATAGATGTGCAGACTTTCAAGATTTTTTCCTGGAGAGTTGATCACTGTATGAAGCAGAGCGACATCAGTAATGCTTGATGGCAATAGGTGCCAAACGTTCCAAAGCTGGAATGGGAAAATTAGGGGAAAGAAAGGGTGTGATTATATTTTACCTTGCAAATTTACTTTATACAGCCAGGAAAAGGAAAGTACTACTGGATATAATACTCTATTTCTTAGCATTTGAAGTAAGGCTTTATGCCTGCTCTATGCTATGCAGTTCAAATGAACAGCTCTAGAAGGGTCCTAAGCAGCATTCAGGACCTATGTAGGAGAAATCCTGTGATGCATTTATTTCACTGACACTCATGTCCCTCAGCAGTCTTTTTTACAGATAGAAGTAGGTGAATATTTTCTTGTTAATGAAGTAACACAGACCTAAAGGGTCACTGATAATAAATTTCTCTGCTGTAGTCTTTCTCATTTAATATTTTATGGTGGTATGAAATAGAGAAACTGTATGGTGAATAGTTCTTTATCCATGCAGAAAAGGTAAGATTATACAAGACGTAAGGTTTGCCATAAGGCTCATGTGTAATGAAGTAAGAGTCCTTCATTTCACATTGGGAATTGCTTACTTCAAGCATGATCACACAGAAGTATGTACTTGATGTACAGTCTTGGGTATGAGAAATAATGATGCAATATTTATTTTTTTTGACAGTGATGGATTTAAAGAAATCATGCCCTATGATCACTTCCAGCCACTTCCTCGGTATGTATAATCAGCATAGCATATGTGTCAGCTTTAGCACAATTTTCACTCCAAATATACTGTTTTAGTGCTAAGATAATGGAACATCTTTTGATTTTTTTTTTTTTTTTTTTTTTTTGCTATACAGGAGAGCAAGCTCACAACAGTCCTCTAAACATTCCTGAAGCTTGTGATTTATTTTAGTGTGCTCTGGATGATTAGCTTAACAGTCAGAGGTTAATATGCAGCTCTTGAAAATACCAGTGTGAAGTCTTTAAAATAAACAGTTGTCCCACTCAGCCTTCTCTGGCTGTAGTGCTGAGAAGAGCATCTTCAAACTGCGTGTATGAATTCTTCTCTTTTATTTTGACAGTGTGTGAGATTTTATAGAACAGATCTCTCTATGTACAGAATTCTGAAATTTTTTTTTCTCATGAGAGGTCTGATCCTTCTCCTCTTTTAGATCCACAGTCTATTTATTGACATCAAAGATGACATGTCACTTTCAAGATACTGAATTGTTGGAATATCTTTTGCTTTAAAATAGGTCATTAGAGCACAGTTTGTTACTTTTTTTTTTAACACCTGAATCAATTACAAGGATTTAAAACTTCTTAGATGTTTTACAAAGAATGTTAGGATTAAACAGTATTGAGTCACATTTGCTTTTAATGTAAAGAATTATAGTTGATGAGTTAGTTGCATATTTATCTGAGTTGAACCTCTGCTTTATTATGTCATGTAATGAATAATGTGTATTTTTCTAAAGAAGTAAAGATATGAAGTAATAAGAATGAAATCATAGACTTGCACAGCTCAGTGGAGCTACTGATTACAGCTGATATAAATGTCATAGTTTATTTCTGTAGCAATTTGTCCTTGTGGATCTGCTGTCCTGTGAGGTACTTTGGCTTTCATGCATAGATGGGGATTTTTTTCCTCTACAGCTTTATCCTGTAGGGTTCTCTAATTATATTCTGTGTCTTTCCATTTCTTCTGCCAATTCCTTTGTACTCAGGTCTCTCCTGGAACTCAGGTTAATGTATTTACAGGAGTATTTCGTCTTCTGAACCACTTAGGGCTGGAGACCACTTGGAAGAGAAATTTAATCCCCCTTTCTGTGCTTTACTGTGCTCAGCACGTTTGCATGACATTGTGGTGAGATAGATTATGTCTATGATAAAGCTGTGGGCAGGTTCTCTTATTTCAAACACTGAGAACTACAGACAGAGGCCCACCTCATTTCAGCACCTCGGTGTGTTCTGTCAGAAGGTATCATGGTGTTCCTGGGTGATGCTTTGGGGTAAGGGCTGTAAAACAGCAGGCAGCCAAGCAGGAAGGAGAGAGGAAGCAGGCTGTGTTGTACTGAGAGGGCTCATGAGGAAACACCACAAAGATGTAGAAACTCCTTTTCTTGCAGGAATTTCTGAAAGAAAACAGCAGCTTAAAGTTTGTTTATCTGTGTCAGGAGGTGACTCTGGTCCAGTGTGGGTGCAAGTTTTGCTTCAGTGCAGCAGGATTTGTCTGTGCTGTTGCCTGGCAAGGAACTGGAATGCATTACCCTGTGCTGGCTCTGTTTCCTTTTCCTTTTTCCTTTTCCTCTTCCTCTTCCTCTTCCTCCTCCTCCTTTTCCTTTTCCTTCTCCTCCATCTCCTCCATCTCATCTCCTCCATCTCATCTCCTCCATCTCATCTCCTCCATCTCATCTCCTCCATCTCATCTCCTCCATCTCATCTCCTCCATCTCATCTCCTCCATCTCATCTCCTCCATCTCATCTCCTCCATCTCATCTCCTCCATCTCATCTCCTCCATCTCATCTCCTCCATCTCCTCCATCTCCTCCATCTCCTCCATCTCCTCCATCTCCTCCATCTCCTCCATCTCCTCCATCTCCTCCATCTCCTCCATCTCCTCCATCTCCTCCTCCTCCTCCATCTCCTCCTCCTCCTCCATCTCCTCCTCCTCCTCCATCTCCTCCTCCTCCTCCTCCTCCTCCTCCTCCTTTTCCTTTTCCTTTTCCTTTCCCTTTTCCCTTTTCCCTTTTCCCTTTTCCCTTTTCCCTTTTCCCTTTTCCCTTTTCCCTTTTCCCTTTTCCCTTTTCCCTTTTCCCTTTTCCCTTTTCCCTTTCCATTTCCCTTTCCTTCCTTTCCTGCGTCTTGCATGCTAACCCAGGACTATTCTTGCAAAGCAGGCTGAAAAGCAAAGTACTGGGTACATGCTGGAGCAAAGCTGCACAGGCTCCTTCCCCTTGACCAGCATCCTACATCACACCTCCTACATAACACAAGGGCCTCGTGGAGGCTGCCTTGCAGTCCTGTGGTGTTTACCACTGCTTTCCTGTCCACACGAGGAAGTTGTGGGAAAGTCGTGGTGCACACCACAAGACCTTGAAAGAGTTCTCCTGTGGCTAGAGTTGTAAATGCCCCACTGAAATATTTTTACAGATGGAGAATTCTTTTGAAATAAATAGAAAAAATTTCCCAGGATGAAAATTTTCTTTTAAAGCTTTTGGAATGCCTCCATTTATTTCAGACTTGTTGGACTGTTGAGGATCCCTTGACAGCTGTGGGTTCTGGAAAGTATCTCCTTGACTGCTTGCCCAAGACCCCCCTTTTCCCCAGTAGCCATGGACCTCACTCCATCTTGAAAATGCTTGTGGGAGTATGGGATCTGGAGTGTGTTTGAAACTGATGAGATAAAGAAAAACAACTATAAAACTTCATGCTGTAAATGCTTGCAAGCCTTATATTACACATAGCACAGTGAGCCTTACATATATAAATCCATGAGCTGCTAATTCATTAAATAGTTAATTGCTCTTTAGTTCCTGATTTTTTTTAAAGAAAATTACTTAAGACTGGCCATTTATTTAAGTCAAAGAACAGTGTAACTCTTGCTCTTCAGATGTGTTTTGTTATTGTGATGTGATATCAGTATCTCAGCACACAGCTTTATTCAGAATGTTTTTGAGTCTATACTCCATGGCTAATGTCCCATGGCTTGCTCTGTGTTTCATACTCATTCTTCTGTTCAGCTTAAGCATGATTAATATGTTTTTGTAGGCAGCTTAATGAATTGCTTAAAATAGGAAATGTCCTTGATTTACCTGCTGCATCATAAAAAGTAGGTTGCTTAAATTTGCCTTTGATTTATAGGCCTTTGCTTCATTGACTCTGATATTATGACTTCCTTTATGATAGCCAAGTTGCTCTTGATTAATTGATTTGGTGGGATATTGCAGTACTTGCCAAGTCCATTGTTCATAAGGGATATAATTATTTTCATGATGCTTTCTGCAGTTATAATAGAGGTAAGGTTTAACTAACAAGACACTGATGAACCATAAGATGTATTGCAGGACTCAATAATTTCCAAGGGCTTGGCTTTGATTTGGGAGGGTGATGGAAAGAAAGCAAGAGATAGGAGGTGAAGGGTGAGGAGATGTTGTGTGGAGGTCATTGGAACCCATAGACAAATGCTTTGAGAGAAGCTTGTTATCTCTAAATGTGACAGGAGCAGGACATTATTGAAGTTAGGGTTTTTTGAGAGGTGATTGCTTAAATGTACATTCATGCTAAGAGATCAATGCAACTGAGTTTGTAGCCTAAAAACCTCCATGTCATTCTCACTTCAGATGGTGCAACATTTTCCATCTTTATTGTAGTTAGGTCTAAGGTTGAGAATAGATGTCCATTTTGAGGATATTTCTTCCCAGCTGATTGTTTGTTATCTCTCTGTTGGAGGCTACTACTCTGGAGGTCTGCTGCAGGCTTTTTTAATCTTAAATTTTCATTAACCTGTGCATTGCCCTGCTGCAGGAGGAGTCAGCTGAGTTAGCCAAAGCAGCTGAGGTGGATGAGCAGCTGCCTTTTGCTGGAAGCAAGCTGGAAAGTGTGAATACAAGGTCATTCAATGGCATTTTAATGAGGGTGGAAAACTCTTGCAGAGCTGCAGTGATGACCAGCCAAATGGTACCTGCCACAATTTAATTTTGTCACAGTCCTTATGGATGAAGGCAGTTTGATATGAAATTGCTGGGTTTACCCAAGGTATTAGAAATCCCATAAAAATGCCTTCATGAACATGTTTTTAAGGGTAGTCTGAATGATGTGGGCAGTGATGAGCCACTGTAAGTAATAACAGCCTCAGTCAGGACAGCCAGATTTGTCTTTGTCTTCAGACTTCATAGGGTCTTAAATAAGGGGCTTCTTGGCCTTTGACAATGATAATAAGGGTCTATGTGATCACGTAAATTGTCAAAAATATTCTATTTAGATGATTTAGACTATTTGCAAGTAAATTCATTCCAGTAATCAGACTCAGTATATTCACAGTTTCTTACTTATGTATGAGAATAAGAGTTTCAGTTATGTTTTGAAATATACTTACACTGGTGGTTCTGTTTTTCTTCTGATTTTGCACATGAATTTAAGCCTGGAATAATGCAAGGTAGGTCTGTCAGTTAATGTATTTGTGCATGGTAAGAATCCAGCAACCAAACTACCAGTGAGTTTTAATTGACATTTAAGGTTGGATGAAATATTTTGCATTTTTAATAGAGGTTAGTGGAATAAGAAAGAGTCTTATGAGGTTTTTTTTTCCAGGTGGGAACATAACCCGTGGACTGCATGTTCAGTTTCCTGTGGAGGTGGCATTCAGAGGAGAAGTTTTGTGTGTGTAGAGGAGACCATTCATGGAGAGATACTGCAAGTGGAGGAATGGAAATGCATGTATGCCCCAAAGCCCAAAGTCATTCAGACCTGCAATCTCTTTGATTGTCCTAAGTGGGTGGCAATGGAGTGGTCTCAAGTAAGTTGAAAAGTTAATTTGGACCTTTATTCTTATTTTCTAAAGAAAGCCTCTGGTCCTGTGTTACCACATATTTATTAGCACAGGACTGTTAGAAAAGTGTAGCAGTGAAAGATAATCAATAGTACTGGGACAAGTTTGCTCTAAGCAGTTCTGCCTGATAATCAAAACATTAATGTGTCTGTGTGGAGAGGAATGCCTGTAGAATTCCTTATGCCTATTGAATTCCTGCTTTGCATGGAGGAGAAGTTAGAGGTCAGGCCCCTTTGCAGTCAGGTCATTTATGTCTCAGTTCTTGATAAATGTAGTATTTCACTGGCTATAATAGTTAAAGGCATGTCTGTCAGGGGCTGGCAAGTCTGCAAGGCAGATTTTCCAGCATTCTTACCTTTCATTATAGTAACAAAAGCATAAGCCAACTTCTCCTGGCTGTAGTTATCTGATACAGTCAGATAGCTCAGCACTCCTGTAATTCCTTAGCTCATCCAGATGACATCAGTGACACAAGAGTGTCGAAAATGCAGCTCCCCTGACCGAGCTTTAAGTGAAAATGACCACTGTGAGGAGTGCATTCTCAGTGCATAGCCACTTCTGTTTCACACCACTGCCAATCAGATAAGCCTCACAGAACCCCAAGAAAGCACTTGCATTCCCCAAAACTTAGACGTTTCTTTCCAACATCAACTTTTTCCGTACTCACCTCGCAACGCAGGGACAAATTTCTGTGGGAAAACTTTAGTGAGCACCTCATTGGTGCTTGCAACATCCTTTTGAGCAGTGTTTGCAGAGGCAGTGGAGAAGCAGGGTGAGCTGGTTGTGCTGTCTCCCGCAGTGCACCGTGACCTGTGGCCGAGGTTTGCGGTACCGCGTCGTGCTGTGCATTGACCACCGCGGGCAGCACGTCGGGGGCTGCAATCCACAGCTCAAACTGCACATAAAAGAGGAGTGCATCGTGCCAATACCGTGCTACAAGCCAAAAGGTAACTGCAATTTTATCTGGGTCTCTTATTGTTTTGCATTTTTGTTCAGAGAATTAAAAGCCCCTGGTAACCTTTTTCAGAAATGCCAGAAGCTGGAATTTACTGGGACTTTTTTCAGTTTTGGCAGAAACAAGCACTTTAATTATTGGTGCTAGGAAAAGTGCACTGCTGATATTTTTTGCTGATAATATGGCCAGACTGCCATGAGGGGAATGCGCCAACTAAATCTATATAGTCTGGTCAAATTGGGAAAACCAGAATTAATGAGCTTAGCACAGCAAGGAGGAGTTGTTCAATAATACTTGAAATGGGAATGAACCTCCATATGCATCACCTGGGATCTTGTTTGTTTTCATTAAATATGTCAGCATTCTCAGTGTGATCAGCAGCTCATCAAGTTATAATCAAACTACTTTCCTTTTTCCTTCTCCATTTCTGCATATTTAAAATGAAGAACGGAGCTCAAGCAGCATGATGAAATTTTCTAGTAAATTTTGTTTTATTATCCAGTATATCTACAAAAGCATCAGATCAATAAGCAACGTAAGCTGTGAAGTTCTGAGGTGACTAATAATAACATCGATATGTTGCTTTGATTTTGGAGGAATTACTGAATGTTTTGGGTTTTGTTCCTCTACCAGAAAAAAGTCCTGTGGAAGCAAAATTGCCATGGTTTAAACAGGCCCATGAAATGGAAGAGACTGTAACAGTGTCAGAAGAGCCAACGTAAGTACACTGCCTTTTACAGTGAAGAGACATTTCCAGCGTGTTTTGCAGATCTCTGGAATGATTGTTGCTATGCAGTTTGCTTTGACAGTTGGTCCTCCATGGGAGAGGAGTCGTCTGGTGAGCTGTTCCTAATTTTACATCTCAATAACTTTGCTTCTGGAGCTCCTGTTCTGGATGACACAGAGCACTATTACAGTGCCCCCATATCATTCAGGAATTCAAAAGGATCTTAATTTAGCCTAATGAAGCCCTAATTAATGCATGTGGAGGTGTTTCAGCAGATATAAATTAAACAATTTTAGTTTTATCCTGGTCATAGCTGTTACCTCAAGAGTGCAGTGGTGGTATTAAAACTTAAGAGGTACTTTGTAGGGTTGCCAGGATTTCCTTGGGGGGTGAGACCAATGCATAAAGTGAGAAAAACCTGCTGATCTCTGTGCTTAGCTGCATCAGTGGGGGTAAGTTGTGCTATTTTACATGTGTAGATGTGTGAAATAACATCTGGATTTTGTGAGTCCCCTAAAAACTGATGAGGTTAAGCCTTGCAAGTCCTGGGGATGAAAGCATAACTTAAATCCAGCTACAGTTGTTCCTGACCCTTGTATGTTATGGCAGCCACACAGTTCCTTATATCCCCTGTGTACTTTTCATACACACACACACACACATATATTTATATGTGTAATATATTCAATATATAGACATTAAAGTATTTAAATACTTTGTTTACAGTGAGATTTTGAACAATATTTTATTGTGCTTTGCTGAATTCTGCACTCATTTGTAGTAATGTCAATTTGAAATAATTTAGATGATCTTAATGATATTACTCTGGATTTATATTGCTCTGATAGCAGAGTGTGCCTTATGCTTATTTTTCTTCTTCCATCAAGCTATTCCTGATTTTTGGCACACATGCAGCAACAGGTGTGATCATGAGTAATAAAATCTTTACACCTGCAATGACTCACAGAAGAAACCTCTTGCCAAACAGGTGTTTATATAGTTATGGTGACTGTAGTTTAAACTTTTCACTTCTCTAGCCTCTCAAGTCAAGTGTCAACCTACTGTGAGGGGTTATTTCACTCTCCAGATCAGTGGCCCTGAATTCAGGCAGGGTAGTAGCAAAGATATAAAAACAAAGTGTGATTGTCCAAGGGGGTGATGCAACTAAATGTGCCTTTTAAGTGTCAGGATGGCCAAATGAAGGTATATGAGGTCACTTCTAGAGAGGATTCAGCATGAAGCCATAATGAAAATTATCTCTAGCATTACAAAACCCTGCTGTGGCAGCCATGAGCTAATGCACTTCCTGGGTTTTTAGGATCCTTCAGCATCAGTCTGACAGAACAAATGGAGGACTGGCAGGGACACAGCATTCAGAGGATATGTAGAATATAATAGAGCTCAGACAGAAACTTTGTCGTGTGCTGCCTTGTGCCTTGTCCTGACAGTGAAAGCAGTTATTCATCCTTCCTAGCTGTGACCCATTTATTCCACTGTAGCCTTCTCTTCTTCACTTTGATGTTTTTCATCTTTTATTCATGATCCTCATCCTGTCCTTAGACTTTCCTTCACAATTTCCAGAAGCATCTTCACCTAAGTCTAAAAGGTTTCTCCAGCCACGTCTTACCAGTGACTCCTCTCCATCCCCTCTGTACTGAGGGGCTGCTGAGGTGCTGTGCCTTCCCTGTCGGGGCACTCTGGCCTCTCCTGGGACCCAGCTCTAACACTGGAGCCAGATTCCCCATTAGTTTCATTTTACTGCTGCCAACTGCTTGCTCTTTAGTCTTCTAAGGAAGCAGGTAAGGAGAAATGAGAAATAACTGATGCCTGACTTCATTCCTTTTTGCAGATTGTCTGTTGGTCGTGTGGGCAATAATGGTTTGCAACGAGAGAGTTTCTTCGTCAGTGCTTTAAACCTCATGCCCAAAGTGCTCTGGTCCTCTCCAGCTAGAGTCAGATTTTTGGGGCAGGGATTAAGATTTGAAAATAAACTGTGACAATAAATTGTTGCTTCTCCCAGAATAAATTATAACAAGATCTCCCTCTGGTTCAGATCTGTTTAACTTTGTTTTCTGTAATTTAGACATGGCACAGTGATAATTCATAGCCCACCTCTGTCTAGCAGGAGACTTATGATTTCCTTGGTAAAATGCCATCACTTTTAATTTTAGTTATTCTGTTGTCATCCAAATTTAAACCACAATATGAAGTCCCAACTTCTAGTCCATCCTTTTATGACAACTGTCTCTCTATGCTTTTGTGTGATATTTTAGTTGATAATGAATAAGAGAATAAATGCAGCTGTGCTTTAGAACCCACAAGCAATGGATATGCCAAAAGTAGCTTGAGGAAGAAAAATACTTCTGCTGCTGTGGTCTGCCACGGCTGGTGTCCTGAATTTACATAGAGGGGGAATGTTCAAAAGCTTCTTTTTTTTTATTATTAGCAAAATAAAAAATGACTGTCCTTAAAGTGAGGCCAAGAAAAATGTAGGTCTGACCTTTTTAGTTTTCACTTGTGGAATGTGATGACAGTTGATACCAATCATTATTTTAAATGCTCTTCCCTCGAGCCGTCTTAGTTACAGTGGCATTCGCAGAGAAGCTCCAGCAAGTTTTTGCATCTTTTTTATTACTTGTAAGTTAAAGAACTAGACACCTCAACTGCCTTTCTCTGTCATGGCTTAGGGAAAAACGAAAATACTTTCAAAACCTGATATTTTTCCAGCAATATGAGCTAAAAAGTGATGTGAGGTGCAGTGTTTCTCATAAAGATTCCCACTTATGTCATTGGAGTCATTTTCACAGACATGTCCCCGCTGTGCCTTTGGTGATAGAGCATTACCCATTCCTCACAGCTCCTTCTCTGAAAATAGGCTGCTGATTTTGCCCAACACGTTGCCCTTGAGGCTGTTAAAACCAGCAGTGTGACTCTGTTCAGAGCAGGCAAGGGTGGTGCTGCAGGAAGGGGTTGGGTGCCAGTATCATGGAAGTTCTGCTCAGTAATAGCCAGCATTTTAGATGCTTTTTAGACTTTTATCCAGGACCCTTGGTGCGCTAGGATTGGACTGGAAATATTGCAAGAGCAGCCTTTTATTTATTTTTTTTTATTTAGGCATTTCCTGTCTTAACTGAAAGCAGGAATCATGGTCATGAGGAAAATAAAAAATTAAGAGACACCATGTTTTCCAAGTCTTTAGAAAGCTGCAGAGGGCTGCACTGAGCTCAGTTTTCAGTTCAGATTTGATTTGTCTGTCTGATAGAACTCTGTCCCAGTTCTATCATCATTAGTTTAGGTCACTGCTTCATTTCCCAGGTCATCCTATGCTTGCTTTTACAGCATGTGCGAGCTGAAAGCACATTTCCATTAGTGCTGGACTGAGAACACTGCAGCATGGACATGCCCTCCACTGCATCTGTAGGGTCTTCATTATTCATACCTGCTCAGATGAGTATAGGAGCATTTTAGTTCATTGTGACCTTGGGAAGAATGACTGGGTAAAAAGGCTGATTATAAAATGTTATACCTGCTCAAATTTGCATTTTTCCTTTTTTTTTTTTTTTTTATCAGAAGAGGAGTCTCATCTGTGAACTTAGAGATTCCAGAAAATTTTCAGTTATCACTGCCCTGTCCATTATAAATTGCTGATGATCTACAAAGCATTGTAGTACAAGCACTTTGATGCTTCTCAATGCTGACCTGGGATGACTCTGAGTGTGTGCCCATTGAAGGCAGACTAAGTTTACTTCAGGGAAGTATTGTGTTTAAAGCATTACCATGTGTATGCTGTGGATGCCAAAATACCTCACATCTGAGGCTGATGGAGTTTGCTTTAATGACCTGTCACAGGCTTTGCTTTTGCATGTTCAGTGTAAAGTAAAGATTAAAAAAACCCATCTGCCTGAGCTCAAAATTTAGATAAAAATCAGTTGTCTGTGTTCAGTCAGTACCTTGCTTTATAGTTTGGGATTTCAATATGTAAATAGTCACATGACTAGTTTAGCAGATGCCAAGATACAATAAAAAGTATTTTGTGTGTTCGTTTTTTATCTTGCACTTCACTGAAAAAATACCAGACACTAATATTCAAGAGGAAAACCTCAGTTACAATACGGGCTTGCTATAAGTCAAGAAAAAAAATGCTTAGCATTTTCTGAGTTTCTTTATAAATCAGTTGGTTGCTGAGTGAAATGATTGCTGTGGTTCAAAATTTCCTTTAACTTATACAGGATTTCAAAAGAATGTTTTTGAAATACATTATTTTTGGAATGTTTAAATGCACTCAACTAACAGTACACAAAACACTAATGTCTGGTATGCTGCTGTCATGCTTTTACCAAAAGAAGTTATTACTTTCAGACTGTAAACTTAGGTATGGCTGGAAGACCAACCAACCGTTTTCAGCTATAATGTCCATCAATTTTATTTTTCCAGTAATGTACAGAAGTATTAATGGAGTCAATATTTTTTTTACACAGAAGAAGAAGAAAGTAATCATTCTGTTAAGCCTATGCACACTGGCCTTCATCCAATAAAGCACTTAAGCACAAGTTTCCCTCTGAACACATTATCATCCTATTGACTTCAAAGCACAGCTAATATGCCTAAGTTAGGCTCATGCTTAAGCATTTCATTGGATGAGGGTAATTTTGCCCCCCTAGGTGGTTTGCACAGTTGTCTTTGAAAGGACTGTGAGATCTGATGTTCCAGGGTTAAGCTGATTCTATCTGCTGGGGTAAGAGGAAGCCTTCCTTTGCAGCTTTTCCACAGAATATTCATTAGAATTGGTTATCAAAAGCATCTGGATGTTGACCCCCACCAGCTGTGCCATCAGACTCAGTGGGCTCTTAGGTTGTACCTAACCTGGCATTTGCTCAGGTTTGATCACTGTAGGACACAACCATCCACTATTTTGATGGTATCCTTCCAATGGAAGGTGGTCAGACTTTTGAAGGGATGAGCACTGGCAGTTCTCAGAGTCAAGAGGAGCTGGGGAGAACCTGCCCTTTCCTGAAGTCTGTTGAGGACCAGTGAGCTCTAACAAAAATTCTGAGACAGTTCAAGGAAACTTTGATGGGCTTAGATGTATTTGTCTTTGTAGTAGAGCTGTAAAGGTATTTCATTAACATCTCCTTAAAGAATAACCAGTTAACCTTTTAACCTCTGTTGGAAATGGGAATTATCTTTTCCACAGGAAAAAGTCTTTTTTGGGGTCTGTCCCAATCACAGCCTGGGTGACTATCCCAAGGACTGACTTAGAGTATCCTTACTGGTTATCCAGCCATCTGTTCTCCTTTCTTCTGTTTGATTCTTCCTCTGTGTATACTGGCAAGAAATTATTGGCAAGATGATAAACTGTGCACAGAATCAAACCACACTGTTGACATTTTTCTGTGCTTACTGTGTATGCAGAGTGTAAATACTGATTTTTGTCTTACACAACTGTTCTTATGTTTGTAAGGGCAGCTTTCCTGCAGTAAGGGAAAGATAATCCTTTATCCAAGATAAGGGCCAAATCTTTGAATCCTAATTTGGATCTTTCTTTCCAAATACATTTTTAACATTGGTCAAATTATCTTCCTGTATCTCCTGCTGGTGTTTTGATCATCAGCTGCATTTGGACACATAATAAAGAGCAACTGCAGCCTTTTCATGGGGAATAAAAAAGTTCTAGGAAATTCTGTATTCAATTTCTTAAAAAGTACACCCCAGAGCCACCCAGGATGACTTTATAAATGAAATTCAACCCCTTGGCTCTAGTGCCATTTTGAAAATTACTATCAGATATTAATGTGACCCTCAAAGTGAGAGAATATTATAACAAATTCATGACCTGTAAAACAAGATTTAACCGTAGTTCATGGGGAGCATAAATGCTTTCTAATAAAAATGATGGACTGCAGTCTGGTTAGATCTCTTTATTGAAGATGAGAGGCTGCTTGCAAGATTGAATCTGAAGAGCAGCCTGCGGTGCTGTGCACTGGATATGGCTCCACTTGAAAAGTGCTGCTCTTCTCTCTGGTTGCTGATTATTACTATGACGTAAGGTAAGGGCCTCTCAGATTTAAGCACATTGCAAATATACTTTTGGCACAGGCCCAAGTCTGTGTACCTGGGGAGCTATTTTATATTGTATAGATAGATCTTCCTGGAGTTTCTCCTTTTTTCCCCTGTTGAAGGAGACTGAGAAAAGATTTAGGTGTTTTCCTTTTTCCTCAGAAAACGGTACAGCTTTCCCTGTTCCTCATGGTTCTTTCTCCTCTTTTCCTGCATCATCTTGTGTGAATTTTGGTAAATGGTCTGGGATGAGAATCAAGTGAAAGACTTAAGACAGTTGATTATGCATTCTGTTTAAGCGTCAGTAAGTGTTACTTATTGTCTGCTCTGTGCATAAACACAAGTTTATGTGTTGGCTGTGTTTTAACTGTGCACACACAGACACAATTCCATGGAGTAAATGATGGTGCTGTGATGATTTGCAGGTTTATCCCTGGGCCCTGGTCTCCGTGCAGTGCCACGTGTGGCAGTGGCATCCAGGTGCGAGATGTGAAGTGCCGCATTCTTCTCGCGTTCACTCAGACCGACGTTGAGCTGCCTGAGGAGGAATGTGAAGATGTGAAGCCACCAACAGAACGAGTCTGTCACCAGGTGTCCTGTGACAACGATCCTGTCCCCTACACACCAGAATTGCCTCTTGCTGAAGGTGGCAGTGTGATTTACGACTGGGAATACATCGGGTTTACTCCGTGTTCAGCCACATGTTTTGGAGGTACCTTTTTTCTTGATTTATCCTGAGTTGTAAGAATTTGGCATTGTTTGGTATTGTTGCATCTCCTGTTGATCTGTAGGGAAACCTGCAGGCACAAGCTTTAACATATTTTTGGTTATCAATAGAGTATTTCAAACTACTTTGTTATCTTTATCAAACACTTACTGGGTTAAATAAGGTGCAGGAAGTTGATAACAGCAACTTGCTTTAGTCTTGCTGCTGCAGGAGTGTCAGCTGCCAGGCCAGCTGTGGTACATTTGATGCCTCAGTGGTGGGAATGTTCAGATGATCTACCTTTTCCTAGGTTTCAGAGTAAAAATGCCCATGTTTATTCCTTTTCTTCCAAAATGCTGCCGTTTTCTGCAGAACAGTAGGAACACAAAGTTGTAAGTAGGGAGGCTTGCTTCCAGCCTGATGGGCGTGAAGATCAAACGGGAGCTGGTTTTGGTGCACTGGATCACTCCATAGGAGCTCTGTGCCATACATCTGTCTGCAAGTAGTTAGGCACATTCCTTCCTGGATGTAATCGAATCTCCCTGTCGTCGTAAGTACATGTTACCAGACAGGGCTGCTGGTGTTGCTACTACTTACTGTACTTTGGGACTGAACACAAGTGAGTTATGAAGTGTTAAGTGGAGGCAGTGGAATTGTGAACGCACCTATATATGACAGGACTGCTGACATCAGTGGGAAGCGAAGACAGTTGTACCCATAGAAGAAATAAAAAATGTAGAAAAAGGGAAAACAGAAACAATTGGAAGCGGGGAGCGAGATAGAGCTCACAGACAGCAGCCTCCTTTATGCTATTCACCAGCTCAAACCTGGAAGACAGAGGCTGGGAGGGATGCCCCAGAATGGGAGCAGCAGGAGGGTAAGTGACTGATAGTGCTTCCTTTATCATTTAACCCTGCTGTTCACTGAGGGGGTTGATCCACAGGAATAACCTGTGATCACAAGAGCTGGAACATCCCATTCCCTGTGCTACCTGCAGTGGGTATTACGGCTGGCAAGGGAGGAGAGACTGACTGTAGTCCAAGTGTGCTTGTATAAACATGAGATGGTAGTGACAGCTGTTGTGGCTGAGTGTCTCTGTTTCATCATTTTTATAAGGGAAATGTTTATAGATATAAGGAAATTGTACTGTAAAGCAGAAACAAACCTTTCATTAATTCTAAATTTGTAGTTCTGGTATCTCAACTGATACTTGTAACCTACAACAATTTTCTTGCTACCCTAAATCCACTTGACTGCTTTTTAGCCAATTTCTTTGCCAGATCTGTTCAAAAACGCCAAGATTTTTTAATTTTGAGGACATCATCAGATATGTAGGCTGAAATAATCTCTAGTCTTTGCCTGCTATTGCTCATGTGCATGTTTGCATTCTGCATCTTCAAGGCTGAGTTTGTCCATGAAGAAGCATCCCCATAAAAACTTGCCCTTGGTGTGCAGGCTGATGGTAATTTGAGGAGCCTGTACTGAGCACAGAAGTTTCATTGGAAGAAACTTCAAAATGACTGATGAACAAATCTCATGTTCAGCTTAATGTTGTTCCTGAGGGAGCCAAGTATGAATTCTATTGTTGACTTCTGACCCATTCATGAATTTCTGAAGTTCCCTGACCCAGATTTATCCTAGAGGTGTTCATAGTAATCTAACAATTTGTTTGCTATCCAGCAGAAATAACTCACTTGAAGAAGTTTGAAAGACAATATCTGTTTGTGTTTTTAAGGCTTCTGTGGTATCGCTGGTACTGTGTATAGACATTTTCCTTATGCGATGCTCCTGGGAAATGTGGGAAGTTGTCGGGGTATTTTATCAATGAGCAGCTTCAGAAGCCCCCATGTTGCTATGCTAGTTAGGTGATTTTTCCTTTCTATCAGCTCTGGTCTTCTGGCTGCCTTGGCAAAGGCTTTCAAACAGACCAAAAATTACCTGCCGATAAATACTTTTAGGGGAACCAGACATCTCTTCTGTTTCCAACTCACTGCAATGTACTAACTAATGATCTCACTGTCTACTATTTTTCCATTGTGTAGTTCAAAGGAGCTGATCCATTTCTGCTAAATTTTATGTTCAAATCTCATTTCAATTAGATGAACTCTTTCGTTACGAGAAATAAATGTTGTCTGAGTTTGGAATAACCCAGTGTAATGTAAATTATATTAGGTACTTTTTGTCTAGTATGTGTGCATCTAGCAGTGGTTATTAAAACAAATTCCTGTGGATTTCTGTATCCTCAGTACTCCCTACCCCCATTTCTTAGTGCTTAACTCTTTCTGAATGAGGGGAAAGTCTGCAGGGTCTAAGTAGCCTGGAAGCTTTATAGCCACTATTTGAGCAAGGTCCGAATCTCTCTTTCAGAGCTTGTCACTTGCACCTTTTTTTTAATCCTCATACAGACTAGATTTGTAATTCAGTCTCCTCTGGTCCCTCTGCAAAGCAGATGAAAAAATGCAGATGGAAACACTGGGGTTTTTTGGGTATTAGACTTACAGAGAGTGATTTGCCAGGCTTTATCAAACACCATCTTTCCTGTTCTAGAGCAAAAGTCACACCAGTCTTGGGTCATGTGTGTGCTTTCTGCACCAAACCTCTGTGGCTTCTCACACAGCACGTGAAGAGCCAAACAGGTTGAGGTTTTGAGAGCAGCCGTGTTGTTTTATGCCTCTTAGCAGAATTAATGCTTCCTTCATCAGTCTTTCCATGAGTGTAACTAAAAGTTGTCGAGGCCTGTTAGTCATAGGCAGACATCACCTTTAATACCCATAGGAAGCTCTGTAACCATTCTGAAATCTAGAGATCTGTTTTTTCTTCAGTGCCTGAAGAAATCCCAAACTCAAAATAAGCCAGCTGTATGCTTGGGGATCTCAAAATTTGCCTTCATTTTCCCAGAATGTTTTTTTGGGTTTCTTTGTTTTTTGTTTTTGCTTTCTTTTAAATCTGAAGAACTTTGGCTGTGATGTGAGAGTCCCAGGTGTAAGTTCAATTTTCATATCATCATCAGTAGGGAATTAATAGTGATTACGAGAATAAAGAGTGTGCCTGGAGAGAAATGTTTTTGTTGTAATCTGTAGCATTTCTTTAGTGTTGTCAATCATTTAACTATTCAACAATATTTTAAAGGGATGTTTTCCATTTTAAAAAATCACTGAACATTTTCTTGGTTAATTATACCTTTAGTTGCAAGAGGCAGATTTTGGTGGTTAAACATTATTATTATTATTTATACTCCATATGCTTCAAAAATGATTATTTGGGCCACCTAAAGTCATTACATTGGCCTGAAAATAATGAGATTAAGTAATAAATAACATATGCACTTCCTGTTATTTCCTCTATAGCCTCTGTGGCTTTGGTAACTTCAGGGTACAGTCAAGTTGTGTTTTCAGGCTTTTGTCTGGGCCATAAGGGCTAAAAGTTTACCATTTTATTTATGAGAAACCTGAGATTCTTAGAATATTAATGGATTCTAGCCAAACTTAAGGGCTCTGAGAAAAACAATGACCATTCAGAGACTCACATATAAAGCTGAGAGAATTCATTCTCAACTGGTGTTGGAGTCACCTGGATAACCGGTCACTCGTATCATCTGTTTCATTAGCTGCAGATGTTGTTTACTCTCTTACAGAGGTATAAAATAGATGCACAGAGATACTCAAGGATGTGTAGAAATTGGCATTTCTTCTGAGTTATTTTCAGCTTGTAGTACATATTTTTAAGAAGCCACCGAACTGAGACTATCTGAGGTAGATAAATGATTGTCCTTCCTCTTCCAGCTTTAGAGAATAGATCCACCTTCTTAATGTTTGCACAGCAGCTTTCCACCCCCATTTTCTTTGTGCTTTAAAAATGCAGGAACAAAAATTCTGGGCTAAATTCAAGCATTTTGATCTTTTAACACAGCTTCAAGCACTGTATATTTCATCGCACAGAAAAGATTGTAAAAGAATGTAAATATATGTGGTTTGAACACTGGGTTCAAGTAGAAAATATTCTATTTCACTGAATAGTAGGGTAATTACTACAATAGTGCATCAGATTACTGTAAAAATACTTAATGCTCCCTGCTGCATACATAATGTTTTAGTTAAATTATCTACTATGTTTATATTCTAAGCCAAGAAAGTCACACATATAAAACTTTGCTTGTTTGAATAATAGATTTTTCCATTCTCCAATCGACATAGAATAAGTTTATCAGTGATTGAAGTTCCCAGCTAATGGAAAATTATAGTTTGGGGTGATAAATCTGATTAATTGTGAAGCCATTTTGACAGATAAGTTCAAGCAAATGTAACATCAATTAAGTGCAGTTGTTTATTGAATAGCGTTCTCGAACTGAGAATGAAGGAACAGGAAGGGACTTTGTGGTAGGTTTTTAACAACTCTTTAGTAGCTATTTTGTGCTTACAGCATCAAAACAGGGTGCAAGTTTTCTTTCACTGAGGCCCCAGTGGGGAAGAATTGCTAATGCAGTTTGTGCTCTGTACTTCAGTCAAATGAAAAATGCACCACATATCAACATTTTCTTCTCGTAATGTGATTAAAGCTACACAGGTCCTGCTGCAAGGAATGGCTTAATGAACTCCAGGTGGCAATTTGTAGTCAGACCCCATCACCTGCTATGACTTGCCTTTTGTTCATTTGGCTGGCCAGTTGAGCCTATATAACACCAAGATAAAAATTTCCCATGGTGTTATTGCCAATTTAGATGGTCTGAAGGGAATTCAATTTAAATCCCTTCCTTTGTGTGAGATATTAAGATGATTCCATCTATTGCAACCTGTTCCAGAGCAGCAGCATCACCTTGGAGCGTGGTTTTCTCACAGAAACAGAGGTGAGGTCAGCAAAGCTAAAGCTTAGTAGCATGGGGTAGATTTTGACCTAAAATATAGATTATATGGGTTCTTGACATGGACTTGATTACTCGTCTGGTAAGGCAAATCTGTTTCTGTCAGAACCCAACTCTAAATACTTCCTTCTCTCCTGTAGACAGCCAAATGTGCATTTCCTATGCAAGGGGAAAGGGAAGCTGCTCTTGTTAAATGAACACTTGAGGACTGACTGGAAAGAAAACTTTTGATTCCCCTACTTCTGTAACAAAAAAGATATTTATTGCTTTGTCATCTTCAGGCACTTTTATGTCTGCATTACAGTCATGGTATTTGTTGTTAAATATTTATTCTCAGCCTGACTAGTAAAACAGTTTTCCCACAATGCGTGTGTTCTACGTTAATGTAATTATCAATGCTTTGATAAAAGAGGACTGAATAGGTTGTCAATCATATTTAAGGTCAGGTCTTTTGTTCTATAAAAATTCATCACTTTGTAGATGTAGTCAAAACATTTATATAACAAGGTCTTTCTGAACTGCAAATGAGTCCCAGAGGGGATCTCGAGGTGTACCAGAGAGCCTGAAAGAAATCGAAATCTGCGTTATTCTGAAAATCACTGCTGGTTTACCCCTGCTGATGTGTCTGAAGTAGCTGGACTGGCTGATACACTGGACTGAGTCAAAATCATTTATAGCTGGAGGGAACATCTTTGGTTTATGAGAAACATGACAGTGCTTGTATACAGGAGAGAAATATTGGCCTGAGGGTGGAACTTTCAGGGTTGGGTATTCCAGCCTACTGGAATCAGAATGGCTGATGGTCAGCAGTGTCCTTTCAAAATCACTGAAGTTAAGTGAAAGATAAGAAGGAAATGGATTTAAATTCTATGAAACTGTAACTCTTTAAGAGACATTTTTACCGGGAAACAATATAGGTATTTTATGATTTCAGCTCTTTTGTTCCACAGGATTGTCATTAGCATTGCTTGTATAGAACATCCCAGCTGCACAGAATCCCCCAGGCACATCACAGCCTTCTTGTATTTAATGTGCATGTGAGTGAGCTTTGAAATTGGGTAAGGCTTTCATACTGAAAAATATGATATATAAAATTGGATAATTGCAAAGGTTTAAAATAGAAGTAATTCACCGAATGTGTTCACTAAACTGCCTTGTTCTAAAGGAAACTTATGTTACGTTTCATTTTGACTCATAGAAATTTGAGTATTAGTAATCTTCCATGCTTCAGTAATAAGATCCAGGTAGCAAGAGCTGAAGATCAGAAGGTGCCAAGAACGGTAACGAGTGAGGAAAGCTTTAGGCCGGGTCAGATTTGCTGCCTTCAGCAAAACCATTGCATCTCTTGGCCCCTGAGAATGGCTGACTAAACATAGAACGTTTCTCCTGCCTATAGCTTTGCAAGTTTTCTGCATTTTTACAGCAATTTTTTCAGATCTTTAGCTCTTTATTAAAGGCAAGGTAAGTGAGAAGGAATCACTTTTACCTCAGTTTTGGCAATGGAGGCAGTAGCTGGCTTAGGACCATTACAGAACCAGCAGATGCAGCCTCTGGTAGTGGCTTGACAGAAAAACCTGGTTTCTTTATTGGTTTTCAGAGAGGTAGAATGTAAAATCAAGCCTTTTAAACCTCACAGAAGTAAAGTTAAGATATAATTCACAAGTATCTTTTGAGCATTAAGTGTGTAAACTGCCTCTGCGTTCCTTTTAGCTTGAGCTGTTACTTCTAAGCCTGCTATCTCAGTGTCAGAGCCTTTTAGTGAGTGTTATTCAAGAGTAAGCTTTGCAGAAATCTACTCCATTCACTGTTTCACGAGTGTTTTCCTTTTGGATGCAGGCACACAGGAAGCCATTGCCATGTGTCTGCACGTAGAGACCAAGCAAGGTGCCAATGAAACCCTGTGTGACAATTCCAAGAGGCCACCCCCAATGACTCGGACCTGCAACACAAAGCTCTGCCCTCCGAGGTACCCCGTGCTAATGAAATCATCTGGTGGCAAAGGAAGGGTTAATGGGACTTTATTGATGTTTATTTAAACATTGGCTTTCTCAGAAAGGGTTCTGATTGCAGGACTGTGGTCATGCTTTGGGATGAAATTTCACTGCTTCTGTTTTCAACAAGGTTTTGGGGTTGGGGTGTTTTTTTGGTCTTGTTCACTCCTTTTCCGCTTTTCGTATCTCACTGATGAAATAGGGGACGTTTTCTGAAATAAATCTCTTCCGTGTTGAATATCTGCCAGAGCTGGAAAAAGAGCCCTAACTCTCCTAGTGGTAGAAGGAGAATTTTGAGGATATTGCACCAAAAAAAAAAAGAACTGAGAATATTTACTTTTTGTCTTTACTGAATGAAAAAAAAAAAAAGAAATTATGATTTAAAGGTACCTTAATTTAATGCTTCTTTAGTAGCTCCACATATTTCTTATGTTTATTTGGAGATTCTGGGGAAAGAACAGACACAGTCCAAATCCAAGCAAACCTCTAGGTCATTTGATCACTTGAAAGGGCCATATGTGAAATTTTGATGTGTACTGCCTTATTTACCCATTTTTGCTCTCTGACATCCCAGATCCTTTGCAAATTGTTTCATCATGTTTGCAGAAACCTGCTCTTGCTGAATGCAGGGAAGAACTTAACAGGAACAGGATGTTTTGTAGAAAACGTATACACATTTAAAGGAAGTTTTGTAAATACAGGTCTATTTACATATTTACATTTATAAACATAAACATCAGGTTGCCAACAGGCTGTTTTCTAAGAGGAGCGCTCTGAAGGCAAACGCTGGAGCTAACTTTGTCTAAAAATGACTGTTTATTACTTTATTGTTAATAAATCCTGCATTTGCTTGTTACCTGCAAGTTCATAAATCCAATTTACAATTTTGTGCTCCAGCTGAACCAAAGGGATGTTTTAGTCATCGATCAATAACTGTGCCTGCAGCTGTGCTTTTTGCTAGGCTCTGTTTGGGTAAGACTGTTCCTTCCCCAGTAGGAGGTGTGTTGCTAAAGGTGAGCTTTTGGCCGTGTTTTTTGGGACAGGTGGCAGAGCGGCCCCTGGAGCAGCTGCTCGGCGACCTGCGGGGTCGGGATCCAGACGAGGGACGTGTCCTGCCAGCAGCCCGGGGGATCTGCTCCTGCTGCCCAGGAGTGCAAAGACCCAAAGCCTCACTCTTTACAAGCCTGCAACCAGATTGATTGTCCCCCTGCTTGGCACGCTGAGGAATGGCAACAGGTATGGCTGGGTCACAGAAAGAGCTTAAATGTGTTCCTCTGGCCAGGGACTTGAAACTGTGCAGCACGGAAGGCAGCTCCCAACCTTCTGTAAGTGTTTCAACTTACACCATTGGAGCAAACTAACCCAAAAGCACTGCTTTACACTCCTGTGCCAGTGGGTAGTCACAGGATGAGGTGGAAGTCCTTGTTAGGATTTCAGAAGCTGGATACCACTTATTCCATACATCATCTCTCTCCCTAAGCACTCTAAACACAATAACCTTCTTTTATTTTAATTAACTGGTGAGGGACATAGATTTATGCATAAGATGCATGTTTTTCTCCAAGATTTCTACTACTTGCTTGCATTCAGGTGGTATGTTTGACTTTTAAACTCCAGTTCTCCTCATCTCTAATATAGTAAATATTTTAACAGAGGAATTTTCTGTGCTGCCTGACTTTTCATTCAAAGTAGATGTCGTTTTTCAGGAGCACAGACGTCCATGCAGGTGTAAATGCTGTGTTTAATTCTTCTCCTCCTTAGTGCTCACGTACTTGTGGAGGAGGGATTCAGACCCGCAAAGTGTCCTGCAAGCAGCTGCTGACAGATGGAAGTTTCCTGAAACACTCTGATGACACCTGCCAGCAGCCCAAATTGCCAACTAGCAAAGCATGTGCAAAAGTTGACTGTCCTCCTCAGGTGGTCTTTGGAGAATGGTCCAAGGTGAGCAAACCTCAATAATGGTGAACCAAAACCCTCTGTTCCAACAAAAGCTCTAGAGATTTCTGCCTGGGTGAATGAGCAGTTTGGAGCAGTAAATTGCCAGGGCAGCTGGGGCTTTCACAAGGCCTGTACTGAGCTAAACTGTGCATCCCTGCCTGCAGGCAGACTGATCAGAGCCCCCCTCCTGGGCAGTGTTTCAGTCGCTGAAGGACAGGCTGTAATGACCTGTGTGCTTTCTACCAGACATGGTACAGATTCCAAAAATCACATCTTTGCATTATTCTGCAATACATCCTCCTCCTTTCCCATTTAATGCAAGCTTGCTGCCACTCCCCATTCAAAATGATTTAGAAAATTCAATTTAGAAGCTGCAATTATAGGTTCATGCAATACAACCTAAGGGAGAGGGTTGAGAGACTTGGCAGACTCTTTAGAACCTGCTGAATTGTTTCTCTCAGATACCAGATCTCATTGCTCTGTTCTGCCCATGGCTGGACATAAACACTGTTATGTTATTTTAATTCTTGTCTTGCTTGCTGGAAAAGCTTTCTGTCTTATATTCTTATTGCCTGAAAAAGCGGAGAGAGTTTAATAACTAATATTAGAGTTTAATAACTAGACAACACAAGGATTCCTATGAAGTATAATGTGTGTACTCTCTCAGAACTAAAAAAAAAATTTAAAAAATTAAAGAAAAGCCACCACAAAACTAGTTTAAAATTAGCATACGTGGTATGGAGCACCAAGTTTAGCTTGACTGCATCCTTCCTTTCACAGTGCTCAGTAAGCTGCGGTGTTGGAGTCCAGAGAAGGAAACTTGCCTGCCAGAACCTAACAGCTAAGGGCCAATATGTCACATTAAATGGATCAATGTGTAGTGCTCTGTCTCCTTCACTGCTTGTAAGGTCTTGTCAGATGAGTGCCTGCAACAGTAAGTATTTATCTGGTTCCTTGCTGATTTGGAATGACCTATTTACAAATCTGTGTACACATTAATTCACTCATCTCCCTATACTATCACAAGAGAACTTGGCACAAACTGAGTGTCACAGTAACTATACCTGTAATAACAGGATCATTTTTATTTCTGCCACTCAGAAACAAAGGTTATGATCTAAAGAAGTGGTTTTTGAATATATTATGGTACATACCTCTCACCCTCATTCTTATGCACAATTTAATCTGATAATTTCTTTATTGTTTACACTATTCCAACTGGAAAAAAAAAAAGAAGAAAAATTCATAAATTTACCATAAGTTACAAAGGACATTAGAAAAGATAAGAATCCAGTTCTGCTGCCTTGTCTTTTTGTTGTACATTTGTATTACAGGGGATATTTTGCTTAACATGGTGGAATTCAAAACCTGAAACTCTATGCCAATAATAATTTTAGGTATAATTTCTATCTTTCCTTGTATAAATAAGAAGCCTGGCCTCATTAGCTGTACAGGGAATGGTGACAGTACAGACACTCTTCAAAAAGTCTGATATTCTACTACTGTCTATACAGGAACCTTTTCAGAAAGATTTTCTGCAGAAATTGTACAATTTGGGCACAGTTGGGTTATGCTACTGATGGTAGTTGCACTAACTGTGTGTTTAACACCGATGGAAAAACCTCTCTGATACTGAGCATGTTCAATTTCATATGCTAATTTAGAATAGGCAGCTCTAAATTGCAGCTGAATGTCTGAACCTGTGCTCCTCTTCCTTTACAAAGGAGTATATATACAATTATATATTGGTTTGCAGGTTTGGGGAGCAGGGTGCTGAGAAGAAAGGAAAAAAAAAAAGAGAGTTTTTAGTTTTGAGCTGGGGTAAAACAAAAAGCCTTTTTCAATGGCCTGGTTTTGATCACAGCTCAGGGATAGACATGTTTTGACCCAGCTTGTAGTGTTGTGAAGAAATAGCTACTTTATACATTTTGAAGCTTTGCTTTAAAGATTATTCACAAAACAAAATAAGAAATAGAATAATTACTGATTCATACATAATATGAAACTTCTTTTCCTGGCCTGCATTTCAGATTAACATGCCAAAATTCTGAGGTTCAAAACTCCACTTAAATAAAGCCCTGTGGACTTCCAGGAATGTCCTTGGCATAAGGTTTAATAAAATATTTTGAGCTGCATATCTATCTGAATTTAATTAATTGTGGATAGTTGAACGGCAGTGGAGCTGGTTTGCAAACTGCTTAGCACAGACTGATGTTAATGTTACCATGTCAGCTTCCAGCAGAGTGCCTGGAGAGCAGCACACAGGGCTGCAGAGGGAACACCATCAGCCAGAATGGGTGCACATCAAAGCCATGAAGAGAATCGCTGTCCCCTCCCTCCATTTCCATGACCCTTTGGAGCAAGGAAGCCTCAGCAGCTCAGATCTGCCTGGGGATCTGGGAATGGGCAGGGGAAGGTGTGAGGCTGGTCCATGCCTGTAGTTCCTGTTTGGGTCTTGCAGAAGGAGCCAGGGCTGGGACAGCATCAGGCTTTGGATTCCCAGGAACACGGAGGAGGCATCTCCTCCTGCAGCCGTGGGTTCAGGCTGCCTTGGAGAGGGAGTGAGCAGAAGGCAGGAACAGAGCATGGCTGCAGGACGAGGGTGATGAGGATGGATGAGGAGCAGCGTGGTGTGAGGTGTGACTGCTGTTGGGGGTTCTTGCCTTGGAGAGCAGTTTCTAAATGCTCCTTCTCAAGGTGATGCTTCTGTGTCTCACATGAGTGCCTTTTTTACTGTCTCATGACAGTGCTGAGTCATTTTAGGCTTAATCTTTTACCCTGAGACTGGCAATCGTAGCTGTTTTCTGACTTAGCAGTGCTTATTAAGTAGAAACATTCCTGACTCTGGGCTCTGAGAAATAGGAAATAACACCAGTCTAGCCCTGAGGTCACCAGGATCTGAAACCCAGCTGAAGCTGTTCAGGACCATTACAGGTCACAGATGCAGATGGATTTGTATCAGGTGATAATGAGGTCCAATGGCTCCAGCATATATTCCTTAAGATTTACCTTTACTCTCCCAAACAGTCCATTACCTCAGCAGCTGCAAGACTGAAAGACACTGAGGATCTAGAGAATGCATACTTATGTGGCCTCATTCTTTCATATGACCTTATATATTTATACAGCCTGCCATCCACAGCTCTGAACTTTGTTTCACTCTCAGCCTTGCTCACCTGTCACCAGTAAAATTACACACACCCTTTAGTGTTGAACTGCTGATGAGAGTTAGTGGTCTGTCTTTGTTAAAGAAATGAAATGGATGAGACTTGTTAACATATTTATAAGTATGCACTGGGTTTAATTCTAAGTTGGAATAACTAGTGTAAACAGACCACAGCCTGAAGTATTTTAATTTGTGTGTTTAAAGTTACACTTACTGTGTCTGTAAGTTGGATTTTGGAAATGGAAGATTTAATACTGGAACGCTTCCCTGAAAATAAATATTTGGGGCCCAATAATTTATTAAAAACAGGACGCTACTTTAATAATTTTAGTAAACTGAGTGCCTAAAACAATTTAATTGTTGTACCATGTGAAATGGTTGAGGGAACCTTGTATCTGGATAACGAATCCTGATTTAAAAGCTCTGTAATTATAAAACCATGATATCCCCACAGGTCTGAACTCATTACCCAAAACATTGAAAATAACCATTTTGTTTTATAAGCATAAGAACGCACTCCAGGGTGTAGTTCCTATAGTGTACACACTTACTGAATGCTTGAAGCATTTAGCTTTTCACCTATTTCTTTGCAGCATATTTGGAGCACACGTACATGCAGCTTTCCGGGTATCATTTGTGTGCCATCAGCGTAGTTGTCTTTTTATTTAAGTACCTCCCAAGTGGAATAGCAGTACTGATTCCAGACTCAGACAAGCTGAGAAGTGTTGTGATCTGTGTGTCCATTTCCTGGCTCATCAGCTCGTCCTGCAGGCTCTGAGTTTTCTCTCTGTCACGTACCAAAACACACCAAATGCAACTGGGCTGATTTCTAGCACCAACATCACTGTGTCCCGACTCCTCCCGTGTGGCCAATTTGGCCTGGCACGGGAGGGCTCGGGGGTGCGTGCCCTTGCTCCTGCAGTGCTTTTTTCCTTGCTGCCCCGTGCTCTCAGCCAGATTAGCTCTGCTGATCAAAGCGGGCACGGTGTCTGCCAGCAGTGAGTCAGCACAGGGGCATCCAAAACACGGCAGCAGTCCCCCTGCGCCTCCCCAGCTCTGCTGGGAAACACCTGCCTGTGGTGGTGTTCATCCCGAAACCTTCCAGCATCCAGGTGCCTGCAGTTTGGTGCAGGAGGAGTTTCACAATACCCAGTGTCTTCATTCCTGGCCTGCAGGAGGCTTTATGCTGTTTTTGCCTGCTTTTGTCAATTCATTTGATCATTATATTCAGCCTCTCAAAATTATGCCTTATTTCTCTCTTTCCTCCCTTCCCTCCCTACTTTCTTGGCGCAACACTGTCAGCAACTCATCTTTCAACCCTAATAAATTACCCTCAGCCTATGATTACAGGGTGGCTTTGCCTGTTGCATGTACTGTGTCTACACTGACTTTCTTTCACCTCCTGCGTTGCTATCAGTTTGGCTTGACTCAGGCAACCAGCACAGCCAGCCAACATTTTAAATAAGAGTCAAAGGGGGCCTTACTTTTTGGATAGATTTTGTTTTATTTAGGTCATTCTGCACTCAACAGTGCTCAAATGTGGGGAAAGTGATAATGTGCTCACATTTTTTTCATTCAGTTTCTTCATTTCCATCCATGCCTAGCCTTTCTGAGGCAGCAGTAGGAAATATAACCATAATAGGAACATATATATGGAGTAATATGTAATACGTGTATATATACTTTCATATATGTGTGCACCATCTATGTCCTTCACACAGGTATATGTTGCCTGTATCCTTTTATTGTTAGGAGATTTGGGGAAGAAGCAATAGCATTCCTGGCTGAAGCAAGGGAATGTTATGGTTTCATGTTGTTCATATTTTTGCATTTTTGTGACTCAGATAAAAGCTCTGTGTGTTGCAGTCTGACTCGAACAAAGTCAGGAAAAGCTCTTTCAAGCACTCTGTGCAAAGCAGATTGTGTAAGCATGACTGCCAATGACTAGATGCTTTTCAGCACTTTGTTTTCTTGCAGAGATCAAGCCCAAGCTTCCAGCAAAGTTTTCTGCCCATGGACCTCAGATTGTCAGCATTCACCGAGTCTATATCCAGACGAGGCCAGAGAAGCGCATTAATTTTACCGTAGGAAGCCGAGCCTACTTACTCCCAAAAACATCTGTGGTAATTAAGTGCCCCGTGCGAAGGTTCCAGAAGTCCCTCATCCGTTGGGAGAAAGATGGGCAACGCTTACAAAACTCCAAAAGGCTTGGCATCACTAAGTCAGGCTCGCTGAAAATCCACTGTCTCGAAGCTACAGATATCGGTGTGTACCGGTGCATCGCAGGCTCTGTGCACGAAACCTTTGTGCTCAAACTCATCGGGACTGACAACAGGCTCATCGAACCCCCGCCCCTCCGAAAACAGCCCAGCGAGATCAGCAACCCAGACCACAACGAGGCCAACAGCTTCGGGGCCAAATGGCACAAAATGAGTAAAATGTGGCAAATGTGGAGCAAGAAGAACGAGCTCTACCTGGGTGACAGGCAGGTAAATGATCAGCCGTTCCTGAGAAATCTTGAAAGCTTTGGGAGCAATTTGGCAGAAGACTTCAGCTCTCGCGAGTTCAGGAACAAGCGCCTGGAGGCTGCAGTTCTCCAAGGTGCCTACAGCATGGACACGGTGCAGTTCGAGGAGCTCATAAGGAACATGAGTCAGCTCATTGAAACTGGAGAAGTCAGCGATGACTTGGCGTCCCAGGTCATTTACCAGTTGATTGCTGAGTTATCCAGGCCTCCACTACCAACTACTGAAAAATGGAAGGGGGCCCAGGATGAGAAAGCTGCCTCGAAACTCACAGGCAAGTTGCCAAACGAATCTGAACATTTCAGCACAAAAACAGTTGATAAGTTAACGTTTGACCAGAAGGTTCCAGTTATTATGAGGCAAAAGGAAATTCCTCAAGTTTCCTTCAACAAAACAGTAACTGTACGAATTGGAAATACAGTTTTTCTGACCAAGAATACTCATGCTGTCAATCTACTGTGTGAAACAGCTGGTATTAGTGAAGTGAAATATACTTGGACAAAAGATGGCGAGACATTAAAAGCCTCTGAGAAGTAAGTAAATAGCTTCTCTTTCACTTTTGAATGACTTATTATGTCGTTATCGATGGAAAAAATCCACCCTGCTGTGCAATATTAGAACATACTGTTGTAAAAACGAGATAAGCATGGCCACTGGGCCTTCTGTCTTTTTAGTTAAGTAATTTATTTTTATTCTTTCAAGTGTCTGTCACATTGTTTGGCTTTACCAATGTCCAAGTGTTTGTCCATTTCCAGGATACTACATAGGAGGATTGGCTATTTTTGTAAGGTGAAGTGTTTTGGATGTCCTGGCTGTATTTTTTGATCTGCCTAAATCATTTCAGCTGTGTCAGAAAAAGAGCAGATTTACCCTCAAATTAGAGAGGCTATTGAATTCATTCAGATACTAAATACAGTGGGAACACATTAGAAACATCTGCCATGGTATAGATGAAAAGAAGTCTTAGCTCTTACTCATTTTAAGAAGGGCAAATATCACCGGTACCCTCACCATTCTTCAACACACAGTTTAGATATAAATGGAGCTGCATAACTTCAATTGAAAAAAGAAAAAAAAAAAAAAGAGCTTTTATGGATTTTATTCAGTACTTCAAAATATTTCTGTTGAGGACAGTGAACTTCAAAATAACAAAGGACCTGTATTACCATCACATTTGAGAGCTGAAAACAAGCGCAGCAAGAGTTTGTTACAATCAGATATTTGCTCAAGACTGAGCAAATACTTCTACTTCAGTGCTGATAAATTAGAAGCTCACCTGGTAATACTAACATTAACTTTGTGTGTGAGTCTCTTGGAATTACAGCTAGCTCTTGAGTAATGAAAAAACTGGTTCTGAAATGATAAAGGCGCTTTTGGGTATTTCTCAACATATTTAACTGATTAAATGCACTGCCAAGAGAAATATACTTCTGCAGGGCTATCAATTAAAGCAAAGACACCAAAACTAAGCCATTTTAAAAAGTGCAAATGTTTTTGGAACCATGTAGCTCCCAGCAGTTATGTTTATTTTGTGAAATGCGCATAATTTTCCATTAATTTGTAGCAAGTGATACTTTGATTTCTTTGGACATGATGGTGTTTTGTTTATTCACGAGTATGTTTGCTTCCTGATTTTAGCCCAGACTGATATTCTTGCACTTAAGGCACATATTAACAAAATTAGTTCCTAATTTTTTTCCCATTAGGGTTTCTTATAAACAAATCCACATAGATGTGTGTGGACCCAAAAGCCAGTGATATTAATAGCATTGCATCTGAAAAAGAGCGTGAGGAGCTCAATAGATCTTTATCTGTCAGGGTAGTAAAGAAGGATGCACTTGAGCCATGCATGAGGTGGCTTCTTTTGTTGAGACACAAGTATTTTTAATATAATTTTTTGTTAATCTGTTGTGTAAGTGTACTCAGTGTGGGAAAACACCAGCTTCAGGTTTTTGGGATGTGCTGAGTGAATGGCAAGTCATGTAACTTAGTGCTGAGAAAGGTAACAAGGGAGAAAAGTTACTTTCAGCCTCTTCCCCAGCCTGTGATGCTGTCTCTAATACCTTGCCCCTCAGAGGACAGGCAAGGTATTCAAGATACCTGTGAGATTTTGGTGGAAGGTTTTAGCTTCAATGATGATATTTAAAAAAAAAAAAAAAAAAGGCCCCAACCCCATAGTAATTTGAAAGTCAGATCAGGCCATAGATTTGTGAATTCCCCAATCCTGCTGAAAACCAAGCTCGCTCTGGAGAGATCGACTTCTTGCCAAGCCTAATACTTTTAATTGTGGTATTCTGATTTATTCACACTGCTGTTCCCAGGGGATCCTGGTTTGTGGTAGCAAATGCACTGTCCTTCAAAGGGCTGCAAGTAGGACACAGCTCTGCAGGAGAAGGAGGTCTGAACAATCCTCCTTGTGTGTATCCCTGAGTGCTCCCCTTCTGTCACCAGAGAGGAGGCAGAGCTGTGACTGCCTGTACTGCTCTGGAGCTGCAAACTCCTAAAAAGGAGTTTTGCTGCTGTATCTGTAACTCTTGCAAGGGGATTCAGCTGGGTTTGTCCCACGGTAGTAACCCTTGTATTTCCTTGGTTATGGTGCAGGGTGATCCTGGACTCCACTGGAAAAGTGCAGATTCGGAATCCTACTCGAAAGGAGCTTGGTACCTATGGATGCCTGGTTGTTAATGACTCTGGTTTTGATATGGAAACATCACTGCTCCTGCGTGCAGGTAAAACTGTGGCATTCCACAGAACGGGGCTTTTATAGACACACACACATATACACATACACATACAGATACACATATATGTGTGCATAAATATATGTGTATAAGCACCCATGCCCACTGCAGTGGGAAATGGTTTCGTTTATTGGCAACCCATGAAACTCTGCCTGATTTAATAGGCAGCAGTAAGATGGTCTTGTTGCTCTAAACCCACAACAGGTGTGAACTCAGTCTGCCTGTATCTATCCCACCTGTCTTTTCTGGCTGCTGCTTTGCAGACTGAATTCTGTTCCAAACATGATGAAATTAAATGCAGGACCTACGCTTAAAAGTTAAATAAAGCTTTTAAAACTTACTATCCCTTTCATTTCAAAGAGATGCCTGTCATCTTGTCCTCTGTGTTAAACGTGACAAATCTGGAAGCCAGCAGTTTCTCGGCAGTTGTTGGAGGTACAATTGTGGCAAGAATTGGAGCAAATATTGTGATTGAATGTCCAGTGAAAGGTAAGTAAGAACTGCACTGACATTGCTTGTAATGTTGCAATCAGAAATTTACCTTATATCTTGAAATAAATTACCAGTGAAGGCAGAAAATCATTGATCATTAGTCTTTTTTTATTAGGCATGTCACCCACACCAGTCCTGTTTATTTTCTGCCTGTCACATCAATTTACATGTACATCTATACGTTCAGAATTTCCTTTAAATGGGCTTTCTTTCCAAGAAGTGGTCTAGGGCTCCAATACAGAGTTGAAAGCCCACCAGAGTGCGGGGCTATCTTGCTGCAATAGCAAGCATGGCCAGCTGACTTGCTCATCAAAGAATTTTCCTTATCCCTGTTGGAGATGCACATCTGTCTAGACTATTGTTAAAACTGAAAATGAAATCTCCAGCCGTAGCTTAATAGAACTTTAAACCTGGTGGTGAAGTAAACTCACCTTTTAGATTCATCAGTCTGCAGCTGCAGTGAGGAAACAAAGAGAAGTGCCGAGCTATGAGAGAATACAGATATTTTCTAGCTCAACATCTGTGGAGGAGGAATAACGTTAATCAGAATTAACATGCATTAAGCAGTTCACTGCTTCATTTTATTTTCTAGCCCTTTGTTGGAAAGGTAGATATTTTCTTTTTAATCGTACCATTGCTATCTGTGAAGCTTAAAGTGTAAGATTTCAGTCACAGCAGCAATATTCTGTCAAGCATTTAATAAGCTGAGCTCAGCCTTTTGTGAAGATGATGTGTGAAAGTGCAAATAACCACGAACCTTGCAAGTGAGTGCAAAGAGCAACCTCAGAGCAGCCAGTTTGCTGTTCACATTTATGTGCTGGGAAATGCACATCAGAGGGTGTTGATACTGAAGCAGGGTAGTGATAGAAATATATATATATGCAAATAGCTCTGCATACAATAGTGGCGCCAGGCTGACATATATTAGGACATGTGGCTCTGCTATTCAGCGTTGTACCAAGGCTAATTCTTTGATGAAGTAATATTTTCCAGCTATAGTTTGGCAACTCCATGTATAACTGACCTACATCTCAAATTCAGCAGAGAGTTCATGTCACACTGTTAATATTAATATTGTTAGGATGGGTAAGCAGTTAGCAATTTAAATATAAATTAATATTTTCACATGGGACTGTAGATTTCCAAATGCTTTAGAATTGTATATATTGGTGAGCCAAACTTTAGTTATGCTGAGACACCAGTGTTGACTTAGAAAATGATTTATCTAATTGCTTTATTTCCCATCATTGCCTAGGAAGTAAGTATTACTGTTTGTGAATAAAATAGAGCTTGCTTGTCTTAAAATGTCACTAAGTCTAGAAGCAGAAAAACTTTTGCAATGATGTAAGCAGAGTTTTCCTGTTCTCCTCTCCTTAATGGAAAGTAATAAAATACTGACTTCAGAAGACTGAATTTAATAGCACCTTATGCTGATACGTCTGTCTGGTAGGTGGGACCCAGAAATGTGTCCATTTGCAGTGTAGGAGGATGAGAACTTCATTGTGAATGCTGGTAAAACATGATGTGAATGATCAGGCTGCAGAAGTAATGATAAGAGAGCCCTTCTTGTAAAGTCAGGGAGACCTTGGCTGGATCTGCAGCACCTCTTCCTTGCTGCCCTTCCTCCTGACTGCTCAGCAGAGGATGTGCTTGCCCTGGGAGTTTGTGTGCCCATGAAGCATCAGTGGATAAGTCTGGCAGGAGCTTATTCAGGATCCTTCTCCACAGACACTATTTACGCAGATTTTTCACTGGTTTCACATCTGGTCTTTGGGACTCCTGCTAGCCCACAAAATAGTTCTCCACCAGAAGAACCATCTAATGAATAAAGTGTCCGTGTGTGTGAAGGGTGTTAATGCCATGTCAGTAGCAGAATTCTTAAATTACTTTTAAATTTCTTGGTTGCAGTGACCTCTGAGGGGTCTTTTTTCTGTAGAATGAATAAACTAAAAGATGTTTTTAAAGTGGTTCAATCTGTAGTTTCTTCTGCAAAGAAGCTGACCTACCGAAGATGTAAAGTTTAATATTCTGTGTAGCGTTGGCCTTTTGGGTACAAGTTTTTTTCTTTTTCATTGTTCCTGATTTGGTTCTTTTATCCTTTTGAAAGCCTTTCTCTCACACTCCAAAAAGCATATTGAGATTGAAAAAGGGCTTTGACTGCTGAAGATCAGTATATCCTAATAAACAGAGGAGAATCAAAGAACAGACTAAGAAAAGTTAGCTGAACTGCTCAAACTGATGGTATCTCTTTCTTTTCTCTTTTTAGTTCATAACAAGAATATTTTTCCACTAATTATAATAAACTCACTTTTATAGCTCCCACACGAGCATACGTTAGAAGATATTCATACATTCTGGATAGATTCATATTCCATTCTTACAGCCAAGGGCTTTTCAATCAACACACATGGTATAAATATCAATACTGATTGCTCCAAATTGCTCTTGGATAACATTTATTGTATTTGCAGAAAAAACCGTCTTGTGATTATTGCTAAAATAAACTAAAACTGTCAGACTACATTTATTGTAAAAACTTCCATAGTTCTTAAGGTAAAATAGAGGGAAAAGTGGGAATACGAATAAAATGTGCGTTGTCTGCCCCTTGCTGGTGAGAGCAGGGAAGTGACTCACACTGAGCTGAGGTTGTTTACACTTCTCTTTGCAGCTCTGAACTATCTTGGCACGCAGGCCTTGAAAAGTAGAATCTGCACCTTCATCCAAATTCTGCATTCCTATGAATACATTTTGGCTCTCTAATAATAACATACTGATAAAAAATTGTGAGAAAGACACAAAGCCTGTTGTATCTTTTTGCACAGAAGTTTCACAAAGGTGGACCAAGTACTTGCTGTCAGTGCTGGAACTTGAAACAGGTCCAGAAAAATCAAGATTTTGATTTTCCATCTGTTGCTTCATTTACCCACAGTATTCTAAATGTAACTGTGATGCTGTTCTTTGTCTTCTATGCTTAACCCCTTTAGAAGACAGCAGTGAAGAAATACAGAAGTTTAATACATGGGATTTTGGCTCTGCTGTGTTCTAAAGGATATTAGTAATAGATTTCAAAAGTTTAAAGGAGTAAGTACAGATTTATTTTATGAGGAAGGAATGACAGTATTTATAATTAGCATAATAGAAGGAACATCTTCTGCTCTTACGCTTTTTACAGTGAGTGCATCTTCATTAGAGTTTTTGCTTGGATCAGGCTTAAGCAGAAAGGACTGAAAGATGTTCAAAAGCTTAATTGTGCTTTGCTTTGTGTCTTGTAACAGTCTGAGAACCCGAAAACTGAGTCCCTTTGCATACAGATAAGCTGAAGGGTGTGCCTGGGGACTGTACCTGATACTTTGCCAATACTAAAGAGCAGTCTGTCCGGGGGTCCAGGCAAGAGTGACCACGTAGCCCAAAGCAACCCTCATCCAAACACACATTGGGTGTCTTTTGGGACCTTGCTACCTACTGTGTCTCTGTAAAAAACACAATTCTGAAGCCCTCTACTCCTTTCTGATGTAGATGGAGCATAGGGGAGGAAATCCATAAATTGAAATTGTTTACAGCACTGGTTTTTTTTTCCCTCACAGCTTTGCTAATTTGAAAAGAAATTTCCTTTAAATTCCTGATTCAGGAAGGGTTAAGATGGATTGTGTTAGAGGAAGGCAAAACTTCAAATACTTCTTACTTCAGTTTGCAATAAGCTGTTGAGAAGTTGCCTAGGCAAAGTTTAACGAATTCTAATTATGAAAAGGAAGAGGTTACCTCACTGGTTAGCACCTGCATGAATGACTGAGAGGAACAAGTGGTTAAATTCGTAGTAAAGAGAGAGTAGGGTGCCCCAAAGGCTGCTCTGGGATTTGTGATGCTCAGCATTTTTATAAAAGTTCTCGACAGTTGACTAAAACTGTGAAGAATGAAGATTTGTAAAGGTTAATGTGTCTAAAACTCTCTGGGAAGAGTCGCAGCAGGAACACACAAGTAACATTTAAAAGCTAGATGAGCTCAAAGGGTGTTCCAAGTTGGTATTTGCAGAATAAATGTACATATAGGACAAATAGCCTTAAAGTCAGACAAAGGCATGTGGCTGTCCCTGAAGGACTGCCACTCAGAGAGAGGTCTGTGCAGTCATGGTGCTCAGTTCCATGCAACACCAGCCATTGTTGCCTCTTGCTGGTGAGTTTTGGGTGTTGTCCAGACCAAAACTAATGGCAGAGGAATAGACAAAATAATAAAAAATACAAATTGGCCATTTTTTAAAGCTGTGGTGAATCCTGTTTGCGACTTGCTCATCTCATGTCAAAATTGGTAAGAGCTAGAAGAGGTGGAGGAAGCAGCAGTGGAGGAAGCAGGCATGATCTAAAGGCTGCTTCTGGTCCTGGAAGGTAGGAAGGTATATTGAGGAAGGGTTATTCCATAAGTGCCATCACTTTTGTACTCTGCCTCCACATCTCCAGGTGCCCATAACTGGACACAAAGTGCAGAGTTAAGTGGACTTGAGGTCTAACTAATGATAGAGCAATTCTTGGATAGTGCTTTAATTTCTGATAAAATTCTATTTTCCAGGTCCATGTGTATGTATCTACTTTATGGTGATACATGTCTGGGTCCTACGTGCTGCAGCACCATTACTGAGTAAAGTGAAAGTGTCATTACACCAGCTGGGCAAACCAGTCTCTGCTAACAGTGCTGAATTGTGGAAGTGCCCTAACACACACCAACCGAGCCTTTGTTGGGGGTCGGCTGCAGAATTCAGCCTTGCAGTCATTAGTTGCTAAATAGAGTTGCCTTATTTTAAATGCCTGATTTTGAAAAATATTAGCCTTAAACTTCTGCAGCTGGAAAAAAGATTAAGTTCTCTTTGACAGCCAGAGAGCTGAACAGAATCCGACAGAGCCGTAGCAAGAGTGGGGTGGGAAGGGGTCTTGCTTTGGGAACCCCTCTAAGGAGGTCGCCAGATGTTGGTAAGAACACCTAAATCCTGCCAGATGCTGCTACCACCTAGGAAGAGGGGCTTGCTGCATGGCTGGCAGGAAGCAGGAGAGGTAAAGCTTTGAAAGATTGAGAGGGAAGGGGCAGTGCCAGAGGGCAGCTGGGGGATCCCACCGAGTGCCAAAATGTCTCACGCTGGTGCTCTCGTCAGGGCTGCTACTCCTGGTGAAGCTGGCAAGATTAGGACGGGTAATTTCAGTAGCAGCAGGTTTAGGCTTTTAGGGTTCACGAGAAGTTGATTGCCCAAGCATAATTCAGGTGAATATAAAGGCAGTTTGAGAATTCTGCTGGAGAAAATAGGAAGGTGCACCAGTGGAAGCAATTGCTTTGCAGGTTATGCTCAGTGCACTGGAGGTGTTAGTGGGTGTAGGGTAAACTGTAATTAGATGACATTCATTGTGTATATACAGTTGACCCAGAATTGTTTCCTCTGAAAGTTGACATGAAAATTCAGCCTCTGAAATAAGGTAAACTTTTAGTGAAGTGCAGCAAAATGTGCTTTGTGCCAGCACAGTTCTGCCTTGCTCATGAATGGGAAATTCAGAATACTTTATGAGATTCTACATAGCTGGGGGAAAAATTTCTGAAGACATATCCAATGTTTTAGAGCAAGTAGTTAGTAGGCCAAGGTTTTTATGGTGTGTAATATTTCACAGGGCTTTCAAGGTTGGAGGAAATTTGTTTTTGAACACTGAATATTTTAAGGGCACCCTATAGTGCAGATTCCTTTTTTTCTCTTTTTTTTAAACACGTGTTTTGCAGTCCCATCCGGAGCTAGAGTTTTTTTCCATAACATTTGCTGTCCCAGGGCCACTCATGGTGGAAAATGACTTTTTTCATGGAACATTGAGTATTGTAGAGCTGCTCTAGTGCTAGTGGAAAATAACCTGTGTTTGAGGTCAGAAAAATAGATTAAACTAATTTTAAAGTTTTATAGCCACTTAGGTCTATAGGAGAACTTTTTAAGAGGATTTAGATCCGTTGCAAGAGTAAGATTTGCATTTTCAAGGTATTTCTAAGACTAAGGCGGCCTGAGTTCAGGAATGCATCTTTGTTCATGAAGGACAATTACAGCCATCCTGAATTTTAAGTATGTGTTTAATTGCATTCCCTGATAGGGATGGATTTAGTCTCATGCCTAAGTGATTTCCTGACTTGGAGCTGTAGGATATAATTGTCTGATTCTGCTGCTGTCTGGACCCAGTGATAGGTCTCCCATTTGAATCCCTGGGATCTTTACTGCACTTGGGGATTCTGAACCTTTGGCAGTTTGGGGGAGTTGGTGCCTTTGGGCTCATCCCCAGCTGCATCTGTGTGGAGATGGGGTAGGAAGGAAACAAAGGTGGCTACAGGCCATCTCTTCCCACTTCCTCCTTCCCCTTTTCGTGCTGTCTGGGGATCAAACCAGGAATTATTCAGCTTGAAAGTTTTCTTGCTACAATTCTGTAATGAAAAAAGGCTCTTGTAGAGAGAGGGGAAGTTATTTTTGTCCATTTAAAGTCCCTGTGTAAATCAACCTTTAAGTAAGTGAGAGTCAAGCATCTGCAGTAAAATTCAACCTTGTGCACAAGACAAAATCCTCCATGAAGTCCTACAAATATGTCCCAAAGCTTAAGAGTAATTTCAGCTCCTCTAAGGGAAGAAAAAAAAAAAAAACAACAAAGCAACAACTTGGCTTTGACTTATTTTTGCTTAATTTCATTTCTACTTGGATAAGAAAGCTACTTAAAATTCTTAGGTTTTTATTTACATGAGTTCTAAAGGGTAAAACAGAGGTTTTAGGCCTTAACTACTTGCCTAGGGAAAAAAAAGAGCTTTTTCTTGATTTTGGTGGTATGCTTGAGCTCTGTCCTGCAGTTTCAATGTAGAAAAATTGGTGCAACTGCAAGAGCCTTGTCATAAGAGGAATGTGGGAATTGTGTACTTTGCCTCCTCTCCCAAGAGCTCCTAGATGAGACTCAGCTCAGTGTACAGTGCTGCATACCGTAGGGAAGGGAAATCTTATCTTGGGAGCAGTAAATATGGAGTCTAATTTCTGAAGCACTGAAAATCTGCACGATGGAAGCTTTTGCACCTGAAATGTGCTAATGCTGACTGCTTGCTGGGGTTGTGAGGGGTTATGAGATGGAGTTTTATGCCAGGTACTGTTAAGCAAAAAGGCAAATGCACACCTAAAACTAGTTTTTCCAAGTGTCCTCTAACAGTAAGAGTTTCTACTGATAGGAATTCCAGAAATGAAAATATAAACAAGAACTCTGTCTCTCATGAGACATCCAGCAGAAAAGGATTTCTCACTGGCCATATGAACATACAGATAAAGTGCAGATGTCCAGAAGAACTTGAAATGCATGTGCTGCTTTGCCTGAGAATGTGAAGGAGCTGGACTATAGGCATGTCTTTTTCTCCAGCTTTATTTCTTTAATCTCTTTCTAGGGTGTTTGTTAGGAGATATGATAGCTTCGTATCACATTTTTGCCCTCCAGTTTTGGGTCCCCCTGAAAGGCAGCGTTAGAGGCCCCTGATTTCTAGCACAGAGCTGTGTCCTGACTGCAGACTGTGTGGAGTCCTTCTCCCTTTGTGCCCTACTCCCACCTGTAATAGGTCCCTGAACTCTTCTCTAAAGCAATCTTGCTTTTTTCCTTAGCCTAGAACTCAGTCTGAGCATTTGCCTTAGTGCTCTTGAGAGCAACCTAACCAAAAGCCTATGAAAATGTCAGAGCAGGAGCTTGATTACAAACACCAGTTGCTCTTAAGCAGATAGTCTGATATTGCCCAGTCTCACTCTCAGATAGTGAATTGGTTTCCATGAAATACAAAGGCTGGGCAAAGGAATGGAACCAAGAAATGCAAAGGGTCCTCAAAATGGTCGTGAAGGGGCCAGCTCAGAGGGGCTCAGCACACAGTTCACATAACAATTATTAACTCCTAGATAAAAATCCTGCTTCTCGATAGTTTGGGGTAAAACACAGTGCAGGAGTGTTGTGATTATTCCCACTGCTGTTTCCAGCTCAAAGATCACCTTTATGGATGCACCCTGAGGGTATCCATGTAACACCAGCTGCTGGAGAGCAGCACTGTGTGGTGCCTGTGTGTAGAGCATTGGTGGTGTTTTTGATGTGATGTATTTACCTGATTGTTTTCCATGGATTCCCCCCTCACACACTCTTTATCTGTAAGTGCCAGCACCCCTAAGATGGCTTGGGTGGATTCCTGGTGCATGACAGCTGGACTGGCTGCTGGCCTGTCATGCAGGGCTCTGTCTGCACTTCTCCTCAGACCTACAATTTATGTTTGTGTGCTCGCATTATTCACTTGAGTAATGGTCTGATTTACTTGTGTGTGTGGTATTACTCACTTGTTTCCCCTAAAGAGAAACAAATACAGCTCTTTGGAGAAAGAAAGAGGAATCATTTGCTATAACTTGAGTTTAAGGTGTGACAGATACCCAGTTTTGAACTTAAAATGAGTGGCAAAGCTATTCTGCAGATGTCTTCTGCAAACTGAACTCCAGTTCACATTTTAAAAGGCTCTACATGTCTCATTCAGAGACACACGTAGAAGAGTAGAGACAGGGCAATTTTTCTGGGATAGCCCTAGGATATAAACCGTTTGGAAGAAAAATATTGGACTTTAGTTAGATCCTGGGAATGAGCTACATCTCAAAATGCTGTCATGAGAGCAGAGGGAGGACTATCATGAGGTGATACTGGGCTGATGTTTGATAGGGGCTCAGGTTAAAAGTTTAAATTTGAACCATTCCAAACGGTTTTGTGTTTTGTGGAATTGGAATTTAAACCTTTTTACTTCAGTCTCATCTCAGCTGTGCTGCTTCTGGCTTCTTTTTGGCTCTAAGTGGCCTACTGGGTTTTGGTGCCAGTGAGGGTAGTCTGGCTGCAAACCTCTAGGCCTTAGAGTGAACGGCTCAGATCCTCACACCACCTCCTCAGCCCATCTGCAGAGTAAGTATATATGCCTGAATGGCTGTGGAAAGTACACTGTAAAGGAAAAATATGTCTGAGAATGATACACTTTAGCCAAAAATCTGGGTAAAATGGAAAAAAGACCCTTAAAACAAGACCTCATCCTAATTCCAGAAGGATTCTTTGAAGTGGCATAAAGCTTCTTCTAGAAACTCGAAAAACAACCTGGTTTTTGGACCCCTGTGCACTCTGCAGATCTTGTTTTGTGCAGCTTTATTCAGTGAAACACAATTCTACATGAGTTTAAAAGCACAGAACAGCTGCTAAATTGTCTAGAATAAAATCTGTGATTATGCAGAGAGTTTCTCTCCACTGCCTTTCTAGACAAAATGGCGGGGGGAGCTTTTTCCTTCAGTGAAATAGCAGGTTCCAAAAACGATGTCTGGTTCCTATTACAGCAAAGGAAAAACTTGAGGTGTGCATTGGAAGTGCTAAGCCAGTGATTGAAATGTTGAAGTTGTTCCTAAAGGCCATTCCACATCATGAAGACATCATCTGTAAAATAATCCTGCACAATGATCTGTGAGGAGAGGAGACTGAATTAGACTGAGTTCAGTATGGCTGGAGCTTCCAAATGTCCCACATTCGGGTCGGCTTCTGTGGCAGAACCTGGTTGGGTCAGTGAGCACTGACTTGTTTATCTAGCAAGAAAAAGGGTTCAGGTGAAAGATTTTTTTCATCTCTGACTTGTCCCATCCCTGCACCTTTGTGCACGTCTGTGGCTGCTCACTGTGCCACATATGCCAACTTACCCAGTGACTTCTCCAGGATTCTGGAACTTGGAAAGGGCATTTCTGCTGCAGCAGCTCAACCAGAGCACAAGCAACGAGGTGTCTGATTTGCCAGTTTGCAAAATACCTTTTTAAAGGCAAGTGTTTGAGGAAAATAAAACAGTAGAAGTCTTCCCACTGGTAGTGTGCCAGTGGAAATATAATTTCATTAAAAATACGTGTTCAAAATAATTTCTTGATTAAAATTTAAAATGACAAGTTATCTGCAAGCGCTGAGGCTCTCAGAGTTCAAGCACTATAGCAGGAATGATGATAGACCTTTGGCTTCTGTACCACAGTAACTGAGATTGCTTAACAATTTTCATTATTAATAATGAAAGGGAACTTTCTGTTCCCTTCCCTTCATGCTCTGTCATTACAAGTTGCAGATCACATCTGCAACTTGGAGAACTTGTCACAAGTATTTTGGCATAAATTTGCAACATGTATTTTCTAATCTATTCTTTTTTCTTCAAGAGAAATAGTGTTGCCCAAATTTTTTTTTTTTAATTAAAAAATTAATCTTCCTTCCTCCCTTCTGTCCTTCCTTCCTTGTGGGAGGCAGGTTGAATGAAGAGGTACTGTGCAGATCTTTCCATCAACTGGTCCTGACTTGGTTTAGTGGTCTCACATCTTTCAGCAGTGAGACATGTGAGCACATTGCTTTTGTAGGACTGGTAGCAGTCTGTAAAGCTGCCTTTGAGCTGGGCTTGCAGTACTTAACCTTTAACCTTTATTCTTAGTGGGGTGCTGAATTATTAATAGGGCTCACAACTGAAAGGTTTTCTTGTGAGTGTAAAAACTGCTTGTTTTACTGCAGTGTTGTAGCTTTGGTTTTCACTCTTTGTGAAATGAGAAAGGAACTCAGGATTCTTGGATGCTACGGTAGCAGTTAGCAATATAAACCCTATGGCTTCTCTCTCACAAGAAATGTTTTAATTATTTTCATTTTAAAGGTGTTCCCAAACCAAACGTAACATGGTTGAAGAAGAAAGAGGTTTTACAAATCAATTCTTTCTTGGTTTTGAATGGCTCTTTATTTCTGAGGAATGTTTCCTATGGAGATGCAGGAACATACACTTGCAGAGCAGCTAATGCTCTTGGAAAAGCTGAGGCTGCATCTGTTCTCCACATAACTGGTAAGTGCTAAATGGGAATTCCTTACTGATAACAACAGTCAGCCACTTTATAATCAAAGTTTAACAATAAAATAGTTGGAGGGATATTTAACACTTTATTAGAAATTTGGAATTTTTGATTGCATCTGACGCCCTGGGATCCGTTCTCTGTTTTGTGTTTCTTGTAATGTGGATCTGTGTACAGATGGTTTGACTTGTGACTTCAAGTTTGTTCCATCTTCTTGCTTCCAGGCAACAAATAATCACCCTAAAACTAGCTGACACATTAGGAACTAAATCCACTGTCATGTTACTGTGTGCCCAGTGCTTCTAACTAGAGACACAGGGCAGGTGTGAGTATTCAGAAAATCTGCAGGGAAATGCAGGAAAATGAAGGCAAAGGCTGGTTTGGGGGTTTGGTGTTTGTTTTTCTTATATATAGAGGCCAATAAAATGTAGGGAATTGGAAAAGAAAAAATTCTGATTATGACCTGCTAACATTCAGAATAGAAAATATAAAGAAAAAACTCCACATAAATACCTCTATTGCAAGTAGGGTAATAATGTAATTCTGTAAATACAATCGTGCCTTGCACATCACCACAGTCAATGGATCATTTGGCTCTAGAGATGAGCTGTCTCACCAGTTTGCTGTGCAAAGTGCAGCCCAACTCCCTATGACCAGTCCTGCCACAAAGATCCCTTCCTTGGGCACACACCCAGGGCAGGTTGGGGATGTTTGGGCCTGTTGGCCGAGGAGGACATTCCAAGGACATAATGGGAGTCTCTGTGTGAGCATGAGTGTAGACCGAAGCTGCCTTCCTGGTTACAGTTTTCCTGGAGTACATCAAAACTTCGGATGTTCCAGAGAGGAATATTATTATAATGACGTGACTGGAAGATTGCTCACAAGAGTCTAAATTTTGTTTCTATTCCTGGTCATGTGACATAAGTTTAAATAAATCTGGAGTGGATAGGAGAGGGCCAAATTCCGCAAGTTTTTGGCTGTGCAAGAATGCAGTGAAATGGGAGGACTTCTGCTGTCAGGACTTGCAGATTGCCCTGGCTCAGTGTTGTCTGAAACATCCCATCAGTTTTTTGGCTTGGCTACAGCACTTGCTGCCTGACCAGGGGCAGTCCAGCAGTAGCACAAAGTCTGGGCAGCCTTTCCAATAAAGCTTCCTAAGGGCTGACAAGGCAACCAGTCCTTGGCCTGTGGAACTGGCCTCACTGTGGTTTTGTGGAGACTTTTTTGTCCTGGTGTTTGCAGACAGGCAGGAGGCTTTGTACAGAAACTGCACACTGAGGAGAAATGTTGAGCCAATGTAAAATGACCCAGAGAAGCTAGAATATAGTAAAAGATTTAAACCCTTGTGGAGGGAGAGTCATAGATGTTATGTACATTCATTAAAGCAGAAATGTTGACTAAGTGGTAAGAATTGTGTGTTACTGACAGATTGCCCACATTTTTGGCAGTTATTCTGCCAGCATATGATAAAAAGGAGGAGTTGCTATAGTGATGGGCATTTGACTCTGCATTCATTATGCTATCTCTATGCATAATGAGATTTTAAAAGTTGTTCTTCTTTTTTCTATTGTAACACTTTGTCATAATTCCATCTAATGGAACAGAGGAATTGGCTGGATTCCACTGAGTTATTTTTCTTAAAATTTTTGTATGCAATGAACTAATAAATAACACTGTCATGAGAAACAGGAAATACATCCTGTAAATCTTGTTTTCACACTAAGTGTTACAGGCCTGTTTTTCTAATAAATTCAATAAATTTGATTAATTTAGAAACTTGCATAAACATAAATAATTTCTGTTTCCCTGTACATATACCTGCAGTTTATTTGTTAGTTTAATTGCATAAATGAAGTTGATCCTAAAGAACTCCAAACTGCTACTATCCTTCTGCTTCATAACTAGCATGCTGGATATTTTGATATGAAATTGTTTTTGGCATCATGATTTAACTCTTGCTAAGAAGAGATCTTATGCATTGTGTTACAGAACAAAGGCTTACAGAGAATAACACTCAAGTATTGAAGGGAAGCAGAAGAAAGCGTGTCCTGATGGCATCTGTGATTGGCACAAATGTCAGTGTGGTACCTGGAGATCCACTAAGAATAGGTGTGTTGCCTTTTCTGCTTTTTCATTAATCTTTTTTTTTTTTTTTAATGTAGGAGGGCCCATGGAAAAAGTGAATGCAATTCCCAAGAGTCCAGGTTTGGTGACCCCCTGGATTTCCTAACTCTGGGTCAGCCCTCAGTTACCAGGGAGGAAGCCTTAGACTAAGACAATCATAATTTTTTTCAGCTTTTCGAAAAACCCCTTCCCTTAAGCCGTTGTGAGGTGACTCACCCTGACACTAAAGCCACTAATCACTCTTTGAGCTTCACTTGAAAAAATGGAAGGGATTCAGCTGGGCCCTAGAATGTTTGTTCTTTTTTCCCATCTAAATGAATGCCTTTGCTTCCATCCCTGCCCATGCCTGTGGAGTGAAAACGCAGCAATTTCATCTGATGTGTTTGTGACTCCTTTCCCAAACAGAGAGAAATTCTTTAATTACAGACCTTTCTGGGTATTGTAGAGTCTGGGATGAAATCTTCATTCCATTTAAATCATTGCTGCCCCCTTCCACCTTGTCCATATAGAACTTACTGAAAGGGAAATTATGAAGTGTGGTAAGTGCACATGAGCTTGTAGAGCTCATACCCCTCAAGGGGCTGTCAGGATTTTGGGCCATAGCTTGGACTTCAGTGAATTTATGCATATTCTTGTTTTTATTTAGAATGGTAATGTCCTTCATGTAGAATCACACACTCACACATACTTGTTCACAAACATTTCAGTGTGTTGAGAAAAACCTGCTAAAATGCTGTTGATTTTTAGGTTGCCCGGTGCTGCCCAGTCACAGAAATACAGTCCAGTGGCTCTTTGGAGATAGCCCAATTGAGGAACTTAAGACCTTGGAATACCAAACACTGGTTGGGGGTCGTATCCTAGAGGTGAACACCAACTCTGGTCAATTTGCTGGACGATTCCAATGTCGGACTTCAGCTAGTGCAAAACTAATGTCAGTTTGGGTAAATGTCAAGAAGGAAGGTTTGTTGAAAATTATATGACAAATTCTTGAATTTTAAAATATCTTCTTTCACTCTGTAAAGACTTTTCCTGATAACTAACCTGCTTTTCTGTGTTGAAAGTAATTCAGAAATATATGTTTGGCTTTACATGTGGGAATGGTTTATTTAAGTCAATAGACAATGTCCATACTCAGAGTTGGATAGGGCAATTAATGTGTATCCAAATTTCATGTGGGGGCTCTGATTGCTTGCCTGTGTATCTGAGAAGCTGAGAGAATGTGTTTTTCTGCTTAAACAGTTTTAAATCAGACAGGTTTTACCAACTTGCCCTTCAACAAACTTCTCCATGATAGCCCACCAAACTGAAACAAAACTGAATTTGAGGTCATCTTTGGAAATATCTTCATTATAATAAAAGTAATTTTAATGTAATTGTCATATTCCAGCATCATTACAATTAATATGGCAGTGATCTTACTGCAGACACCCTTAATCACATCAATGTGCTAGAGCACACAGCACACTCATAGATTTCCACGTGAAATTCTCAAAAATCTCTTGTAAAGTTCTCTAGTGTAATGCACTTGCAGAAAACCACATTTCTATCAGTAGGTTATGAAATGTTCAACTGAATTTCCAAATTGATGGATTTGAAAAGAACCCCACATATGCACCAGCAGGACAATCAGCTGTATCTGCAAACATTTTATCAAGTTTTAAACATTTTAAGTGTTTAGAAAATAATTATGTTCTCTTTTTTAAAACCCAATTGTAAGTAGGAACTCAGATTTAAACCAAGCATCTGTTGACACTGTAAGCTTTTCTGTCTGTTTTATCTCTTCACCTAGCAGTTTGATTTGGCTTATGACTGATGGGCAAGGGACACAAGCAGTAGGATCAGATCCCCTGTGCTGTGTGTGAGGGTGTTCTCAGTGACTGTTCATGGGTGAGGATGGTTCTGGAATGCCTGGGGTTATGGGGGAAGTTACATTTGCAAAGGAATCTTACTGAGACATATCCATGATCAAAACATTTATTTTTAAAATCAAATGTAAATCAGAAAATATCCTAATAGAATTTTTCAAAAACTAGGTCCAGCCTTAGATCCTAATTTAGATCTCCTTACAGTTAGAATTTCTGCCACTTATTGAACTTTCCACCTACAGTCTTCAGCTGGACTGCCTTTTGGTTGCCCAATCCCCTCTCCAGTCAGGTTGGGCAGTATTTTGGGGAGATTCCATTTCCTACCTCTGAGCTGTAACTCTGATTGACACTTATGTAAATGTTTCATCAGGGCCATGCCCATGCATTTGTGAGGCTGTGAAACCTCCCTTGGTGGTTTTTGCACAGTAGGCATTTCAAGGGCACTTCTGAGCAGTGTCATCCTAGTTAAACAAACAATACAGTCTCTCCATCATAGCTGCAGTCAGTAAATTTAACTATTTCTACTTTGAAAAAGGCCCTTTTGTATTATTTTAAGAAATCCAGAAGTAATAAGGAAACATTGAAAAACAATAAGTTAAAGAATTCATTATGTGCTGCAAGAGTGAGCCTGTGGACACAGCTGGTAGCTATCAATTATTCTTGGTTATTATAGAAAAACCTGACTCCTTCTGTGATCACATAAAAATCTGTCAACATTGCATAGTACTTCATCTTTTACCAAGTGACAAAAAAAAAATTGTGGAGGAAGGGGTAAGTGTGGAATTTTGACTAAATATAAAGGTAGTAATTGTTAGAGGTGATCGGTTTTTAATATAAAACGCTCTTTAAAACAAATTCCTTTTTCATCTTGCCAGGTGCCTCAGTGGCAAATTATTTTTACATTAAATACTTCTCTGTAGTTTAGGACAGGATTTTCTTAAATCCTGAAATTACGTGAGGTGTCTGGAGTAAGATGAGTTTTCTTCAGGACAAACTTGCTGTGGAACAGCAGGAAACCTAGAGAGCCTGATTTACAATTTCCTCTTTTTAATGCTTATTGTATAAAAATGTTATGAAAGCTTTAAAGGAGGCTCATCAGTTCCTACTGTGAGCCAGGTTCTGCCCTTCATGTGCTGATCTCATTTGCCTTCTAGAGAGCTTCATGGGTAAGGGCTGAACTTGAGGGGAAGCTGAGTAGAACTAAATTCTACTTTGGCTCATGGTCCCTTTTCACAGTGCTGAAATATTTGCTTTTCTACAGAGGATGTGGTATCTATCCAGCCTGCAGAGAGTGCTGCCAAATCAATCAAAATGTGACACAGTTACAATGTACAGTGCCTCTCTCACACTGCTTGCAATTGTATTTCTTAGATTTCACCTGGGAATATGCTGAGTGGAGTCCTTGCTCTGCTACCTGTGGGCATTCAGGAACCCGCTCCAGGAGCCTGCAGTGCCTGAACGCAGAGAAACAGAAAGTAAATGAGTCACAATGCAGAGAGCTGCAAAAGCCAGTGATTATTTACCAGCCCTGCAACACAGAGGACTGTCCTGCCAGGTAAACTCCCTTCTGCTCTGTTTCCATGTGCTCTTTGTGTATTAAAATGCACTCACCACCTCCTGAAATTGTTTCTGTGTTCATGCGTGTCTCCATGCTGCTGCAGCAAGTCTGGCTGCTACCACACCACACCTCAAAAGCTGAACTGGAGATCTCTCTGAGACACTGGGATGCGCAGTTTTGTGGAATCTGTGCCGCCCTAGAGGGAAAGCTTGTTGTGTTTAGAGTGGCCAGAGTAACTCTGTGTTCACCTGCTCTCCTTTGTGCCAGCAGAGCTCTGAGGAAGGTGTTTTCTGTGGAATGCCTCATTTATCTCTAATGCCCCTCACCACAGTGCTCCTGGCATGTCCTCCCCAGCCAATTTTCTCACTGATTCAACAGGGGATCATGGGGCTGAAGGTATTCACATCACAGACAAGTATATCACAGCATCTGATTCTGTGACCAAAACCATACTTCTAGGCTACTTGAGTTGCACTGAGCATTCCAGCTCAACAGGGTGTTTCTCCAGGTGTTCAGCAGGAAAACCCACAGGATCCTCTAAACAGGTGCTTTTTGTTGCTTTAAAGAATTGGTCATCACTATCAGCAAAAGTCTGTGAGGGATGCACACACGTTGGAGTTGTCCCTCACAGGAAAATGTTGGCAGGGAAGTGTTAAGACCTTAGCTGACATTGCGAGAGTGTATCTTGCCAGTATGTTCTAAATTCTGTTCTGAATGCAGAAAACATAGCAACAGATATGCATCAGGAGAAGTTGTTTATACTTCATTGTTAGCAGCCAAAACCCAGATTGTCTTAAATCGTGAGACTGAACTCCAGCCAGCCCAGAGAAAGCAAACATTTTGCCAGTAGAAAAATACTGAAATCAAACTAATAGTTTGAAACACAGCTTTGGTTGCAGGTTTCCCTCTTAAGCTCCAGCCATTTGGAACAGATGTCAGGAGGGTACAAGGGGTCCTGGGGCTCCTCTGAGCAAGGTCATGCCTTTCAGTGGATTGCAGGGCATGACTGAATAATCTGATTATCACTGGCCCTGGAGTATTCACAACATAAACAAATCAGTTATTTCATATGGCTAAAGGGAATGGGAACGGAATTGTCTTTTTAAATGCTTTGATTTGTTCTGCTTTAAATTTGGCTTTATGTAATTGCCAATGGGAGGCAATTGTGTGTATACAAATGCAATTAACTCTGCCTTTAGCCATACGTGAGTGCTAACAAATAAACTGGTTTTCTTTCATGAAATATTCCATGCTTTCTATACAGGAAGAGCATCCCAGATGCCTGGAAAATAGCCCTGTGTCAGGCCCTTGGTGCCTCTAACCTCTCTCCTTCCCTGTGATTACAGACCTGGGAGAGAAATGCGAAGTGTCCACACTTCCCTTCCCATTTTCCCACTTACTGATTTCTGCACAACCTTCTCATCTCAAGGCAGCTCTTTAGAAAGTATCCATAGAATTATAAAGGCTTAAATATGCAGTCAGTGGCATGGGCCCCTAATTGTTTGGAGCATTTTGCATGTGTTTAATCACCTCTCTCCATCACAGTGGAGGGATACAGTCAAACAAATACAAGGGCTTGGGTATGTATTTAACTTGAGCTTTGCTATGCATGCACTGCACCAAATGTTTACAAAAGTACTTGAGCTTTAACAGTGAGAAAAACACAAGGGTGCAGACTGTAAAAGATTAATCTTCCTTGGGTGGATATAAGCTGTTTGAGTGTAAGGAAATGAAATAATTGCTGAAGAAAATAGGATTTTTTTCCTGTTATCACTGTTGTGGTACACATAAAGTCCATTTTATATCTCTAGCCTAGATTTATGCAAAGAGCAAGTCAAGTTGATTGTATTACCATGTGCTTCCTCCCCAGTATTGTTCCTAGCTGCTAAGACAGACTAAATATCTGCAACTTCTAACCAACAAATAACATATTCTGCTTGAGCCGTTATCTGGTGAGATCTTGATGTAATAAATTTGGATGAGTTACGGCAGCTGTCACTTTGGTACCAACTAAATTGGTACCAACCATTTTATAAGCAATGGAGAAGTTCAATGTCCTTCCTCCTGGAATGTCACATCCAGCAGGGTCCATAGGGCTCACCTAGTAACAGCTTCTGGTAACAGATCTGTTAGCAGATCTGCTGCCATCAGTTAACCACGTTTAGAAGACCTTGCTCAAGTGAGGAAGCTGATTCTAGCTGTTCTCACACCTAAAACTTGCAAGGATGGGTTCTTTTGCATTTTCTTTGCAAACAATTGCTGCCAACTACCAGCAGGGCTGCAGTAATGGCTATAAATTTGTCTGTGCATCCTGCAGGTGGGTAGCTGGGCCGTGGTCTGAGTGCTCTGCATCTTGTGGCGGTGGATTTCGCCATCGGCAGCTGTGGTGTCACCAAGTCAAAGCCAACGGCAGCGTGCTGGCCCTGCTGCCAGGGGCCTGCACACAGAGGGACAGGCCTGTGGGAAGGAGACCCTGCACAGGGCACTCTTGTCCCCTGGGGCCAACGCAGGCAAAGGCACAGGTAAGTTACAGCATTTGTCTGGAATCTCCTTGTGTTATCAAAGTGGGACAGTGTCATCGCGCCACTGGCTGAACATCCGTCGTCCTGTGGCTGAACATCTGTCCTCTTACACAAGGGAGGAGCTTTGTGTGTGTAATTACCTTTCAGAGCAGTCAATTAGAAATCCTGTTTTGTAAGGTTTTTTCATTTTATACTGTCTGAGCAACATTTGTTTGTTGAAGACACGACCTGAAACCAGAGTAGTAACTTCAGTGTGTTTTATAAGCTAAGCCACTATGATGTATTTCATTTTCCAAGCTAGTTTATTGCTTTTGTTGCAGTCCTATAAGAACACAGTTTGCATAGTTGTACTTGTGAAGTCCCTAAAATCGATACGTGAATGTGCTTCAACAGCAGTTGCCAGTGTTTAATGCACAGAACTCTGTTTTCCTATATTTTCTGTTTCTTCCTTCATGCAGTAAACTTGTGCTCATATTGATATGATTTATATAATTATTAACGCAGTATTTACTGTTCCGTGTGCAAAGTAATTAATTATAATTGCTATTGCTGCATTCACAATACGGGTTTTAGCAAGACAAGTTTGTAATGGTCAGCTACAAAAGAAGGCTGAAGCAGTAGGGATGTGGCATGATGAGAGCAGACAGTGGATTTAGCTTTAGGAACAGGCAGGAAAATCAGTGTCTTGGCAAAATTGCACAGAGAGAACCAAAAATATGTAGGTCTTATCCAAATCGAGGTGTGACAGGGCTGAAGAAGAAGGCAAAATGCAAAAAATTATGGCTGGGCTGTGTAGCTGGGTAACTGCCTAGGAGGGTAATTCTGTTGTTACTAACTTGGCTGTTTCTTTTTCTCTCTCCTCACCCTTTACTCTCAATTTTCAGTGTTCTGGTCGCTGTGTAGGCCGCCCTGCAGGTTCACAGCACCGTCAGTTTATATGTCAGCTTCGGAACGGATCCTTCGTGCCAAACTCCTCTTGTGATGAAAGAAAGAGGTAAACAGTTAGAAGAAGTTACAAGTTAGATTCTTTAGATGATCAAATTAAGGTACAGGATTGTTACTGCAGTACAAATAGGCAAATTCTTTTGTGTCAAACAAAGGAAAGGAGGTAGAGACAGTCATCCCTTTGTGGACACTGGATGATTTCAGGAACCCAGGAGAGGTCATGCCTGAAGAATTCAGAGCATCCAGTATGCAGTGTTTCAGGGTCAGCTAAGTTTTCCTAAAGATAAAATACCTTTTCTATTCCAGGGTTAAGAAATTGGTTTAAAGAAACTCACGTTTCCTCATGAGCAGGAAGGCATGATGAGGAGCACAAAATTAAATAAAAGGAAATCAACTTAAATATAGAAAAAACACTGAACAGGTTACCCAGAAAGTTGTGGAGTCCCCACCTTTGGAGATATTCAAAATACAAGCAGAGACAATCTTGAGGATCCTGGTCTAGTTGGCTGTGCTGTCAGCTGGGGTGGGGGCTGATTTGTTCTGTAGTTCTAGGAATAAGGGTTTAGCACAAAAGCAAACATTTAACTCCACTTATTTCCCTGCACAGCCCTCCTGTCAGAAGGAACTGTTCCTCAGAGCTGTGTGATGTGTACTGGCGGACAGGCCCCTGGAGGCCCTGCAGTGTGGGCTGTGGGAGCGGGTTCCAGTCCAGGAGAGTGTCCTGCATACACAGGCAGAGCAACAAACCCGTGGCTGAGCATTTCTGCGAAGGGAGGAAGAGACCAGTGACCTGGCAACACTGCAATGTCACATCCTGTGGCAGTATGTAAATGTTTATTTAAATATGAGCATAGTAATAGTTTGTAGCAGTTATATTAGAAAGTGACTCACAGTTGTACACTATTGATTCTGCAAGCATTTGATTGTACATCAAAGGTAAAACTATCCTCTCCGAGGAGCACTTCGTAATCCTGGGGTTTCTTTTCTCTAAGTAGGCCAGTTTGATATTAAAGCCTCAAAAGCACTTTTAGAAACAGGATATTTAGGAAGTTTTTTGCAAACTTCCCTACATGACTGTGCCAGTTGTGACTCAAACGTCTCTGAGCGAGCTGTTAATGCCTCCTAGACGGGGTAGTGTTCTGAAACAGACAATGAGTAAATGAAGGCAGTGAGATCACACCTCTTACTCGTGACCTTGTTTAGCTTTCAATCCACTGCTGCCAGAAATGCACACAATTACACCATTACAAAGCTAGCAGGAATCTGTCTGTTGTTTACAATTACTATGGCAAGTTCTGGTTCTTCTCTTTTGCTCATTATAAAGCCTTGTAATGTTTAAATATATTTTTCAGAAGGAGAATGCAAGGATACAACTCACTACTGTACATTTGTAAAGCAACTAAAGTTATGCTTGATAGACACCTACAAACAAAGATGTTGTCAATCATGTCAAGAATTGTAAGTCCTCTATGGCAAGTTCATGATGCTGCAGTGAAGAGATGAGAAGAGAGGTTCATTAAACTAACTTGCTCGAAATATATCCTTGTAAATGAGACACTAGTTGTGACAGTTAAATGGCAACATGGGGCAAATGAAAACACAGTGTTGTGGCTTGATGTGCTGGATAAGGTATTGTTTCTGGGAGCTTTCATTTTTCATTCTTTGCCATGGAACTTCAAATGTTTTAAACATGTCTGGATTAGCAAGATCATATCATGGCATATCATCTGTAAAATTTTGCTGGCCATCATTTTATAATTTTATCAGTGAAAAAATCATTACCTAAAAGCAGCAAATAGTCCTTAATTTATGAGGAAGAGTCACAAAAATACTTCAAATATTTTTTTGAAATGCAGCAACTATTGACTCACAGGTTTTGGTTTGTTTTTTTTTCATCATACTTAACACTATTTTTAAATTTATAGAAGCTGTGGCTTGTAGCTGTAAAATTTTGGCAACAGCTTCATTTTCATTATCAGCTTGAGCTTAAGGGTTGATCTCACAGGATATGCTTTACAGATACTAGCTCTCAGATGGATACACAGAAGTACATTGAATTTTTACTGCTTGTATTTATGTGTATGCAGTAGGACACTATAGATCCTAGTACAATTTTCAAAGCAGCAATAGATCTCCTTTGAATAAATGAGGTGTCATTTTTTATTGTTTCTATTCCGATTCCAGTCTCTGAAGAACAATCAAAGTTCTGGCATGATTATACTTTTGTAGTGATATTAAATTAGACAGAAGCTTCCTTGTCAGAGCTGTGAACAAACATTTGTGAGCACTGTTCTCTTGCACATCAAGTCAAATGAGGAGCCAGTAATTGGTCAAAATGGCTGTCAGATTTCTTGTCTTGAATAATCATTCTCTTTTTCTCCATTAATGGGGAAAAATGTCCACAGAAGAATTATTAATTGTGAAGATAGACAAGTGCAAGAAATCTATTTTGAGCATTTTTCCATCTAGATGAGTTTTTCATGATGACCATTGACCATCTGAGTAATTTGCAAGTTGATAAATTCTTCTTATGATATTGCTGGGTAAATTATCTTCCATATTGCAGATTGTCTGACTAGGGCTTTAAGCAGAGAGGACCCCATGGGAGGCAGAAAATAGATGATTTTTTTCTTTTGTAGTTTCCAAACTACTGCTCATATTAGAGGCCTGAATGCTTACTTTGACTTGGCTCTTGTGTTCCATCTCTGACCTGTGTGACAGGCAGAGGGCTGGGAGTGCTGTGGGGGCAGCTCAGACGCAGCATCCTGCACAGAGGGTTTGCATCACTGAGAATTAGGGTAGCACTACTGTATAGAAAATGTTTAGGGTGGACTATCGTGTCCAAGGCTGACTACAAGGAGAGGATATTCCTGATCATTACCTTTTTAATCAGCAATGGGTCTTGATTGTTTAAGCAGTTTTTTAAATTAAACATTTGTAAGATACTTTTGTAGATATTTATTGTCTGATTTAAAAGTGCAATATTTTTTTTTGTACAGTGTTTAATAAAGATTTTTGGACATATATTTTTTCTTATTACCAAAATTTCTTATTCATGTTTTCCCTCTATATTTAAAGTTTTCAAATGTTAACACATAGCATTTTTTGGTTGTGTTAACTTTGGTTAAATATGCATGCTATCCAGAAGCAGTGCTGTAAATGTTTGTGATTGCAATTGGCATGACATTCCTCTGTAGATTATTTTATTGCTTCTCCAGTAACTGAAGATTTTAGCTCTCTTGAACGTAGTTTTGATATTTCTGAAATAAAGTATAGTTTGATTATTCAACACTGTGATTACCCTGACATTGTTTATTACCATGATTTGCTTAGTAACTGTGCTTTCATTCCTTATTTTTTTCAACATACTTTGTCCGTAATTCTGGGACTTTTTTCAAAGCTTTGGATTAGTCCTTAATTTTTAACAGTTTATCAGTCATATTGTCAGCTTCACTGCAGTCTGCTTTGCACTGCTATTAAGAGACAACATAGAAGTAACCTGACTGAAAAAGTGGGAAGGTAATTTGCCAAAATCCAAATGTGTCAGCTCTGATTCACTGAAATCTAGAATCAGGATTCCATAAAAGGTGGAATAAAATTGCATTTCTTTGCTGGGCCTTACCAAGAAGAGTTCATTTAGATCTGACAGAACAGCTCCATGCTTTATATTTAGTGAGTGATGGGAATAGCTTCATGAAAAAGTTGTTTCAGAATATCCAATATGTGTAAATAGCCCATAGAAAGAAGAGTCTAAGAAATAGTATGAACAATAAAAAGACTTAAAAGTTTTTTATTAAATAGAAAATAAATGTCTAGCAATGGAATGGCGGTGTTTCAGAGTTATCCTAGATGGCAATATTGGCAAAGGTTTAATTTTCCTTTTGCATTCCTTTTGTGCAGTCTTTAAAAAAAGCAAAGGCTCTGTACAGCAGTGCTCTGGAGCCTGCTGCTGGATGGCAGAGTGCACAGAAAGCACTCTCAGAATAGCAACTGAATCCACGAATGGCTTTTCTGCTTTTACATCTTGGTTTAGCATGACATCATAAAATGCTTTTTTAACAGCAGTTATTTGGGAAAAATATTCATTTTCCAGCCGTCTCTTCATTTGGTCTGCATTTCAGTAATTTGTTGCTTATGAAAAGGTTGACATCAGGTACTGAACAGTGTCTGAAGGTTTATAATAACATTTGATGCTTTTCCTGGAAGCACAATCAGTGTGTTGGGGCTTTTTCAATTGCGAAGTAATAAAGGCTTCTCTCTTTCACTATTAAACTTAGGGGAAAACATTAAGGATGAAATGAAAGGGAATATGCCCCTCCACCCTAAAAAAGTCTTCAAACACATCTGCAGAGGAACTGTTAAATGTATCTGAATGTGCCCTCCACTTCCCTTCCTCTCATTTGCTGCTGGTAGGTGGCAGCAAATGACTTTCCATAACTTAAGGGAGGGCAGTGACTTCAGAACTGAAAAAACAGCTGTGAAAAGTAAAAAAAAACCATCTGGGCTCCCTCACAGACCCAGCAGAAGAGCCATTTTGAGCAGAACATGCAGGCACACGTAACTTCATGGATTCAGATTGCCCTTCTCCCTCCCTAGAAAGGAGAGCTGAAAGACACTGGGACCTTCTGTAAACTGCTCCAGAGGTACCAGGACTTTGTGTAGGGTATGGCCCTGGGTACGTGTGACTGTGCAAAGTTTTGACTTTGTTTCCTCCGTGGTGGCGTGGCAGAGAATGACTCGAAAGGGTGTTTGTATTTTTTCTTCTGTGGTACAGAAAGATGACAATGAATTGGACTTTTTCCAGTCCTGCTTTTAGGATCTCACAGATTTACATCGTCCTTGTTCATTCACAAGCTGAGGGAGGTGAATAATTTTCAGACAGAAAAGTAAAACTGATTTGCCATTTCATTAACAGAGTAAGTGATACTACAAAAACACAGTACAAAGACAAAAGTTGTGTAAAAGTGACTGACACTCTAATAACGTCTGGATCCCTCTCATGCAATGCTTTTGTGCACAGCTGATTTGCTCAGTTCAGATTTCTGGCTTTCATATGACCAAGTTCCTGCTTTAAAAATGTTTCCATCATTGATCTTAGCCCTCTTATAAGTGACTTTGTTTATGGAGTACAGCCACGTGATTCTGCAGAACCCAAATACTGTTCCACACCAATGGGTACAAGATATGTAATACTGAGAAAAAAATCATACTGGAGTAGTGTCATAGAGCATGACAATACAGTTAATTATAGAACTATTAATTGTGACTTGCATAAATCAGAACCATAATAAAACTGAAACTGGTTCATCTGGATTTCTCAAAATCAGATAAAGATACATAGAGAAAATACTGAATATTTCATACAGAAGCATAACAATTTCATATAAAAATTTCTGTAAAAACTTTGGTTTCTGTGTGTTTGGAGCAAGCAATTCTTTGAAGAGCAGACAGACTGAAGCCAGGCTGCCTACAGACTTCTGCATCTCAGCTGGTATTTCTTTTTGTACCTGAGTATAGTCCCTTTTCTGTTATCTCTGCTTACACCTGTGTAGTTTTCTGCCCTTTTCCCCTTCAGACTGCCTCAGCAGTAAACTCTGGCAGTGATAACCAGCTATTAAGCTTTAAAAATCAGATAGCAGGATCAAATTACAGTGGATGTTAACTTTTTGAGCTTGATTCTCTCTGCTTCCCCAACATCCACCTAAGAAACTAAAAAAAACCCCAACAAACTATGCAATCTCATTGTGAGATTCGACTGAATTTGCACACTGGGTTTAAAAATTTTTCAGCTTGGGGAGGACACATGCACTTAGTGTGTCAGTGTGTCTAAAGTGCATCAGTTTTGCTTCCTTTGGAAGTAAGGCTGAAAGAGCACGATCACAGAAATTAGGAAACAGAGTCTAACGACCTGCTTTTGGTGGTTGAGTGGTTTCAACTATGTGTACAGAAAAAGAGCAAGGTTACCACTTAACTGCTACCAGAAATTACAGTGGGACCTTTATATACTCACTTCAGATGTGAATGAAGTTAAAGTAGTGATGACTAAAGCTAAAACCAGGTTTTTAGTAATGCCTAGGTGTCATGGCATGTGATTTGGGCATAAAATATAAAGAAAAAAAATCTTACAGATTACTGAGATTATTACTGATTACTGAGATTATTATAAATAGCATTATTTGCTTACTGTTTAAAATATGTTATCATCAAAAGGCACTTGCTATTTCACAAATACAGTAATTTGATTGCAGAAAATCTCAAAGAATTAAATACATGATAAATATGCTTGAGTAATGAAATCTGGGGAGTAAAGTAAACCAGAATGCACAATCAGAAAAAGCACAGATGCCATGTAGGGAGTAGTGTTCCTTCAGCATTTGGCAAACCTTTATTAGTCTTGTAATAAACTTTGGTTTGGCTTTGGTTTTCTTCAAACTTTTTCGAAATTTGCAGTATTTAATTTGCTTTCAGTGTTATCTAAAGAAAAAATGAACAAGTTGGTTTCCGATTATTTTACCAAAGTGCTTGAAATATTGCATGTAAGTATTATGACACACCAGTTACTTCCTTGGGAATAGGATTACAATTTGACCCAGAGCGTTCTGGAGACACCTGGCGGTAGAATTTGTGACCCTGAGAATCTGTGTTTACATAGACGTAACCCAGAGCATCTGGATGAAGTCCTGGGCAGACCTCCTGCTTCTTTGGAGTATATTCAGTGCGATACAAAGTCTCATCTTTAAAAGGAACTGCAGTACCTACAGCATGTGCAGGTTTGAAACTTTGAGGTGGATTGGCCTGATGTGGTATGTAATGGGATCTGAAGGTAGTTAAATTAGAAAATCTTCCTGTGGGTTTTTGAATTTGCGGTTCTTTCTTAATAATCCCTCGTGGACAGACGCTCCAGGGTTGAAAGTCTTCTTTTGTAGTAGTCTTCCCTTGAAAAGGGCCAGTGGTTCTTCTTCCAGGAGCTGGTCTTATGGGAGCTCTAGGAGCAGCCTTGTGTGAAATGTAATCAAGACGGTTTGAGGAGTGGAGATCCATCTTGTCTGTGGGTGGAACGTACTCTCTTGGCTTGTGGAACTCGGGCGTGGTGACCAAATATGGCTGATAGCGTTCCTGGAATTCAGTGGCTCCTTTGAAAGGATCAGATCCAAGTTTTCTACTTTCAGGCTTGCAGCTTTTTGCTTGTTCCCCAGGTATCCCTTTAAAATCTCTCTGGTGAGTTGTGAGATCTTCAAAGGGTTGGTCACTTGGCTTGTACTCTTCTTTTGGCCTTACAAACAGGGGCTCCATCTCATGGACAACGTACGCGGTGCGATGGATGGTGTTACCATCGAAAGGCCCCTCTGGCAGCTTGGTGTCACACGGTTTGCAGCTCTGGGGGGGATTGGGTTGCCTAGGAATGTAGTCATCTTGAAATGTAGAAGGATTTCCAAACTTCTCCGAAGGTGGCTCATACGGACGCTCCACCTTACAGGATTCCGTTCTTTGACTTTTCCATAACCTATAGTGATCTGTAAGGCACAACCAAAATTCCACCATACAGATGTTATTACTTAAGACCATTCCTTTAAAATGAAGACAAATTCTTCTGGTAATAAATCTTGCAAAACAAAGAAAATGGATGTAAGTGAAAATGATAATTTTATCTGCATGTTTGCGATCCGACAAAACCGTCTTCTATTATAGTGTGTGATAAAAGCAGACCCCAAAAAACTGCACCTGATGCCCTATTTTGACTATTTTCTCAACAGAAACTAAACAGAAAATAGCCCTATACAAGTTTTATATACAGTATCTTCCATTTTACTTAAAAGATTTAGCACCTTTGTGCTGACCATTGTAATAGGATAATTTGTGTCGAGACAGATCATTACTAGGATGATGTATATGTAAGCTATACCATACACAAGCAGAAGCCTAAACCCCACTTCTGACCTACTCTGTGGAAAAATAAGTCACATGAACTAAAACTACCCAAAAGATCCATTGCACCTTAATTTCCATCCACTTTTGCTTAAGATAGCCTAACCAAGTATATGTTAGAATTCCCTTGTAGCAAAGCAAACCTCAGAGAGGGGTTTTAGTTTAGAAGCCAGAAGTCTCCCCTCAACAATTGGAATGCAAAATGTTTTAGGGTATTGTCACCTGCTTTCTAGTATGTTTTACTCCCTGTCCCAAATGAACAAATCCAGTTTCTAATATAGGTAATTCCAAATACTCCCTTCACCTTGGTTATTTCTCTTCCTATAGGTGGCATACATTCTTACCTTGGTAGGTTGGGATGGTATCCACTTTTGCTCCTGAAGTGTGTTTCCTCTCTCGAGGCCTTGCTAATGTCACCGGTCCTACTTTATGAGGATTATAATCTCTCTGGTATATGGTTCCCAGGTCAATCTTCCCTGACTTTGGTCTATATTCTGCTTGTGGCCGAAAAGGTGTCTTCACATCATATGGTAAATAATCTGATCTGAATTGGGGAAAAGAAAACACTGGTTTAAAAATTCATTTTTTCCTTATGAAGTCACTTTAATTTTTCCACTATATGGAAAAATAACAAAATGTTTACTCTGAAAAATCATCAGACACCATATATTGGAGGGATAGCACAAAGGAGAGAAAACTATGGTACATAAATCTAGGGTCTCTGATGCATGATAGAGCCTTTATTCAAAGGTAGATGGTGAAGTGAGTTTTTAACACTCCGAGTCTCATTCACACTTTAACAATATTATTTAAAGTGTCTGAAAGGAGACTTACAAAATTGCTATAATTCTGCAAAGAAATGTTCAGAAAGCAGAAGCAGAGCACAGCTGAAATTAGGACAAGTGGTAGCATTTACTGATTGCATGTGGAGAATGGAATATAATCAGAAACAGCATTTCACTGTTTTTGTATGGGCACATTACATTAAAAAGGTGTATATTACATGTGTGGGTGTTTAAATAGTCCATACAAGCATGTGACCCATAGAAAGGCACTTGGCCTTTCTATTTAAGTCTCTTTTTTTTTGATAAACAAAGAAGTTTCACCAGATGCCCTCATAGCTTAAAAGAAAAACAACAATAATGGAAAAGTAAATGTTGATGCCCCTGTCACATCACTAACAATGAATGGGTGATATCTTTTTCTAATTCTTTGAAAGATGCTCTTTAATTCTGTAAGCTTAGCATCAGTCTGTGCACAGACAGGACAGATATTCTGAACCCCTTTACAGTTTGCTTTCTTAAAACGAATAATTTTCTTAAAACTAATAATCTGAATAAAAAAATCAATAAAAATACCCTTATTCTTTTTTCTTGAGATTTCATTTCCCCACTGTCTTAGATTCTACATGTATTACAGAAAGTTCTCAAGCTTGACAGGTTTTCCATAAGACCTACATTTCCTAACAGGCTGAAAACAAAGACAAAAATTTTAGATTCTCTTTACAGATTACAGGCTGCTGTAAAGAATGCAAATCTGGCGGTACCCATGCTTTGCTATTTTTTAGGACCTTTTTGTGGTAACTCTATTTCTATACTCAACATTTATACTTTAAATATGCAAAATGTGTAAAGGATGCAATGACTGCATTTTGAGAAGACTGCAATACAATGTTTAGTCCCCGCTTAAAAAATCAAAGAATGAGAAACTTTACAGAGTAATTATAAACCATTGTTTGAAAATATTTACTTGAATGTTGAGATGCTGTCCATTCTCCCCTGATCCTGTGGGAACTGTGCTTTTGGCTTACAGCTCTCGGGAGGGCAGACGTTGCCATAGCCGGGGTATTTCTCCAAATACTCAGTTTTGTGGCACGGCTGCAGGGAATCATCGTAAATCTTCGTGGGTTTATGGCAGCAGCGATGGCGTCTGGGTCAAACACATCAGAGCAGAGAATTTGGCATCGTTTCCTTAAAGAGGAAAAGCCATACTCTGTCTACTGGGAGTGAATAACAAATGGGGAAGATTGAACAATGTCAGTAGTTTTTGTTTAAAATCTTTTCTGAGTGATAAAACCACAAAATAGTGTGCTGATGGCACAAGTCCCAGAGCACATTATACTAACAGAGTAATAAAGGCAGTATCAGCTGGGACTTAGTCCTTGGTGCAGAATACAAAGCATGGATAGAGTTGATCTCAACTCTCCAAATGATGCTACCACCAAGATGCACTTTCTTCTTGTCTGTAATCTTTCCTGGTATTACTCATTTTATCTGTAAAAGTAATGAACTATGCTTCGTTTCTTGTCTCCCATGGTCCCTTTTTTACTGTCTTACCTTATCACTTGTCCTTTTATTTCTGTACTCTCACCTATTTTCACCACTACTGATTAACACTCTGATTACAATTTTAGTGGTGTGAAATCTCATGTGCATTCCTAGTGCTCTGCAGGCCATTTATGACTTGTCAACCTTTTTTTTTTTCTCCAAGGACTGACTAAATTCTCTATCCAAAACACATGTTTATTTAGAAGTAATGACATCTTTTTTTCTTACAGATTTTATTTCAATTCTACCTGCTTCTCATTGATACTTCTATCAATGACAACATTGTGCAAAAAGGTGTTGGGAGGTATATAATGACAATTTATTATTTATACCTTGTTGTTTTGCATAAATGATCCATGAAATTAAAATTTAGATGTTCTTATTGTTTTGAAAATCTTGTTATATTCATTCTAATTTGCATAATGCACATCTCTGGCTGACCTCAAGGAAATACAGAATGACAGGTCTTCCTCCTACTTACGGCTCACAGCTTGCAATGCAAAGGGGAAAAAAATAAATAATTTTTCAAGTAAACAAGTATTGTAAAATTCTGTACATGAAAAGCAAAGATATCTAAAACCCAAGAACGGCAAAAGTGTACAGCTCTTAGTGAGTACAAATAAATTCAAGTTTCAGGAAGCTAGATATCCAAGGAATATTTCAAAGATCTGCAAAGAATTTTAGCTAGCACTGAATACCAAAAAGGAAAACAATAAATTAAAGCAAGGTGAAATAGAATACAGAAACAGACACAAAGGACTCCTGCTGGGAAAATGAAAAAATGAAAATGAAAAAAACACTGAAGGAAGTTCTTGGAGACTGGAGATCCTAAAGCTGGTATTAGTTTGTGCTGCCTGAGTTTGCCAGCTCAGTAGTTCAAAAAATGAGAAATAAAGTAGCCCTGTCTAAGAATCCACATCCTTTCAAAGCTTCGTTTACTCCTTTTCAATCAAGTCAATTAACAATTGAGAGAACTTTTCAAAACATAGCAGGGAAAGGAAAAAGGAAGAAGAGGGAAAGAACAGGAAAGGTAGGAAAACAAGGAGGTAAGTGTGTGCTATTTCCCACTGCAGTGGTTGCTTGTCATTACATTTGTCATGAAATTCAGTTTCACCTTAGTAATGGTTTATTTTTTCAGAAAGTACAAACAGCATATGCTGTGTCATGTAGCATCTAAAAGTAACAGCTAAGCAGAAACAAAAGACATTGAATGGATGAAAGCTGGTTGAAATATAGGTTATCAAATTATAATGTTCTTCACATATCTTTTGGCATGCAATTCAAAGGAGTTGGAAACGATTATTCATCTGTAAAAGCTTCACTCTGACAATCTTCAGTTTGACATAAGCTGGTCCAGAAGACCAACCACCAGACAAAACACCTTCTGTGTTCTGGGGTCACCATTCTTATATTTTGTAAGCAATGTCGTGAGTATATCCCATGTATTTGCTGGATGGACATGCTACAAACTGAAATGGATACTAAAAAAATAATTACTGCAGAGTGAGCCTATAGTTCTTGGTAGCTTCAACACAGAGGTGAAAGCAATCTACTCTTATCTCTTCAAGGAAAGAGGTGGTTGCAATTTTATTAGAATTGATCATTGAACTAAAAATGTCCTTCAAACCACTAATTTCTAGTGTATAAAATAATTCTGAACACACTCTAACTGTGCACAGAATTACTTGGAATCGGATGAGATTTTTGAGGAAGTTCCTACATCCTACTCTGTGTTGCAAAAGTACTTTGAGTTGGCCTGAAGGGTAACAAAAAATTACCTTATGAATTTGACTTGGAGAAGAGATTAGGGGTGTTTTGGTTAATTGATAAATCTGCTTTAGGATGTTGTTGAATTTAGAATGTTTTCCAAGTGCTAAACCAAAATTTTTTACTTAGATAAAAATTTTATAAAACTAATTGTATAAGGCATCACAATGCTTGGAATCATCAGAGAAGACAGATTACAGCTCTGATAAATGAAATATATTGCTTAGAGTTTGACCTGAACTCCTTGAGACACTGATTATTTTTAACTTCTTCCTTGTATTTATCTTCATTTCAACCCCAGAGTTACTGATAATTCAAATAAATTTGGTGAGAATATCCCTTTTCCCATGACTGACTGGCACTTGCTTTGATGGATTATTATTCCTTCCCCTCTTTGTGGGAGACTATCTTGTGTCTTGGTCTGAATAGAATCTCAGCTAAATAAAAGTGACAGTACATTGGCTCTCTTGTGCCAAATGTTCTTGTTCTGATTATTTTAGTAGAATGCTGGTGACTTTAACTTATTTAAGGCCTGGCATACATACATTTGTTTTTTACACAATGCTAGCAAGACCCTTGAAATTTTATCCCAAAGCATTTTCCTCCCTGAGAACTAGACTAATAATGATAAAAGTTTCATATTTATCCTAATAGAAAACTTACCACCCCTCCACAAACACAGCTCAAAGCTTTTATTTTTTATTTATTTTTTGCCAGTGCATACACTATGGTCTGGAAGACAGAAATGATGGATGGACACTGTATTGAGAGTCATCTACTTTCTTACTGTAGACAGGAGATCTGGTAGTTTTTACAGGGTTTGTTTGTATTTATATGTGGTCAAGTATGATGGCTTAAGTAACCTAAATTTTAGGGAAATCTTCTTTTTTTTTAACTTACATTTATTCAGGAATATAGATTTTTATGATAATGACAACAAAAGGGCAACAAATGGGGGAAGGCTGACAGATTGAGAGGAAGCTAAAGCAGTAGTTTATTTTTGTGTCTCAAAACAACTTCTATGCTTTTGTAGGCTGTGATTATCTTTTACAGCAGACAAATACTATTCTTGAGTGCAGAAAATTCATCTACCACACAGGCTTTATTCTTCTTTGGAAGCCAGATTTAACATCCTGTATTTGAGAAAGCAGAATGAAGTCCTGTCTTACTGGCTTTGCTCCCCTGTAAGTTTTTCCAGTGTTTTTTAAATTCTCTTAATAAATAGGGAAGATTGTTTCCTTCTATTTTATTATTCAGAATTAAGCAGTAATTATCCCTGCATAAAATTTCCTGCAAACAGCTAAATGATAACGTCTACAAAACATTAGATATTCATAGTTGCTTTGAAGTCTCTGCTAAGCTGTGTATGCATTCCAATGTCCAGGTAACGCTGCCAAGTGACCAAGCAGCCTTCCCCTGAAAACAGAAACACTATACACTGAAGCAAACACAATGTTCTGCCTAAACCAATAATGGCTTAAGATTTTATTGACTGTAAAAACTTCAGTAAGGTTTATTTTAAACCACAAGCTTTATGCATGTTTAATTCAATTATTATTAAACTGGGGTTTGGATTGAGAATTTTTGATTGAGTTGAACCTCATTTTGTGCTGTCTCATCGTGTTATCTCACTATCTTTCTAGCTGAGCCCAAGCCAGGTTTGTTATCTCATCATGAAAACAATGAGCTCCAACTCTTTATTAATCTAGGACTTTTGAAACAAATTTATGGGGCAAAATTTACCACAGGCTTGGCCAAAAAGAACATGAGGAGCTTTATTCAGTGCCTGCCTCACATCTCTGTCTACAGATGGAAAAAAAAGGTGGCTGATGAACAGATAGACAGACTTCCCACACAGAAACAGATAGAGGGTGCCTGCTCTGCAGACTTTGATATGAAACTTGTGGGTCTTGGTGCACTTTGCAACCATAGGGTTTGTCCTATACTTCCAAAAAATATTGAGCACACCTCTGTGATCTTATAATGACCATTCATGCATGTTGTTGTTAGATTTTTTTTTATTAACTGAATCTTTGAGTAGTAGGATGATTATTTTTGTGATTTTTTGTGGGTTTTTTTTAAATTTCAGAGAAGAAATTGAAAATATCAAGAGTTGTGACTTCAACTTGTGAATATATATGTAAGTTTTCAAAGGGTTAAGTCCCTTATTATTTTGGGAAACATGATTTTTTTGGTTTTTTTTTTACCAATAGCATTGATAATATTGCTTATAGACCTGTAATAGTAATTTTCCATCAAAAATTGCCTACTGTACCCTCTCGTGCCAGCCTCCCTGGTCAAAGAGGCTATAGGACAATGATGAACTGTTTGTCTCTCTATGGGATCATGGAATGTAAAGCAAAGTGGTGAGTGCTACTGGATGTGATGGCAGAAGGGCAGATACATCAAATCTCTTTCAAAGGCTGCAGTGCTTGCACAGGTTTCTGACAAGGTTGCCAGAACTCTTCCGAAGGTTCCTTTGGTGCAGTCCTTCAATGGGAGCTGGCTCTGCTTTCTGGAAAAGCTTGATTCTGATTTAGTCTGGGTGGCTTTCAAAGACTGTCTCCATTCTATTCAATTTTAGTCTGTTTAAGACCTTCTTTTACCCCTACCTGATTTAAATGTAAATGTACTACTTTACATTTACTGAGAAGGTGCTCATACTTGGGTCCTACTCTGCAGTGGCCCGGGGTGCTGCTTACATTATCAATGAGCTTGGAAAAGGCCTCTGAGATTATCGAGTCCAACCTGTGACCAAATGCCACCAGACCATGGCACTGAGTGCCATGTCCAGTCTCTCCTTTAACACCCCAAGGGCCAGTGACTGCATCACCTTACTGGGCAGCCCATTCTCATGCCCAATCACCCTTTCTGTGAAGAAATTCTTCCTAATGTCCAACCTAAAGCTCTTCTGGTGCAGCTCGAGGCTGTGTCCTCTCGTCCTGTCACTGGTTGTCTGGGAGAAGAGGCTGAGCCCCACCTGGCTATGATCTCCTGCAGCGAGTGATAAGGTCACCCCTGAGCTTCCTTTCCTCCAGGCTGAACACCTGCAGTTCCCTCAGCCACTCCTTGCAACACTTGTGCTCCAGACCCTTTCCCAGCTCTGTTGCCCTTCTCTGGACACGCTCCAGCTCCTCAATGTACTTCTTGTCATGAGAGGCCCAAACTGGCCACAGGATTCAAGGTGTGGCTTCACCAGTGCTGAGTACAGGGTGTTCCTGCCACAGGCCTGGTGCCACTGGCCCTCTTGGCACACGCTGGCTCGCGTTCAGCTGCTGCTGACCAGCACCCCGGGCCCTTTCCCGACGGGCACTTTCCAGCCCTCTGCCCCAGCCTGTGACGCTCTGTGGGGTTGTTGTGACCCAAGGGCAGCACGCGGCCCTTGGCCTTGTCGAACCTCCTACCCCCGGCCTCGTCCCACGGATCCAGCCTGCCCAGATCCCTCTGCAGAGCCTTCCTACCCTGCCGCAGCCGGTACTGGCACCAGCTCGGTGTCGCGGGCGAGTGTGCCGAGGGAGGTGGGCGCTCGCTCGGTGCCTCCCTCACTCACCCGCAGGAGCAGATCTCGCAGAGGCAGCGCGGCGGCCCCATGCCCGGCCCGCTCGGCCGCCCCGGCCGGTAACCAGGGACGCTCCGCGCGCGGCATCCGCGGCCCCGGCCCGGCTTCCGTCCGGCGTCACGGGGCGGGATCGGCAGCGGCGGCGGGGCGGGCGCGGCTTCCCGGCAGCGGCGGCGGAGCGGGCTCAGGTGCGTGTGCCCCGCGCCGGCAGGGCCTGGGCAGCGCGGCTGGCCCCGGCTCGGCCCTCACCCCGCGGGCGGGCGGGCGAGCGGGCAGGGCTGTGCCCCTCCTGGGGCCGCCGCGAGGCAGCGCGGCCGTGCCCGCTCGCAGGGGCGGGAGGGGAAGGCGAACCAGGGCCGGGGGTGAACCGTGAGGTTTGTGCCGCTCCGGAGGGCTCCGTATTCGCTCCCAGCCCGAGCTGCGGCCACCCGCGCTCCTGAGCCGCGTTCCGAAGCGCAGGCGCGGCCCGCGGTTTCTGCTCTCCGCTGTCCCGGCGGTGGCCGAGGGTTCGTGACGCGCTCCGCGTGTCGCGGGAGGTTCCCCCAGGAGCGGCTCTCAGCGCAGTCTGCGTCGTTAGAAGCCAAAGCGTTTCCTCAGGCTGACTCCTCAGTAAAATAGTTGGCTCTGTTCGCAGAGTTAGCCGGCCATGGTGCTCACGAGCGTGGAAAAGATGGTTGGCCTGCAGAAGAAGGCGTCCGGCATCAGGAATATCTGTATCTTGGCCCACGTGGATCACGGTAAGGCAGGTGTTGGTGTCTCCTCCTCGAGAGGAGACTTGCGTGTGTTTGAGTGGTGGTGAGTGCTTATTGTTCGAAAGCAGTAGGTTTTTTTGTGGATTTAGCTTTAAACTGTCTTGAACTTCATTCATAAGAGTAAATCTGCTTATGCACCTTTTTCTTGGCCTGATGGAGCTTGTCTTTTACGTAAAAGAGCATCACACTAATAATATGAAGTAGTTGAAATTGAATGTTTTCTACTTCTACGGTGGTGAATGTTGGCATGAATTTAATATGTTTGAGAGGCAGAATGATATTTTTCTATGTTTGCTTAATAGAACAAATTTTTTATGTAGGTGGAAATAATAAGCACTTTTTTAACAACGCGTATTTTGCATGTTATGTTGAGGTTCTGATACACTGTTTGTTATTTCAACTGCTTTTCTGGTCATGACAGGTAAGTTTGCATCCACTCTTCAAAAATAAATTTGTGTGCACCTAACAGGTGAAGCTGAATAATTGGATTTGGGGTTTTTTTAAGTTAATTTGTACTTTTGCGGTGTTTTATAGCCTTCATTAGTGTTGATATCTTAGAATACTGTATGTTGCATATTCTGCCATCTTTTGTATTCATTTAGTCTAAGAATTTTGTTTTTCTTTTCAGGCAAAACTACTCTAGCTGATTGCCTTATATCTAGCAATGGAATAATCTCCAGCCGCTTGGCAGGAAAGGTAGAGTTACAGTGTCACTTCTGACAGACTTCTGGTGTGTACATGCTGGGATTGTAAATTCTTGATCATTAAGGAAGTTCCATTTATAGTCTTGCTAAACCTTGTTATCTCACCGTCATACTCTGACAGCTGATAAGTAAATTGTGAAGATATTTCTACAGATTTACCATCTCTTCTCTTGTTTCTGTACTCAGCTGAGGTATCTCGACAGTAGGGAGGATGAACAGATCCGAGGAATAACAATGAAATCGAGTGCAATTTCACTGCACTTTGTGAAAGGTAGGTTGTTGATGCTGGCATGTATACATTTTAATATACATTTCTGTTAATTTTCCCTGTCTCTTCGTTGTTGCTGTTGTGATCTTTGTGTGCAACTTTTACTTTTTGTGTTTCTCAGTGTTAGGCCATGATTCTGCAGAGACTTAGGCAAGTAACAGTCAGCCAGGGTAATTGAGTTGCATCTCAGGGTCAGGAAGAACATCTTCAATCGTATCTGTGAGTGGAGAACATGAGAGTAGTTGCTTCATCTTTTTATTTTAGATATAAATATGTATATTTTGATCTTAAGTCTTGAATTATTGTCACTTAAAGGCAAGGCCTTCTTTCAAAAAACCCCAAGTTCTAGTGCAGTCTTACTACTTTGTTGAGATGTCTGTTACACTGTGCTGTAAGGGTTTTTATAGTGTAGTTAGTGTCAGGACATTAAAAAATAATAGCTGAAGCAGTCTAACTGGGTGGCTGGAAGAAATATTTTTGAAAACTGTTCTGAAATATTAATTTATTGTTTGATCCTAGGTGATCAGGAGTATCTGATTAATTTAATAGACTCCCCAGGGCACGTGGATTTTTCTTCAGAAGTATCTACTGCTGTCCGACTCTGTGATGGTTGCATCATAGTGGTGGATGCTGTTGAAGGAGTCTGTCCACAGGTGAAATAAAGTGTGTTAAGTAGAGAAAGAGGGGAGCAAGCAAAGTCTGAAGTGGGTTATATAGAAATAAAAGATGAGCTGTGTAAGAAGTTTTACAAAACTTTTAATAAATGGCAATGGAGTTCAGGTATGAGAGTGAGTAGGGAAAATCATAGTTGTGCTGAAAAACTGAACAATGCTGGTGAGTGGGTGTAGAGATGCAGGGTTGAAGCAGTGAGTATGCCATTTTTCAGGTAATGGAATGTTTTGATAGAGAAAAATCTTAAGGGGAGTAGTTTCATGTATTTATGTGGGCTTTCAGGGTTTGGAAAAGAATATACAAAATAACACTGAGGTTGCTTTTTTTCATGGCTTACTTTCCTAAATAGTTTGGTTTTTGTTATTATGGGTGATTTTGCCATGAAATCCCACCATTCTGCAGAACTCTTCAGTCACTAACACTGTATACCGTGGGAGTCAAATTTCTGGTTTGAGTGTCAACCTGTCCTTTATGTTTATTAAATTTTAGAATTATATTTTAATTTTTATTGATGTTCTATCTTTTGGGTGCTATCAGGCTTTCTGTAGTGGGTTTTTTTAAACTCTTTCCTTCCCAGACCCAAGCTGTCCTGCGGCAGGCGTGGCTGGAAAACATCCGTCCAGTCCTGGTGATTAACAAAATCGACCGCTTGATTGTGGAGCTGAAGCTCACCCCTCAGGAAGCATACCTGCACCTTAAGAATATCTTGGAACAGGTATTCATGCTGCAGTGTCATTTCTCACACCAGATTTTGTGGCACTGTGTAACATCCAGTCTGATTTTTAACATTGAGATGCATCTTATGCCTCATTGGTTTTGAGGTTAGTTCAGAATGCCTGTGATGGAGAAAAGAGTAGTAAATGCCTCTTGACAGGTCATCAGGAAAGGTTGTCGTTTTTAGAAATAATATGCTGAATGGTTTGTTCTTCTGTTAAATTGCTTAAAGTTATTGGAGGTAGACAAATGTTAGACTGTTCCTGATATTGATGGATTTGTGTAGCAATAAAGTTGATTCATCTTTTACACTGTAGTTTAAATTGGCCTCAAACTTTTTTCCCCTGCCTTGAGCTCACTTGGAAGCACTTACCTGCCTGGTTTCCCTTTGCCCTCTGTTGTTGTTTGTTTTGTTGGCAGGGGCAAGTTCCTGTTTCACCAATGAGACCCAAAGTGTGTTCCATGTGATACTCTATCTGACTCAGTCCTGGTGTGGCTGACTTTGACTTGGAAACTGCACGGTGTTAATGTCAGTCTCATAAACTCCTGTTGTCTCCAAATGTGTAGAATTAGGTGTGTTTTAAACTGCCAAATGAATCACAGGCGTGCTATCTTGTTAACAAAACTTCTCTTTTATGTTTTCGAGGGTGAGGAAATTGCATTTTAATTGCAAGGGTTGTTAAAGAGTGAATAAATCTGAGGGTGTTTTTACATATCCTTCTCTAGATCAATGCGGTCACTGGAACACTTTTTACCTCCAAAGTGTTAGAAGAAAGAGCTGAAAAAGAAACAGAAAGTGAAAGTGTTTCAGACACAGCACCAGGAGATCAAGTTTATGACTGGAGTACTGGATTGGAAGATACTGATGATTCACACCTCTATTTTTCGCCAGAACATGGAAACGTGGTGTTTGCCAGCGCAATTGATGGCTGGGGTTTTGGGTAAGTTTGGGATTTAATGACTGACTTTTTTTTTTATAATTGATTACTGCTGTTAAAGTATTTCAGTGGCTTCATATTTCTAAAGATGTTTTTTAGATGTTTCTGTGATAGGCAGCTGTGTATAAATCAATCACCTGTGTCACAGGGATCCCTGTTTTACTTACACAGGAGCTTCTGAGCCCACAGTAGGGTGCAGCCTAGCCGGGTAAACAGTATTTTATTACTTGCTGCCATTGGATAGACTGTAGCAGACAAGGCCAGAAGCTGCAGCAGGGCAGGAGCTGGTTCAGGGTACGCTTCATTTTGGAGGGCAGCAGGGTGTGAGGAGTGCCCGTGTTCTGGTCGCTGGCCACGAGGTGGAGGCGTTGTCTTCAGCCTGAAATTGTGATTAGTGGGACACGTTCAGTGGTGACAGGGAATGTCTTGAGTACTGCAGAGCCCTTAAAGAAAATCATCTCCAAAAATCATTTGATTTTTAAATCAAAGCCAGGCTCTTAAATAAGGTGCCATGCGTAGTTAGTTGTCTAACACAAACAGCTCTTGTAACTTCAGAGGAAAGGGTAAACAAAATGGGCTATTTCAGTTTAATTATCTTTCAAGACTGTTTTGTTTTTTCTCATGAACTGTCAGGCCCTGGCTCTAATAAATCATATAATGAAGAGGGAAAAAAGAACACTTTTCTTAATTACTTTCAAGAGGTTCTTCTGGACTGCTCGCCACAGTACTGTGTGGTGAAATACAGATCAGTGGAGCATTTTCTTAATCATGGAAAGTCTTGATGGAATGGAAATCCATGCTGTTTCATGGTTGTGGGTTCTTTTCCTGAAGGTATTAGCAGAAAAAAATTAATTTATTAGGCAGTGCCAGCCTCATCCAACGTGGTAAGTACATATGGTTTTCTCCTAATCCTCAAGTGTTGAAAAATGCCATTAATATATATACAGGAGCTGCTGGCACAAGAATCTTGAAAGTTCTCCCTGAATTGGGAGTTCAGGTAGTTTCTGGAAAAGAAATCTCTTTGGGCTTAGCTCAGAACTCACAGCTTATGTGTTGCTGACATGGACAGGTCCTTTTTTTAGCAGTGTAAAAACTTAAGAATTCTGAATTTCAAAGAAAAGATCATCAAGTAGCACTGTTCTGTAAATAGGATTGTTGAGATTGTAACTGTGTATTTTTTTTTTCTGCATGCACAGGGAGCAAATATGTGAAATTTTTTTTTTGATGCTCATTGAACATTTTCAGCAAGGAAACCATAAAATGTTCAGGCATCCCTCTCTGGGCCTAAGCAGGCTGCTTTTGTTAACTCATGGGTACTATTGGCTTTACAGCACACTTATGGCATCACAGTTTTATATAATTTTCTTGGGTTTACTCGTTATTAAAGTAATGATTCAAACAACAAGAAGTTTCATAAGTGGTTAATTAAGAATAATTACCACCATCTAATGGCTCAAGTGTGGCTTAAAAGAATCCTTTTAATGGTTTTTAACATCTGCTGTTCTGGTCCCAGATCATAGTTAAGTGTGGTGTGAGAAGTCTTTCAAAGAATAAATTTCAGAGTCATCACTTAAGTATTTATAAGGTTTGTATTATGCTTTGGAGTTTTTGATGAGGGGATAGTACACAAATGTTTATTTCAAGTAAAGCCTTGAAGCTGACTTGAAACAAAACAAAGCCATTCAAATGCTGTTGATGTTTTTGATCTGTTATGACTAAATATTTTTGCAGGTGTAAATGTTAAGCAATGTGAACTAAAATGAAGACAATGGGAAAAGTGGGAGTAAAACAAGGCTTTGAGATTTTTGTGTGATTTTCACATAAGCTGTTGCTGTAAAAAACATTACACTTTTACCAAGATATGTTTTCTTTGCTTTCAGAATTGAACATTTTGCCAAACTGTACAGCCAAAAAATTGGAATCAAGCCTGCAGTACTTCTGAAGACTTTATGGGGAGATTATTATCTAAATACAAAAGCAAAGAAGATAATGAAAGGTGATCAGGTATGGAGAAAAAATATAACCTGATTTTTATTTTGGAGTTCTTCTTTTTTTTTTTTCTAATTCTGTTCTTCATGCTGTATTCTGAAACTTGACCTCAGATCCAGTGTTACTGGAGGTATAAAGTCACCAGGATAGCCTTGCAGCACCCATTGGAGCACAGAACATTCCAAAATTGACCCCTCAAATGCTGCATGGAGGAAATCCCATCTAAGAGTGTTCACTAAATAAGGGACATTGTGGCTTCCAGGTTTCAGCATAGAGTGAAACACACAAGATGAAAGGAAGATTAACAGTGCAGAAACAAGAGTAGGGACTGGGTCTCTGTCCTCTATGAAGAGCTCTTCCACAGCTAATGGTTTGGGATATTCACACTAAAGTTAAGGGAGGAGAAAGCAGTTTCCCTGTTTTCATGTAATCGTGATTTTTTTGCTGTTTACATAGGTGATGATTAATGGTTATAAAAAGGATGATAAGGAGGCTCAAGCTAGTCATGTGCCATATTTATCAGCTTCTTTTTCTGAAATTGAAACCCTTGTCCTCCTTTTCTAAATTTCATGTTTGTTTTGTCCCTTATACCATTCTTATAAGACAGAGTTCTTGGTTTTGAATAAAGGTTTTACATGCTCCTTATGAAAAGTGCAGTCTTAAGCCTATTGGAAAAGTGAGGAGTTGCTGGTAATGAGCTGTTTTTATCTTCTACCAGTCAAAAGGAAAGAAACCTTTGTTTGTGCAGCTGGTGCTGGACAATATTTGGAGTCTGTATGAGGCTGTTATGAAAAGGTGAGAACATCTCTAAAGTTTTCATGGCATCTCTTTCCATGTGCTCTGGTGATTTTTTTCGAATACTCAAGAATTATAGATACTGGTTATATATTGTTACTGTGGTTTTTTTATCTGTTATTATTTTCCTTACAGGGACAAAGAAAAAATAGAAAAGATAGTCACCTCTTTGGGACTGAGAATTGGTGCCCGGGAGTCACGGCATGCAGACCCAAAAGTTCATCTAAATGCCATTTGTAGCCAGTGGCTACCAATATCTGATGCAGTCCTCTGTATCCTTAAAAAAGATACTATTTTTTGTTCTGTTGGCAGTTCTCAGGCTTCAGAGTGTGCTCACATATTTCACTGTGTGATTTGGTATAATTTTTTTTTCTGTGTGTATATCTGTGCCTAAGCTAGCTGGACCTATTTTCTTGCTTGTAACATTACAAGTTACATATCTGCCATTATTTTTACATTTCTGCCAACTTTGTGCTTTTGCATGCATCTTACTGTTAGGAAGCTAAGTTCTGAAACTGGAGGCAATTTGACAATACACCTTCATTATGTAGTTTATATTCAAGTTTTAGTGGTTTTCCTGAAGATGAAACCAATCTCCTGTTTACAATAATATCATAGGTCATCTGTCCATGAAGTTCTGCAGATGTCTGGTGTTACAGTTCAGGCATAAAATTTCTTAATCCAAAATCAGCCTTTGCTGTTTGTCAGCTGGGCCCATTGTTTATAATATGATACCTCTTATATTATGGTAAATGTACACAAATTATTGATGCATAAATACTAATTACTTCTGTAGATCTTTCCCCAGTCGTGCTGTTCTTGGTTTCCCAGCTGCAATTAGGATGGGCCACCCCTCCTTAACTCTGCCCCTGATAAAGGGCAAAAAATTCTGGTGACCTGAGAGGGACCCGAATGCACTGTGACAACAGAGCTGGGTTTTGGATCTGCTGCTGCTGGCAGTTAATGCACAGGGCTGAATTAAAGAAGCATTGAAAGCATTTGTCTTCCTGTTGTTTGCATTCAGTAAGGAAATATAATTATGTATCCTTAGCAATGTGTTTAGCCATGGTGTGTAATAAAATTCCCAGTCCTCTGGACATCACGGCAGAGAGAGTGGAAAAGCTGATGTGTGTTGGAGCGAGAACATTTGATTCTTTGCCACCAGAAACTCGGGAACTGAAAAGTGGTGAGTAGGTGTTCTCCCATTAACAAGAAGGTTGTTTCTGTCCTGTCTTTGGATTGTAAGATGTGTAGTAATCTGTACGTAAATTTGTAAATATTTCATTTCCAGTAACTTTGTTGATGTTTGTCATTGACCTGTCATAGTTTTATGACCATGCATTTTTCTTCAATCCCATATATTCATGGGTTTTAGACAGCTTAAGCTGCAGGTGATATAAAGTCCAGGACTCTGACACTGGGAGTTTTACAAGGGTGCAAGGTTAATACTCGTTTTTAGTTCTAAACAGTAGAAGTTGTTATGTAATTGAGAATTGAGTATTTTGCTCACTTGTGTATTAAAATCATTAATTTTTAGCCAGTAGTGGTTTGAATTTGGATTTAATTTTTGCAAGTGTATTGATTAGCTTTTAGTAATTAATTATGAATTGTAGCACAATGTTTTGAGGAGAACTTCAAGAAATCTAACAGGATGAGATATCAAATGTCAATTAAAAATGAGATGTGAATGTCAAATTGACAGGCTGTTAGGAATTGTTTCCCAGGGGTAACAAAACTGGCTTTTCATCCTTTATTGAACATTTAAAAACATGGGATTCTCCAGACAGTATTCAACACTGTATTAGTGCAAGTTAATTGGAAGAAATTTGCCTCTGTAAACTTAGATCTTGCTGTTCTTGGTTATGAACAAGTAGTGGACTTTGGCATTTAATATCTTGCTAATTTTTAGTAGGAGTCTTGTGCTTCTGTTTGTCTTTGCTCTGTGGTCTTTTCATATTTCAGATAAAAGGGAGAAGTGTAGAAGATGATTCAGTTTCCATGTTAGAAGTTTTGAATGGTATTGTGTAGTTTGAATTTTATGTGTTTCAAGTTGGCTGAAAAAAATAGTTTATGGGAATTTCCTAAGCATTGAATGAGTTTTGTGTGCATCTTTCATCTTTTGAGGAATATCTGTTCTTGGAGTGAAGTTGTTAGGATTTTGTGAGCATCTTGACATTTGCAGGTCTTCCTCCTTTAGTTTGAAAGGAAGGAGAATACTTTGAGGTACTGAATAGTGTTCAGTCTTAATCCTGTGCTGCTCTCTGGTTTCCATTGTGATCCAAATCAGCCTGTGTACTCAACTTGTTTATTTGGAGTATATGTAGGTTTTTTATCAAGAGTTCTATTTTTGCAGTTTTGCTCATTTTATTGCAAAGGACACTTGAAGATAGAGACAGTGTTATCAAATGAGTAGGCTAGAGAAATTTCCTACTTTTTCCTGTTCATTTGTCCTTAGCATATTATCCATTGAAACAGGAAATAAACAGTAATGCCTGCAAAATTAATGTAAAGTCATAGCTTTGCCCATATTTCTGGGGGGGAAAAAAGTGAAAATAACTTCATTTTATGGTTTTTTTTTTCAGCTTTTATGAAATGCAGTAGTGAAGGAACAGCCCCGGTTATTGTCTTTGTTTCCAAAATGTTTCCTGTTGATGCAAAGGCATTGCCACAGAACAAACCAAGGTAAGAAAATGTAACATTTTACTTTCTGATCTATGTTAGTTACTTCTGGTGAAAAAAATTATGTTGAAGGCATGGATAAATTGGCTTAGACCTGAGAAAATAATTAATGAATTTTTGAAATTCAGTAGTCTTTTCTGGAAGTGAAGATTTCCTGAATGAGTTCAGGAGGTAATTGTTTCATCACAGTAGTTTTAGAAGATACAGCAAATCTGTTGGAGAGTAGTACTGTTGTCCAGAGCTATCATCCTAATGCATGCATGGTAAGCAGTTTGAGAATGTCTGGTGGAAGTGATGGACTTGTAACTCTTCCTTGGTTTTTCAGTGAGGTTGTGTTGGCATGATCGTGGCACCTTGTGTTGTTACCAAGGAACACTTCCCATCAAACTGGGCAGAACAGCTCAGTGATCATCCTGTCCATTGCAACAGCAAAATAAAATGGGTTGATTAAAGTAGTCCAAGTCTTGACTGACTATTTGCAGTGATCTGAAGGGCATTAATGCACTTCAAAGGATTTTCTTCTGGGATGTTTGGAAGATTTTTTGTTGCAGCCTTTTGTTGTTCAATAGCCATCTTCTTTTCTTTGAGGAGTAGGTCCTTCTAGATCTCATGTTCCTGGCACACTTAAGTTTACTACTTTAACCTGAAGCCACCTGCTTTTTCTGCAGAAGAAATGTACTTTCCTGATGAGTTTACAAGAATGAGGTTCATCTTAACCTTTCATCCCTCCAAGCCTCTGGAGTGTTTTCAGTAGGCAACTTCTATGTTAACTGGCCATTTCATGTTTTTTGGGGGAATTGTCACTGTACAGAGTGACATTCACTAATAGAGAAAATAATTTTCCTGCTGAATTAGACTGTGTTTAATCTTTGTACAAAAAATTCTGCTACTGTAGTAATATTTGAAAGCTTTACTACCTACCTTAGGTTTTTCTCCTGCTTGCTAGATTTGTTTCGATTTTTTTGTTACCAAGGTTTTCTACAAATCTTCCACCAGAAATCTTCTTTGCACGGTTTGAATTCAGGGCAAGGATGCACTGTGTGCATGGACTGAGCAGACACTAGATGGTGCAGTTTTGCTTTGAGTGCTGTCCTGAAGTGTCTGGGAATCACGAGCTCTTGCTCAGGTGTGGCACAGCAGCGCCATTCCTGCTTTGTCTCCTTTCCTGGGGGTGGGCTCCAGTTATCAGAAACACCTACACTGAGGCCATCACTTTTTGGCTGTCCTATCACTGATAATGACCTGGTTTTTTATTTGTTGGGAGAATCAAGAGTCTTTGAGGTGATGAGGATGTGACATGGGGCACAGGTGGATTTTACATATGCCAGACAGAGAAATTTTCAAGATTTTAGTTTCTTTCTCTCTGTTTATTCAGTCCATTGAAAATTGTAGTGTCTTGCTCTGTAGTTTGTGTGAAAAATATTTCTTGCTGGCCTTAGTATTAAAATACTCAATTAGTTACTAATTAGCTAATATTAAAATGAAATCACATTTATGTTTTTCTTTGAGGTAATCTGTCATTATTAGTACTGTCAGATTTTGCAGATTAGATAATACTAAAGATTTTGTTTTGAGGTGACAGTTGGCTTCCACTATTTGAAAAACAGCAATAGAGCTAAATGTGTATTTCTCAATACTTGCTTTGTTAAGATTCTACAGGTAAGCAGTTCTTGAAGAAATTGGAAAAGGAGGTTAGTTCTAATGAAGGAAAGCAATCTCCATGAAACAAAATCCAAGTGTTTTAAAAACACAGCATTGTGTATCTGTGGTTCTTGAGCATATTTTTAATTGTATTGGTCATTGTGTGCTATTTACAGTTACACAGTGAAGATTGTGCTTAACAGAACTGAGTGATGGTTGGAAGGAGCATGTGAGATCCAATATTTAAACAGGCATTCCATGAGGGTGCTCCTTAAGAATGTTTGAACATGGGGAGAAACAAAGAATATCTACACTATGTCTGTTACCAATTGTTTCATGTTTTCCTATTAAAGAACATTAATCCATGTTGTATGTTTCACTTACATGTTAATTTTGAGGAGCCATAACTGTGCTCTCATGTATCTTGATGTTTGACTGCTGGACTGATCTAAGGTTATTTGAATCCCTTGAGAGTGGGATCCCATCCTTGGGAGTGGAAAGACTGATTCTGAGCATGTTAAAGCATGGTAAAAAAATCGAAGAGTTTTCTCCAGATATTTTTTTGCAAGACTTGTCTTCTACATCCAAGGGGAAAAAAGTGTAGATCCATGCTAGTGTCTCCTTTTTCCTTTTGTGAGGTGGTATTGGGTAAGGTTACCTTTTTGGAACTTTGTTACAAGATTCAAACTGACTTCGTAGTTTTTTATAGTTTGCCTTATTTCTGCCATCTGCTTGTAATACTTATTAAGCATAAGTTGGGAAAAGCAGAAAGCTCTTCTAAGTCCAGGGTGTACAGTAAATGATAACAAAGGATGGATTTTTAATTAAAAGGACCTCCTTTGAGACTGCTGTTGGCAACTAATATATCCTTGAAGGTCACTTTAAAATGAATAGATTCTATGCTAAAACTGGTATGATTTTGCTTTTACTGTTTAAGTAGCAGAATACACGGGAAAACGGTTCATTGTCAAGTTAAAGCAGGTTGTCATCTTATATTTATCTTTCCTCTGAAAGATTTGACAATTGCCTTTTTGTATGGTACCAGTATGTCATTCATTTTTACCAGGTTTTGTAAAGAAATGAGAATTGTGCAAATGTTTTGTCTTCCAGTTTCTTCTGTCTGAGCTTCTGAAATTACTTGCTAATTCCCACCAAGTCAGGCAAAAATGTAAATTGTTGGTTGGGCAGAGGAGACAAACAGATTAGAGCCCCTCCTCCACTTGCTTTATGTAATGGTTATTTGATGCTGCTGGTGGTTATTTATTCTAAAGTGTTGCTGTGTGCAATATTAGATGTTCATTCAGCATATGCTGTTTCTCTCATTTCTGCTGGTGTGTGACATTGAGCCCTTGTCTAAGACAGAATGCTCGAGTGTAGGTATATAAATAAAAGCCAAACTTGGCATTTAGGTTACAGGGTATATAAATGTACCAGTTTGCTTTTCCTGAGGTTCCGAATTCTGTCTGTATGTAACCCAGTATAAAAGAGAAATATTTAGTAGTTAATTGCAATTGCTTCCAGCTATTTGCTAGGGGTATTTAATGTAAAATGTTAGGAAAATATAAACTGAATATCATATGTTTGTTATGATGAAATCATCTACTAAGTAAAGCTTTTTGTGTAAATCTCACAGTGATGTAATGCCACGTGAGCATAGGAAGCAAACCTTTTATGTTACCTCAAGTCCATCTTATAATCCTGAATAATGTAAATAAATAAAGTGCACTGAAGAAATTCCATTTCTACTTTCCAGTGGTAATGAAGAAAAGTCTATTGAACAGATAAGCCAGTGCACTAAAATTATATTCCATTACTGCCCTGGGGGATATAAAACCTATAATACCTATAATACCTCTACTATTTTCCTCCAGATAATGTGAAAGATTCTTCTTTCTCCTCAGTCAGCTTGAAATCAGGACTTTTTTTTTTTTTTTTTAGGTGTCACCCTGAAACAGACACTTCCCCATACAATTCTGCATGAAATTACAATGATACTTGTTTCTTTGTTTTGTGCTACAGCTTGTGAGCATGTCTTAAACAAACAGATTGTAGCATGCTTCATTTGTTTTCTTTCTAATGCTTTACAAAAAGTGTGTTGGAAAAAGAAAGTCCTGTGATTTTTGCCAAATCTTCAGCTGAAATGAATTGATCAAAATGAGAACCTGTATAAAGCTCCAAGCTCTGTAAGAAATTACTATCTTGCAAGTAAATTAATTTATATGTTTAAGGCAATACAACTTGCAGCGACTTCAGTGTGATCTGAACCCATCATCTTTTGTTCTTTAGTAGTTAGTTCTAAATTGTAGTTGGTGCAGTAGAAATGAATAGGGCATGTATCATCTGAATAGGCTGTCAGATTTACAGGTTAGCATCTGAATTTGGCAACCAGTTGCATAATTAAAAGGCTAATAAATGCTTTTCAAAAACTAAAACCCTTATTATGGTTATAATGGAATAGATTTCAGTAACAGTATACATTTAAATCTGGCTGAGACCTTGGCAACTGATCCAAGAAAGAGATACACCGTAATGGTTGAAATTTGAATCTCTGGGTATGCTATAGTTTGTGTAATGGTGAGTTTAAGTGAGTAAACCTTGTAACATTGTGGAAGAGTTTTGCTTCGAGTTTCTCTTTTCTTTTTTGCACATTTAGCATGTGAGATAAATCAGAGGCCGCTCTATCAGTCTGGAGTGTTTTTCCAGGCAGAGTGTGACAGCTTGGGATTGATACCTTATTTCCTTACGTGTGTCAGAATGAAAGATAACTGCCATATAATGTAATACAAGCAGTTGTTGAGTATTCCCTGTTGAAAGAGTAAGACTGTTGTGTGAAATTTCATGTAAGTTCTGATTTGGATAATTTTCAGTTGCTCCTTTTGTGTTTACACATTTATTTCTACTGTGAATTGTGTAGCAGTCTCATTGCAGTAGAACTGACAGTAAGTGATCTTAGTAGGTGTACATTAGTTTGTGAATGGAAACTGTTCCATTGACATCAAGTAGTTTAATCCAGAAATTAATGAGCTTCTAAAGGATTAGGAAAGCCACTGGACATACACTGTGCTGAAATGTAGCAAACAAACTGCACTTGACCCAGCTGTCCTTAGGGATGTTGTTAACAGAACTCTGAGTACCAGGTGAGCAGAGCAGCAGCCAATGATTTCACTAGAGCTTAATTCTGAAGAGTAGTCATGAATAGGATTCTCTATAAATTACATGGATTTAAAGATGTTATCAGAAATTACTTCCTCCTCATCTTGTGAAGTCAAACATGTGTCCATGAGCTCATGCAGTTTAAACTGGTAAAAGCTGTATGGGGAGAAAGCATTCTCAGAACTTGAAAACCATTGTTCGTGGCATGAGAGATGCATCACAGACACTTGTTGGCAGTGCTGTTAGTCATTTGGAAATCAGTTGGTTTTTTGACTGTGGTGTTTCGTTTTTAAAATGGTCTGGAGGTTAAAAACATAAACATAACACTTCAATAATCAAAGGCAAATTTGTCTTTGGGGGTTTTGTTCTGATCATTCACTCTGAGTTTTTGAACTGCATTGGATTGAAGTCTGTGTTTGATAATCTGAAAGAGTAGAAAAGCTATCATGTTCAGAGGATTGATTGCATGAGGAAGTCTAGTTGTCATTCATTTTGAACTAAATGTGTTATCCTGGGGGAATGTGGGAATCATAGAAGTAGTCAGCAGGAGCTTGCTTACATAACCTGAAATCTAATGCCTTTAATCAGCAATCTATTAAATGCCGTAGTATGGATATTATACTCTTTCCCACATTATTATTTCCAGAGCATTTGTTTATGACATGTTTGAGTTTAAGATGAGTTGGTAATGATGTGGTCACCCTTTTATGCCAGCTCCCTTATTTGTGCCAGGTTCCCGTGTCTGGATGCTGTAGCATTTCTCTGGAGGCAGGGAATCTCTTTCTGCCACAGAATTTTTATTTGCTGGTTTTTGTGTGACTGCATGTTGCCATTCTTTTTTTCCTGCCAATATTATGAGGCAGTTGATCCTTTCTAATGGAGTGAAAAAGGGGAAGGGGGGAAAAAGAAGAAGCAACCATTCTTTTGGTGTGGGCAGCTTTTGTTCAAAATTGATTTTGCTTCTGATTGGTTTTGCCAACTGGAGAAATTGAATAAATCGGGGTATAATTTGAAACTGGTTTTGTTTCAGATCCAGTGCCTTATGTGCATTAATCTTGTTCTGTGTTCTGCTTGATTGTGTTACAACTCTATAAAAGGATTTATTTGACAACATTATCTTTTTGTAGGAGTGGCTAATTTTATAGAAATTGATGGTGACAGAAACCAGGATGGAATCTAGGTTGTACCTGCTAGTTAAAGTCCCACCTACACTCAATCTGCTTTTTTAGCAAAATGAGAATATTATTAAGTGTGTTTATATATATTGCAACTTAGACCAGTGCATTCAGAATCTTGAGGTACCTTTAATATTTGTGGTTAGGGCTATTTGACACCTAAATATACTGATACTTGGGAAAATACTTTGTAAAGTGGAAAAAAGCAAAGAAACTTTGTTCTTTTACTCTCAGGATTATTTACAAAAATGAAAAGTATTTTTGGACAATCAGATATGTTGGAATGCATACACAGTCCCTGTATGTATACTATGCCATCATATATAGACTATGTTTATCACACCCTTGGCTGTCTGATCTGTACTTTCCCTATCAATCTATCTCCTCTAGAAATTTTTCTAACATTCCAAACCTTTAAATAACTTTGAACAGCTGCCTTCAGGAAAAAAAAAATTATAAAAAAGTTTTCTTCTCCACCATCTGCTTTGCATTTTGTATTGTTAAACCTCGCTCTCTTTAGCAGTAAAATAAAGAAGCCAAACAGAAATACCACAGTATTTGAAATTTCAGAGATCCATTTTCTTAATTCTGTCATGTTTGAAGAGACACTTTTTTCCTTTTTTTTTAAAAAAAATGAAGTTACTAAGAAGTTTGAAGTGGTGATTTTGTCTTGCATTCTCCTTTTCTATAACATGCAATGTGTCTGTCCCAGATTCTGAGTTCTAGAAGTCTGTGCTTCAAATTCTGACATTTTATCCTGGGGCCTCTCTTAGGTAACTTTGAGAGAGATTTTTAACTTATGTATAGTTTTCTTACTCTTTCAAATTTAACATTTGGGTTCAAGATAAGCATGATAACTGTTCCAAGTGGTTTCTTCATGTTCTATAAAGAATTTTGATTCATGAAGTGTCTCATTTCTTAATTTAAATCTCTTGCAGAAGGTGCAAGAAGGTGATTTTCTTGAAGGAAATCATTCTGATTATGATATAAATAAAAATCTTACTGGCATGAGTTGTTCTCAGCCATGTAATCTGTTCAAGGCTTCCTGCCCCTAATTAATCCAGTTAAGAGCAGAGTAGGTGTTCAGTAACTACTGACTGCACATAAAACCTTTGACCTGTGATTAAAAGGGTTTTTCCATATTTTGAAGTGTGTAATAGTTGATGTGGCAAAGTGAGTCAATCTTGCTGTGCTTTTTTTTAGTAGAGATCATATTTGTATGGCTGTTCTGTAAACAAAAATGACTCTACTGCTGTAGTGCTTCCTGTGGTTGTCTTCCTCTTATCATTCATTACTGTTGCTGTTCAGGAAATCTTGACCTGTTTAAGTGTGGAGGCTGAAGAGAGGAAGTGACTTGTCCAAGGCTACTAAACAAGCTAAAACTACTAATGGGGCACTTTTTGTTTTAATGCTGTGTGTTTCATGGAGTTGATTGAAAAAATCCTAAACCATCTGAACACTAAGGACTGTTGTTTTTGTCTCTATCATGTGAGCAAATGCAGGACAAGTCATGTAGGTGAGGTTTTGCTGTGGGGTTATGTTCACCTTCTTCAGCTGAAGTCAAGGTCTAAGACTTGGTGATTAGTTTGTCCTGTTGTGTTGTAGAAATGCATGTTTTAGGATAGAAAGACTTCTGTTCCTTCTCTTGAGGTAGAATTAAAGTAATATATATGTCCATTGCTCCCAATGCAGAAAAAACCAAAAAACAAACAAAAAACTCCAACATTGAAAGCATTGTGGTTCCATTAAAAAAACTATGTCTGCATAACTTAGTTATTTCTTCTGCTTTTAAGTTACAGCACTAAAGATTATTTTTTAATGCAGGCACATAATGGCACATTACTTGGGAATTTGTTGATACTGAAATTAGTAAACAGAATAGATTATTCTTGAAAGTATCTGTAATGATTACGTTCCCCTCGTTTATATGGGACATTAATAGAAACAAGAGTAATAACTGAAAAGAGAAGATGACTAGTATCTGAATTTATTTTCTATCTTTGTAATAATTAAATTAGGGGATAACATCAAATAACTTACTTTTACTTAGGGCCAGATTTAAAAATCAAATGGACAGTTTTGGGCAGTGCTGTTAGATTTCATATGTGTGTAATGAACATCACTTTGCTGTTTAAAATGCTTGCATTGACAAACAAGTCTCTTTATACTGCCTTACGTAAGAATGTTGATAATATTCTTTATCTTTTATTATTTATTGCTTTAAATCATACTTTGAAGCACTTTGCTTTAAGGCAGGGTGTACCAGTGAGTGGATGGATGCATCAGACTATTAAAATTGGGTTTTTTTGTTGTTGTCTGTTTTAAGTCTTCTGCCTTAATGGGCTTATTCACTTTATGAAAGGTAGCTTTAACAGGCAAAGACATTTCCCTGCATTTGAGCACTTGCTATAAAGATTACCTTGAAATAATAAAGATACCACGAGTAATTAAAAATGACAGTATTTGATCTCTATGTATTTGGAAGAAAAATGAAAGCCTAAATATGGTAGAGGAAGACTTTGTAAATTTTAGCTGACTTCAAATTACAGTGTTGGGGGACAAAAGGCATTCTGCATGAGTTTTTACTTATATCAAATAGAGTATTCTAATTACTGTTATTTATTTTAAGATAAATGACATTGCCAAATACTGATGTTTTAAAATACAATGTAGGCCATTAACTCAAGAAGAAATCGCTCATCGGCGCGAACTTGCGAAACGAAGGCATGCAGAAAAATTGGCAGCAAGTCAAGGGAAGGAGCTGTCAGAAAAGCCCCCAAGTGAAAATTCCTCTGAAGTAACTGGGAACACTGGTGATAGGAAAGGTGTGTGGTACCTTGATACCTGTTTTTTAGGAGGATGTTTGATAGTAGCGTCTTGGTGTTGCCAAGGGGCTGTGTACAAATCCACATCGTGCATCATCCACGTGCCAGTCCAAAGTTCAATGTGTGGAACTGAACAAAGAGTGAGGAGGGGTTTGTAAGAAAGCTGATAGTTCATAAATGGTGAAATAGTGGCATGGATTCATGTTCCTTAGCCTGAGAATGTGCTTGATCTCAGTACTTTATTTGAAGGGATATGATGCTTGAAGGAGATGCTCTGCTAAAAACTGTGTGACTTTCAACGCCAAACAGCCAATAAATTGGTACAAAAGCAGTGTTATGAGCAGCAGGACTGGGTAGCAGTTGTGGGGGTTGGTCTTTAGTGGTAGGACAAGAGGAAATGTCCTCAGATTGTGCCAGGGAAGGTTTAGAGGAAAAATTTCTTGACCAAAAGTGTAAAGCATTGGAAGAGTGTGCCCAGGGAAGTCATTGAGTCACTATCCCTGGGGATACTCAAAACATGTGACACTGAGGAACATGGGTTTGTGGTGGACTTGGCAGTGCTGGGTTGGACTTCAGGATCTTAAAAGTCTGTTTTAACTGGAACTATTCTGTGATTCGCCACATGTGGCAATATAATATATAACTGACTTTTTTTCCTTCAGATGAGGAAAGTGGTTTTATGCTTAATGTATTTTTCTGACTGGTTAGGTGAAGAGCAACAGCTCACTGGTCAAGGAGACAGCATGACCTCAAAGGCTGTGAAACAGGAAGCAGACAACAAGGACTATTTCATTGCTTTTGCCAGAGTGTTCAGTGGCGTGGTGAAAAGAGGGCAAAGAATCTTTGTTTTAGGACCAAAATATGATCCTGCTGAGTCTCTGCACAAGGTAAGAGGTGACTGTGAACTGTTGCAATAACTTGGGATTCTTTTGAGGCACTGATGACTTAACTTCTTACACATGTCTCACTCAAAAGAGAGAAAAAGTTCAAGTGCAGAATTCCAGAAAGTATCAAAGTAATTTAAGTAATTGTGCTAATAGCTGATTGCAAACTCATTATAAACCTTAACATTTCCAAAATAAAGTACAGTGTTGTATTAGCTAACCATAAATCCAGTATGTGTATATTTTGTTTTTAAAAAATATGTGAAGGAAAAAGCAATTCTTTTAGGGAACAGAAGGTGCACAATAGCGTTGGGAAAACTGGAGTTAAATGTTTTGAGATTCTGATCAAAGAAGTTCATTACTTTTGAATTTACTTCAAAACATTTGTTTTTTTTGGTGATAATGAAAGGTGAGGTAGAAGTAGTACACACCTAAAATTTGCCAAAGAAGGCATTATCTTTTTTTATCTTCTTGGTAACATTCACTTATTTGCCTCAAGCCTGGATTTTTGGGAGTGTATGTTGGTTTTTACCATCTAAGGTTTGAGATGGAAATGCTCTAGGTTGTATTTTTTAGCTTTGGAATGCAAGGAGGTTTTGTGGAAGAGGTTTTTATCCGAGCTAAGTGATAAATACCCAGATGCTGGTTTTGTGCTCTGTGTAGCTGTCATCCCAGTGCTCTGCCACAGATGATCTGCCAGCAGTCCCTCATATGACATGCTGTACATTGGAGAACCTCTACTTACTTATGGGAAGAGAGCTTGAAGATCTTGAGGAAGTACCTGCAGGAAATGTTCTGGGTAAGAACTAGGATTTAATTTCCTACAGCCTGAATCCTTATGTCATCTAAAATACACTGAAATTGGTGTGATGTGATTAATAAATAAGAAAACTTAAATCCATGAATATTTTTACGTATGTTGTATGTGCAGAAAAGGAAGGCAGTCCAATTAAGTTGGGATTTGTGTGCACTTTGAAGAGGAGAAAACTGGGGATTACATTAGCCTGTTATCTTCAGGTTGGATTATTGCCAGGGAAGCATTGCTGCCAGGAATTGCCAAAGGCAGTAGTAAATTCTCATATTTCATAAATTGCAAGGATTATTTATAATATTTTCCCAACAGTGGAAGTTCTTTAATGTGACATTTCTAGTGATGTGGATGAGTGTAGTTTTATTTATGGGTCTGTTTGAACTCTGGTGCTAAAAATTACTTTTTTTATGGCTGTGGCAATTTTGTCACTTTCTCCATGGACGAAGTTGTAAAAGTCAACCTAATCACTGAGTTATGTTCTTTTGTGCCAGATTCTGAGCTGCTTTGCTCTAGAATAAGTAGCATTCTTCACTGGTTTTGTCCTTTATTTGTCTCTTTTTTTTCATAACAAAAGTAATGTTAAGAATTTAGAAAGTGTAAACTCTAAAAATGACTTGGTTCTTTTTTTTCATTGTGTTAATGAAAATGCTTGAACTAGAGCAAAATACAATAATATTTTCATTTGTACTGCCTGATTTTTAGAAATTTATGGTGTATATATATAGTTAATGAAAAATAGGTGTACCCTGTAAGGGTTGAAATTTTTTAATTTAGGCAGTTAACTGTGCTTTGTCTCCTTTATCATGGGCCTAGCATTCAGAACATAAGCAGCTGGTGAATTTATTTCATTTGGAAGCTTAATGGTTTAAAATTCTGAATTATACCTTACTGTAGTCTGATTGTAATTGACCATTTGCAGTATGAAAATGGTGAGTGAGTGTGCCTGAGTGTGTATATGAGTGAGTATCTGAAAATAGATGAAGTATATGGTCTGTTTACTTCAAAAAATGATTAAGAGTTTGGGGAAAAATAAAGAAACCCATCCCAAAACACTCTGCAGTAAAAATGAAAGGATGTGGTCTTCATCCTCCATTCATTACTTAGCAAACAGTAAATACTCCTGGAGCTGCTTCCTGCAGAGAAAAAGTGTATTGTGAGGATTTTGTTATGTTTTTAGTGTTAAGAGTTGGACCAAATTTTAAGAAACCTTTTTGTAACCATCAGATTCTACCAGAAGTTGTTGGTAGTCAGGTGCTGAAGGCTGCTCTTCAGTGGCATCCAACTTTTCCATAAAGAAAAGCAGTTTACTTCAGTAATATGAGTTCTAAATGGTCATATTTAGAAGAATTCATTGGAATTTTAAGATCAGAATTGACAGTTAGCCAGACTGTGTTTGGTATTTCATCCTTTGTCATCACCTCACGGTAAAGTGATGACCCAAAGCAAGGTTTAATTTTTATGTGAAACATAGAAGCTCAAGTCTGTATTTGGATTTTTACTTCTAATGTAATTTTAATGATTTTTTTTTAGACTAAAAATCCTAAATGCCTTTCCTTTGTTTCTCCCATTTCCCTGTAAGGCTGCACTGTTGATTTACATAAATTCAATAAACAATTTAATGATTTGATGATGGTTTACCACACTCAGAAGAAAATGCAATGAATTTATATGAAAGGAATGTGTAACAATGGTGATGCAAGACTTTTATTATTCCAGTTAGTAACAGTGATTTCTGTTTGTAAGGCCATTTGTCTTCCAGCTTTAGAGCACACAGCAGTGATTTCTCTCCAGCCATATAAGGAAATTGCTTGTGGATTATATAGTAAATTAAGGAAGCTTTTCTGAAAGCTCTGTGGTTTCACTCTGTATAATTAAGTTATTGCCATAAGGAATACCCAGTTAATCATGACTGCCTATTTCCACTTTAGACTCGTGATATAGATTTTTTCAGATTTTTTTATCAGGGTTTGGGGTTTTTTTGCTAATATTTATACATTGTTTCTTGAAAGGAAGGATCTGCTTGTCACTAGTAAGCGGCCTTTTTATCCTTTATACTGGCTTATGCAAAGGTTTAATGACAAAGACAAGGCTTGATACAGAGGTTGTTTAACCAAAGATGGAAAGATTTAATCCCTTGTTCCTTCTGTTCAATTAATATTTCCTTAAAATACTACTCTCCTTTTAATTGATGAAAATCTGAGATTGCAAAATATCCTGAATAGAAAGGGCAGTGAAGCGTAGCGTGTTTGAACTGCAGAGCTGTGACAAACAGAATTCCACAACATCGAGCTGGAAAGAGATACTATGTCCTTGTCTAATATGTGTAGCCATTCTGGAAAGCTTTGGGCAGTTATTTTCTGGTATTATTTTGAGTTCCTGGAAGTTAGGAGATACAAAATATTTTGTGTTGGTTAATTTGTGTTGGAAGTTTGCAGCTTGACTGTTTAGCCAAAAGTATTTGTCAAAAAGCTTTAAGCAGTATGTCATTTTCAAGTAATATGGCAAATACAAAATAGAACCCTTCCATAGAGCTGTTTGTTATTCAGAGTTTTTCTTTGCAAACTTGTGACTACTGTGCATTTTTGTAGGCCTTGAGTAGGAGGTGAAATATGATTGAAAACAAAAAGTTCTTGGGGACCAAGGGTAATAAAGTCTTTGTAATAAATCTTCTTCTAAAAATTATTTGTCAGAATAGTCTATGGAAAGAATAAAATCCTTGTCTTAGACAAAAACACCCAGTTTGTAGAATCTGTAATTTAGCAGGACTGTTGATTTATCTGAGGTCTAAAAAGGAGTATATGAACAAAGTGCCCTCTGAGAAGAGAGTACTCTCTTATTTTTCACCTTTTTATTTGTCACCTTTTTCCCCACCAGCACCTCTGTGAGATGTCCTGTGCCAGCAGACAGGATATTTTACTTGTTAACTGGCACTGCAAGGCTGTTCTTTGTACTCCTTTGAATGAACAGAGACCTTGCAGGAGGAGAATCTAGTTACTGGAGCAGCAGATAAGGTTATACCAGATTAGGCATGTGCCCTCGAGTTCCAGATGGCTCTTGTATTGAGTTGAGGCTGCTGAATGAAGAACATGATAGTCAGTGGAATGGGCCATGAGGTATCTGCAGGTTTAATTTGGAAAAATGTTGGAGTACTGGTCCAAAAATAAATCGTGTGTCTTGGTGCACTGTTTCAGGAATGGCTTATTTGTCCTCTCTCACGTCAGATGCCATTCCAAGGTGTGCAGCTGCTGAATTTGAACCTCCCTGTGGGCATCAGCTCTGACAGTTCTGGGAGTGAGATCCTGGTCTTGCCAGTGGTCCATCTGCCTGGACCTGATTGTAGTGCTGGCTGTCTCTGGGTCATTCTGTCCTGACTTCAGGGCCGTATCAGCTTCTGTACCAGCTTCACTTGGGCTGAGGCCTTATTATCTTAACAGAAACAGTGTTCTGCTTTGTGAATTCTAGCTAGGTATGCCAGAACCATGCTTAAATTCCAAATATAGATGTACTCTGTACTTGCAGACATTAAGTGTGACAATTATGTGTGCCACCCAAATCCTTATGTCAAAATAAATTGATTTTTGATTCCAAGACATCTCAGGCACATTTTGTGCTTCCCTTTTGGAAGCTGCCTGAATACCCATTGGAAAGAAAAGTCCTCATATATCTATCATAGACCTTGGACACAATGTGTGCTGTTTGGACAGTACTGTCCTTCTGGAACTTTTAGGAGAGAAATGGTACTTAAATATTATATTCCAAAGACTGCTGGACTGATGTACATTCTCAGTGACACTATAATTAACACTGGCCTTTGTTTCCATAGTATCATCTATGCAAATAGCAAGCTACTCTAACTGTCCCATGCTCCTTAAAGGCTTGTCCTTCTTTCTTACAGCAAAAATACAACAGGAAAAGGAGCTTGATGTAGGCAATCATCTGGCTATCCAGAGGTTTCAGCTTCTTCAGTGAGAGTTACAGAAGCTTAGGTTCTTGCTGGGACACTCCCCTTGGGAGTATGAGTGGCACTGGAGGTTCCTGCTGCCCTGCAAACATCTCCAGAGGTGTTGCATTTGACAGGAGGTGAACCCTGGCTGTAGTGTGAAATCCACCGGTCTCTAATTTGATTATCATAGCTCTTCTTACTAGTGCTTGGTTTCTCTTCTAAAAGGGAAAATTAGAAGTGGTCCAGTTGGAATATATTAATTGGTTTAGTTTGGATGTTGTAGGTAAGTTCTTCTGTTTGCTGAGTAGTGTTAGATATTGTTTAACAAGCTGTAGAGACTGATAATGCAGGTACACAAATAGAAAAATTAACATTACCACAAACAAGTCTTTTTTTTTTTTTTTTTTTTTGTTAATGAGAGTTGTGGGGAAGCAGTATTTTTGAGGTCTTTCCATGAAAGAAAAAAATGTTGCTTGTTTACCAGGAGGCAAAACAAGAACTTAAATTGAAACAGTGTTGAAAGCCCTACAAAAGAGATTATTATATGCAAGTTCTAAATTATTTCAATTATGTTTCTAAGTTAAGAGTATTTAGTCTAAATTAAAACTCTGTCTCACACCAATAAGTGTTTTGAACTATTAATAAGTCTGTATTATGGGGAATGCAAAAGAAAGAGGGGGATGGTTGATTTGCTTGTTCCTATGCAAGAATCTCTCTCCCCTTATGTATATAAATACATTTAATTATTTATTTATTTGTTTGTTTATTTGAACCAGTCAAAGAAAAAGTACAATTACAGGAGAAGCATCACTTTGTAGCAATTGTTGTGAAATTCTTGTGGTTGAAGACTGTAAAAAGAACTGAGTGATCCCCAAAGTGACAAAGGAAAAATCATGAGGCAATATGTGAGGAAAAAGTAATCTGGGCTCATAAGTAAAGATTTAACAAGTGCATGCCCTCCAGATGCACAGAATAATAGCTTCATTTTTTTTCTCCCTCACTTTTTAAAAATTTTTCTTGCTGCTGCCCTCTAATTGGAGACAAAATGCTTTTTTGTTCTCTGCAAAAAAAGGGTTGTTGGAGGTAGTGTAAGAAAGTATTTAAAAAATAAGGGAAAAAGGTAGTGGATTTTGTGATCATATCATGCACAGATGAAGGGCTTAGAATTCCCATACTGGGTATTGATTACCATTTCTAAGTAATGTAAGCAAGTGCTGATGTAAAAACCAACACACATTTTTGAAAGCACTGGTTTAGGTAGTTGTGTAAGTGAGTAATCATGTGGGATTTTTAAAAAATTGGCTCAGTCTCATATTTTTCCTGAATGAATAATTGAAGGATCATTCAGTGATACATTTTTGTTAATTGGAATAAAATTTATCTCAAGGCATGTTGTGCATGCCCACACACGAGTTCAGAATGACATGCATCTTAAGTGTGTGTGTGCATCTGTGTGCTGCTTTTTATCCACAAGTACCATAACAGTGGACTTGTGTTTGCTAGTGTACAAACCTAGATCTTAGAGCTGCCTATACAACTATTGAGGTGCTTTTTGTGTCTTGTTGAATACTGTCAAAAGAAAAGCTTTCCCTTGACACTAGATTTGTAGTGCTTTAGTGCAGGGCTCGTAGGAGGCTGGATGATTTCCTGAATGTTTCCAAATGCAGTTTGCTATGTGAATATCAAGTGTTCCACCAAATTAGGAGCATTTGGTTTTTTAACTTACCAAGTTACATTGTTAAAAGCAGGAATCTAGAAGTCCCTCCTGTTGCCGGCTCACTGTCAGACTTCCTACATTTGACACACTGTGTGTACCTTGGTGTTTCCATTTCTAAAATGCTCGTTTTCCCATACAGTGTTCTTTCATGTTTTAATTATTTATAAAGCACTTACAGGATTCTTGACATGGGAACGATGTGGCATAGGAAATGTGGGTGATGATGGATTCATACCTCTGTATTTTTTGGTACCTTTCTGAAGATAGGTGCCACAGAGCTGCAGTAGCATGTAGAGCTGGTGTGAAGGAGTACAGCTAACCTCATTACAAGGTGTCTAACAAGCATTTTATTCCTTAAGGACTTCATTGAACAATTTAGGAGCTTTTAATAAGCAGCCTCTGTTAAGAGCAAAGAGCAGCTGCGAGCAGCAGTGCCATTTTAAAGGCCCAGAATGGCTTTCTAGGCCTGATGCCAACTAGCAGGCATTACCACCTTCTGCAAGAGCACTAGGAACAGGCCTGCTGTTCACCAGCCTTGTATTTCTGTGCAAACATTTGGTGGGCTAATTTCTCTCTCTGAATCAGTAATGTGATTATTTGAAAAAAAAAAAAAATAAATAAAATCGCCAGCTTGAAGTGATTCCAGCTGCATGGGCTGTCTCATCCCAGCCTGCTGTGGTTGGTGAACACAGGAGGGCAGTCTTCCTCCAGAATGTTACTGAAATTAGCCCAAAGTACTGAATGAAACAAAGAAAACTCAAACCTTTGTCTTCAGTTTTGGAATGCTTACACTTTTTATCTCTAACTGCCATCTTATAATGCCTATAAAATAACCTTGCCTTTTAAACCAGTTTTTAGTAATCCAGCACTGTTGAGGAAAAGGTATATAATTGAATGGATTATGTTGTTGAATGACATTTAATCTCTGTGGACTGCTGCATTTACCTGACACCATAGTACTTATATTATTTTCCTACCCAGGTAGTGTTTTATTAATAGTTAAATTGTTGAAAAAATTGAATATGTTCAAGTTGTTTCTTTGAGCTAAAGACATAATAGTTAATCTGTTGTTTGGCCTCTTTCAGGGCTGGAAACTGAAACCATTTTCTTTAACTCTATTTTAACCATAGTGGATTTAGTCCCTTTGCAGTTCCTGCTCTTTGCTGTGTGTGCTTCTAACAAGGCAGGCTGAGAAATTAGTATTGCTTAGAGAGCAATATAACATGACATGGTGCACAGCTGATGAACTAGCACCAAATGAAATTAAAAGTTTATTTTGCTGATCATCTGCTGAGTTTCCTTTGTCCTGTTTGCCTCACCATTTAATGTGATTTATTTCGGGGGCTTTGAATTGACAAACTTTATTGCAAAAGAAATAAGTGATTCATTACCTTGTTTTCAAATCAATATCAAGATATCACTAGAGAGGAAAAAAGCATGTCATGTCTTAGGTCAGAGTTATAGCACTGACATGTGTCTTTATTAACTCAGCTAAATTTGTTTTTTTGGAAGGATACTTTGAATGGTTAAGAGTTTCCTTAGAAAGCCTTTTTTGTTTTGAGGTTTTTTTGTGGATCTTTTTGGTTGGTTTGTGTTTTTTTTGTTTTTTTTTTTTTTTTTAAATTTTTTTTAGAATTTAAATTGCTTTGTGAGTAGCTGTATTTTTTCTGTTTTTCTGACTGTAGCTTATTAAGACTATAAAAGGAAATCATAAGTGTAGTAATTCTTTTTGAAGAAAAACACTTCTAAATTTTCTAGTGCTTCTGGAATTTTCTCTGCTCTAATTTTCAGGAGTTGATGATGAGATTTTAAAAATTTGTTTTGTCTTGCCACTGAAATACAAGGGGTTCTTTAATAATATTTAAAAAATTGAACTGTATAAGACTATTTAAGCTAAAGTCATAATACATTCATCTACCCAAAAATGCTTGTAAATTTGCTCTGGACCCCTGCTGGATTATAGTGTGAAAAAATGCAAATGATTAAGTTTTTGAGGAAAGCAGAGAATGCAATGAAACATTCTATGTCAGCTTTATAGCAACTCTTAGTTTCTATAATCTGTAAAATCTGAGCTTTTGTGTGAATGGAAATTAGATTTCTATATAATCTCCTAAATGCGAGGCAATCTCCTGATTCTGTGGGGTTTGTCTGCAGACAGCTACTTGCTGATGCTTGAGGTTTCCCAAATAATACCAGAAGGAAAACTGCCCAGACTTGTCGGTGTTGGTTGTTGCTACTTGTGTGCCTGTGGGCAGCAGTGGGACTAACAAGAATCGAGACAATTTCATACCACTGCTGCTTGAAGGAGCTCAGAGCACAGCAGAAGGCACATGCTCTGCAGCTACTTAATATAAACATCTAGAAATAGAGTGGGCAGAGGGTCTGAGGTGCAGGCAGTTGGCTGTTTATCACCCCAGTGTTTATTGCAAAAAGAAGTGATTCTTGGCCATGAGACTTCACATTTGTCCAATGCTTGTTACCACACTGCTATCCATTGTTCAGAATTCAGGGCCAGTGTTAGAGGGGCCTGGCTCCTCTTGTGTCAGAGTGGACAATTGACTTCTGTAGTCATTGCCCCTGGGCAGGTGTTACTCAGCCTTTCAGTAGCTAACTGTGGGTTTAGGTCTCAGATACTACCTGGCTTATCTCCAAAATCTCCAAATCTTCTGTGAGTGGTTGGATGGGTGTAATTTTGCAAGTCTCTTTAAAATGAAAAGACAGGGATTTCCCCCAGTGTTTCACACTTACTGTCTTTAAGTCAGCATCAATGTACTATTTTTAGTCTCTCCCTATATGAAAGTGCATGTATAAATAAAGGGAGAAGTTATCTACAGAAATAGCCATATTTATTACTTGGCTAATGAACCTCTTTTCCAATACTGTATGAATAGAAGAAGTTAAAGTAGTTACTATCATCAGCGTAAAATGGTAATAGAAACCTTAAGGTGAAGTTTTGAGGTTATTTGCTGAGCTCACATCTATAATGTTGCATTTGGGATTTTTTCACAGCATACTGAGATGCCTCGGTGATGATTTGGGGAAATGACCTCATGTTTTCCTTTGAAGAGCCTGAATGCTATGCCCTCCCTCAGTCTGCTTATAAAATTACTTGGAGCATGCTTGTTTTGTCTTTGGTGTGTTGTATTTTTTTAAAGCCAGTATCCTCTTTAAAACTAGAATGTCAGCATTTTTCAGTAGGTGTCTGTAGTGTAGCTGTTTGCTCCCTCTTTTCCTCGGATGTGGTTCTAAGGGAAACCATCTAACTTGCCTTGGTGGGTGAAAAATCTCTAGAGACTTTAGTGTCCATTACTAAATGAGGTTCTATAACAGAGGAACCACAGTGACTTCAGTTTTGTACTCAAAGTTATTAGCATTCCATTTCTAAGAAAATCCTGCCTGTTAGTGCAGCTATGAAATGCTGTATTGAGGAAGTGGGAAACAACAGTCCAGGGATGAACTTGGGACATCAGGGCATTGGAGTAAATGTCCAAGAGATTCAGCAAACAGGCCTCATTTGAGGAGTTAGTGTTTGAGGTTCAGTTTTCATCAGAGGTGTAAATAATCTGATTTAACAAGGCTCTGCATTTAGACTATATAAAAAAACCTTTTATCCCCCTGTACAAAATGGCATTAGGGTTTTCTTCCTTCTGAATTAAACATGCTAGAGAATTGCCTTTGCAGAAGTTGTTGCTGTAGAGCTCAAACTTTCAGAAACCTGTTGTAAAGGAACATTTCCTTTATTTAATGTGACCATGAGTTTTTTAAAATTCAAACTGAGAATGTTCAGTGTCATTTCAGAAATAGGTGCAAAATAATTGCTTTAAGTACAAATGAATTTGAAAACATACGCCTTTCTGCATGTAAATTCATGTATAGTAATTCAGACATGAAAAAGACACCATAAATCAAATCTGTTTAGGAATGTGTCCAGTTACCAATGCAGAAAAGAAGTTGTGTTCTAAAAGAATATTGGGTTTTTTATGGATGTTATTTATGGAAAATGCATCTCTCTTGCTACTGTGATGGTATACATGAATCAAATACTGACATCTTTGAAAAGGTGTGTGTACTTTTAATCATCTGGCTTTTCCTTCAGCTGTTTTTCTCAGATAAAGTTCAACTTCTATCTGATGAATTAAGTTGCAGCTTCATTGCAAAGGTAGTCACTTCGTCTACAAAAAGGTGTGAAATATAGGCATTTGTCAGAGTATCAAGTTACAGTATACTTGAGGGCAGGTAACTAAATAAAAATGTAACTGTAATGCTGCTTCAGGTGTCATTTAGGCTGGACTTCTACTCAAGTGTGCAATTGCAAAGACACTGAAGAGTGTAAAAATGACATTAAATCATAAAGTTATGCATGTGGATAATCACTGTTTTCTGTATCATAGAGATGTATTGTGTATAGTATGTGTGTGCAGTTCTGTTCCTAACACAGCTTCTCTCTTGCCAGGCCTCAAATACAGTTCTGCTTCTTTATCCTTTTGCAGTCTTAGGCAGGACACTGTGCTTTTCCCAACACTACCTAAATAACACAAATAATCACATTAATGATAGAAAAGATTTTCATTCCTGATGTTTATCAGTGCTGAAATATTCTGTGTATAACACTGGGGGCAGGGGAGGAGAAACTTGGATCTAGAAATTAGTTTAGTTGTCTCAAAATGTCATCCTCTCTGTGCCCTGATGGAGGCAGTGAATAAGTGATGGATAAACGTGGTTTTTCTAGGCAGTTTAGGCTTTGTTGGTTAAATCTAGTTTGTTACTACTTTTGCAGAGTTCTTCTCTTCTGAGTATTTTCTTTTAAA